>NC_059327.1:173830352-175030352 GCF_018350155.1 Leopardus geoffroyi
TGTAAGTACCCAGTGATTTCATCCTCATAACCACCTGGTAAGCGAGGTCTGTTTTTAACCCCCACAATGGCACGGCCCAAGATACAGAACTGATTAGCTGGTGGAGCCAGGACTAGAACTCAGACTCCAGGGGCTCAACATGCTGGGAATGAATGCAGAGAGCAGAAAGAGAAGGCACCTTATGGCATCGGTGCTGCCACTTACTACCCAGGAAAGAAGCCCCTTGACTCCCTGTGCCTCAGTTTCCTCAACCATAAATCACAGAAAATAACAGCATCCACCTCCCACAGCTTTGTTGCACAGACTAAATGAAAAATCCTTGTGAACACATAACATCGTACTTGGCCAGGGGTAATACTGAATTTCTATCATCAACAGTATCTATTTTACTCTAAACCTGGCAAAATCCTTCTTTTGCTTAGACTTCTCCACAATCAGACTAGGGCTGGGGAAATCTGGTTTCCTGAAGAACGGTGGGGAAGACAGACACTTATTCTATGAGGGAAAGAACAGTGTCATCCCAGGGGCTCTCCCCAACAATAGGGGGCCCCTGGTCACTGCCTTAGTGTGTCCAGGACCCGTGCATGTGAGGCAGGGAAGCGCTGGAGAGGGATGGCCACCCTTACAATGGCTGGGATGCCCTGTTGGCCTTTCTTTGTCTGGCTGACTCCCTCCTCCTTCAAAGCTCGGCTCCAAGGTCACACCCTCTGGGGAGACTCCTCCTGCCCTGCCAGACCTTTATGTGGCAAACCTCAGCCGAGCTCCCATAATTCTGAGAATGGCATCCCTGGGGTTGATGATGACGGTCCTGAGCACAGACAATAAATTCAAGAGGAGCTCAGGGAAGCAGGAGATCAAGCAGCATGGAGCATCTTAGGGAAAGACGAAGCAGAAGGGAAAGAAATAAAAGAGGGACAATCTGGATGGAGGGGACAAGGGCACACGTGCATAGAAGGAGAAACAAGCAACTTGCGTGGAACCCACAGTTCTGGTTCAAGTGTCAGCCTCAGCTCTTCTCAACAGTTTTAGTCTTAAATTGCAAAAACTATAATAAAATTTTACATAAACCTTATACATCTACACGTGAGTACAGATACCTGATATGTATACATATAACTTTTATAAAGCTTTATAACAAACATTACAAAGAAGGTGTTAATCACTCCTGTGACCAATCTTTTTATCCCAAGAACAATGAAATGAAACCAACCTCTGTCCCTAAGGAAGGAGCAGAGTAGGCCACCATGACAGGCCAGTATGAGAAAGGGCCCATAGGAGAATAGCCCACATAGGGTAAAGTGCAGAGGGCCACCATGGAAGACCAACCTCCAGGAGAGATGATCCCAATCTGACCCTTCAAGGGGGTGGGGGAAGGGACAGCGTTGGAGACAGCAGTCAAGCGCTAGGTGCCAAAGCATGACCAGAAAGGTCAACTGCCAGAGCGGGAAGGTCACTCCACGCGAAGGGCAGGAATGAAAACGTCACGACGAATTTGAGAATTTCAGGTAATTCCCCATGCCCCTGGGAAAGTGTGTATGTATGTTGGGGAGGGGGAGTCCACGCAGATGGCAAGAAATGAGTCAGGTCCAAGGGTGAGCGGCCGCCTGTGCTAGTAAGCAATACCGCCATCCTGACAGCAGCTCCAGAGAAGTGAAAAAATTACAAGCTGCTGGGTTCTGTTTCAGAGAGCCAGTGGGCATTTAACGTGGGGAGGCACTCTGCCACCCACACTTAGCCCTCTGATCTCGGCCAGATGGAGCCTTTAAAAAGTGTCAGGCCGTCCGACATTCATCACTGACACCCATGACGACCGCCGGCCAAGACCACCTGCTTGGACTTCACTGTGGATACAGAGGACAAATGTCTCCCCGACCCTTTCTCACAACAGCACACACAGCCACCATCCACAGAATCTAGGCCAGGGGTTCCGTCTATGGGACCAGATCTGAGTGTGGTCTCCACAACAGCAGCAACCGTATCATTTGACTGCTTGGCAGAACTGTAAATTCTCGGCCCCACCTTAGACCTACTGGTTCACGATTTCCAGAGTGGGACCCAGTGATCTGGGATTTAACGTCTAGAATTCTACACACATTGAAGTTCAAGGATGTCTGGCCTCTGGCATTCAGCATTTTTTTAGCCACTTAGTTTAAGTTGTACCTTTACCTTAATTGGTGGCTTCACATTATATGACACAAGGAAACGGAGTTACCTTTTAAATAGATTATTTCAAATTAATTAAGGACTCTATCCATTATGGATAACCTGACCATTAAACAAAAATTTTAGATACAACATATCTTGACTTTCAAATGCCAGTCAAACCTCATTTTAACTTTTGTCAAAGGTAATGGTTCAAAATAAAATACCAGTTTCTCAAGAAATGCATTCAGAAAGTCATCCCCCTCCCCCACTGCTGACCCAGATCAACTACCCACACTATTACCGTGATAATAAATTTCCTTCCAGAAAACTTCCAGATATGAACAGAAATAGTCAGAAACATAGGCTGATGAGTCACCCAGCAGAAACAGAAAAATATACTACTAAAAGCTAAGATCGCGACTTCTCAATTCGTGATATTTGACCATCTGCAGAAAAGCAGCTCATCTGTTTACAGCACGGCTTCCAGCACCTTCTCCCTGTGAGCCTCCCCCAAAGAGGAGAGTCCCTGCCCCATTCCCTGCAAGGAAGATGTGCTCAGTCTTGGGGCGGAGGGTGGGAGGGGGCGCTCTGCAACTGTTCCTACTGGAAGCCTGGAGAGGAAATCCCTCCGCCTCCTCCCAACCACAGCACAGGGTACTGTGGGGTCAGGGTTAGACCTGGTACGGGTTAGCGGCTAACTGTGGAAGGAGAGCTCTCCAACTACACCCCGTGGAGCTGACAGCAAAGCCCGTGCAGGGGCCAGGGCAGTGGTGGGGGGTGCAGCAGTCTCGGCTCAGCTGCTAAACAACACAGCACCGGCTGAGCGGCCACGACAACAAACATCTGCTGCCCGTGGTTCTGGAGGCTGAAAGTCCAAATTCAGAGTGCCGGCACGATCGGGCCCTTGGGGAAGGCCCTCTTCCTGGCTTGCCTCCTTCCTGTCGGGCCCTCACATGGTCTCTTCCTCTCTCACTTATAAGTAGGCCATTGGTCCCATCACAGAAGCGCGACCCTCATGGCCTCATCTAAACCTAACTGCCTCCCAAAGGCCCCACCTCCAAATACCAACACATTAAGTACTGGGGGAGTCAACACGTGAATTTTCAGGGGACACATTCAATCCATAGCAGGAGCCAGCGTCTTTCTGAACTACCCCTTCCCTCCAGTTCGGCAAAACAGTTGGATTTCATGTTTTTCAGGGCCTCTAAAAACTTTCCTTTAAAAAGAGTTCAGTCAGGGCCACTGGAGTGACTCAGAAGGTTAAGCCTCCAACTCTTGATTTCGGTTCAGGTTATGATCTCAAGTTCCATTGAGTTTGAGCCCTGCATCGGGCTCTGCACTGGCAGCCTGTTTAGGATTCTCTCTCTCTGTGCTAACTCTCTCAAAAACAAACAAATAAATAGAGTTCAGTCAGGGAGCACCTTGGTGGCTCAGTTGGTTAAGCGTCTGACTTTGATTTCAGCTCAGGTCATGATCTGGAGGTTTGTGAGATGGAGCCCCTTGTCAAACTACACTGACAGTGTAGAGCCTGCTTAGGACTCTCTCTCTCTCTCTCTCTCTCTCAAACATTTTTTTAAAAAATTAAAAAGTTCAGTCAGTAGCCAAGAAAAAATTTTTCAAGGTACAGGTAACAAGGTTTTATTGTGACTGGAAGAACAGGATGGACTGGCAAAAGTCAGAACATTTTTTTTTTTTTTTTTTTTTTTTGCAGGGGGAGGGGAGACCTGGAGGCCTGCAAGGAGGAGCTGCTTGGCAGAGGCACCGAGGCACTCCAGCTCAGAGCCACCCTTCCTCCTGAACCCACAGCACATGCTACTGACATCAGCGTGGCAACTGGCTTGTGCTGCCAGGTGACCACCTTGTACGTTTCATGTCGTGGCATCTCGTATAACCCAGGTCACGGGACAGGGCTTAGAAGTGGACTCCCACTTCCTCACCCAGCCTGCTTCCTTGTCAATGCAGGACAACCTGACTTACCCCCGAAGGAAGAAGACTGCAAATGGTACTTCCAACCCAACCTGTTCCAGGGCGCCAACCAGGCACCGAACAAACGTGCCTCCACGTCCCCAGACTGCCTGGCGTCCTATTCCAGCGTGCGGGTGATAAGCCCAGTTTCCAGTGAAAGTCACTTGAACACTCGTACGATGATGAAGAAAAACAGAACAATTCCACAGCCTCAGGACATGAGACAAACAATCTGTTGACATAAAATCACAGAAAACAGCTGATCCTGGAACAACGCAGGAGCTAAGGGAATGATGCCCATGCAGTCGAAAATCCACACATAACTTTTGACTCCCTCAAAACTCAACTACTAAGAGGCTGCTGGTGACTGGAAGCCTTACTGATAGCATAAATGGTTGATTTAACACACATTTTGTTATCTGTATTATATACTGTATTCTTATGACAAAGGGAGAGAAAAGAAAGGGTTAAGAAACTCTTAAGGAAGAGAGGATACATTTATAGTACTGTGCTGTATTCCTTGAAAGGAAATCTGAGAAGTGACTGTGTGGTTCAACCCCACAATGGTCAGGGTCAACTGTACATTCAAGGTGAAAAACATTAAAGCTTTGTGAAGGAATCAAAAAATCAAGATACAGTTTCTGCCACACAGACATTTACAATACAAACAGGTGGATTTAATGTATTTAATTTGTACCTAAATAATATTTATTAAGTTTGGCATGGAAAAAGACCATTTTATCCCGACAAAGTGGTAGACCCCAAATTGTTGGTGCTTACGGCACAAAAGAGCGTTTCATCACTACAAGACCACAGCAAAACCCTCCGGGGAGGGGTCGGGAAGGCTCTTCCCCTCAGCAGTGCAGCTTTCCAACTCAAAACCTTGAACTTGGCTATATTTGCACTCAGCCCTTCTCCTCCTCTCTTCTCCCTTGGTATCTGTCATGTCTCCCTTACTATGCTTGCACACCCCTTTATCCAGCCCCAATCCACTTTCAGCCCGATTCTTGGGACAGTGCTTCACATACAGCTGTGCACTCAGAACATTTACATGTTAAATAACACAATAAATCTACCTCAGTGTGCCAGGGGTAGGGACTGCATTTTACACGCACATTTTGGACTTTGGTTAAAGCCCGTATCACTGTACCCTGATGATGTGAGATAAAAGTCCGAGGCATATAGAGAAAGGGCCATGCTGAGAGGCAGAGGAAAAGCTGCTGCGGCCGTGCAGACCGGACCCTGAAGGGCAGCAAATGGTGCCCTGAAAAAAGTATGCTAACTTATTACAGGGCAACTGGAAATACTGAAAAATAGGACAGAAGAAGATGAAGACGACTATAATCCCACCTCCCAAAGGTAAGTTCTTTTAATATATTCACGTTTCCCTCTGGTCTTTTCTTGGATGTGCGCTGCACATATAAAAGTGCCTTCTATCTGCAGGAATTTGACTATAGTTCTGGGTTTTTGTCCGCATGGCACGATCTCTCTTCGGTCCACAACCCACCTCCCTCTGAAAGCAGCATCACAACAGGGCATGAGCATCTGAAGTGCCTGGCACACACCAAGCAGGAGCAAGACACAGGAGACGGTGCGATCATGACCCCAGCCCCATAGAAAGGGATCAAGGTGGGCAGGCACACTTAGGACTCCCCTCTGGAGAGGAGTATTTGGAGCTATTTAGCCAGGAATAATATAAAATGAGGTCACATCACAGTCCCCTAATGCCCAGAGAAGAGCTGGGAGACCTTTGGTGGGAAGTGGTGGGAACGGGAAGCCCTGTCACGTAAAGCGGCTCAGGAGAGGGGCACCTGGGTGGCTCAGTCCGTTAAGCGTCTGCCTTCAGCTCAGGCCAGGATCTCATGGTTCATGGGTTTGACCCCCGTATCTCTCTCTCTCTCTCTCTCTCTCCCTCTCAAAAATAAATAAATAAACTTAAAAAAAAACAACATGGGGGGAGGGGGGCAGTGAGTTCAGGAGAGGGGACTGTGGGGATTGTAAGGTTGAAATCTATGACCAAAGAGGCAGAAGAGAGGAAGGAAAGGTCCCAGAGGCACACACAGGTGACCTGCACAGGCAGCAAGGAAACCTCGATGGGGCTTTGCACGCAGGACGGCCCTGCAGGAGGACTGTGACTTAGCCCCAGCTACAAACTTTGCTGCCCTCCCCTCCCCTCCTCCTCTCGCGCATCTGTGGCTAAAAACTCGAACCCCACCCATCCCATTACACAATGCTTATCTGGATATGATCTAAGGTCAGACTCCATGAAAGGAAGCCCATGACTTAATAAAAGTTAGGAAATACTTTTGTGCTTCACTGGGAAGAGGGGATGGGGAAGTCCACACTGTGAAACAAGAAGTTTACGGCAGCGACCCCGGTTCTTCCCCCGACTTGACACAGTGCTCAGTGGGCTATATGTGGAAATGTGACCTTTCCACCTGGAAAACCCCGGCCTTGCAGCCTTCCTTATAAGGGCCCATATCCTGAAGGAAGCCAGCTCAGAAAGCAGCACTCTTTTTGGGTGTCCATGACTGCTGGGAAGCTGGGAAGCTTGGGCTTTTGCTGTGTAAAACTTTGGGCTTTGTCCTCCATGAGAAAATGGAAACAAACTGTGTGATCGGTGAGACGGCTTCCATCTCTTAGAAGTCAGTACCTTGATGTTCATTCAAAACCTTAACAGACTTCAACCAATCTGGTTTATGAGTTAAAGTGGATGTGTCAAGTTCGAATGTTCTCTGAAAACTGTTTCTGTAGTAAGCAAATTTTTTAAACATTACCAGAGCTGACTTCACCCCAAAAACTCATTAAAGAAGTAACGTTTCCTTTTGAAAGTCTCTCCTGACCATAACTGAATATGGCACATCCCAGGATTCTGAGCTTCCATTTGGAATGCATAAGAAGTAAGAGGTATTATGTGTGCATGGGACAAAACAAATGTGAAATATTGGCTGCTCTGACTGAAACGAACGAAAGTAATTTGCTAAAGTATCTCCACTCTCAAGGATGGACACTTTTCTAAACATCTTGGCACAACACAGGATACCAGGTGCTGTGCACACGGCCCCAAAGCGGCATCTTAAATTCCGAAGAATGTCAGCACGGCGGGAACTGACCCTCGGAGAGCCTGGGAACCGTGTGCTTAGCCGGCCAGGTCTCAGCTCTCTGCACTTGTCAACCCCTGGACATCTGGAAAGCTGCTGGGATGATTTTAAAGAGTGCAACATCTAGGACATTTCTTGGCAATAATTCTGGTCTTTTGTCTCTCCCCATCAAGGGACTGAAGAGAAACCACTCCCTGTGTCTGTCAGCACTCTTGGCCTCCATGTGGCTTTTCTACCTGTGAATCCAGAGCACGGTGTGGCTCGGCAAGGTGGGTCCTGTCGCCACAGGTGTGCACCTGGGGTGGGGCAGGAGCAGGACCCAGGTTCCTCTGGCTGTGACTTCAAGTGATGACATACACTCTGCTGACAAGCTGAAGCTATTGTGCAAACCACCGGCACCCTGCCCAGGAAGGCTCACAGAGGTTCTTTTTGGCAACATGCATGTCCTCTATATGCCCGAGTCTCTGATTGCCCAAGAACATCCCTTTGCTTGTCCTACAGTCCAGTGATGATAAAAGGGAAGGTGGTGGGGGATGGAATTAAAGGATGGCTGCCATCTATGGTGGGGACTGAGAAGGCAGCTGTTTCTGTTTCCTTCGAAAACCTATTAGGAACAGACTGTCTACGCTCTTTTATGTAGCCTCTGTCTCTTTGGTACTTTCTCTCTGGTTGTCCTAACATCCCGGATTCCATGAGGTGGGTGCTATGACCACACCCGAGAGACAGCAGAGGACTCTGTGGCAAGTGCCCTTGGCTAACGGCTCATAAATGGAGAAGACAGGACTTAAGCCCAGACCCAGTCTGACCTAAAGATCCATACTCCTCAACTCAACAACAACAAAAGAACAAACAACTCCATTACAAAATAGGCAAAGGACTTGAAAAGACATTTCTCCAAAAATGATCTACGAATGACCAATAAGCATATGAAAGGATGCTCGCCACCACTATTCATTAAAGGAATGCAAATCAAAGCCGCAATAGAGATATCACCTTTTACCCATTAGGATGGCCACTTTAAGAAACCCCAGAACACAACTACTGGTGAGGATGTGGAGAAGCTGGGGCACTTGTGAGTGCTGGTAGGAATGTCAGTGAGGCAGCTGCTGTAGAGCAGTCCGGCAGCTCCTCCCAATTACAAATAGGATGACCACGTGATCCCATGATTCCAGCTGTAGGTACGTATGGAAAGGAACTGAAAGCAAGATCTCAGACAGTTACTTGCGCACCCATGTTCACTGCATCATTATTCACAACAGCCAAAAGGTAGAAACAACCTAAATATCCACTGACATGTGAATAAACAAAATGTAGTACACACACACACACACACACACAGAGGAATATTATCCAGCCTTAAAAAGGAAATCCGGTCACATGCTGGATGAACCTTGAGGGCACAATATTAAGTGAAATAAGCCATCACAAAAAGACAAATACCATACCGATTCCACTTACACGAAGTAGCTAAGGTAGTCAAACTCCTAGAAAACAGAAAGTAGAATGGTGGTTGGCGGGGAAGGACGGGGGGTGGGGGGGGGTGGTTAAAGAGTTAGTGTTTAATGGGTATCGAGTTTCAGTTTTAGTTCTGCAGAACCACTGCACAGAAATATAAATTTACTTAACACTACTGAGCTATACCCTTAAAAATGGTAAAGATGGTAAATTTTATGTGTTTTTTTTACAACTAAAATTTTTTAAATATTTTTTTAAATCCATGCTGTTAACCAAAATGCTGCGCACTGATTCTCCAGTTGATCATGCCTTTCTGCAACTCTGCAGGACCCTTTTCCTCTCAAGCAGCCAGAAGCCGAAGCCATTTGCAAAACTATTCATTACAATGGGAGCTATCAACTAGCACCGAATTTCAGTCTATTTCTCCTCATGACAAAGAAAAACGAGGACCACAGGTTGGAATGAGGCGATGAAAAAAGCTCCAAGGGCCCATTTTTAAAACTCTGGCAACTCAGAAAAGGTGGGTGTGCAAGGAAAGAGTCTTGATGTAGATGAAGATCTGACATTCCAGGATATCCTCCCAAAGGTCACTCCAATTCAAAACATGAAGTCAGAACATTCCCAAGTTCTGTCTCTCTGCCATACAAACACGTGTCTCTCCCTGGGTCTGAGGTTTTCCAAGGCCATGCACTTTTGCCTTATTCGGGCCTGAGCTTTCGTTCATTATGCAATGCTGCCTCTCATGGAAGGGGACAGTTACTGCCCACCCCATGTTACAAAGGAGGAGACTGAGATAAGGCAGCAGGCCCAAAGTCCCAGGGTTGGGAGGGGGGGCAGCGCTGGCACTCCACACCCAGACCCACCCACCTCCACAGCCCCTAAGCACCTGCTGCCTTGCGGTTGGCCAACACTGGGTATTCCTAAATACAATGCAGATGAAGGCCCTGTGGGTTATATGGTCCTTGAGATCCAGTCTTCTCATCTGTAAAATGAGGCACTGGGTAAAGAATCCCTTTTCTTTCTAACATGCAAAGCTCCAGATCATCTAAGTTGTCCACTATATCCAAGAGACTTTACTGAGCTCCACAGACTCAGGGTACCATAATAGGAGCATGAAACAGAGGTATTTAACATGGGAAAAAGCCTTGAACCCCACCATCCAAGTCCACCATCTTGGGCAAGAACCAATACAGATATACGTGCCAAAGACTACGGAGACAGACTTGTACTATCCCCAAAATAATGAAGTAGCAAAAGGATGATTATGAAACCATTTCTGACCCACAGCAGGTAAAACGGTTACCGGTTACAACCAAAGGAGTTATTGTGACACACTGAGGGCAGGACAACCAGGCACTGTGGCGGAGAACCAGTTTATGTTAATATGGGCAACCAGAAAAGGCAAAAAGCCTCCAGGGCTTTTTTGAGAAGCATCCAGGGGCAATGACCTGGGTCATTATACCACTAAAAATAGACACCATGTGTTGGTAAAACTGGACAGCCACATGCAAAGGATGAAACCAGGGGCGCCTGGGTGGCTCATCTGGTTAAGTGTCTGACTTCGGCTCAGGTCATGATCTCACAGTTCCGAAGTTTGAGCCCCATGTCAGGCTCTCTGCTGTCAGCACAGAGCCCGCTTTAGATCCTCTGTCTCCCTCTTCTCTGCCTCTTCCCCACTCGTGCTCACTCACACACTCTCTCTCTCTGTCTCAAAAATAAACAAACATTTAAAAAGGATGAAAGTAGGGGTGACTGGGTGGCTCAGTGGGTCGGGCGTCTGACTTCGGCTCAGGTCATGATCTCGCAGTTGGTGGGTCTGAGCCCTGCGTTGGGCTCTGTGCTGGTAGCTCAGAGCCTGAAGCCTCCTTCGAATTCTGTGTCTCCTCCTCTCTCTGACCCTCCCATGCTCATGCTCTGTCTCGCTCTCTCAATAATAAATAAACGTTAAAAAAACATTTTTTTTAAAGGATGAAAGTAGACCGCTTTCTTACACCATATACAAAAATTAACTTGAATGGATTAAAGACTTGAATGTAAGACTTGAAACCATAAGATTCTCAGAAGAAAACTTAGGCAGTAAGCTCCTTGACATTGGTCTTGGCGATATTTTTCCGGCTCTGACTCCAAAGAAGAGGCAAACAAAAGCAAAAACAAACAAATGGGATGGCATCAAACTAAAAAGCTTCCGTACCATGAAGGAAACTGTTATCAAAACGAAGAGGCAACCTACTGAACCAGAGAAGATATTCGCAAATCACATATCCAACCAGGTGTTAACACTCAAAATACAGAAAAAACTCATACAACCTAACAACAGAACACAATCCAATTAAAAAATAGGCAGAAGGGCACCTGGGTGGCTCAGTCAGTTAAGTGGCCAACTTTATTCAGCTCAGGTCACCATCTCCCAGTCTGTGAGTTTGAGCCCCACATTGGGCTCTGTGCCGACAGTTCAGAGCCTGGAGCCTGCTTCTAATTCTGTGTCTCCCTCTCTCTCTGTCTCTCCCCTGCTTGTTCTCTGTCTCTCTCTCTCTCTCTCTCTCTCTCAAAAATAATAAACATTAAAAAATTTTTTAAAAAATAGGCAGAGGATCTAAAAAGACAATTTTCCAAAGATGACATACACATGGCCAAGGGGGACATGCAAAGATGCTCAACGTCACTAATCACCATGGAAATGTAAATCGTCACAATGAGCTATCACCTCACAGAAGTTAGAAGGGTTCTTAAGAAGACAAAAAATAAAAAGTACTGATGAAGGTGTGGAGGAAAGGGATCCCTCAGTACACTGTTGGTGGGAATATAAGCTGGTGCAGCCACTATGGAAAAAGCATATGGAGGTTCTTCAAAAAGTTAAAAATAGAACTACCCTACGGTCCAGCTCTTCCACTTCTAGGTACTTATCTAAAGAATACAAAAACACTCATTTGAAAAGAGATGTGCTCCTATGTTCATAGTAGCATTATTTACAATAGCCATGAAAAGGAAACAACCTAAGTGTCCACTGATAGATGAAGGAATATGGAGTAGGTGGTACATGCACACAGTGGAATACTACTCAGCCATAAAAAAGAATGAAATCTTGCCATGTCTGACAACATGGATGAACCCTGAGGGTACTATGTTAAGTGAAATAAGTCGGAAGAAGAGAAACAGAATGACTTCACTCATATGGAATCTAAAACCAACCAACCAACCAAACCAGACTTCCAGAGTGATGGTTATCAGAAGGGAAGGAGGCTGGGGTGGGCAAAATGGGCAAAGGGGGGCAACTGTATGGTGACGGATGGTAACCAAACTTTTGGCAGTGATCACTTTGTAATGCATACAGACACCGAATTATATTCACCAAATGGATCTTGTTCTTTCCCTTTCCTTTTCTTTTTGGGATCAGGCTTCCCCCTGCCCCCCCCCCTTTATTTCCAGGTTGGGAGGTGGGGTGGAGTGAAGAAAGGGAAACAAACCACAAGAGACTCTTAACAACAGAGAAAAAACTGAGAGTTGCTGGAGAGAAGCGGGCAGGAGAATGGGCTAGATGGGTGATTAAGGATTAAGGAGGGCACTAGTGATGAGCACTGGGTGTTGCATATTACATGATGAATCACTGAATTCTACTCCTAAAACCAACAGTGCACTGTATGTTAACTAAAATATTAAAAAATGAATAAATAAAAGTAAAAATAAGATGAAATTTAAAAAAAGACACCATGATACGTTTGCTTTTTCTATTATCACTGATGTGACTTCTTCAGAAACAATAAAACATACTGTCGGGAACCTTAGAATGACTTCAACCAGAGTTTAAACTTTAACAAACTATGTTAATTTAGAAACAGAACATACTGACTGGGACTAATCTAATCAATTACAATTCAAAGAAAAAAGGTTTTTAGTTGTACAGCCAGAGCAATCCACGAAGACAAAATGTAGGATCTTTGAAGCTACAGAGAAAAAGGTTCCATGGGCTTTTAACTTTCTTAACTTTCATTTATTTTTTAATTAATGTTCAAACCATTCTCTGAAACAATAAGCATAATGTATTGCAATTTTATTTCTGCTGGAACCAGAGAAATTTGGAATCTCAAAGATCATTACGCATCAAAGTGCTTTGAGACAACTGTGCAACTCTCTTGGGACGGCAAGCAGGTAGCGAGTGGCCCTCAGGAGGCAAAGGCATCTGAGACACCAAAGATGACAGTGGCTGGAGGGCAACAAGAACACCCTTCAAAGATGGGTTATGAGGCGCCTGGGTGGCTCAGTCAGTTAAGCTCAGGTCACGATCTGACAGTTCGTAGGTTTGAGCCCCACACTGGGCTGTGTCGACAGCTCAGAGCCTGGAGCCTGCTTTGGATTCTGTCTCCCTCTCTCTCTGCCCCTCCCCCGCTCACTCGCTCACTCTTGCTCTCTCTCTCACTCTCTCTCTCTAAAAAAAATAAATAAACATTAAAAAAAAAAGAAGAGCTGTATCTCTAACTTTTAGGCTAGATTTCTCCAAGTTAAGGCTGTCATTTTATTACTAGTTATGCCAAGTTTAATAATTCCATAGAAGAAAAAGGAGAGGGAAAAAAAAAAAAAAAATCACCAAATGAGCATCTATAGTTCAAGTCCACGAGAGAGAAATGATTTTATAACCAGGCCCATTTCCAATGAATCTGAACACTTGTTACTATCATGATTTGTGACAGGAATGTGTTTCCATTATAACCCTCTATGAGACTAAATATATTTTAAACTTTTTTTTTTAATGTGTATTTATTTTTTAGGGGGATGGGGGAGGGAGAGAGAAAGAGCATCTGAAGCAGGCTCTGCACTGCCAGCGAGGAGCCCAATGAGGGGCTCGATCTCGCGACCGCAAGATCGTGACCTGAGCTGAAATCCAAGGGCGCTTAACCTACTGAGCCACCCAGGCACCCTCAGCAGAGGAATTTTTGACAGAAGGTCACCAACTTCTTTCCAAGTGCTTCTAGTAAGAAGAAATATACCTGCCAGACGCAATTTCACCTACTTCCAGACAGCCATCAACTGTAAAAAAGCTAGTGAGCTCCAGTCGGTTTCATGATTCCCCCTTTGGTTGGTAAACAACATAGTTAACAAGAATACACGGATTTGTGGTAGCTGCAGGCTATGCCTCCCCTCCCAGCGCAGGCCCCACCCTCTTCCCTCACGGCTGGATACAAACTTGAGTAGGTCCCCTCTGCCATGCTGGCACCACGCCTCTCTCCCATCCCTCCTTGGAGGAGCCTCCGTGAGTTGGGCCAATCAGCTCCCAAAGGTCTGGGGGTAAAGCAGATTGGCAGTTAGGTGACTGGATGCCTCTGGAGCTAAGAGGTCATACAGACGTGGAGGCTGGTGTGACCCTACAGAGTGACGAGGCAGCTGGGAAAGCTGGTGTGTAGAATAAAGAGGAAACCAGACAAAAGAAGAAAAATTACATGGCCCCAAAGAGAGGGAGCCAGAGAGACTTCCTTCGTTCCTTACAACTTCTAGTTTCCAGCTCTTGCCCTTATTTTGATTTCTAAAAGCCTCCTTCTGATTAAGCTTGCTTGACTCATTTTCTGTTTCTTGCAACAAAACCATCATTGACTGACTAAGGCTCATCTGTTTCCTGAGCATTCCCTGAGCGCCGCCTATACGCAGTGGGCATCTGAGGACAGCTGAGCGCTGCAAACAACTTCCTCTCTCAAGAAACTAGAAGCTGGTGGATCGGCAAGAATAGAACATAATTAGGGAGAGCAGGTTGGTGATAATCAGGGCTGGTTTCACGGACGCAGAAGCGAATGCAGCTATGACAACCAAGAGTTGAGTCCTCTTACCACCGACTGCCTATATGACCTTACAGAGGTCCCTTTCCTTCTCTGAGTCTCCGTTTCTTCATCTCTAAACGAGAAATTTGAAACGTGACTTTCAAAGTCCGCATGTGCTCTTATGATTCCTTAAAAGCAGTGGACTCAATACCTCTTACGTATCCAGTAACAATATTTTTAGAAGCCATGTTGGTTGTGGAATGTCTATAACCCCTGCCCAAAGTTTACGATTTCAGTTAGGAGACGACACAACACAAGCACCAACCTCAACGCTGCACTTGCGGTTCTGAGCGATGGAGTCAGGGCAAAATGAGCCCTCAAAGAGCTCATCATCTAGAGCAGTCAAGTGCAGGCCAAGAGAATTTGACGGAGGGAAATGTCCTAAAGCCAGCCACGGGCCACATGTGGCTCTAGAGCACTTGAAGTGGGGCTAGAGTGAGGAACTAAATTTTGTACCGTATTTAAGGGCAATGAGTCAACATTTAAGGTCAACCAGCTTTATGTGGTTAGTGGCAATTACCAGTACAGATCTAGAGGTCCAGATAGATAACCCGAACACAAAGTAGCTCTCCAGCAGGGACAAGCATCAGAGAAGGAGAGGCTGACTATGTCCAAGAGAAAGAGGAAGAGACAGGGACACTGAAGTGGCCTGGAAGGAGGAGGAGAGTCTATCAGTGCTGATGTGCAGTATGTTGGGTGCAGAGGGGACAAGAGAGTGAGAGGAGCATTCTGGGCGAAGGACACCATCCATGAGAAATCATGGCCGCAAGAAGCACGGCACATGAGTGAGCAGTGAAGCACTGTGCACGGGCAGTGCCACAGTCGCCCTGGCTCCCCACCCCATAGCCATTCTCCCCTTCGTCCTTACAACAGGGGATATTGCATAAGGTAGCAACATGCTCAGGCATAATTCAACATCTCCCAGCCTCCCTTGTGGTGATGAGTGGCCCCTGACACAGTTCAGATAATGAGACCAAGTGGGGCTCTACTTGGGATTTCTGCAACAGCCTTGCTCTCTTGATATAGAGGGATCACCTTTTTTCCTCCTTGTTGGTTCCCTCTTCATTCAGCTTGGAAACACAGGGGAAGCTGAAGGTGGGGCAGCCATCTTGTGACCATGAGCCATGCAGGAGGATGAAACAGGAAGGATCCCAGATCACTGGTAAGATCATGGAGACAGTGAACTAGCCTTGTTCTAACATTACCCATACTGCTTTTTTTTTTAAATTTTTTTTTTCAACATTTATTTATTTTTGGGACAGAGAGAGACAGAGCATGAACGGGGGAGGGGCAGAGAGAGAGGGAGACACAGAATCGGAAACAGGCTCCAGGCTCTGAGCCATCAGCCCAGAGCCCGACGCGGGGCTCAAACTCACGGACCGCGAGATCGTGACCTGGCTGAAGTCGGATGCTTAACCGACTGCGCCACCCAGGCGCCCCTACCCATACTGCTTTTGTGTGTATGTGTGTGTGAAAAAAATCAGTCCCTCCGCAGGTATGCCAGAGTAGCAAGATTTCTAATACATTCGGTCAGACAGTCCCTAAATGACAATAAATGGCACCGAGAAGTGAGGAGCTAAAAAAAAATGTGCAACTGGCAGGGCAGAGAAATCGGGCAGTAGGAGATGAGGAGGAACCCCCAACAAATGAATGGCAGCCCAGTGACTTTACTACAAGCCAGTAAAACCTCTGGTCTAACTGTACGCACCCGGTTCTGCACTGGGACATACACCTGATAGGACACACTGCAGTATTGGGAATAGTGGAAGAAAAGTTCCAGAATGCAATACGTACAGATTTCTCTAGGGGAGAATGATGAACACGTTTTGCAAACAGTAATAGGAAGAAAGACCACTTTGTTAAGGCAGGTACTCCCACCTCCGACCCTTAAGTTCCTCAGTCTGAAGCCTTGCAAGGCTGAACAAGTCAACTGCCTCCATGACCCGCCCCAGCCCCAGCCCCCCAGCACAAGGCCAGTGCCAGGAAAAAAAAGAAAAACTTCCCCTCAGTAACTGTTTGGGGAAAGGTGACGCTGCAAAAAAAAAAAAAAAAAAAAAAAAAAAAATCTAAAACCCGAACCCACTGAGGTAAGACTACAATCTCTCATCACCAGAACTGTCCTTAGTCGAAAGTTCTCAAGCTAACACACCTGGTCAGGAAATGAACCATAATACTTCAACTTCCTGTGAAAAACATATGCTCTCTCAAGTACAAAATGCACAGTTTAGTACTACAAATTATTTTCAGAATTATAGAAGACCATAATGTAGCATTTCTAGATCAATAAGTGAGGTTTAAAATCTTGTCAGTATCCATTCCGCAAACATTTTCATTCATATGAAAGTCATAAAACAAATTTACTTGAGGAAAAAAATCCATTTAGAAAGTAGTTTAATGCGTCCTTGGCTTTATCTCCAGATTTTACAAAATCAAGAACTCGCCAAGTGCGCCAACAGCTGTAATTCTGGAGCCGCCAGCTCATGTCCAGTGGGGACGTACGGCTTTGCCACCTCTAGGAGATACACGTCCCTTCACTTAAATAAGTGAGATTAACAGAAACTATTCAACCAGGAAGATTCTAATTCTGTTTTTGAAAAATACGATACAATAATGCCTAAACTGGGTGCTGTATTAGGGGCTAACGGTGAATTTTAGAGTCCTTCCAGACTAAGAATTGCTTTCACCTATCACACACACAGATTTAAGCAAACATTCCTAAAATGCAACGGTTCATCACTGAGCTTACGAGACTGGATTTAGAACCGGCACGGCTTGCTTCGTAGCTGTGTGAACCAAGTGCCGTGGGCGCCGTGGCCATATTGACCAGCATTTCCAGCCTCACCTCCCAGGTAGTGGGCAGTGCCACCTACAGCACAGTCACTGTGAGAATTACCACCCAGCTGCGTAAGAATGCAAACACCACGTGTTTAATACACGATAAGGAGAATTATAATGGCTAGTATTAATAGTTGATTACCTTTATAGCAAAAAAAAAAAAAAAAAAAAAAAAAAAGGATCTGTTGGCTGTTTCATAATCTGCCATTGAACACATTTCTAATTCTCAATCCTCTCTTCATTTTACTAAGAACCACTGAGGGCTTTTTTGGTTGGAGTTTAAATCAGAATAGGATGAACCCTTGCCTATCAACCACTACACTGAGAGATTCAGAGGGCTTCAAAGTGTGGTCACTAAACCCACAGCATCGGCATCACCTGGGAACCCGTAAAAAACGCAAATTCTCAGGCTCCCCCAAGAACTACATCTCCGGAACCAGAAGCGTTAGACCTGAGCAACAGTAATGTATGTTGAGTCCTCCAAGGGGGTCTTGAGCACGTTCATTTTGAGAACGGCTAAAGGAAATGTAGTCTTGGGTCAATACCACTAACCTGTGGCCCTCTGATGGCTCCTGGGAGGGGATGATAGAGGCTCCCCTGATCCCTCACCTGTCCAGGTGCTGCTGGGGGCAACACCAGAGTCCCCCGCACCCTCTCACTCAGCCTGAAGCAGAAGAAAGGTTAACAAGGCCAGCCAGGAGAGAAGCCTGCTCCTGGGGCATCAAATCCCACTGGCCCCCACTGGCCCCCACTGGCCTAACAATCCTAACGGTCAGAATCACAGGTGACAACTCAAAGCCCCTCCCAGAGGAGGACGGGTTGACACCAGCTCATCCATAAAAACCCTTACCATGCATCCACACAAAAACACAACCCTGAATGTTCACAGCAGCACTGTTGCTAACAGCCAACAGGTGGGAAGAACCCAAACACCCCCCCAGCTGGTAAGCAAACAAAATGTGGCGCATCCATACAAGGGAGTATTAACAGACCATGAAAAGGAACGAAGCACTAATATGTACTACAACACGATGAACCTTGAGAACACGCTAAGTGAAGAAAGCCACAAAGGACCACAGAGCATGTGATTCCACATCTATGACACGTTCCCAACAGGCAGTCTAGAGACACAGAAAACAGATGAGCAGTTGTCTCAGGTTTGAAGGAGACGTGGGACGCATGGAAGTGGCAGCCATGGGCTTCCTTCTGGGTGGACTAAAACGTTTTAAAATTAGATGGTGCTAATGGTTGTACAACTCCATGAGTGTAAGGATAAAAACGATGAATTGTACACTTTAAATGGGTGAATTGTACAGTATGTGAATTATAGTGCAATAAAGCTGTTTTTTAGACAAAGCAAACCCTTCCTGCCAAATGCGTCCTCAGGGCTAAGCTAACCTGCCTGGGAGAGCTGTCCAGGTCACACGAACAGGCCATAGGGCAAACCGCATAACCGTGAGAAGGGCCAAGAGGATTATGAGGGAGGCAGGCACCTCAGGTGCAAGATTCAAGGAGATGCTCATTCTTAGGACTGTGTAGGTGCAGGGCCTGTACCTGCGGGACCGTGACAGTGAGTGCCTCCTTGAATTTTGCACGCAGCTCACCTGCTTGCCTCACTCTAGTCCTGCCCTGATTTCGAGGCTGTTCCATGTTCAGATAGGTCTACAGATTTTACTCCCCTGGAAGTATTTTCAAACTTCTTACCATTCCCTTGCTCTATAAACTTCAATGGCTCCCTAACACCTACAGATTAAGACTGAAAGGTGACAAATCAAGATCTTCCACTTTGGACTTCAATCCTACAGGCACACAGGCACAGGCTCTGGAGTAAGATTAGCCCTGAGGGGGAAATCTCTGCCAGCTAGGGTGCTGGAAGCAGGGACTCAGAGCCAGGCCTTCAGACCCCAGGGCCTCCAGTGCCCAGGCCCTTGGCCCTCTGTGTACCGCAGCCTTCCTACCAAGCAGCAGAGGCTGCGATGGTATGTTTGTCTCATCAACCTTAGCTCTAGGCTTTGCACCAAGTGTTAAGGACCAACTGTTTAAACACCAATGGTTAATTAGGAAAAGCTCTGTCAGAGCTAACTTGCAATTGTTATCATGCACAAAAACAGCAAACTAAGGCAAAATCTTGCCATTCACTATGGCTTCCCAACGCCAGTAATGACGTGCCAAGAAGCACAATAAAGGGGAAAAATTCTAGTAGCTTCAAACTACAGGAATCCATGAACAATCAGATTTCTGGCTTACAATATTTTATCTTGAACCTGGTCTTTATTCACTACAGAAAAGCAAAGTTATATGGAGAGTAAATTAGTAACTATTTTAAAGAACCATGGGACTCTGGAAATCAGATACTATTTTTTTTCTTTCTTTCTTATTTTACCCACACCCTAAAACTCTGTAGAAAAAGAAAAACATCTCAATTTCAGAAAGTGGCTCTCCATTCAAATAAGCTGTAAATGAGCAAGGAAGATACGTACTGTAACAAAAACAAGACCAAAAACAAAATCACAGGGAAGAAAAGGGATTTTTGAGCTTGGAAAGAATGTAGGACCATAAAGACACAGGGAACAACACTGCCACCAAGTGGTGACAGCACCTCAAGTCACCCTCTGAAGTCTAGACCAGTAATAACTGGGACAACAATCAAAATCCTTTGTGGGGAGTTTTGGGGTTTTTTTGTTTTGTTTTGTTTTTTTGTTTTTAAGAATTCATGCCCAGGCTCCATACGCAACTGACTCGTGAGGTGAGGCAGAATGCAGAGGGGCAGGTGCAACCCATATTTTAAAATCTCCCCAAGTGACTTTGGTGCACACAGTGAAAGCTAAGAACGAGGGATTGTAACAAAAGGTCATACAGATGTCACTATGATGCTCATATTTTCAGTAAAGTTTTACCTGTAGTCGTTCCGCTTACACGATCCATTAAAATTTACTAATGGTATATAAATTCTTGAAAATTTGGCAATGTACAACACAAATAAATCACAGTTATACAATAGTTTCTATATTTTCATGACATAAAGTAATCATTATAAAGATTTAGATTATATTCCTTAGTCTTGCCATTACTGTTTACATCTAACCCAACAGACTTAAGCTTATCATCAACTAGACACAGCTACAGTCAAACACAAAACTCTTTGAACAGTAGTTTCACTGGACTGTTTATGGGTTTCCAATCAATAAATCTTATCTAGATTAGATGGGTTTTCCTATTTTCTCTTTTAAACAAGGCATGCAAAGCCTGATGGCTTCTACTGGTGGTCAAGTCTGTCAACACACAATGTAATCTGAAAAGCTTCAATGAAAGGTATCAGACTAACACCAAAATTGTTCCTTTGCACACAGAGGTAATTCAGATGATTTTTCATCTTTCCAGAATCGAGAGTTACCTAAAAAAATATTTAACACGAAAAAATTATCTCTTGTATGATACACAATGAGGCAAAACCACGCAGTGTTTCTACTACCAAGTACCTGGTCGGAAGTTGACTTTCTGCATTTTTTGCAGGCCTGACAATTAGGTCAGAGCCCACTGCTAAGAAAACACCTGCACGGTCTCTGTGCCCTGGGGGCCACCCAAGACACAAAGCATCCCTGGAAACTGAGGTGGCAGGAAAGAGGCAGAGAGCCATATGCTTGGTTTCATTTGGCACATATCAAATTTGTCTTACCCCTTTTAGCACATGTTTACCACTGCATTTTTCCCACACAAACTCGTTTCTTCTCCAGGCAACACAAACCTCCTCAAAAAATGTCACTGGTGACCCAGATTTCCTGGAGGTCCGAGACTCGTGGGTGACTCCTTAGGGCAGCGTCAGTGATGCACAATAGCAGGAAGAGGCACGGGAGCCCCCATTCTAGGTCTAGAAGGTTTGGGCTGGATTTCCCGTGGTTGCTCGTTCTAAGCCCTTGCTACCCAGAGTGGACCAGCACCATCAACATCACTGGGGAGCCTGTTAGGAAGGGAGACCCTCCGGATCTATATGGACCCCCAGGACCAGAACCTGTCTCTGTACAAACACCTCAGAGGATCCTAAGCACATGAACATTCAAGACCATGTCCAGAGGAAGCCATTCAATATACAGGTTCATTCATGACTTTGCGGGGATGAGAGCAGCTCCCCCGCTTTATCTTCATTTCAGGGCCATGGTGGGATCACCCGTGGGAAGGCTCTAAAAATAAGAAAGCTGCCATCCAGACCCCGCACCACCACCCCCTCAGAACAATCATGTCTGCGCTCAGCCGTGCCCGACAAATTCAGCCCGAAACACTCGCAACCCTCAGCAGCTTTGCCCTGTGGCAGATTTGACGGCATCCCCATGATACCACATCTGTGGAGTTTATAGTCTACCAAGTGGGGACCTTTTATAAGCTCAGCATCTCACCAACTCCTCAACCAAAGAACTCAGAACACGGAGGAGAGAGCACGTGCTTTCCTGGGGTTTCTGGGGCAGTAGCCATAAGTGGTCACCACAAACTTAAAGCATCACTGAAGAATTTTGCATTAAATTTAAGCAACCAGGCGGCTTTCTGTATTCTATTTTATGCCCTACCTGTGTTTGTTTCATTACAAAAACATTTGCCTTGCCAAGTCTTCAAGTACGAATTGGTGGTTCCCCCACTTATGGTTTCCCTTCAATGCATTCATACACCTGACCTGCCTCTCTGAAGTTCAGAATGGAAACCATCCCTCCTCGACTTTGCTAAAGTCAGGCAGGGACTCCTACAAGAATTACAAAAATAAAAGTCTGGGATTTGGGAACATTTGTGCTGGTCCTCCTAGACATGGGTGGGTAAATTTCTAAATAGAAATTGCCTACCTACTCCAGATGGGTCTCCAAAACAAAATTCAGATTCTTGCAACCTAATTATTTCACAGATATTTTGTATACAGACAGTGAAACACCCTGAGTAAATGGCAGGCTGATACTGTTGGAGTCAGCATTTGTCCAGTTCTGTCTCCATCTCTGTCCACACTGCCTTTGTAGTTTCCTCTCTTTTAGCACTATAGTTAGTTAGAGCCACATTCCTCACTAACACCCATCTTCTCCAGGTTTTAGCCCATGTATTAAAAAATGAGAACCCCAAAGTTACAGGAAATTCTATTTCTCCTTCCCTTGTATCCTTAACACTATGCAAACGGTTTGTAAGTCACTGGTGCTTTATTAGTATTTTGTAAGTGGGATGAAATGGGCGGGACGGTACAAATATCTGCCTCACTTTTTCAGCTCGAAAAAAAGGCTAAAAAGGTTTCCTGTCCATTTAAGTTTGCACTGCCAGAATATAAACACAAAATAGTCACAGGCGGTCACTCTGAGCATCTGAAACATTTTAAAAGGCACCATTCAGGGCTCCCTGCAAACACATTTTTATGTTCGCCATGCCCAAGTCAGGGAATGAGCCCACAGTGGCCACCTGCTGCAGACAGCCGGGCTGCCCACGGGTCCAGCCCCCAGGGAAAGGCAGGAACAGAGGCCACAAGCCACCTCTAGCAACACACAGTCTGCAGGGACAGTCTATCCAAAGCAGCAACCTTGGGGCTGTAAGGTGTCTGAGGATCTGGAGGAGTACCAGCTGCAAGGGAACACACAGAGAGCTACAAGGGGTCCAAGCAGAAAGTGGTGACATCGCTGTACCCCAAAGATGGGGAGCAGACAGTGGCAGAGGATGAAGATGCCTTATCTGGGAGAAGAAAATTCACAGACATATACTGAGAAATCTCTCCCCGTCCCCTGTATACTCCAGACCCAATATGGACATGGAAGAAGAGACGGCTGACCAAAGGCGAATCCATACATTAAAAGACTCAGAAACATGTGGGTGCCCCGTGGACAAACAGGGAGACCCGTGGAGAGACAGAATAGATGTCCAGGGCAGGTGCCTGCAGGGGAGCTCACTCCCGAAGAGGGGGCATACCCGGGAGTGATGCTGTGCATCCCCAACCGCAGCCAGGCTTGTGTGCAGTTCACAGCTTGAGCTTTGGGGCATAGACCCACGTGATCTAGTCCTGCTTCTGTCTCCCACTAGCTCTGCGGTTTGGGGAAAGTGATTTAAGCCACTCCAAGCATCTGCTCCCTCATCTGTGAAACAGGTGTAATAAAAATGCCAACCTTCATAAGGTTGACTGGGAATGAAATAATTCATATAAAGCACTTGCCATTGATGACGGCATAAGTGATTATTATTATACCAATTCAGAGTCCTAAATGCTTTTATTCTCTCTCTCCTCTCTTCCTCTTTCATATAAAGTACCTACAATACAACCCAAAAATTCATACAGTATTTAATTCTAAAAAAAGAACATAAAGGACAAGTTCCTATAGAGGAGGAAGGGAGAGGCTGGTAAGAAATCACTAATGAACAAGTACTAAGTTTGTAAAAATCTGAGCAATTTACTTGCCTTCCTTTAAAAGTCATCAAACCCACAAGGGCTAGAGAAACCAATGACAGAAATCATGAATAAGTGACTGCCAAAGCACTCTACAAGGAGATAAGTGCTCCGGGAAAGTCAGGATAAGGAGGTCAGGAATGTCTGGTGGTAGGAGGGGAAGGTGCAGTGTGAAACAGAGTGGCCAGGAGAGGCCTTGTTGAAAAGCTAATGTTAAGCAACGATCTGAAGCAGAGGAGGGAGTGAATCATGAGAATATCAGGGAAGAGCATTCCAGACCGAGGGAACAGCTATGCAAAGTTGTCAGGTGGGGCATGGGTGGCAAGAATGAGGGGCCCCCGCCGAAGCCTCCATCAGAGCAACCAGGTGGCCAATGTATCATGGCGCTCACCTGGCATTGCATGGGGGCCTCTCAGGACCCTTCCTGCAGGAGAGGGCGGAAAATGGACAGTGGCTCCATAGCTGGGGAAGACTCAGTGATGAGTATGGACTGGGCAGGCAGGGCAGGAGCAGCGTGCACGCAGGGCTCTGCTGTGTTCAGTACTTAAAAGCCCAGAGGGCATGGCCCGCCAACTTCACATTGCTCTGGACAACGTACTCATCACGAGAATCAAGCTTCAGAACTATCCCAAAAGGAGGACCTGAGTGGCTCCATCGCCAGCCTAGCAGCACAGAGCCCGCTTAAGATCCTCTGTCCCTCCTCCACTTGAGCACACACACTCTCTCTCTCTCTCAAAAAATAAATAAAACGTTAAAAAAAAAAAAAGAATTAAAGAAAAAATTTCCAAAAGGACTGGCCAAAACCAGTGCTCTAGCACTTCACAGGTACAAGGTGCTTGGGAAACAGCTTTTTAAAAAAAACCTCTTTCGAGTGCACCGAGAGAAATCAGCCCAATTTTTAAATAACAGCTAATGCCCCAAAGGACAAGATCTAGTAAGAGCCAGGAATGTGAGTCAATTACTTAAAGCAGAAACAGATTCTGTAGGGGAGGCCACATTAAGAAAACACTGAATGGCCACTCAAAGGAAGGAGGAGGCGCAGGGGAGGGCCTGGCCGAGCCAGCAGGAGCCCCCGGGGGGTGCAGGGCCCCGCAGCAGGGGCAGTGTGCACTCAGAGGACAGGACTTGGGCTGGACGAGACTCAGCAGTCACCCGTGTGAGCACCAAGGAATGAGGGCAGTTAGGCTGGGGAAGAGCTGTAGAGGAAGCGGTGGTCTCCATGACCCCCTACCATCTGAAGAACAGGAAGTACAAGTATGTTCCGTGTGGCCGCAGACGAGGGATGGAAGGACAGGGAGCAGGATGTGGCTCAATCCAAGAAGTTCATCTGAAAATTCAGAACTGTTCTAAAACAGGGCAGGCTGCCATGGCCTTACTACGCTCCCAGCCACCCAGCACCAAGAGTTTTAAACCCATTACTGTTGCACATTTCAATACATTAAATACATCACCACAGGCCTGTCTCCACAATCCCCGTGAGGCACAGCCACTACGATACTGGGGCGCTATTTTGAAACCTCGAAATCCCACTGCTGGTGTTACTGCTGTTCTGTTGTTTCAGCCACAAATCACAGCTCAGCGCCCCCTCCTGGGTCTCCCTCCAGTCCCTGACCCTTCTTCCCCACCCTCCCCAACCCCTCACAGGGCGCTGCAAGGACCTGGGGGGGGAGAGAGCTCAGAGGTGGGTGGGCCTCTCCATTGAGGCAGGGGAAGAGTGAGGCAAGGCCATCCCGTTCACGCTGGCAGTTAAGAGAAATCCAAACCCCTGCCATTCGGCAAGGCAGCTCCCCCAGGGGCTCCACGCAGCAGGAAGGCCCCACGGCGCCCCCATGTGGAGGGGCTGAGGCAGGAGAAGCAGTGGGCCCAGAGTACCAGAGGGACCTTCCACACCACAGGAGGGAACTTTACACTGGAAACCTTCGCTTCACTGATTTTCTTTCTAATCTACGAATTCTGAAAGCACCTGGGTGGCTCAGTCAGTTAAGCATCCAACTCTTGATCTCAGCTCAGGTCATGATCTCACGGTTCGTGAGACTGAGCCCCGCGTAGGGCTCTGCGCTGACAGCATGAAGCCTGCTTGGGATTCTCTCTCTCCCTCTCTACCCCTCCCCTACTCATACTCATGCACTCTGGCTCTCTCTCAGAATAAACAAACATTTTAAAAAACTGTCAGTAGAAACATCATGCTCCCTCACATCAGTCAGTGTGGTAACAGGCATAATTAATCCTGTATCACAGGGGAGAAGTTTCAACAGCTTCCAGTTCACGGCTCTTAAGGGGAAAAGCTGGGATTTAAGTGAGGCCACTTTGCTCCAGCCCTCGGAAGACGTCCTTCAGTGAGCTCTAAATTCCTTCCCTAAGTGCAACTTCACGGCCACCCCAGGCCCTCCCATGCTGACAGGGGAGCTCTCTGCTCTCCAGCAATTTGCGAGCGACCCTCAGCGGCCTGCCAGGTGGACTTTCAGGTACTCCTGAGCACTGTGTCCAGTGGGGGTGATGAAAAATACCATCTGAGAGCATCAGCC
Organism: Leopardus geoffroyi; assembly: GCF_018350155.1. NCBI lineage: Eukaryota > Metazoa > Chordata > Mammalia > Carnivora > Felidae > Leopardus > Leopardus geoffroyi. The sequence continues at coordinate 173,856,577 of NC_059327.1, forward strand.
CTGTTCTCAGGTCCTGGAAGACCATGCTGCCCAGGCTTCGGGGAACTGGGGGGATCCGCTCAGCACTCCAGCCTCTGGCGGAACAATCCATCGTCCCATCCATTCACTACAAACTTTTGCCCAACAGTGTTGGCTAGTCCAGAATTCATCAAGGAACCCTGTCAACTGCAAACGCCACAAACAAGAATGCAGTTTGGGGTGAAACATCCGTTTCGTACAGTATCTCCAGGCTTAACCAATTAAAAACAGAAGCTTCCAAAAAGAGAAGCTGGACACCCACAGCGGGGCTGGTGCTTCTACCTGCTGGGCCACACAAGGCCCATGTTCTCCTGTGCTGCCCATGGCTCATTCCACTCGCCCATTTGACCTTGGGGTCCCCCCAGAGAAGCAAACATTTGCCAGCACTGACTAACCTTCTGACTCCAGTTCCCCAGACCCCGACTGGGAGACACCAGTGTCCATCTGGGAACTTGCCACACTTCCTCACACAGGCAGAGAGCAAGCAGTCCCGGGGCGGGGCCTGCAGAGCTCAGTGCATTTCCTCAGCGGTCAAAGCGCCCACGAGGAGTACAGCCCCCTAGGCTGCGCACTTTACAAGCCTGGTATTTTCCACAGCTACCAGCCCAGCAGACCCCTTTGGCTCAGAAACGTATAGAGGGAACTAGGTCACACCATCTGGCTGTTGGACTTTACCAGACATTCTACAAAAATGAAAATGAACCCTTTCAACCTTCTAAACCGATACACACTGAAATAACTCCATTTAATGACTTAAAAAAATCTCACTGCATTTATAAGGCCAGTCTTTCCAGCGTTCCTTTAATCTTGCTCCTGCTGGGAAACAACAGTATAGGAAGCTTAACACCAGTGCTCCAATCTCAATAACGGTTAACAAAAATAACTGTATCACTTCACATTTGTATGTCTTTAGGTTTCCAAAGTACTTTTGCACTTATAATTTATTGTCATCCCATGAGCCTGGAAAAGCCAACATTCACTCTAACCATTTTATGACTCAAGGTAAGTGAAGTTATAGGATTTATATCACAAAGCTGGCAGAGCCCAAACCAGGCTCTTGTTTAATTTGGCATAGGAGGGGCGCCTAAGTGGCTCAGTTGGTTAAATGTCTGACTCTTGATTTCAATTCAGGTCATGATCTCATGGTTCATGAGATCGAGCCCCGTGTCAGGCTCTGTGCTGAGAGTGTAGAGCTGGCCTAGGATTCTCTCTCCTTCTCTCTCTGCTCCTAACTTGCATGTGCACTCTTTCTCTCTCTCTTTCTCTCTCTCTCTCAAAATAAACTTCAAAAAAAATTAGCAGAGAATGTGTTTTTTAAATTACATATTAAGGAGAGCTCTGAGGTGAGGTTAGGGGAAGGAGGAAGAGTGGGAAGCAGCAAGAAAGAGGGCAGAGGGCAAGGGGCATGAGGAGTGGGCAGGGGTCCTCCCTCAGGGCAGCAGTGTGGAAAGTACTCTGGAAACTCTCAGGGCAGCCTGTGCTGCTTCTTAACAGATGCACAGAAGTGCATCAAGGGACAAGAATGAATCTGTGCTACACGTGGTCTGAGAAACTCAAGTAATCTTTGAAAGTCTACTGTTTTGCTTTGCTTTTCTAAAGAAAACAAAAGCTTTCTGATTAAAGAACATTACAGAAAAGAAATACCTGCTGTTGAAAAATCTGGGTCGAGAAAAAGCTTTAAGTTTAGAACTGGATTTAAACTCGTTTTTTACATCGTAACTCAACATAGGAAGGCCCAGAGACAGACAGTCCCAGCACACTCTGCCTGGGAGACACAGGCGGAATGGGAGGGCACAAGACGGTCTTCCCCCGACTCCAGACCGAGGGGCAGCAACAGAAGAGGCACGGAGGTTCCGAGGGGAACCGGAGCGCCGGGTCGGGGAGCACCCCTGCAGCCAGGCTGTGCTAAACCGACACTCGGACTGCAGCCAGGGAACGCGGGGCCAAGGGAAGGAGGCAAGTGGGGCATCAAGGACTTCCACCTGCAGCTAAGCAGTCACCACAGCTCACAGATCAGACATCCTGACCCATCTGCCACAGCCATATGCTCACCATCCAGAAACACTGCTACCACTGAGAGAACCGGTTGAGATTTTCTTGAGTCTTCTGAAAACAGGGCTGAGACCCTCCGCATCCCCACGTGCCCCGGGTGAGCGGTCGGCGCAGCTCAGCAGAGGCGCCCTTTTCCACACAAGGTGCCGCAAGCTGCCGGGTCCGCTCACAGGCTTCCCTGGAACCTGAGGATCCCCTGCAAACAGCGGCAGGCCTTGTCATTTGAGCTTCTTAGCGAGGCAGCTTTAAACTCGGGAGAATTCTGACTTGAAATCTCACTTCAGCTCTCCTTTCACCGAACGCCCTGCTGTGACGCACGCCAGCATCCACCCGGTTTGTTTCCAGGGTGTACGGTACCTTCGTATCTGCTGGGAGAATCGCACGCTTTCTGTGGGGTCGCCACTCGGAGGAATATCTGCTGCCGCCAGGAGTGTCTTCGCGTCTTCACGGGGGTCCCGCGGACATCGCCTAGGTGGTTAGCTTTGGAGTCAAAGTCCCTGAAAGCACAAGATGATGGCTTTATGACTGACGGGGAGATATAATCGGGTATTTTAGCTTGACTTTTTGTTCTTAAACAAAACACTACATTATAAATTATCTTCGTATAAGAGGACATAATCAGATAATCACGGACGTTGAATCAAGCCCACAGGGGGTCAACGCTCCGAAGGCACTGCTTTCTCAGAGGATGCATTTCATGAAAAGAGCAAGATTACATGCCCTTAATTCATTTCCCCTGTAAAAGGCATTAAGAAATACGCTCCACAGATCATTAGCTTCCCATTTCCTTTCTTGGTGCCACTTGAGAAAAGAGAAAGTGCTGACAGGGGCACTGGCACCAGGACCACCTTCCCCCCTGGGCTGCGGATGGGAGTGTTTTCTCGGCACAGGTGTGTACCTCCACAGATGGCCACAAACATGAGTAAAGTTCAATTACACAAGCCAATCCAGGCAGCGATTACACGGTTACTTGACAACAACAACAATCTTAATGTTTATATTTTTAAAAGTACAAAAAAAGTATGTTTATCAACACAACACTTGTAGTCTAGTCAGTGATTTTCTTCCCCTTTGCAGGATACCGTGGGGAGCCTGGTGACTTCCACCTGCAGCTAAGCAGTCACCATAGCTCACAGATCAGACATCCTGACTCATCTGCCGCAGCCATATGCTCACCATCCAGAAACACTGCTACCACTGAGAGAACCGGTTGAGACTTTCTTGAGCCTTCCGAAAACAAGGCATTAATAAACTAGTCCTAGTCAAAACTGGAGAACAAGTTGACTTTTTTTCAAGTGACATTCGGTAAGAAAGCATAAGAAAGAAGATGATAACAATCCTTTAGCTAAAATGATTTAAGTGTCAAAAAAAAAACAGCTGAAAAATCCCTGTATATCAATAGTTCAACACTTGTACCCAGGCTTGATATATCTAAATTAAACCCTACCTTTTTGTGCTCATAAAATCAGAGGTGTTATTTTCATCTACAGGAGCCAGAAATTTTAGAAAGTTTGGCACAGAGGAAGAAGAACGAAGTTTTTTCCGCAGGGCATTACGGTAGGAGATGCTGAGAGTTTGGTTGCGAAGAGAGTTTAGGATAAAGAGATACAAACACAAAAAGTATAAAATATAAGCTTCAAAATAAACACTTCAGTTCTCACGCTAAGAAAATTAAATCAGGTAAGAAATTTAAGTTTACAAATGAGATTTAACTTTTGTATTCAGTCAATAAAATTCTATTTAAATGAGTGGAATCTACGAGTGCCTTTGAGAACATCAGTCCATTCAGCCATGCGCGTGGATAAGCTCTAGAGACCTGCTGTACGACACAGTGCCTGTGGTTAGCAATGCTGGGCTGTGCACTCTAAAAATGCACTAAGAGCATCTCATGTTAAGCATTCTTACCAGAATACAGTAAAACGTAAAAAATCAGTCCATCTCCCAAAATGACTTTTCCTTTCAACTGGAAAAAAATAACTTTCCTAAATTAATGATGAAGTTTCTGATTTGGCACAAACCCCAGTACATACGATCAAATGCAGTTGCTGATTGTGTGTGTGTGTGTGTCTATGTGTGTACAGCAGGGCAGGGGTAGGTGAAAATAAGTATATAAGAAATGGCTTGACATCAAGACCTGGCAATAGTAACTAATCCATGGTAAATTAAGTAATCCATGGTAAATTAAGTCAGTTCGGATGACAGACTGAAAATAAAATCAAAAACAGACCAGCACGCATGCACACACACACACACACACACACACGCAGATGCAGTGGCCCTGGGTTCTCTCCCGCATGCCATGCAGCTCATCCTCTCTGTGTGAACCTCCCAGGAAGACAAACCACACTGAACTTGCCGTGTGAGTGTGCTCACCTCTTTGGCACAGCATTCCCACTTTGTTCTCCGCTCGAGCTATGCTTTAGGTACTTAAAAAAATTTGGCGAGGAGGCAGAGGGGTTAAGACGAGGTGGAGGAGCAGGAGCTGAAGACTGACCTGAGCAACTTTTAGACTCGCCAACGGGTGGATGATTCACACTAAATAGCAATTAGAGAGAAAGCAGGGCGATTAGCAGGAAGAGGAGGGGACACCGGTGGGGTGGGGGGGGGGGGGACAGACACAGAGGGATCAGGCAAGAACGGACTAGACTGCCGGTGTCCCCATATGTAAACACCAGCTGTCACGGAGCCAGAGGGCTGCTCTTCACTTCTCTTCTGAGTCCACTGTCTCGTTGGCAAAGGTAGTTCTCAGTTTAAAAAAAAAAAAAAAAAAAAAAAAAAAAAAAAAAAAGGAGCATTCTTGACCATTCCTCACAAATGTGCGCACCCAACAGTACTTTTTCCTCTGTTCCCTTTTGAGGAACTGACAGCAATTTTTTTTTGTTTGTTTTTTATTTAAACCAAAAGCAAAGGAAAGCAAAACAAACTCCAGAGTTTTTAAGATACATTTCTCTTTAAAATGAACAATAACTGGCCTTGAGTTCAGTGTCTCATTTCTCGTGTGTAAATGAGGGAAGAGTTCACAAGGGAGCAGAAAGCAAAACGGGTCTGCTGTGGGGGGGGGGGGGGAGGCGGGCACTTCTCCATCGTCTCCTCACCTCTGGCCAGCAAGACGCATCAGGAAGCTGCATTCTTGGGGGAGCAGGGAAATGTACTGTCAGGGACACATTTCCTACCACCTCGGCTCGTGTGAAAACCGCAGGCTTAGCAAGAGAACTAGGAATCTCTGGACAAGGATGTTTCCATGATCGCTGAAAATGCCAGAAAGAGGGCTGGGAAGGCAGCAGGGGGCAGAAGTAATGGGTATACAGGGTTTTAAGAAGATGACAGAAACCCATACACCCTCCAACTATGCTTGTCTCTAAAATGTCCTATGTTAAATACTACCTTCTGCTGTGCCTCCTGCTTTGGGGTCGTATATGCAGCCAAGTTCTCAAAAACCATCATAACTATTCTCAATGGCCGACTGGAAAAAAGCCGAGAGACTGCTACGTCCTTCAAATACGGTTTCATTTCTGTACTCGTAACATTTCAAACACCTTTGTACAGACTCTGACTCTGCATTACCCGTGCATGACCCTCACGGACACATGTCAGTCCAGGGAGGGCAGCAACTACGTGTAGGTGTGGCCCTTACATATATTATGAAGTGAAGGATTTTAAAAGATTTTTAGTTTTTTAAAGATTTTTAAACTCTATGACCGTCTATGGTCTCTGACAGTTATAGGGTCAAACTAATTGCCAAGGGACCCCAGAAGGAACCAGGAGAATTTCTACTACCACATTGCTTACCCATCTCTATCACCAGGAAATTCGAAACACTCATGACAGACAAATTATTGAAATTAGTAAATCTGGTTAGCAAAATCTAGAACTCTCCCACGGAAGATTTCAGAAAGCCTCTGTTCCAATTGTGTCACCCACAGAAGCTAAGCGAATTTGCCCAGGTCACAAGGCCTGCCCGGTCGGGACAGAGCGACACCCAGAACCCAACCCCGTGCGTCTGCAGAGGCATCACACCGCCTCTCGCGCTCTGCTGGGAGCTGAACGCTGCCTCTCCCTCCCACCACAGAAATGTTCCAGGTTTACAAATGAGTGGACTCACCTGCTCGCCCCTTGGCTGTTTTCCGTCACAGCCAGCAGCTAAGCTCCAGTACTCCTGCCTCTCACGGTGCTGGAGCCGTGATTACTATGCGCTTAGAGGGCCATTTCTGCTCTGTTTTTACCTGCTTCCTCCTGATCCCTGTACTTGCTACTTGAACAAGTAATAAGGGTCTCTTATGTCTACACGTTTCCCATGGGAGGAAGGTGGGGGAGGAACAGAACACGCCTTCAGGCTTTGGCTTTTTAAGCCAAGAGCAGAACCTGACTCAAGTCTTTCTCTCACCCAATAAACATACCTGGGCTGCACATACCTGGTTAATAACAGATATGCCCCAGCTATTTTTGTAAAAACAGATTTACATTTTTAAACAAATCTTACTTTCGTTCATGAGGCGTCTCTGTGCTCACTGAGTGATACCTCATAAGTTTCCTCTGGGCGACCCCTGGAGACCCCTGTGCCGGTTCTGGAGGCTCCTCGCATTGCACAGGGAAGTGACTCAGGGTGTTCGCCCGCCTTCTGAAGCCCTGCTGGGGCGTCAGTGGGGCAGGCTCTTCAGCAGGCCGGCTCTCCGAGTCACTGGACAGGTCATCCGAGGAGCCGAGGAGCCTGAAGGAGCTGTCAGAGGCGGGCACGGCCTCTCTGTCACACCCAGATGGCTCCTGGTGGTGGGGGGACAGCAGGTCAGACACATCACAGGGAATCTGTGAGACTTACAAACCTCTCATCCCAGTGGCAGGAAAACATTTTGATATATAAGCACATCTGACTATAATGCCACCTAGAGGCCACCAAAAATAGAAGGAAATGAAGGCTCATTAAGTGCCAGCTCATCAGAGACAAAATGTTATTAGGCTGCTGGACCACCAAGGAGACTGCCCCAATGCAAGCTGACGGAGGGACTGTTGTGAGCAAAGCTGTAAATAATCCCCTCTCCCTGTAAAAGACTCTACTGTGCTTTCAAGAAGCATGTGGAGTCTTGTAGAACTTGTCTGCCCAGTTTAAACAAATCAAGAAGTTCTTTATCTCTGCCGAGTATGTGTATTTTATACCTGCATTTTAAGGCTCTCTGATTTTGATCTAATGTTGACATTCAACTTGGTAATCCTGAGGTTAAAAACTATATCCTATATTATTCTCACAATATGAAAAATCTCTCCTTAGGCACTTCTTGCCACGATTCAGGGCAAATCACTTAACTTCTTTCTGTACCTAAAATTTTCTCATCTATAAAAGGGTAGAACAAAGATTTATCTCACTGGGTTTCAAGAGGTAAGCAAGATAATATAAGTGAGAGTTTGCTGTAAAATGTTATACAAATATAAGTTACTGTACCAGGAATTCAATGGATCTACTGAGTGGGTAACTCACACATCTATTGGGAATCATGACAATATTTTAATACCATTGTCTTTCAAGATTCATACTTTTTCAAAGAGATGAACTACTACTCAGGCAATCCTACACTTAGTGTGGCACCCAAGACATGGTTGGTGGCCAATAGATTCTTTTCCAGTCAAAAAATGTAAAATAAGGGGAGGTATGCCAGTTTGCCCCTGAGGAAATTGCTAGAAGAGATAAATCAACATGAAAAAAGTAAAATGAAATGAATGTATGTCATGATGGACTGGAGAATCTAAATTCTATGTGTTCACTTGATATACAGTGGCGTACCTTTCAAACGGTAGGCACTAAAGATTTTCATTTTTAGAAATATATGTTTATTGAGGGGAGAGATTATATACATTTAATTCTCAAGGAAATAGATACGAAAAACTTAATTCCCAACATACTATGAAATATTAATTACCTTTAAACATGGCAGAAATTTTCCATTCTTTAAGACCCTGTAGTTCCAAAGATCCTTTTAAGGATTTAAAATTTTGTCTAAGGGGCACCTGGGTGGCTCAGTCGGTTAAGCGGCCGACTTCGGCTCAGGTGATGATCTCGCGGTCCGTGAGTTCGAGCCCCACATCGGGCTCTGTGCTGACAGCTCAGAGCCTGGAGCCTGTTTCAGATTCTGTGTCTCCCTCTCTCTGACCCTCCCCCGTTCATGCTCTGTCTCTCTCTGTCTCAAAAATAAATAAACGTTAAAAAAAAAAATTTTTTTTTAAATAATAAAATTTTGTCTAAGACAATACATCATAGCAAACAATCTCCATTATGCAAGGCTGTTCATCTCAACTTTTATTAATATCCCTCCAAATTACAGGAAAGCTAATCCTCAGCTTAATCTTACACCTAAAAGGGCTACTCGGATGTTCCTCAACTCTTAGATGATCAATTTCTGGGTTAAGATCCAATTACATAAAAAAAGTATCTTTACAATAGTTTCTCAATCTCAGGATAAAAAAAGATGTAAAGAAGTAAAGATCCTCCCACACACAACTCAAACAGGTGGCTTCTGAAAGCTGTGTTTCTCTTAAGATTACCTAGAAATTCAAGTTACATGTGTGTTCCTAGATCTGGGCTTTGGAGAAGAATACAAAACAAACAATAAGACTTCCTGGAAAAGTCACTGGAGTGACATGAACGTCACGGTTATCTTTACTTGCACTGGTCTGGAATGCTTCTCCCTGTCCACTGCCACAGGTAGAATGCCTATACTTGAAAACAAAATTCAAAAGCACCACTGCTCCTGCTCCCGTGCTTTCTGTGCTTCCGTTATCAAAATAACTTCCCTTCCACTTGTTCCCGGGACTGCTAAGTAACCACCCTGTCTTATTCGAAACCCTCAGGGCTCCTACTATATTCTGCTTGATGCTGGTGTTGAGTATCTGTCATCTCCCAGATAAGTTCCTCAGGGCAGGGGCTTTGTCCCACTCATCTGTATACGGCAGATAAACCATACCACTTCCAAACTTGAAATAAACTGTGGGGTAGAACCAGTATGTGGTGGATGGAGGTCAGATGATGCTCTGTCCCACTAGATTTTAACTCAGAAAATCATATTCAGAAGACTGGTGTCCAGGGCCTCGCTCCCCAGGGGGGAGAGCGGTGCACAGACCTCGGAGCTTGTCAGAAATGCAGCATCTCAGGCCCCACACAGGTCTACTGAATCAGAATCTGCATTTTCACCAGAACCCCATTAAAGGTGCACCTGAGAATCTGAGAAGCACCCTTTCAAGGCAGTGTTTCTCAAGTAATAGACTTTTTGTCCCAAGCAATAGACATTTTTAAAGTAAAAGAACAACTGAAAATAACATTATGTATCAGGTTGTCTACAGCAAATATTGTTTTGTGAAATTTTAATTTTGGGTATAAGTGAGTATGTATGTTTGTGAATCATTTTGCTACATTAAATGAGTTTCTTGCTGTTGGCTATGGTCTAAAAACTTTGAAAGCCACATGCCCAGGAGGAAACTCAGAAGAACTTAAGAGTTCCTGTGGTCAGGAGCTGGCCTCCACAAAACTTCCCTCTCATTTGCATCTGTCAGAGCTCTGGTAGCAGAAGGAAAGCTGGCCTCCCTAGCACAAACCCCAAATTCACTTTCTGGTGGTTAAAAAAGCTGAAAATGCTTAAATGTCTAGAAAGTAAGAAATTAACACAAGGACAGAGACACAGGTTTGTTGCTGAACAGAACCACAGGCTTGCTCACTATCACAAAGCCGTGCTTGGTGACAGACGCGAGGGGTGGAGCTCAGCTATTTATGAAAACAGTAGTATTTCATTATAATCACAGAGCTAGCCCAAGGGTAAAGTTCGTTCAGGAATTCAGGTTCCATATTTCATGGAACTCCCAGACCCACTCTTGAGGTGTTCCCAATTTCAATTATTTTCAACACAGGGAAAGAAGTCCATTGGCTGCGTTGTGATAAATGATCTCTTAATGGTCTAAAATTGACATCTTGTTGGGGCGCTTGGGTGGCTCAGTCGGTTAAGCGTCCGACTTCAGCTCATGTCCTGATCTCGCGGTTTGTGCGTTTGAGACCCGCTCAGGCTCTGTGCGGATGGCTCAGAGCCTGAGGCCTGCTTCAGATTCTGTGTCTCCCTCTTTCTCTGCTCCTCCCCCGCCTGCACTCTGTCTCCTCTCTTTCAAAAATAAACACTAAAAAGGATTAAAATAAAATAAAATTAAATTGTCATCTTGCTTCTTTGCTTACAGAATGGCCATCTGCTTTGTTATGTGAAACTTCTAAGTTACAGAATTGTAAGACCAGCCCTCCCCCTGCACCAAGAAGTCTGCAGGCACCAAAATTTTCATGATTAAAGACAGGAGGCTTCCTTCATTCCCTTTGTAGGCTCTGCAGGTGACAGATGAGCATGAACCATGTCACATAGAGGGAAAGGCGCTTACTTTGCTGGCGTTACTTAATGTGCTAGACAAGGAGCTGTCCAGATCCAGACTGGCAGAATGTTCCTGTAGGCCTCTGGCTTTATTACCCTACAAAAAGAAAAGCAGTCAAGTTACATAAAGAAAAGCAGTCAAGTTACGCTCCCTTAGGCTTTTGCAAAGGCATCAGCTAGAAGCAGCGTGGTCCAGCTAAGCATCTCAGGAAAAATGCATCTAGTGAGAAATGCTGCTGAGCACATACGTGCATTAAGATAACCAACACTGCTGTCTTTTTTTTTTTTTCTTAACAACACATCAACCTAAATGTTCTTGAGCACCTCGTGGATTAGTCATTTGGCAGGGACGATGGGCAGGAAGAAGAGAGAATCTGTGAAGAAAAGCAAGTGCTAGAGCAAGCACACTCAACACCTCTTTCCCGAGTCACGAGCTGTCACAACCTGCCTGCTGTATGACAACCAGACAACATTCTACTTGGGGGGCTCCCAAAGGTGGCCACCTGGTTTTGTAAATGGATGTTTTTGAATTATCTCTAAGGATGCTGCAAAGTGCTCAGAAATATCTTCAAACAAAATAAAATTCAGTTTTCTTTCAAAAACAATTAAGTATGACTTAAATGGATTGTGTCATGAAATTAAAAAAACAAAAACAGAAACAAAACTATCAGATACTGCAAGCTCCAGAATGGTGTGAAATGTTTAAAGAAAATCAAACTCTGCTTTCCCAGGAGTGCCGTGAAAGGTTATCTGCACCCGTTGGGGTGGGGAACACAGCAGGTAATTTCTTAAGGAACTCCCACATTGGTGTATACGTATACTTCGTTCTTCCTGTAGAGCTGCAGTCTGCAAACTTTTCTGTTTTAAAGAGCCACACAATAAATCTCTTATCTTAGGCTTTGTGGCAACTACTCAACTCTGCACAAAAGCAAACTAAGGAAACAGGTAAATGAATGGATGTGGCTGGGTTCCAAAACTTTATTTACAAAAACAGGAGGTGGGTGGCGTTGGCCCCAAGAGCCACAGTTTACTGACCCGCCACAGAGAGTTCCAGACACATACCAGCAGCAGCCGATGGTAAATGGTTTTCTAGGCTGTGCCTGGTGGCACTAGGGAGAACTGGACCCACACTTTACCGTACTCTGTGCCCTTCACAGAGGCCGGCCAATGAAGAACATCCTTTTGGGAAACAAAAAATACCATGGAGTATAAGAGAATTGGTTTTAACCTAAACCAAGTTAAAAAGTGTCGGTAACATTGCTGTAAGACAGAGAAGACATTAAAAAGCTTTTACCTCCTAAATTTTATAGCAAACACTCATGGCACAAAAGCAAAGATTTAAGGGGCGCCTATCTGGCTCAGTGGGTAGAACATGTGACTCTTGATCTTGGGGTCAAGTTTGAGCCCCACGCTGGGTGTACAAATTACTTACTTACTTACTTACTTAATAAATAAATAAATAAATAAATAAATAAATAAATAAATAAATAAAATTTTATTTAAAAAGGCAAAGAACTGAATCTTACGTTCTCTTTAAAAGTGATTTTCACTTAAATTAGGAGAGATTATGCTACTTACCCGGGACAAAATACTTTCTAAAGACTCTGTTAAAGATCTCTTTGCTTTGTTTTTCAGCATATCCAGCCTCAGTCGAGCGGCACTAGGTGGTAACTCACTTCCAATATTCTCCGCTGCAATCTGTGATGTCTAAGAAGTGAAACCATGGAAAGTTAAGTAAGTCACTTACAGCTTCCTTCCTTCTTTCCTTCCTTCCTTAAGGAATGATAAGTCTCCAGGATGCATCTTTTTGCCCCCAGGCCATGATTCTGATCCTGCGCCCTCGCCCTCGTCTGCTCCTCCACGGCATGGCTTGCAGGCAACTAGTTTGCCTCCAAGAGTTGCTCTGACCGCTCCAAATGAAAGGATGTAAGGTGCTTGGAAACCACTCAATTAACAAAGTCCGAGAGCTCAGGCTCTGCGGTCAGATCAGAGATGTGTCACTCACTAACTGGCCTTGTACAAGTTACTTTCTCTCTCCTAGCCTTCATTTCTAGAATCCTCTGTCAACTCAGACCCACCTGAAGATCTAATCATAATGCTGTGTTGTGAGATTGAAACAGGTAAATCATATAAAGCATTGAGCAGAGTTTCTGGTACAAAGGTGGCCATTATTAGCTCTTCAAAGTACATTATAATTTATCTTTGGGGGCATCTCAGAGGTTGAAACAAAATAAATTTTACCAACTGAAGAATCCACTCCATCATCCTAAATTAATCCCCTCGTTGCTTTCTGTGGAGCTCTGTCTCCTCCACTTCTTCCTCTCTCCCTCCTAACTGTGTCTGTCACCCTTTCCCTCTGTGCCCAAGCTTGTCCCCCTAACCGACCACAAGATGAAGCTGACAACGTAATGGCATTTGGATGCCAACCGCTAAATGAGGTTTAATGTTACTCATTAACAAAGAGGTATATTAAAAAAAAAAAAAACAAACTACAAAAAACCTCTACATTAAATTGCTTCCTACCTCTATGGAGTCTTGCCTGATTGCTTTCTGCTAGACAATGATTTTTTTTTTTTTTTTTTTAAGAAAACCACATGAACGAGCCCATCCTCCAATACTCTAAACTCCGACCATTCTTTGTTGTTACACATTCAAAGCATGCAGCAAAGTGTACAGACTAATACAACAGATCCCACCCCCACTCCCAGCTCTGGCCAAGTGAACATGCAGGTGTCGAGAAGAGTGAGGAGCGCGGGCTCTGGAGCTCTGCCCGGGTGAGATGGTCCTCTGCCGCTTCCTAGCTCTGTGGCCTTGGACAGGTAATTACCCGCTGCCCCCTTGGGTCATCCACCTGCAGACTGACGACACACAGGGAGCTCTCCTCACAGAGTGCTCACAAGCATTAGATGAATTAATGCACATGAGAGCACTCAGAACATGCCTGATACTCTGTAGATGTCAACAATCGTGATTATTAGCTACTGTTTTCTACGTTTAATAGAAAACATGACAGACATCTCTGAAGCCTTCTGGAGCCACTCTCCATTTTTCATCTGCACAAATAAGCCCTCTCCTGAGTCTGGTGTCCATCAACTCATTTTTTATAACTTTATATATACATATGTATCCATAAAACATATATGATGGTTTACATACAGTGGAAGCTTTACATGAATGTATCATCCTGTACATACTCTTCCATAATGACCTTTTCTCTTTCAATGCTGTTTTTGAGATTTATCCACGTTGACAAATGTTCTTTGATTCACTCACTTTAGTTAGAGTGTAGCAGTTCACCATATGACAACACAATGCGTTCATGTTCCTGTGGTTAAACACAGATTCCCTTCTGTTTTTACAAAGGAGACTGCGCTTATCTCTCTTGAACAGAGCTCCTTACCACTCAGGTGAAAGGTTTTGCAAGGGAAATACTTAGAAATGTCCTTGCTGGGTCTCTACGTCTGTGTGTCTTCACATGTACCAGATACTGTCAAATTTCTCTCCCCTAAATGGTACTACTTCATAGTCCCAGTACATGAGAGTTCACTTTTACATGGTATTAGGGGATTTTTGAATTTCTACCGACTTGGCGGATAGAGATGGTCTCTTAATTTGTCTTCCCCTGATTCCTACGTCATCAAGCAATTTTTTTATTTTATTCAGTTATTTGCTGGTCAAAGACTTCATGTCTTGTTTCAAACAATGAAATCCTAATTCACCTATGACTGCCACGTTTTTCATGAGGCATAAATGAGAAAGAAAGGTTCTGATAAGAGCTACCTTCTGGCTTTGTCTACTCATCAGCGTTTTACTTCCGTAAGAATTAGAATGTGCGTTAAAAGAACGACGACCAGCTTAGGACTTCCCTCAGGGGAGACCATCACTTATCTTTGTGTTTTCACAGGGTATACTGAGCATGCTCTGGACACTTCATGCTTGCTCGCCGAAGAATGAGTGAATGAGCAGTGAGCACCAGGCAGGCCCATAGGAAACACGTGCCTGAGGGAACAGACCCCCTCACCCAATAGTGACTAAGTGCCCGCCAAACATGAGGCACCACGGGCAGGTGACTGACTCACTGCAGCTGGTCCTGTGTGATCATTTACCAAGAAGGAGGCTGTCCACACTTGAGGCAGCCTCCAGTGCAAAGGGAGGGAGCCACACAGGACCCTCGGGGGCCTGTCCTGGACTCACCGCCGGTCCTCTCACATGGCCCAACCCACGACAGATGGGTGAGCTCTGTGCACGAGAGTCTGGAGCCAAGTTTTAAATTCTGCGGCTACACTAAGTTCTCAGGTCAGAACCCACCAACCTGTGGCGCCACAACGTACCTACTAGCGGCCTTATTCGTCACAACTAGCACCTAGAAGGGGCTTGAGCGTCCGTCAAAAGGAGAATGGACAAAAGCTGTCGTGTTGGCACAAGGAAGGAAAGGGAAGCGCTGACGCGCACAACAACGTGGATGACGAGCAGGGACATCAGGTGAAGTGGAAGAAGCCAGAAACAATAAAGCACGTACTGTATGATTCCATCCATTAAAGTCCTACAACAGGCAAAATTAACCTATGGTAAAAATAATCAAAACCATGGTTTGCAGGGAGGAGTAGTGAGGACTAGAAAAGAGGTCCGGGGGTACATTCTGCCATCCACCTTGATGGGAGTCTGGGCCACCTCAATGTATGAAGACCTCAAAACTCCACAAATGGTACACTCAAGATCTGTGCAACTTACAAGATCTAAATCTCCAAAAACTTGTGAACAAATACTGAGTACAGTTAAAAATGTAGCTACGGGCTAAGGTATTTGGGAATAAAGAGTACTAATATCAGAAACTTACTTTAAAAGTCATCAAAAACAAGGTGATATAATAGACATACGGGAAAGTAAATATTACAAAATGCTACAAACGGTATAATCTGGATGGTGGGTATGTGAATGTTCACTGTTTCTTTCAACTTTCCTGCATGTCTGAAATCTTTCAAAATAAAATGTCAGAAAAAAACTCTACTGGAAAACGGACCCGGGCAAATCAGTGAGTACTTACAGAACATTTAACTTTGTTAGGTAAGCTCCTAAAAAGCATCATGATTATGATAATGTCCTTGGACCTCAGACACAATGGCTCTGCCATTCCCTAACACACTGCTTGACTTCTGTTCCCACGTCCCCATCCCTAACAATGGTATTAGACCACCCGCCTCAAAAGAGCTGAAGAAGAAATGGAATCATTCATGCAAAAAATTAGAACCTTGTCTGGTACATGGCAAACATTCATTAAGTGTCAGATGAGTGAATACTGTAAGTTTTTTGCACCAGCTCTATATATACAAGTGGAAATAATATGTTCATCGACTAAAATGCAACATCCTCTAACTTTATTACTTTACAAGTCTTTGCCCAAACTGATTCTACTTTTTCCATAAGAACAAAATCTCATTCAGTTTGTTTTCTATTTTATGAAACTGAGTCCTCTGGCAGCTATCCAACACTATCACTTTAGTCACTGAAAAGCACAAACAGATCACTGGCTCTAACGAAGTGCAGCCTTGAGCCTGTGCTCAGTGTCTCTCTCTGTCCACTTTTGAAGACCGGTGGTCAGAGAAGTTCATTGTCAAAGCCATGGTTCTACTCCTCTCTAGGTCAAGTCATGACATGTTTTCAAAGGGTATGGGGATTTTTAGGTGCAACAAGAATGCAATGAAATCCATGTAGTTAAAGTAATCCGTAGCATAAAGAGACCAGGAATGTCCTGGTAAATCTCAGAGCTTCATCTGATTCATCTAAAAGCAGCTGCTGTTCTGAAAAGCTTGATCCTCAGAGCCCAAGAGGGTGTCCAGTCTGGGGGAGACCCAACCACAACTGGGAATCGGGGCAACATCTTTACAGGCACAGATGTGAGGGCATGGGATAACAGAATGTTCAGAATCCTCTACACAAAGTGCTGACAGTTCTGCTTTTTATATTAAATTCTCTGATGTTTCCAAATGGAAATAAAATTAATTACATGTCTCCTCTGCACTCAACTATGCTCAAATCAAAAAGACACTACTCTGTTCCCTAAATATGAGTCTGTACTTAGGTCAAAACTTTCCATCCACCATAAATGCTTCATTCCCCTCTAGCAGTTATAAATTATTTCAAAATTATCAATTTCCTGTTGGAACAAGTTAGGGAAAAACTACTAATGGCACCAAAAAAAAAAAAAAAAAAGGAATGAAAGCGAGACGAGAAATAGGTTGAAAAAAAGTAGAGAATTAACTGTGAGCTTAGGCTGGGTGGCCCACCCGAGTGAACCGGAGGGGCACAGAACTCCCAAGACTTCCCGTCTTGGGAAGGGAGGAGTGTCAACACACGAAGGCCAGACACACACGCACAGTGCACTGGTGTCGGGGTCCCTGCCAAGAGATGCTACAGTCGGCCAAGGAGATTAAAAACAATGTCAGACACTGTACGTAAGCTCTGTGAGCTCAGGAAAGGTACCTGATTGCCAGAGCCAACTGGAAGGTAGAAATCTGGGGACAGCTGCCATGTGTAGGTCCACGTGAAACTGCATCACAGTTAGGGTGCCACAAAGGCAGGGGTGTCATAGGGAAGAGGGCAAGGGAGGGGGCAGGCCACTGAGCCTTAAAGCGCCTTTTGGACGTGTCAGTTAAGTGTTTGTTTTTTTTTAAAAAGCAATATACTTTTGGGAAATGAAGGATGTTTTGAACATCCTTCAGTGATTTTTCTTTAGATTTTCTGGCTCACAAGGGACTTTAATACAAAATGCACATCTGAAGCTATAACAGTTATCAGGAATTGACTTACATGGAGTCCAAAAGACATAGGAAAATGGTCTGGGGCACCATGTGTACGGAATCCCAGACTTGGAGCGCTTCAAAGACAGAGATCTGCAGGAAATCCCAGCTTCTGACCCAGCACCCCGAGACAGAAAAGCTAAACGATGCTTGTGGCCAGGAGAGGAAGGCAGGCAGATTCTGGACCTCCCTCACGTGAAATGGAATCAATGCAAGTTCTAGATCTGAAGAGCACACACGCCAGGGTCTCTAACGTCATAACCTAATTTGTCAGAAGTGTTCTCCTGCATTCACGTAGCATTTATGTCACAAAGACCCTCCAGGGACTCTACAGGATTCTGAAGACAACCCTGCAACGTCATTCCTATTTTACCAGGGAGAAAGGGGAGGTGACAGAGACTGGCTCCCTCCCTGCAGGTCAAGTAGACTGTTGTAGCAGTACCTACTCTTAAATTTCATCCCGGAAGCTCTACACCAGCCCTCCTGTGGAGGCGCCTGCCCCACTCCCACCACGAGGCCGACACCCCCTCTAAGCACGGTCTCAGTATTCCCAAATTTCCCTCATATGTGCAAGAAATAAAAATAAGATACAGGGAGAAAAAAAGTTTCAGAACGTGAGAAAAAAACCTCAAGATTTTGTTTTACACAGCATCCTGGTAAAATTAAAAGAAGAGGAAAAAAAAGCCATACCTGCTTTATCTCCCCAGCATGGGTGTGAACTTTTTGTTTCTCTTCATATAAACACCTCAGGAAAGAAATAATCAATTCATTCTCTCGCTGCTCATTCCTTGGTCGCAATTTCTTTAAAAAAAAAAATCAATATATCACATTTATTTTTAACTGTTAACAAAACTGCTAAACCACGCCTTTGAAAATACAAACAGCTTCCTCCCATCCATCAATGGGTGCTTTTACCCAATCATCTCACCAGGGGGCACCAATGATCCTAAGCTAGACAGGGAGACACTTCCTAAAAAGAACAATGGAGCCAGTGAGCCCGATTCACTTTTGACCTCTGATGTCCTCATACCGAAAATAAATATTTCACATTGGACAGAGGCACAGTGGAAATATTTAAGAAATAAATAGTCTTGAAAACAAGAAAATAGTAAAAACTGTGTAAACATCCAGAGGTCAGAGCCGTAAGGGTTACATGTTCATCAACTTTCATGGTTAGGGAACTGGAAAGGAAAACAGCAACTGTATCCAGGGTCATGGTTCCATATGCATCAAATGTGATGTTCACCGTGAAGCACTTCTTGCAAGCCCAACAAGGCGTGAACTTGCACACAGTATTTTATGGCATGGATTTCTTTTTCCTCTTTCTTTTTTAAGAACGTTCTCCATACACCTTTAATTCTTCATATAGGTAGTAGCAAAGCATGCCGGACTAGAAATCAGGATATGCAGGTTCTAGGTACTGCCTAGAAGTGTGACCACAGGCAAGTGATTAGCTTCCTCATCTGTTCAAATGGAGATTATGCACAAAATAAACTCCAAGGTCCCAAAGTCTCTGGATCTGAAATATCTGTGTTCAGTTTTTAAAGACCATCTAATTTAGTGTATTTGTTTCTCTGAATATGAAGAAAAACCTGACTTATTCTGAAGACACACAAAGCGTCTAGTCTATCAACCTTGAAAATATGTATTTTTCATAACGACAATTATCCATTTTCCTGCTCCTCCTCTCTCCCCCCCATCCCAAACTTCTAGCCTGCCCTTCAAAACACAGTTGGGGTGCAATACATGAATCAAACATACAAGCATCCAGTCTGGGTCAGCTACACTCTTGGCAAACTCCTCCCCAAGTTAACCGAGAAACAATGATTTTACCCTTTGTGCCATAGCTTTTAGAAGCAAAGGTAACACTAACCCAGACCTTCTGGCACTCCCTCTCTTAAGAAAAAGATCATTTAAAATGATAAGTTGTTCCTGTAACTCAAGGAAAAGATAGCAAATGATTAGAAGGGGTTGTTTTCACTGAGGACTCCCTGTTCTTTCAAATTTCAGATTTTAGGATTAAATATCTTGGAAGCTAGAACAGATGCTCTCAATCTCAATTCCAAGTCATGAACCTTCATGTTATGAAGTTGTACATGTTTTACGAAACAACTGGATTTTTCCAAAGAAAGTTCCATCGGATCTTCACCAAAGGAAAGGCACGGTCAAGCACCACAATCCCAACTTTATACCCCAAGAAGATGACCTGTGGTCCATAAGCCCAGGACACAAGAGGAACTCATTGATTGCCAGTGGGAAGGCAAAATGATACAGCCACTCTGCGAACCAGTTCGACAGCTTCTCATAAAAAACTAAGCATGTTCTTACCATGCAATCCAGCAAATCACACTGCTTAGTATTTACCCAAACGAGATGAAAATTTATGCCCACACTAAAACCTGCACACCAATGTTTATAGCAGCTTTATTACTGCCGAAACTTACAAGCAACCCACATGTCCTTCAACAGTGAATAAACAAAGTGTGATACATCCATAAAATGGAACACTATTCAGCACTAAAATAAAAAGAGCTAGGGAGCCATGAAAAAACACGGAGGAACTTTAAATGCATGTTGTTACGTGAAAGCCAATCTCCAGCACACCGTATGACAGCTGGATGACATTCTGGGTAAGGCAAAACCATGGAGGCAGCCAAAGATCAGTGGATGCCTGGGGACTGGAGGGGGGGGGGAGGAATGAACTGATGGAGCAGAGGATTTCTAGGGTGGTGAAAAACAATTCTGTATAACCCTATAATGATGGATACATGCTATTATACATTTGTTAGAACGCACAGAACGTAACAACACTAGTCAACTAAGGACTTCAGTTAATAATAATGTATCCATACGGACTAATCAGTAGTAACAAATGTACCACACTAGGACAAGATATTAACAACAGGGAAAACTGGCCTGGGGGTAGGGCTGGGGTGTGAGGGGTCATGTGGGAACTCGATATTTTCTATCCCCTTCTTCTATAAAACTAAAACTGCTGCAACAAAATAATAATAATAATAATAATAATAATAATAATAATAATAATAAAGTCTTATTTTTTTTAGTAAAAGTCCACGAAAGAGGAGCAGACAGGAATTATGAGAAGCCTCTGAACAGACAGCCAAGAAGTGGAACCATTTCTTCTTCCATATCTTTGGTTAAATATTTGAAGCTGTTCTCAACAAGAAAAAGTGTATTTTTCTTAGAGAAATTCTGTGCAATAGCTTACATCAAAAGTATCAATAAAGGCTTAAAAATGAGTAAGAAGGAAACTTTTTTCCCTCAAAATACGCAAGAATTTGTTCAAAGGGACAGAACATGAGACAGCTGAGCACAATGTACAAACACAGTCACTGCCCATTAAAAACTGAAACCAAGGGCCGGAGACTGCGTCCCGGGGCTCGTTAACCACCACAGAGGGAAGCCACTGTTCACGTTGCCCTACAAGGTCAAGAAATAAGTCCTTCCTTAAAATAATTGAAACATGATTATGGGCTACTCTTCTACTGAGTGAAAATGTAATCAGGCAAGGTGCCTGCTCCTTAATACCTCTCATGTGACTTCACCACCCTCCACCGTGGCAAATCATTACTTTCCACAGGTGATTTAATTTTACCAAACTTCATTAGTCAGAGAGACAAGTCTGAGGAAAATGACGGGGAATTGAGCCGGATGACATCACTTTGTAGTCAAAAATTAACTTAGTTTCGACAAAAGCAATCTGCAGTGTCAGAAGTGAGGACAGTAGGTACCTGGGGACAATACTCAGGGAGGATTCTGAGGGGCTGAAAACGCTCTATGTCTTCATCCTGGTGCCGGCTGCACAGGTGTATTCATCTTAGCACAATTCACTGAAGTACACACACCACCGATTTGTGTTTTTCTACAGTTATATTTCATTAAATACAAAACAACTGACTGTCAAAAATAACCAAGCCAATTCTGCTACATGCTTCTTGACCTTATTTCTACGAGAGGGCCTATGAACTGGTGGTAAAAGTCACTGAATTTCCAACACTCACTAATGAACACCATGATGCTGAGAAAGTCTGTGGTCTTCTGAGGGTACTCCTTAAAATGGTAGTGCTCACTTGGGACGCTACATTCTGACATCTTTTCAAAAAGTTATAATCAAATCTTAAATGAAATCATTTTAAAGCAGTGGAAAATCCAAAGAAGTTGATATTCTTTACAAAGTAGAGAGAAAGTTCTTCCATTCCTCTTTAAAACTTGTGGAAAATCATGTTCTTTAATCCATTACTGACATCTCTGAGTAGGAACCTACTCGACTTACCTACTCAGCATTAACTCAGCCACTCCCTGAAATACACTCACTCAGATGAGAAGACTTGGGCTTTTGAGGCACTTCCCTTCCTTGCCCTACTTCGGCTTGAAAGCCCTCCGGGGGACCGCCTGATCCGGCTCACTCAGCCAGCAGCAGGGCAGCATGGGAAGACGGCAAGACCCCATGGGCCCCCCGCTCAGGAAGATATGTGGAAAATTATACGACCTGTTTCATGAGCTCATAAATTAAAAAGTTTCTCTCCGTGTCATGAGTCTTCTTACAAAGGGTTAACGGGCCAGCACACTCAGGGGGCACAAAGCTCTCTCAGCGCGCTCACGGTCAGCTCCCTGCAGCAGCGACCATCTCCTGCATCACGGCCATTGCTGACGGCTCGCTCTTCATGTCCTGTGTGCTCTGCACTTCTTTCTTTGCATTAAGCATTTATTTACAAAAACACTGATTATGTATGCTTTAACAACTACATAATCATGTGCCACTAATTTCAATCGTAATTCCATTTGTCTTACGAAAATTTGCCCTTGGAGAGTTCTTCAGAAACAAAATTACCCTCCAGGAAAGACGGTACAAAGGAACGTATTAACCACTCTGTTTACAAAAGGGATCCTGACATTGAAAAGCCACCTTTTTTGTTATGATCGTTCTGAAATGTACGATTTTCAAACACATTAGCCGGCACTGCTACCTAAAAAGAAATCAATGACTTGGTTTATAAAATGTCATTTCAGAATCAAGAATGGTCATTGGAAATAATTCAATGAAACCTTCAGGCCGTTAGAGGAAGAGATCCATGTCAAATTTGTATCATTCAAGGAAAAGCCACACTTACGACGATGGAGGACATAGTAAGAGCTGGCTTTTCACAACAGTGACCTTCCTTTGGTCTTTAAGCTAATCAACTTACAGAGCCTTCTAGAACAACACATGGGGGCCCCAAGATATTAACTACAGGCATTTTTAAAAATAAATAAACCTTGTCTCCACTCGTCTCTAAAATCTCTTTTCCGTATGTACTGGGTGTCTAAAAACTGACACGGGCCAAAGAGAATCTCAGAATCACATTCATTAGGAATTTCTCATTGCTGGACAATATTTTATTACCTATGCTGGTTAATTGCACTGTTTTTGGTCAGATGAATCAGCATAGGTAATAAAGTGCTACATGGTGCTGTCTAAATAACAAATAAAACTCACACTGGGGGAGGAATGTGCATCTTCTAAGCTTGCTGCAAAGACATTCCCTGAAGTGGCTTTGATAGCACCAGACCAGCAAGCGGATGGACCAACACCAGAGGAAAAGGCCCGGCTTCCACTGTAAATGCATTAACAATCGGAAGCAAACTGTCCATTATGAATTCCAAGTACAAATCACACTAAGTTTTTCTGAGTACTGTGTACTCAGAACTCTAAAGACCCTTTACGTAAAAACAAGGGGGCACCTGGGTGGCTTAGTCAGTTAAGCGTCAGACTTCAGCTCAGGTCATGATTTCACGGTGCAGAAGTTCAAGCCCCACGTCAGGCTCTGCACTGACATAGCAGATTCTCTGTCCCTCTCTCCCTCCCCCACCCCCCATTCAGTTTCTCTCTCAAAAACAAACATTTAAAAAAAAATGGCATGTCTCAAGTCGATTCAAAAGAAAAAATTTAAAGGCAAGTGGAAATTGTGAAAATTACATTCTAAGCTATTTATGAAAGTAAAAAACCTTCCCGTGCTTTCCTTCTACAAACACGTGCCAATCCTACCACGGGAGAACAAGGGTGATGAAGAGAATTCTAATGGGATTAAAGAGAAAAAGACAGTCTTCTAACTCTTCATGCTAACAGAAAACAGATCATGGGCCTGGTGGGTGGAGTCCTGCAGCCAGTGTGGAGACAGACAGAACCTGGAACCCAGAGCTACAGGCCTTCTGGATTGGTTTACTGACTGCTCTGCAAGGCCCTTTCACTCTGCTCCCCACACAAAAATATTTATCCTTTGTTCTGATGTGCCTTCCTCCCTACAAAAGTGCCAGGAAACCATTGAAAATGCCCCTCAGCTAAAGCAGACAGGAAATTTTTGATGAGCTCATTAAAGATTCAGAACGAACACACTACGGGCATGCCAGCACACACAGCACGGTTTCCCGGAGAGACGCCACATCTACGCACAAGGACAAGAGCGAGTTTCCAGGTTTAACAGAAAACTGACGAGCTGGCTTTTTTTGCATTTTTTTTTTTTTTTTTTTACAGTTAGGTTTGATATATAGCTCTAAGTAGATAACATCACCTAAATTTGTGTCCAACACTGACTAAGAGGGGAGGAACAGTTAATGACCAAGTTCACGTACAAAATACTGTCTCTGCCGACTCCCACACTTCGGGGCTGAAACCCCGAGCAGGAAGGGGCTGGCAGGAGTTTCTTGTAGAGCAGAGAAACTCTTGTAGAGCTTGGGGACCAAAGTCCAGGTCTTCTGTCCCCTGGGCTGAGGCTCTTTCCACTCTAGAATTTCCTTTCTTTATTCTAAAATATTTTTAAGGGAGTCCTCTTTCTGGGTTAGTTGCATTCACTGTGGAAACCAAGACCTGGTGTCAGTCTGCCATCTGACCTGCCCCCACCCCCCTCACCTACCTCCCACCCCATCCCCCACCTCTGAGTGGGGCTTAACTTTAAAGCAAGAGGAACTCAGGGCCACTTCCTCGGAGCTGTGACGGCTCTGGTTTGCGATTTTTCATAAGTAACATCTCTCAGGTAAGCTGCTTACCTTTTCCTTCAGTCTAGAAATGAAAAACTGGTACTTTACCTGAACCTCCTCAAAAATAGTTGCTTGCTC
Organism: Leopardus geoffroyi; assembly: GCF_018350155.1. Taxonomy (NCBI): domain Eukaryota; kingdom Metazoa; phylum Chordata; class Mammalia; order Carnivora; family Felidae; genus Leopardus; species Leopardus geoffroyi. Next base: position 173,880,944 of record NC_059327.1, read on the forward strand.
CTGATTAGTCAATGTCGTCAGGTGTTTCTGGAGTTCTAGTTTGGTTTTGGAAGAATTCATTCCTATTAAGAAGAGATACAAGAAAACACTCTAAGTACAAGTTCTAAGGCAGAGTAAAACTTCCATACTTGAGCTCTTTATGTTCTGACCCACCTACTTCAAGCTTTTGACATTTTAGACATTCTACTTGGTAACAATGTTAATGACGCCGATGGGGACAACGGACATTTTTTAGCTGAGCCCTCATCTGCCGGGCACTGTCATAAACATTAGGCCCATATTATGTAACACTGGAACAATCCGTGAAGAGGACTTAGTTATCCCCATTGTACAGTTAAGAAAACCGAGACCCAGAGGCTTATGTGATTTCCCAAGACCACCACGTTGGATTCTACCTCGCATCTGTGTGGTTCCCAATTACTTTTTTCTCCACCAGACCATGTTAACACACCTCACACAATCAGAACCTTGTCCTCAGAAAATAAATTCTTGTGAGTAATTATACATAAACCCTGATGATTCTTCTCAAGGGAAAACAACTACGGCTCCGTTTGAAACATTTTCCTCTTCCTTGGTAGACTCCTTCCCAATAAAATGGATTATTCATGTGGCTAACAACCTTCATTTTATCACCACTGCCTTAGTAACAGTCCTAAGACCATCAGATGACCATCACAGAGGATTAGGAAGAAAAGTTACAAAGTCACAATTTCAGTGCCAGTGAGAATCTGATACTTCACAAAGTGCTTTCTCCACACATACATGGCTTAGATCCTATTTTGCCTTTTCTTGGTGCCAGAGATCAATGTCACACACGCTGAGAAGATCTGGAAACAGGCTGACCTAACCACCGTGGGAGAACTGCCGCCCCGTTACTTTGATTCCAAGGGCAGCCCTCGCCTCACCCACCTGCTGCAACTCCCTCCCCTCCTCCTATGGCTGGGCACCCGGCAGGTGCCCGGCCAAGGCCGCTCACTCCGGAGAACACTGTGAATGCATCTACAGAGCTAAGGATGGCTGGGAGAGGACACCTCTGAAACATCAGAAATCAAGCCTCTGTTTTAAGAGGCATCTGCTGAGGTCTAGAGGAGCGAGGCGACTTGTCAAAAGTCAGGAGGCCAATTACTAGCTGCCCTCCCTCCCCCCGACCCCCCGAATGCAGCTGGATGCAGAGCCCCTCCCCCCCCCCCCCCACCGCCTCCCTGCTGACAGCTCTGGTGGAAGCTGTTCCTTAAACTGCAGGGGCTCTCTGGGCTTCCAGGATGTCCTTCCTCCCAGCAACACCACCCCCCCTTTTTCTGCCAAGAAAATACTCTAAAAATAAAAGCCAAGGTTTCTTAAGTGATTGCCACGCCACTACGCTCAACATTACGTGTATCACCTTCCTCAAAATACTCCCTGAAGTGGGTACCATGTTTAGTAATCCCAACGCATAAATGAAGAAACTGAGGCACAGGGAAGTCCAGTATTTTGCCCTGGGCCATTGGCTAGGTCGGGGACAGAGTCAGACTCTGAACCACGTTTTTTGCCTCCACGAGCAACTCTTCAAACTCTCCACTGCCTCCCTTTGCCCAAAGACTCAAGTCGCTTGACACACAAGTAGTTTCGATACCAAAGTGAATTCAGAGGAAGGTGAGAGTATAGAAAAGACAGATGGGTTTCGTCAGGGCACAATTCAGGTGTTCTTCCGGCAAGCCGAGAACACAGAGATGCTTTTACTGTGCTGTAACTACTTAAATGTTGACTCAAAACGGTATTTAAACTTAGGAGTAAAATAAGCAGTCATCACTAACCAAAAGCCCTCCCTGCAGGCCTTGGACACAATGTAAGCATCCTATTTTGGAAAAACGTGGATTGTCCGATCAGACACTCACACGCAGAGGGAACCCCTGGGCTCCATGAAGAATTCAACTAATTATATGAGAGACTAAGTCCACACTTCTAACAAATGGGCAGCAACACAGACTATTCACATTCGGCAGGTATGAAGAGATGCCTTAACAAGTTTTATCCTTGCCTCCAGGATGCCTCAGTGCATGCCCCACATCAAACCAGAGGTGAGGTTTCTCACGCACGCAGGCCCCGGTGCCTGGCTGTCTACCCCATGTTCACAGCACACTTTCCACAGTGCTTCTCAACACCTTGCGCTGCCCCAGGTGGTTCCAGCAGCACGAACGTGGCACCCTCGACACGATGCTACAAGGCTTTACCGGGGAAAGGGGACATGAGGAACACAGAAACAGGGAACCAGAGTCCAGGGCATTCGAAAGCTATGATCCCCCCGGCCTGGTTGTTAGTGAGGCCACCTTCACACTGCTGACGCAGAAAAGGCTCTTATTAAGGGAGGTCTGATGAATGACTTTGCTTTGCCAGAGGCAAACCTGGACAGCAAAGGAAAACCTCAGTTCAACCTTTTTTCCTTTTCGGTGGACACACAATTCAGTCTAGCAATTCCCAAAACGCTCCGCTCAACTTTAAAATGCACAAAATGCTAGCTCCGCACCACTAGGACTTGTGTGGAGTTCCAACCCAGACCCGCTTACACGATGTGAGTGGCGCGTCCGCCGTGGTTGCTGTGCACAGCGTACGTATTCTTGTCGAAATCCCGGGGCACAGACTGACGATTTCAACCGATCAAGAAAGCAGCCTTTTAAGTCCTTCTTCTTGTGGCCACGTCACTGGTCCATGTACAGAGTGCTCAGCCAGAGCCTGACTTCCTATGAGAACTACTCTTACGGGAACCTACAAGGAGCTTTAATAAACCGCTTCATTCTACTTACTAGGAACACAATATAGCAAAAAGCATGGGCTTCCAAGTGTTCCTAAAAGCATCTCCCGCCTAAGGATGCCTGTAACGCTGTGTCATCTATACTTAAGAAATGCTTCCCATCAGGGTGGGCACTACACAGCCTCCCAGCCTTCTACCTGTGCTACTGAGGATGTTTTTACATGAGCAGAGCTCTCTGCTTTGCTTGGATTTTATCAGGTAAAAAAGACGAATTAAATAATAATTCCAACACTACAGCAGCAAAATCCCCACCTTGGTGGAACTTTTCAGCTCTCACTTTCTGAAAGCTAGGCCAGACCACAGAAAGATTTATCAGGTGGAACTCTGGAATCCTTCCAGCTCCTGCAGATCTCGGTCTGCTTTATCTTCAGGGCCAGAGTCCTTGTTGGCTTCTTAATAAGCTCTCAAGGGACATTTCTGTCATCCATCCACTAAGGGAAGGGTTAGGGATCCTTTCAGATGAGATCTCTAGGTAAAGCACAACTTTTCTCATTTCCAGCTCTATTTTGCATAATGTCAGCAAACAGTAGCAACTAGGAAAGCACAGTTGAAAATATTAATCATTTTGATTTATTTTAAAGAGCACTATAATGTCTGTAAACGAATCTTTGAAACTTAAGATGATAACTGTCAATCCATCTCACTTAAAAAGGGAAGTCAAATACCACTTCACACCCACTGGATGGTTATCCTAAAGAAAGTAACACGCGTGGGCAAGGATGTGCAGAAACTGGAACCCTGTGCACTACTAATGGCAGTGCACGACGGTGCAGCCACTGTGGAAAATATAACGGCGGTTCCTCAAAAAATTAAATGTGCAATTACCATATGATCCAGCAATTCCACATGTCGGTATATTCCCAAAAGAATTGAAAGCAGGAACGTGAACAGATACTTGCACACCAACTTGAGAGCAACATCACTCACAACAGCCAAAAGGTGAAAACAACTCAAACGTCTATGGACAGATGAATAGATAAATGTGGTATAAACACAAAATGTATTTACTAGTCAGCCTTAAAATGATATAAAATCCTGACACACGCTACAACGTGAATACACCTAGGAGACGTTATGCTAAATAAGCCAGTTGCCAAAGGAAGCATGAGTCCACTTAGATGACGCGCTAGGGCCATCACATTCACAGAGACAGAAGTAGAGTGGTAGTGGCCAGGGACCAGGGGAGGGGCAGAGGGAGTTACACTTGAGTTGATTCTCCACTTGGAAAGATTACAAAGCTCCAGAGACAGAAGTCGGCAATGACCACATAACAACATGGATCTACTCAATGCCACTGAACTGTACACTTTAAAAAGGCTAAAATGGTCAGTTTTATATCACATGTACTTTCACCACAATTATGCAAAAAGGGAAATGAAATCCAAATAGCAATTGTTTTCTTCTCTACACAAGTAACGCTTATTAGGAGTATTCTAGGGGCGCCTGGGTGGCTCAGTCGGTTGAGTGTCTGATGCTTGATTTCGGCTCAGGTCATGATCCCAGCGTTGTGGGATCAAGCCCCGTGTCAGGCTCTGCGCTGAGTGTGGAGCCTGCTTGGGATTCTCTCTCTCTCCCCCTCCGCCCCTTTTCCCTGGATCGTGCTCTCTCTCAAAAATAAAAATAAAACAAAGAAGTATTCTAGAGACATAGGAAATTATCACATCTGTTTTGATGCTTACAAAAACATAGGCCGTTTAAATCCTGTGACTCCCCTCAGAATCGCACACAAAGTTTTAGAAATCCTCCTATAAATGGAAAAAAAATGCAAAAGCAAGGAGAGAGGGGAAATGAACCACTTCAATGGCAGGTTCCCTCAGAGGATCATCATCACAGGCTTACCTTGTTCTCTGCCCCTCGCCTCCCCCTCACCGCAGGCCCAGAAATGGAGCATCTCTCTTCCCACCTGAGGAAGATTCCCTCTCTCATTCAGGAAGGGTCTCGTCTGTTCCACTCTGACCCACCTGGCCCTTGTGGCTCTGGATGTGCTGAAACCTCCCCAGCTGCACAAAGCTGGGTCAGCTGGCTCTCCCCCTCCCAACACCACCCCCCCCCCCGGCACAGCCTTCTCCTGGGGTGCAGCTGAGGGGCAGGTAACAGGGAGGGCTTTCCCTCACAGGAGGACTCCTGGACTCACACACTAGTTTACCCCTACACTTCACTCATCATTGATTTACTTCCCCCTAAAATGTGCATATGACCAATCCCCTTTCCTCCCACAATGCGCTAAAGATCAAATTGGTAACAGTGCAAGTTACAGCACCTCGCACAGTGCCTGGCACACCTTAAATGCTCAACAAATATCAGCTGCAAATGGTAACATTTACCACAGTTTCTCCTGACACCAAATTTCTAGAAACTATCGTCCACACTCAGTCCTTTTTACTCTTTCCCTTCAGCTCAACTGCAACCCTCCTTCTGCCCCCTTCACTCCATGAAAACTGTTCTGGCAGAGGTTACTGATGACCTTGTAATTGAAACACTCGGTGGAAATTCTTCAGCTCATATCTTAACTAGATCTCTTCATAGCAGCCAATAGGGCTGATCACGCACAACCTTGATAAATGCCATGCAGCCGGTAGGCAGCTTCTGGCTCTCTACTCAGCCCCTTAGAGGGGCGATGGTAGACAGGGGCGTGGATGTTTATCTTCAAATCCTGAGCACCTAGCACAGTACAGAAGACACCCTCAGCATACTGACAGTTCACCTGTAATCCCTGTAACTAACATGAGCCTCAGGCAGAACCTTTCAAGGAATGCAGATTGCCTAAGGTTTTCCTGGGACCTTTAAGTCCCGAAATGTTAAGGCTTGAAGGGGGCCCCTACTCACCCTCTATCCGCTCACACAGCTTGTGCAGGCCCTGCAAGGGGCAGCCCTCACACAGCTGGGCAGGTGTTTTAGCCGTCTGCTGCACCGCAGCCACAGTGAAAGCCTGCTTCAGGGTCATCATAATCTCATCAACCTGATCAGAGAGAAGATAGCAAAAAGCCCATTTAAGATGAGTGGAGCTGGGGCCCCTGGGTGGCACAGTCGGTTGAGCGTCGGACTTTGGCTCAGGTCATGATCTCACAGTTTGTGGGTTCAAGCCCCACGTCAGGCTCTGCGCTGACAACCTGGAGCCTGCTTCAGATTTTGTCTCTCCCTCTGCCCCTCCCCTGTTCACGCTCTCTCTCAAAAATAAACAACAACAACAAAAAGATGAGTGGGGCTGAGGGGTGCCTGGGTGGCTCAGTTGGTTAAGCCTCCGACTTGGCTCAGGGCATGATCTCATAGTTTGTGATTTGGAGCCTCACGTCAGGTTCTGTGATGACACTGCAGAGCCTGCTTGGGATTCTCTCTTTCTCTGCTCCTCCTCTGCAGGGAGGAAGGGATAGATGGATGGATGGAAGGATGAATGGATGAATAAATAAAGACATAACTTAAAAAATAAATAAATAAACTCAAAATAAATAAATATCTTAAAAAAAAGATGAGTGGGCTGAGATTTCAGGACTCTGCAAAGACTGAATATTTGAAGATTTGGGGGGGACCACTAATCACTGACAAACATAGTCATTATCGTAATATCTGCTAGGATTATAGTCTTAAAAACACTACCTAGATGTTCAAAACACTTAAATGAACTAAGGTAAAAACTAAAACCATAAATTAAATACTGACAAAAAAGCCAACTCCTCTGGACCAAAAATCCAAAATGACATTTTTTAACGCTGGGCCAGAGGGCAAAGTGAGCAGATTCCACAAAAACAATGAAAATTGAAGACACATGCCCAAATAAGTCTTGTATGTATACTAGCTAATTGTTGAATAGTCATGATGAATAACTGAAGCCAAATAATGACACACTGATGAAGCTATATGGTTTGCTAAGGGAAGAAAAAAATCAGTGAGGTTGAAATTCCACATGAATAAGGTTTCCAGGGGAGAACTCTCAGTCGCACTTACCAGAGCCTCATTTGTGCACTGAAACACGTAACAGACGAAATGAAAGCCTCCGCCCCCTGAAGCCTCTCGGCAGATAAACCCGAAATGGTCCACGTGTCTAATACCCTGTTGAAGGCAGGGAAAAGAGGAAGGAACATTGAGCTGTATCCACAAGACGCACAACTGTCAGAGGGCAACTTAAGACTGACACAGCACAGTCTGACTGACCGGAGCACTATAAAATTAGTTTCTCAGATTTTTTGAAGCACAGTTGATACCAAACGTTACATTAGTGTCAGGTGTATGATGCAGGAATTGGATCAGTCTGCATGTTATGCTATGCTCACCACCAGTGTAGCTACCATCTGTCACCATCCAGTGCGATTAGGATACCCCTGACTATACTCCCTAAGCTGTACCTTCCATGCCTGGGACTTATGCATTCCACAACCGAAAGCCTGTATCCCCAACTCTTCTCCCCTCTGGCAATCATCAGTTTGTTCTCTGCATATTTGGGTCTAGTTCTGCTTTTTGTTTACTCATTTGTCTTTTAGATTCCACATATAAGTCAAGTCATGTGGTATTTGTTTTTCTTGGACTTATTTCCCTCAGCATAATACCCTCTAGGTCCATCCATGTTGTCACAAATGGCAAGAGCTCCATCCTTTTCATTGCTGTGTAATATTCCTGTGTGTGTGTGTGTGTGTACATCTTCTTTATCCATTCATTTATGCGCACTTGGATTGCTTCCATATCTTAGCTACTATATAAATAAAGCTGCAATAAAAATAGGAATACACCTATCTTTTTGAATTAGTGTTTTTGTTTCTTTGGATAAATACCCAGTAGTGGAATTACTGGATCACATGGTAGTTCTATTTTTAATGTTTTGAGGAACCTCCATACTGTTTTCCACCATGGCTGCACCAATTTACATTCCCACCAGCAGGGTACCAAGGGTTTCTTTTTGTCCACATCCTTGCCAACACTTGTTTCTTGTCTTTTTTATTTTAGCCATTCTAACAGGTATAAGGGGATAGCTCACTGAGATTCTGATTTGCATTTCCCTGATGACTGTGATACTGAGCATCTTTTCATGTGCCTGTTGGATCTCTGTATATCTTCTTTGGGAAAATGTCTATTCAGCTCCTCTGCCTGTTTTTCAATTAGATTATTTGTTTTTCTGGTGTTGAGTTGTGTTAAGTATTTTACCTATTTTGCATATTAACTCCTCACGGGATATATCATTTGCAAATATCGTCTCTCATTCAGTAAGCTGCTTTTTTCATTTTGTTGTTGGTCTCCCTCTCTACGTAAAAGCTTTTTATTTTGGTTTAATGCCAAAAGTTTATTTTTGCTTTTGTTTCTCTTGCTGGAGGAGATACCTGGAAAATTCTGCAATAGCCAATGTCAGAGAAATTACTGCCTATGTTTTCTTCTAGGAGTTTCATGCCTCACATTTGGGGCCTTTGTTCCATTTTGAGTTTATTTTTGTGTATCGTATAAGCAAGTGGTCCAGTGTCCTTCTCTTGCATGTAGCTGTCCAGTTCTCCCAGGGCCACTGTTGAGCAGATGGCCTTTTCCCCACTGTATACTCTTGCCTCCTTTGTCACAGACTAATTGACCATACAATTATGGGTTTATTTCTGGGCTTTCTATTCTGTTTCACTGATCCATGGGTCCATTTTTGTGCCAGGACCATACTGTTTTGATTACTACAAGTCTGTTGTCTGTCTTAATATCTGGAATTGTGATACCTCCAGCTTTGTTGTTCTCAAGATTGCCTTGGCTATTTGGGGCCTTTTGTGGTTCCAGACGATTTTCTCAGATATTTTAAATATCTAAAAACATCTCTCAAATATGAAGATTAACAGTGTTCTCCTAAAATGTTATTCTGATTACCCCTATAATACAAGAACAACTGAAAACCAGAGTTTTTACTGTTCATTTTAGTACTAAAAGGAAGTGCAGAAAAGTGGACACAGGAAGAGGAGAACTTTTCTTAGGTATTAAAGAAAAACTACTTCAAAAATCCAAAGTAGATAAGAGATTAATGAAGAAACACAACTACATGCGCACACACACACATGCAAACACAGTCAAAGAGGTTAAAAAAAAAAGTTTTAAAACACATTTGTACTCCTAAAACACAAGTACTTCACTGGTATTAAGAATGAGTCACAAAGCATACACACAGAGAGTAGAGGGGCTTTTAAATGTAAGATATTAAGGCCAGGGTTGTACGCTATTGTTTCTCAAGAGCTCTTTTGAATAAATATGTAAACTTGTTTTGTAAGTATCAGCTAAGAGGCACCTTGATACAGATAAGACCTAGAGCATAATTATTAATACATGAGTATCTCCAGAAAGCACCAGCATTCAGAGATACAAGTGCTATGAACTTGAAGTTCGGGTTGTCATGTAAACTTGTAAGCTGCACCCTTTAGGAAATAATAAAACTGTCATACGAAAAAGCAAACCTTAAACATTAACATTTCAATAGAAATAGCAGCAAATTGAGATTAAATTCTGTGGATAATCTCAGGCTGAACATTTTCCAATAAATGGGCAATCACTGACGTATCTCAATCAATGCTCCCCAACAGCAAGGAAAACACATGCCAGGCATTAATTCTCTGGGGAAGAGGATTTGGAAAAATTTATTTTGCAAATGGTTCCCTATCCAACTACAAAAGGAACATTCTTTATTTTCACATTTTGGGAAAAGGGTGCGAAAGAGAAATTTTTTTTATGTAGATCATGTTATAAATCAGCAATGAGATTTTTGTTACATCTAGTTATGAGAAAATGGAAGTGAGGAAATGAGAAGCCAGACTTTTTAAAAAATAGCCAAACAATGACTTTAAATGACCTCATATTTGTTAGGAAGATCCTGAGTACAACTGACATAGCTTATTATAACTGATTCTCCAGAATCTCTCTATGAAACACGCCTAGGGAGACTATCAAGAAAGAATCAAGTAGGCATTGTATTCCGAGGAAAACATCCTTAAAGATAATCACTAATTCAAAGAAGAAGAAATAATGACTGGCACCCAAAAGAAGTGAAGAATTTTTATACAGTAGAAATGAGCACCTATTTAAAAACATTTACATGTATATATATGAATACATATAGTAAAACACGCACACACACATCTGGAAATTGTGACTACAGAACGTTACTACCAATAATTGGAAAAAGAAAAGTAGATATATTCTCTCCAGATTACCGTTGCTGACAGCAAACTTAACTTCAAAATTATGTAAATTTTGCCTTAATACACCGAATTGAAGAAGAAATGCAAGATCACAAATCAAGTACACCCAGAAAGTGTACATCTTGCAACCTTTTAGCACTTCTGTTAAATGACAGATAATAAAAGAATTCATTAAAAATTCAAACGCCAATGAACCAATAACCCATCTCCATTTACCTGAGAGCAAAAGGATATTTCCTTAAAGTTTTTCTCCAATGCTATTTTTTTGGTGTCAGGACTGATGAGGTAAACTTCAGACTGGCCAATCTTAAAAGACAAAAAAAAGAAACCAGTTTTTCATGAAAATTGAACTCAAATTTATCATACAAACATTCTCCTGTTGTGACCTATGGAAATGCAGAAGAAGAGGGGCAAGCTCTTCTAAGGTTCAAGTTCACTGCAAGTTCAAGTTGCAAGTTCACTGCAGAGGATGAACAGCTCCCGGGGCTCCGGTTTACCCTGGGGATTTCAGGCAGCACCTCACGTGTGTGAGTACATCCACCTGTGTAAGGCAGCGGTCTTCTTTTTTTTAATGTTTATTTATCTTTGAGAGAAACAGAGAGAGAGAGAGGCAGAGCATGAGTGGGGGAGTGGCAGGGAGAGAGGGAGACACAGAATCGGAACCAGGCTCCAGGCTCTGAACTGTCGGCACAGAGCCCGACGCGGGGCTTGAACTCACAAACCGTGAGATCGTGACCTGAGCCGAAGTCGGACTGAGCCACCCAGGCGCCCCTAAAGCAGTCTTCTTTGAGATGAAAGAACCAAATATCCAAAAGTTAGCAACCAAACCTCAGATGCCACATCTCCCCTTTGTAAGAAGTGAGGTGTCTATAAAAGCGAATCTTCCAGAAAGGGTTCTCTTTTGAAACTTCCAAAACACTTTCTAATGACATTTTTTTTTTTAACTGCAAAGTCTTTTAGAATTACTGTTAAAATAAGCTACCATGGTTGAGTACATACTATTTGTTAGGCGTTCAAATACCACTTACTTGACTTTTTAAAGTTAGAGCATTAGGGCCTCCTGGGTGGCTCAGTTGGTTAAGCATCTGACTTAGTCTCAGGTCAGGATTAGGATCCTCAGGTTAGGATTCTCTCTCTCCCTGTCTCCCTCTGCCCCTCCACAGTCCACTCACGCACACGCTCGCTCTCTCTCTCTCTCTCAAAATAAATAAATAAACTTAAACAAATTAAAAAAAATAAAGTTAGAGTATTAGCATATGTTAACACTGCCTTACAGCTTTGGGTCAGCACAATAAACGCCACTATAGCAGAGGACTGTGTTGCCACAACCCATCCCTGCCTCAAGGGCCTTCTCATTTGCTGCTCCCTGAATTCACGATACTCCTACTAGAAGAGTATCTAGTTGGCCACACTGAACCTCTGCTCAGTGGGAAATCACTTCCTCCAAGCAGCCCTCCTGGAACCCTCAGATATTCTCACAGCATCCTCCACTTCTTTCTCCTTTGTGGCATTTATCACAACTGTAATGAGGCCATTACTTGTACAATCGGTTGTCAGTCCCCCTTACTGGAATCTAACTTCCATGTGGGCAGAGACCATGCCTGCCCTATTCACTGCTGTGACTTCTAGCATTCTGAAAGGGACCCTACACACAGCAGTCACACACTAAGTACTTGAAAATACATGCGCTGAGTAGCTTTCACAAAGACACCACTATCTTTTTAAATACAGATCACAGACTAAAATGCAAAAGCCTGAATGCCAACATAGCTCTTTTCAGTACACTGGTTAACAATGAAAACAGCCCTATTTACCCACTGACACATCGTCTTCATCTTAAACCTGCTTACATCCAACAACCCATTAGCCTAAGTGGCAGCCTCCTTACCTGTCGGCCACCTCACTGAGCTGAGTTAGGCACAAAAACATTACACTTATGGTAATTTTGCTCTCACTAGAATATCAGCCGTGACATTCTAGAAGGGGGCTGAGAACAATCAGTTCCCTGTACCATCAGAGGCCAGCTCCCTGCTGGGACAGCCCCGAGTCCCATCAGCTCAGACCCAGAGACTCCCAAGGAGGGCAAGCCCATACAGAAGAGCCCAGAGCAGCACGGAACCCAGGAATCCCAAGCCGAGGACAGCTTCCCTATCCATTTCCTTTTCTGGTACTTGTCTATTAGTTTGCCAAACCTCTTCTAGAAAACAAGGGAGTAAGCAGTTGGCTAAACTATTATTTCAGTTTGGGTATAAATTTTAAATATCATGTTCTCCCCAAACCAATTACTCTCATTAACAAAGGATAAATATTTTATAATTTAACAGAAACAGTAAAGAGGGAGTAATTTCCAATTAAAAGATTTGTTGAAATATATTTCTTGAAATTAATGTAGATTTTTAAAAAATCCTTTTGGAGTCTCTTACATGTGTCACCTGTTCCTTCCATTGAAAAGGTACCTTTCAACCAAGAGGGTGAGGAGTGGGTAGAGATAAGAACATACCAGTCGGTTAAGCGTCTGACTTTGGCTCAGGTCATGATCTCATGGTTCATGAGTTCAAGCCCTACACTGGGCTCTGTGCTGGTGGTACAGAGCCTGCTTGGGATTCTCTCTCTCTCTCCCCGTCTCTCTCTCTCTCTCTCTCTCTCTCTCTCTCTGCTCTTTCCCCACTTGTGCTCTCTCTCTCAAATAAACTTAAAACAAAAAAATGATTGATTCTCTTTAGGTTTCCAACTATAATTTTATATGTATCTTTATTAATGTTTGTTTTGAGAGAGAGAGAGAGAGAGAGAGAGAGAGCGCGCACAGAGGAGGGGCAGAGAGAGAGGGAGACATAGAATCCGAAGCAGGCTCTGAGCCGTCAGCACAGTGCCGGACATGGGGCTCGAACTCACAAAATGTGAGATCATGACCTGAGCCAAAGTGAGATGTTCAACCAACTGAGCCACCCAGGCGCCCCTCCAACGATGATTTTAAAGGTCTAAAACTAAAGGATTTTATCCTGAGAAAAGGATTATTTGCTCTAAAATTAGATAGATTCACACATAAATCCAAAAGCAATTCACTAAGAATCCATTCTCAATAAAGATTTCTTTTGAACGTGTATCTCACACTAGGGATGAGCCCGGGGCTTGATGATATTTTACCGTGAAGAGCATAGTTCGATTTTCCTCAATATCTGTCGGCTGCACAATATTGTGCCCGCTAATTAGGTGGTTCTCAATGTCATTTTCCTCAAAGGACCTGAAGAGACTACTACTTCGAAGGCTTCCATCTTGAAATTCCTTCTTAAAGGCCAAAGAGCGCAAGCCGGGCTGGGAGAAGGATTTGCGCATGGGCCTCCCGCCCTGCTCCCCATTCCCCACCGGCTGGAGCACAGATCGGAACTTATCCGTGAAGGAAAGCCCTCCCACAGGATTTGGGGTTTCAGAATCCTGGGAGACCAAGTCAAATTCGGCTTTCCTGCTGCAGCTGACGTGATTGAACTTCTCGATGCACTCGTCGATCAGGGCCGGAGGGGCCTTCTTGTGAGCCACTGTCACCCGGCCACAGAAGAGCACCTCAAACTTCTTGGCAAACGTCTCATCGAACTCAGACGGGCAATGCAGCTCCTCCTGGCGGGCAATCTTCCCAGCCTGTCGGATGGAGCTGATGATCTCAGGCACCTGCCAAGAAAGGAAGAGTGTTACTTGGAACATGCTGTAGTAGGTATGCCCACGCTGGTGCGCATGCACGTGTGTGTACACACACACACACACACACACACACACACACACACACACGGCAGGAATATGTGAGGAACCAACGCTATGCTCTCCACAACCCCTCCACTGCATACTCCATGGTACTGACGTAGGATCCGTGGGGAATCCGGGACTTTCCGGAAATGTCTTCCCACGAGATGCACAACTTTCAGAGAGGAAAAGAGGAACAATACTGAGGAAGCACCTCTTATGTGCCAGGGCCTACACTAGGGGACTAACATGCCCACAACACTCCACAAGGTTGAGTGACGAGCCCACGGACACACAACCCAGTGTGGCCGTGGAGTCAAATGTGGCTTAGTCCCTCTTCCAAGCCACCCTGCGCGCCCTCTGCGGCAGCTGTCACCTCCCAAAGAGATCTGTCTCCGATGTGGCTCCACCAAAACGTTCTCCTGCATTTCAGGGTGGTAGACCTTGGAGTGTCTTCCGCAATACATGGGTGGGATGACCATGACAAGTGAGGACGGCAATTATCTTATCAAATACTTCTTCAAATCACAACGCTGTTATTTTCTTCAAAGACAGCTGACAATGTACTACTCGGTCCCATACTTCCTCACAGTTGAGCAGTGCTGACTGCAGAGCTAGAAGGTTTTAACCAAGGAGTGAGTAACCAAGGCTGTATCATTATCACGGCAACACACTGGGGCCTCTTCCCACGGAGACTCCAAGCCTCTGGGTTCAGTGCAGAGTCACGATCAAGAGAACAAACAAAAGGGTCTCATGTGCTATCGTCATTCCTACGGCAACATCCTCTCATCGTGAGCTGCCAGCAAGAGCCTTCAAAGCAGCAGCAGATATAAATCTGCGACCACAGAAAGCACCTGTGTGGTCACTTAGATGAAGTACAGCCACGACACTAACACAAGACGGGCATGAATTCAATCTTGCTAAGGAAGGACCTAGTTTTTGTTATGACCTAAACCACAAAGCAATTTTTTTTCCCTTTTTTCTATGTAAAAAAATTCAATTTAAGGCCCAATACCCATAGGCTCAATGTCTTCCAACAACATTATAGAGGGAAGAACAGAAACAACAAAAAGCCTGTGACAATTCAGGTCAAAGATCAGCACATACAATAAAGGGAGATACCTGCAGGTTTAGAATGTATGCTTATATCCCGTAAGGCCCAATGGCTCCAAAGACTTTTCTTTGTGATTTCATATCAAGCACATCTTAAAGACAGAATCTCTACCATAAAGATTATGATATACCCTTCCAAGGTATTTTATCATGCAAGGAGTTCAAATATATCTAGGTATATTCTATATTTTAAAAATTGATTCCTGAAGCATAAGAGCCAAACAATGCTAAATAAGCCAACATTGCAGCATATGTCAAGCCTCTATTTGCACCGAGTATGTGCTTGTGCTGTAACACAGGCCACTACTGCCAAATCGCATAGCACACGGAAGCCTGGAGACGGTTAATGGGAAAGACGACAGGACTGAGAGGGAGGAAGCCCAGGTTCCATTCACACCTTTGCCAACGTGTCACTACAGGCCCTTGGCAAAAACTGCCTCAGTTTCTCTCAAAACAAACAAACAAACAAAGCTTATAAGATTTTTCAGGCAAAGTTATTTTGGCAAATAATTTTCAAAGGAAAACAGCCAATTCCTGCAGTAAAAACCTGGCCGCATTTCTGAGCAAGTGTATGAAATTATTTTGTCAGGAGTCACATGAATCTTTCCCATTGTTAAACTTACTCTCTGAACAGAAAAGTCAAAGCTTACACAGCCTTCTAGGCTTGTTAGAATAACTTCATTTCTGTACGCTGGACCTTCCACTGCCTCTGAGGTTGTGGTGTTTTTCATTATATAATCAAAGGACAGAGAAAATGTGTGAAGTCTCATGAACTTACGGTGACTCGGTAGCAAACAACACAGACACAAGTAAGACACCAAGTGGAGAGCCTGACAGGGGTCCCTCACTTCACAAGCTCAGAAGAGGCTGAGGAGCTCATCACAACCTCGGTCAGGGTTGAGGCTGTGGAAGTTTTTCCGACCGCCATTCGCTCCTACACAGTAATCACCATCCTCTCGAGGCGGGCTTTAAGTCCAGGACCAGAGCCCTCCTCCTTGCTCCGGTGAGTTGCAATACGCGTATGAAGGAGAGGACTGGGTTAAAAAGAATCACTGTGATCCTGACAAGAGCCTAACCATCTCAGAATATTTGACAGAATACTGTCAAACATAATACAGCATAATACAGCAATACATTGTGAACACTTACAAATCGAATGTTTCAAAATCACCGTAAGTAAGATAGGAGACTTTTTAAATAAAAAATGGGCTCCACTTGTGTGTAAGTTTGTAAATCCGTGGTTCACTTTACCAGAACAGGCCTGGAGCACGCTTTTCGAGAAATGAAGGCACAACATCCACTTGCGATGAATCATGAATTCTCCATCCTTTGTGACTCTGTCCTGGACCCACCTACACTGTTAATTGTTACAGGAGGGAACTGAGTCATGTACCTCATTTTATTTCCAAACCTTTTTCTAGGTATCACTCGATGCCAGGAGGTAGGGGTCCAGAAGCAAGCCAGTCCTGCCCAGGCAGGGAGTGGGGCCCAAGGATCTTTAGCCAGAACGTGTACAGTCCTGAGATGGGGTCTGCTGGGGGCCTGAACGCAGATGGGAGTCAAGAGCAAGGCCGGGTAAAGGATTCTGGAAGACCGCACACACAAGAATCGGCAGCTATCTGGGTGGGGGAGTTGAGGGCATGAAAGACAGCAGGTGGCTTGGAGAGACTGCCTCAGGCTGCAAACACAGGAGGAGGTTGAAGGAGACAGGAGGAGCTTGGCTTCCCTACAGGCTGAGTGACAGCAGGAGGGCTTGAGAGTAAAGGCATCTAGTGGGCAGTTGGGCAAATGGGCCTGGAGTCCAAGACAGGACACGTAGACTGGGACGTCAACGGCTCACATACAAGCGGCGGCTGACACCCCGGGAACAGAAAAAGGGGAAGCAAAGGAAGAAGGCAAGGATGGGACCGTAGGCTACATGGATGTCTCAGATGCAAAGAAACTGAGGGAGTGAAGGCAGAGGAGGAGAAAGGGAAGCCGTCAAGGATGACATCAGAGATGTCAACCGAGGGAGAGGAGGCCGTGGAGAGTCAGCAGTGGCTGGGGATACGTAAAAGTAAATAAAGGGGGGATGCCAATTCTAACCCCCAAAATAAACAAACTTAACTAAAAAGGGTCTCAAGGTAAAACTTCAGGCTATCAGAACATATACTTCAAATTACAATATTGACCGCAAACACAGTGACCCTTTTAGGGCAAATAAATACACCAGGCCAGTGGGGTTTACTTCCATTGATACAATCTAAAAAATACTTTTTTTAGCGTAGCCACAGCTGTAATATCTACGTCATTTCTGACCACAGATCAGCAGCAGAGTAAATCAAAACTAACTACAGTAAAAACAAGAATCTGAAAAGCATCATACTGCAATAAATTCAATAATGGGTTTGAGATTTTATCTCCTTTTACACTGGGAATCACAACAACAAAAAAAGTTAATTAAAATGATTCCCCAACAATGAAAAAAAAGGCCCTGTTTAGATATAAAATTTCTTAAACTGCTCTTCTGTCAGCCTATTTGAGTTTATACTAAAGCTCCTTCTTAAAGTAAATCTGCACCTTATTTCACAACCACAACAACTTTCTCCTGAATTCACAGTAACAAATGCAGAATTCACACGGTAACACTACATATATATATATGGTTTCTGCAGCAGGCTTAAGGGAGTATTGTTTTAGAAGTCACCAGAAAACCATAGTATAAGACAGTTAGAAACATTCACTTCCGTAAATAAAGTCCTCATTTAAACATTTGGGTCAACTGTTTTGGTAAGGATTTAGGGATTTTAAAGGATGATAAACACATAGCAAGTGTAATTTTATTCACAAGGACTTAGGAAAGAGCTTCTAAAACAATATTTGGAATGAAAAATCATTTTACGTTACATTTATACCTGGTGTTTTGCTGTCAACTAGTAACAAATAAGTATTAACTGAATCTGAAGAAGCCCATATTTGTGTTTAAAATTCTAGCAATTTTTCCTATTATTTAACATTAAATCCTTCCCAAACTGCAAAAATACAGCAGGCCACACTGTGCTTTGTCCCTTGGATGAAATGTCCTCTCACTGCAAAAAGTGAAAACAACATGCTAAGGGAAAATTATTCTGCATAATTATTTTCCAGAAGGAACAGACTTGTGTTTCAATTTTGTCGGTAATGAGTGTTTTTTTGTATTTGTTGGTCAGAAAGAAGGTAAATAGGGGAAGAAAACTAAATTAAACCAAGTATTTCCTCTAGCATATATGCCTTGAATTTTATACAAAATACTTAAGAAAATATCTTCTTACGAGTGTTCATTACTTAAATTATTTAAAGAGAATAAAACACCTGTCTCACACCATCCGGATAAGACACACGTGAACCCTCATATTGTCTGACAGCTTGGCCTGTTGAGACTAGAGTCAACACAGAGATGTGAATACACTCCAACAATGAATAAGACAGGACTCCTCCTGACCTGAGAGGCTCACAGTCTAGGAAATAAGAGACACTCTAAATATATGATCTCCAGTACAATGTGACAGATGCTAGAATACAAACATGAGCAAAGCGGCTGAATGTGTGCTAGACAAGGCCGGTCCTGAGTAGAGGCCTCTCTTATCTGCCTGTCGGTCATGGAGCCTCACGGTGAAGGCCCCAGCTCCTCCTTTATGCTTACAATTAGCCCAAAGGTCAGACTCATGGGTTCGGTCTTCCTGAGAGATCAGACTTGCTCATTAGCTGACTGAGGAAGCAGCTGGCACGTAAGAAATGCTAATGACCGATGGCCCCTAACACAGGGCCACCCACCTCATTCATCCCATCCTTCTGTCCTTTGGGTCTTGATCTTTCCTCCTGTGTAAAACAGAAGTAGTATTCAGCTTCTCTAGTTCTGAAATGGCAAACTGGACAAACTCTTAGCTTTCAAACCCCATGAAAAGAAGTCTCTGCAAACACAAAACCCAGCATCCTACTCCAAAATAATCATTTGAAAGGTTCACTACAACCTTTTGACCAAACCAACAAGTTTCTACAAATGTTTAAAACAATGAGACAAAAACCAACATAAGTGATTTAATGGCTGCAGGGGCTGAGGAAAGGGTGGAAAAGGTAAGCAAGGAAGAGTAAGAGAAGGGATCGCTGTTAGATTGTGAAATTATTTTGTAAATTTTCTAAAATGATATTTAAAAGTCTTGATTGGCTAGCATAAATACTGGTAGATCATTGCAGTAAATCACTGAATGATCAACTTGGGGAACAGAAGGCCTCAAAATCCAGTCCCCTTCAGCTGATGCATTGGTTCTCAACTCAGGATTTTAAAAAAAAAAAACAAAAAAAAACAAAAAAAAAAACAAAAAAAAAAACAATGTCTAGACCCACCCCAGCCTGGATGAAGCAGCCTGTTTGGAGGTGGGGCCCCGGCACCTGCAGTCTTCAGAAGCACCGGGCAGCTCTGATGGGCAGAATCCCTGATGTATCTGTCACCATCCTTCCTCACGTCCCAAGGAAAGGAATGCTCGCTCCTCACCTTGTCCCCCACACCATCATACCCAAAACCTATGGACTATTAAGGTCCTAGGGGAGCTGTGTGCTTTAGCAGCATTGAAGCAGACCACCAGCACAGCCCCATACCATGCTTGTAGCAGACATGAACAAACTAGTGAAGACAAACAAAAAAATCGCCACACAGGTATCTGACCAGCCGTTTATACCATTTAAGGACAAATTTGATTTGCAAATAAATTCACCACATCTCCAAGGTCTCAGCTCTTTAAATGCATATGTGTTAATGCCCTATAAGAAACGCTACTCTATAATTCTGATCAAAGTTTACTAACTTAATCTCTCAAAGATTAAGAAACACTCACAAATATAATAAACTAGCAGTTAATCACAGCAATCACCCAATGTTAATATGTATGTCACATAATCTTTGAAAAGGGACACTGAGATCCCTTTTCTACAAGGCAGGAACTATAAACATGTAAATGTACTGAGAGAAAACATTAAACAAAGCTCCAGTTCCTTCTCCAGGATGAATGCCACAATCAGTTTTTTATAAATAATGCCCTTTGGAAATTCTGCCACTGACAAGATCATGAATAAAGGAACATTTGGTCATATAGTGTATATTTATAAACAAAACAGCAAAATCAGCTAGAGGACTGGGCACCACTACAGTTTGCTTCCACCTAAAATCATCCACGACCAAATACACTGAACTTATTAAAACCGATTTTCAAGCTAGCAAGTGCCCATGTATTGTCTTTTCATGTCCAAATCAATCTTAGATGAAACACTTATAGGAGATATGGACCCTCTACCAGGCAACAGACCCACGAGCCTTTCCACCTGTTCCCATTTATACCTCAAAACAAAAGTCCTTGAGAATCTCAGGACAGTTAAAAGCAGTTAAAGCCCTAGTGCAGGAGCCAATACCCCAGCCCAGGGCACCCCAAGCAGAGATGCATCCTGACTCAACAACAGATGAGTGCAAGGATGGTCACAGCATTACTAACGGTCAAAAACTAGAGACAAAACATTGCCCAGCTACAGCAATGACAAATATGCTATATTCATATAATCAAAAACACGTAGAGGGAGAATGAACAAGCTATTCTATGTGTAACAACATAGGTAAATATTCATAATGGTCATGTTAAGTGAAAACAACAGGTATAACAGAAGCACATGGCAGAATTTCACTTTTGCAAAATTTCAAAAACAGGCAAAACTAAACTACGAAGACAGAGGACAGGATAGTGATTATCTCTAGAGGAGTGACAGGGAGTGGGCCTGTGGACTTCTGGACTGTTCGGTTTCTTCATCCAGGTGCTGACTGTACAAGATTTTTCAAACTTTGAAGGCCCCGAGTACACGACTTATGTATAATTCTGTTCATATAACATCAATGGAATTTTATGAAAAAATAGTATTTTCACAAGCACAATAGAATTTGATTGAGAAAGGGTAAAAAAACTAGCCCAAAGTTACCCTGCTAATGAGCTGAAGAGTCAGGACAGCACCTGCCTGATGCCAAGACACATCCTCTTACTACCCAAGACTTCATTCTCAATTCAAAAAGACTTCCCAGTTCCTGCAGTGGTCCACATGTTTTTTTGTTTTTGTTTTTTGTTTTTTTTTTTTTTGCTTTGGGAGTTTGTTTTGCCTATGTAGAATCCAGTGCCCTCTCCCCTAATAATAAGTAGTACCTTGACTCCCTCTCATTCCCACGGTTAGGTCCCAGTCCCACCTCATGAGTGGACTGGCAACCCCAGACTAAACCAACCAGCATATTCTATCACCCCACCCTACCATATAATTAGTTCAGGGTTGGTCACCCAATCCAGACCAGGACTAGGCCCACGCATTTTAAGGGACTGGTATGAAAAAAACAAAAACATGCTGTGGCTCTCTAATCAGGGGCAATTCTACCCACCACAAGCCCCCCAGGAGACATTTGGCAATGTCTGGAGACACTGGTTTGTCACAACCGGAGGGTAACATAACCGGCACCTGATAGGTAGAGGCCAGGGATGCTGCTGTGCATCCTACCAGGCACAGGACAGCCCCACAACAAGGAACTATCCTCCCCCAAGTGAAGTATTGCCCAGGTTGAGGAATCCTGCTTTTGGACTTAGAATTCTGAGGACTAAGCCTGGAATTGCTGGTGCCATCACAAGTAGAGCCATGCTAGACAGTTCAGAGGAGGTGAAACAGAGACAAGGAGGCAGAAAATGCAAGAGAGAATGATGGTTCTGATGTTTGAGGACCTGGATCCAGCCATACCTGAAGCAATCAACTGGGATTCTTATGACAATAAATTTTAGATTATGCCATTTTACACTGGGTGTCTGTCATCTGCAACTAAGAGTCCTGTTCACACTCCTACCAGACAAAAATCTATGCCAAATTCTATGGTGAATACAAGGATGAATCGCATAGATCCTATTCTTCAGGGAACCTACAATCTAGACAGAGGGGATAAAAAATACACAAATGACCAAACCGAGTAGAACACCAACACTACAGGAGAGGTGCTACGGAGGGTAGGAAGATAGAGAAATGCAAATTCTCAGTACGGAGTGCACTTCAAATTATTAAGAGCAAATAGGAAGATTTAAAGCTGAAGCTTTACCAAATTCTTTACCAAATATTTACCAAAATTCTGCCCTTAGAATAAAAGCAGCCACCAAAGACGCTCAGGGAGTCCAACTGACTCATTTTTTTCTCTATAAAAAAAGGGAATATGTAAAATTTTAGATCACATCAAAAAATGTTCAGAAAGAGCCAAAGTAGGTTTCACGTGTGAATGACTTGATTACACATTACTCCCGTGCCTCTCCACGCCCTGCCATGCTGAACGAGAAAGGACTGCAATCATATGTGATATACAAAAGGACCAGAAACAGGACCGAAAAAGAGAAATTTACAACGTATGCACACACGTATTACACGGAGGTCTTCATATATAACACACAAAAGGACCAGAAACAGGACCGAAAAAGAGGAGAAATTTACAAAGTATGCACATACGTATTACACGGAGGTCTAAGTGAGCCCCTGGGAGATCAGCAGGCTCCTACTGAGAAGAAGGAACAGAGAAGAGGAACACCTTGCACCTTCCAAGGGCTGAGGGCAGGGCTGGGCCCCATCGCGGACCTGGCCAGGCTGAGGTGTGAAAGGGCCAACCTCAAAAACCATGAAAAACCACTTCTCAGTAATACAGCCTCCTTTTTAAACACAGCAGCAGGATGTATTCTGCAGTCATCTTTTATTTCTAGTAAGTTTAATACACATCCATGTAAAAGAAAATACAGCAATACTTAAAGTTGCCCGTATAATCCCAAACCCAGAAATATCCACAGTTAACAGCTTGTTTTTTTTCTGACAGGAGGTGGTTCTTTGAGCACGCTGAATACTAATTTCCTTTACCAAAAACAAACAAACAAACGTGAGCACACGATCAGTGTTGTGCAACCAACTTTTACCGTCATGGACATATTGCACTGACGTGCCATCCCTCAGAGAAGCATCTCATTCCTTTCTGATAACCTCAGCATCAATTCCATTCACTGCAAACGCTGTACACACAGAAACACACGCAAATTTAAACCTACTCAGGATCCAATTCCAATGCCCCTCTGTCAGCTGTCACAAACTCTGCTCAATAATACGTCATTTTGGCAAACGTGTGATGAACATCCCAACCTCTGCATAAACTGCCTGGAGCTCTAGCTGTTGTTTGAGTAGCTGGGTGTTTGTGTGCATGTTGTGAGCGGGAGGTGAGTGGGGGCGCAGGAGAGGTGGAAACGATGAGAAGGAACCCAGTATTGCTTACTAGACCAGAGAGAAGCATTCCACTGGAGGGAAAGGGCTCTTTAGGAGTAGAAAGCGTAACAGAATAACCCCTAAAAAGACAGAGATAAACTCTCACAGCTGCAGGTCACAAGGCTGAGGAGAGAGTCAGCCCTAACTCCTGCCCCAGCTGCAGCCATGCACCTGCTACACTGCCAGATCCTAAGGGCAATTCTGTAAGTGGAATGCTGAAATAGGGCCCCCCAACCTCGGCAGCTTCAGGTGCATGTCTCGGCAGGTCACCCACTTCTTAGAACCTCGGACTCTTCTTCTATCACAATGAGGTATTGCCAGCTAATTGGAGGTTGTTTTGAGGATAAAATTAAACAATGAATGGAACAGTTGTTAGTATAAAGCCTGGCACATATTCACTCCCAATAATTGCTAGCCGTTGCCATGTTTACAAAGAAAAGGTCAGCTCCCCATGAAAGTGACAGTACCTGAGGAGCCCGAGCCACTTGAAGCAGCCCTGGGGTTTGAAGCCCCAGCTGGACAGTAAGAGAAGTACAGGACCACCGAGACACCAGACACCTGAGCAAAGACGCCACCTTGGAAGTGAGGGTGCCTCGCTGCCCCACAGGAAGCCAGGCAGACAAACAGCCCAGAGGAGCCCTCCCAAATCCCTTACCCACAAAATCGCATGCATAATAAATGGTTGTATTAAGCCAATTGAAAAAATTTTTAACTAAAGCAACAGTACCTAAAGGAAATGGGCTTGCTATTATGCCAAGGGCCTTTCAGTACAGAGCTGACGAAGATTTATTCTATACCAGCCAGCAACAGATAATGCCAAACATTAAAAATTTGATCATCTTTCCAAACATCCAGCAGGCAACACAACTCTCCCCCACCTCACCCCACCCTCCAACCTTCCAGCAATCCCACATGTGTAAAAGCAGGAATGCTCTGATTCAAATGGAGCTGAAAAAGCAGAACACTCCCTTCCCCTCCTTTAGCCAGACCTGAGGGAGCACAACAACCCACAGGAACAGCATGGAAACTGCTACCTACAAAACACACAGGTCTGTGGGTGGCAAGCAGTTTTTCTGGCGTTCAGGACAGGCCTGCAAACTTCGGAGCATAGGACACCAAATGCCTGAATGTCTGCTCCAAGAGTGAATTATTGTCTGTTTTGCTCACTGATGCAGCCCAAAGTGCCTGGGATGGTGCCTGGCACAGAGCAAGTACTCAATAAATGCTTAATGTATGGTGGCAATTGAAAATAAAAATTTAGGGGCTTCAAGGTTTTAAAGTGATGAGAACTATCTCAAGCAGATCTTAGAAGAGAACCATGATAACTCTGTAATATCTCTAACACGATGTACGAGCGTATGCATGCAACAAGTATTTGCAGAGGACAAATGCTGCAAAAATAGTAAACCGGAAACAGCGGGACTAAGTCCTTTTGGATCATAAGATTTTTCTAGACAGCTGAAGGCCAATCCCTTTAAACGCCTAAGCTATTTTTATTTTCAGATGGGAATTTTCAGATGGGAATCATTGAGTGCATTTCTTTTCAAAGACCACAGAGAATGAAGTTTAACCTTTTCGTTGCTGCGATGAGCTACGTGTATGGCACGAGGGCTGTAGTCGTGCTGAGCTGTGTACTGCCGTGGGCTAAAGCAACAGGCAAGACTGTAATGGGATTAGTAGGCGTCTTGGGTGAGAGCCGACACCCCAGCTTTCCATCAACATCTCACATTCCCAACTCACCTCCCAAAGCCAATGCTGGCAGGCTCTTCTCTCAAATGCATTCACCCCAAAGGAGAGGTTCCTAAATTTCTGTCTTGACCGCATGGTGAAGCCTATAGGCCCTTCTCAGAAAAAAGTTTTTACATGTACAAAATAGAACACAAGGGAATACAAAAGAACTTAATTACACTAAAAGGGAATAATCCAAATAATTATGATACAGTATGTGCTTATTCCCATATTTGACAAGATCTAGAGGCAAGTCAAATAAATGCTGTAATTCAAAGTAATGATAAGCATCCAGAGTATTTTTTAGAAATGTGTAACTATTATAATGCCATATGAAAATAACTGGTTTTGTCGATGTTACCATCACAGGAGCTGCTAACGCTACTGGATCTGATGACTGTGTTAATAATTGAATAAAATGTTAGATTTTAGTTAGAAAGAAGTTAGTAAAAATAAAGATGTAATTTTTTCCCAGTTCATGGACAGCCTCCCCTCAGATCCCAGGTTAAGGGCTCTTGGACTACTGGAAGCCCAGCGGGTAAGGGAAACCAGCTACCTACAACTAACTCAAAGACAAGATCACCACCACCACCAGGCATCTGTCTCGGGGCTGTAGTGTGTTTGCACTGTATATATGAATAATGCAACAACACCAGCACGCCATTCCAGTGCAAACATAAATCCAACTGGCGATGGGGAAGCTCCACCAGAAGCCATAGCCATCAGAATCTACAAAGAGAAACTAAAACGGCAAGGGGCCATCAATATGGAAAGCAAATTCTAACTGGGTAAAACTCAAGTGTCCATAGTTAGAGTTACAGAATTAATTTCTACATAATGTACATTCTTCATCAGTATAAAAAGATTACAACTCTTTTCAAAGATTACCCAGATCCAATTTAAGTCTAATGTGATTTACTGCCCAGCTAGTCCCTGAATATGACAATTCAGTTTAATATCAGATGGAAAATTATTTTCTACTCTAAATTTTATATTATCCCTACCATTGGGAGAAGAGGGAAAATGTGACAAATGCCTCTGAATCCTCATTTCAGGAAACTTATTTGGGCTGCAGCTCACATGTGACAACCTCAGACAGGCAGAGAAGCCTTTTTTCTAGAATGTCCTTCCATCCACTCTCCACTACCATCTGCCCATTCTTCTAGATCCAGTTCAAACCTCTCCTCTGCTCCATTCCCCAGGTTCCCATGGCACCTGGCCCTCTACTGTCACCTAGGTCACAACACTGAGTCTGTCTCCCACACCACACTTTGGTTAGGGGGTGGAAGGGTGTCTAACTCATCATGTGGACCCTGCAGACCTTGTCCGAGCATTTACTTAACACACAACTTGAATGCAAGAGGCAAATAAATGGCAGTTTTCTGTTTCTCCACCTTAATGTGCAAAGTGGATACTGCAATACTAATTAAACTCAATTTAAATATATTTACTTGAAAATACACCAAAGTGCTGTAGGTGAACTCTAAACTGAAATGAAACAATAAGGGCTTTATTTTCTAGCCTTACCTAAAATCAGGTAGAGAAAGTATGACCCCAGTATTTTATATAACCAACTGCACACTGTCAGAAGGAAAAACCAAACTTCTGACACCTCCACTTACATGGAGTTAATACAGCATCTCAGGCACCACCACCACCTATGGGGGCTAACTGCCAGACATCGTGCTTTACACAGATACTCTCACTGAATGCTCACCCCACGCCTCTGAGAAAAACATTTCCGTTTTACAGAAAGGCAGACTCTTCTGGATGGGATCTATGCCGGTGCTGGGGCTGCACACCAACGTGGCACCGTCTGGGGACGGAGACATGACACTCTGTAGGAAGCAAGGTGAGGGAGGCCGTGGGAACAACAGGAGCCTCACTCAGCAGGTGAACAGAGCAGAGGCACCGACTGCTGGAGGGGCAGCGGGGCAGGAGGCGGGTCAGAGATGCGGCCCAAAGGAGCCACCCTGAACCCGGCTAGCCCAGGCCAGCCCGCAAGCTCCAGGGCCCGGCAGGTGGGGCTGGGCCCGTGTGCCCTCCAGGGGACCACAGGGCCCTGTGAGGGAGGTGGCTTGGGGGGACAGAGCTGGAGGGGAGGACAACGGGCAGAAGGATGCTGAGGGAGTTACCCAGGGCCCGCCCCATCCCCATGATAAATACCCTCCCCCCCCCCCCATGATATGTGACGAAGAACCCAGGAGGGAGAAGCACCCGTGTCCTGGTGGCAGTGGCTGCGCTCTGGCTGCACACATGCAAGAAGAGGGGAAATGGACCACATCCAGAAGGTAATACTGGGAGAGCTGAGACCAAGCAGATCCATCCACCCACAGACTCAGAAACCCCCAGAAACCTGAGCAGCGATTACAATCCAGTATTTATTCACGAGTTCTCGCTCTTTTCAAGGACGTTTTCTAGCCCAACCAGCAGTGGGAAGGGTGCGGGCCACAAAGCCGGGTGTGCCCGCGGCTCAGCCAGGGACCCCGCCCACTGACCCTCAGTCCCCGGGGCACTCTGGCCACAAGTTCCCACAGGCTGAACAAAATGCAGTGTGTGTTCAAGAGCTGCTATGTCTACTTATTTCCAGCCAAAGAGATAACACAATTTAAAAAGATTTGGAAGGGGCTGCTGTGGTCTGTAGTCTCTGGGTAGCAGGAATGCGGTGGTTTGTTACCTTTGCTTATCAGTAGGTTATTGTTCTACAATTTTCATGTACTGTATTGCTTTTGTAATCTTAAAGGTTATTTTTCACTTTTTAATTTTTTTTAAGTTTGTTTATTTTGAGAGACAGAGACAGCGCAGGTGGGGAAGGGGCAGAGAGAGGGAGATGGAATCCCAAGCAGGCTCCCCACTGTCAGCACAGAACCTGACCTGGCTCTAACCCAGGAAACCCTGAAGTCATGACCTCAGCTGAAACTGAGAGTCCACAATTAACCAACTGAGCCGCCCAGGTGCCCCTATTTTTCATTTTTTAAAAAGTACATTTTTCTTAAACTTTAAGGAATTTTAGAGATTATGGTCTACTGTTATTAGGTGAGGCCTTCCAGAGACGAAATGATTTAGAGTGGAAAAAAATCTTGAAATATATGATGAAAAATTATTTCAACAGTACAAGTGAAATGGCATACAATTCTAAGTGGCCCCAAATGCTTCAACTATATTAACATACAAAAAGTCTTTAAGTCATGAAATACAATCTGAAAAACAAACATCAACGTCTATAGAAACTAAAAACTTTAGATGGCAGTCTAAAAAGCAATATTCAGAAGACTGTCCTTTTATATGCCTAGGTGATTACTTAAGACAAAAATTTTAGTTTAAACCAAAATTGCGTTAATAGTAAGAACTGGTCTATTTTATGAAGCTGACAGTTCAAACTTGAGTTTAGATAACCATTAACCTTGTGAACCAGATAAAAATTCTTGCTACTTCCTAGGAACCGCAGTAAAATGAATGTAATTCAAATTATGACATTTGTGGATACAGTACAAATCACCTTGACAACAGTATTAATTTTTTTTAAACACAAAGGTTTTGATAGCATAGGGCTACCCCTCACATTTACAGTGCCTTTTTTCTTAATGTTTATTCTTGAGAGAGAGAGAGAGAGAGAGAGCGAGAGCGTGAGCATGAGTGGGGGAGAGGCAGAGAGAGGGAGACACAGAATCTGAAGCAGGATCCAGGCTCTGAGCTGTCAGCACAGAGCCCAACACGGGGTTTGAACTCACAAACCGTGAGATCATGATCTGAGCTAAAGTCAGACGCTTAACTGACTGAGCCACCCAGGTGCCCCTACGGTGCCTTTTTTAAGGCACCATTCAAATTATTCAAAGCCAAATCTCTGTCCTCCTCCACCTCTCTTCCGAAAGCCCATGTGTGGTAGACTTCGGTAAGCCAGGTATGGGCTGGATCTCAGGCTCTGCCCTTCTGCAGTATGTAACTTGCACAACCATACACAGCAGTCTAGTCATAGCCCTGTCACCAGCATCGGGGAGGTCCATGGTAATTGCCAAGCAAATGTTAGAAATTTAAAGTCACTAATGCATGACTGCCAGACCCAATCACAATCTGGTGTATCATAAATAAATCAGTTATTTACAGTTTTTAAACATACCACACTAGCTTTTAGAACACTGATTACATTCTTGAATAAAACCTATCACATATGTTCTAAAACCCTGAACTTCATTCAGATCAGTGGTGGAAACAGGACTTTTCTCTCAACTCATTTTACCATGAAATAAACTCTCTTCACCAAGGAGTGGTTCCTTTTCTTGTATCTTGATCAACAGGCAAATCACAACTTTGGCCAGTAAAGGATATTAGTTAGAAATGGTCTAATCTACTTTCCATTTAACATATTTTCACCTTGTAAAATACCAACAATACTATTTGTTGCTCCTTGGCTTTCTCAGAAGTTATAAACGTGGATAACGTCAATAAATGTTTACAAAACTCAGATTGTATCCCAGCAAAATACCGCAAAAGGAGAGTACATGTTTAACACTTTCTTCCTGCTTTAAAGAGATGAAGGAAATCAATAAAACAAACACACAAGACAAAAAAGAGAGAGTAAAATTGCACACAGAATAAAGCAGCCCAGGCCTGAATTCATAACCAGTGAATGTTAGCCCTCGGCTAACATTTCTCACCCTCCCTGATTCACCCTACCCTCCTAAAGTGTGAGAAAGAAAATCTGATCTTGTCCTAGCACCTCACCAAATGTCCACGCCAGTGTCCCTAAGGCGGTTTACTCAGGTGTCATAGTGAAAGGAATGAACTGCAGTACCCTCAAAATCACTTCCAGTTCCAAAATTCTACTATTCTATAAAAATAAATTAGAATATAGAATGAAAACCAAAAAATCCCAACATCAAGAACATATGTAAAGTCTAGTATTTGTAAATTGCAAAACTAACAAAAATCCCCAAATACCTCAGGCAGGTAAGTAAGTATCTGTGGGGCAGACCCAGCTTGCCAAAAGTTCATGTGAAAAAGATTTAAGGATTTTAGTTGATCATAAGCCCAGGATAATCCAGCAGAATGGCCTGGATACCAAAAGAATGAAAAGGAACAAAAAGCCTACAGCATTAGGAGAAATGTCATCTTTCCACTAAGAGGGGAGTCATAGCCTCACCATCCTCCCGCAGACTGGGCCACACTAGGTTTCATTTTCGGTTTTAGCAGACTCTAAAAGTAGCAGCAGTAAGAGTCACTAGGTACCTGAAATTCCATGAATGGAGACCAGGGCTTTCGGTGTGGGAAGGGGAAGACGGGAAGCAGGTCACTGCCTTTCCAAATCTGTCGCAGGTTAGAGGCATTAGTGCCCTCCCACCATAAAAGGGAAGGGAAAGGGGTGAGACACAAGGCGAGGAAGATTTCTGCTCAGAATATAAAAATCTTTCAGTCAGAGCTATGTGCGATGATATGGATACTGAGCATCCCTGGAGAAGACTTGAACACAGACAGAGGGGGCAAGTCCCCAGTGCTCAGAGTCAGACTTTCAATTCCTCGAGTCTAGGGCCTTATTTAAAGACAGGCACCTGCTTCCACCTTTGAGGTCGTGCTGAGTAGTCAGTGGTTCCCACCAAGCAGGAGTTTGAAAGCACAGTTCCTTCTCGGGCTCAGCCTCCCTCACGTGTGGGGGTGGGGGGCTGACTTCATCTTCATGAGAGGAGATATTTTACAATCAGGAACATTCCTAGAGAGCCAACACTGAAACCAAGGCTGACAAGAGATAAAGACAGGCTGCTCCAGCCAAGAGCTGCTGCTAGGAATGTATTCAAAGCTCCGTTGTTTTTCCCATGCCAAGGGAATGGCTAATGTGTGTCGAGAAGCTTCAGTGACTTGCTAAAACTTAACTCTGCTCTACTCCAGATTAATTCTACAATCAAGGAACAAGAATTCTACCTACCCAGTGGGAACTGTCGTCTCTGAATCCTGGTATTTTCAAAAGTGAGACTTCATCTTGATTTACAAGAGGAAAAGAATAAAAATAAGCCCTAAAGGAAGGAATGGGGTAATGAAATCTTCTTGATGTAATTAGCTCCTTTAGAAGTATTTAGTGAAACGCACTTCCATTTCTCAGATATCCTGGGGACGACTCCATATGGTCTTCTACTTTTCTCTCTACTCTCTCTCTCTCTCCAGGGATCTCAAACCACTGCCCCAAAACCAACAAAAATTTCTTAATCTACATTTTAGCTCTGAATTCTTTCCTCAACTTGACTCAATTTTCAATTACCCCTAAGGATCCCCAGACTTCAGGCACCATGACGTTAAAGCATCCAAACCAAGCTCATGTCTTTGCCCTAAAATAGGCCCCTCTCTTTACTTGTTACCCAAATGCCTTCCAGGTAACCAGTTTGGGGAAGTGTCTTCCACTCTTCTCTCTACTCCCTCTACCTGCCATCAGCCATCAGATTGTGTGTTCTATCACTATGAGCCCCAAACCTCAAGCGTTGGCCAAAGCCTGTATGTACCCCAAGGACCTGCCAGGCCACAGCAGGAGCCCCAATGCTCAGCTCTGCCCAGCCTCTCCCAGGATAGATGCCCATCCATCCCCCTCCCCACGGACAGCCCTGATGGCGTCAGCCTACCACTCACAAACCTGCCAGGGCTTCTCTCTAATCTCTACCAAATACCAACACTGTGGCCAGGCCTTTAGAACCCTCCATGGGGAGGCTCTGATCATCTCCTCCTGTGAGTTCACCGAGGATGGGGGGCATGGGGGTTCATGCAACTCCACTCAAACCTATCCTGGGCTTCTGCTCATTTGGATTTCTACCTCATGCCTTGGCTTAATGCAGCTTCTTCCATCTCAATGTTCTCATCCCCTGGATGGGACCCTCAAACCATGTACTCAACGTATTCAATTCTATCAGGAAACAAAGCCTCACAGAGCCAAAACGACTGGCACCCGCTCATCAGGCTGGGCAGAACTGGACCACCCCATTCAGGACTCTCTTTCTAGGCCACACCAGGTCCCCATGATCTGTTTTTAACTAGGAGGAAATAAAGTCTTTGGTTTGAAATTTCCTTATTAGACTAAAGCCTCTAAGCCCATTAAATTAAAAAATAAACACACACACACACAACCCAAAAACAAAACAACAGAGCACCAGCTAGTGCCCACATTTCTAGTCTCTGAGACTCACAAGCTTTATTCGGTTTGCACTTTCACGTTTAACAGCAGGCACTGTGTGTGAAAATGAAGGCTTTGGTGCCCATTCTGGGGTATGCATGAAGGGCTTTGAGGGAAGACTTATCCTCTCCCCCCCATACAAGGGCCAAGTAGGCTCCCCTGCCTCTATTTATTCAATCAGGATCAAAGCAAAAAATTATTAGATCTAAAAAGCCCCCCAAAATCTGCAGAGAGGTACTCCAGGGCACTGTAGACCTCCTTAACACCCACATCCAAACTACATTACTGGCTTCCAAATTGAAAACGATTTTTTTTTTTTTTTTTTAGAAAGACAACATTTAAGTTAAAAGTATACAATCGGTCCTGACTATCCCTGCTGATTAAAAACAACGAGATTGTCAGGTGGGATTTACTGTGTGTGGAAAATTACTTCCGTGTACCAAAGGCTACTCAGAGGTTTTACATTTCCCTCAGCCCGCTTTATTGCAGGCCTATGGTGTAAGCACCTTCGAACACAGTCTTCACCTCCACAAGGGCACGAATCACATCTTTCTCCCCTTGCATCCGTGTCCAAGTGCCCGGCACAGAGAGGATGCGCAATTAATGTATCATGACCAACAACGAACTTGAAGAAGCTGAATTTCTTGGCCAAGATGTCTGGAAGTGGCACAAGACTACCCAAAATGGTGTGGCAACTTCAAAACAATTAATACAGACCTGTATGCTCTGGTGGTCTAGCACATTGAACTCCCTCCTCGGGGGAAAACAGCCAGAGATCCCAATCTCAGCTAGTTTCAACACTACCAAAATAACGACATCAAACCTTAGTATAATGCTCTTTCGGCTAACAAATCCTGGGTGGTACAGACTCAAAGAGCTGCTTTTACTAAAACTGCAGTGTAATATAAATTCCTAGATAGTTCCTTCACATATCTTCAAATAAGGGCAGAGAATCCCTCACATTCACCTAGAAATTCAGTAATACGACTATTTCTGGAACTGCAAGAGAGTTATAACCCCTGTACAAGTATTGGCAGTATTTCATACTCATACAATTAATGAATAATCAATGCACAAAGGGCCACAAAGTTATTACTCATAATCAGGCTTTTGGTTTGTGTTTCTAAAGTCAATTTTTACAATGAAACCTCTAATATTTTAACTTTGGAAACTTACACATAAAAGAAAAAAACCTGACACAATAGTGACCTTCACAATAGACCTATGTAAATATCTCTAAGCAAATATTGTCTCACAGATCTTACAGTTTATTTTCACCTAATGACTGATTTCCTCCGGGTCCACCCTGTAGAAAGAACTTCCGCAAAATACCATTCGGCCAATTCTCTGCCTTCGGCAGGCCTACAATTATGAACTCTGCTAAACAAATAAACTTCCTTCCTATTTTTAAAGTTTTCCAAAACTGGAGAATCTACATCTTTAGTTGGCACACTATTTCCTGGACTTACAGCCCAGGCAGTGAAGAAACTCTTCACAGTATTTTGAGAGAGAAAAAGGACCTCAGAAGCAGCCAGTCAGCTGCCCCCCACCTCTATTTTAGGGAAGGAGAAATCAAGGCGAAGTTGTGACCTTCATCAAGGTCACACGGAGGGGAGGGGGGGGGGGGTTGGTGGCAGAGGCCTGTGTAATTCTCTCTGCCCCATTTTCCCCTTATCTGATCTGTGACCTGACAAAAGCATTTTGCTCCTGTTCCATACTACTAAACCAAGGCTTATGTTTAATTCATGAAGAATGTGATACAACAACAGAAAGAACCTAAATATCATAGCGAGTACAAGGTGACACAAAGAACTCTGGGCTAAAAAGTCAGAACACCTTAATCTTAGATGGGACTTTGGGAGAGCCACGTCACCTCTGGAGGGCTCAATTTCTCATCTTCAAACAGGGGGGAACAGAACTAAGCAACCACAAATGTCGTCTCCACCTCTGACTTCAAATGATGAGGATGGCGATGTTTCACCCCTAGTAAGTGCTTAATCTGAGCCAGGCATTGTTCTAAGTACACGATGTGGGTAAATCCTCCACAGCCTGGAGGACAGCTACCATCCCCATTTGTGGATGAACACATTCTTCCTTACAGAGAAGGGACTTGTCTGCGGTCACACCTCCACTGGTAAAGGTGGAGAAGGGCTCTATCTGTCCCAGGCCAGTAGCTCCACGGGACCTCTCTTCCTTATCAGAGGCGGACAATCTAAGATGATTGGCCCAACCTGCAGTAATACGGACATAGAGTCCAAATTGAGAACAATTACAGCAATCATTCAACACAATGTTCTCATTTTACAGATGAAGGACTGAAGTATAACTTGAAGTATAAGTCAGGAAATTTAATGGAAATGTACACCCAAACCTCTTCCTAGGTAAGCTTATCCTAAAAACTGCTTCAACAGTTTACATCACTTACATCATCTCATTTGATGCCCAAACATGACCACATGATGGCACAGGGCAGTGATCACCACTCCCATGGCATCTAGCCACAGTTAAACAGCAAACTCGGGGCAAACCGAGACCTCCAACTCCAGCCTTTAACTTCCAGTCTTGTGTATATAAATGTCCACTGTGATAAGATTCTCTGGACAGCCTATTCAAAATAGTCTCTAAACACAAAGAGAACTTCCCAGAGAGGCTGAAAACATGCTTCCATGGTGCTTTGAGGAGAATATCAGATAATAAGTGATAATACTCTAAAGTCCACCACTTGACAAGAAAATTAAAAATCAAGCTATGGTCACCTCAAAGCTGACCTCTTTCGGTCTGTCATTTAATTGCCCCTAGCCTCCCTGCCAATCTTGACCCATGTTCAATCTTTCTGCCAGTGATTTTCCTCTTATTTCCTGTTGTCTTCCCTCTCTAACCAAGAACATCATGAAATTCAGGCCTTTAAAAAATTTGTTCTGCATCTCATGTAACTTCAATCTTATACACCTATTTTTATTTACTTTTTTTATTAAGTTTATTTTTTTTAGAGAGAGACAGAGACAACATGAGTGGGGGAGAGGCAGAGACAAGGGAGAAGAGAGAGAATCCCAAGCAGGCTTGACACCCATCAGCACAGAGCTAGAAGCGGGGCTCAAACTCATGAAACCGTGAGATCATGACCTGAGCCTAAACCGAGAGTCAGATCCTTAACCGACGGAGCCACCCAGGTGCCCCTTATACACTTATTTTTAAAAGCAAGTTAGTTGTACATTTTATGCCTCTCATCTAAGGAGGAAGAAAAATTCAAATCCTTGGTGTGACAAAATATTTTAAGTTCTGACCAACTCTGTTCCATATCTTGAACATGTGCTGTAATCCCTTTATTACAGAGATCTCACAGGTATAACAGATAAAATGTGAATTTACAGCCAAACAATTCAAGCATTAACCTTAATAGCTCTGACAAATTACCTAACCTCTCTGAACTTCAGTTTCTTCATACTATTTCCCCAAAGTAAAAGGAGGAGGAAATAACACCCCTACTCCACGATGATTTAGAAGGGGACTACTCCCAACACAACAGCTGGCACATATTAAGTGCTCAAAAACGCAATCATCTCTTCCTTTCTACGGCTGCATTAACACTAATGTAGTCCTCTCCCCCGTTAATTCCGCTTTGCAAATGATGTTTCTCTGAACAAAGTCAATCTCCCGTATTAGAGAAGAGACTTATTATACGCACCTACACTCTCTCCCACAGGACGCCCTCCAGGAAACAGAGCACTAAGTGAATCAGCAGGTCACTGGAGCCCAGCACCAGGGAGCTGTGTCGCCACACTGGACTTGGGCAACTTCCACTCTCTTCAAATCCTCAGGCCCTGGGTTCTTCCTACCCACAGTTCACACAACTGGGCCAGCCTCCCAGGCAGTGGAGGATTTAGAACACCCTTCACAAGTCAGAGGATCTCCACCCACTCCAGCAGACTGCTCACCTTCACACTTCCTTTGTCCATTCCTCTGCGGGTACTGGGACCTACTGTGAAATACACATCTAAAGACTCGGTGATTAAATAAGGTATTCTAAAATACAATATATTGACAGACATACATACTTTTGATTTTAGCAAAATACCTTAAGGACAAAAGTGCGAACAAATCGGCAGGGCAACATTAACAAGGTGTGCAAAATCCAGGGGTCCAAGATCTTGGGTTTAAGTTCTGCCACAATGAGCTATGTGATCTTGTTCAAACTAAGTTACTTCCTGGCTCTGGGTCTCGGCTTCCTCATGGAGAAAAGGGAAGACGGAATAATATTCTGGTTGCAACAGAATGACCACCTCACCAGCCTCCATTACTGACAGGGGTGTGTAAGCCCTAGGGCATGCCAGGGTGAAGGAAGAGGGCTGCTCTTATTTCAGAACCTCCTGTATCTGGGCATTTGTTTAAAGTGACTGCCTTCCCCAAGGTTAAAAATCATTGGCTTCAAAAACAGGCAACAGAGTTGGAAAGCAACCCTGAATGATTCCAAGACATGCTGGAAAACTACCACAAGCATATCCTAGCAATTCTTTTTCATAATCCCCCACACATCAATGACCTACGCCTCAATCATCTTTCCTTAAAGACTTACTTCAGACCTCATATCCTCTAAAACATCTCCCCGAATCCCCAGCCGAGTGACTCTCTGTGCACACATCTGTACTGTTACATTAAATTACCTTCACAGGTGGACCTCTCTCTGCTAGGCTGCAAGCTGCTCTAAGGCTGGGCCTGTCTCTGGGTCCACGTGCCTAAGCCACTCTTGCACAAAAACCACTGACAAACTGCAAACTCGACCATGTTTCAAAGAGTTGATACTTGCAGATGATCTTCACAATTTCCTATGCAATTTTGACATTGTTCAGTTTTAGAACAGGATCTTTAAAAAGATTAATCCAGACTACATTATTATTTTATAGACGAGAAAGGCTCCAAATTAACTCAGCTAAGCTCAACCAAAGTAAATGAACAAGGCCTAGAAGTCTAATCATTATAACACATGACCGACATAAAAATAATTTGCAAATGAAGTACCAAAGTACATAAAAACTAAGGAAATCCGGGGTGCCGGGGTGACGCAGTCAGTGGAGCATCTGACTCTTGATTTCAGCTCAGGTCATGATCTCACAGTTTGGGAGATTAAGCCCCCTGAGTCGGGACACCACCCATACTGTCAGCAAGGACTAGGTCTCTCTCTCCCTCTCTCTCTGTCCCTCCCCCATTCACACACTCTGCCTCTCTCAAAATAAATAAACGTTAAAAAGAAAAAAACCTAAGGAAATTCTTTTCCATCATGTCTTTCTTTTAAATCTAAAAAAATGTCAGTGGCTGATTCATTCTACCAACAGCAAAGTCAGAAGCAATAGAAATAATGGGAAAATTAAAGCTACTTAAGTATACATACACAAATATAACCATTTAAATTTTTGTCTTTCTATAACCTTTGTACGTGTACCTGAATACCACTATATATTATGAAGTAAAATTCAAAAGGAAAATTTTTTATTTCTACTGCCTAAAAGTTAACAATCAAAAGGAAGGGGGGCCTCTACATTATGCCATCAGGGGAATGCAAATTAAAGCAACCAACATACCATTACACACCTGTTAGAATGGCCACAATCTGGAACAATAACAACACCAAACGTTAAACGAAGATACGGAGCAACAAGAACTGCCATTCCCTGCTGGTGGGAAGTCAAAAATGGTACCCCCGTCTGGAAGATAGGTTGGCAGCGTTTTACAAAACTAAACATACGCTTGCCATATAATCCAGCAATCACTCTCCTTGTGATGTTTACCGAAGGGAGCTGAAAACTTACGGCTGTCTGTACATAAACCTGCACAAAAATGTTTACAGCTTTATTCACAACTGCCAAAACTTGGAAGCAGCTAAGACGTACTCTGGACAATGGAATACTGTTCAGAGCTAAAAAGAAATAAGCAATCTAACCGTGAAAAGATACAGAAGAAACTTAAATGTACGTTACTACATGTGTGAAAGAAGCCAATGTGAAATGGATGCATTTCATGATTCCAATTATAGGACATTCTGGAATGGGCAAAACTATAATGATCTGTGATTGACAGGGATTGGGGAGAGAGGACAAGATGTGTTAAAAGTCAGATCACAGTGGTTTTTTAGGGCAGTGAAGTTATTCTGTATGATAGTAAAAACACATACCATTATACATTTGTCCAGACACACAGAATGTCCAACACCAAGAATAAACTATAGCATAATCCCGGACTTTAGGAGATAATGTGTCAATGCAGGTGCATCAGCTCTAACAAGTGTTTGGGGATACTGATAATGGGAAAGGCTATGCACGTGTGGGATCAGAGTATATGGGAACTCTCTGTACCTTCTGCTCAATTTTGCTGTGAATCTAAAAATTGCTTTTAAATATGGAAGTCCAGGAGCACCAAGGTGGTTCAGTCAGTTGAGTGTCTGACTCTTTGATTTTGGCTCAGGTCATGATCCCAGGGTTGTGGGATGGAGCCTTGTGTGGGGCTCTGTGCTGAGTGTGGAGCCTGCTTAGGATTCTCTCCCCGCCACCACTCTGCCCCCTATATACTCTCTAAAAAAATAATAATAAGTGTATTTAAAAAAAGAAGGGGCGCCTGGGTAGCTCAGTCAGTTGAGCGTCTGACTTCGACTCAGGTCATGATCTCACGGTTTGTGAGTTCGAGCCCCACAACCAGCTCGCTGCTATCAGCACAGAGCCTAGAGCCTGCTTCGGATTCTGTGTCTCCCTCTCTCTGCCCCTCCCCTGCTCATGCTCTGTCTCTCTCTCTCAAAAAATTAAACGTTAAAAAAAAAATTTTTTTTTTAAGAGAAAAGATAGGAGGGCAATGGAGTCAATTTTTCAACGAT
Source organism: Leopardus geoffroyi (assembly GCF_018350155.1). Taxonomy (NCBI): domain Eukaryota; kingdom Metazoa; phylum Chordata; class Mammalia; order Carnivora; family Felidae; genus Leopardus; species Leopardus geoffroyi. The sequence continues at coordinate 173,919,766 of NC_059327.1, forward strand.
AATCTGATTCCTAGTCTATTATAATATCCTAATGGTCTTTGAGGCAAAGTTAAATACACTGAAAAAGATGAAAGGCCAAAGTATTTTTTAAATCTGATAAAATGAATAGTTAACACATAAAATGTTGAAATTTTTAAAAGGTACAAGAGTACGCAGTGCAAATTTTTCCTTCCACTCCTATTTGCCAGACACTGTATTTCAAGGTTAATTCTTTTTGTTGTTTTATTTCATGGGATTCTATTTCCACTACTATCCTCCCAGATACAAGTGACTAATCTGAAATCCTGGCATTTATTCCAACAACTGTAAGCAACTGCTGTGTCTAAGGGTAGGTATAACAGACAACTTGGCTACAAAGTGTGGTCCCCAGGCCAGCAGCATCAGCATTACCGGGGAGCCCGTGAGAAATGCAGAATCCTGGGTTCCATCTAGACCCACTAGAGCAGAACTATATTTTAACAAGATGCCCAAGTGATTGGTATGCACTGGTATGTAAGGCAACACCACGCCTGTTTTCATAGAGTCTACAGGCTAGTAAAGGAGACAAAATAACCACAACACAAGGCATCATACAGACTGGACTATGTGGCTACAAGAGTTTGGGGAAAGCTCAGCTTTGGTCCCTAGGGGGTCCCCACTGCCATCAGGATAAAATGCCAGCCCTGGGTCTGTATGCCATGTGCCCTCTGGCCACTGCCCACCTGTCCAGTTTCATCCTCTACTGATCCCTACAACACATTCTGCAGCCAGCCTGACCATACTGGGGCTGAGGTTCCTCCACTGTGGCTCCAGGGCTCCGTGCCTGCTGCTCTGGCCATTTGGCAGGGCGTGCGCGCCCCCCCCCCCCCCGGAACTCCTCCGCCTGCTTCAGGCTGGAGCAGCAGCCACTCCCTACAGCCGCCCCCCCCCCCGAGTCCCGCACCCCCATAGCTAGTGGTCTACCCTCCTCTACCAAGAGGAGCTACCACAAGGCAGAGGAAATGCCTTAGGGGCTATTTTTTTCTATATATTCACCTCCCCTTTGATATATTCACCCAAGGAATGAATGAACAATCACAGATGTTTCAGGGAGGTGGTGAAAGATGCGAAGGGTTTAGAGAGTCAGAAATGGAAGACCAAGGCAGAGACATACACTGGTTAAGATCAGTTTAGCGAATTTGTTTAGCGGGGGGGGGGGGGGGGGGGGGGGGACCTGTTTTTTCTCATTATGAGATCCACTCTGGGCTCACTATTCTGCTGTGGATGAGGCGGGATTCTATTCCTGCTTTTCTCCATTCCCTTTTAATAAAACCAACCTGTGCCCAAGGTACTGTCACTGTGAACAACCAGAGCTCCCAAAGAGGGGCTCCTGCCCCCAGCAGACAAACGAGCCCCACAGGAGCCCGGCCAAAGCCTTGGTCGGGGCGACGACACCAGTTTCACTTAGCAGAGGCAGCAAATGTTTCAAATTCAAGGAATGGTCTGACTCTGACAAGGAGGTCTTCCCTCTTTATTAAACTCAAACATCCACTAATTAAACGTAATAGAAGTCTACCGAAGGAAAAACATTTTATAGTTTTAAAGAATCCATCACATTAACCTAGGACAAGCCAACACCGAGCCGACTGTACCCAAGAAAGCAGACCTGCCCCCTCACAGCCAGTGGCTTCCTTACAGGAAGGCCACCCTGTGACAGTGAACAGGCAAGCCCGACTGGTCAGAGGCACCCAAGGTGGGCTGGGCCGGGGGGCAGGAAACCACAAAGGTAAACAAGCAAGGCCCGCATCGGGACACAAGTGGGCCTCAAAGCCCTGGTAAGCCGCAGCTAACCAAGGACAAGCTGCATTCCACACAGAAGCAAGGAGTTTCTCATCATTTGCTCCAAGATCAGACGAACAAGCTCATTTCAGAAGATAAAGAACAATTAGGTATCCACAGGCATCCTTTCCCTACTACAGAAGCTACCACTATGGCCGCCCTCTGCTTCCGCCTGAAGCGTACCTTAGCCTATGTCACCCCTCTGGTTGACGCCCCCTAAATGCTTCCCACTGCGCTTAAACGCAGATCCAAACCCCATTCTGTGCTTACAGAGCCCTAAAGGGCCCGGACCTGGTTACCGCTCTCCCACTGGGCCCCAGCTCACTGTATTCCAGTCACTCCTGCCTTCTTCCCACTGCTTTAACGAGCCCACCTGGGCCACCCCCAGGCTTGGTACCTGCTGTCCCCTCTGCCTGGAATGTGCTGAGCACCCTCACTCCCCAGATGAACTGCTACCTCCTTGCCACCCCAGCCCCTAGTCACTCTCCACCAGACCTCGTTGCTTACTTTTCTCCCCAGCACTTAGCACCATCTGGAATGGCCTTGTTTACCTATGTGCTTGCTGCTCTGCAGTCTCTCCCACCTCTTATTCGAGCTCCATGAAAATAGGAGCCTGGTCTACCTCAGTCATTGCTAAACCCTCAACTCCTCAAACAGTACCTGGCACATACTACGTGTTCAATAAATATCTGTGTTGAACACATTTGTTAAATGACTTGCTGAATGAATAATAGGTACACCCCTAGGTTTTCGGCAAGGCCAAAATATGAAAAACCTGGTTTCACATAAAATATTAATTAGTGACTATTTTACAGAAGGATTCCTTACCTAATGTATTTTTAAATATCTGGCTTATAGAGTTTCAGCGTGCACGCTTTTTTTTTTTTTTTTTTTGAGATTTTATTTTAAAGTAATCTCTATACCCAACGTGGAGCTCGAACTCACAACCCTAAGATCAGTAGTCACATGCTCTACCCGCTGAGCCAGCCAGGCAACCCCAGTGTGCACACTTTTTAAAGGATAAACTTATGGTCACCTGGGTGGCTCAGTCAGTTAAATGTCTGACACTTCATTTCGGCTCAGGTCATGATCTCATCGTTCATGAGTTCCAGCCCCGTGCTGGGCTCTGCGCTGACAGTGCAGAGCCTGCTTGAGATTCTCTCTGTCTCTCTCCTCCTCTCTCTCTCTGTATATGCTCTCTCTCAGCATCAATAAACTTTAAAAAAAAAAAAAGATTAAAAATAAAAAGGATAAACCTATTGTGCAAACTGAACTCACTCCTCCAGGGTATGAACAGTACCTGGTACACAGAAGGTACCCAATAAACATCCCCTGCATAATGAGCACTGGGAAATAACACAAGGCATGAACTATATGAAACTGCATATATGAATTCGAGAACACAGCAAATCCGGATATATTTAGGTCCCATTTTCCATGTTATCTGACAGAGTAACACATACATTTAAAACCCACTACTTTGAGACACTAGCAATAATCTTAGCCATTACCTTTACAGGCAGGTGCAAATTCAGATAAATTCAGAAAATTACCCGACAGTTCTGCAGTTTTCGCTAGCTGCTGCATGGGAGACACAGAAGCAGTGAACAGAAACACTCAAAACTGCCAGGTTGTTGAGGACATCTGGGGGTTTAGCATAAACATCATGATTCTTGAGAAATTAGGTTTTCTTTGTAATCTACATAAAAACTCTTGTGCCCCAATGAAAGACTAATCAAGAAACCACACCTCTATAAAACCTGCCCCACTGGTAATACAATGCACACCTGCACCCCTGCTCCATGTCATGTCCAATTTAACAGAAAGTACGTCTTAATTTTTCCTTCCTTAACATAAAATTCTTCCCTGTTTGGGCTGTATTCCTATACCATGAAACTGCTCACTCCACATTCAATATTCATACAATATTAATGCAGCACCCAAGAAAAACAAACTCCCGTTCAGGTATCCACCTGCATCAAGTGATGTCTACTCCCCTTCTCTTTCCCTACCAGGTATCGAGACACAGTCTGCAAAGGTCGAGACAGAAAAGTAATTAGATGTGCAAGTGTTTGTGTGAAGTGTGTGTTCATAGTCAGCTGTGTGTTCTTGAAGAGTCATTCTAAAATCAAATATAAATGTACTCTGGGATTATACACATTGTCTTATTTGCAGCTCTTGTTTCTGCTTTTAAAACATTCCCTGATTTATAATGCCAACTGCGTTAATGCCTGATCTCTTAACAGTAAACCAAAGAGGTTCCAAAGAAACTCACTCTTACAATCTATAACCCCAAGAAATGATTTCAGATAGTTTCACATTCTAAAAACTCACAACATATCGTCTATAAGAATCAATTTCAGGATGCAATTTATGAGAGTACACCATGTAGAAGACACGAAACATAAAATAGCTACACTTTCTGCTGATAAATTTGCTCCAAAAACATTTCACAGTTTTGCTGTTGTTCTGTAGTTTAAATAACTCTGGAATAACACGATTCAGAATTTACAGGAAGTTACAATATACAGTTCATTTACATCACCTTTTCAAAAGTACTGCCAGTTGGAGAAAGCTGACAATCCTTGTAAAAGTCCTTAATGTTTTAAGGAAAGCTTTAGTCTGGTGTTTTCATTATCATCTCATAGGTCAGCGTGAACAAAAGTCCACCTCACTCTTATAGTGAAAAGCATCTTTATTAAATGTTTTGGAAAAGTAAACAAAACTATAAAACAGTACCAGGAATAAGGTTGTTGATAGGTTTTTCTTTTTGGTTTTTGTTGTTGTTGTCGTTGTTGTTTTAGATTTACTTCTTACCAATTTTGGAGTAAAAAAATATATAGTAAGTTTTTGTTTTGTTTTTTGTTTTTTTGGTTTATCTCCCTTTGGCCTTGTGGTACAAAGTCAAACAGTATAAAAGGTGGACTCGAATCCTCAACCTAAAATACGTAAAATATAATCAGACAACACACCCTGAATTACTTTTTAAACTATGTAACATTTTTTTAAATTTAGCATTATTTATAAAAGCCAATAAGGTATCACTTCAAACCAAAAAATCTGGACTTTATCATTCTTTTATTCAGCACAGAACTACAAGGGCTCAAAACTTTGTTGAAAGTCATTTCATTTTATCACAGCTGTGTTTCAGGAAGTGAAAATTCTGGTGAGAATGAGAAGATAGGATATAGTGCCTAATAACTAATCTGGTTTCTGTGTCTCCATTTTATTACCACTTAAATGACAGTTAAAGCCTTATGTGGCTCACAAACAGGTATTTATTTATAAAACCAGCACTCTAAAAGCACTACCTAACTAGAAGATATAACAACCACCTAATTATTATTTGTAAAGGGTCACATAATGGCTAACAGATTCTCTCAATAAGAGTTTATTACTCAACCTGTCAAACTCCAAGAGTGAGCCCTGCTAAGGGCTAAGAGGAATCCCTGGAGTGTGAGAAAGGTGCCCAGTTGTCCTGCCGGCCTTTTAGAAGCTGAGAGGGATCCATCACTCAAAAACACCTAAACGGCTGGACTCCGCCAGGGTATTAAAATAATTCTATGTTCGCAAACTGGTGGGAACTCTAGAAATCTACTCCCATCCCTTCGTTTTAGCGATAGTGAAATTGGCAGGGGTTTGCAACGCTCAGTTATTCTGAAGGCGCTAATGTTCTGAAAATAAAACTTTATGGAAATAGAAGGTAAACATTTTGCATTCAAAACTCAGACCACCGAACCCTCTGAAATCAGGGAGTTTAAAACAAAGGACAGACACCCTCCGTGTGCACCAAGTCCAGCTTTTCGGCATCCTCGGCGCCCTAACCCAGGCAAACAAGCACAAGCCGGTGGCAAGGAGGATGCCACCCAAGCTCCCGCCGCGGGGGAAACACCCGGCGGAGAATCCGCGGCGCGTGATGGGCTGCGGGGGAAGAGAGGCAGCCGGCCGCCAGGTGCGGACACCTGGGTCCGGCGCCGAGCCTCGCTCTCCCCACCCGTCAAATGGGCGTGACGCCACCTAGCCCGTTAGGCCAACTAATGAATGAGAACCGCCGGGGAAACGACCCCAGCCGCGCCCGCCACTCTCCGGTCGCTGTCCCCAGTCAGCGGGGCGTCCCCCGCCGCCGGCGGTCTCGGCACGGTCAGACCCCCCCACCCCCGCCGCAGGCGCTCCTCCCGCGCTCCGGACCCCCCGCGGCTCGACGGTTACAAACGTCCCCAGAACCGCGCCCGCCGGGACGCCGGCTCCCAGAGCCGTCCGCTACGGTAACGGGCGCCGGCCCGACGCTGCCCCGACGCCGCCTACCTTGGCCACCCAGCTGAACAATGGTGACATCGCGGGCCGGGAGGCGGCTCCTCGCCCGTCGCTCCCGCTCACTCCCGCCGCCGGCCCGTGGGACGGCGGACAGCCGGGGGCGGGCTCAGGGCGCGGCGGGGCGCGGGCATGGCTCCGGCGGCGGCGGCGGCGGCGGCGGCGGGCTCCTCCCCGCTCGTCACTGCTCCGAGAGGTCGCGCCCGCAGGGCTGCCCGGGCGGCCGAGAAAGGGAAGTGGGTGGGGAGAGCGCGGGGAAGGGGAGGGGACGGAGGGGGAGGGGACGGAGCGCGGCCGACCCCGCCCACCCCCACCCCACCCCCCACGCTGGGCTCGCGGCGGGAAGTTGGGACGCGCGGGGGTCGCGCACCTCCCGGCTGTCCCCGGCTGCGCAGCTCCGGGAGGAGGAAACCCACACGCCTCGGACGTCCCTTTCGCACAACTTTCGGAGAACCGGGAAGTCCTCTCGCTCAGGTTGGATACAAGCCCCAGAGTTGAGAAAGCCCGCCCAACTTAACCGGGGTTGCCCCCACCCCCACAGCGTTTCTTTCTAAGCGCTCGAGATGGCGGGTAACAAAAGGACTAGTGTTTCCCTAGCCCCTAATACCTTTATATAATCAAAGGTGGTTTTCTTGGAGTCAGGAAACTAAGCTATTGAGACTCGGGGTGGGGGTAGGAAACGAAGCTCCTGCCAGCCGGCAGGTTTCAGCCACGTGAGAAATGGTGACTGCACCGGTTTTCTTCTCTCCCAAGACAAGACGATAAGACAGTGTAGTCAGTTTATAGCTACAAAGGTTAAAGCTGAGTTTCTAACTCAAGACACCCCAGAGTTCCACATTGGAAGAAAAAAAGAAAAAGTGCAAAGGTCTAGTAGCCAGCGTGTAAATGTAAGTCATGTTGAGCCACTCACTGTGTGAATCAGGCCAAATAGCAACCCCAGACCGAGAACTGTGCTTCTCTTTCCTTTTGTCATATTGTGCATTATTTTCATGATAGGCCAATAGAACGTTTTATTCAAACGGTTTGGACGGTCTCCAAACGTCTGGCATCTGAGTCAGGTGGGTATATTATCCATTGCTGTGTAACAAATTATCCCAAAACTGAGAAGCTTAAAACACCGGTTTATGGGGGTCAGAAATCCAGAGCATCTTAGCTGGGTGCTCTGGCTCAGGTCTCTCTTGTTGAGTTCAAGCCTTAGCTGGGGCCGAGGCCATCCCAAAACTGGAGTGGGACTGAAGGATCCCCTTCCAAGCTCATTCCCATAGTTTGTTCCATACAGGCTGTTGGACTCAGGCCTTCGGTTTCTTTTCTTTCTTTCTTTTCTTTTCTTTTTTTTTTAATGTTTATTTATTTTGAGAGAGAGAGAGAGAGAGAGAGACAGTGTGAGCAGAGGTGGGGCAGGGAGAGAGGGAGACACAGCATCTGAAGCAGGCTCCAGGCTCTGAGCTGTCAGCACAGAGCCTGACATGGGACTTGAACTGGTGAACCGGCATATGACCTGAGCCAAAGTCAGATACTCAACTGACTGAGCCACCCAGGTGCCCCAAGGGCTTGGGTTTCTTGCTACATCATGTGGTCCTCCCCATAGGGCTGCTCATAAAATGTCAGTTCGCATCCCCCCCCAAGTACAAATGATCTGAGAAACAGCATGTGTCCAAGAAGGAAATCAGTTGTTTTAGAAACTGATCTCGGAAGTGACAGCCCAAAACTTCCGCTGTATTTTCTTCATTAAATGTAAGGAAATTAGTCCACACACAAGACAAGGGGTATTACACACAGGTATGACTGCCAAGAAGAGAGGATCATGGAGGTGAGGGACATGTCATCCTCTTGTTTCTCCTTCCAGATAGAGTGCATGGGGAAAGCCAAGAGTGACAGCATTCTAACAGAGCCTACCTGGGTAAAAAAGGTCCTAAGAGCATCTTAAGGAAGTGCTGTTCCTTCATTCTTTTAAACAGTGATTATTATTCCCTAAGAAATTAGGAGCTAGAGGGGTGCCTGGGTGGCGCAGTCGGTTAAGCGTCCTACTTCAGCCAGGTCACGATCTCGCTGTCCGGGAGTTCGAGCCCCGCGTCGGGCTCTGGGCTGATGGCTCAGAGCCTGGAGCCTGTTTCTGATTCTGTGTCTCCCTCTCTCTCTGCCCCTCCCCGTTCATGCTCTGTCTCTCTCTGTCCCAAAAATAAATAAACGTTGAAAAAAAAAAATTAAAAAAAAAAAAAAAAAAAGAAATTAGGAGCTAGGGCACCTGGCTGGCTCAGCTGGAAGAGCATGCAACTCTTGATCTTGGGGTTGTGAGTTTGAGCCCCACATTGTGGGTAGAGTTTACTTAAAAAAAAGAAAAAAATCAGGGTACCTGGCTGGCTCAGTTGGAAGAGCATGCTGCTCTTAATTCAGGGTCATGAGTTCAAGCCCCACACTGGGTGTAGAGATTACTAAAAAATGAAAAAAATGAAAAGCTAGAAAAAGGGAGTGCATTGGCAGCCATTTAACCAAATCCTTCCCTGTTATCAAATCACTTCCTCCAAATAGAAGAGATTGAGTCTGAGAAGTCCATTACACCAAGAGCCCTTCTGTCCTCCACAACCTTGCTACTCAAAGAACCAGCAGCCTAGACACCATCTGGCAAGTTGTTAGAAATGCAGAATCTCAGGCTCTGCCCTAATCCAGACCTACGGAGTCAGAACTTTGATTTTACCTTGATTCCATATGTCTAGTGTGCACGTTCAAGTTTGGGATGCACTAGTATGTGAGAGTCATTGACGTGAGGCTTAAAATGGGTTTCTGGCCAACAGCCCCTAGAGAGAACAGCTAAAATTGTCTGGTGTCCTGGGAATGGTATGCACTAGCTCAGGTAGAGAGAGACCTGGAAGATTCCTAGGCAGCAACACGGTTTGATGGGACTGGATGGGCAGCTGAGGACCAGGTGGGACAAGCTGGGCCCATGACAGTCATCACCATACTCTGTCACTCCAATCTCCAGACTGAGCTCTATAAAAATACCCCAGAATTTAGAAGCAACTCTAGGGTTGAAAGGACGAAAGGAACCTGAAATTGATGAAAGAAACCTGAGTTTCTTCTGACCAAGATAAATTTTCTGCAAATTGTGCAGGAGATCTAAAAGAAATTAGATTAAATTTAGGAGATAAAATCATACACTTCTTGCAAAAAAAGAAAAAGACCAAATCCTGGATGTAACACTTACAACGGGAAAGTGTGCTGGCAGGTGAAAAAAGGGACATCAAGTCTTCATTGTTTCAACCTGGATCCAATTCTCCAAATATGCACTTCTGGGTGGAGGCTTCTCAGAACCTGGTTTGGACTTGCCTAAAGCTTATATATCCTTTAGAGGATATCCTTTAGGGACACAGAGGTCTCCCTCTGCCCCAGATCTCTGCCTGATCCTGGACTGGGCAAAATCACTCATTTCATGGGAATATGGGAACATAAGGGCCTTTCCATTGAATAGACTTGATAGACTATAAAATGCAGAGCTCTGCATATAGTTTAAGAAATAGAGGAGAAAGGTCTTATTTTAATTCACTGCCAGCATGGAGCTTGCCAGTCACACTGCAAGAAAAATTCTATTATAACTTGGAATTTCACAAAAGGGAAACCATTAACATCAGACAAGCTACTGGTTCCACATTCAAATAAAACAATAAAACAATTTTCATCAAAACACCACCATCTGAAAAAAAAGTATCCTTCCCCCCCAAGAAACTGTATATTCCCACAGGGAAGGACTATAGATAGCCCAGGCACTGGTTTTTTGTTGTTGTTGTTGTTGTTGTTTTTAATGTTTATTTTTGAGAGAAAGAGCAGGGGAGGGGCAGCGAGAGGAGGACAGAGGACCCAAAGCCGGATCTGTGCTGACAGCAGAGAGGGCAATGCTGGGCTTGAACTCACAAACCATGAGATCATGACCTGAGCTCAGAAGCTTAACCGACTAAACCCCCAAGGTGCTCCCAGGCATTGGTTATTTTTAACAGCTCCCTGGTGATTGTCTCTCCGTCAGAATTGAGAACCCCTATGACAGACGAATCATTACTCAAAGGTGCTGATGATTCCCAGCCCTATCTATCACAGTTACCTGTGGTGCCCGGGGGGTGGGGAAGAAGGGCAGATAAATTGGGGGCAGGGTCAGATCCTCAGAGATGTCAAAGGGCAGGCAGGTCACATAAATGTGTGAAGAAAGCCAGGTGTGAGGTGTGAGACAATTAGGACTGAATGAGCTGTGGCATCTTGGAGAAGGGACACCCAATTATTAACAACTCCACCCAGCCAAGCAAAAATGGGTCACCCAAATGAATTCAGCCAGAGGTCAATACTGGTGTTGACCTTTAGCTTTGCTGAAAGCTTGGAAGAACATGTGTGTCCCACGTCGGATGTAGAGATTACTTGCATGAATGAATTGAATAAATAACAATTTTAAAAAATATATATCCAAATAGGACTTCTGAGATCTAAACAAATGATTTATAGAAAATCCAAGACTGTTTTTTTTTTTCTTTAATGTTTATTTTATATATTTTGAGAGACAGTGCAGGCAGGGGAAGGGCAGAGAGAGAATCCCAAGCAGGTTCTGTGCTTTTAGCACAGAGCCCCACTTAGGGCTTGATCCCACAAACCCCCAGATCATGACCTGAGCCAAGATGACAAGTTGAACACTTAACTGCCTGAGCCATCCAGCACCCCTATTTTTTTTTCAAGACTGCTGTCTAAGTAACTTTTTTTTTTTTTAATATTTATTTTTGAAGGAGAGAGACAGAGTGAACACAAGTGGGGGAAGCGCTGGGGCCTGGGGTGGGGTGGGGGGGGGTGGGTAGACAGAGGATCTGAAGCAGGCTCCATGCTGACAGCAGTGAGCTAGGAGCCCAACATGGGGGCTCAAACTCAAAAACTGCGAGATCGTGACCTAAGCAGAGGTCAGATGGTCAACCACCTGAGTCACCCAGGTGCCCCTCTAAGTAACTTTAAAAGGATGATTTAACCTCAGTTTTCCTGAGACATTACAGGAGGACTTGAAAAGAGATGGTGGAGGGGAGACCCAGAAACTGGTAGAGTTGCTTCCCTTCTAAGTCTGACCGGAACCCTCCGAAATAACCCCCACACTGCTCCCACTCTTCTGCCATGTACTTCCTTTGAGGAGAAGCAAGAGGCAAGGACCGCAGTCTCCTCTGAGAATTCCAGAGGAGATGAACCTCCTCGGCTGTGCTCCACCAGCTCAGAGGTGGAGGCAGAAAGGGGGAAGCCTACAAAAGCCTGACCTCACTCTGACGACCCATTCCTCCCCCATAAGACCTGGCTAAAAATAGGGCAGCCGTAATAGGAGGAAACTCAACTTGGTTTCAAGTGAATCAGAACCACTCGGCAACTATGATCCTGATACCAATGACAATATGGGTTCTCCCCCGCCCACACACACCATCAAGCAATTCTCTGACATCAGCTGGGTACCCTACAATTCAACTCAATTCTGACACCATCAACCTGAAGTTAAGGGCTCAGTCCCACAAGACTGCGGCCCCCACACACACTTCCCATAAGGCAATCACAAGGCCAAGTTGTCACCTGGGAAGCCGGCCACAGGTTCTCCCATGCCCCTCCTCTAGTTCAAGTCCTATGTTAGCACAGTTCACAGAACTCAGAACATTTTACTTACTAGATAACTGGTTTATTATAAAAGGCTGTAACTCAGGAACAGCCAGACGTCAGAGAGGCCTAGGGCAAAGTGTGGAGAAAGTGCACTCGCACACTCTCTGAGAGTGCCAGTGTCCTGCCATCTCTAAGTGTTCAACAAACTCAGATGCTCTCCGAACCCTGTCTTTTGAATTTTTAATGCAGACCTCATTACCGAAGCATGATCAATTAAATCATTGGCCACTAGTGACAAAACTCAAACTTCAGCCCCTCCCCGCCCCCCCCACCCCCCCAGAGGTCAGGGGGTAGGACTGAATGTCCCTACTCTCTAATCCTGTGGTTGATTCCCTGGCAACCAGTCTCCTTTCTTAGGTGACCAAGGGGCTTCCAAAAGTCTCTTGATTAACATAACAAAAGGACACCTTCATTGCTCTCTTCACAGGAAATTCCAAAGGTTTTAGGAGCTCTGTGCCAGGAAAGGGGACAGAGATCAAATGTATGTTTCTTATTATAAATCACAATATCACGGCAACTAATCAGGGAGTGATTCAGTTCTAGGATATTCATCACCTATTGTGTAAAGCAACACAAGTCTTGGCAAGGAATAGAAATGTGACAAGGCCTGAATCCTGACCTCAAGGGAGATAGAGGGTGGCTGGTAAGATTGGAAAGGGAACACCATGGGAGAGGCCCAGGTAAAGCTCCACGGAGTTCCCAGAAAAAAAAAACGAAAGGTAACTTCAGTCTGCAAAGGAAGCACGAGCTTCCTGGCTGGAAGGTGACAGGACATTTTTTTTTTAAGTAATCTCTACACTCAATGAGGGGTTCGAAGTCATGACCCAGAATCAAGAGCCACATGTTCTACTGACTGAGCCAGCCAGGTGCCCCAAGACTCTATAACTTTCACAGATGGTGATGAGGGAGTGGGCTTTCTAGGAAGAAGGATCAGCTGGACAAAAGCATAAAAAATTGGTGCTTATCTCTGGAAATCAAGCCTTACTAAGATAAGGCAGAAAACAGAGCTCACATTGTAAAAAGAATTTTTAGTAAATTTTAGTTTGGAGGTGTGCAGTTATCCCTGTCTGGCATAAAACTTTGTTTCCAAAAAAAATATTTGCTGAGGGTACTATCAAGTCCAAAGAAATATGCAACAAAATCCCTCTGTATGAACTGAAAACATATGCCATGAAAAAACTTGCTCATGAATGTTCACAGTACTAGTATTCATAACAGCTCTATAAAATAGAAACAACCCAAGAGTCCATCAACTGATGAATGGAGAAACAAAATGTAGTATCCCACACAACGGGGTATCATTTTGTCGTAAAAAGTAGTGTGCTGATACATGCTAGGTGTAAATGGACATTGAAAACATTACGCTAATTGAAAGAAGCCAGACACAAGAGAGAACATATCGTATGATTCCATTTATAATATATATCCAGAATAGGCAAATCCATAGAGGCAGAAAGTAGATTCATGGTTTCCAGGAATTGGAAGGAGGGAAAAATGGGGAGTGATTGCTAATGAGTATAGGGTTTCTCTTTGAGATGATGAAAATATTTTGGAATTTTTAGTATATTCACTATACTAAATATACTAAAAGACTTAAATTTCATGGTATGTGAATTCTGTTGCAATTTTTTAAATCCTATGTGACAATGGTTAAGTGACTTCAGGTAAGTTAATTCCATGAAGCTTTATATTAATGGAGCCCACGCTGTAGAGGGCTAGTTTTAGGATCTTTTTTTTTAAAGTAATCTCTACACCCAACATGGGGCTTGAACTTACTTCCCCTGAATCAAGAGTCTCTTGCTGTACTGACTGAGCCAGCCAGGCGAAGAGGGCTAGTTTTAGGATTAAATGAGATGCAAATGAAGCATTTCCACCTGAATCCTTGCATATAGTAGGTGCTCAAGAAACATTAGCTATAGTAGTAGTAGCAGTAGTAGGAAGAGTAGTGCCAGCAGGGATTGCTGTCGGTTAATGATGTGATTAATTGTATGTGTCCACTTAAAAGGGCTAAGGGATGCTCAGTTGGCTGGTAAAGATTATTTCTGGATATATCTGTGAAGATGTCTCTGGAAGAGATTAGCATTTGAATAGGTAGACAGACTAAAGAAGAGAGCTCTCAGGCACAGCACATCGGGTTGGTATCATCCAATTGTGGAGGGCAGGAATAGGACAAAAAGCTGAGGAAGGGCGAATTGGTGCTCTCTACTTGAGCTGAGACATTCATCTTCCCTTGCCTATGGGCATCAGTGCTCTGGTTCTTGCGTCTTCTCCTTCAGACCAGGACTTACACTATCAGCCCCCAAACTCACACCCCCTCCACCAGCCTTCCTGGTTCTCCAGCTTTGCCGACAGCAGATGGTGGAACTTGTTGGCCTCCGTAACCATATGACCCAATTCCTGTAATAAATCTCCTCTTACATATACCTATATCCTATTGGTTCTGTCTCTCTGGAGAACCCTAATATACTATATGGTACAAATGCAAAAATAAAACAAATGATGGGCTGGAGGTCTCAAGTTCATGACTGAGCTTATAGACAGGACAAACAGTTGAGATCAAAGTGGAGATTGTGTGTTAGCCAAAACTAATTCCAGAATGAGTGGGCCTCCCCAATTTTCAATATTTGCTTCTCCCTTTTTATGAGTTGCTAAGTCTAGCAGCATGACTGCGCTCCATTTGTTACCTTAACTCTAAGGCACACTGTGAATGATTCCAAGTTTCTCTGGTAAATTCGTACAATTCTCGCTGGGCAGAGACTTGGAAGGCACGCACACACTTTCAGGCACCTCAGAAATTCCTACTTCAGCAATAAACCCTGCTCATTCCCACTACTACTATTCCATTCCTCTTCCCACCCATCCCACGCCTTCTGTCTACATCTCTCACTTTCTCTCAAGCACATACATGCAGTCACATTTTAAATCATGCTAAATTCAAAATGGAGTCTTTGGGTGGCAAGCCCAAGCACCCGAAGACCAGCTTCAGAACAAACGATGCTCAGTAAATTGGTGAGGGAGGGAAGAGGAAAGATAAATTTGGTGAAGACTTATTTGAAGGTAGATAATAAATTCAGGTTATTAGCTAAAGAACATTCTACTTTAATGCATCCATATCAACGTTTAAATTTAGGTCTCTAATTTTGTTTTGATTTCCGTTATCAGGTTATAGTTTCTTGTTAGCCAGAATAACAGCAAACAGATTTAATAACATTTTTAATGGCTCCAGTCACCTTCAGTACATTTATCAAAAAGCCTTGCAAAATTAAAATCTGGCTGCAGCCCAATTAGAAATCCTAAGACTTTGCAGTGTAAAAAAGTGAGCCATTGAATTGTTAATTCTAGAGAGGACCAGTCTGTGACAGACCCCCTCAAGAGTAAAGTTCACACCAGTTTCTCTCTACCCTCAGCAGTCTTTTTAAAACAAATTCAATTTATGGCAGATTTATCTCTTCATTAAAAGTAACAATTCATGAAAAGGCTTATGACATTTCTAACCAGCTAAATTAATATATTTGCTATTTTTTTAAATGTTTATATTTGAGAGAGAGAGAGAGAGACAGTGTGTGAGCGGGGGAAGGACAGAGAGCGAGGGAGACAAAGAATCTGAAGCAAGCTCCAGGCTCTGAGCTGTCAGCACAGAGCCTGGCGTGGGGCTCGAACCCATGAACCATGAGATCATGACCTGAGCCAAAGTCTAACATCAACAGACTGAGCCATCCAGGCGCTCCTATATTTGCTGTTTTAATATCTGTTCCCACCTCAGTATTTTTGCTTAATATGTATGGTCATTTTGTTCATTTTCTAGTTGGTAAGACATTCCAAAAATAGAAACAATGTTTTTCTAACTTTAGCTCAGTCTATAAAGTTTAAGCAAATAATCTTTTTTCAAAAGTACTGTACACACACGTTTCAAAATCATGGAAAAACCCAGCAGCAATTAGCTCATAAAAGAAAACACTGAAAATTTAGTCATAAGATTTTTGACATCCTCACCCTGTGTTATAACTAAACACGGATGCTCAGCTTTAAGCTCAGATATTTTTATTATAATTTATAATAAAAACATTAAAAACACCACCTTGCACAGCATTACTTTCACCAAAAAATAACTTTTTCTAAACTGAAAGTTATGTTTCTCCTAAAAAATGAGACTGAAAAATATTAATTCCCAAATCCATTAGTGAATAAAAATTGGACCAAAACTCCCCTTTCTCCCTTATTTCATAGACTACAATTTCCTAAAAAAAAAAAAAAAAAAGTGGCTTAGTTTACCTCTAATTAGCGTGATTTCCCACTTCTAAAACAATTTCTATTTACCCACTATCATCTAGTTCTTTAAAGTCATCAACTTTGAATACAGCAATCGTGCTTCTTGGTATTTAGCCAAAGTAGTTGAAAACTTATGTCCATACAAAAACCTGCACACAGATGTTTGTAGCAGCTTTATTTAGTTACCAAAGCCCAGAAGCAACCAAGATGTCCTTCTGTAAGTGAATGGATAAATAAACTGTGGTCCATCCAGATAATAGAATATTATTTAGTGCTGGAAAGAAATGAACTGCCAGACCATGGAAATACATGGAGGAACTGTAAATGCACATTACTAAAGGAAAGAGGCCAATCTGAAAAGGCTACATACTATATAATTCCAACTATATGACATTCTGGAAAACGTAGAACTATGGAACCAGTGAAAGATCAATGGTTGTCAAGCGGTTGGGAATGGGAAGAGGGAGATGAATAGGTAGAGCACAGAGGATTTTTAGGGCAGTGAAAATTACTTGTTATGCTGTTACAATGATGGATACATGTCATTCTACATTTTTCCAAACCCACAGAATATACAACACCAAGAGTGAGTCCTGATGTAAACTATGGACTTTGGGTGATCACGTTGTGTCCATACAGATTCACCAGTTGTAATAAATGTATTACCCTGCTGGCGGATGCCGATAATGGCAGAGGCTATTTATGTGTGGAGGCTGGGTGTAGGGGAAATCTCTACACTCTGTCCTCACTTTTTGCTGTGAATCTAAAACTATTCTAGAAAAATGAGGTCTTAAACAATAGCATCAGGTTTGAAACACAATGGATACTCTTCTTGTAAACGCTCTCACCCTTTTCAAAGCCTAAATTTGTATATGTTGGTATTTTTGGATCACAATAGTTTTGGAACTGCACAGCAAGCACCTAAAAAGCAGAACAATGTCTCTCCCATGTTGGTAACTTGTGCCTGGTACAGAGCCACATACCTCTATAGTCACGCAAAGCAATTCACATCTGTTTCCTCGCTATAGCTTGAGATAGATACCTCCAAAACGTCCACCGAGCCATGTACGCTTGCATTTCACCCAGAGGAGAGTGCTGGTTATGCTCAGTGCAATTTTTAGGTGCACAGAGCAAGCACATTTCCCAGAAGTTGAGACCACATTCCTGGGTAAATGCCCCTCTCAGAACTTGAAGATAAAGGGTCCCTCTGGGTTCACAGCTTAGCAAAGTAATACGTAGGTTATAAAATAACCCATCTGCCTCCCAGTCTCTATACACAGCTAAAGCAGGTACATAATTGGAAACAATTTCTGCTGGCTTTGACAGGAGGCGTTAGGGACAAGAAGGTACAAGAAGGGAATGGCTTCCCTTTTCCCTTGATGTTCGAGTCTTCTTTGATTTCTCCAATGCTTCTAACGTAGGGAGGTCTGAGACACTGCCCTCTTCACCTGGGATTTTCCAGACTTGACAGAGGCCATGCTCAGGGTAAAGTGAAGATAAATCAGCCTGATAAGTCAGAGGAGGCTCAGAATTCATCTAAAGTGATCTGATTGATCTGAACACAGTCCTTTGGAGTCTTTCTCTCTGTGGAGGCAACACATCTCCAGAGACGGCCGAGGAGGGACGCAGGGATGGGCGTCCAATGTGCACTGCCAGCTTCTACCTACTCGAGACAGGCTGTGTGATCTCAGGCAGCTCATGTCGCATCTCTGGGCCCATTTCCACCTTGTACATTTCAGAGGTTACACTCAAGATCTCCAAGGTCCCTTCCAAGCTTCCCTTGGGAACGCTATGAAATAAGTGCTAAATTAAATGCCCGTGATGGGTTCGTGCCTGGAAGCCTTAGCTCAGGGTCAAGGCAGAATTAAACAAACCTGCTTACCAATCTCAAGGTCCTGATGTTGCAAGGATGCCAAAGCAGCCCTTGGAACTTTTCAGGAAACCTAGAGTTGGTTCCTTACCTCAGGGGAGAAGCTTGCAAGAATGAGTGCCTACAGCTCAGTGGTAGGGTGGGTCCCCTGCCTCCTGTCTGCAGTACCCCTTCTCCAAGATCAAGGGTCAGGAAGGAGGGAAACGACATCTACTGAACATCTGTTGCATGCCAAGTATTTTCATATATTATCTCATCAATCCTTACAACAACCCCAAAGTCTTGTGGGCCCAACCACTGCCCTGCAAAACTGCAGGGTCAGGACCTCCATCCCAGTGTGTCCAGAAGGTGGGACTCCTGTCCCAGTGGGTCTGGAAGGCAGAGAATCAAGGCCAAGATGATTTTTCTTAAGCCTTAAGATCTGATGGAGTTTTGCCTTGTAGTTTGGATTTTTTTTTTTTAATAGGAACATTTATTCTATGCCTGTTTCATCACTGTGTTTTGGAAGCACATAATTTGTTTGGTTTCACACATTCACAGCTTAAAGAGGAATTTGTCTCCATGTATGTCAGCATGAATCATATCTCCAATCTCACCCACATCTGATTTAGATGACCTTTAGATGAAATGCTGGACTTTAGATTTTTGAGTTGATGCTGGAGCAAGTGAAGACTTTGGGGGGTTTGGGAATGGAATAAATGTGTTTTGCATGTGAGAAACACATGAATTGGGGGGGGGGCAGGGACAAAATGCTGTAGGCTTCAGGTTCATAGCCTCCCCAAATTCAGATGTTAACACTGAGTCCTCCACGTAATGGTAGCTGGAGGTGGGGTCTTTGGAAGTAATTAGGTCGTGAGGGTGGAGCCATGAGGAATAGGATTGGTATCCATGTAAAAGAGATCCCACAGAGCCCCTTGCCTCTCCCACCATGTGAGGAGACAGGAGAAGACGGCCATCTATGAACCGGGAAGTGGTCCTCACCAGACACTGGATCTGCCAGCACCTTGATCTTGAATTTCTCAGCCTCCAGAACTGTGAGACATAAATTTCTGTTGTTCACAAGCCACTCGGAATGTGGTGGTTTTTTTACAGTAACCCTAAGGAACTAAGACAAGTAAAAATAATAGTAATAGAACATGATGTCTATTGAGTGCTTACTATCTACCAGACAGTGCTTAAAACAGCAAACCTTTGGAAAGCACTCATTACAGGCCAGCCGTTGTTCTGAGCATTTCCAATGTGCAGACGGACCAGGATGGCCAGATTTTGGATGGGGAAACTGCAGGGGCAGAACCAGGCTTCAGGCCCAAACACTCTGTCAACTTAACCACTTTATCACGTAGCCCCTAATTATCATCTCAAAAGTCTGCGGCAAAGATACTATTTATTCTATTTGGCAGACAAAGAAGCTGAGGGTCAGAAAGGTAAAATACCTCACCCAAGGTCGAGCCTGGGTAGAGCTGAGGCTCTCTCCACGGTGCAGGAAAGCAAATGGTCCTCAGTGCTATTAAAACTGGGCTTCGTGCTCTAAGACTTCAGGGATCTATTCTAGTCAAGAAACGTTCTGAAGACACCCACCACCTTCCAACCAACAGCTGGCTTTGTCGGGGGGGGGGGGGGGGGGAACTTCTGCTTTCGTGGGGCTGGGGGATGAGCCAATGGCAGCTAGGGTACATGGGGGTGGGCTTGAAACAGGAGCAGATTCTAATGAATAATCAAAAGAAAGAGAGGAAGAAAAAGAAAAGGAAGCAAGTCCTCTCTGGGACTGAGGAAGCAGGGCGCTTCCCCGAGGCTACAGCTGGCTGGGGGCTAGTAAGAAGGAAATGAGGCCTCCAGCAGACTCCCCGCTGAGGCCACCCTGGGGACTGGCAAGCCCAACCCAACCGGAACCTGACCAGGGACAAAGCAGGGGCTGGGGCTCCTGGGTGTGGGGCAGGTGGCAGCAGTGATCCTCCCTAGGAAGAGGTGGCCTGGCTAACGGAATGAAAGACCCTGACCTCACAGTGCCAGAAAATTGGCTGAATGGGGTATGTCTCCTGCCAAAGTTTAATGACAGCCTGACTCTTTCAGTTAGAGGAGTCAGTGGGTCTAAGACAAGGTTTCCTCACAGGAAGCAGCCCATCACTCTGTTCCTCCTCTCCAACTGCGATGTTGTGGTACAAGGGCTAAGGGCGGGCCAAGCCAAGCACGGTGCACGCAGATGTTGCTAGAAATGTTGCTATATAGTTTCAATTCATAGCTGATAGTTGGTGATTTCAGGCATCCACCTGTGGCCCCCTGTGTGCACAGCAGGGAACTTAAACCATGGAAGCATCCATGAATTCTTTGTCTCTTAGTATCTGTTGTACAACAGTGCACAGCAGTCCCTGGAGATGCTACAGCAAATAAGCCACCTGCCCCCAGAGGCGCGTGCTAGGCTCCAGTGGGCCCGCGCAGCAAGTAAACAGGAAACTGCACAGCCGGGTGAGGAGTGTCGCAAGAAGGAAAAGAGGGTGCTATGAAAGCACGCAGAGAGGGCCTGGAACCCAACGCTGCTGCCTGTAAACCCACCCAGAGGGCCTGAGGCTTAAAGATGCACACAAAGTCAAGCAGAAGTTAGCCACAAAAGGAAAAACGAGTGAGATTATCCCTAATCTACAAAAGAGCAGAATCTGATGCTGGACTTTTTATTACATCCAACATTCTTGTTTTCTAAGTTTTGTTTGTTTGTTTGTTTTTTGTTTTTTCAATTATAAAATATTTCCAGAGGCGCCTGGGTGGCTCAGTCGGTTAAGCATCTGACTTCGGCTCGGGTCATGATCCCATGGTTCATGAGTTCGAGCCCCATGTCAGGTTCTGTGCTGCCAACTCAGAGCCTGGAGCCTGCTTCAGATTCTTTGTCTCCCTCACTCTCTGCCCCTCCCCCACTTGCACTCTGTCTCCCTCTCAAAAAGAAATAAACATTTAAAAAAATGTTTTTTTAAAAAGAAAAAAGAAAAAAAAATTTCCAAAAAATCAAATAGAATAATATGACAGATACTCATGTACCTTCTACCCGGTTTTAACAGTTTTAAATATTTACACATAGGTACATAAATGTATTTTTTTTAAGAGAAATAAAATGTTACTTATAGAGATCTCCCTACAGGCCCAGGAGTACCCACCATCTAGTGCTAGGTCTATCTTCCCTCTCTGTTTTTATATATTATCCCCATGAATAGTAATCCACAAACTATATTAACTCGCATTTTGTGCTTTTCAATTTGTTCCTATATAGTATCACAGTGTATACTATATTTTTGGCAGTTTCTTTTTTATATTCAACATGGTGTATTTTAACTGCTGACTGAAATTCAGTTGTAATAAATTGTATGACTATCCCATATCTGTTCCATTTTTTCTTTAAAGTAGGCTTCACGCCCAGAATGGAGCCCAACATGGGGCTTGAACTCACGACCCTGAGATCAAGACTTGAGTTGAGATCAAGAGTCAGATGCTTAAAAGACTGAGCCACGAAGCGCCCCTACTCCAATTTTCATGGATATAGAATTTTTCCTTTTTTAAAAAAAACATTTTGGGGGGGCACCTGGGTGGCTTAGTCAGTTGAGCGTCTGACTTTGGCTCAGGTGAGGATCTCGCCGTCTATGAGTTCCAGCCCTGCGTCGGGCTCTGTGCTGACAGCTCAGAGCCTGGGGCTTGCCTCCGATTCTGTTTCTCGCTCACTCTCTACCCCTCCGCCACTTGTGCTCTGTCTCTCTCAAACACTAAATAAACATTGAAAAAAATTTTTTTTAATTTTTTTAATGTTTATATTTGAGAGAGAGAGAAAGAGAGATTGAGAGAGACAGTGTGTGAGCAGGGCAGGAGCAGAGAGAGAGGGAGACACAGAATCTGAAGCAGGCTCCAGGCTCTCAGCCGTCAGCACAGAGCCAGATACGGGGCTCGAACTCACAGCTGTTTGAGCCGTGAGATCATGACCTGAGCCGAAGTCAGAGGCTTAACTGACTGAGCCACCCAGGCGCCCCTTTCCTTTTTTTTTTTTTTTTTTTTAACCATAAGAACAACACCTCTTCCTTGTCTCCTTGTGCACATGTCCACCACACATGCCTAAAAGTGGAACTGCCGGGCTACAGGTGTCTACGTCTTCAACTCTGGTGCACATGGCCATACTCCTCTGCAGAATCACTGTGCCAATTTAGACTTACACCCGCGTGCATGGGTTCCTGTTGCTTCACATCCTTGCCAATCCTGATGTTATCAAGCTCTTAAATTTCAACATTCTAATGAGTGTGATGTTATTTTCTTACTTTACTCTGCCCTTGACTGGTTGCTAGACTGTTGCCTATCTTTTCAACGGGGGGGCTTGAACTCACAACCCGGAGTAGCTGGCACATGCTACCTACTGAGCCAGGCTGATGCCCCTGGTTTGTATTTTCTTTTTTCTTTTTAATTTTTTTTAAGTTTATTTATTTATTTTGAGAGAGAGAGAGAGGGCACAAGCAGGGTAGGGGCAGAGAGAGGGAGAGGAGAGAGAATCCCAAGCAGGCTCTGTGCTGTTAGCACAGAGCCTTATGAGGGGCTTGGACCCATGAGATCATGACTTGAGCTGAAGGCAGACACTTCAACTGAGCCACCCAGGCGCCCCTGGTTTGTGTTTTCTTAATGGTTTCATATCTTCTGCCCTTGGGGATATGCAAAGAGATATCTGAAATGAAGAGTTCATGTTCATTTCGTGTAGGAGATACCTATACTAAATGATTAATCACTGCCCTGGAAACGTTGAAAGGCCTTCAGAGAAGCTGCGAGCCCAGTTCTGACCACAGGCACACTAAATCAAAGACCAGCTTACTGTTGGACTAGGGTGCTTTTTAAAATATTTTTTTGTCCAATTTGTGGTTTAATTCGTTTGATTTATTTCAGTATAGAATTTGACTTTTTATCATTGTTTATAACAATCCTGAAAAAAAATCTATAATCACATAACAACAAATTATCATAACGTCCAACACCCACATAACTAAATCCATAGGCTAACAGACTAGAAAGCTATCATCTAGCCAAACCTCTTTATTTACAAGTAATGAAGCTGAAGTCTGAGAGACTAAATTATTCATGTTTATTCACTCAACAAATATCTACTGAGCTTCTATACTATGTACCAGGCATTAAGCTAAGAATTTCACATAAATGTAAACATTAGACATTAAAACAAAATTTAGACACGTTTGAGGTCTCTAACGACAGCTTCAAGAGGTAAGATCTGAGAAGTTAAACAGCCTGCGTAAGGTTTATGAGTAGAGGAATGCAGGGTTAAGAGGCAAAGATTCTGACCCCAACAATACTTTCAGTCTTGTCATGAGATACACTAGTGATGCTTGGCCTAAGTTCAAAACATAAAGATATGAACCTTACAGGAGAACAGGGCCCTAGCATTCACACAATATGAGAAGAGATCCAGTTCCTTCATTGAAGAAGGCAATGGATGGGTTGGGGCTTATGCCCACATGTTATAGAAACTCTTTGTTGACCTGTGTGTCCAATGAGCCAAGACAAAGAGTACTTATGTGGAGAACCCACCGTACAGTCAGCTCCAGGGGAAGAGTAAGTACTAGGACATCATGGTGAACAACAGTCATGGTCCCTGTCCCTCATGGGGCTCACAGTCTGGTGGAGCAGACAGACATTAAGCAAGTAAGGAAACCAGTGAAATACATAATTACAAAGTGCTAAGTGCTATGAAGGAAGGAACAAGGTAATGTGAGAGAGAAAGTCTTGTGGGCATAGACTTACTTTAGAATGTGTAGTCAATAAGGACCTCAATTAATGCTAAAACCGAGACCTGAATGAGGTAGCCATGTCACAAGTCAGGAGAAAAGCACGTGCAAAGGTTCTGAGAATGGAAGGGAAAAAATATCCCTGTGAATACAACAGAGAGAGTGAGTAGAAAGTGGCTCAAGATAAAGCTAGAGACATAAGCAAGGGATAGAGCAGCCAAAGCCCTGAAGGCTGTGGAAGGAGCTGAACTTTATCCTAAATGTAATCAGGAATATTGGTGGGTTTAAGGAAAGGAATCACATGGCTCAATCCTTTATTCTGGTCACTCTGACCACCATATGGAGAATGGAATACTCGGGCAGGATGGGAGGAACAAGAGACCAGTTCTCCAGTTAGGAGGCTATTGTGGTGGCGTGAATTAGGCTGGGGCTTGCAGTGAAAATTACGTAGGAGCTGACGGATTAAAGATATGTTTTGGAAAAAGAACCAACAGGGCTTGCAAAAGGATAGAAAGTATGGTATAAGACAAAAGAATCAAGAATGACCTCTACGTTTTAAAAAACGTGAGTAAGGAACTGCCTACAATTACTTCTCAAACATTTCATGATTTGTCTTGAGTTTTTAAACTTAATAAACACTCTCCAGTGGGAAGTGTGAGGGGGAGAGAAGGTCACATGATCATGACTCTTCTATAAGGAACTGAATGGCAGCCTGACACTGAGACTTTATCTTTTCTGAAGGTTACTTCTGAGCATCCTTTGACTGGGAAGGAATCTGGAACCCCTGGCCTCTGGCTGCCTCGGATGGTTCTTAAATAGCCACATCCAGTTGGCTTTTTATGGAATAAGACATTCAGAGACATAACTACCACCCACTGTCAGTAGCCACAGCAAACTACTAACATGCATGATAAATACCAACTCTTGATCTAGAAAAATCACTATATCCTGGAATTCATCAACCACAGAGGAACTCCTAAAGCCTCACAGGTCATCTAGATGGACATCAGATGTCTATGAGTCCAAAAAAACTTTGTACAGAATCGAAGGCATGGGCATACATTGCCTTAAGCAATAAGACGTTAGAAGCAAAATGAGAGTTCATAAATACTATTTAACCATTCAGACATTTTAAGATCAATGTTAGTCCAAGCTGCAAATGTGTTTCCTCTTTTTTCAGCATTCCACTTAACTCTCAATCTTCTCTTGATTACCGCCTTTCACGTCTAGGATCTCCTGAAGGCTTTCATCTGGTTTGTGCTAGACTGGGGAGAAGGCGTGGGAAACTCTTGACCTGACCCTGGTCTCTTCTCTTTTATCCTTTGCTATTTCCTGTCTCCTGTTTCTCTGCAGGAGCAAATCTCGTTCATATATCCTAAAAAGGAGCAAATCTTGTTCACATATTTCAAAAGGTGGGAGCCTTCGCACGGAAGGAGTGTAGAACCAGGGGATAGCGGAAGGGAAATAAGAAAGAACACGATCCACCTTATATTCAAATAGAATGTTCATTATGGTAGAGATCATTGTTGTGATCATGAACTTACATGCCTTGACTGTTGATTTTTCAGGCATTTTGAAATGATCGAAAACCACATAGCTCAAGTGCAGAGCAACCAATAAAGAAAACAGCAGCTGCCTCCATAGCCTTTCCTAATTTATAACGTACTTTTGCATACATGATCTCACTTCCTACTAACCTCCAGTAAATTCAAGTCCTCCCCTTGTGACTAAAGCAGCTGCAAGATGCCAAATATACCTCTTTTACCAGCATTGTTCTGTTGGTAGTAGAAATACACCACACAGTGGTGAGTAGAGTCGTAAGGATCTGCTAGACTCAGTAGTCGTGTCCTGGGCAGTATGAGTACTAATGATGTTTGCCATGGGCACAGGGTCCTGGGGTGTTGTAACAACTGCACACATTTGCCAACCCCACTCCAACCGAGTCCAATATCTTGATGCACAGCAGTAAAGGGTCACTTCTGTTTCTAAGTTGAAGGCAGTTTTACCGAGAGTCCTTTCAGTTCAAAGATAAATATGCTTGTTCTCCAAATCATTCCAGGAACTTTTACCGATAGCCATGGGTATGTCTGCATTTAAGTTTGTATGAAAGAAAGAAAAGGAAAAAGAGAAAAGAGAAGAAAAGAAAAATCTGTTTATTTGCAAAAGGACCACCTCAAATACAAAAGGCCGTTCAAATGAGTGACAGAGCCATGATTTGGATCTGGTGTATCACATGATTAATTTAACTGCTACACGGAGCTTGTGAATTCAGTTACCATTAGGGGTCAGGCAGTCAATGTAAATATGTAAAATGCCAGGTGGAAGGCACAGAGAGTGGGAAGACTGGCAAAACAGGCCACGCACACCAATCTGCAGGCATTCAATGAATTGCTTTTCTTCTTCTTAAAAAAAAAAAAAAAATCTGTAGGCACCTGTCTGCAACCTTGCCCCATTATGCCATTAGCAGAAACTATTGCTAATTGCCATCTTCCCAAGTGTTTTGGCACATTCATCCTTTAAATGGGCTAAATGGTACTCTGAATCTGTGCAGAAATAAAGTAAAAAATGTAGTTTAAGTGTCCTAAAGAAGGGATAAACAAAGACTAGTGAGGTGTAGAGATGTGAAAGCAAATCGAATCCAGGAAAGCTTTCTGGAGGAGATGGCATTTGAGCTGAGAGAGATGGAATGCTTCTCGTAGATTAAGGAAGAGAAGAACTTCTCCAGATAAAAGAAACAGCAATGAGCAAAAAAGAGGAAAGCTTGGCTATTTCAAGAGAATAAACAGGGCACCTGGCTGGCTCAGCCGGTGGAGGACGCGACCCTTGATCTTGGGGTTGTAGGTTCGAGCCCCACATTGAGTGTAGAGATGACCTAAAACTAAATTCTTTTTTAAGGGATGCCTGGGTGGCTCAGTTAAGCAACCAACTCTGGCTCAGGCCATGATCTCATGGTTCATGGGTTCGAGCCCCACGTCGGGCTCTGCGCAGACAGCTCAGAGCCTGGAGCCTGCTTCAGATTATGTGTCTCCCTCTCTTTCCCTCTGCCCCTCCCCCACTCATGCTCTGTCTTTCTCTCTCTCTCAAAAATAAGTAAATATTTTTAAAAATTTAAATCTTTTTTTAAAAAGAAGAATAGACAGTTCCATTTTGTTGGAGAATAGGGTACAAAATCTTGGAATTAGAAAAGTATGAAAATCCTCATGGTCAAGGCCCTTGACAGTCAAGCTGAGGAGTTTGGCATTTATTGGTTGGGGTTGGAAGGTGGACAGGTCAGAGAATGGGTTTTCTAGGAGACAAATCTACTATGTTGATCTTACAGACTTTTTTTTAGTAACTCTGTGCTCAACGTAGGGCTTGAACTCATGACCCCAAGATCAAGCGTCACATGCTCTGCTGTCTGAGCCAGCCAGGCACCCATGATCTAATAGGCTGTTTCTTAACCATACTTCTTTACTAGACAACTTCAATCTGAAAAATGTCATTATTCTTAGCATATGTTTTTAAAAGTAAACTTGGTCGGGGCGCCTGGGTGGCGCAGTCGGTTAAGCGTCCGACTTCAGCCAGGTCACGATCTCGCGGTCCGTGAGTTCGAGCCCCGCGTCAGGCTCTGGGCTGATGGCTCAGAGCCTGGAGCCTGTTTCCGATTCTGTGTCTCCCTCTCTCTCTGCCCCTCCCCCGTTCATGCTCTGTCTCTCTCTGTCCCAAAAATAAATAAACGTTGAAAAAAAAAATTTTTTTAAGTAAACTTGGTCACCATATGAGAAAAGGGGCACAAAACCAGCAGCAAATCCAGCAAATGTGGCCATCTGTTTCTGTGGTTCTTGAGTACAGATCAGCAAAAATAGCATTTTTAGAACCACAGAACTATAGCTGAAATCATATCTCCAGTGCAGGATTCCACCAGCGACTACTTAAATTTTTTGGTCTGGCATTTTCAATAAAACATACCATCCACAGGACATCGTGGAAAACCATCATCTGTTGCATTTTTATAAATGCAAGAAAAAAGGAAGGAAGAGAGAAAGGGAGGAAGAGAACGGATATGTAGCTTGTCGGAAATGTAAATCAAATGTCAGAAGTGACCTTTTTAAAAGTAATGACGAAGGAAAAGAAAAACATCAGACAATCTGTTCTGAACTTTTACAAAAGAGCAGTATAGGGTAAAAGAAAAATTGGAATTTGGAGTCAGACAGGCAATGTTGGAATCTCAACTCTCCTCTCCCTTTACTGTATATGCTTGTGATGAGCTAAGTTTTCTCACCTCTAAAAGGATAATATTATTTATTGCTTTAATGGTCGTGAGGGACAAAAGCCTTGCATGGTATCACGTACCACGTATACTCACATCTTTCCCTCCTGTGGAAAGGAAGGGACATGCCTGCCATCTGAGCCTGCGGCCATGGGTATTATACAAACCTGTGGAGTCTAGTAGATTTTATATATCAGATTATGTAATGGATATGTTCTGCTACAGTAATGTGGGAATTTCAAACTACGTGAACAGTGTTCTGTTGCCAGTCGTGACATGCATGTGCCCCTCCTTGATTAAGCCCTAATTGCACATAGCACTCCGATACTTTTTTTTAAAAGTCTGATATTAATATGTATCAGCTTAAAATGGTGCTCAGAGGAATTATTCATGATCACTCCCAGATTAAAGACACTACCCCTCTCTTATCTAAGGAATTCCTACCTGATTCTAGTTCATTAATTAACAACATGCTTTTCATACCACACTGGGTTCCCATGTATCTTTTAAAATATTATTCCAAAATTCAGCACTCATGCTTTTCATCCCAAACTTGCCAGAAAAGGAATCAGATCACCTGACCTGAATGCAAAATGTGTCTGTGTGCCGGGGTGAGAGACAAATGGAGTTGTGTGTGGGTAATGAGTCTCTACAGCTGTCAGAGACCTTGCACATCAGTCAATACATGGTGAAGACTTCACAAACTCAGTCAAGTGAGTGGATTTGCTTTGATTTCCACCATAAGTCAGCACACTTTTTCTGCAGCCCGGATCAACTCAAAACCATCACATTATCTGTGCACATGACAGGGACATGAGTGGTAACAGAAAAACTAAGACTCCAGAGATGGAAGTTTTATTTTATATTATTTCATCTTATTTTATTTTAAGTTTATTGATTTATTGAGAGAGAGAGAGCACAGGAGGGAGGGGGAGAGAGAGAGGGAGAGAGAGAATCCCAAGCAGCCTCTACCCTGTCATCAGAGAGCCCGATGCAGGGTTCGATCTCACGAACCATGGGATCATGACCTGAGCTGAAATCAAGAGTCAGATGCTTAACCGTCTGAGCCACCCTGGTGCCTTCAAGCCACAAGAACTTTAAATCACATACCATGAAGGTTAAAAATCTGAAAACACTCTGAGCCATCTGAAGACCACAACACAATCTCAAAAAGCAGCATGAAGATTCAGGAGAAATCATCTAAGGCCACTGGAACTGGAAGCCCCTGGGCTTTGCCGACACCTGTAGCTCAGCACTGCTTTCTGGTTGGGCTTCCCCACCTTTGCCTTCATCTCCTTCAAGGTCTCCTACAGTAATGAGAGTTACTACAGTCAAGGGAAAGGCTCATTATAGCCTGAGGACTCTTGGGCATTAATCTGTAGATTGGTTACACTCACAGAGTGGGGGCCATGGTATAACCCATGTCCATTGTCAACTGAACTTCAGGGTAATTTTCTAAAACCTAAAAGTTTTATTTTTTATTTTTTTTTTTTAACGTTTATTTATTTTTGAGACAAAGAGAGACAGAGCATGAATGGGGGAGGGTCAGAGAGAGAGGGAGACACAGAATCTGAAACAGGCTCCAGGCTCTGAGCAGTCAGCACAGAGCCCGACGCGGGGCTCGAATTCACGGACCGCGAGATCGTGACCTGAGCCGAAGTCGGACGCCCAACTGACTGAGCCACCCAGGCGCCCCTAAAACCTAAAACTCTTAATGACTTACTCCTCTCGGTAAAGACTGTGACCCTTTTCTAGATCTTCAGTGTTTTATGCTCCCGGACAAATACTATCACCACTTTGTAGATCCTAAGCGTTTTACTGAGAGGATACCCTGATCTCTTTAAAATGTTTACTTGGACATCTTTTTCAGATATTCTTTTTGCAGTTTGCTAATTTGTGACCATAAGGTCCACATTCCCATCCTTGCTGAGTGTTACCGGGACTTGTCTTCTCCACCTGAGTGTTGTGAGGCCCCTTCCCTTGCTGCTGACCACGTAAGACACCCCCTTGCTGGGGGTCACGGGTATACTTAGAATGAGAAAGACCCTGGGGAGCCTGGATGGCTCAGTCAGTTAAGCGGCAGACTTAGGCTCAGGTCATGACCTCGTGGTCCATGAATTTCAGCCCCTCATTGGGCTCTCTGTGGACAACTTAGAGCCTGGAGCCTGCTTCAGATTCTGTCTCTCCCTCTCTCTGCCCCTCCCTCACTCATGCTCTGTCTCTGTCTCTCTCTCAAAAATAAATAAACATTAAAAAATTAGAATAAGAAAGATCTTGTACTTCTGATATATTGACAATTGGGGTATAGTGGTACCCAGACTCTAGCTGGAGATAATCCCCCTCCTTCCCTCCTACAGTGCAGTCCTTATAACAGCAAGGTTTTATTTTTAAATTCTGAAACTGTGGGGGGGTTTTGTTAATTTTTTTAAATGTTTATTTATTCTTGAGAGAGAGAGACAGAGACAGGGAGCACATGCACGCAAGGGGGGAGAAGCAGAGAGAGGGTGACAGAATCCGAAGCAGGCTCCAGGCTCCGAGCTGTCAGCACAGAGCCCGACGTGGGGCTGGAACTCAAGACTGTGAGATCATGACCTGAGCTGAATTTGGATGCTCAACCAACTGAGCCACCTGGGTGCCCCTGAAACCGTGGGGTTTTAATTTTTTACTTTATTTTTATTTTTTTGAAACTTTAGATTTTTTTAAAAACTTAAAATTATGGAAATTTTCAAACAAGAAAGTAGAGAGAATATGATAATAAACTCCTAGGTCCCACCACCCACCTTCAACAACTGTCAACTCAGGACCAATCTT
This sequence comes from Leopardus geoffroyi, assembly GCF_018350155.1. Classification (NCBI taxonomy): domain Eukaryota; kingdom Metazoa; phylum Chordata; class Mammalia; order Carnivora; family Felidae; genus Leopardus; species Leopardus geoffroyi. Next base: position 173,950,481 of record NC_059327.1, read on the forward strand.
GTTTAACTTATATCCTCGCCTACTTTCCTCCAACAGATTATTTAAAAAATGATCCATGACGTATTATTTCGTCCATAAATATTTCAGCATATAGCTCTAAAAGATAAAGAGTCTTTGTGCTTTGTGTTGTTTAAAATGATGGACGACAGATTTTCAAATAAGCAAGGTCCAAACTGGGTATAAATGCATACTCTTGGTCAGCCATTTATATGTCTCACACATGATAAATAACATATTTCCATCAATTCAATATAAAGTTTTCCTGCAAAGAGACCATCAAGGCACTTTTCCATGAATAAAAAAACCAACAACAACAACTTGATAAACTGTGCAAAAGTTGCTATGCTTTATAATATCTAAATGCACTATATTAGGCCCTCCACCCTCTCTTACAAAGATTAACCTAAAATCTTAACAACACTTTGTGGTAGGTTCTGTGATAATACCCATTTTACAGATGAAGAAACCAAAGTACAAGGAGGTCAAAGCATTCATTCACCCCGGGCCATTCAGGCACAGAACAGCAGCTCAGACTCACTCCAGAGCCAGTGACCTCTTTACATGGTTTGCCCGTCGAAAGATCACACTGAGTAGCGTTGTCCTGGCTTCTCAGTTTGGTTCCTCCCAAAACAGGCCTAAGAAAAGGAACTGGGGGCAGGACGTTTGTCTGGTTAGAAATCCCAGGAAGCACAAGTGAGGATGTGCAAGTGACAGCACGGGAAAGAAAGACAAGCCCAGAGCGTGTGGTAATGAATGGGTTACCTCTGGGGGCATCTGGGGTTCAACCCCACTGGGGAATCAGAGGAATCACGGAGAATAGGGGTCAGCACACTTCAGCCAGCAGGTCAAATCAGACCCACCACCTCTTTCTGTAAATAAAGTTTAACTGGCCCCTAGCCAGGCTCATTCCCTTAGCACGGTTTGTGGCTGGGCTTTCCTGCTGAAAGGGCAGATTTGAATAGTTGCAACAGAGACCGTTTGGCGTGTAAGTGGGAAATATTTACTATCTGTCCTTAAGAGAAAAACTTTGCTAATTCCTGCTATAGAACATCCGGAAGAAAAAAGGGAAGCAGAGTAGGTATTTACCTCATCAGTTTAGGGTTGCCCTGGGGTCACTAGATCCCCAGCCCTGCAAAGCTGCTCTCAGGCAATCTGAGCTCACCCCTGTGGCTCCTGAGAGAGCCTCATGGCGGTGGCTAAAATGAGAAGCTATCTGCATACAGCTGCAGGTGAGCTCAGAGGTGGGTCAGAGACCCCTGCCACACATCAACAGCGCGTGCTAGGTACAACTTCTCTGGGCCTCAAGGCCTCTTCCATAACAAAAATAATAATCCTAGTTAGCACAGAGATGAGTGTAAAATTATACTAGAAAACACACTCGCAAAATTTTAAAAAGGGCCCAGTAAATGTTGTCACTTATTTTGCAAATAATTTCCCTAAACATTAGTATTAGGAAACACTATCACCATAACCTATACAGCCTAAGTCTAAATTCTTTACCACGTGGGAAAATATTTCAGAAGAGTCCCTACATATTTTGTTAACCGTAGGGTAAACCAGAAGCCTGCAAATAAACAGGCTTCTGCTTGGATGGTATGTGTGCCCATGATTGATACCTGCCTCTCCCTATATCACTTAAAAATCACCATCAGTTGTTTAAACTGATTGAGAACGACAGCAATATCTATAATCACCAAGAGTAGAAGCAGTCCAAATGCCCAACAACTGATGATCAGATAAACGGAATGTGGCTCATTTGTACCGCGGAATATTATTCATCCATGAAAAAGAATGAGGTGTTGACACACGCTACAAGATAGATGAACTGTAAAAACATTATACTACGTGAGGGGTGCCGGGCACAAAAGGCCACACATTGTAGGATTCCATTTATAAGAAATATCCTAAGAGGCAAAACTATAGGGACAGAAAGTAGACTAGTGGTTTCTAGGAATGGGGGGACTGAGTGCGGTGAAGGGGAAGACAGAGTGACAGCTGACAGGTACAGAGTTTCTTGTGGGGCTGCCAAAATTGTTAAAAACAAAAAACAAAAAACTAGCTTATGCTGGAACACCTGGGTGGCTCAGTCAGTTAAGGGTCTGACTCTTGATTTTGGTTCAAGTCATGATCTCACACCTCATGGGTTCGAGCCCCGCATCGGGCTCTGCGCTGAGAGTGTGCAGCCTGCTTGGGATTCTCACCTTCTCTCTGCTCCTCCCCTGCTTACACTCTAAATCTCTCTCTCAAAATAAATAAGACATTTAAACATTTTTTAAAAATAAAAAATAAAACTAGCTGATGCTGATTGCACAGCCCTGTGACTATAATAAAAACCACTGAGTTGTATACTTGAAATGGTGAATTTTATGGTGAGTCAAAAACTGAACGAGAAAAGAGAAAAGGCAGGCTCCTGTACACAAGAAAGAGTGCCCACGAGATGCTCTCAGTGGATGTTCTTCCCGTGCTCTTTGCTCTGTATTGCCCCTCGCTGCCTCACTGGCATGTTGCCTCTTGCAATCTTCTTTCTGGGTCTGCTCATTCTTCTAGCTCTGTCTTCACACTTCTTTTCCTACTATGGGGTTCAGGTCTTGGAGTCGATGGCATTCTGGTCAAACTACCAGTTGGCTGCATGACCTTGGGCAAGTTACTTACCCTCTCTAGGCTTTAGCTTCCTCATCTATAAAACAGATATTCTTTTACTATTTTGGGGTTTTTTTTTTAATGTTTATTTTTAAGAGAGAGAGAGTGAGCAGGGAAGGGGCAGAGAGATGGAGACACAGAATCCAAAGCAGGCTCCAGGCTCTGAGCTGTCAGCACAGAGCCCAATGCGGGGCTCAAACTCATGAACCAGGAGATCATGACCCGAGCCGAAGTTGGACGCTTAATCGACTGAGCCACCCAGATGCCCTTCCATGTGCCCCCTTGTAATCCATCCCACCCTCTACCCCATCCACAAGCAGCCACTGATCTATTTTCTTTGCTAAAGATGAGTTGGCATTTTCTAGAGTTTTACATAAATGGAATTATATAGCATATTCTCTTTTCATTGGGGGTAGGGGACTTGTTTCACTCAGCATAAAAATTTTGAGACTTTCCACATCACCACGTGCATCCTTTTTACTGGTGAGTAACACTCAACTTACCACCTGTTGACGGACATCTGGGTTGTTTTCAGTTTCTGGACTATTTTCCATTTGGGGCTATTCTAGATAGAGCCACTAGGAGCCCTGGTGTTCCGGACTTCCATGGACATGTATTTTCATTTCCGTGGAGAAAACTGTGACTGTATCAAAATTTTGTAATGCTCAGTAGAGCACCTGGCTTCTGGCCCAGAGACTGAAAGGGAAACCAGAATCAGCACTGCCACAGATTCCAGCCCCAAACCCCCTCTCCAAGCAGCACTGATCCCCTGATGCTGCCACCACAATCATCATCGTGGCCACCGCTGCGAAGCTTGCTTTTTCTGCAGCTGATGCCTCTAATTCTTTTCCTTGGGCAGTTGCTGACCCTTCAATGCCCCGGGCATGGTCTAGCCTCTCTCTGGGGACACAGCAGAATTGTTCACTTCCTGTTCAGACAAAACAAGGGTAGTATTTTAACAGATGCATGTGATACTGAGTTTCCCAATATTTCTTGTCTACTGAGGATTGTTTGTATAACAGTCAAGAACACCAAGGCAAGGGCTAAATTTAATTTCAATTGAAAACATCAAAGTTCATTGCTTGCACCTCTTTTTAAACGTTGCCACTTGACCCGGTACCTTATTTTTTAAAGAGCCAGTGTTTCTTTGTAAAATATTATGGCTTTCTGTCATATTCACCACTGCTTTGCTGTAATTATTTGTTGTAACATGGTATTTTTAAACGAAGACAGTTCTCTGTTATCAACACTCAAAATGGCCCCCAAAAGTGGACTTTTATTTTGGCTGAGATTCCAAACTGGCATTATCTCAATTAACCCACATTTTAAAATCTCAACCCATATCTGCTTACTAGATTCTATCAAGAAGACCTAAAATTTAGGTACTAACACTGCATGAATTTCAGACATAAAGGTTTTGGGTGGGAATCCTGAGATCTCATCTAAATCTTAACAGATCTGCTCCCGTCCATGTGGAAATACCAAATATTACCAAACATTCTTCGGTAGAGAAGCAGCACCTGGCACCATTCAGAAACCACATACGCAACATCTTCCGTTGACATAAACCTAGTCATGTGACAAGAGAGCAAAGCAGGCTGGAATAAAGTACTAGATTTGCTTCCAGGCTCTTGAAAGGCCCCATGGGATACCACCCTGGATACTTATTTGGGGGCTAGTCTCACTGATTTGGGTCAGCCACGTGACAACCCGAGACACATTATATCCAACCTCACTTAAGCATATTATTCAGTTTCCAACTTTGTTTCATGTATTTCTTACAAATACAATCTTTTAACAACCAGTTCTGCTTTGTTAAAATTCAACTTGCTTATCTGAGCAACCCTCTGTGTGAAATGGTCTCGAAGAAGAGTCTGACGTTTGCACCGCCCAGCCACAGTGGGGCACCTGAGTGCTGCTTCCTGGGTACTACGGACCAGCCAGCCACGAGCACAACAAGAAAAATTAACAGCTACACCCCCAGAATAACTTCACCGGAGGTTAGTTGAAGATGGGTTCATTCTAGAACTTTATTTCTTAAAAATCCCAGCAAAGCTTTATTTCAGATAATCTAGAGAACTGTCCACATGAGACATCCTGAATAGGAACTTGTCTCCTTGGCAACAGAAATCAAGTAAGGCAGAGCGAGGATGTTCCCTCCAACAGAATTCAAATTGTGCTCACTCATCAAAGTGACAGATGCCATCACCAGGCACGAGGCTCCAAGCAGCCACTTGATTCCCAAGGAAAAAACATCAGCCAGTAAAGCTCTATATGTAAATTACAAGCACCCAGTAATAGCTATGGAGTCCAGCCCTGTGTGGTTTAAGAAACAATTCTTGGGGCACCTGGGTGGCTCAGTTGGTTGAGCATCTGAGTCTTGATTTCGGCTCAGGTCACGATCTCACGGTTTGTGGGTTAGAGCCCGGCACGGGCTCCGCCCTAGCAGTGCGGAGTCTATTTGAGATTCTCTCTCTCCCTGTCTCTCTGCCCGCCCCCTGCTCTCTCTCTCAAACAAACATTAAAAGAAACAATTCTTAGCCAAGAACCTTCTTGAAGAAGTGTGTAAGAACATCTTCCCATCTGACAGTGGGGGTTACTTCGTGCAGCGAGATGGAGCTTGGGAAGTAGGGAGGAAACATACATTTTATACTTTACAAACTTCTGAACTGATTGTGTTTTTAATAGTGAATGTTTACGATTAAATAATTTAAATGAGAAAATATTTCCTTGGTTCTCAATTTTTCTGTCCGGTCCTCCCACAGTGAACACTTAAAAGATTTTTTTTTAGGCTGCCCTGCACAGAATATCTCATTTAGGGAGGAATCTCAAACAGGTGGTGACATGGCCCCCTCTGCTGACAGGGGACAAATATTTACTCTCTTCCTCTTTCTGGCAGCCACTGAGCAGGCAGTCAACCTTGGTTCAGCCTGTCAGGTATTGCTGTCCGGGACTTTGAATCTTGAAGGAGTCAAGTCAGGTCACAGGGTCGGTGAGACCTGACTCACAAGGAGGGCAGTGGCGTTAAGAGTTCAGTGGCTCTACAGCTAATGATCAGTGGTGGCAGGGCCAGGGACAGCCGTGTCTGCCAGCAGCGGTGCCAGTGGCAGCTCCTTAGCAGGTATTCCTGTGATGGAAGCTTGGCCATGGTTCCACCTGCTCACCTCTTCTTGGTTGCTGTTCATTTTCAAGGCTCGATTCTCTGGTCTTTACGTTGATTCTGTTAGTGACCTATGTCCTTCTATTAAATTCCTTTTCTGCTTACGTCAGCCACGGTTGGTGCTGGAACCCAAGGACCCTGATCCACAATTTGTTCGTTCATTCATTCATTCATTCATTCATTCAATAAAGTAATTCTTAACTGGCTAATATGTGTTGAACACTGTTCTAGGCACAGGGATTTTGCAGTGAACAAAACAAAAATCCATTCTCTTGAGAAGCTTCTATTCCAGTGGATCTCACTTCTTCCCAACCCTGCTTTCCTTTACCTTTATCCAGAGGTCTTTTTCACTTTGATACTGTACCTCTAGCCCTAAGCCCAGTTAGCCTTCCTCAGCTTGCCTTGACATTAAGAAAGCAAACACCTTTTCATGTCTTTCTGGCTTTGCTCTTGAGCTCAGGCCAAACCCTACTGTTTGACACCATGAATGGCCATGTACTCTTGTACCATAAACACTTACTAGCCCCTAGACTATTCAAGGCACTCTGCTAGGAGTTGGAAATGTAATGTTGAACCAGTCACTGCCCTTAGAGATCACCGTGTAGGAGCAAAGACAGCTTAAGTAAGCTGTAAGCAGGTGATCTGTGACACAGAAAAGGAAATATGGTGACACAGAAATGCATAATAGGAACATCTTACCTAGTTTAGGAAGGAGCCAGAGGAGGCTTCCTGGGGGAAGTGATGTTTAAGCTGAGATCTGAGGGATGAACTACATAGCCAGCTGAAGAAGAAATAGAGCCCAATAGTCAGCAGGAACAACACACACAGTATTCTAGAAGTAAGAGAGAGCAGGGCACATTAGAGAAAATGGAAGGGGCTCATTGTGGTAGGGGCATGAAATGTAAGCAGGTGTGAAGGGTGGGATAATGGTTTAGGAGAGACTGGAGAGGCAGACGAAGAATCGTATTAGTGTTCCACAGCTTTATTCTCAATCACAAGCCACACAAGGGCTTATGCAGAGGGGTCAACAGAAGGGCGTGTCGTCAGATCTGTAAACCAGAAAGATTGCTCGGATCTTGGGTAGAATGAATTGGAGAGGAGAAACATGGAGCCATTGAGATTTTCAAGAGCTCACCAAAGTAGTCCAGAATAGAAGGGACTATATCCTGAACTAGTAGGGGTAGGAGACATGAAAAGCAGCAGAAATATTCAAGGGACATTTATTGGTTACAATCAAGAGGACCTTCTGGTTGGGCTGGAGATGGGGTGAATAAGGAGGGGAAGAAGTCAAAGATGACACCCAGGTGTCTGATTTGGGTGGGCAGGTGGACAGTGGGTCATTAATCAAAAAGAAATGAAATGCTAAAGAGGAAATGACTTCAGTTTGGTTATATTAAAGTAACCAAGGACAGCTGCCTGATTGCAGCTGTGTGTGTGGGTCTGGCTTTCAGCGCAGAGATGTGAGGTAGACAACAGAATCTAGGATCACACAGACAGTCACTCTGACCACAGGAATAGTTGAGATGACACTGAGGTCAGGACAGTCATGGAGTGAACTGTTACTGTTACAAAGCTTCACTGCCCCTCCCTGGGGAAGTTTAGATTTTACCATCTTGTTGATGTCACGTTTGGTCACGTTACTTGTTTGGACCAACGACACGCGAATGGAAATTATGTGTGTCTCCTCCCTTCTGTGCAGCTCTGAGGTCCAGCTCAAGGTCCTCCATGGTCTTTTCCACCTGCTATGACAAGCAACAACATCCCAGACAGAGGCCGCTCAGTCGGTCTGGGTTTCAGAATAAAGACTACAAGCAACCAAGCAATGGTGGTAATTAAGTATTTATTGTTAGAAGCCTCTGAGATTTGGGGATCATGGGTTATTGTGGCAAAATCAAGCCTACTCTGGCTGATACGGGTGGGGAGAGAAGCAGGTAACCCTGAGGAAAAGCAGCAGGTAAAGTGGAGCCTACAAAGAAAGTCTACTCCTGCCCCAGTCTCTGTAGAAACTTCTGCAGACTAGCCTTTCTCAGACTCCTCTGTGGCATTTCTGTCCTGACAGAAGCAAACCCCTTCTTTTATCTCTGCTCACTCTGCTCCTTTTCCCTTTGTCAGAAGCCGTTTGCATAAGTTTTCGGGCCTACGGGCACCAACCCTCACAGGGAGCATGCGGGCACAGATGACAGGGGAAGCAACATACCTTCATCCCCTCCCTCCAAATGACAACAGTTTGTACATCTCGTTACTACGAACACGTGTAGAAAGCTTGTCAGGTGGCAGTGTGCCAAACGCTTAACATACTGTCCACTCTGTCCCTCGCAGTCTAAGAGTGATTTGTTTCTCCTCACTTCACAAATGTGAAACTCAGGTTTTAGGACTTTACAGAATGGCCTGAGGAAACACAGCCAGTACCAGGAGGGTTGTAGGTTTGCCGAGTTCTCCAGAGCCTTTATTTTCTATTATTCTGTCTGCGTGTGCACGTGCACGTGTGTATAGCTGTGTCAAAGTTTTCCAATCTTTGGTTAGATGGTAGGTGATATACTGTATTTTTTTAAGGTTATTTATTTATTTTAAAAGAGAGCGAGGGGTGGGGAGGGGCAAGGAGAAAGGGAGAGAGAGAATCCCAAGCAGGCTCTGCACCAGCAGGGCGGGGCTCGAACTCACAAACTGTTAAGACCATAACCTGAGCCGGAATCGAGAGTCGGAGGCTTAACCAATTGAGCCACCCGGGCACCCCTATCGTGTGTGTGTTTTTTTTTAATGTAAGCTCTACGCCTAATGTGGGGCTTGAACTCATGACCCTGAGATGAAGAGTCACATGCTCTACCGATTGAGTCATGCAAGGGCCTCTAATACACCGTGTGTTAACCACCTGGTATCACACCTAGTACCATACAATGTTCCAACAGAAGTTTTACGACTCTGAAATTTATTGAGCTTTAAGTGTATTGAATAAACTCTTTTTTTTTTCTTTTTTAATGTTTGTTTATTTTTGAAAGTGTGTGCGTGTGTGCACGTGTGCTAGTGGGGGATGGGCAGAGAGTGGAGGGGACAAAAGATCCAGAGCAGGCTCTGTGCTGACTACAGAGAGGCCAACTGGGGGCTCGAACCCATGAGCCGTGAGGTTATGACTCGAACTGAAGTCAGACGCTTAACTGACTGAGCCACCCGGGCGCTCGAATAAACTCTTCTAAAGTTATATTTCATGTGAAAGTGATTTAGGAATTGCTCTGTAAGGGTAGGAGGCCCGGAGTCCTGGGTCCCTGTCCCACCTCTGACATTGCCTAGCAGCACATACCTTCAGGGTTTTATCTGTAAAATGAAGGAATTTGACTTGATGTCTCATCAGAGCCATTCCTGCTCTACACTGCCACAATTCATGAGACATGAAATCTCAAATCAAATCCCTCTTATAATAACAGCTTTATAAAGTAGATTAATGCTTGCTCATAACGGTTACTAGTATTTGCACTTTTGATGTTCTAGTACCGTTTTCCATCCAGAAAGTTCTGTAAAATTATTTTCCCCAAGTATCAATGAAAACAGTAAAAGCTGATTTCATATGACCTCCAATCTAATGAATACATTAAAACGTAACAATTATGGAGCACCGGTGGTAATTCTTATTTTCCCATGTCGATTAAAAGCTCAAAAATGAAAAACATATTGCATATTCTAAGTTTAGTGGGCTCCACAATGTACCATGCCAGGAATCAGTTATAGAGAAGCTATTTCTGTAAAGGGCAAACTCAAGAGGCCCCGTCTTGACCCATCCTGTAGAAATGGCTGGGAGTTGGGTTTCAGAGATCTCACTAAAGATTCAGACTGTTTATTCTGGCAAAACCCCATGAATGCAATCTTTAGCTGCCACTGGGGAAAAAACAATGACAGATGAGTTTTAAAAGTTTCTCAGATGATTCCAAATTTGTTAGTCAAAATCCTATGAACTGAAGCTGATGGGGGGAAAAATGGAATAGATACAAGGCTTTTATTTATTTTTTTAATGTTTATTCATTTTTGAGAGAGAGAGAGAGAGAGAGAGCATGAGCAGGGGAGGGGTACAGGGAGAGGGGGACAGAGGATCCCAAGCAGGCTTTGCAATGACAGCAGAGAGCCCAATGCGGGGCTCGCACTCATGAACCATGAGATCGTGACCTGACCCGAAGTTGGATGCTCAACCGATTGAGCTGCTCAGGCACCCCATAAGGATTTTAGATCCAACTCATTTTTTCACAGTTTATTTCTTGATTCTGCTCAGATACTACCATTAGGACAAAGGAAGTGAGGTAAGAGGCACAAGGAAGAGTAAGTTCTTTTCTACTGAAGGATGAGATTGAGGAACATCTGGTGTGGATGAGGGTGAACAGAAAGGAGAATGAGGACAACAGAAAAGGTTTGGGGGCCTGGGGAGAACAAGGCTTCATTCTCATAAATTTGGGGGACAACTGCAAACAAAATACGTAAGTACCTATTATGGAGAATGGCACGAAAGAGTACCATGGCAGTGGCCATCACTCTTCTTGTATGGACTCGATCCCAGCAAGTCTCCGAATGCATTCTCTGTCCGTATGCATGTGACAGGTAGAGTACTCAAAGTATAATCCAATGTGATTTTCTCTACCTTTGTTGAGGCGAGTTTTTACCTTGTGCGTGTACCTTCACTTTTCAACCTTTCATTATAGTTTTACATAATTATTTATTATTTTAATATCTGACAATACTCCTCCAGAAAAATAAAAAATACGTATTCATTTCATTCGGTATCAAATCTTTGGATGCCTAGAGCATCTCAGAAGATGCTTAGAAGTGCTACCTGTCCCCCTAGAAACGTGTTGACTGTAGAGCTCAGCATTTTATTTTAATTTTTTTTATTATTTATTTATTTCTGAAAGAGAAGGAGAGCGTGCAACTGGGGGAGGGGCAGAGAGAGAGAGGGAGACACAGAATCCAAAGCAGAAGCCAGGCTCTGAGCTGTCAGCGCAGAGCCTGACACGGGACTCCAACTCACGAACCACGAGATCATGACCTGAGTCAGTCAGACACCTAACCGACTGAGCCACCCAGGCATCCCAAGTCTCAGCATTTTAAAGAAAGATTTAAAGAAATCTTTAAAGAAAGAATTAATAATTAGTTTATCCTACCTTTAAAAAGTTTAATTACTCAAAGTCTCAATTTAATTAAATACTTGGCACTTATAATTTCACATTAGTTTGAATTAGATCTGATTCTAAGAAATGATTTTATTTAAATTTAACTGAGTGGGGCACCTGGGTGGCTCAGTCGGTCGAGTGTCTGACCCTGGGTTTTGGCTCAGGTCATGATCTCACGGTTCGTGAGTTCGAACTCCACATAGGGTTCTCTGCTGACAGTGTGGAGCCTGCTTGGGACTCTCTGTGTCTCCCTCTCCCTCTGCCCACTTCTCATTCCCCTTTGGCATGAAGGATTTCCACACTTCACTGTGAGAGGGTTTGATCAGGACTGTTCCATTACATTGGCATTTCTGACACCTTATTTGTCTCCCCTCAACATTTTTTTTAACACCCTAATTGAGGTATAATCGACAGGCAACAATCTGCATATATTTAACAAACACACTTTGATAAATTCGGGCCTTGCTAACTACCTGCAAAATCATCACCACCATTATGATAATGAACATCTCCATCACTCCTGAAATTTCCTTGTGCCCTTAGTAAACTCTCTCTCTCATTCCTACTTGGCCCAGTTCCCAGGCAAGCATTGAGCACCTTTCTGCCACTACAGAATAGTTTCTACTTCCTAGAATTGTATGTAAATAGAATAATAGATTATACCCTCTTTTTAACTGGTTTCTTCAGTGTAATGATTTTGAGACCATCTATTCGTTGCTTGTATCAATAGTTCGTTCTTTTTTGTTGCAAAGTAGTATTTCATTGTATGGATATACCACCATGTGTTTATCCATGAACCTGTTGATAACATTCCCTCCACATTTAAAAAACTTTTTTATTGTGAAAAGTAACACACATACAGAAAAGTACAAAAAGCAGCTTATCGAATTATATTAAAACAGACACCTATATAACTACCAGCCAAGTGAGGACATGAACAAGAACCACCATATGATCCAGTTCTACCTCTAGAAATATATCTGAAGGAAATATAAACACTATGTTGAAGATAGCTGCACATCCATGTTAATAGCATTACTCACAATTGCCAAGACATGGAAACAACTTAGCGTCCATCAGTGGACGAATGGATAAAGAAGTTGTGGTATATCCATACAGTGGAATATTATTTAGCTGCAAAAACTGAGGAGATTCTGCCATTTGGGACAATATGGATGGACATTGAAGGCATCATGCCAAATGAAATAAGCCAGACAAAGACAAATATTACATGATCTCATTTATATGAGGAATCTAAAACAAAAGCAAAACAAACTTACAGAAAAAGAGATCAGATTTGTGGTTGGTTGCCAGAGGTGAGGGGAGGGGGACTTGGAAGAAAGTGATCAAAAGGTACAAAGTTCCAGTTATAGGATAAATAAATAAACGGGATGTAATATATAGCATGATGACTATGGCTAACCCTGCTGTACAGTATATGTGTAAGTTAAAAGTGTAAATCTCACCCCAGGAGAAACACTGGTTTTCTTTTTCTTTTTCTATATATGAGATGATGGATATTAACTAAACTTACTGTGGTTGGTTATCCTTTCACAACACATGTAAGTCAAATCATTATACCCACTCCCCTTGAACTTATACAGTGCTCTATGTCAATTATATCTCAATAAAACTGCAAAAGAAAAAGAAATGAATGACCATCATCTGCCCAAGATCTCCATATGCCCCCTTCATGATCCCGGCTCCTTCCTTCCCTGGAAAGGTGATGACTCCCGACTTCCGACTACGCACCTTTAAACAATGGGTCAGCTCTTTTTTTCCCCATTTGAGATGTATACAAATGGAATCATACAATGTGCATTTTCCTCAATCTGGCTTCCTCTGATAAGCATTATTTTTTTTTAATGTTTATTTATTTATTTTGAGAGAGAGAGATCGAGAGCGAGCAGGGGAGAGGAAAAGAGAGAAGGAGACAGAGAACCCCAAGCAGGCTCTGCACTGTCAGTACAGAGCTCAACACAGGGCTGAAACCCACGAACTGTGAGATCATGACCCAAGCCAAAATCAAGAATCAGACACTTAACTGACTGAGCCACCCAGGCACCTGAGCATTGTTTTTTAATTAATTCATATTTTTGCACGTAACTGTAGTTGATTCATTTTTGTCACTGTTTAGAAATCCGTTGTATTCCACGGTTTCTCCCTTCTCCTGTGGATGAGTGTTTCCAATTTTTAGTTATTGCAAACTCTGCAGCTATAAACTTTCTGTTCCTGTTTCCTGGCATTAGTGTGCACAAATTCATAGGTATTCTCTTAGTAAGGAAAATGCTGGGTTATGGGGTAGGCAGTAGGTTCACCTTTTGTAATTAAGACCAAACTCTTGTCCAAACTGGTGGCCATCTGCATTTTTCATTCTCTCACTCCTCTTCCTGTTTTGTATTTTTCCATCCCCCCATTCCCACTTTTTTTTTTCCATCTTTTCTATTCTCCCTAAGCGACTTTGGTACATACCCCTAAAAGGTCAATTAATACCATTTAGTTGAATACAACAGACTCATTGACATACTTTATGTTAGGGAGGGTAAGAGAAGACATTTCTTTCCAAATTCCTGTGCACGTCAAGATTCTATTTAGATATCCAAGTTAATATAAGTATAGTTAAACCTTTATTTATACCTAAGCCAAAGATGGTATCTTCTGCACACTGAAAAGGCAACCTTCCCTTTTCATGTTGAATGCCAGAAAGCTTGGAACCATAGTTACCATCTGCAGCAAGTAGACGGGTCAGTGCTGCTTGGGGTGGTCCTACGCAGCCCGTCATAATCGCCTGGAGGCGCGTGTTAGCAATGCAGGGGCCAGAGTTCATGGGGCAAGGCCAAAGAACCTGCATTCTTAACAAATACTCAAATACCCAGGTCAATGCATGCTAAATTTAGAAACCACTGGTATAATATAATGTTATAGTATTGTATTTTAACTTGTCTTTCTGACTCCATAGTTTTTCCTTACTGTGTTTCTTTCCTCTGTCACCCAACTTTTAACACACAGGATATTGTTATATTCCATATATGCTTGTAAATCACCTATGATCATTTCTGATTCAAGAACTGAATTGATAGGGGCGCCCGGTGGCTCAGTCGGTTGGAGGTCTGACTCTTGATTTCAGCTCAGGTCATGATCTCTTGGTTCATGAGATGGGGTCCCGTGCCAGGCTCTGTGCTGACAGGGCAGAGCCTGCTTGGGATTGTCTCTTTTTCTCTCTCTCTGCCCCTCCCCTGCTCTCTCTCTCTCTCTCTCTGTCTCTAAATTAATTAATTAAGTAAGTACTTTAAAAATAACCGAATCGATAGATAAATGCTGGACTAGATATACTGTTCTGGTATCCCTTAACTACAGATACCACTAGTCACTTATGAAATTATCAAAAAAAAAAAAAAAATCAAGAAGACACAAATTACTATATGTGGTTTTACACTGAGCCATTTATAATTGCATGACGACAAATTTAAAGCACCAACAGATAAAGGGAGACATCAATGGGCTCAGACTAGCAGTGCAGAAGTAAATTCCTTGTTTCTGACACACAGTTCCCAAACCCAGACCAGACACCTTTCAGGAAGATCTTGCAACGTTTCAGGGAATGCTGCTCATGGTGTGTATGACCTTGAATTTCAAGAAGTAACTTGTTAAAAAAAACAACTACAACAGTGTAAAAAGGGAAATTAAGCGGCCACCACAAATTTTTCAGTTGTAATGATATCCAAATCTGTGAAAGAAAAAATTAGATTGAGGTTGGCTCTCTTGTATTTTAGCTCAGCTCCTAGCCACCCACTGCAGAGTACAGGGCATTCCTGCCCAGCGTGGCCAGTTGTCCTTCCTCTGCCTGGAAAAAGAGCCTGGAAAAAAATTGGCACAGGTTGACTGTTTATTGTGCACAGACAAGCTGCAAAATTGAGATCTAAATTTTCTAAACGGTACCCACTGCGAGAGCTGGCTGCCTTACTGCAGTGAGTAAGACAGAAAGTAAAATGCAAACAAACTGTGCAAGAAGCAAAACAGAGCAGAGTATCTGGCCACGGGGGATTACAAAAAGTAACAGAGGAAGAGATTCAACAATCAGATGTCAAAACAACAAACACACACAAAACCCAATGAGATGTAAAAGAAACATTCAGATTCTTCTTCTTACCCTTAACTTGACTCTGATAACTCTGTTTCCCATCTAAGGCGGAAAACTCCTGGGGTCACTCAATTATCAAAAGTTTGCAGAATAAAACAGAATTGCAAAAATAAAACAGTTCTCTGTTTTAGAACATTTAAACATTTGGTATTTATCACGGTTGAAATCACAATTAGCTTAGCCAACACATTTAAAAAGTAACACTACACTACAAAAATGCATACCTACATTTTGTCTGACTTCCAAAAGATCCTCATCCAGTATTTTTCATATACTAGCTAATACTTACACAGTAGTATTACTACTTACCCACCAATTATTACCCACCGATGTGCTAGCCCTATTCTAGCAGTCTACATATCAACTCATTTAATCCTTGCAACAACCCAAGACAGTGGTACTATTTTTATCCTCGTCTAATAGACAAGGAAACTAAGGCACAGAGAAATTCGGTAACTTTTTAAGGTCTTTAAGCTAATAAGTGGTTCTAGAGTGCAGCTTTTAACCATATTTGTCATATATCAATCATTACTGTTTGGGAGAAGGGACAAAAATGACCTGAATTCAAGCCACCAATATTTTTGAAGTTGCATTAACCAGATAAAAACCTACGGATTTGCGTCTAAGCAGCTCTGCTTCACACTGTATCACATATTTCCATAAAATTACATTTCATTTGCATCGTGGCACAATGATTGTTTCTAACACAAAAAATTCATCCGCCACATCTAAGACAATATGATTGCTGGTTTTGCTTTAACACACACATCACCGTGGTAAAGCAAAAACTAATGATGTCTCTTAAAGCTGGAACCATGGATGTGGCCCCTCCAGACCAAAGAAAATACGAGTTAAGTAGTAATATTTGTAAGAGAGACTCCTCAGGAGTAGCTTAAAAGAGAGAAAGACTTGAGACCAAATATCCCTGGTAAATTTAAGAACAGAGACCCAAAGAAGAAACAAAATTTGTTTTAGCAGGAGAACGAACTAGCTTCAAATGAAAAAAAAAAAAAAATAGAAATGAGGAGAGTTTTAGATGGAACCATAGCTTTGGAAGATCTTGCTGATGTGTTCCTGACTATATTAGGAGTCTGTGTGAATCTGAATAGCTACTAATAATTACAAAATGATAATTCAAGCACCTGGAGGCAAAACTACTTCAAGTAAATTCAGCCAGGGCTTAGAGGAGTTTGTTGAAAATACTAGCCTCTAAAAAAACAGAGCTGGTGGTGGCAGTGGCCAAAGAGAAGGCAGGATTGATGTCCAGGTCCAAGTAGCTTTCCGTGGGGACTAGGCTTGGACAGAGCTCAATAAATGCGTGTCGAATCGAGGACCACATTGCCAGGGCTAGAACTGGAGCCGTGTCACCTACATCTAGACTATATACAGCCTCCAAGTCCCCAGAAAGAGGCAAGCCTCAAAAAGGCAGAGCCAAGGGGCGCCTGGGTGGCTCAGTTGGTTTAGCATCTGACTTTGGCTCAGGTCATGATCTCACAGTTCGTGGGTTCGAGCCCCACGTCGGGCTCTGTGCTGAGAAGTCGGAGCCTGGAGCCTGCTACCGATTCTTTGTCTCCCTCTCTCTGTGCCCCTCCCCCACTCACATTTTGTCTCTCTCTCTCAAAAATGAATATTAAAATTTTTTTAAAAAGGCAGAGCCAGGAACATTACATAAAGCTTCACGTGTTGCATTATTTACAATAGTCAAGATACGGAAGCAACGCAAGTGGCCATCAAGAGATGAATGGATAAAGAAGATGTGTGATATACATACGCACAATGGCCTTATTACCCTAACACAAAAAGAACGAGATCTTGCCATTCGCAACAACATGGATGGAGCTGGAGAGTATAATGCTTAGTGAAATAAGTCAGGCAGAAAAATACCATATGATTTCATTCATATGTGGAATTTAAGAAATAAAACAAATGGGGCGCCTGTGTGGCTCAGTCGTTAAGCATCTGACTTCGGCTCAGGTTGTGATTTCAGGTCGTGATTTCACTGTTCGTGAGTTCGAGTCCCACATCAAGTGAGTCCAAGCCCTGCTCTGGGTGAGCCCCTGCTTCTCTCTCTCTCTCTTGCCTTCTCTCTCTCTTACTCCCTCCCTCTCTCTCTCTCTGCCCTTGCTCACTTGCGCCCTCTCTCTCTCAGAAAGAAAGAAAGAAAAGAAGAGAAACAAAAGGAACCAGATTCTTAAAGAAGAGAAACAAAAGAAACCAGATTCTTTTCTTTTTAATTTTTTTTAACATTTATTTATTTTTGAGACAGAGAACGAGCAGGGGAGGAACAGAGAGAGGGAGACACAGAATCCGAAGCAGGCTCCGGGATCTGAGCTGTCAGCACAGAGCCCAACACAGGGCTTGAAGCCACAAACCGTGAGATCATGACCTGAGCTGAAGTCAGTTGCTTAACCCACTGAGCCACCCAGGCGCCCTAGAAACCAGACTCTTAATACAGAGAAGAAATTGGTGGTTGCCAGAGGGGAGGTGGATGGGGGATGCAACGAGCACTGAGGAATGTATAGAATTGCTGAATCATTATATTGTACACCTGAAACTAATAGAATACTGTATGTTAATTAGACTTCAATTAAAAAAGAAAAAAAAAGAAAAGACAGAGCCAGGACCATTATGTAGTTTTATGTGTTGCTCACCGAACAAGGGTGCCTGGCCAAGAAAAACAAGTAGGAGTGAACTCACCACTGTTCCACTGGCCAAGTTGTAGAGCAGGGCCGCCTCCTCTCAGAGGAAAGAAGGGATGACTTTTTCTAATGCGGACAAAGGTGCTATAGGACTTTAGCAGCCCTGAAGAGCAATGCTAAAGCATTAAGGAGGCACAGCAACCTGACCTAAGGGATGGGGGGCACAGGGTATCCTATAGGGGGCACAAAGGGAAGGAATCTATGTCCTGGGGTATATTCTGTCACCTGTCATTTACATTCTCTCTGCTTCTGGCATTAGAGTTTAGATATTGTTTACTGCTAGAATTCCCCATCTTCTCTAGAAAGGTCTCCTGTGCATTTTCCTCATGTAGTACCTTTCTTCCCAAGCACACGCATGCCTTTGAAACAGTTTAAAGTTAATGTAGGCAGATTATAGAGCATTTCCTTCTAATGATGATGGATAATCATACAGCCATCGCAGGGCACCATCTGGCAAATTCTGTAGGATGAATGTCCTCCAAACAGAAAGACATAAATCTTCAGTAACTGAATTGAGTAATTTAAACATATTAGAGGTAGATGGGGGGACTTTTAGGGCCAATTTCTCCCTTTAGTTTTACAGAGTAAATGGATGCCAAAATACTTTGATCTTTCCTAATAGAGGATAATATAGCATCTTGTTCACTTATTTTAAACTTTCATCAAAAACAATGATCTCCAAATAGCATAATTTTAGGGTAGTTTCTATTTTCTTTGCTATATGTTTCTATTTTTTCCCCCAAACCATCTGCAATGGTCATGTCTCATTTTTTTTTTTTTTAACCTCAAGAAACATGTAAATTTGTTTTTAGCTTGTTTCTTTGTTCCCTCCACCTACACACAGAATTGGGTTCACAAAAGAAAGCAGCTGTACATGCTCTGAAAGGGGCTGGCCAAATTGGTCACCAGCTAGGCGAGAATAAAGCCCAGCAATGCAAATGGAGAAGAGAAGACAGCATCACGAGAGACGGGCCAGGCACCTTCCAGTCTGTGCTATAAGCTGTGGAGTGACTGCCCTTCATCTCGAGTCACTAAAGAGCACCGTGGGCACGATGAACACGCGGCTAGGTCCTCCAGCTTGCAGCCCAGCACCTGGCACTCAGGGTATGACACGTGTTTCTTGGAGGCCTAAAGGCCGACTTTAGAGCAGCCAAGCATTCTGACATAACAAAGGGATAGCCTCTGGAGTCCAACACGCATGGCTTATTCATGGAAAAGGATGTGTCCTTGGGCATGTTCATTTCCCTGAGCCTCAGTTTCCTCAGCTGTAAAGTAGTAACAATAATAACACTGCCTCATAAAGTCGTTGAGAAACTTAAAGAAAATAATGAGCATAAAATACACAGCACAGCAGTGCCTGGCACATAGAAAGTGCAGGGTTGACCCAGCAATTTCACTTCTCAGGATAAACCCAAAGAAGTGAAAGCAGGGATTTCAACACACACTTGTATGTCAGTGTGCATAGCAGCATTGTCCACGATAGTCAAAAGGTGGAATCAACCTAAATGCCCATGAAGTGATGGACAAATAAACAAAATGCGGACTATAACACTCAATGGAATGCATTCAGCCTTAAAGAAATTCTGATACATGCTACAACATGAACTTTAAAAATATTCTGCTAAGTGAAATAAACCAGACACAAAAGGACGAATATTACAGGATCTCCCTTCTTTAGGATACCTAGAGGGGTGCTTGGATGGCTCAGTCACTTGAGCGTCAGTTGATTTTGGCTCAGGTCATGATCTTGCGGCCTGTGGGCTGGAGCCCCGCTTTGGGCTCTGTGCTGACAGCTCAGAGCCTGGAGCCTGCTTCGGGTTCTGTGTCTCCCTCCCTCCCTGCCCCTCCCCCACTTGTGCTCTGTCTCTCTCTTTCTCTCAGAGATGGATAAACATTAAAATAAAATAAAATAAAAAAATAAAAAGATACCTAGAATAGGCACATTCACAGAGACACTAAGTAGAATAGAGGTTACCAGGGTCTGGGGAGAAGGGAAATGGGGAGTTACTTTTAATGGGTACAGAGTACATCCTGTTTGGGATGATGAAAAAGTTCTGGAAATGGATGGTGCTGATAGTTGTACAACATAGCGGATGTACTTAATGCCACCAGACTGTAGCCTAATAATGGTTAAAATGATAAATTTTACGTGATACGTGTTTTACCACAATAAAACAGTACAGCATTAATGGTAGGAATTTCTTCTGCCATTATTAATAACAGCAATAATCAGTTCATACCAAGCACAGGCTGCTCATAAACTTATAAACTCTGACTCATAGCACAGTGATGAGAAAAACAGCCCAGGAAAGGGTTTGGGGAGGGGGGAGGGGGGACGGGGCAGGAGCCAGCAAGTGCAGCCTCTTTGAAAAAGCCCAGAGTAAGAGGATAGGTCTGAAGCAAATCCTAGAGAATGCAACCATCAAACCCAGTGGGTCAAGTCAAGGCATGGGGCAAATGAGCTAAAAAAAAAAAAAAAAGAAAGAAAGAAAAAAAAAAAAAGAAAACAAGAAGAGAATTATTAAAGTTCTTGTGGTTGCAACTGCCACCCACAGGGATTAGGCATAAATGGGGACTTTCCTGGCTTGGACACCTGCATCTGAAAGTGCAGGGAGAGCTCCAGCTCCCAGGCAGGCTGGATCCCAGTGCGGAGATGACATCATCAGGGCCCAGCTACCCCATCCATCACTGTGCTGCCTCCATGGTGGCTTCATTCACACAGGCTCTTGCCAGGCAGTGGCCACGTGGTCCCCAGCAGCCCCAGCAGAGAGCTTGTCTTTCCAAGATTGACTCTGACTTGCTTGGCTTGGATCATAAACTCACCCCTGAACCAATCATTGAAGCCAAGGTAACAGAATATGCTAATTAGCCATGGGTCACTCCCAGTGGACCAAAGGAAGAGGCTATTGATAGATTAAGTAATAGAATACTGCCCAGGCAAAACGAACAAATTCCAATAGTAGGGGACATGGGCGGGAACACAGTGAGGGAAGCTTAGGCAATTAACACAGATGAGGCTGGAGGGTCTTTGGTTTAGTTGCCTACAGGCAAATGGCATTAGAGTGAGGGAAGATGGTTTAAATGTACAGGATCTTAGCTGGCGATGGGTCAAAGCTTCTTTTGTACTGAATGCTAACACGGTTGCCTGAACCTCACCAATGTCCCCACCCTGTAATTAGAATCATGCAATAAACATCAGGAGGCTGGTCTCTGGTGCTAGGACCCTCCAGAGAGAGGTGACATTTGACATAAGGCACTAAGTCTCTCTGAACCTCAGTTTCCTAAATATCAAAAGGGGGGTTGAATTACAAGGCATCCAGGACCCCATGTGTGTGAGCCTTCACCCTAAGTAACTGTAAATCACTTACAGTATCAACTCAAAAGGTGGGTGAGCATATCAAATACAATGATGTATGTAAAAGCATTTTGTAAGTTACAGAGCCATGCAAATTAGTTGTGGCCATTATTTTTACAGTCAAAAGGTGGGGATGGTAAAAAAAAAAAAAAAAAACAAATGGCGTTGAGATAAAAATAGAATAAGGAAGAAAAATTAGGTCAAGCAGAATGAAAATTTTACCTATCAATCTATCTGTGTGTGTGTGTGTGTGTGTATACACACATTTTTTTCCTGGGTTGGGTTAGAAGTCATAACAGCATCTCAATGTCTTTGATGTGCCATCTTCGATGGCATCTAGCACTGACCTGCTGCTACTCCACTGAAACAAAGGTCCCCCTGTAGGGAGCACCCACAGGGCTACAACTAGGGAACATTTGTCAAGCTATTAGCCATCCAAACTTCATTACTGTTCTTGACACTGCTGTCCTTGTCCTCATTCTTGAAAATCCCTACTGTCTTGGCTGTTGGGATACTGCTATCTCATGGGCCTCCTGTCTTGATACTCCCTTTCGGACTCCCTTTCCCCTGCCCACCTCCTAAAATACCCACCATGTTCCCCGATGTTCCTTTCTCCTTACTGTTGTCACCCACTCTCATAGTTTTAACTACCATGCACAGGCTCCATTCATGTATCTCCAGTCCCGACTACTCATCTGAGCTTCAGTCCATGGGGTGTCCCTCAAACAACTCCAACACCCCACAAGCCCCAAATGAAAGTCACCACCCTTATTCTTCCAATTCCCCATCTCAGCCAGCCACTAAGGCCAAACACCTATTCATTCATCCTCCCTCCTCTTTTTGGCCATTCCCCACCTCACGCTTCCCATGGCTCTGTGCCTTGTATCTTCACCTGGTTCTCATACCTCTTTAAAGATTCAGATTACACATCATCTTCTCCAAGATAGCTTCCTGGAATCCTAGATGGAGGAGAGTTCATCTAGTGCCGTGGATACAACTGATCCCCACTACCCCTTACCAGGTTATACTGAAGCATCTGTCTGTGACTATCCTCCAAACTCTCACCCCCCCCCCTTTCACGGCCCCTGGACACTAAGTTCCTCAAGGGCATGGGGAGTTGGTTGGGTTTTGTACCCCTTAGGCCTAGCACAGTGTCTGACATATAGTACATGTTCAGGTAATGTTTCCTGAATGAAATCAATCCGCACCAGTCGTAGCAAAGCTCAATAAGACCATTCTGCTTGTGATGAAAATGATTTGTTAACTTTCAAAAGTCAGTATAGATGGGGCACCTGGGTGGCTCAGTCAGTTAAGCATCTGACTCTTGGTTTCAGCTCAGGTCATGATCTCATGGTTCGTGAGTCTGAGCCTTGTGTTGGGCTCTGCACTGACAGTGCAGAGCCTGCCTGGGATACTCTCTCCCTTCCCCTTCCCCGCTTCCCCCACCTTTCTCTCAAAATAAATAAGTAAACTTAAAAAAAAAGTCCGTATAGATAATTTAATGTAATCACTCAGCACTGATAAGAGTCAAAAGAGGGGGAAATTCACATCTCTCAACTATGAAACAGATGATATAGCAGATTCTGAATTTACATTATTGTATTTATTTTGAGAAATATGCAATGCATTTTTAACTAGTGATCACATTTTGAGTTTCAAATAGAAGTAGATGTTCTTTTCCCAGTATAGTTAACTGTATAGAAACTGTCTGATCAAATTAAAATCTATGGCCTCAAAATTCTTTGGTCTGTTTCTTCTTTTGAACCTTTTATTTCTAAAATGCACATTTCTCATTAAAAAAAAAAAGGTGTATGTGTGGGGGGTGAGGAATAAGTCTTCAAGCGTCTAGATAGGAATCATTTTCTTTCATATCTTTTCTCCCTGTTTGACATTTTGTTACAAGTAAAATATCAACTAAAACCTTAAAGGAAAAGTTATTTGACAATTACGTTGAATTATACTAATTAACATTTTTTAAAAGTTCTATATATGAGGATGTAATAAGAAATTTTAAAATAGCATATATTGTGTACTTATAAAAATAAAAGCGTCATTTACAATTAGTTGATAGATGAAGTATGCCTTTTGTACATCTGGGTTTTGGATACTGATCAAAAACTGTAGGCTAGCCTTACAAAGAAGACGCCAGAACCACTCCACAATGACATTGGTTTATTCACTATTGAAGACATAAAAGCCAAGAAAGAAAAATATAAAATCTTGTTTAATATAATTTTACTTGCTTCATAAAGCACAAATGGAATATACAGCTTTATCTCCTCTTGTAAAAGTCAGTGGTAGTGACCTCATTTATTATAAGCAATCCTCAGAAAATCCATAATACCATGGAAGGAGAAAGGCAAGAACAGGTTTCAGAAGCCCAAGTGTCATAAATCAAGCTCTGAGAATGGAAATCACATGGATGTGACATTTATTCACTTGCATGTGCGACTTGTCTCCAGTTGTTTTTCAAAGCTCTGAATCTCATCAAGACATGCCATCATAATTAAAATGTAATCTCTGGTTTGAAATTTAGCATCACAGAGGTAGCACAGGGCAGCTATGGGCTCCAAGCCATGACTGCTGCTAAGGGGATCACCAAAAACATTTTTTTTTTTTTTGAAGAGGCAGCATAGTTTCTATTAATCTCTATGAATTAACTATTTCTGTTTAGAAGCAGATACAAAGCTGCACAAGGTTTTTGTTGCAGAAAAAACTATAGAATAAAAATAGGGAAAGTCTAAATGATTATTCATAAGGGCTGGCTAAATTATGGTACATCCATATATAAACCAGATAAGCAGCAGGGTCCACTGTGTCACTTGAGAGATTAAAGAATTGGATCAAAATCTCTTCTCGTGGGGAAAGAGAAGGCCAGCATCCATCGCAAACTCTCCAGGGGGTTCTTGAGAGTCCATGGCTCATTCTGCTCCCTCTATTCTAGCTTCCAGACCCCAGCAACCACTGGCTCTCTTTCCTGTCCTACCTCCTATCACTCTTATCACTCATCCTTTCCCTGCTCACTTTGTGCAGACAGACCACATAGCCGCTGTCCTTTGATTTCCCCAAATGATATTCACACGACCTCTTTGTGTAGTAGACGCTAATAGCTATTTGGGGATATCAGCAAGCAGAGGCCATGGTGAGAGAGGAGTGAGATATATTACTGTAACATAATACACCACTGCGGCTAACTAAAAACTAATATCTGACCTCCTGTTCTTAGAAGACTTTGGCCATTCCCCCAATTCTTCCACTGAAAATTGGCCTCAGCTTCCCATACTTCGGTGTTGAGGCCTGGCTTTCTCCAAACCCTTTGTGGTTCCTGTCTTGTCTTTTATTATTTTATTTCACTTTATTTTTTCATTGTTCTCGTGTATCTTTTTGTCCCAGCATTACAGAGATATCATTGACATTTAACACTGTGTAAGTTTAAGGTGTACAAGGTATTGATTTGATGCACTTATCTATTGCAAAATGATCACCACCATAGCAAAGCACAGCATCACATTAGTTAATACCTCCATCTCACCAGATAATTACCATTTCTTTAGGGGTGAGAACATTTAAGTTCTACGCCGTTAGAATCTTTTAAGTATACAACACAGTGATATTAACTGTAATCACCATGCCATACATTAGATCACTAGTACTTACTCACCCTATAACTGGAAGTTTATACTCTTTGACCCCATTTCCCCATTTCCTCTACCCCCAGCCCCTTGTAACCACCATTCTATTCTGTTTCTATGCTTTTAGCTTTTTAAGTGATATCATATATGGTATTTGTCTTCCTCTGTTTGACTTAATTTCACTTAGCATCATGGCCTCAAGGTCCATCCATGTTGTCACAAATGACAGGATTTCCTTTCTCATGGCTGCATAATATTCCGTTATATATTATGTGATGCATATTATATATGTAATATTCCATTACATATTATATATGTATACACACACACACACACACACACACAACTCTTTATCAACACATCTCACAACTTCTTCATCCATTTACCCAATGGAGACCTAGTTGTTTCCATGCTGTTTCCGTGCCTTGGCTATTGTGAAGAATCCTGCAATGAACACAGAAGTGCAGACAGCTCTTTGAGATCCTGTTTTTATTTTATATGTGTGTGTGTGTGTGTGTGTGTGTGTGTATACATATACATACATATATATATATATATACATGTATTTCTATTTTTAATAGAAATACAGGTAATTCTATTTTTAATTTTTTGGTGAACTTCCATATGTTTTCTATAGTGGCCGTGCCAATTTACATTCCCACTAATAATGTTCAAGGAACCCCTTTTCGCCACATCCTTGCCAACACTAGTTATCTCTTGTCTTTTTGATGATCGCCATGCTAACAGGTGTGAGGTGACATCTTTAGGATTGTGTTTTGATTTGTACTTCCCTGTACATTGAGTACTTTTTCATGTTGTTGGCCTTTTGTATGACTTCTTTGGAAAATCGTCTATTCAGTTCCTCTACCCATTTTTTTTAATCGAATTGGTTTTTTGCTCTTGAGTTGTAGGAGTTCATTATATTTTCTAGATATTAACCCCTCATCAGATATGTGATTTGCAAATACTTTCTCCCTGTCCACAGGTTTCCATTTTGTTGTTAGTGGTTTCCTTTGCTGTGCAGAAGCTTTTTAGTTTGATGCGGTCCCAACTGCTTATTTTTGCTTTTGTTGCTCCAAAATCTTGTTTCTTTCTTATGCTAAGCAGATTAGACATCTCTGAGTCACTTGCAGCCCATCTTGTCTATGTTCTCTTTTTATAATGACAATGGCTCATCAAAGCTAACCAAAGATGATGCTGTCACCCAAGAGCGGCTATGCCACAGTTATGAAACCAACCCTTCCTTTTTCCTTGCTGATACAACTGTGCAATCACTCAAAAAATGTACTTTAACTGCCACAAAAAGTGTCTAAGGTATATCTATGTTTATAGTTGTATCTGTGTGTGTATTTATTTCTATTATATATATATATATAGAGAGAGAGAGAGAGAGAGAGAGACAAAGAGCACAGTTAAAAAAGAAATGGTCAAAATGAATATATAAATTAATTCCATATAGAAAAATTTTTTATGTAATAAAAAATAATATCAATAAGAATATACGCCAATCTGTTCATATTGGTTTCTCTCTAGGAGGTAGGATTAAGGGGAATCTTTAAATTTTAACACTTTTGTACTAATTTTTTTTTTTTTTTTTTTACATTTCACATTATTGCCTGTATAATCGGAAAAACTATTTATTCTGGAAAACAAAGACTTATACAAAAAAAAAAATGGGCTCAAGTCACTGCTAAAAGGATTTACCTTACACGCAAGCAAAAGTTTCTCAGTAATAGACTGCTCAATATTCATGAAATCTTTCCCATAATAGTGACCAATAAATGCCATGAAAATTTTGAGTTCATAAAAAGCAAGGACGAGAACTACACAGATTTCAAGAGCTGAGAGCCAATGAATACCATTTTATGAACAAAGACTGGGAGGAAAGAAGCTCAGGAGGGCTGGGGAGAGAGGGACAGCATCTGAGAACAAAATCCTGACGGAACAAAGAGAAATCTGTCCTCATGAGAGAGGAAAGGCGAAACAGGAAAATAAACAAATGTGCCTGCACATGGGGTTTCCAGAGGAGATTGGGTTAAAAAATCAAAAACAGAAAGGAGAATCACATCCCCAAGAATGACCACAAAAAGATAACATTCACTCACTCACCCATTCATTCACTCGCTCACTTCATTCATTCATGAAGTTCCCATTATGTGCCAGGCACTGTTCTGGGTGCCCAGGTCTGGCAATGAACAAGATAGGCAAAGGCCCTGTCCTGTTCTCTTAGGAGTTTAGGCAGGTGAGGAGATGGTAAACAAGGAAGCCTATCAACAAACGAGATAATTTCAGATGCTAATAAGTATTATGAAGACATAAAAAGCAGATGAAGTCACAGTGATTAGTGTGGGGGTACTTTTAACGGGGTGGCCAGAGAATAAGGTTTAAACCAAGTCCATCATGGTCTAGGGAACTAGCAGAATCTTCCAGGCAGAGGCAACAATAAATGCAATGACCCTGAGTGAAGAGTTGGGCTGTCACATTTTAGGAATACGAACACCAGGGTGGCTGGGGTCCAGACAGCACTGGAAAGAAGGTGAGGAACAAGGCCCACATGGTACGCCCCAGCAAGGACACGGGATTCTAGTTTATATAGAGAGGTTTTAGGCAGGGAAGTGCCATGAATTCATAGGTTTTCTAAAAGTGCTTCCAGGTTCTCTCTGAATGACTGGCTGGTGGAGAAAATAGCAAGGACAGAAACAGGGAGAACAGTTAGGAAGTACTACACCAGTCCAGATGAGAGATGATGGGGCCTGGAGCTCAGGGTTAGCAATGGAATCAGAGAAGTGGCAGATTTGGAACAGGTCCTGAATAATTCAAAAGAGAATGTGAAGAAAATTGAAAAAGACAACTAGGGGCGCCTGGGTGGCGCAGTCGGTTAAGCGTCTGACTTCAGCCAGGTCACGATCTCGCGGTCCGTGGGTTCGAGCCCTGTGTCGGGCTCTGGGCTGATGGCTCAGAGCCTGGAGCCTGTTTCCGATTCTGTGTCTCCCTCTCTCTCTGCCCCTCCCCCGTTCATGCTCTGTCTCTCTCTGTCCCAAAAATAAATAAACGTTGAAAAAAAAAAAAAAAAAAGAAAAAGACAACTAGATTTTGGCTGGAGCGACTGTCATTGCCACATTCAAGCGGCAGAAGGCTGAAGAAGCAACAGGTTGGTGGGGAGGAAAGTCAAGGGTTCTTTTTTAACCAGGTTGAGTTTGAGATGCCTATGCAACAGCCACGTAGACAAGTCAAGTTGGCAGCTGGTTAGACAAGTCTGTAAGTCATCAGCAAGTTGGAAGCAATAGGTTCACTTTTGGGAGTCGGCACCAAACAGGTGATATTTAACACTATGAGACTGGATGAGCTCATCCAGAAAGAGGACCGAAAAGAGAAATGTAGAAGACTGAGACTTGGGGAACATAAAACTCAGAATTGAGGGGTGCCTGGCTGGCTCAACCAGTACAGCATGTGGTTCTTGATCTTGGGGTTGTGAGTTCAAGCCCCATATTGGATGTAGAGATTTCTTAAAGATAAAGTATTAAAACAAAACTCAGAATTGAGAAGCAGAGGAAGAACAAACACAGGGGTCTGGGTGGGAACCACTATTGAAGTGAAAGGGAAACAGAAGGGTATAGTTCTCCAAAAGCCAAGAGAAGAGAGTGTTTCAAGATAGAAGAAATGCTATCTTGCCAACAATGCCAAAAGCTACCGAGAAATTGGATGACAGAAGCAGTGACGGGATCACCAGATCTCAGAAGCTGGAGATGGCTGGTGACTTGATATGAGGCTTTTTAGCAGAATAATCAGGACAGAAGGCCAATTGGTAAGAGGAGAAAATGGGTGAGTGAAAGTGAAGGCATCTCCACGACAGCTCGTAACAAACAGAGCAGAAGGCGCGCCTGGGTGGCTCAGTTGGTTGGGCATCTGACTCTTGACTTTGGCTCAGGTCATGGTCTCACGGTTCATGAGTTCGAGCCCCGTGTCAGGTTGTGTGCTGACAGCACAGAGCCTGCTTGGGATTCTCTCTCCCTCTCTCACTCAAAATAAATAAATAAACTTAAAAAAAAAAAAAAAAACTGGAGCAGAAAATTGGGCCAGTAACTGCAGGAAGTTGGATTAGGATATGGGGTCAGTGGAGGGTTTGTTTTTAAGATGGGAGAGAGGAGGATATATATTTTTAGAAGTCTAAGCACAACCAGATCCAAATTTTACTTCTATGTTACTCTTCTTACCATTCCTTAGGAACCAGGCAGGTCAGCATCAATAGGACAGCAAATCAGAATGTGACTGACTTTCTTGTCCAGGAGAGACCAATAAACTATTAAATTAAACTATTAATTTTTCCAGGGCCACCTGGGTCACTCAGTCAGTTAAGCGTCCAACTTCAGCGTGGGTCATGATCTCGCAGACTATGAGTTTGAGCCCTGCGTCAGGTTCTGGGCTGACAGCTCGGAGCCTGGAGCCTGCTTCGGAGTCTGTGTCTCCCTCTCTCTGCCCCTCCCCCACTCGCACTCTGTCTCTCAAAAATAAATAAACATAAAAAAAATTTTAAACTATTCATTTTTCCAGAGGGGGAAAATGATCGAAGACATCAACTTGGTTCCACCAGAACAAGTCCCTTCACATCATACTTACGGATCAAGACACTTCTCATTTAGTTGTGTGAGTAACCCCTCTGCCCAGTGTGGGACTCAAACTCAGGACCTGAGATTAAGAGCTGCAAGCTTTGCCGACCGAGCCAGCCAGGCTCCCTGGGTGAAGACATCCTTTGAGCTTTCCCACTCACTACAGCGAAAGCCTCCTCACTGATCGGCTTCATCTCTCATTCCTCCACCCTTCCTCCTCTCCAAAATCTAAAAACAAGCCCAGTCATCTCACTTTCCCTGATCAATGCCTTTAAATAGCAACCTTCTCAAGAAGAATATCTAACCCCCTCAGCACGGTATACAAAGCCCCATAAAATCTGTCCCCAGCCTTTCCTCCCAGTCTCATCTCAGACCCTGCAACTTGCAAAACTCTAATCACAGCAGCCCCAGCCACAGCAGGTGCCTCCACATTCCCTTGTCCTGCTGTGGCTTGGTACACCCCGTATCCTCTACCTAGCATGTCCATTCGATCTGTACCCAACTCATTCGCCTGGAAAACTCCTAATGGGTCTTTAAAACCCATTCAAATGTCCCATGGAAGATAAATTCACTCAGAGTCCTTCCAGCAGACAGAGCTATGACAAACAGACGCTACAGGGAACAACTTCACTGCAATGTAAAATAGATTTAGGAGCCAGTCAGTTGTCTGAAAGGAAAGGTGAACACTGTCAGGACTACATTCCTCGTAAAGAGGAGGTGTAGAAACCGGAGGAGGAGCAAGAACCAGACTTGCCAGGTGAAATTTCCTTGGGACAAAATCCATCCATATCCGTTGCTCAATACAGACCCTTTAATAATTAGTTGCCTATCGGGACGCCTGGGTGGCTCAGTGGGTTAAGCATCCGATGTTGGCTCAGGTAATGATCTCACCGCCCATGGATTCGAGCCCCATGTCGGGCTCTGTGCCGACAGCTCGGAGCCTAGAGCCTGTTTCCAATTCTGTGTCTCCCTCTCTCTGACCCTCTGCGCTCATACTCTATCTGCCTGTCTGTCTCTCTCTCTCAAAAATAAACATTAAAAATAATTAAACATAATTAGTTGCCTATCATTACTAGGAAGGGCCAAAGATCCGTCTCTTTACAAATGTCTACTGTTCCTACTTCTGCCCTCCAGAGCAATTCATAATTTGTCTGTTGCTTTTTGGATATATATGTCAGCTTTTCAAATAACTGCAGGCACTTCCACTAGACCTCCTCCTGATCTCCCCCCATGTTGTCTTCTATAACTTACAGATGTTGCAAACTCCTGGCAGTGCAGCAATCAGAACAGAAAAATATCCTTATACCTCTTGAGGGTGCAATCTTATCTTACTTGATTTTGTACCAGAGCACCCAGCCAAGTACATGACATATTGGGAGCCTTCCAGCGCATGGATTAATGTTCCATCTGCAACATTTCAAATACCTACATCACTCGACCACAAGAAATCATGGCTTCTGACACACTGCCCAGAACTAAAGCAACTAAGAGTGTTTCTGCAGGACTGGTTGTCAAGAAGTCACATTTAAAGTGCTCGGTCAGACACAGGGTCCCACCTCAGTGATGGCACCACTCGAGGCCGCCTCTTCTCTCACGTGTCCTGTGTCAGCTCCTCCCCAAAGCCCCACCTGCCATCTGGCCTCTTCTGAGGCTCTCAGAGCCAGGCCAGCTCTACACGTGGCCTGCTCTGGTTGTTGGTTCAGGCTCACAGGCAACAATTAGTGGAGCAGATGCCTGAGTATTCAGAGGCAGGAAAAGTATTTAAAAAAAGAAGAAGAAAGAAAGAAAGAAAGAAAGAAAGAAAGAAAGAAAGAAAGAAAGAAAGAAAGAAAGAAAGAAAGAAAGAAAGAAAGAGAGGGAGGGAGGGAGGGAGGGAGGGAGGGAGGGAGGGAGGGAGGAAGGAAGGAAGGAAGGAAGGAAGGAAGGAAGACAAAGTAGAAAGAAGAGATTTATCTCTTCCAGTATGTCCCATACCATGGCTCACAGGGCTCTTGTTCATTGCAATACACATCTAGAGTTAAAAATAGATACAGTTTTTCCAAGGGACACACGCACCCCCATGTTTATAGCCATACTATCAACAATAGCCAAAGTAGGGAAAGAGTCCAACTGTCCATTGATAGATGAATGGATAAAGAAGATGTGGGATATATATACAATGGAGTATTACTCGGCAATCAAAGAGAATGAAATCTTGCCATTTGCAACTACGTGGATGGAACTGGAGGGTATTATGCGAAGTGAAGTTGGTCAGTCAGAGAAAGACAAAAATCATATGACTTCACTCATATGAGGACTTTATGAGACAAAACAGATGAACATAAGGGAAGGGAAGCAAAAATAATATAAAAACAGGGAGGGGGACAAAACAGAAGAGACTTATAAATATGGAGAACAAACTGAGGGTGGCTGAAGGGGTTGCGGGAGGGGGGGTGGGCTAAATGGGTAAGGGGCATTAAGGAATCTACTCTTGAAATCATTGTTGCACTAGATGCTAACTAATTTGGATGTAAATTTTAAAAAATAAAAAAATTAAAAAAAAACTATGATGAGATACCACCTCAAAAAAAATAGATACAGTTTTGAATATGATTTTTTTCAGAAGAACTTTGAGCAAAATTCTATCGTTAAAAAAAGAAGGCAGCAAAGAAAAGGGTTGGAAACTCTGGAGTCACTCTGTGATGAATGTTCAGATTATTTCTGGAAATACTCCTAGGTAGCTGGCCTAGTCCAGTGCTGACTAGCAGAAAGGGTACGAGCTACATATGTAATTTTAATGTTATTTATTTATGTTGAGAGAGTGTGTGAGAGAGAGAGAGAGAGAGAGAGAGAGAGAGAGAGAGAGAGATTGAATACCAAGCAGGCTCCACACTGTCCGCACAGAGCCTGACCCGGGGCTCAATCTCATGAACTGTGAGATCATGACCTGAGCCCAAACCAAGAGGCAGATGCTGAACTGACTGGGCCTTCCCGGTGCCCCATATGTAATTATAAATTTTCTAGTAGGCATATGAAAGAAAGTAAAAAGAACAGGTGAAATTAATTCTAGTATAACGTTTTGTTTAACCGATGTATTCAAAATACTATCATTTCAACATGTAATCATAATCAATACGGAAAATTATTGAGATATGTCAAGTCCTTTTTCTTCAAAGAAAGCCTTGAAATCCACTATGTTCTGACACTTACAGCACATCTCAATTCAGACTAGCCACACTGCAAGTGCTCAAAAGCCACATATGGCTACTGATTACGGCACTGGACAGGAAAGGTCTGGGCTATAAATAAATCCTTTTAAGACACCAGTCAACTTTAGGTTCAAGATACTTGTAAACTCTATTCTTAGGAACAGGTTTATATTAAAAAGTAATTTTCAAACTCAAAGCACGTGGCAAAAATGCAAAGCTATCTAAAGTGATATGCATTGAAAAACAAACAGTTTTTAAAAAATTAAGCATCCATAACAAGGTGGATGCTTCTGAAGCCCTCAGACTCATTTTTTCAAAGTCAAAAATAAATTATGTAATCAATCCCGTGTCATGAACCCAACCCCTCCAACAAATACTTTGGAGTTCATGCAGTCCGGGACACTCTTTTTATAGACGAAAAAGAATCCTTGCCAACCTTTGCACCCAGCAACTGACTTCTGTCTAGCGTGACAGACGGTCAAGTGTTGATTAGCTGACGGATACACTGTTCCAGGCAACCACGCACTGAGTCATAGCTGCCGAGTGGGACCCCAAATGAAACCTTACATAATAAACCAGAAGAGGATTAAAGATGCCCGGCAGGAATTTAACATAGATTAAACAGTCCTCCAAAATCTGCACAACAAAACCTGCTCAGAACCATCCCCTGAGGAGCAAAAAAGACTAATGTCTGAAATTTAGAAATTCTGAAGATCAAATGCAGGAAGGGCAACAGATAGGAATATCTGAAAAGGAATCCTATGTTGAATCATCGCCCTCAGGAACAAAACGCTCCAGCTCAGTGTCATAATTTCCATCGTCACTCTAGCAAAGAAAGAAAGTCATGAGCTGGCAAATCCAATAGCCATGCTGGAGACGCGATGGAAGCCGGACTCGACTGAAAATCCTGAAGTCACTGAGGCCGATTTTAAACGATTAACGTGAAACTCCAAGCAGATGGGGAATTACGAAGATAAATCAGTAATGGACAAAATGCAACCAAAACAAAGCTACAGTCAAAAGTCAAATTCCGACAAAGTATTAGACTAAATCATAAAACTCAGCCAAAGCAACTCTGGCCCTTTATATAGAGGACTGAAGTCTCAGTCCTGCTCATCACAGGAAAGAAAACGCAGACCGCCTCTTCACTGAACATGTAACATAACCTAATCCAGACAGGCTGGGTGAGGTGGCTCTGGAACCCACGGGTTAGTGAGAGAGCCAACATCCTCACAGGGCATCATGGAAGAATACACTGGTTCTTCGCTGGAAATTTTAAAAGGAAATATGTATTGCTTTTAAGTCTGCAAATAGTTAAGTATTCTTAATATTAGTAGTAAGGGAGTCCCATGGGGTTCAGTCTCTGGTATGTGTCACAGTCAAGAAATGCAGTTTAGGGGTACCCGGGTGGCTCAGTTGGTTAAGCGTCTGACTCTGGCTCAGGGTCATGAACTCACAATTTGTGGGTTCAAGCCCCGTGTCGGGCTCTGGGCTGACAGCCCGGAGCCTGGAGCCTGCTTCAGATTCTGGGTCTCCCTCTCTCTCTCTGCCCCTCCCCTGATTGTGCTCTGTCTCTCTCTCAAAAAAAATAGACATGCAGTTTAGATGCCAAAAATCATAGGAAAGGAAACCCATTCTCTCAAAGGACACTGACCTCCTCTCAAATACATCTTCCTCAGCAATATTTAATAAAGTCTTCTTCTTTTTTTCTTTAAGTTTATTTATTTTTGAGGGAGCAAGGGGCAGAGAGAGAGGGAGACCGAGGATCCCAAGCAGGCACCATGCTAAGTGCAGAGCCTGAAGCAGGGCTCGATCTCACAACTGTGAGATCATGACCTGAGTCGAAATCAAGAGTAGGATGCTTAACACCAATAAAGTCCTCTTCTACAAGCAAACTTCTTTCTAGAAGTCTACTTTTTCTACACTTCTACTTCTATAAGTTCATGCAATTACTCTACCCCCAACCCCATGCTCCCTTCCCACACTTTCCCCCTCCTCCTCACCCATAGAGTTTTAGCACTTTATTACGGGAGATCAACTTGGCCTGTCTCACAGTAAGAAATAACACTTCCTCTTTGGAAGAGTGAGGAATAAGGCTAGCAAGATTCTGGCAGATTCTCTGAGGCAGGGTAGAGAAGGGGAAGTCCATGAGCACTCCCTCATTAATGATATGTGTCCTGTCACAATTACGAAACACCCATGCTGGGCCCAGACAGGACACAGCATCCAGAAGATCAGAATCTGAGGAGAGTCAAGAACAGTGTTTAAAAAGTCAGGAAATATTCTAATAGAGGAGGAAAATCAGCCAGAAAAACAAACAAACAAACAAACAAACAAACAAACAAACAAAAAACCAGTGGGCATTCAGCAAAACTGCTCTCATGTACCCAATCACTCACTTACTGTGGGTCCCACACCAGCTGTCCTCTCCCTTCACCTGCACACCAACCTACACTTCTCCATTTATTACCATCTCCATAGTCCCCACCATTCCCCTCTCAAAATCCATTCTTTCTTCCTATTGACATAAAACAGCAACAGACCATTCAGAAGCCCCAGTACTTACACTACCCGTAACTCAGTGATGGAAAGTCTCTTTCAAGGAAGCAGGGTTTTTTCACCCCATAAATAATGAAAAGGATAGAAATAAAAATATTCTAATGAACGATCTCAAGTAAAACTCAAGTGAGTGGTGAATCTGATGTTCTTCTGAGTACAGATTTTCATAGAAGAGAAAGCTGAAGAACTGGAAGAAAGAATCTCGAGACAATTTTCCTAGACTATGTTTTTTTCAAGGGCTGAGTCTGGGCAGAACTCTTGATTTCTTTGTGATGTGGAGGGGGAAAGACCTAGCGAGGGTCATCCATTGCAACCACCTGTTTTCCAGAATGGATGTTTTCATTTCCTACCATGGGCCCAATCTCAAAACTATACTTCAACCCAGAACCTATGCCACGGTGTTCACATGTGTTCTGAGGGATGTTATGAAGAAAATGTAATCTATGGCCCAATAAATTTGGTGATTTAATGGACTCATGTACAACTCGAGAGTGAAATAGAAAAGACAGCTTTCCTAAAAGCCTGGTTCTCAGAGTATGGTCTATATAACTCAGTGAACCAATGTCTTCCAAATAATCAATGCGTGATGTTACACAATCACACATTCTTAAAACATTCATTAAAGTACAGGACAGACCAATGGATTTTAAAATAACAAAGTACAAAACTGCTCTGATACAGTTTCAGATATCATATTGCATCTAACCTTTAAGAAATTACCACTTGTCAAGTTTTGGTATAGTAGTAAAACACACGGGGGCGCCTGGGTGGCTCAGTCGGTTTAGTGTCCGTCTTCCGTTCAGGTCATGATCTCATGGTTTGTGGGTTCGAGCCCCGCGTCAGGCTCTGTGCTGACAGCTCAGAGCCTGCAGCCTGCTTCAGATTGTGTCTCCCTCTCTCTCTGTCCCTCCTCTGCTCACACTCTCTCTTTCTCTCTCCCCCTAAAATAATAGAACATTAAAAACATATATATCCACAATTTTCTAAGAAGGGTATAAAATGTTTTTCCATTTTCCTACCACATATCTGCATGAGGACAAATTTTCTTTATATACTCAACCAAAACAACATATCACAACAGAATGAATGGAGAAGCAGCTGAGAATCCAGTAGTTTGTCTATTAATCCACACAAAAAAGATTTGGGGGGAAAAAAAAAGAAGTAAAACTATGTCACTCGTATCATTAAATATTTTTGGAAACCATATAGTTTTCACAAAAATAGTATTTTTTTTTTAAGTTTATTTATTTTGAGAGACAGAGGGATAGAGAGAGCAGAGGAGGGGCAGAGCAAGAGAGAGCAGAGGAGGGGCAGAAAGAGAGAGAGAATCCCAAGCAGGCTCTGTACTATTAGCACTGAGCCCGATGTGGGGCCTGAACCCACAAAGCCACAAGATCATGACCTAAACCAAAACCAAGAGCCGGATGCTTAACCGACTGAGCCACCCAGGTACCCCACAAAATTGTTATTTATGCTAACACATAAGGGGCTTATTACTTTTTACGAAATTAGTTCCTTTATAATTTCTCAGTTTTAATTTCTAACACAGTAGTTATTAATAGAAACCACACTCATCCTCTTTGGGATCTTCAATAATTTTTTAAGACTGAAAAGGGGTCCTCGTATCAAAAAGTTGGACACGCTACCCTAACGCATTTTGATCGCAGAAGTATTTCTCTGTGGAACACGTTGATTATATTCTAATATATATTCATTCTAATATGTATTCATATATATTCATCTTGTGTTCTAAAAATGTTTCCTTTATATGCCTCTTCTCCCTAGACACACTTCAGCAAGCTAATTTATATGCTCTCAAAGGGTTTTCTCTCAAATAGTAGTTTTGTGCTATGACCCTGGCAGTAAACGCACATATCTCTCCCCTGGCAGGCACAACCGAAAGTGATCTCGTCTGTTTAGAAGAGGCCTTGATCTCAAGAATTATTTCACCGAGCAAATGTTACCAAAAATCACGAGAAACGATGACATAGGTTAACGTGATCCTACAGCAGATAATCCTCTACTATGAGATTCACTGCCAGAGGTGTCCCAAGAACATAAAAGCTATCAGGCCAGATGGAGAATCAGGGCTAATCTCGCTTGCCATTCAGTTTCCCACAAAAGCGGATCGCTGATTGAGGTACCTCTGGTACAAATTACCCTTTCACAAAAGGAACAGGGTGACAGCAGTCTATTACTCTGAGTACTGGCAATCTGTGTTTGGAAAAATGGGAATGCAAGCCAAAAATAACTCAAGAACTAATTCATATTTCTACCGTGGCTTTTCAGAACACGGAGTCAGGCCAGTTGTCTACTTTCAGCCAGACTGGAAGCTCCAATTACGGAATTTAGTTCTAAATCTCTTCTTCCCGTCAGGTACCTGAATGACTGGCCAGAAGCCTGTTCTCAGATGGCTGTAAAAAAATTTGGGAAAGAGTCAAAAGTGTGAAGTGCTGAACAACTCCTCCATGAGAAAACTCTCCCCAAGGAAATTCAGTCCTTATATAGAACTGGCCTGGGGCACAGGCTGTTCAGTCCTTCAATTTACATTCTGGAGTCTGCCCAAATAATAGGAAGCATTAAGTTTATTTATCCCATTTTTAAAGTATCTAGTTTATAAAAATGTTGCTCATGGATGACCAGGATCTTGGGAACTGAAGACACTCATCTCGGTCTCCTTTTTCCCGTTACCTAAGACTTGAAGTGAAATGAGCATATAATCTGCTTCTGGTAAAACTTTCTTCAACGAAAATTTTTTATGGCCGTAAGGGCTAAGGTCCTCTTCTAGCTCATTTGGTCCCCCCAGCAACTCGATGAGATAGACACAATAATTATCCCTATTTTACAGATGAGAAAACAGGCTTGGTGTTGCCTATGGTCACCCAATTTATAAGTGGCAGATGGGACCGGAATTTGGTCCCCTCTGAACCTCTGTACTGGAATGCCGTCCTGTCTACCTGAAATGCATGGACAATAACATTAAATGATTTATTAACAAGGAGATATCCAATTCTGTGGGTAAAATAGCGGATTTAAGCTGCAAATTAGCCTTTATTGACAAAGGCCTTCATTACATGCCGGCGTGTTAGGTTCCGTGCTGTCGCCCACCATGACCCATGCACCGGCCACGTGGTATTTACCAATCTCTCCTTCTGCCTTCCTTCCAAACTGGACTAATACCGTCTTGCATGGTCCCTGGAGCAGCACTCACTGAATGAATGAGTGAAAGAACCAAGGTGTGAACAAACAAAAGTGAATCTCTACAAATCTACTTAGTCACCAAGAATATTAATTTCTAAAGGAAGTTTCTACACTCTGGAGGGTGTGCAGAAACCACCCCCCCCCCCCCAAAACACAAGACAAACAAAAGAAACCACACACAAAACAGAACAAAACAAAACCAAACCCAGTACGGTGCAGGGAGAAAAACATTAGCATTTCTATTTCTATTTCCTGACATTTAGCACATGACTGACACCGGCCTCCTCATTCGGTGTGGTGTGCGTGGCAGACAGCCACACAGGGATGCAAGGCCTGCCATGGACACTCCCCAGCTCACGGGGTTAGTCAGCACTGGGGCCCTCACCTGTTTGCTTTCCATAGGCTATACCCAAGCGCAGCTCATATGGGCCCAACTGAGAAAGCGGCCGTAGGGATTAGATTTTCAATTTTACCTAAACTGACCCTCACGAAAAGGACAAGTGACTTTAAGTGAGTCCTGCACAGGGCCGCAAGACGTAACGACAGCACAAGCTCCAATACACAGGAAGGTTACAGACCTGACGATATTGTTACCATTTCTCATAGGACATTTTTCTCAGCCACGTTGTGAGATATAACAATAACCAGTTGACCAGCTGCCATAAAGTTGGCAACACACACACACAAAACCTGAAAGTAGCAAAACTTGGATTCATATCCACTATTCTTGTCAACGGTCTTTGCCTAAGTGAACGTGATACCTTAGGAAATTGGCTAATATATCCTTACACAGCTTCTTTTTTTTTTTTTTTAATTAACTTATTTATTTCTCAGAGAGCAAGAGAGAGAGAGCGAGAGAGAGAGCGCTCGGGGGAGGGGCAGAGAGAGGGGGGAGAGAGAGAATCCTCAGCAGGCTCTGTGCTGTCAATGTGGAGCCTGATGCAGGGCTCAAACTCACGAACCATGAGATCATGACCTGAGCCGAAATCAAGAGTCAGACACCTAACCAATGAGTTACCCAGGTGCCCCTACAGCTTCTAAATAAATATATTTTTATTAATAGGGTCAACAATGTGGAGCTCACTGATCTAGAATTTGCTACTCAAACTGCAATCTGCAAAGAAGCAGCATCAGCATCACCTGGCAGCTTGTTAGAAATGCAGTCTTACGGTCAGTCCATCCCAGACCTCCTGGACCTAACTTTGCATTTTAACAAGGTCCCAGGCGATTCATGTGCACATTTCTGTTTGAGAAGCACTGCTTTAGAGCACATACCTTAAATGATCTGAAGCCTAACATTTCAGCTCTTATTTATAAGTTGAGACCGAGTTCTCTGTTGAATTTTTGAACTCATAAATTTATAATTCCTAATATCTGTTATCAAATGTTCTTTAAAACCGCAAAGAAATGATCCCCACAAACGAAAAACCCGGTGAAATAATCTATGTATAACCACCGCGTTATCGTGTTTATCCCAGTCTCTGTAAAGTAAGTGTCCTGATCCCCAAACGATGAAAACCCATCTAGCGACCCCTTCATCGTTTTCACCCCCACTTCCACTTACTTTTGTTTGATCGTCGGCCTTGAACACGTAGCAGATACTCTGCTGGCTGCCTGCATTGTCCTTAATCAGACAAGCAAAGTAACTTGGATCGTGGCTGTTGTGGATCAGTTTGTGAACATGCTGGGGCTTACACTCGAAGATGCTGGAACAGATCAGTGGATCCCACTGTTGACTTCTGCCCGGCTCGGGTTCACATCTCAATCCGGAGGGTGAAACACAAAGCCGGACCTGCTTGGTACCAGGCTCCTTTTTGGAGGACTGCCCGCTGAGCCTTCGCACCTCGGCCACGACCCACGGCAGCATCGGCATGGTGGTCAGAGCGTGCACAGGCAAGGAGCCGACCAGCTGCAGGCCGAAGTCCACTGAGGCCTCGTTAGGAAACAGATGTCTCCTCGCCGTGAATGTTATTGGTTCCATTTTGGGAAAGGTCTGGAAGCTCAGCAAAACGTTGCCACTGTTTTCTACTTTAGAATGAGCAATCTACTTTATGTGCTTCTGAGGCAGAATCCTGCGGGAGAAAAATAGAGGCATTAGAATTTAATGAAATCACAGCAATAGCTACTTTCAGAGAGTTATTATTTCAGAAGAACTTAAAAGCCCGAAACCCAAACGCAGGCAGAAACGGATATTAATACGAACAATCTGCTTTGCCTAGAAAGAGGTGCCCTGAAATTGTGCTTCATATAGAATCTGAGAAGGCCATAACTGTCACACTCAATACGGGTTACAAAGAGCCCACCGGGAAACTC
This sequence comes from Leopardus geoffroyi, assembly GCF_018350155.1. Classification (NCBI taxonomy): domain Eukaryota; kingdom Metazoa; phylum Chordata; class Mammalia; order Carnivora; family Felidae; genus Leopardus; species Leopardus geoffroyi. The sequence goes on from NC_059327.1 coordinate 173,991,123, forward strand.
CTGTGAAACGAAAGCCTCATAGAGCCAGCAGAAGCAAGCAGGACAGAAAACAATACAGTCCTGCTCAGATACTTTTAAACCCTGTTCTATCAACATATATTTCAAGGAATTTTTTTAAAGTAATCTCTATGCCCAATGTGGGGCTCGAACTCAAGCCCCCGAGATCAAGAGTCACATGCTCTATGGACTGAGCCAGCCAGGTGTCCCTAAAAGGAATTTTGTAAAGATAATCAAATTCAGTAGTGGTGAGTCTACCCCCCAAAAAAGTAATCTTGAGAGAAAAAATATCAGCTAACCATTATCATAGTCTACTGAACCAGACCAGTTTTCAACAACTGACCTTTTCAATTATGATACCGCATAAGTTTTAAAGGGCTCTCCCTGACATAGTCCAGAGGTTCTGAACAAGAATTCAAATTCCATTAACATGTAATTGGTGCCAGTTATGCTCCAAATATCGCCATAAATCTTGTTTCATTTAATTCATGTATTATAAACCATCATGTGCACACTCTCCTCATCAATAGAAGATGCTGTTTCCAGGGGCTCCTGGGTGGCTCAGTCGATTAAGCCTCGGACTTCGACTCAGGTCATGATCTCAGCGTTTGTGGGTTCAAGCCCCGCGTCGGGCTCTGTGCTGATAGCTCAGAGCCTGGAACCTGCTTCGGATTCTGTGTCTCCCTCTCTCTCTGCCCCTCCCCCACCTCTCAAAAATAAAGTAAAACATAAAAAAACATTAAAAAAAAAAAAAGAAGATGCTGTTTCCAGGAGACCCAAAGTCTCTCACCTGCTTCCCCCCCACCCCCCTACAGGTGATTTTCAACAAACGCATTCGATGTATGCTAACGCCTTCCTGTTCCACTGGTAACAAAATCCTTCTGTATAGAGCTGACTTGTCTACAGGATCTCAGTTGTCATCCTTCCTCATCCGCTCGCTGGATCTTCTTCTCTCATGTTCTTCCTGAGCACCTACACACTGCATCTATCTGATTCACCATTGTTGTCCCCAGTGCCTGGCAGTGTCTGGCTCAGAACAGAGTCTCAGTAACATTATAAACAAGTGAATGAAGTCTCCTCCATCTAAAAAAAACCAACAACAACAACAAAAAACCCACAAAAAACATTTTCCCTTGACCTCAAACCTCCAGCCCCAACTCCTCCTTCCCTACACAACTTTCTTCACAGTAAAGTCTACACTTACTGTCTCCACTTCCTACTGCCCATCTATAATCTGGATTTTGACCAGATGTACTGCCTGTGCATCGAAATTACTCCCGTTAAGGTCACCCGTGTCCTTTGGCTGTGAAATCCAAAGGGGCCAAAGTAGTCCTTAAGTGTCTTGTCCTTTCTGATGAATTTCTCATTGGGGACCACTCCTTCCTGCTTGAAACCCTTCTGTTTCTCATCTTACTTCTCTGGTTGCTTCTTTTCAGGTTCTTTGATGGCTTTTTTCCCATTTGACTCCATTCCCTCTCCTCATTCCACCTGCTTTCTTTGGACAGTCTTACCTAATGGCTTGGTGTCCACAACCACATTCTAATATTCCTGCTGCTGCTAACAGCTTACTTTTGCAACCCAGGCACATTGCAGGGGTGATCTCATTCCGTCTTTACAACAACTTTCATCTCCAACCTTAGTCTCAGTTACAGACTACTAGTATTGCCACCGTTACGGCCTGGGTCACTGAGACCTGGAGAGCTTGAGGTGCTCATCACAGGTGGGCGTGGGAGAGTTTGCTCCTGATTCTCCACCCATCCCCTTGAATGCTACACAAGAACATCATCTATCACATATGCATTGATGAGCCCCGTGCGTTTGTCTCCCATTGAACCTCCTTCGTGAGATCCAGATGAGGGCAGGCCATTCAATATTCCTAGCTGAATAGCCGAGAGGCCCCTCAACCACAATTTACTATTTTTAAACTGACTCAGTCTCACCTCCCCCCTTCCCAGAACTTCTCTTCCTTCCCATAAACTCTGTCTCTGTAAACAGCATCGCTATTTCATTGGCCAAGCCAAAGGCCAAGGGGTCACTGCTACAGACTGAATGCTGAAATTGTAATCCCCAATGTGATAGTATTTGGAAGTCAGGCCTTTGAGAGGTGATTTGGTCATGAGGCTGAAGCCCTTATAAATGGGATTGGTGCCCTCATAGAGACTCAGAGTACTCCCTTGCCCCCTTCCAACATGTGAGGAGATAAGAGAAAAGACAGCTATGTATGAGCTGAGAATATTCAATATTCAAATTCTAAACCTTTTCTGACATAGAACTAAAGTCTATTCTTTTAACTCTATCTCTTTCTATGTGATATATATGCATATACAATGATTGCACTTTTGTAATAGGGTTTGAACACAGTTTGGAGCTAGTTTTTTATGTTAAATGTTCAAAAGTTCAGAAATAAACTCATACTTTAGAGCTCTAACATAGTTCATGGAAATGTATTCCCTTATCTCTTCTCTTTTAAAGTAAACCCGTTGATGAAAACAGACTTGAAGTCCATATAACCCCATAAATGTTTTCTCTCTCTCTTCTTTTTTCTCTCTCTCACCTGGTGAGAGATTAAATGTCTGGCTCGACTTCACTCTTGTAACTGAATCTGGTTCAAGTTCTAACTGTTGACAGCCGCTAATCCCAAGACATGTTTAAAGAAGTACTAGAATTATTACAAAGGAGAGACCTGAGATCTATCAATTAGTGTAGATGAGGCAATTCTTAATATGGTGGCAACAATATACAAAATTATTTTTAGTTTTCTTGTAAGGCAATATACACCTAGTGTACAAAATGTACACAATGTAGTCATTCCAAACATTTAGTAAATAATCAGTCACCAAATTAGTTCTGCCAAGTCACTGACAAAACTATTTGAATGTTTAAAGTCTTCATTTTTGAACCAGCTATGGCACATTCTTAGTTTCCCTGTAAAACATAGATTGGTCCTTAATACCATTTGTTAACTATCACATAATAAGTTCTACCCCAGGGAGCACTGGCTGGCTCAGCTGGAAGAGCATGGAACTCTTGATCTCAGGCTCATGAGTTCGAACCCCACATTGGGTGTAGAGATTACTTACATAAATAAAACTTTAAAAAAATAAGTTCTACCCCAGAGATGACGATAATTATTTATAATCAATTCAAATTCTGCTGACAGAAGATTCATGATAACTTAGACTAGGTGAGTAATTGCACTACTTTTTAATAAAAAGTTCCATGAAACAGATGAACTATTCAAATAATGTTAGATCATGTTTTAAACCATATCAGTCCACATCATTTGCATGCCATGTGACTGTAATTCCCAGATAGAACCATCTATTCTAAGAGGGCTGTCTTGTGCATCTCATTGTGCATCGTACCCTCAGTAAGAAATACTATGATCTGTTACTCCAGGGGACTTCTAGTTACGTTTTCGTTTGTAGATTCATATGTAAAAGCTCTATCCCTTACAGAGACCATCTGTATTCTACACCACTCCTACCTACCACAGTCCATAAACACGGTGGGCACCCCAAACACAAAGATACTCTTTTATTAGAACAGTTGTGATAATCTTCTTAGTGAGTCCTAGATCAAATATCCTATATCAAACATCCCATGCACTTAGTATTATAAAATCTGAAAGCTAGGAATGTCCTTTTAAGCTCTTTTAAGCTCTTATATTTGAACTGAGGAAACTTGGTTCTGGAGAAGTTAAGTGGTTTGTCCAAGTTGGGTGACAGAATTAGGACAATCCGATCACTGACTGCCATCCAAGTACTGCAAAGAACCTCAGTTTCCTCACGAAAATGCTTTCAAGCGTGAAGTTGTGAAAGCAAGTCACTTAACCTCCAAATCTCAAATTTATTCTAGTAAGAGAATGGAACAAGATCATCCTCAAGTTGTCTTCTATCTCTAAAATCTGGTAAATCTAATTTTCACAATGTATAATACCAAATGTCCCGACATTGTGTGGGGATAGAAAGCTGCTTCATCTTCCTGTCAAGAATACAAATGTGGGGGAGGTACATGAAGAAAGAATAGGGTTTATTGATCAGGAAGCGAGCAAAGAGACGGTGGGAGTGAGCAAGCCGCCATTGGGAACGCTCTCTTTTCCCAGCCCCTTTCCATGCCCTCCCAGCAAACCACAGGGGGTATGACGGGGAACTTTCCAGAAGCTAGCAATGACACCACCACTGCAGACTCAGCCCTTACCTTCTCAGTGTGCTGGTGGGAGGGGAGGAGGGTGAAGGAGAGGGATAGAGGGAGAGATGTTGAAGCTTCTAGCTCCAAGCCAGGTTAGGAACCAACCAAGACTGGGTAGCTGTTGGAGACCCCTAGGATGGGCAGAGTCCGAGATAGCTATTCATTTCCCCTTAGAAATCAGTTGTTTAGTTTTTCTGTTCTTCACCCCAGATAGAGTGGGAACACGGCTGAACAGAATTATTCTGCTACCCAAATACTCTAATCTCATGCAGTAAGATCACTGTGGCGTGGCTCCACTATTTGTCCCCGAATCCCACCCAATCAGAGCAGTGTGCTGCTACCTAGGAATTGCCCTTGAGTTCCAAAGATCTTTTGAGTGGTAGGCGATGTCACAGAGCCATCACACAGAGCTCCTAGAGCTGGCAGATCCAACCTTTTCATCACCAAGGCTGCTCCAGCCCCGGTATGCACCTTTCTAAATTGACACATAAAGTACTGATGTTTTGAATGACTTCCTTCCTACATAAATCAGAGCCAATTTAAGACTAGACTAGTCCTTTAGAATGCCATGGCCACTTCTTGTATTCTCTGCTACTTTACGGAAGAGGATGAAGGGGTGAGAGTGGGGGTCCTAGCAGCCTTCAAGGATTATGCATACACTTCCCTCCGGCATGGCTGCTTTAACTTATTCTCCCAATAATAATAATAATAATTGTTAACACATAATAGCACTTACTGTGTGACTGTTAACTGATTTAGCTCTTCCAACAACCCCAGACAATTAAAACGATTATTATCATATGTAAATAAGGACTCTAATGGACTTTTACCATTATCACCTCCAATTGAAAGAGAAGAGATGAGACAGAAGTTGCTGGCACAGAGAAATAAGGTCAGTTGCCCAAGGTCATACTAGCAACAAGTGGCAGAACCAAGTTTTGAACCCAGATCCTTCCACTCCAGACTTTGTGCTTGCTCTAACCACTTTGCTAGAGGAATACTTACTGACCAACCACCTCTTCTGGGACATTACATATATGATCTTCTGTATTCTTACAACTCTGAGAAGTATGTTCTATCATCCCCATTTTCTATAAAGGTCCCCTGGCTAATGGTGAAGGTAGGATTTGTCTTATGCCCAAATTTCTGTTCTTTGTGATATAAACATCTCTAGAAGGGAATAACTCTAAAATATCTCTCTATCTAAATTTTGCTTGGTCTCATTAATCCAAATCTAATGTCAAAATTATACCTTATGTTATAATATAGGTATTATATACATAAGGTATCATATAATAGTAAGTATACTATAATAATATGTTATATAAGGTATGATATAATAATAGCAATAAGTAATGTGCATTGTGTGCTCACCATGTATCTGGCACTGTTCTAAGAACCTTACATGTATAAATTCATTAAGTTTGACAACAATCTCATAAGTACTTACCTTCTTTGGAAGCTTAGATTTACTGATCATAAATAATGTATTGTTAAATAAGTAGACTCTCTTTTTTCAAGATATTATTTTTGTAAGATATTATTTTTAAGTAATCTCTATGCCCAACATGGGGCTCAAACTCACAACCCCAAGATCAAGAGTCACATGCTCTTCTGACCGAGTCAGCTAGGTGTCCCAGTACACGCTCTTTTTAAGAGAAAAATACTTCTGCCTGTCACAAAGGAAACAGGCATACTCAAAATTAAATGCCCCTTTATTGGTGCTAAAACGTACTTCCTACATTCTGCACAGCTTTACTGAAACCCAAGTGTCGTGATTTTTTATATGGCCCAAATATGACAAATTCTTTTCTAAACATTCAAAACCTGAAAACCGACACATTGCCCTTAAAATCTAAGAACCCATCAAATGGAAATCTCAGCTTGAAAATGTCAAAAATTGTGAAAATAGAAACCTTCATGTCTCTAAAAAAATCTTTTTAACCAGACGTGGGGAATGTGGGGTTGGGAAAGAAAAAATGAAGATAAAAGTTAGCAAAGGCAACGGTAAGGCACCAGTTCTGCTCTGAAAACCTAAATCCTCTGCCATCACCAGGGGGCTACAAACCCAACACTGCTTATCCCCCGAGGGGACTCCCTGTCACTTTAACGAACAGACTCTGATCCTCCAAATTCTAATGTTCAACAAAAGAAAAAGGCTGGAAAACATGTCACATGTTGGGACTAACGTGGCCATTATACTTAAGAAGTGCAGCCCAGCAAACAGGGAAAAGGGTAAAGCAAACCACACCAACACATAAGCAGACTTAGGTCATCTGGGGAGCGTAAAGAACAGAGGCTGGGGAACTTTGAGACATGCCGCCATGAAAAGAGGAAAAGGGGCCTAAGGGAGTTGTCATTTTGACAAGATAAAATTAAAGGCGTATTCAAAGACAATCCTCTCAAGCAGGAATCCCTACTCCTGGCGCCATAATGATTGGACAAGCTGGCGTGAATGGGGCGCTTGGCGCAACACTGCTTAGCTGTGGTACATCCTAGAAGGTCCTAGAAGATCTGGCAGAAAGGAGGCGCCCACCCACACCTGGCTCCAACAGGATGTATTTGAGTGTGAGGCAGCCTTTCGGGTCGAGGCTGCCTTTTCGGGAAATGGAGGACAAAGACTGTCTGTGTCGACAGGTGGATAATCAGGGAGAAGAGGCAAGCTGAGTTTCCTCAGAATCACTCAGTCCTTCCTCATAGCCTCCCGTACTGTGACAAACAATGTCATGGGGAGAAAAGTCATCCCAATACTGATACAATTGCACCCAACCAGAAATGCTATCATGGTGAAAGGGAAATCCCCAGAGCTCTCAGTGGGAAAGACAGTGGTAGACTATGGCAGGAGTCCCATCTGCAAAACTTTAATTTGATGTTAATAAAATTTATAACTACACCAACGAATTTCCCCCCATTTTACTGGTTTGCAAATGCCTGGACAGATCAATGTAAAGACATTTATTTTAATTATCACCTGATGATTTTATTTACTGATGTGAGCCACACTTAGTCCCTTTTACATCTCCTTGCACTCAATTAATAGTCTCAGGATACTCCTCTTGTGTTCACTTTGGAAAATATCCCCTAAACATTTCACATGCACCCTTTAATTCACAGCTGTGTCCACAATCCAGGAGCTCATACTATGCCAATGGTTACTTACAGATGAATCTCAGGAGAAAGCCCTTTTTATGGTCTAATTTCCCTGTAACTTGGTGAAAGAAGAAAGAAAGAAAGAAAGAAAGAAAGAAAGAAAGAAAGAGAGAGAGAGAGAGAGAAACAGGGAGATTCAAGACTGTGATAAGCATTCCATTTCAAACAGTTGTTACAACACCTGTTTGCAAAGCAGTCAATCCTTTTTTATACAAACTGTTTCATGCAATGTTCTTATTCCTTTAGACAATCTTCAGGATTCTCAGGGAAGAGCTGATCATGAGGAACACCTCCGCCCCAAGCAACAGAAGGCATCACAAGTCTAGCTGCTTCAGGGATCCCTAACCCAACAGAACAATAGAACACAAAGAGCCCAGAAACACAGGAGAGTCATTTAGCAAGGTGGATACCCAGGCTCTTAACCACAGATCTCCAGTCAGTCTTCCACCCTCTGCCCCTCCCACCCAGAGCAGGCTCTGAAAACATAACAAAACCCAGGGGTGGCTATGCTTCAACTCTTACCAACTGCATCAAAACTGGGAAGGGAGTGAGAGTCTGCTTTCCAGAGGAAGGGGTTTCTGTCAAGATCCCTGTAGTTCAGCTTAAGTACAGTGCCAGGAGTTTTGAAGTCTGGATTTGTAGAGATAACGGAGTTTCTTGGCGTGAGCCATTTAAACCAGTTCATCCCAAAATGCTCTTTTAAAGTCTGAGTATATTAATAAGTGCAATCATCCAACCATCTAAAAGTTAGAATGAGACATCTACACATATCCATTAATGTAAAGCACTCTGAAAATTAAACTGTTCGGTGGGAGGAACAATCACCACTTTCAATTTCTTTTCCTTTTTAAGCCACTTTCAGAGAATAACATATTTTAAATAAAATAACAACAACAGGTAAAGCCACCTCTAGGTGGATTTCAAAGAAAACAATCTCTTAAAACAACACCGGTGTGTGCTAAAGTTTGAGGAGCCTCATAATCACAGACCGATCAGGAAGCTGCTAGAAACAATTAAGCAGGGTTTCAAAATGACTGGTACAGGATGTGCCCATAGAAAGAAATGTTGTGCGCTCCGGTGGAGCTGCCAAAGTTACTACTGCAAAGTACCCTGAACTTTTAAAGGATGATATGGGGTCACTTTGACCACTCTCCTCCTAATCCGGTCACCCTACAAACACAACAGCCCCAGAGATATTTGGCGGGAGGGGTGGATACCGAGCCAGCAGGAGTGAAAGGGGGCAGGAGGAAGGTGCCCGTGGGAGCTCCTGGGTGGTTATGAACTTCAAGGTTTCACTTTCGTCCAAGTAGGGGGCGAGAAGGTGGCAATGAACCCCACCCACCCCGGAAGCCCACCGTGCGGCGAGCACAGCAAGAACGCCCTTGGGCCGCTGAATTCCAGCTTCGCCGGCCGGGGAGCTCAGGCGCTGGGTGCGGGGGGAGGGGGGCGAGATGCCGCGGGCGGTGCGGGAGACCCAGAAAGCACCTACCTGTGCCGCGGCGCGCTCAAAGCCCGGGGCCCCTCCGGGACGCGCAGGTGCTCGGGGGCGGCGTGGGGCCAGCCTGCGCGGGCGGGGCGCCCATCGTGCCGGGCCGGCTGCGCTTTTCCGCTGCGGGGGGCCGGCGGGGATCCCCTCCGCTCGGCTCCCGCCTCTTCTTCACCGGGCTGAGGACCCGGCAGGTCCCGCGGCGGCCGCAGCAACAGGCACCGTGGCGCGGGGGCTGCGCCGGCGGCGGCGGCGGCGGCGGCGGCAGAGGAGGAGGAGGGGGAGGTGTCTGCGCGCGGCTCGCGTTTCCTCCTCCCCGGGCTGGGCGAGCGCGGGGGAGGTGAAGGGAGGGCAGAAGCCGGGATCTCCCAACTTGGTCCCCAGGGACCTGAGAGGGGGACGCGGTGCTCCCTCCCTCCTCTCTGCGCCTTGTGACTCTGCGCGAGCGGCGCGGCCGGGACAGGCGAGTCCCACGCGGGCAACAGCTGCTGCAGTGCGGGTCCGCCGCGGCCTCCCTCCTCTCCGTGCCTCTCCCCTGCGGGACGGCCCATTCTCAGCCCGCCAGGCCGGAGGGTGGGGGGCGGGGGTGTCGGGGCGCCGCCCCAGCCAGCCCCGACGCAGGGTCCTGGCCCGCCGTCCGCCTGGGCTCCGGGGACTCGGGGCCCCGCGCGTGATGAAGGCCCTCGCGGCGGGATGTGCGGTCGCACACCCTGTCCTCGGCAGCCTATTTATAGCAGGTGGTGCTGCCCGCCGCTCGCGTCCCGCGGCGCTCTCAGCAGGTGGCACCGCCAGCCCGCCCTTCGCTGCCCCGCGCTAGCGTCGCCTCATCTGCACCCTCGCTTTCACCTCGCGAAATGGACACAGTGAAAACCGCGCGGAGCACAGGAGGGCGGCCAAGCCACCTGGCCCTTCTCCCCATCACCCCTTCTTCCTGTCCCAGGGTTGCACACAAAGGCAAGGAGTGAACCGAGGCAGGGCCATTCTATGGGGCGCTGGCAGGCGAGACAGGAAAATCAGCGGCTCAGGGAAACAGCGAAGGCTGAAGTGTCGTCGTCCCCCAATGAAACCCCAGTCAGCCCCATTTCTGAACTGCGCGGGTGACGCAGCCGCGCGATACGGCGCCTCTTCCCTCCCGCCGGTCCAGCGCGCGCAAGCACGCGCGCGCGCACACACACACACACACACTCACTCACAACACCCCTCGCCTCTCCTCTCCTCCCCTCTCTGCACTTGCCCTAGAGTGGGATTCGGGGAAGTTCCCAGCGGCCTTGGGGTGGAAAGAGAGACCCGGGAGATGGAAGACCCGGGGGCGGGGAGTGGTCTCCCAGGATGAGGGGATGGCAAGGCGCAGGGAACAGGCAAGCCTGCCAAATTCCTGTCCCAGCAGGTAAATCGGGGCGGTTTCCCCGGGGGGGGGGGGGGAGGATCTGAGGGAAGTAGGGGACGTGACATCAACCCCAGCGACAAGTAATCAGGAAAGGGAGAGCGGGAAGAGAGTGGGACGCGGCGGCGGGTAAGGCAGCCGCTGAAGGGGGCGGCGGTGGAGAAGCCAGGCGGCCTCTTGCAGGATTGTTGGGGCTCAGTGTAGCTGGAGGCCGACTTTAGAGTAGTGGCTGAGAGTTTGGGCTGCAGGGTTGGACTTAAACCCCAATCCGATTCCACCACTGGGGTGGCTTAGGCAAGCTGCTGGACCTCTATTCTCCATTCTCTTACCTGTGTAATGGGACAGATACACGCTTTGTAGGACCACTGTGAAGATAAAGTGGGAAAGTGCATGTAAAATGCTTAGCACGCTGGTGCGAATGTAGACCTCAACTACTGGCCATCTATACCGTGGCTCCGGAGACAAATAGAAATCCAAGGTTCTCTCCTGGTCCCCAACCCGAGCCGTGTGTTCCTCGAATTAACTGAAACTCTTGAAGCCTTTTTGATTAGAACTCTGGGATTCCTTGATCCCATTCCTCTGAATGCTCCCATTCAGGGAAGGTATATTTAAGTGGGACACAAAAGTTTTATCCACGGCTTGATTTAAAATTCTCGTAAGAGTGATAGCAGTTATTTGTAGAGGGGCCAAGCTACTTGGGACACTGTGGTAGGCACTTTGCATATATTGTCTCTGATCCTAACAAATAGTCTGCTGTATAGAGATTATTAAATCCTACTTGACTAAGGAGGAAACTAAGAGGTTAATGCCTCATGGTAGCCACAGAGCTAATAGGTACTGGGACCTCCCAAGATCCAAAGCTACTTGTAACACACTTTCTCTCCTGCCACTGTGTACCTCTCTTGTAGCACTCAGCTCATTCTTTGTTATAGCACAGTTATTTGTGTATTTAGCCTCAAAAATTTTTTAAGAGTAGTGAAGAGTACATACAGGCTTTAATACTTTAATGATTAGAACATTTATTGGGTTATGGAAATTATTCTTCATTAGGTTACAAGATGAGGTAAACCAGTTAAGCCATATTGTTGTCTCGTGGATCACACCATGATTATTTCACATCTTTATCTCCAATTCCCTGTACAGTCTCATTCCCTCTCTGCAGCAGCCTTCTGAAGACACCTACCTCCAGAGTGCTGCGATGTCAAGACAGGTACACTCTCATCCATTTCACTGACACCCCCAAACTGCCTTTCATACATATCCTGCCAGACGATGGTTGAAACAATGACCTAACAGCCATGCCTGCCAGCCACTGCCCCTGGGAGGTGGGGTCAGGCCAAGACGGGGCACTGCACACAGAACATCCTGGATGCTAGAACCTACTCCTGTCCTGCCACTCCACTCCCTTTTCCCTTCCTCACTAGCCCTTTTCACCCCACTCCATCCACACCCCAGGTCCAGAGTGCAGGAAAACTTAGTCCAGATGGGGTGCTCATCAGGCCACCAAGGTAGAAAGTGAAGGGGTGCGGGGAGCAGGGGGGTATCTAGACCCAAGTCTCTCATATTATTGAGGCGTGGAGGGGAAACCTTCCTTCCCCCAACCCCACTGCTGAAATCTAGCACATTGCAGCTCAGAGTTACAAGTTAGTGGCAAATTACCATTTGCCCTGACCCCAACCTGGGTTAGGGAAGGGCCATGGCCTTGTGAGAAGCAGTGATTTCTGTATCACTTTTCCAATTTCCAGGGCCATTTGGTGCCCTTGAAATGATAATGAGGAATTTTATACTTTTAGCTTCCTGGATACAGAACCTCCTTATATTATGTGATTAAGGATTTTCAATTTTTTTTTTTTTTTTTTTCTGTAAAGCCTTGTCTCAGAGAATGGGGATAGCCTGCCATCAACCTCATTTGCACTCATTTCTAGCAGATCTGGAGAAATAGTTGAAGGGACTTTGGAACTGATGGTGACACCTGGGATAGCAGAATGAAGACTGTCAAACAGGGAAGGGACATCCATGTTGTCCCAGTTAGAGCGGAAAGGCAAGAGCTAACCACCCAGCTTGTACTTGCCAAGTGCAAGGAGCTCCTTGCCCTTGTTGTGCAGTTGCACAACTCCCAGCAGGGCAGGTACAACACCATGCCTGAAGCTGGGGCCACAGGGCCTTGGTGACAGCGACAGAGAGCTCTCTGGCTGCCCAGGAAGGTGTTCTGTTGATAGTGAAGTCACCAGTAACAACACTAAGCAGGGAGTGGGGCTAAACATGGCTGTGACTTTGTTCCAGGCCCTTAATTCTCTTGACTGATGTGACCCAGGAACAGGAGTGTAGAGCTCTTCCCCACGTGGGGCATTTACTGGCCTTTTGGCTCAGTAAGTGAAAACCCTGATGGGAAGGTGTCAACATCATGGCTGCCACCATTCCTTGTGTGACAACCTCCACTAGCTCCTGAAATCCTGCCAGGAATCATTCTTGTGGGGCATCCCCTATAGATACTTCCTAATTTAGTCGTTTGCAGCATATTTAATTATTCGTGGTCAAAGACCAGGAACATTAATATCAACTTTAAGAGGGCTGTGGAGCTCTAGACAATGAGCTGTTAATGCCATTAAATCAAGTGGGAAGCCCAGGGGCTGAGAGAAAAAACAGAGGTCACGTTACTTTTGAAAAGGTAAGGGAACCATATACAAATCTAGAATGAAAAAGTCTTTGGTCAATGTAGAAAAGAGAACTTTAATAAAATTACTCATTATTATTAAATCTATCAGTTGTTTAAATCTTCATAGTTGTTAGGAACCCAAAGGATTATTGCTATGATAAGTTTTCACCTAATTTCCAAAAATGCATAAGGAGGTTAAGCGTTCTTTATCAGTGGGCCTATTTCCAAAACTGGCACCCATAAAGGCAAGAAATTAAGATTATACTGGATAGAAAGAACCCTAGGACAGTAAGGTGGTTCACTGAGTATGCTTGCTCCCAGAAATTGGGGGTGACTTTCTGGAGCCTGAGATGGAGAAGGTCTCTGAGGCAAGTCCAAGGTCGGTGGAAAAGGGTGCAAGATGGAGAAGCAGCATCTAAAACATCGAAAGAGACAGCAGCAACCCTGGGGCGTCTCCCAGATCCTGCCAACCCGGGAGTAACTATTAGCATGTAAACAATACATTAAGTCATTAGCTTTAAGAAATACTCCTCATTGAGGAGAAAATGGATTGAAGTTAAATCAGAGAGCACATTACATTGTCTAGCCTACAATACTAGAGCCTTGTGATTGCTTTCTGAAAGGCACAGGGATGATAAAAACACACGATAGTAAAAAATAAAATAAAATGAGCAGACAACCAGTGTGGATCTCGGAATTTCAGAAATTTAAACAAACAAAAATTGCACCGCATGGCAGACTTGTGCTTACAGTGGATGAGACAACATAAATCTATGTGGAGTCAGAGCAAAGGAACTGTATAGAGTAGGTTTCTGCGAAACGTCCAATTTCCTTTTATGGACAAAGCAGATAAAACTCTGGGCACTGGTTCCATTTCCTTTTTCAGCTTCCTCTTCTGGTTGTTAAATCATTAGTTTCTTTACGCAAGCAGTGGTTCCATGCAGCTCTCTGACAATATCCAGCCTTTACTTTACTTGGGGTCCCCACTGCTCACCTGAGCTGGTTTTGTGGGTCTGGGTGTCAAGCACCAAGTTAAGCAAGTGTCAGATAGCATATGTCACCTTTTGTGATGACATCTGAATTTGTCTAAAGTCAGTGAGCATTTCTTGGTATAAATTGTAAGAGTTATGGATTTCGGGGATTTTACCCAGACCCGAGTGGGTAAAATGACCAAGCTTCCAACACGGCAAGATCCCCACTTGAGCTAATCCCAAATTCCATTATGACATGGCTGGGACACAATGTGTAATCTCACCCAGGAAATGCAGTAGCTGGCTAACTGGTCTCCCTGCTTTTGTCCTTGCCACCCTGCAGTCTATTTTTAAAACAGCAGTCAAATGAATCTGCTAAAATATTAGTTGGGCCATGTCACTGCTCTACTTTAGAACCCTCCCATGGCTTCCCACGTTTCCCAGAGTAAAAGTCAGTCATTGTAATGGTGTATAAAGCCCTATGGGACCCTCTCACTCCCCTCCTCCCACCCCCACCCCACCACCTCTGTACTTCATTGCCTGCTACCAGCTTTGGGTCACTCTGGACACATTGATCTTGTGGCTCCTCATACGTGCCAAGAATATGCTTGCCCCAGGGCCTTTGATTCACTATCTTCTCTGCCAGGTGTGTTCTTTCACAGATATCTACATTAGACCTACTTAGTTTACCTTCTTAAGTCTTTTTTTTTTTTTTAAATAGTATCTTCTCCATGTGGCCTTCTCTGGCCAAGTGTTTGAAAATAGAAACCACTGCTACCCCCCCCCCCCCCCCCCACTTCTTATCCCTCTTCCTGATCTGTATTTCTCCATAGCATTTATTGCCCTGGAATATGTTACTTGTGTATCTTTTTTGGCTGTTACTTATGTATCTTATCTGTCCTGTTTCCCCACCCCCCAAACCCATGAGGGCAGAGAATTTTTTCTGCTTTGCTCACTGCTATATCTCCAATGCACAGAATAGAATCTAGCATGTAGTGGACATTCAATAAATAGGTGCTGAATGAATATAATTTGTAACACATGACATTTGTGATTCATTGAGTTCCACATAATACTTCCCTGAAATTAGAAACTTTCAGGGAGGGGAAAGGGGGAAAAAAAGTTACAGAGAAGGAGGGAGGCAAACCATAAGAGACTCTTAAGGACTGAGAACAAACTGAGGGTTGACGGGGGGTGGGTGATGGGCATGGAGGAGGGCACTTGTTGGGATGAGCACTGGGTGTTGTATGGAAACCAATTTGACAATAAATTATATTAAAAAGAAAGAAAGAAAGAAACTTTCAAGGTTTCCCTCTATTTACTCCTTTGTGCCCTCATCCAGTTTCTCAACTGTCCTAAGAGTTCAGTCCTCCCCTCCAGGTGAGCTGAATGGTAACGCACATTTGTTTAACCACGTTTCACTATCAACATAGGATCTGATTTCCAGATATACTGTAAAAGGGTTGTAAAACCATGGAACAACTGGGAATTCAATGTTTGTCAAAAGTTTGGTTAATGGGGCGCCTGGGTGGCGCAGTCGGTTAAGCGTCCAACTTCAGCCAGGTCACGATCTCGCGGTCCGTGAGTTCGAGCCCCACGTCAGGCTCTGGGCTGATGGCTCAGAGCCTGGAGCCTGTTTCAGATTCTGTGTCTCCCTCTCTCTCTGACCCTCCCCCGTTCATGCTCTGTCTCTCTCTGTCTCAAAAATAAATAAACGTTAAAAAAAAAAAAATTAAAAAAATAAATAAATAAAAAAGTTTGGTTAAGACAAACACCACTTGGTGAATTGTCTGAAAGATACACCGTCTGATTGGCCCTCTAGAATCTGAATCTGTTCAAATCAGTTTCTATATCAGGTCAACCCAAGCGAAGAGCAGTTTGCCTGGACTGTATCAAAAAAAATTCCTTTCGTTGAATTGCATTTTCACATCCATTTGCCCATATCAAGGGAATACATTTTATAAAAATGCCCTATTCAGTCTGAGGATATTAATACCTAACACAATGTCTTTTTAAGGTGAATCCACGAAAAACAATTCTCTTAGGGTTCTACAAAGAATAACTTTTCTTGAGCAACTGCTTGTATCTTCCTCCTTGCACTAACTAATGTTCTCATTAGTCAGATTAGGGATCTGTTGCTTGGCAAGTATTGAGGCCATTTTGCATATGAAGTCATTGATTCAC
Organism: Leopardus geoffroyi; assembly: GCF_018350155.1. Classification (NCBI taxonomy): domain Eukaryota; kingdom Metazoa; phylum Chordata; class Mammalia; order Carnivora; family Felidae; genus Leopardus; species Leopardus geoffroyi. Next base: position 174,007,142 of record NC_059327.1, read on the forward strand.
AAATACGTTTTCTACCCTTTGCCAGCTTGTGTGTTTCATCCATTTGAGACAAAATATAAATAACAATGTATAATCTCATAAAACTCAATTAGACTATCTTGTATTCTGAAATCACGTTATTCCCACTTTGTCAGTATTAATAAGAGTCTTTTATGACATGATGGTAAGAGTCAATGGTAGGAGTCTTTGTTGGCCTGTTTTACATTTTAAAATTAATTAATTAATTAATTTTTTATTATTACTTTTGTTATTTAATGCCTTTACCTGGCAAAAAGAATATCATAGCATGCTTTCGTCATTTCCTAGTATTTGGGAAAATTTTACTGGTTCAGAAAATCCAAAGTCTAGGAAGCACTGGCTTTCTACCTTGCTCCTACCTTCATTCGGCCTCACCTATTTTCCCATCTTTTAGTCTTATTTTCTTATTTACTTGTTTTTAAATTTTTTGTTGCCTTGTATGCATGTAAGACACCTTCAAGGGGCACTTGTCTGGCTCAGTCAGTAGAGCACCCAACTCTTGATCTCGGGGTCATGAGTTTCAAGCCCCACATTGGGTATAGAGATTACTTAAAAAATAAATAAAAATCCCAAGGGTTTTTGAATGTAAAAACAAAAGACACTTTCAATCATTTCTTGGATGTGGCAGACATGGATGAATGTATGAATGAATGAATGAATGAATGAACAGGCTTATACAAAGCAAAGAACATATCAACCTGCTTAGCATGGCCTCTGGCTCCACACTACACCAAACACTCTCATTCATCACCACCCTGAGTATTATCTGCAAGTATACATTGCTTTGTAATTGACATGTCTCATCTTAATTAATCCTCCCAGGAGCCCTCAGAGGGGTTATTTTCCACCTTTCTCTCATTGGCAGAAAACTTGTCAAGGGGGAAAGTGGAATTTCATCCTAGATACTCTGCCCCCAAGCCTAATTCTTTTCTTCCATGCCATATTACCACCTTTTATTTTATTTTTAAATTTTTTTTTTAAATTTTTTTTTTTCAACGTTTATTTATTTTTGGGACAGAGAGAGACAGAGCATGAATGGGGGAGGGGCAGAGAGAGAGGGAGACACAGAATCGGAAACAGGCTCCAGGCTCTGAGCCATCAGCCCAGAGCCTGACGCGGGGCTCGAACTCACGGACCGCGAGATCGTGACCTGGCTGAAGTCGGACGCTTAACCGACTGTGCCACCCAGGCGCCCCAATTTTTAAAAATTTTTAAGTAGACTTCACACCCACCATGGAGCCCAATGCAGGGCTTGAATTCATGACCCTGAGATCAAGACCTGAGCTGAAATCAAGAGTCAGATGCTTAACCAACTAGCCATTCAGGCACCTCAATATTACCACCTTTTGAAACTACTGTTTTTGAGGATGGTAATGTACAGAGGTTTTGTTTTTGTTTTTGTTTTTGTTTTTGTTTTTGTTTTTGTTTTTGTTTTTAAGGAGATTATCAGGAGAGTCTAGTTATTTCCTTGCCTTTCAGCATAACCTTCTTTGTTGTGAGCTGTTCCGTGGGAGGGCTGTGTGTCCCCTTGGCTGCTCTGATCCTTTAGCTTGAGGGAGCATCTCCTAAACTGAATCAAGGTCCCCTTGATCAGCACATATTGAAAAAATGGGCTGTAGGGTAGTCTCCTTCTGATCACTCTTTCTATTGAATCACCATTCACATTGTGCAACAGCATTATAGTGGGAGCTTGCTTCATTACTTAGTAATTTCCTTTAACAGTAAAGCTGAGCTAGAGACATTTGGCCCTCTTCTCATTTTCCTATTGCTAAATAGAAAACATAAGCTGACGGTATCCTATTATTCAAGGGAAAGGAGCGTGAGTCCTTGAATGTGAAGCTAAGAGAAAAATTAAAGACAAAAAGATTAAGAAAAAGAGAAGACTGAAAATACCAAGCCTCTTAAACAGGCAGGTACATGCTACAAAGGGCTTAGTAGAATCTTTTGACCTGTAGAGTTTTGTTGTTGATCTGCGATTCTTTCCATGGACTTGAGCTAGGCACTAAAGTAATGGAAACACAGAGGAGACCTTGTCCCTGTCCTCAACACTCTTACACTCTTCTGATTCAGGTTCAACAAATTTTTGCTAAAGGCCCATTCAGTAAATATTTTAGCCTTTGTAGGCTATTTGGTCTCTGTCTCAACCAGCCATTCTGTCACTGAGGGCAGAAGTCACCATAAACAACACACACACACACATGTGTGCTGTGTTCTAGTGACTATGGACACTGAAGCTCAAATTTCACACATTTTTGCATATCATGAAATAGTTTTGTTTTTCATTTCTTTTTCCAATAATTTAAAATGTGAAACAACTTCACCAAACTGAAAAGCTTCTGCACGGCAAAGGAAACCATCAACAAAATGAAAAGGCAACCTATGGCATGGGAGAAAACATTTACACAGATCCAATAAGGGTTAGTAGATGCTTCTTTAAAGATTCACATATTAAGTAAAGAGATCTGGCCACAGGTCTAATAACTATCACGACTTTGAGGTAGTGATGTATATATATGATCTTCCGAGATACTGTGACAACTGAAATGTGACTTCTACTGATGACAAAGTCATGAGAATGGATAAACTTTTATGGTGTGTCGTTATATGCATAGAGTCGTTGAAGAGAGAATCTTAAGCAGGCTCCATGCTCAGTGCTCAGCGTGGAGCCTGATGCGGGGCTCCATCCCACAACCCTGGGATTATGACCTGAGCCGAAATCAAGAGTCAGATGCTTTAGCAACCGAGCCACCCAGGTGCCCCCATCAGAGAATCTTTGATCTCAGCTTAAGAGCTCCTGAGAAGTCAAGGAGAATGTGGGCTGGGGAAATTGGGCAATTAGGAGGCCCTCATCTTTGAGAGCACAATTTTTTTAATTAATTTATTTTATTATTTTAAAATTTATATCCAAGTTAGTTAGCATATAGTACAACAATGATTTTAGGAGTAGATTCCTAAATGCCCCTTACCCATTTAGCCCATCCCCCCTACCACAACCCCTCCAGCAACCCTCTGTTTAAGAGTCTCTTATGTTTTGTCCTGCTCCCTGTTTTTATATTATTTTTGCTTCCTTTCCCTTATATTCATCTGTTTTGTATCTTAAACTCCTCATGTGAGTGAATTCATATGATATTTATCTTTCTCTGACTAACTTTGCTTAGCATAATACTCTCCAATTCCATCCACGTAGTTGCAAATGGCAAGACTTCATTCTTTTTGATTGCCGAGTAACACTCCATTGTATATATATACCACATCTTCTTTATCCACTCATCCATCAGTGGACATTTGGACTCTTTCCATACTTCGGCTCTTGTCGATAGTATTGCTAAAACATTGGGGTTCATGAGCCCCTTTGAAACAGCACACCTGTATCCTTTGGATAAATACCTAGTAGTGCAATTGCTAGGTTGTAGGGTAGTTCTATTTTTAATTTTTTGAGGAACCTCCATACTGTTTTCCAGAGTGGCTGCACCAGCTTGCATTGCCACCAATAATGCAAAAGAGATCCTCTTTCTCCGCATCCTCGCCAACATCTGTTGTTGCCTGAGTTGTTAATGTTAGCCATTCTGACAGGTGTGAGGTGATATTTCATTGTGGTTTTGATTTGTATTTCCCTGATGATGAGTGATGTGGAGCAGTTTTTCATGTGTCGTTTGGCCATCTGGATGTCTTCTGTGGAGAAGTGTCTATTCATGTCTTTTGCCCATTTCTTCACTGGATCATTTGTTTTTCGGGTGTTGAGTTTGAGAAGTTCTTTATAGATTTTGGATGCTAACCCTTTATCTGATATGTCATTTGCAAATATCTTCTCCCATTCTGTAGGTTGCCTTTTAGTTTTGCTGATTGTTTTCTGAACTGTGCAGAAGCTTTTTTTTTTTTTTATGAGGTCCCAATAGTTCACTTTTGCTTTTCTTTCCCTTGCCTCCAGAGACGTGTTGAGTAAGGAGTTGATACGGCCAAAGTCAAAGAGGTTTTTGCCTGCTTTCTCCTTGAGGATTTTGATGGCTTCCTGTCTTACATTGAGGTCTCTCATCCATTTCGAGTTTATTTTTGTGTATGGTGTAAGAAAGTGGTTCACTTTCTTACAGGTTCATTTTTCTGCATGTCGCTGTCCAGGTTTCCCAGCACAATTTGCTGAAGAGACTGTCTTTATTCCTTTGGATTTTCTTTCCTGCTTTATCAAAGATTAGTTGGCCATACATTTGTGGGTCCATTTCTGGGTTCTCTATTCTGTTCCATTGATCTGAGTGTCTGTTCTTGTGCCAGTACCATACTGTCCTGATGGTTACAGCTTTGTAATACAGCTTGAAGTTCAGGAATGTGATGCCTCCAGCTTCAGTTTTCTTTTTCAAGATTGCTTTAGCTATTCAGGACATTTTCTGGTTCCATACAAATTTTAGGATTACTTGTTCTAGCTCTGTGAAGAATGCTGGTGTTATTTTGATAGGGATTGCATTGAATATGTAGATTGCTTTGGGTAGTATCCACATTTTAACAATGTTTGTTCTTCCTATCCAGGTGCATGGAATATTTTTCCATTTTTTTGTGCCTTCTTCAATTTCTTTCATGACCTTTCTATAGTTTCCAGTGTATAGATTTTTCACCTCTTTGGTTAGAGTTATTCCTATGTGTTTCATGGGGTTTTTTTGGTGCAATTGTAAATGGGATCAATTCCTTGATTTTGCTTTCTGTTGCTTCATTATTGGTGTATAGGAATGCAACTGATTTCTGTACATTGCTTTCATGTCCTGTGACTTTGCTGAATTCATGGATCAGTTCTAGCAGTTTTTTGGTGGAATCTTTTGGGTTTTCCAAATAGAGTATCATGTCATCTGTGAAGAGTGAAAGGTCGACTTCCTCCTGGCTGATTTGTATGCCTTTTATTCCTTTGTGTTGTCTGATTGTTGAGGCTAAAACTTCCAATACTATGTTGAGTAACAGTGGCAAGAGTGGACATCCCTGTCTTGTTCCTGACCTTAGGGGGAAAGCTGTCAGTTTTTTCCCACTGAGGATGATATTAGCAGTGGGTCTTTCATATATGGCTTTTATGATCGTGAGGTATGATCCTTCTATCCCTACTTTCTTTTTATCAAGAAGGGTGCTGTATTCCGTCAAATTCTTTCTCTACATCTATTGAGTGGATCTTGTGGTTCTTGTCCTTTCTTTTATTGATGTGATGTATCACATTGATTGTTCTGTGGATATTGAACCAGCCCTGCATCCCAGGTATAAATCCCACTTGGTTGTGGTGAATAATTTTTTTAATGTATTGTTGGATCCAGTTGGCTTGTATCTTATTGAGGATTTTGAGAGCACAATTTTTTTTAAAAAATTTTAAAATCTGGAGCACTTGGATGGTTTAGTTGGTTAAGTGTCTGACTCTTGATTTCAGCTCAGGTCATGATCTCATGGTTTGTAAGTTTGAGCTCCATGTTGATCTATTAGCACGGAGCCTGCTTGAGATTCTCTCTCCCCCTCTCTCTCTGCCTGTCCTACACTCACATGCTCTCTCTCAAAATAAATAAACAAACATTAAAGAAATTTTTAAAGATTTTTAAATCTTTCAGTAATCTCTACACCCAATGTGGGGCTGCAACTCACAACCCTGAGATCAAGAGTTGCATGGTCTTCCGACTGAGCCAGACTGGCATCCTGAGAACACAGTTGTAATAGAGAGGAGAAGACAGAGGCTACAGTGACATGAATTGACTTAGCAAGGAGAGAGGAATTCTAATTGCCATATGCAAGTCTGTCCCCATCCATGTGGCCTGTTCCACTACTCCTTTAAGAGAAGACTATGCTGGTGTGACAGAGCTCTGTAGTGGAGTTCTTATGATATGGTAGCACCATCATGCAAACCAGGCAAATTAAAAGTGTTCAGATAGAATGTTGTCTGTCATTTGGACTCTTTAAGGAATCTTATTGGAGCATTATATGGGACAAGTGGTTTGGGATAGACTTACTCTCCCCTCTACGAAGACACTCAGCTGGAGCATGGAAGTTTTCTGAGTGTCTCGCGTCCATGAAATACAGCCAGACCAACACTAAACCATCCTACACACCTAGAAAACTGACTGGAGGATTAACACAACAATCTGTACAACCTGAACCACGGAATTTAGCAGGTACGCGACGCGGACAAGTGAACTTGGGAAGTGAGAAGGCGCAGGAAGGGAGGTGCTTTTGTGAGTGGAGAGAGGACAGAGAGGGTGGGGGGGGGGAGAATACGGGAAAAGCACCCCTCCCCAAAAGCATATGGAGAGAAAGTGGAAAATTGGAAACAGCTGCAGGGACTAGACTAAAAAGGGAGAAAGGAGAAAGGAGAGGGTTTAAATTCCATTAAGACTGTAAACAAGGGGAGCGCAAAGGCTGCAACTTCGCAGCTTGATACCTGGCGGTGCTCTGGTGGGAAGGGCGAATCCCCAGGAGCAGAGTGGGGTCCGGAATGTTCTCGGGCTACATGGGGAAAAGCGGTTCCACTGCTGGAAGGACATTTGGTAGAGACTGTTGAAGCCACATGGTCCCAGCAGACCCCAGAAAACGGCCACATTCGCTGGTGCTGGAACAAGGTTGTTAAGGGTGAAGCCTGGTGCCAGATGTGTGTTGTGATTTTCCATAATCCCTGAAACGTTGCCGCTACACTATCTCGCAAACTTTTTCTGGGATGGGCTGGCACCTGGCTGTAGTCTCGGGGCACCAGCAACAGCAGGGTCCAGCAAGCATTCCTGGGTGCAGCTGATATTCGGCCATTGCTCATTCAGCCATTGCTCGGTGAGACCCTCCACAAAGGGGCGGTACAGGTCAAAGCCGCAGTCCCTCGGAAGTAAGGGGCCGGGGAAAACAGCTGAATCTGAGACAAAACTCGGGAGAGAGGTACTGCCTTGGGCCTGGTCACAGAGAGTGAAAAAGCGGGGAGTGGACGAGCGCTGAAGACAAAAGGACGGGTGTGCGATTGCTGACCGGGGAGAATAGACTGGGTGGCCAGGTGACGCCATTTTACACTGCTCCCACGCATGCGCATACGCACCTACGAGCCCCGCAACAATCCACCCCAGTAGGCTAGCAGCGCCATCTATTGGAGAGCGGAACTGTTACACTGAGCCCCGCCCAATGGGGCCAACTTCGCTCTTCAGGAACACAAGCCTCACCGCCAGCTTAATTTATGGACTATAAAGAGCTAAATAGACTGACTTCTAGGGGAAAATGAAGCAATTTCAGTCCTACTTCAATCTCTTAGCAGGTCCATCTATTCAATTTTCTTTCTTTTTTTTTCTCTTTTACACTTTCTTGAATACAGAAAGAGAAAAAATTCATTTTTATTTTCAATTTTTATTAAAAATATTTTCTTTAATTTTTATTACTATATTTTTACTTTTATGTAATTTTTCCAAATTCTATTTTACTTCCATCATTTTATTTTAGTCTACTTCAGTGTATTCACCTTTTCAAATTTTCAAACGATCTCCTTTTTTTCCTTTCTTTTTTCTTTTTTTCTCTTTTTTGTTTCTTTTCTTTTTCTTGAGTGAAGAAAGAGAAAAACTTCATTTTTACTTTCAATTTCTATTAAAAATATTTTTCTTTAATTTTTTTACTATATTTTTTGCTTTTATGTAAATTTTCCCAAATCCTATTTTACTTCCATCATTTTATTTTAGTCTACTACAGTGTATTCACTTTTTCAAATTTTCAAACAATTTCTTTTTTCTTTTTTCTCTTTTTTGTTTCTTTTTCTTAAATATAGAAAAAGAAAAAATTCATTTTTATTTTTAATTTTTATCAAAATATTTTTCTTTACTTTTTTCTACTAAATTCTTTACTTTTGTGTATTTTTTTTCAAATTCTATTTTACTTCCATCATCTCATTTTAGTCTACTTCAGTGTATTCATTTTTTCAAATTCTCAAACGATTTCCTTTTTTTTTCTCCCCCTCCTTTTTTTTCTCTAATTTGCCAAACCACTTTCAACACCCAGACCAAAACACACCTAGGATCTAGCATCATTTATTCTATTTGTGTGTATATGTGTTTTTAATTTTGTAATTTTAATATTTTTAAAATTTTAATCTTTCTACCTCATTAATTCCTTTTCTCCCTTCAAAATGACAAAATGAAGGAAAGCACCCCAAAAGAAAGAGCACAAAGAAATGACAGCCAGGGATTTAACCAACACAGATACAAGCAAGATGTCTAAACCAGAATTTAGAATCACGATAATAAGAAAACTAGCTGGAGTCGAAAATAGATTAGAATCCCTTTCTGCAGAGAAAAAAGAAGTAAAAAATAGCCAGAATGAAATTAAAAATGCTATAACTGAGCTGCAATCTCGCATGGATGCAGCGGCGGCAAGGATGGATGAGGCAAAAGAGAGAATCAGCAATATAGAGGACAAACTTATAGAGAATAAAAGAGGCAATTAAGGCAAAAGAGCACAATTTAAGAATTAGAGAAATCAGTGACTCATTAAAAAAGAACAACATCAGAATCATAGGGGTCCCAGAAGAGGAAGAGAGAGAAATAGGGGTAGAAGGGTTATGTGAGCAAATCATAACAGAAAACTTTCCTAACCCGGGGAAAGACACAGACATCAAAATCCAGGAAGCACAGAAGACCCCCATTAGATTCAACAAAAATCAACCATCAATAAGGCATATCATAGTCAAATTCACAAAATACTCAGGCAAGGAGAGAATCATGAAAGCAGCAAGGGGAAAAAAGTTCCTAACCTACCAGGGAAGACAGATCAGGTTTGCAGCAGACCTATCCACAGAAGCTTAGCAGGTCAGAAAGGAGTAGCAGGATATATTCAGTGTGCTGAATCAGAAAAATATGCAGCCAAGAATTCTTTACCCAGCAAGGCTGTCATTCAAACATTCAAAATAGAAGGAGAGATAAAAAGTTTCCCAGGCAAACAAAAATTAAAGGAGTTTGTGACCACTAAACCAGCCCTGCAAGAAATTTTAAGGGGGACTCTCTGAGGGGAGAAAAGATATACCAAAAGCAACAAAGATTAGAAAGGACCAGAGAACACCACCAGAAACTCCAACTTTACAAGCATCATAATGGCAATAAATTCATATCTTTCAGTACTCATTCTAAATGTCAATGAACTCAATGCTTCAATAAAAGGACATAGGGTAACAGAACGGATAAGAAAACAAGATCCATCTATATGCTGTTTACAAGAGACCCACTTTAGACCTAAAGACACCTTCAGATTGAAAATAAGGGGATGGAGAACCATCTATCATGCTAATGGTCAACAAAAGAAAGGCGGAGTACCCATACTTATATCAATCTAGACTTTCAAATAAAGACTATATCAAGGGATGCAGAAGGGCATTATATCATAATCAAGGGGTCTATCCACTAAGAAGACCTAACAATTGTAAACATTTATGTGCCAAATGTGAAAGCACCCAAATATATACACAACATTGAATTAATCACAAACATAAAGAAACTCATTGATAGTAATACCATAATAGTAGGAGACTTCAACACCCTACTCACAGCAAGGGACAGATCATCTAATCAAAAAATCAACAAGGAAACAATGGCTTTGAATGACACACTGGACCAGATGGACTTAACAGATATATTCAGAACATTTCATCCTAAAACAGCAGAATATACATTCTTCTCCAGTGAACATGGAATGTTCTCCAGAATAGACCACATACTGGGACACAAATCAGCCCTAAGTAAGTACAAAAAGATCGAGGTCATACCGTGCATATTTTCAAATCACAACACTATGAAACTCGAAATCAACCACAAGAAAAAATTTGGAAAGGTAACAAATACTTGGAGACTGAAGAATATCCTACCAAAGAATGAATGGGCTAACGAGAGGTTAAAGAGGGAATTAAAAAGTAGATGGAAGTCAATGAAAATGATAACACCACAACCCAAAACTTCTGAGACATAAGAGGGTCATAAGAGGAAAATATATGGCAATCCAGGCCTTCCTAAAGAAGGAAGAAAGATCTCAGATACACAACCTAACCTTACGCCTTAAGGAGCTGGAAAAAGAACAGCAAATAAAGTCCAAAACCAGCAGAAGACAGGAAATAACAAAGATTAAAGCAGAAATTAATGCTGTCGAAACCAAAAACAAAACAAAACAACAACAACAAAACCCAGCAGAACAGATCAATGAAACCAGAAGCCGGTTCTTTGAAAGAATTAACAAAATTGATTAACCACTAGCCAGTTTCATCAAAAAGAAAGAGGAAAGGACCCAAATAAATAAAATCATGAATGAAAGAGGAGAGATCACAACCAACACAGCAGAAATAAAAACAATAATAAGAGAGTATTATGAGCAATTATATGCCAATAAAATGGGCAATCTGGAAGAAATGGACAAATTCCTAGAAACATGTAAACTACCAAAACTGAAACAGGAAGAAATAGAAAATTTGAACCGACCCATAACCAGTAAGGAAATCGCATTAGTAATCAAAAATCTGCCAAAAAACAAGAGTCTAGGGCCAGATGGCTTTCCAGGGGAATTCTACCAAACATTTAAGGAGGAGTTAACACCTATTCTCTTGAAGCTGTTCCAAAAAATAGACATGGAAGAAAAACTTCCAAACTCTTTCTATGAAGCCAGCATTACCTTGATTCCAAAACCAGACAGAGACCCCACTAAAAAGGAGAACTATAGACCAATTTCCATGATGAACATGGATGCAAAAATCCTCAACAAAATACTAGCCAACCAGCTCCAACAATGCATTAAAAAAATTATTCACCACGACCAAGTGGGATTTATACCTGGGATGCAGGGCTGGTTCAATATGTGCAAAACAATTAACGTGATTCATCACATCAATAAAATAAAGGATAAGAACCATATGATCCTTTCAATAGATGCAGAGAAAGCATTTGACAAAATGCAGCATCCTTTCTTGATAAAAACCCTCAATAAAGTAGGGATAGAAGGAGCATACCTCAAGATCGAAAGCCATTTATGAACGACCCAACACTAATATTATCCTCTAAGGTCAGGAACAAGACAGGGATGTCCACTCTCACCACTGTTATTCAAGATAGTATTGGAAGTCTTAGCCTCTGCAATCAGACAACACAAAGAAATAAAAGGCATCCAAATTGGCCAGGAGGAGGTCAAACTTTCACTCATCGCAGATGACATGATACTCTATATGGAAAACCCAAAAGATTCCACCAAAAAAACTGCTAGAATTAATTCATGAAATCAGAAAATTTGCAGGATATAAAATCAACGCAAAGAAATCGGTTGCATTCCTATACACCAACAATGAAGCGACAGAAGGAGAAATCAAGGAATCGATCCAGTTTACAGTTGCACAAAAAAAAAAAAAAAAAAACAAACAAACATAAAATACCTAGGAATAAATCTAACCAAAGAGGTGAAAAATCTATACGCTGGAAACTATAGAAAGCTTATGAAAGAAATTGAAGAAGACACACAAAAAATGGAAAAAGATTCCATACTCCTGGATAGGAAGAACAAACATTGTTAAAATGTCGATACTACCCAAAGCAATCTACATATTCAATGCAATCCCTATCAAAATAACACGAGCATTCTTCACAGAGCTAGAACAAGTAATCCTAAAATTTGTATGGAACCAGAAAAGACCCTGAATAGCTAAAGCAATCTTGAAAAAGAAAACCAAAGCAGAAGGTATCACAATCCCGTACTTCAAGCTATACCTCAAAGCTGTAACCATCAGGACAGTATGGTACTGGCACAAGAACAGACACTCAGATCAATGGAACAGACTAGAGAACCCAGAAATGGACCCACAAATGTATGGCCAACTAATCTTTGACAAAGCAGGAAAGAATATCCAATGGAATAAAGACAGTGTCTTCAGCAAGTGGTGCTGGGAAAACTGGACAGTGACATGCAGAAGAATGAACCTGGACCACTTTCTTACACCACACACACACACACACACACACACACACACACACACACAGGATGAAAGACCTCAATGTAAGACAGGAAGCCATCAAAATCCTCGAGGAGAAAGCAGGCAAAAACCTCTTTGACTTTGGCCATATCAACTCCTTACTCAACACGTCTCTGGAGGCAAGGGAAAGAAAAGCAAAAGTGAACTATTGGGACCTCATAAAAAAAAAAAAAAAAGCTTCTGCACAGTTCAGAAAACAATCAGGAAAACTAAAAGGCAACCTACAGAATGGGAGAAGATATTTGCAAATGACATATCAGATAAAGGGTTAGCATCCAAAATCTATAAAGAACTTCTCAAACTCAACACCCAAAAAACAAATGATCCAGTGAAGAAATGGGCAAAAGACATGAATAGACACTTCTCCACAGAAGACATCCAGATGGCCAAACGACACATGAAAAACTGCTCCACATCACTCATCATCAGGGAAATACAAATCAAAACCACAATGAGATACCACCTTACACCTGTCAGAATGGCTAATATTAACAAGAGATGTTGGTGTGGATACGGAGAAAGAGGATCTCTTTTGCATTTTTGGTGGCAATGCAAGCTGGTGCAGCCACTCTGGAAAACAGTATGGAGGTTCCTCAAAAAACTAAAAATAGAACTACCCTACGACCCAGCAATTGCTCTACTAGACATTTATTCTCAGGATACAGGTGTGCTGTTTTGAAGGGACACATACACCCCCATGTTTATAGCAGCACTATCAACAATAGCCAAAGTGTGGAAAGAGCCCAAATGTCCATCAATGGATGAATGGATAAAGAAGATGTGGTGTGTGTATATATACCACACACACACACGCACACACACACACACACACTGGAGTATTACTCGGCAATGAAAAGAATGAAATCTTGCCATTTGCCACTATGTGGATGGAACTGGAGGGTATTAGGCTAAGTGAAATTGGTCAGTCAGAGAAAGACAAAAATCACATGACTTCACTCATATGAGGACTTTAAGAGACAAAACAGAGGAACATAAGGGAAAGGAAGCAAAAATAATATAAAAACAGGGAGGGGGACAAAACAGAAGAGACTCCTAAATATGGAGAACAAACAGAGGGTTGCTGGAGGGGTTGTGGGAGGGGGGATGGGCTAAATGGGTAGGGGCATTAAGGAATCTACTCCTGAAATCATTGTTGCACTATATGCTAACTAATTGGGATCTAAATTAAAAAAAATAAAAAATAAAATAAAATAAATGAAAATATTAGATGCCTAATAAATAGGAAAAAAAAAAAAAAAAAAGAAGAAGAAGACACTCAGCTGGCCAGAAGCACTTGCTACTTCCTTATTACCAACTCCATTATTGGGAACAATGATGATTATTTTCATTGAGCTTTTATATTTTCATATTTTTCTAATTATCTACAATAAGTGTGTATTATTTTGTTATGGGAAAAGTCTTTAAGGTTTATCTCTGCTCTTCATTTTGGGATATCTCACTGCAGGAGAGAGTCAGCCTTGTTCCTCAACATTAAATTAGAATTTGATGAAGGAAGAAAGGAGGAAAAGGTGGAAGGAAAGAGGAAAGGAAGAAAAGGAAAAATGGGAGGAAGGAAAAGCAAAGAAACTACTAGGTTTCTATACAATTCTCAACCTTAACTAGGCCCCACTACCTGTTGGTAATCATTTTCTTCATCTCGCATCCGCTCGCCCTGCAAACACTGGAGTGAGCCTCAACCAAGTGCCCCCAAACCCAGCCCAGGGCAGAACTGCCTATCTGAGGCCAGCTCACACTGGCAATCCTCAGGTTGTGCTAATTACATGGCTTTTGCCTTACGTCACTTGGGGGGGGGGGGGTGCGGTGGGAGGAGGGTGGTTCTTAAGCAGTAAAAACTAATTTATACAAGTGAGTCACATGTTTTCCAAATCTACAGTTCCTGGCAATTTCCCCATATTCCACAAGTTCTCCGACATTAACACACTCTGTGTTAGGATAATATCTAGAGATGTTCTCAATACCCAGAGAGGTTCTTCTGAGTAACCAGTATTTTTGTGTGTGTCTCATTACCCACCTGGGGCTTCAAATTCCAGTTACTCTTGGCAGGCTACAAAATCACACCTGGACTCGACACCGCCTACCAATCATCACAACTCACATTGTCCTGTTACCAGTGACAAGACTCCCTCCACAAACCCGTGTTGAATTCCTCTTTGACGTTGCAGAACCACAGAAGCTCCTATAGGTTTGAATGCTCCTTTGAAGAACGACCCCATACCTGTCACACTGACCAGCATTAGATAACCAAAGATCACTTCCTAGCTTTGTAAATTTAGGCAAATTACTTAAGTGATTTTTTTTGAATGTTTATTTATTTTTTAGACAGATCGGCAGAGCGTGAGTGGGGGAGGAGCAGAGAGAGAGAGAGGGAGAGAGAGAGAGGGAGACACAGATTGTGAAGCAGGCTCCAGGCCCCTAGCTAGCAGCCCAGAGCCCAATGCGGGGCTCGAACTCACAAACCTTGAGATCATGACCTGAGCTCAAGTAGGGCGCTTAACTGACTGAGCCACCCAGGTGCCCCTACTTAAGTGACTTCTGTTGGTTCTCAATGACCTCACCCATAAGATGGGGATAAAAATAATAGTACTTACCAACAATGTTGTCAACGGGATTAACGAGTTAATAAAGGTAAACTACTTAGAACAGAATCCAGCATGTAGTAAAGCATGCGATTATCATTATTATTCAGGGCTGCAATATGTCTTTACTCTCTTTGGATCTTATCAGCCTTCTTTTCTCTCTGTAGGGGCCGCAAGATGCTAACCTAACACACTGTTTCTTTCAGGTGAAAATTAAGCAAACTCTGATCTTTTGGGAGTTCTTCAGGAATTCCACAGCTGTGCTGCTCTCAAACAGTATCATGATTACTGTTAAAAAAAAAGTTTGAAATTATTTTCTCTTCTAAATGGTCAGGATTTTGCCAGGCAAGCTTATCCAAAGCCTATAACATTTTACCAAGTTAAAATGTAACAACAATTTGCAAAGATTTCAGAATTCTTTCAAGCCCTGTTCCCCCCAAATGAGATGTTGCCCGGAGCTGGCAGGGTGTGCGGGAAAGGACCGTCAGGGGTGAGAGTCAGTTCGGGTAACATGCAGGCCGGTGCAGGTGTGGAGAAGCCTCACAAAGTGCATATTAGTGCTAGGTAAGATATTTGTAAAATGCTCTAAAATATATAGTTGAACTCCAAAGAAAGAAAAAAAAAGCTTCCTAGGTGTTGAAAAAAAGTTTCCTGGGTGAACTGGGAAGTGCAGAGAAACAGCAGCTGAAACATCCATGGCCTCGAGGGCTAGGAGTCTGTCACCCCTCTCTCTATCCCCCCTCTTCTCTCTCTCTCTCTCTCTCTCTCTCTCTCTCTCTCTCACACACACACACACACACACACTGGGGGCCCCAGGCTGGTAGCAGGCAGGGAGTTGGAACTCAGTGGCTTTTGTCCCTCCCGGCCCCCACAAAAAAGTTCTTTGTTTTTAAGTTTTTATTTATGTAATCTCTACACCCAACGTGGGGCTCGAACTCATGACCCTGAGATCAAGAGTTGGATGTTCTTCCGACTGAGCCAGCCAGGAGCCCCAAAAAACTTCTACTGGATTCTTTTTTCAAATCTCCTGTTCCGCTAAATCGTGTCCCATCTTATCCCTTAGTGTCCAAGAAACCTGAAAGGATGCTCCTCTGTGAGAGGGAACTCAAAACAAAAGTACCCCTGATCCAGGATCAGGGAAGCTGGCAGTTTGCTTGAGATGCTGGGTGAGGGTGGGGGTTGGGGGGAGATAGGTTTGGGGGAGGATGGGCAGGGGCAGAGGTGAGGAGAACGAGTTCATGACCGGAAATCAAAACTCCAAGCCTGAGTGGATGAAGTGTGAATTTATGCTCACAAGTTGTTATAGGAATCCAAAGTTAAAACAAAACAAAAAACAGAAACAAAAAGAAAGAAAAAAAAAAAAAAAGGAATCCAAAGCTAATAAAAGTCACATAAAAACTCATCACTAGCATTGTTAGAAGAGTTGCCAATATCTTCTCCCAGATTGTGTGTTGTCTTTTAACTCTGTTTATTATGGCTTCTATTATACAAAAGTTTTAAATTCTAATGTGGTTGGATCTTTAATGGCTTAGGCTTTTTGTCTTGGTTAAGAAATCCTTCTCTACCATGATATCGTAGAGAAGGTCTCATACGATTTCTTCTAAAATGCTTATTCCCCTTTAGATTTTAAGTCCAACTGCAATTCACTTTTGGATATGGTTTTGGATATGGCTTGAGGTGCGATCTAACTTTAGCTTTTCCTTTTGGATACTAATTGTCCAGAATTTTTCACTCAAAAGTTCTTTCCCTACAGACTTACGATGTCATGTTGGTCATATACCAACTTCTTCTACTTCTACATACATGTGCTCGTTTGTTATTTTTTTTCCGTTGGTTTATTTATCTCTCTGCCACATTTACTCAATATTTCTTTACAGTAAATTTTAATATTTGGTAGTACGATTCCTCTCTCCTTGTTAACTGAAGAGTCTGAGAATTTATCTCATTTGCGAGCGAGGAAGTTAGCCTGTTGCTGGTCCGTGGATACAAGCCCAAGACCTGAGCGGCTGACAGATCAGGGGCAAAGGACTTCAGCACTTACAGTGTAGCAGATCGTGCAAATTTCAGATTCACCTCAGCTACCCTGGTCTCCAAGTCCCATGTGTGACCCAGAAGAGCTGAAATCAGTGCTGCACACATCACCGGGAGAAAACCAAGGTTAGGAAACCTGAAACTTTGAAGTGGGGGGTAATGCTAGCAAACCTACCCTTCCCTTTACCCAGGGAGAGACATTTCGTAAATATCCTGTACGTCCAACAAATCTGCCCTATGCCCTGGAGGGAGACATTATCTCTGTCTTCCAAGACAATTTGCCATACAGATGTCCTTGAAATTCGAAAAAAAGCTGTCAGTGCCTGTGTTCAGGTGTAGGACCCCAATGGAGCATTGTCCTCCAGCATCCGTTCTGCTTTGGTATTATTTTGCTTCTTGTGGCCCTTTATTCTTCCATATGAATTCTATTTGATTTTATTTAAATGTTTATTCTTTTTTTTTTTTTTTTTAACGTTTATTTATTTTTGGGACAGAGAGAGACAGAGCATGAACGGGGGAGGGGCAGAGAGAGAGGGAGACACAGAATCGGAAACAGGCTCCAGGCTCCGAGCCATCAGCCCAGAGCCCGACGCGGGGCTCGAACTCACGGACCGCGAGATCGTGACCTGGCTGAAGTTGGACGCTTAACCGACTGCGCCACCCAGGCGCCCCAAATGTTTATTCTTGAGAGAGAGTGTATGTGTGTGCAGAGTGTGTGTGGGGGGGGGGGGGGAGGGGCAGAGAGAGGGAGAGAGAGAGAATACCAAGCAGGCTCCAAGCTGTCAGCACAGAACCCAACTCAGGACTTGAACTCACAAATTGTGAGGTCATGACCTGAGCCCAAGTAAAACACTTAACTGACTGAGCCACCCAGGCACTCCCTTCCATGTGAATTTTAAAGTCAATTTGCATGGGCACCTGGGTGGCTCAGTCAGCTGAGTGTGTGACTTGGGCTTAGGTCATGATCTTGTGGTTTGGTTAGTGACTTTGAGCCCCACGTCAGGCTCTGCGCTGACAGCCTAGAGCCTGGAGCCTGCTTCGGATTCTGTGTCTCCCTCTCTCTCTGCCCCTCTCCTGCTTGTACTCTGTCTCTTTCTCTCTCTAAAATAAATAAACACTAAAAAAATTAAATAAATAAATAAAATCAATTTGCATAGTTGTTTTGGATAAACTGTTGCAAGATATAAATCTATACAAATCACTTAAAATATACTTTTTACAACCACATATAAATAATATCTTAAAATTAATTAATAACCATAATTATATGCATGCAAAGCAATTAACAGCTTAAAGTGAAACCACAGGGGCTCCTGGCTGGCTCAGTCAGTAAAGCATGCAACTCTTGACCTCAGGGTTCTGGTTTGAGCCCCACTTTGGGTGTAGAGATTACTTAAAAATAAAATCTTAAAAAAATAATAAAAATAAATAAAGAGAAACCACAAATTAACAACAAAAATAGTTTAAAAAGGCAACAAAAGGGGCGCCTGGGTGGCGCAGTCGGTTAAGCGTCCGACTTCAGCCAGGTCACGATCTCGCGGTCCGTGAGTTCGAGCCCCGCGTCAGGCTCTGGGCTGATGGCTCAGAGCCTGGAGCCTATTTCAGATTCTGTGTTTCCCCCTCTCTCTGCCCCTCCCCCGTTCATGCTCTGTCTCTCTCTGTCCCAAAAATAAATAAACATTGAAAAAAAAATTAAAAAAAAAAATAAAATAAAAAGGCAACAAAAAAACAACAGTAACTATAGCAACAAAACAGAGAGCCCTGTGGGATCTTGCAGAAATAAATACAGAATAGCCTTTTAATCACATTTCTCCAAATAGGGCACAAGGGACTCCCTGAAGTTTAAAAACAAAACAAAACATAAAAAATGAACTTCTGTTGAAAATAAAAACAAGCAAATTCACAAACACAAGAAAACCATCCGCTGCAAGAGACAGTCAACAGCCCAACAATCTGAAGAAATATCAGAAGAATTTTAGATGATAGAATTATCTGAGAGAATAAAACAAGCATAATGAAAATTTATTTTTAAAAACTCATAAAGCAAAAATGGGAACCCAGAGAATGGAATGGAATAATGAAGAAAAGGAAGCTTTTGTAAATAGATCGAACAGAACTTCTAGGGAAAAAAATAATTGAAAACTGAAACTCAAAGAAGGGTAAAAGAGCAGATTAGGAAGAGCTAACAAGAGATTAGTGAACTGGAGGACAGCTCCGAGGAAATTGCTGAGATAGCAGCTCAGAGATCAAGAAATGGAAAACAATACATGTATTCCTAGAATTATAAGGAAACTACAAATCACCAAGCACAAAAAAAGTCTTACAGGCAAGCAGATAGTGAGCAAAAGATACAATCTCACCTACATGAAGTTCAAAAACAGGCAAAACTAATCCTATGATGTTAACTATTAGAATAGTGGTTATCTCGGGGTGGTGGGGCGGG
Organism: Leopardus geoffroyi; assembly: GCF_018350155.1. Taxonomy (NCBI): domain Eukaryota; kingdom Metazoa; phylum Chordata; class Mammalia; order Carnivora; family Felidae; genus Leopardus; species Leopardus geoffroyi. Next base: position 174,026,196 of record NC_059327.1, read on the forward strand.
AAGGGTGAGAGGGAAGGGTTCCCATTGAAAAGGGCACAGGGTACCCTTCAGACACTGGAAATGTTTTACACCTTCATGGTAACATGGCTGTATAAATACGTAAGAAGTCACTGAGCTTTACACTTACAATTTTATGAACTTTGTGTATATTATTCCTTAATAAAAGTACTTTTGGGCACCTGGGTGGCTCAGTTGGTTAAGCATCCAACTTCAGCTCAGGTCATGATCATGCGGTTCATGGGTTCAAGTCCCCTGTAGGGCTCTATGCTGTCAGCGTAGAGCTTGCTTTGGATCCTGTGTTTCCCTCTCTCTCTGCCCCTCCCCATTCTCTCTCTCTCTCAAAAATAAATAAACATTTAAAAAAAAGAATTTATTAAACAAATAAGTAAATAAAAATAAAAAAATATTTTTAAAAAGGCAATCAGAAAAGAGGGGGAGAATTACCTACAAAGGGATGACAGCTAAATTAACAGAAACAAAAATGGCCAAGATATAATTCAATGGTGACTTCAAAGTGCCAGGGAAAATAAACATCAGCTTAGAGTCCTTTACCCAGCAGAGCTATCATTAACAGATGAAGGGGACTAAAGACATCTCCAGGTCAAAACTAAAACAACCTCTAAAATGTGTGCTTTAGCAAGAAGCAAATCACATTAGCAAACAAGGTTAGTGAATATATATAAGCACTAGTTTCAATAATAATTATTTTGAAGGGTTTTCAAAATTAGGTGGGTTATACCATAGACACACACACATGCATGCACACAAAAGGACGCATGACAAGGTTATTCACTGCTGTGTTGTTTGAAACAGCAAATTAGAAAGAACCTCAATATTCATCCATCCATACATTGAAATACTATTTGGCCATTAATTTTTTTGAGTATGGCATAGAATAAATGTATTTCCATATGAGTCAGATTTCTCCGACTCATTAACAGCTACAACGTGTCAGTTGGTTATAATGATGAACACGGATTTTTCATAGTTTCATACACTCCATCTACAGGGAAGGAATGAGTAATTGCAAACATTAAAATACAGGGGCACCTGGGTGACTCCTTTGGTAGAGCAGGCTACTCTTGATCTTGGGGTCATGAGTTCAAGCCCCACATTGGGAATAGAGCCTACTTAAAAAAAACACTTTCACAATTGCTCAGTTTAAAAAAAATGCAGGACAGAGTGCACAATGTCCTACCATTTGGGTCAAATCAAAACAAAAGAATCCATCACATAATTGTCTTAGATACAATATCTCTAGAAGAATCAACTTGAAACTGGCAAAGGCGATTGCCTTCATGCAGAGGAAATGACTGGCCATGAATACTGGTAGACTAGAGACATTTCACTCTCTATGTACCCTTTTATACCTTTTGAATTTCCTATCATTTGGATATATGATCTAAGCAAGAATTCAATGTCCTGTGTTGTTTGGGTGGAGACTATAGATAGTAACTTCAGACATGTTTAAGGAGATATACATGTTAAGATTTTAAGAGTAAACACACACACACACACACACACACACACAGGGAATTGAACATACAACTAGGATGGCACAGGATACAAAGAGGGATAAAACAAACTATCCTGAGCCTTTTTAAAAAAATGATTTGAAAGTCACATATGTTTCCTTTTCTGTGAACTGTCTTTCCACACATTTGCCCTCTTTTCTATTAGATTGTTGATCCTTTTTGTTACTGATATCCAAGGACTCTTTGTACATTAGGGAGAGAAGCCCTTTGTGATAGAAGTTGTAAATATTTTTGCCCAGTTTGTCACCGATTTTATTTAATGTGGACAGCTTTCAATACTGTCTTTTGAGTCTTAGAAAGGCTTTTCTCACTCTAAGGCTGCAAATGAAATGATCCCATATTTTCTTCCAGTGCGTCCCTAGGTCCTGCATGAGTTTCCCATTTCCCCGGGCAAACTTTTCTTACAGGCAAGAGCAGTAGTGGATACATCTGCATGTCCGTCCATGGGGCCTAATGTCCTTCGTGTGATTTCTCCTGTAGTTAATAAATTTCTCCTGAAATCTTCAGTTTCTCTCTAATCACCCATTAGTGTCCTATATGACCTAGACAATGGAAAAGTGTCAACAGTGAGTTTGGAAAATAATTTGGTTTCATCCCCATCAGAGATAAGGGGATTGAGGTTAAGAGATGTTAAGAAGCATCTCACAGTTAGAAAGTAACGGGGTTGGAATCGAAACTCAGGTAGTTGCTACAGAGTCACAACCTTAACCCCAAAGGTCATAGTGGGTACAACCTAGAAATACTGATTTTCTTTTCTCTTTAAAAATTGCTGTCAATATATGGAAAATGAGGGCAGCAAAAAGATAAGTGATTTTCTAAAACAGACTTACAAATACTAAATGGGTGAATTATGAAACATAGTTTACAAATCTGATTTGTTAATTTATCCACTGACAGTAATACTTAACACTTTGCAATTTATAGTGTTCTCACAAAGATCACATAATGTTACTCTTTCAACAGCAGGTATTTTAGCTGTTAAAATAACATTTATCCTATAGTAGAATGAGAGGGAAAATGCCGTATGTACAATGTTATTCACTGTTGTTATATCAGCAAAGAACTGGAAACAGCTTAGATGTCCTTCTTCTAACTAAGGGACTGAAAAGCAGAGCAGAACAATGTGCGTATCGTGCTACCATTTGTGAGCAAATGCATATTTCAACTTCTTTATCCATCTGAATTTCTAAATTCAGAAAATGGTCTGTTCAATATTTCTTTCATCATTGTTATAGGAAAGACTGTCCCATTTAAGACATACACCTTGGCCACACTCAAGATGTGTTTCATTCACAAGGTCAGTCGATTCAACCGCAACTATACTTCTCTATTCTTTTAGGTGTCCGTTCATCAGCCCGCCTCTGGCTTGTGTGGTGACTGGTGATTCTCAAAGCAGAACAACCCTTTTATCTTAATTTTGGTATTGGTGATAAAGACGATACTGATGATAGAGAACAACATTGACGAAATGTGATGGCTTCACAGACTTCTTTCTTTCAGAATGTCTTTCTTTGTCTTACTTTGTGAAATTTATTTTTGTTGCTTGCTACACAAATGCGTACTCTAAGGCAGATTTCATGGCATTGCATAATTTAACAGCTTTCTGTCCAGCATCCTTTCCGCAGCAGGTGCTAAATGCATACTCTCTGAATAGACATAGAATGTAGATCTCAAATGATCTCACTTAAATGCTCATTTAAATCTCTTGATATCTTATACACAAAGATCATGGTTGCAATTCTGGTTGCACACCAGAGTACACACCGTCTGAGGGAAGATGATCATATTTCCTGACTTGTGGATCCATCCACCATGTGGCTGGTCCACTCAAGCAAAGCCTTCATTGGATCTCTTTGTGGATTCTTACACCTCATTCACACTCCTCCCTTTCTTTGTTGGTCTTCATAACTCAATTTTGTTCTTTAACAGGCAAGTAATCTATTGAAAGAAATCACTAAAGGTGTGCCTGGCTGGCTCAGTCGGTAGAGCATGTGACTCTTGGTCTTGGAATCGTGAGTTTAAATCCCATGTTGGGCACTGAGTTTACTTAAAAAAAAAAAAAAAAAAAAGGAAATCACTAAAATCCTTAAGGGGTGCCAACTCACTTTTGTGTGTGTGTGCGCCATTGGAGCCCAAGAGAACTGGGGGCAGTGCCCCTTCATTCAAGGTTGACATAAGCTGCAAATCCCATCCATGATCGCGTATCAGCAACTCCCGCTCCTTCTGCGGGAGGCTGGCCTCCACCAGTCTTTTGGCATTCTGTGTAATACTGGATACATCAACTCATCCCTCTTCTTCTCCTCCTCCTTCTTCTTTTTCTTCTTATTCTTCTATTTATTTATTTATTTTGAGAGAGAATGAAAAAGGGGAGGGGCAGAGAGAGAGGGAGAGAGAGGATCGGAAGCAGGCTCCAGGCTCCAAGCTGACAGCAAGAGCCCGGTGCAGGGTTTGAACCCACAAACCATGACATCGTGACCTGAGCCAAAGTCAGACACTTAACTGACTGAGCCACCCAGGAGCCCCAATTCATCCTTCTTCTTAACTAAGCCCCATTGTCATTTCCCTGGAGACTCTTTCATTAGGCAGGGCAGAGCAAGGGTCAAGCAAACTGGCTGATGACAGCTAATCCAGGGAACTTGGAAAAAAGATGGTATGAGTAGCACCCCTCTTCCACCTCTGTCAAGTATTCTTGCCAGAAAATCAAATCTGAATCAGCTCATGCCTCTCCATCCTCTATATCACTTCACAGGAAGTGTAAGGCACAGAGAAATATGTGAAATACACCATGATGAGGCAACTAGCAAAATCCAAAATATGGGAAATCCTACAGGACAAATGATTTGGTCAGTGGAAACAAATTACAAAAAGGAAAAAAAAAGAGATTAAGGATTTATAGATTTAAAGATATTGAAGAAAGAATAGAGTAGATGGAGAAAGGAACTGTAAACGTCTTTAGTTGTGACCACAATATAACTATGGGTGTAAGTAAGGAGTCCTATCTTTTATGGTAATATTTACAGATGTAAGGACAGGTCCGGGATTTGCTTCAGAATGGGACATGAGGGGGCTGTGGATGTAAGCAGATTGGCCACGAATGGAAAATTGGCCATGAGTGGAGCTCAGTGATGGATGCTCCAAGGTCCACTGTACTAATTCTCTATGTTGAAGTTCTCCCCATAATAAGTGTTTAGAAAAAAGATTGGGTTAAAGTCTGACATTAAAGTCACTGAAGGTTCTGGGCAGGTGTTTGAAGCCGAGGTGAGTTGAGTGGATCAGAAGGAGTGCAGCTGGTGACCTGAGTGGGGAAAACTGACTTGGGGCAGAGCTGCACCGAATGCAGTCTGAGACCCTTGAGTAGGAAGGTTTAAGTAGACAGATGGGAACCTAGGGTCGGAGCCTGGAAGAGGTCTGCAGTCCTATACTTAGGACAATTACAGCCACAAGCACAGAGAAGCTTTCAAGAGTGCAGAGAATCAGTGATCATACCCTAGGGAATGAACCACCTTAGGGTTCAGAAGGAAAAAAAATAAAAGGAAGTCTGCTGAGCCAACAAGGCAGATAATTAGCCCAAGCCTCCTCCTAAAGTTTCTGTTAGTTGTACTAAATGATAGGAGCACTTGTCAGACAGATGAGCTGCATTTCACTCTTGCCGCCCAGAGATTTTCTTTTCATTTTTTTTCCCCCTGGGTAAGAGAAATAACTCAGAATATGTATTTTAAGGACACAATCAGGCTCATTGTCTCTGAACTGCAACCCGAACTTCCCTCTGGGAGTTTCACTGTGCCATTTTGAAATGGTTTCAAGAGCTACTTAGACTTGGAACCGGCTCTTTAGTCTGTGTGCCCAACTCCATTCTGTACCACGTTCGGGCCACATACCTAAGCTGTTTTAACTGGACCCGAATGGGAAGAGACAGAGAAACAGTTCTGTCTTCCACTGTGTATTTTCAAGGACTGACAAAGGGGAGCCAGGTCAAAATAAACCTGGCCCCTGGAACACTGTTCTCCATCCTGGTGCCCATGTTCTGGTCCTGGAGGGTCAGCCTGAGGGTCTCACCTCTCCAGAAAGTTGTCTTTCTCCTCCAGTTCATCCCGGTAGTTACTGCACTCTGCTTACAAGAAGTCTATGGAAGTGATGGTATTTTAAATGTTTATTTTTTTTAATGTTTATTTATTTTTGAGAGACAGAGACAGTGTGAGTGGGGAAGGAGCAGAGAGAGGGAGACACAGAATCTGAAGCAGGCTCCAGGCTCCAAGCTGTCAACACAGAGCCTGACACGAGGCTCGAACCTCGAGATCAGGACCTAAGCCCAAGTTGGCGCATAACCAACTGAGCCACCCAGGCGCCCCGGAAGTGACAGTATTTTAAACTTCGATGCTCACCTGCCCTGGAGACACCTTGCTTTCAATGGTTGTCATTCTACACAAATGTGTTTGGAGCAAGGATGGAACAAAGGATGATGCAGGGAAATGAGCTGCAAATAGCCTCGCAGAATGAAACCGTTTTGAACAAAAATGTTAGGGATTTGAATTTGGTGGTGTCGAAAAATACAAGTCCAAAAGGGGGCGTTACAGAACTGCTTGCCCACAGTTGGGATAGTTCGCTATTGTGGTTCCGCACACCCTACCGCGGTGATCTGTGCATGTGTGTATTTCCCCTGCTAGACTAAGTCTGAATGCAGGACAGCAAGTGTGCCACCAGTGTCCAGAGAAGTGGCTGGCTCACAGCAGGATTCCAACGTGACTCAGTGAACATGTGAAGGAATGCACAAATAGCTCTGAGGATCCGGTCTTTTAGAACGTAGAAATTATGCAGTGAAACCTTGGATTGCGGGTAACTTGTTCCGTGAGTGTTCTGCAAGATGAGAAAATAATTCTACTAAATTTTGAGAAACAAATGATGTCTTGCAATACAAGTAGTACGTGATACCAAGTGTCACATGATCTCAAATGAGCCAATGGTTCTTGATATATGAGTGCTTTGGTTTAGAAGCCTGTTTACAGAACGAATTATGCTCGCAAACCAAGGTTTTACTGTAAATGTGATTTAGATGCCAAACTTTCAAAATTCCTCCAGAGTAGGAGATACACATTTGTTCCATCACTTAAAGCATTTATTTATTTTTATTTATTTTTTTAAGTTTATTTTCTTTTTTTTTAAATTTTTTTTTTTTTCAACGTTTATTTATTTTTTTGGGACAGAGAGAGACAGAGCATGAACGGGGGAGGGGCAGAGAGAGAGGGAGACACAGAATCGGAAACAGGCTCCAGGCTCTGAGCCATCAGCCCAGAGCCCGACGCGGGGCTCGAACTCACGGACCGTGAGATCGTGACCTGGCTGAAGTCGGACGCTTAACCGACTGCGCCACCCAGGCGCCCCTAAGTTTATTTTCTTAGTAGTCTCTATACCCAACACAGGGCTTGAACCCATGACCCCAAGATCAAGAGTCTCATGCTCTTCTGACTGAGCCATCCAGGCATCCCATTTTAATTTTTAGTCGAGTTTCCAATGTCAGAAAAGAATGATACTTTCCCATAGTATGATGATTGAGGGAAACTGATGAGATAAATGAAAGGCACTCCCATTTTTCCTTAAAGAGTAACAGCTGTTATTTCCGAGCCCACAAAGAAAATAAGAAGTTGGCCTGCATTTCCTCCTGCAACTCAGTCTCTCGGACTAAACTTGGGATCTGTCCTTTCTAGGCACCAAAACGATGCCACCACTCCACTCCAATCAGACCGCCTTCCCCAAGCAGGTGTAGGTGTGACAGTGGTCAGTCCCGACCTTCCCCTTAGTCCCCTGCAGAACTTTCCTGGCTCCGCAGGCCACGTGGTGCCTTGCTTGTCCCCAGTTTCAGCACACACCCTTCGGGCTGCGAGGCAAGGCAGGATGTGAACACGAGGCTGCCTGCCCCTCTTTGCTACCAAGTGTGTCCCCCCCGTCTCCCATGCTGAGTCTTGTAAGAGGACGAGTTAAGCATCCTGCCAAAGAGAATTGTCCATGATTTATTGTTGCTGATAGTGTCCTTTATGTATTTTCCACATCATCTGAAGACTTGCCAAATGAAATGACCTCAGATATCGTTTAATAAAATCTTCTAATTAAAAAAACTTTTTAATGTTTATTTATTTTTGAGAGACAGCGTGAGTGGGGGAAGGGCAGAGAGCGAAGGAGACAGAATCTGAAGGAGGCTCCAGGCTCTGAGCTGTCAGCACAGAGCCCGACACGGGGCTCGAACCCACAAACCATGAGATCATGACCTGAGCTGAAGTAGGACGCTTAACCGACTGAGCCACCCAGGCGCCCCTAAAATCTTTTAATTTAAAAACTGACGTGGGGGGCCTTGATGGCTCGCTTAATGTCCGACTCTTGATTTCCGACTCTAATGTCTGACTCATGGTTCATGAGATCGAGCCCTGCATTGGGCTCTGTGCTCTCAGCCCAGAGCCTGCTTGGGATTCTCTCTCTCTCTCTCTCTCTCTGCCTTTCCCCTGCTCTCTCTCTCAAGGTAAATAAATAAACATTAAAAAATAATAAAATAAAAACTGAAAATTATCAAAGCCCACGGTCTACACTAGAGTTCACTCTTGGTGTAGTACACTGTATCAATTTGGACAAATGTAGAACACACATCCACCATTAAGATGTATTTTCACTTTCCTTAAAATCCCCTGGGCTTCACTTCTTCACTGCTCCCCTCCCAACCCCTGGCAACCAATGATCTTTTGTCTCCACAGTTTGGTGATAACATACCAGTGTATTCCATCAATTACAGCAAATGAACCACTCTGGTGGGGATGTTGATAATGGGGGAGGCTACTTATGTGGGGGAGCAGGGGGGAGATGGGTTATTTCTACACCTTCTTCTCAGTTTTTCTGTGAACGTAGGATTGCCCTAAAAAAAAAAAGGTCTTTTAAAAGAATAACAAAGTTGAGGGGCGCCTGGGTGGCTCAGTCGGTTAAGCGTCCGACTTCAGCTCAGGTCATGATCTCGCAGTCCATGAGTTCAAGCCCTGCATCGGGCTCTGTGCTGACACCTCAGAGCCTGGAGCCTGTTTCAGATTCTGTGTCTCCCTCTCTCTGACCCTCCCCCGTGCATGCTCTGTCTCTGTCTCAAATATAAATAAATGTTAAAAAAAAAAATTAAAAAAAAAAATAACAAAGTTGAGACTTTGAGAGGTTAAGTGGACCAAGGTCACAAAGATGGTTCACAGCAGACCATCATTAGAACCCAGAGGGATCTTATGTTGCAAGCTTTATGCATCACGCATTAGGCTACCTGGCATCCCGTAATAACATAAAAAACTCATAAAATAGTGTGCATACATGGTGTGCTATTTTTTTTCTTTAAAAAATTTTTTTAATGTTCATTTAATTATTTTTGAAAGAGACAGAGAGTGAGCGTGAGTGGGGGAGGGGCAGAGAGAGAGGGAGATACAGAACCCAAAGCAGGCTCCAGGCTCTGAGCTGTCAGCACAGAGCCCGAGGCGGGGTTGGAACCCAAGAATTGTGAGATCGTGACCTGAGCCGAAGTCAGACGCTTAACCAACTGAGTCACCCAGGTACCCCCATGGTGTGTTACTTCTTAGAAATACACGTGAGAAATAGAGTTGGGGGACCCCCCCCCCTCCAAGTCCAGTTTAATCAGCAGCTCACGTGAGTGGCAGAGAAGTGAGGGTCTGTCCTAAAGTGAACATCTGGGGTGTGTTTTCGCCACCCGAAACACCCCCCTCCCCCCCCAACACATGCCAGCACTTCTATACTTTTGCTGGTGCTGTGCTCTGTGCCTGGCGGCCCTTCTCCTTCATCCCCAGCTCCTAGCTCCCCAACCCCCAGAAGCAAAGCAGTCATTCACCTCTCTTCCAGGCTTTCTCTGGGCAGAAGGGATCCCCCTCTCGCACTTCTCAACCCCGAGTGCTTTGCAAATGACTCCATTAGAGAATGTGTAAGCCTGACAGTTACTCACTAGCCCGCCAGTCAAACTGTGAGCATCGTCACAGTAGGGTGGGTCTCCACCACCTTTGTATTTCCAGAAACCAACTCCATGATGGGGTATAGTTTACAAGCTCCAAAAACTGTAGAGAGGATACAGACTTTATTTCTAGGGTGCAGTGTGAGACTACAAAACACTATAAAACAAAAATACATAACAGCTACAATGAAGCAGCTGACAGAATATATCGAATATTACAGATTTAAAAGTTCTGATAGGGCACAAACTATGTATCACTAAGACATAAAAACATTTTCCCTTTTACTTTAGAAAAAAATGCCAATAGGATTGTAATTTTTCATCATTCTGAAACTTAGTAAGCATTTAGGTTAGTCATAATAATAATGGGGAATCATTTGTTTTAAAAACAGAAAACCACATGAAATATACAAAGTATATAAAGAACGGCTTGGTCCTGACTCATGGGGGCTCAAAGGGAGTAATTTTGGATGGTTTTAAGGCCATTGGTTATGAGAAGAATAGAAGGCACAGGCTAAATATAAACCTGAAAAGGAAATCTAATAGTTTTAGATTTTAATTACATATGATCAAAGCAAAAAAAGCAAAGTCAGGCAAATAGTTAAAGCTTATAGTCTTTGTGCCTCAGTCCCAAAAATTACATTAACTTGTACCAAAGCAAACAACTGTGCAATAAAGAACTTTGCAGTTTCAAATAACCAATTTTTAAATTCAAGATTTAAAGAGAGAAAATGAATGTTAGTGTACTGAACAAAGATGATAAGGCTGTTTTTTCCTAGCATGTAAACACTGTACAATGATGGATTATTACAACTAAAAAGTTTTAGATGGAAAATTTTCTCTTTTTAAAGTATCTTTTGCTCCACTTTATAGGTTCCTGTTTTTCCCTAAACATGAACAGGACATTCAATTTGTTTAAATATTTTGCTTTATAAGCAAGTGATACAAATGTAAATATACATATACCTAAAAAGTGGTTATCCTATGATATGACAGCCCAGAATTTAGTAATTGTATAGGGTTTCTGGTGATTTTAATTATTCATAAAAAGAATGATAGAAAAGACACATTTGTTATTTATTCTAATTAAAGCATATGAATTACAGTACAGTTTTGAAAGTTTGCTATTTTTAAAATCTTCATTTTTTTAATTCAGGAAATGCTCAGGCTTAACCTTTTAATAGGAATTAAATTTAATTGGTTTCTTGGGTTTGGCCATCTTTATTCATCTTAAAGGTAAAAAAATAGAACAATGAGGAATGTAGGCCTATTAAAAAAATATAAATACTTAGAGCGACCATTTAAATCATTTGGTCCTCAAAAACATTGCTTAATTAATCACCAGTAGCTTGATTGTAATTACGCCCATGGTTGATATATTTCACTCTGCCTTTGGTTGCAGGTTGTACTTTTGTGGCTGGAAAAAATGTTCCTCAATAGCACTGACTAGTTCATTGAGTTCCTTCTTCAGCTGCTCAGGATCACTGGAAGATAAGAGGGGAAATTCCAGGTCAGTGGATTATTCCAAAGCATATTTTAAGTTCTCCCTGCATTGGTCAAGTAACACTGAAATTTAACCTTAAGAGGAAGGCTAAATCAGACAAAACAGAACTCCAGTGACTGAAGCATGGGAATGTATCTGTTGACTTGGACAAAAAAAAAAAAAAAAACCCATGAGACAATATCCATTATTTCCCCCAAAGGCTTTCCCAAGGTCTCTACTAGAAATAAAATCGTCCCTTTGCATTTCTTACAAGAATTTTTAAGAAGCACAGTTTTTGCCTTAGCATCCCTGTAGGATCTGCAAACTTTGTACCTAACAGTGCAAAGAAAACTTTTATAACTTCAATTGTCATTTAATCCTGTTAAACTTTTACCAATGACCCCTCTGTTAAGTCCTCAGTCTCCCAGGATAGGAACGTTCCCGATGCAGTTTGTCTTCAGAATATTGGAAGCTAAGCAGCAGAGAATGGGAGCCTCCTAGTGGGCCTGCTAATCACATACCAGGCACTCAGTTCCCCAGCTTTTCTCCTTATTCTACCTCCAGGGTCACAACGAAGTATAAGCAAAAATCCAGGGAACTGGTTCCCTCTAAGGAAACCAAACTTTCAAGCATGCGGACAACACTCATTTACATGCAAACAATTGGAAGGTAGATCATGATAAAATGAATTTGTGATTAGACAGGTTTCCAGCAGCCCATGTTAGGGTCAGGCTCCTAGCACGGTGCGTTTACTGGAAGGACTTGAAACCAAAAAGCTGAATTTAAAAAACCAAATCCTTCAATTCTAACTCACATGACTTCATAATCGACTGTCTTTAATATATGCAACTTTATCTAAATGGAAATGGCAATTCTTGTAATTAGTTAAGTTCATTTTTACACTGTGAGAGCTACTCGGTACAACTAAAACAATCCATTTTATTGCAGACATGAATTCTGGCTCTACTAGCTGTATGCCCTTCTTAGCCTCTCAGAGGCCCAGATTTCTCATTTGTAAAATTGGGATAAAGACTTTATCTTCTCAAGAGAGTTGTTGTGTAGATTGAGATACATTATATAAAGCAATTAGCACAGAACCTGGCCCCAAAACCTCAATAAATGTAGCTGTCATTAAAATTATTTTTACCCCCACTGGTAACATACAAGGTAATTATGCTTCATAAATACACATGAATCACATTGGTTGTTATTTCCTTCTCCACAAATGTGTTTTGAAGAAAACAACATTTCTCAGGAAGGCACACAACTAAACAACTACGGTTTTTTTTTTTTTTTAAACAATATACCTAAAATTAAACTCCCCAGGGAATACACAAACACAAATATATAAGTACAGTGTATATCTCCTACTGGTTGTGTTTCTCTGTTAGAAGCTTGCCTGATATAATTGTTAGCTAAATTGTGATATTGTAATCCAGTATCCAAGGATTCCAGTATCCAAGGAATTCCAAGAATTCCTTAGAACATCCTTAGAGCATCCTTGTTCAGTTGTACTAAGGTCTGCAGCTTATGTTCAAATGGCTCAGGAAAAAACCCTGCATATACAATACAGGTACAAAACCTGCATATACAATAATATATGTGAGAGATAGCAAATATTGCAAAATGTTAGCGACTGTTTAGGTTAGAGTAGGCTAACTATGGCTGGCAGTCTGTTGACAGCCTGTTTTTATAAATAAAGATTTATTAGAACACAGTCACACCTATTCCTTTGTGTGTATTCCTTCTTTCTGCTTTTGAGCAACAGCAGAACTGAGTGGTTGCGACTATATGGCTTGTAAAATCTACAATATTTACTATCTGGCTCTTTACTGAAAGTTTGCCAACCCTTGGTCTAGGCGAAAGGTATGTGGTGGGCATTTGTTGAAAATTTCCAAAATAAAAAGTTGGACAAAAGACATCTACCGATCAAAAAATATTTTGATCAAAAAATATTTTAAGCAGGACTTAAACTTGAAAAGGATATTCCATTCTAAAGGATGAGTAGGTTATGGAATTCTATGAATAAATGAAATTGATGATATAAAATACAGCGATAATATTAAGGTGATCAGAGAGTAAGGAAACCTTAGCCATGGCTTTATTGCTCTTGTACGTTAGGTATGCTGGTAACTTGCTTGAGCCCTGATAGCATATCCGTGGACTGACCTAGTGACCAATGTCCCAACTAGTCAATTAGAACAGCATTTTGATGAATATAATAAAAGGACAATTTTTCTAAGTGTCTTCAGGAATTTGTAAACTAATATTTGAATTTAAGTCCACCTAATAAGCCATGTGAAAAATGTAAAATACCAGATCCTTAAACATTAAATAGTATTGTTGTTATAAAGTTTTCCAAATTATTATATCTTCACAGAGAAATGACAAGGAAGGAACTAATATATAGAGAAAATGGATCTTTAAGTTGGACTAATGTCCCTTTTTTTTTTTTTTTTCAGAAGAAAGGCATAGAAATATGAAAACATTACGTGAGAATGAGAATTACAAAGAAATGTCTGGAAAAACTCATACCCAATAGAGTAGCAAACAGCTTACTATTTAACACACATAGAAACAGTGATACTTGCACAATATTACAATCAAATGTTGGTAATACAGAATGCTTAGAAAATGGGAAGCTTTATGTGTTTGTTCAAGCTGCTTACTAGCTGAGTTTTTGCCCTTTCAGCACAAAAAGGTTTTGAATGGGAATTTGTAGCAAAATATAGGACACACAGTCTATGACTTTTTAAATTTTTTTTTTTCAACGTTTATTTATTTTTGGGACAGAGAGAGACAGAGCATGAACGGGGGAGGGGCAGAGAGAGAGGGAGACACAGAATCGGAAACAGGCTCCAGGCTCTGAGCCATCAGCCCAGAGCCTGACGCGGGGCTCGAACTCACGGACCGCGAGATCGTGACCTGGCTGAAGTCGGACGCTTAACCGACTGCGCCACCCAGGCGCCCCGTATGACTTTTTAAATATATTGGATTATCATGATATTTAAGAGCCATTATCATGACTTTAACTGTTGACCTGGGTCTCTTATTCAGAAGAAGATTCAGGGCCCATTTGGAAGTGGAATGCTATTTCCCTTATGATAAAGCAGTAAACATTCTGAGTTACCGTGTCCATGTTTTATGTTTTTGTTTTGTTTTAATGTTTCTTTCCTTGCTATCAGCAGTCATTTCTTCCTGTCCGAGGAAAGTCTAACACTAATAATTCTGCCCTCACCTCTCTAATTTGCTACATTTAATCTGCTACTGGCTGGCCAACTGAAGATGCTCAGAAAATTTCCTCAGCTTTTATTTCCACATAGTGCAAATTGGATTCACAAGATCAGAAAAACTCTGCAATGAGCAAGGCTTTGGTTGGGAAACATCAGACCCATGCTCCTGACTACAGTACTGAGCCCTGGAAATGTGACTAGTGGGACTGAAAACTGAATTTAAGTTTAATTAACTGACTTTCAAATTTAAAAGCTGAAATTTAGGGGCACCTGGGTGGCTCAATCAGTTGAGCATCCGACTTTGGCTCAGGTCATGATCTTGTGTTCATGGGTTTGAGCCCCGCAACGGGCTCTGTGCTGACAGCTCAGGGCCTGGAGCCTGCTTTGGATTCTGTGTCTCCCTCTCTCTCTGCCCTTCCCCTGCTCATGCTCTGTCTCTCTCTGTCTCTCAAAAACTAAAATAAAACATTAAAAAAAAAAATAAGCTGCATTTAATTCAATTATTGGAAAGCTGAAGTATGTTTGGAACAACTTAGGTATCCAAATCTATTTTTTCAACGGTAAATTTTATGAACTCTTAATACATTTGACCCTTCAACAGCCTGGGATTTAGGGCATTAGTGACCCCCCCCCCATGCAGTCAAAAATCAATGGATAACTTTTTACACCCCAAAAAGTTCACTATTAATAGCCTCCTTTTGACGGGAAAACATACCATAACATAGACAGTCAATTAATACATATTTTGTTTGTTACATGCATTCTTGCAATACACTAAAAAAGTCATTAATAGTAAGAGAAAATACATTTATAATATTATACTGTATTTATTTAAAAAATCCATACATTGGGGCGCCTGGGTGGCTCAGTTGGTTGGGTGTCTGACTTCGGCTCAGGTCACGATCTCACGGTGCGTGGGTTCAAGCCCTGCGTCAGGCTCTGTGCTGACAGCTCAGAGCCTGGAGCCTGCTTTGAATTCTGTGTCTCCCTCTCTCTGCCCTTCCCTACTCATGCTCTGTCTCTCTGTGTCTCTCAAAAATAAACATTGAAAAAAAATTTTTTTAAATTCCGCATATAAGTGGACCTTCATAGTTCAAGCCTGTGTTGTTCAAGGGTCAATTGTATGGAACAAATGTTTCTTAAAAAAATCAAGCATTTTAACTGAGATATGTGGTGAGTGTAAAATAGTAAATGGATCTTGAAAATGTGCTGAAAAGTAAAATATCTCATTAATTTTATATAAATTGTATATGGTATAATAACAATATTTTCATGTTAAGTAAAGTAGAATAAATTACTAAATTAATTTTACCTGTTTATTTTTACTATTTAACTTTTTAAAAAAATGTTTATTTATTTTTGACAGCGAGAGAGACAGAGTGCAAATGGGGGAGGGGCAGGGAGAGAGGAAGACACAGAACCTGAAGCAGGCTCTAGGCTCTGAGCTGTCAGCACAGAGCACGATGCGGGGCTTGAACTCATGGTTTGTGAGATCATGCTCTGAGCTGAAGTCAGACGCTCAATTCACTGAGCCACTCAGGCGCCCCTCTTTTTACTACTTAAAAATGTGTCTGGTAGAAAATTTCAAATTGCATTATGTGACTCACATTTTATTTCCATTGCACAGTACTGACTTAATTAGTCTTTAAACAATTTTTCCTGATTCTTTACTCCGAATGGAGAAGTGCTAGTTACCTGGGGGTTAAATGAGTGTGCAGGATCACATTTACACAAGCTAACTACATGCACCATGGTTGTTAAAGTTTAAGATGTTATGGTATTGCAAAGTAAACTCAAACCCTTTACCAAGGTCACAAAAACACGACCCTGAAGCTACCAGACCGTCAGCTTTTTGGAGGCAAGACTCTTTCTGCTATGGCTCTTTATCCTCCCCAGAACCCGGCACAGACTTCTGCACAATAGATACTCAAAGATATTTGTTCAAGGCATGTACAGTGGAATTCAAATTATTGGGGCGCCTGGGTGGCTCAGTCGGTTAAGCGGCCGACTTCGGCTCAGGTCGTGATCTTTCGGTTCATGAGTTCGAATTCCGTGTCAGGCTCTGTGCTGACAGCTCAGAGCCTGGAGCCTGCTTCGGGTTCCATGTCTCCCCCTCTCTCTGCTACTCCCCCGCTCACACTCTGTCTCTCAAAAAGACATAAATATTAAAAAAGTGTTTTTTTAATTATTGTATCAGAGACAAGGAGAAAAAGAGAAAAACTCATTGGTGCTAGTCTCAAATTAAAGTATTAGAAAAAGGAAACTGTATTACTATGACTGAACTCTGGAATGAAATTTTCCCATACAAAGAAAGGTAGGACAGCAATAAGTAAGTAAAAATGAGCTCCTGTGTCCGTGGATGCTCCAAACAGCTGTTAATATCACAGTATTGCTGCAGGCTTTGAAACAACATTCCTAATTAAAGTACATAACACTGGCAAAGCAAAAGGTTTTACTTAGCACTTTTGCAGAACCAATTAGGAACTTTAGGGAACAGCAATCACACGTGCTGCCTTCGATATCATACCTATTTCCAGGGGGGGCACACAGTTCCGAATAGTACTTGATCTTGGGTTCAGTCCCGCTGGTCCGCATGGTGGCCACGCCCCCATTAGCAAAGGTAAAGGTGATCATTTGGCTGCTTTTGCTAGTAGGGAGAACCTAGGAATTAATTTACACGTTATACATTTAGATTGTAACATGAACTGTTCTGGCTCAAATAATAGTTTCCTCCTGTATAGGCAAGAAAATAAATGCCAAGCAAATATACTGGTTTAAAAGAAAAGGATACTTTCTAGGGGAAAAAAAAAAATTCTTCTTCTGAATTAAATACTAAATAATAATAATCATAAAATGATTTGTGGAATTAAGTAACTTGTATACTTGCATTTTACCTCCCTAGTCTTGTTAATTAAAGCTACTGAAGTTTTTGGGGTTTTTTAAAAGATTTTATTTTATTTTTAAATGTTTATTTATTTATTTTGAGAGAGAGAGACAGAGAGTGAGCAGGGGAGGAGCAGAGAGAGAAGGAAACGGAGAATCTCAAGCAGGCTCTGCACTGACAGTATGGAGCCAGATGTGGGGCTTGATTTTATGAAATGTGGGATCATAACCTGAGCCGAAATCAAGAGTTGGATGCTTAACTGACTGAGCCACCCAGGTGCCCCTAAAGATTTTAAGTAATCTCTACACCTAATGTGGGGCTCCTATCTACAACCTAAGATCAAGAGTTCATGCTTTTCCAACTGAGCCAGCCAGGCACCCCAAAGCTACTAAAGTTTTACTAACATGGAAACATATCATTTCATGAGAAATTGATTTAAATAGATTGATAATATGTGACCAAAAAAAACCCACAATAAACTAGACCTTATTTTACTTTGTAAAAAAAAAAAAGTTATATAAAGAGATCTTTTTTTTTTTCAACGTTTATTTATTTTTTTTGGGACAGAGAGAGACAGAGCACGAACGGGGGAGGGGCAGAGAGAGAGGGAGACACAGAATCGGAAACAGGCTCCAGGCTCCGAGCCATCAGCCCAGAGCCTGACGCGGGGCTCGAACTCACAGACCGCGAGATCGTGACCTGGCTGAAGTCGGACGCTTAACCGACTGCGCCACCCAGGCGCCCCTAAAGAGATCTTCCTAAATATAACATTTCTGGCAGATGTATTCATAGCTGATCGCTCCCCATACTCAGCTAAAATGATGGAAGTGTGTGTGTGAATATATAAAACACAAGGGCAAAGAGGAAAAGGAAAACAGTAGTTAATTAGGTTGCCAACGAATCCTGGGAGTTACAAGACAGATGAAGGGGCAGAATTGACCTGATGGAACACAGGACAATGACAGCTGAGCACCTGCAAGGAACAAACAAGACCCTGGCAAAGCTCACTACCTGGAGGTACCAGGCACTGTGAAAGGCAGGTGGGAAACAAAGAAAGAATGTGAAAAGACCTATCAGACCCTCCCAGATTCTCACCCTCTGCCCACACAGTCAGGCAACCACCTTAATAGGAGATGGCTTAATTCTCTGGTATAATTGAACAAGAAAGGCTCAGGAGTTGGGTACACCAGGCACTGGTGTACAAGGGCAGGATATGGTGAAAACAGAGAGCAACTCAGAGTCAACAACCTGAATACCAGCCGTCCTCCCTCCAGACTCCCAGGCAACTCTCCACTGCTGTCACCCACCTTACAGCCTTTAGGCAAGAGATCAGGGTGAGAATTAGGCTTCCCCAGATAGGGAGCCCGCCGTGTAAAAGTTAACTTGGCACCCAATCTCCTGAGAGCAAAGTTTGTCAGTTGACAAGGTTTGCTCATGTACGTAGAACTTCCGATCAGTTTTTGAGTGCCCCCAAATAATGAGGGATTACCAGACTTTGGGAAAAGATAGCTTAAAGACAAAATCCAAAAAACCTGAATAATAATAAAAAAATAACTTGGGAGATATAAAGACAATACAGGAAAAAAAGTCTACATTTTAAAAAGTTATAATGCCTATACTTAAGAGAGATAAAATATTATATACATAAGCAAAATAAAACCATTGGGACTACACCTAAATAAAAAGCTTTTGCACAGCAAAGGAAACCATCAACAAAACAAAGAGGCAATCTACTGAATGAGAGAAGATATTTGCAAATGATATATCTGATAAGCAGTTTATATCGAACATGAATTAAGAACTTACAGAACACCAAAAAACAAACAGATTAAAAATGGGCAGAGTACCTGAATAGACATTTTTCCAAAGACATAAAAATGGCCAACAGACACATGAAAAGATACTCAATATCACTGATCATTAGGAAAATGCAAATCAAAACTGCAATGAGATATTACCTTACACCTATAAGAATGGCTAAAATAAAAAAGAAATAACAAGTGTCAGCAAGGATGTGGAGAAAAAGGGATACTTGTTCATTGGTGGTAGGAAAGTTCATTGGTGCAGCCAATATAAAAAATAATATGGACGTTCTTCAAAAAATTAAAAATAGAATTACCATATGATCCAATGATTCCACTACCGGGTATTTACCCAAAGAAAATGAAAGCACTAATTTGAAAAGATATACACAGGGGCGCCTGGGTGGTTCAGTCGGTTAAGTGTCCGACTTCGGCTCAGGTCATGATCTCGCCGTCCGTGAGTTCGAGCCCGCATTGGGCTCTGTGCTGATTGCTCAGAGCCTGGAGCCTGCTTCAGATTCTGTGTCTCCCTTTTCTCTACTCCTCCCCCCACTCATGCTCTGTCTGTCTCTGTCTCTCAAAAATAAATAAAAATTAAAAAAAAAGAAAAGATATATGCACCCCAATGTTTATTGCAGCATAAAAATTAAAAAAAAGAAAAGATATATGTACCCCAATGTTTATTGCAGCATTATTTACAATAGCCAAGATATGGAAGCAGTCCAAGGGTGTATGTGTGTGGACACACACACACACACACACACACACACACAGGAATATTATTCAGCCTTTAAAAAGAATGAGATGTTGGAGCACCTGCCTGGCTCAGTCAGTACAGCATGTGACTCTTGATCTCGGGGTCGTGAGTTTGAGCCCGATGTTGGGTGTAGAGATTACTTAAGAAAAAAAAAAAAAAAAGAATGAGACCTTGTCATTTGCAACAACATGGATGGACAACATAGAGGGTATAATGTTAAGTGAATTAAGACAGACAGACAAAGACAAATATTATATAATTTCATTCATATGGAGAATTTAAGGAACAAAACAATGAACTAAGAAAAAGAGAGACAACAACATCAGAAAATATATGCTCTTCACGTAGAGAACAAACTGGTGGTTGCCAGAGGGGAGGTGGGTGGGGGATGGATGAAACAGACAAAAGGGGTCACGAGTACATTTACTGTGATGACAGCCAAGTAATGTATAGAACTGTTGAACCATGACATTATTTAAAAAAAAGAAAAATATTATATACATAAAACAAGAATAGGATGTTATTTTTATTTTTAAAATATTTTTATTTAAGTTGGCTCCATACCCAACGTTCAAGAACTCACGACCCTGAGATCAAGAGTCGCATGCTCCACTAACTGAGTCAGCTGGAAGCCTCAGGGTGTTATTTTTAATAAGTTGGACAATAAGAGCTAAAATTGTGAACAGAAGCACTGAAAATTAATGTTGATGTAATCTCCCAAAAAGTAGGGCAAGAAGATATAGATGGACAGTAAGAAAGAGAGAAACAAGGAAAGGAGAACATTAGTCCTGGAGAGCCAGCCTCTAACTAAGAACTCAACAAGAAAGGGAGGCCAGAAACTCAGGGCAAGAGAATACTTGGGAAATGACCATGCAGCCCTCTTCTTTGACACAAAATTAAGAAAATTACTCAGAACTGAAAGAAATGACTCCAAAGACCAACAGAGACCCACCGACTACCCAGAAAAATGACTGAAAAAGAGACCCATATTAAAGCAAATCACTGAAATTTTAGAACTCAGAGTTTTAGCAGAAAATTCCTGAAATCTTCCCATAGAGAAAAAACAAGCTGCATGGAAAGGACTGAATCAGTATGGCATCGACATCCCTTTATGTGGCTCACAGCAGGCCTCAACTATTTCCTGAAAGATCAGACCCTCCACAGCAATACTGGGAACTAAAAAATGACAGAGCACTGCTGCTTTCAAAACTGCGAGTCAATCAAATGTGAGGGTAGAATAAGATATTTCCGGATTTAAATGCCTCTCAAAATTTACCTCCTATTCACTTTGTTTAAGGAATCTACTAGAGGATATGATTTAGGAAAACAAATCTAGGAAGAGGAAGTCATGGGGTGCAGGAGCAAAGGACCTGACTCGGTAAGTGGTGAAGGACATTCCCAGGATGACGTGTGTGTACCCAACACATAGAGGAGTTGGCCCTGCCCGGGTGGAGGGATCAGGACAGAAGCTGCTGGAAACAACACGGAACAGATAAAACAGTACTGGACCATGTGGAAAACCCTACTGAGAGGTATCTGAAGGATGTGAGAAAGACTGGTGATAGTTACATAAAAATCCAAGCACACAAAAGAACAAAGCAACTATTAATTATAGGAAAAATGATTATACAATTTAGGGGAAACTAATCAAAGTACACTACTTAGCTAAGCAGGAAACAATAGTTACTAGTCATAATAATACACGCACGGAATCTGATTTCATCAAATGTTGTGGCATATGTGTTTGTGAAGACAGGAGAGAAGGTGGAATAGTGAATGTAAGAAACGTAAGATTTAAATCCTTACCTCCATAATAGAAAATTAATAAAGTACAATGCTGAGAAGTCAAAACATTGCCATATGAGCACATTATTTAGAAATCTGGTGGTAAGGGCGTCGGGGTGGCTCAGTGGGTTAAGTGTCTGATTTTGGCTCAGGTCATGATCTCACGGTTCGTGGGTTCGAGCTCCATGTCGGGCTCGGCACTGACAATGTGGAGTCTGCTTGGGGTTCTCTGTCTCCCTCTCTCTCCGCCCCTTCCCTGCGCGCACTCTGTCTCCCTCTGTCTCTCAAAAATAAATAAACATTGAAAAAAAAATCTGGTGGTAAATACCAGGAGAAACAACTGAGAGGGAACATGGTTGTTTCAGCATAGCAAAGAGATGGCAGGGTCTGGAGCTGTCATGTTTCATCAGGACTCTTCCAAAAACACTTCTTTTTAAAAAATACATTGTGTGCAGATGAAAATTTTAAAAAAAGGTAACTAACAAGATGTCTAATATCTCATAAGGCTATTCTTACTCTCTTCCTCCTATCTCCTGCCATTAGTTAGCAATACTCTTTGGCCATATCTGAGCCTTCTTTTGACTCCAGTGGAGGATCCACATGATGTGAAGAATGCAAACTCATGCTTTATAGCTAACAGCTCCCAGACATTCAGAGAATAGGGTAAAACTAACCAGGAAGCAAACAACGGTTCTCAAATGTGTACCAGTAATATCAGCATCAGCAGGGAACTTGTTAGAAATGCAAATTCTTGGCCTCCGCCCCAGATCTACTCATTCAGAGACACCAGGGTGGGCTGCCCTACTCTTTCTATGTATTTTGATAGCTTATTTATAATAATGCCTGGATGCCTAAAATCAGCTTCAATTAACTCCATGATTAAATAAGTCAAACTATGCCAAGTGTAATAGAAGGTAAATAGAGAAGTGTTTAACTGATAAAAGATATTACTTACAGCTTTTTTATCAGGTTGGCTATCATCATAGCCGGTTGTAAGGTCTCTAATACCAGAAATTGCAAATCTGCCACAAGTTTTTGGATAATTATTCTTCCCATCATAGTTTCTAAGGTTTTCAAATAATTGTTTAATGGTGCCTTGATCATGGCAAATAAAATATGAAGCTTTGGTAATATGGTAGCCATACCTATGGAAACAAACACAAATCATTTTAGAAATTAAATAAAAAATTTATTAGAATAAAATAAGTAAAATACAGCATGGTGATTATATTTAATAATATTACACTATATGTTTGAAAGTTGCTAAGAGCATAGATCTTACAAGTTCTCATCATAAGAAGAAATATTTGTAATTACGTGTGGTGCGACTGTTAACTAGATGTACTGTGATGATCAGTTTGTAATATATACAAATATTGAAACACTATATTGCATACCTGAAACTAACGTCAGTTATATCTCAGTTAAGGAAATACAAATATGCAAAATGAGGAACGCATAATTCCACACAGTGTACATTTGTCAACCGGTATATTTTAAACCAAATGAAACAAATAGCCATGAGTACCTTCAAAGGAATAATTTAGCATAAAAAAGAGGAACAACAATTGACCCTGGGGATTGCCTAACTGCTGCCTGGCCTTTAGCCTGTATTTGTAAGTAAGAGTCTTACTGCAACGTGTTGCCACGGGCTGCTTTTGCACTTTATAAAGGCAGACCTGGGTCATTGCTCTAAAAACTTAATAGAGATTTCATGAACACCTTTAATCTTTTTTGACATCACATACTTAAAATCACATTCTTCAATTAGCTATTTCTGCAACTGATGCCCTCATTTGTTAAGGATGCGTGCAATCATGAATGATAATTACCATTACATGGTTAAGTATCAAAAGAAAAGATGACTCTTTAGTTTTCATAAGAAATAGAATTCATGGGGCGCGTGGGTGGCTCAGTCGGTTAAGTGTCCGACTTTAGCTCAGGTCATGATCTCACGGTTTGTGAGTTTAAGCCCCGCGTGGGGCTCTGTGCTGACAGCTCAGAGCCTGGAGCCTGCTTCGGATTCTGTGTCTCTCTCTCTCTGCCCTTCCCCTGCTCATACTCCATCTCTCTCTCTCTCTCTCTCTCTCTCTCTCTCTCTCTCTCTCTCTCTCTCAAAAATAAATAAACATTAAAAAAAGAAAAAGAAATAGAATTCACAACCAAAGAGCATTAGAAAGAATATTAGTATCTCACATGTAGAACCATAAGAAAATATTTAACACTATTACTTCAATTAAACAGAATTAATAGACACTTACTCAACATAGATGGCCTTCAGCTGCTGAGACAAAGTCAAATTCTTGGTTGCTAGAAAGCTAGCCAACTCTGCGCTTATGACAGCAGCACTGACCCCATCTTTGTCCAGAACAAAAGGGCAGCACATATATCCTGCAGAGAAACACGTGTCATACACACATGCTTACGAGTGAGTTCCTTTATAACACTGTACACGCACACACCTATATGCAACTTGCCCATCTCATGTGAATGCTTCCCATTTACCATTTTTAAAAAAAAAAATTAAAAATTAATGTTTATATTTGGACAGAGAGAGAGAACCACAGCATGAGTGGGGGAGGGGCAGAGAGAGAAGGAGACACAGAATCCAAAGCAGGCTCCAGGCTCTGAGCTGTCAGCACAGAGTCCGATGCGGGGCTCAAACATGAACCACGAGATCATGACCTGAGCAGAAGTCGGACACTTAAACAACTAAGCCACCCAGGCGCCCCTCATTTATCATTTTTACATTCGAGAATCCAGGCCACTGTCTAGTGCATAGCAGGCCTTCAAGATGTACTGGTTGAATAACCTATAAGGAGATTCTCCCTCCTAGATCAACTGTTCATTCCCTAGGTCCAGCCCCAACTCCTTCAGCTCACACAAAATAGTTTCCAGGTGCTCTAGTCAATGCTTCTTCTGTCTTCTCTGAATTCCAATAGTTCTTGTGAGTTACATCCTTCACCTTGACACCTAGCCTATGCTCTCTTGTGTGGTTACTAACTAGATCGATGCAAAGTGCTATAGACTGAGGTCAGTGTTCATCCATTTCTTAACTGATATGCAATAAATATTTGAAGAAAACATTTTTTAATAAAAAGCTATAGAAAGATAAGACTGACATTTGTGACGAAAAAGCAAAAGCTGAGCTATTATTAATTTGTTAAATAATATGTCAGCATCTGTGCTGCAGGGAATAGGTGAATCTTCTTATATAATAAGTATAAGGTATAATAGCTTTTACTAAACATGTAGCTAAAATATCCCTCACATAAACATCTGAATTTCAAGTTTCTACACCTAGCTCCCTTTTTTCCTTAAGTAAACTGGCGAGCGTTTCCCAGTCATTCTGACTTGACTCGGGCTGTCCTTTTGGGTGACAGTCACTTTGATGAAAGCCCTACAACCAGGCCTTGTCTCTTCCTCTGGACAGACGTCTGCCCAGCATTTTTAGAACAGGAGTGAACCATATCAGACCTGGAGATCAACACCACAGTTGAGGAAATACCACAACTCCCCCAAATACATGATTCCTGAGCTACGAGCATTCATGGGCAGAACATCACTGTTTTCAGTCATCCAGGGAAAGGATTCACTTTCTTATATTAATGGCTTGGCTTTTAAGGAGATATTCTTTTTAGCTGAAAGCATGTCTGAGATGCCAATTTTGGGGTAGGACAGTTCAGTGCTCTTTGAGCACCGGTGTGTTCCTGTTCTACTGTTAATTTTTTGAACCCAAATCCAAATCCCATTTATTTGCACTCTATATATTAACTAATGCTACAATCACTATTATCGCTTCTTACCGATAGCTTCTTCAAATGCAAATAAGACATTCTTCCCCTGGTCTATTAGCTGTCTGGCTCGGTTTCCCATCCACTTAAAGCCAGTTAGTGTTTCCTAAAGGGATAACCCAAAAGAGAAAGAAATGCCTTAGACCTCCTACAGAGCAAAAGAAATTTAAGAGCGAGTCCCAGAAACACCTTACCTCAAAGTGAAAGCCCTCCTTTAAGGCAATGGCTCGCAAGATTTTGGAGGAGACCGTGCTGGACAACATGTATATGTCTTTGAGGGCACTGTGATCTTGGTTCTTTTCTTTCCAAGAAGTAAAAAGCCACCAGCCCAAGAGGGCCCCCAACTCGTTGCCTGAAAACACTCTCCATTCACCGCTGAAAGAAAGAACAACCAATGCATTGCTGTGATCTTAAGACAGACACCGAAGTGACTGGGACGGGACAATTAAGCCAAACGAGGCCCAAAGTGGTTTCTATACGAGTGTTCTTGTCACTCTTGCTTAAATAACTGCTCGAAAAAGTGTCATTTCACCACAAACATCTGAGCAGCTACTCTGTCTCAATCGGTTTGCTCCAACATCCCATCTTTGAAGAGCGACGACACATAACACGTTTATTTGTCTTTGTCAAAGGGTTTGGCTTTAAAGATGACAGAAATATGCTGCCCCCTTCCTCCCCTGCCCCCCACAGGATTATAGTGTGTGAATATCAATTTTCGGTCTGGTCAGTATTGAGGTTCTGAGAGGTCAATATCCTAGTGTGTCTCAAGAGTGAGTTTGCACTAAAATGGTCAGGACACACAGAACAGATGTGTGATTCATTTTCCTCTCCGTAGTCGGGTGGTTAGCAGTACATCTTGTGTTTTAGCATGTACCACCTTGCTTAACTTTCTAGAAAGTGATTAGAATTAAACCTGCTTGCTCGCTGCTCCCAAAACATCGCGTGTGCCGTTTGACCTCCAAAACTGCTTGGACCCTGCCTGCTTTTCATCTTTCCCCTCCACTTACGTCCTATTCCTCTGCACAAACTCTATGGCCAAACTTGTCTTAAACACTGGGTACCCCAGTGCTATTCCTCTCTGGTCCGCTCGACCTGAATTCAACGTTTCCTTGAAGGTACAGCTCCTTCAGCAAACCCTTCAGTAAATACTGACCTGTAAATCCAGCACTAAACAAAGTACTTGCCTGCATTAGGAACTGAGTCATTAATTATAAAATTGACGATGAAACGAGAGAAGAGAAATAGTAATTTCAATTCCAAATACACCCTGGGCTGTTTACTCTGCCCTCTGCTCGCCAATCATCGTGTGGGCCCCAGAACTGCATTTTACTGTATGTTAGAGGTTCAGTGACAGGAAGTTCCGTGAGGTGATGATGTGTACAATGAACAGGAAATATTTCCAGGAGCAGTTAACTGCTCAAGATGTCACCCGTTATGTTTGCTACTACATAGGTAATCCCAATCAATTGTACCTGTCCTGCTTTTCTGCCACAGCGAGTCTATCAGCATCCGGGTCGTTTGCTAAAATGATTCTGGCCTTGGTTTTGTCAGCCAAGGCAAAAGATAAGGTCTGAAAAAGTAGGAAAAGAAAAGATTATTTCAGTCAAGAACTGAGCATATTGCCGTCTTTAAAAACATTCAGTTCTTGAGGAAAAAAAAAAACTTTCCCCAAACGAAGGCTGAGTTTTATTTCTGGAGCTGGTCTTGGCTGATCACGAATTACTTCCTAAGCCAGAGGTCAGATAATGGGAACATCAACACACAACCCACACCTGCCCGTGGGGTTCACCTCACATTTAATAGCGTATGTGTGGCTGGACTGGTGTTTCTAGGCCTTGCCAAGTGATCGACCTCAAAACAAACCAAAGTAAGCCAATTTGCTGAATATCACTGTTAACCTTTAAAAAGGCTACAAGCGGGGTGCCAGTGTGGCTCAGTCGGTTGAGCATCTGACTTCAGCTCAGGTCATGATCTCATGGTTCATAGGTTCGAGCCCCACATTGGGCTCTGTGCTGACAGCTCAGAGCCTGGAGCCTGCTTTGTATTCTGTGTCTCCTCCTCTCCCTGCCCCTCCCCTGCTTTTGCTCTGTCTCTCTCTGTTCCTCAAAAATGAATAAATGTTAAAAAAATAAATTTAAAAAAAGGCTAAAGGAACCATAATTTAAATAGCTCTGCTTCATATTAGGAAAATTCCAGAATAAAAATATTCGGGAATAAAAATCATGTGATAAATATTCATTCCATTACTGTTTCTTTTTAACATTAAAAAATCAGGGTAAACTAAATTTTAACTTCATTAATTCAATTTAAAATATCATTTCAATTTCAGCTCTCACATCCTGATGCTAAGATATGTGTTTTGAAGGTTCCTATAAGAAATGCATGACTAATAGATATAAATATTTCTCATGATAAAGTTGGTTTTTTTGTTTAGCACAATGAAAACACATAAAAAGGGGTGCCCTGGGTGGCTCAGTTGGTTAAGTGTTCACTCATGGTTTCGGCTCAGGTCATGGTCTCATGGTTTGTGAGTTCAAGTCCTGCGTCAGGCTCTGTGCTGGCAGCGTGGAGCCTGTTTGGGGATTCTCCCTCTCTCTCTCTTTCTCTCTCTCTCTCTCTGCCCCCCTCCCCCCACTCACTCTCTCTGTCTCTTAAATAAATAAAACTTTACAAAACTAAAAAAAAATACATAAAAATAATTTTACTTGATAGTAAGAAGTTTCAATATAAGAGGTAAGTTTTAGGACAAAAAAGATTAGGTTACCAAGACTCCTTTACCCTCTTCAGGATTCGGGTATTTCACTGTTGGGAACTCAGGATCGGGATCTTTCTGTTCAGGAACAGCCTCAGGAGGAGCAAAGTCAAAAGCCTTGAAAGCCGACTGCACAAAGTCATGACCCACGCCGTGGACAGAGGTGTGCACAAACTTCACCTTGGTCTCCCTGTTCACACTCCTGGGATTAAACACATGATGGGAAAGGATAAAATATAGATAAAATATTTAAATATGGCTTGCAAAACTAGAAACTTTGCTATTAAGGAACCAGATTGCTAAGAAAGGAAGAAATCAATGTAATAAAGATGTACAAGACAACTATCTAATTCCATTTAAAAAAAGAAGCAGGGTGCCTGGGTGGTTCAGACGGTTCAGTGTCCAACTCTTGATTTTGACTCAGGTCATGGCCTCACGGGGTTAAGGGATAGCCTGCATCAGGCTCTGTGCTGACGGCATGGAGCCTGCCTGGGATTCTCTCTCTCCCTCTCCCTCTGCCCCTGCCCTGTGCGTGCTCTCTCTCTCTCTCAAAATAAAGAAACATTAAAAAGTTTTTCAAAAGAGTAAAACTTACTCACTCTTTCCCAAATATATACCCTACTCCCAACATATTCATGCCTTAAATTTTACTCTGTAGTTATTTCCAGTAAATCTGATTACTTTCAGAGTCTGTTTTATGCGATAGCTTTTGCACCTAGAGTAGTCTTAAAGAAAGAACTCTGGGCTCAGGTTCCAGGAGAGACTCAGCTGCTCGTGGGTGCCCACCTGTGGCAGTGCTAGGGCCTCAGTTCCAAGTACTCTTAACTAGCTTCAAAATGGTTTTCAAAATGTCCCTTTTAACAAAATGTGATGGAACATCTTATATAGGGATGTATAAAAATGTTTTTTCTTTGTCAAGTAACAATCCTATTGGTCAAACTGCCTGGCTCCGGCGACTTAAAATAGAATAACAGTAAATATCAAAAGTAAAGGTAATAGAAAGGTAAAAATAAGACTTAGAAAAATTCCAGTGCTCTGACTGCTAGAATCTTAGGTTATTGTCCATTTCTTTTGAAAGGGAATAAATGCATGAGGTCTTCTCTTAAGATAAGAAATAAAATGCATCCAAAAAAATAAATATGCTAAAGACTAGTGAGAACAAACCTGAAAAAAATCACTCAGATATTAAAGTGAATTATAAAGCTATCATAATTAGAAGGGTTTAGAACTAGATATAAAAAGGCAGATTAGAAAAACAGAATAGAGAGCAGAAGTAGATCAAATTTGACATAGAAAATATATATGAGAAGCTTCATCGTTAACATGCTTTGAAGACAGACTCTGAATTTAGGAGCTCTGCCACTTATAAGCTCTGTGATTGTTGGTTATTAACTTAACCTCTCTGTGTCACAAGTTTTTCATCTATAAAATGATAATACACCTGAACCTACCCTCAGCATTACTGTGAGGATTAAAATGAGATTAAATTAATTAGCACAAGTGAAAGTCCTATAGAAGTTATCTATATAAGCACTCAATTTTTGTTAGAAATTATTTCATAGGGGTGCCTGGGTATCTCAGTCGGTTAAGCATCAAACTCTTGATTTCAGCTCATGTCATGATCTCAAGGTTCGTGAGTTCAAGCCTCATGTCAGGCTCCGTGCTGAGAGTGCAGGGCCTGCTTGGGGTTCTCTCTCTTCCTCTCTCTGGCCCTCCCCCACTGGTATGCCCTCTTTCTCTCTCAAATAAATAAATAAACTTCAAAAGAAAAAAAAGAAATTATTTGATAAAGGTGATATTTCCAATTAAAAGAGACAGTTCCAATTAAAAAAGACAGATTCTTCAATTTAATGCATTGATATAACCACAAAACTTAAAAAAAAAAAAAAAAAAAGCCCCAATCTGCTTTCTTATTTTGTGTCTCAGGCACAATTAAAAATCACCAGTGAGGGGCGCCTGGGTGGCGCAGTCGGTTAAGTGTCCGACTTCAGCCAGGTCACGATCTCGCGGTCCGTGAGTTCGAGCCCCGCGTCGGGCTCTGGGCTGATGGCTCAGAGCCTGGAGCCTGTTTCCGATTCTGTGTCTCCCTCTCTCTCTCTGCCCCTCCCCCATTCATGCTCTGTCTCTCTCTGTCCCAAAAATAAATAAACGTTGAAAAAAAAAATTAAAAAAATAAAATAAAATAAAAATCACCAGTGAAAGAAAAGATTTAAACATTATAAAATGTAAATATGCAAGTCCCAGGGAAAAAAGGGGGATTTTTAAAAATAATCTTGGTGTAGAGAAAGTCTTAAATCTGACATAAAACTCAGAACTCATAAATTAAAAAGTCAACTTTTTAATCAATTTTTTATAAGATTTCATCCAAAAGTTTCAATAAAAAAGTCCAAAGGTAACAAGAGCAGAATGGAAAACAATATTTGAAATAAATGAAGACTAGTTTTCTATGTAAGCAAAGAGGTTTCACAGATGCAAAAAATGAATAAATATATAGAAAAATATAGGCTAAATGAATATGAAAAAATAGTTTATTCATACTTAAAGAATCCAAATACAATATTACTTTTTTTTTTTTTTTTTTTTTTTTAAGAGACAGAGCAGGAGCGCAAGTGCAAGTGGGGGAGGGGCAGAGGGAGAGAGAGAAAGACTGTCAAGTAGGCTCCATGCCGGTGCAGAGGGCACAGAGCCCGACTCCCGGCAGGCTCTCAGGACCAGGAGATCCTGGCCTGAGCCAAAATCAAGAGTTGGACGCTTAACTGAGTCACCCAGGCGCCCCCAGACCCTCCTTCCATCTAGCAGAATAAGAAATTTGATAATACTCAGTATGGGTAAGATGTGTGGATCATACACTGCTAAGATATACTCGATATGTTCCATCATTATATTTGATATTGTTATGATGACGTTGGTGGGAGTGTCCGCTAGAATAACATTTCTGGAGAGCAATTTATTAATCATTGCCAACTTTGTAAATGCACGTACAACGCTGATGCCAGAAATGTCTCCTATGACGCACACGCACAGGTGCGCACACACAGGTTCTCCAGGAACTGTGCCGAGGCGTGCTGCCTGCCGCCAGTGCTCTGAGTAGCATACAACTCAAGACCCTTACCCTCGAACACGCCATTTGCAAAATGGTCGCCAATATTTAAAAATGAGGAGATTTCACATGGAAAATTTAGGTTTCTCATTTCTCTTACGGAGAACAAATCAGGCGATCTGGCCGCTCTGGACTTCCATTTGCACATGCTAACACCCAGCCTGTAGGGCCACTCCCTTCAGCTGCAACTGGTCCCAGTGGTCCAACAAATACAATATTAGAGACGGTCTAGAAATTATGCTTCTTTAAAACCAGTGCTTTCTTGCTGGAGGACAGTCAGCAGTGGTGGGACCCACAGCATGCTACAGAAGGACCACACGGTTACTCAGCTGGTCTGCTTCTTACCTAACTGTACGTATCAAGTCTCTGAGCCACCGGGTTAAATCAATGTGTACAGCATCCCGTACAGCAGAGGAGTCAGGACTAGTAGGGGCTGACACAGAAGGTATCCATGACTAACTGGGGGGAGAAAGGCACGGAACAAACTACATGCACGCTATATTCCTGTTTATGGTTTTGAAACACACTACACATACAATATGCTAGCATATGCACAGAAAATTTCTGGAAAGATACAAAACATCAGTGTTTCCTTTTGCCATGTTTCAGCTAGTTTTGTTTTTTTTTTACATACATCTACACACACTCACATGCATATATACACGTGTGTGTAGATGTATGTATATATATATGTATCTATGATTCTACCACAGAGGTCACCGAAGTACGGCCAATATGTCAGCCACCTGCTTTTGTAAATAATTTTTTTTTTTTTAACCGAGCTATGTTTGTTGTCATTCACTCGTGTTTCATCTATAGCTGCTTTCCTACCACCACAACAGTTGGGTAGCTGTAATAATACAATGGCTCACAGAGCCAACAAAATTTATTTTCTGTCCTTTCAAGAAAAATGCCCAACCCCTGACCTACGGCCTCTAAAACCAGATACAGCTACAGAAGATATACCGAGTGAAGAGAAAAAATTCATGAAAACTGATAGAACTTGGCTGAATCACAAATTTCAACTCACTTGAGGTGAATTTACAATCCATTTACCTGTGAAAACAGTATTTTTTCAGGTCTTCAAAGTAGCTCTTATTGATGGAAGCACTTGGGTCATGAAGCAGTGGACTGCCATTAAGTAAAGAATCATCCCAAGCTTGAGGCCATGGCTCTAGATTTTCTTCAATAGCTTGAGAAATCCCTTTGTCATGAGGAGAGGTGATCTGAGCTCCATTGTCCCAGTAGACCTGGAGGATGTAGGAACATATCCAGATGGCTTAGGGTCAATGGAAATAAAGCCTCTGTTACCTATACCGTAAAGGTATAGGATGCGCATAGAAGGATACAGGTGTGGAGAGAAAAAAAAAAAAAAAACCAGAATGAATACCTTGTAACCATTATCTTGCTTTGGGTTATGGGAGGCAGTTATCATGATTCCAGCACAGAGTTTCAGATGCAGCACTGTGTAGGGCTGTGCAGGCAGGAAAAAAGAACCGTTTCAAACAAAGAACAGGATATACTTAGTGTGTTTATTGTATATTATTTGTATCAATGTTTCCTTTAATAAACATAAATAACGCATCATTCAATATTTTTGTGCCACACCCAAGTATACTTGCATTTCTCTTAGCGCCAACTCACGGCTCAAAACTCTAGGATGTGCACCCTAACAAGGCACGTGGGGATTTTCCTAGGTGCCTTCTTCTCATTCTGTCTTCCACTTGGTAGAGCGAGACAACTGTTCAAACAAAAAGGTCTAATCTTTCATTTCACATTCTTTTAAGCCTTCTGCTTGGGACAGAAGCGTCTGGATTCAGTTTCTCCCCTCCAATGGCTTTCTCTTCTTTCCCATTTGCTTTTAGGAAACGGTGGAGGGAAATGAAGAAATGGAGACTGCTCCCGTAGCTTGCTCACTTATGTCCTACTCCAGGGTTAGAAATCCTTCTCTTATATTTCTACTCAGCCCCCCACCTTTACAAGACTACTTCTCCAAATGGGGAGAGGGGCTGGCTTAGCCTCCCTGTGATATTGCTTTTGAGACTTCCTACACACAGGCAACCGGAGATTCTAACCGTCTGCCCCCCTCCAGCCTCCCAGCAAGCATCTCTGTGGTCATTTGTCCCTTTAGGAGTTATTTAGCATCCCCGAAGCAAAGAAAAAAGGAGAACCACTCTACAGCATGGGGAAATGATCACGACACACTCCTATGATTCGTGTCTGATATAAAAATCATGACAGTTAACACTTACATAGTACAGAAGCCCAAGGATGCTTGAACACACTGCAATCTTTCCATCAAACCATGAAATCTGAGCTACGTTTGCATGGGACATTGCGTGTGAATTGGCTTATTTACAATCTGGGAGGTGATGCACCTACCTGTCAGCTCACTAGAGACAGGAAGCACCACACTGTGGGGCTGCCTTCTGTATTTATACGTTCTCTTCTCCACTCCATGTAAATAACTGCATTCTAAGCATGTTGTTGGCTTAATTTCTGAAAATGCATATTCTCAGCATCTGGCCCTGTTCCTAAAAGTTCTAGCTACTTAAAAACAACAGTTGTCATAGTCCCTATTGTCTTTTTCTTTAGGTTCTGCTATATTAAGGATTTTATATATATGTAAATATTTTATATATATATATATATAAAATCTTACTAAAATATGCCAAGCATGCTTCTTGTCCTGGTCATGAATAGCGTTTAGAACGAAACATTTGTATAAAAAGTTGGCGCATCAACTTGTCAAAAATATTCGGGGTAAGGCACAGTTTGAGGTAAATTCAGATTTAGACCCAAGACATTTCTTTTGGGACCCAAGACATTGTGCCAGTGAGAAAAAGAACTACAAATCAAATGAAAACACAGATGACCAACAAAATATTTTGCTAACTAGCTAAAGTATCCTTTTAATGGTAACTAAAGGAAAACCGCACTTAGAAAAAAATCAGTTCTGGGGCACCTGGGTGGCTCAGCTGGCTAAGCGTCCGACTTCAGCTCAAGTCAGGATCTTGCGGCCCACAAGTTTGAGCCCAGCATTGGGCTCTGTGTTGACAGCACAGAGCCTGGAGCCTTCTTCGGATTCTATGTCTCCCTCTCTCTCTGCTCTCCACCTCCTCATACTCTGTCTCTCTCTCTCAAAAATAAATAAAATGTTAAAAAATAAAAAAATAATAATAAAAATTTAAAAAAAAGAAAAAAAAATCAATTCTGACATACTGAAAGTTGAACACCATACAAGTATTACTAGAATGTGGGAAAACATATCCAGAGAGATGAGAGAATGTCTGATAAATGCCAAGGGGCTCTTCTGTCACATAAATACCCAAAGCCCAGGGGCGCCTGGGTGGCGCAGTCGGTTAAGCGTCCGACTTCAGCCAGGTCACGATCTCGCGGTCCGTGAGTTCGAGCCCCGCGTCAGGCTCTGGGCTGATGGCTCAGAGCCTGGAGCCTGTTTCCGATTCTGTGTCTCCCTCTCTCGCTGCCCCTCCCCCGTTCATGCTCTGTCTCTCTCTGTCCCAAAAATGAATAAACGTTGAAAAAAAAAATTTATAAATACCCAAAGCCCAAAGACTAAAATGCAGCCATGTCCCATCCCTGACCCCGTGATAGAAAATTATAAACAAAAGGGATACTTACCACAAAGGGGGTTGGGGTTATATCCGAAAAGAGGTACACAGGAATCCCTTGGGTAACAAATATGGTTGCAGCAAGTCGGGCAAATCTGGAAATGCAGTGTGATGGGGGAGAAAGGAGAACAGGGCTGTCAGGACTGTGCATGACAGTGAAGCAGGAAATGAATGCCCGCCCTCTTCTTTAGGTCCATTTGTTATATTTCCATTGGCATAGAACATTCAAGCTGGAGGAATCTTAGGAGTCGTCTCGTTCCACCCTTTTGTTTGACAGACATGGGACTAAGGCCAAGGAAAGCCAGAGAAGTCATCCCACGTCCAACGGCCACACAGCAGCTAAGCCAGGGCTGAGCCCAGCAGAGGGCAATTCTGCCCCCGTGGGACGTCTGCAGTGTCTGAGACATTTTTGATTGTCACTGGGGACTGGGGTACGTGCTACCAGCAGGCTAGAGGCCAGGGATGTTGCTGCACATCCTATAATGCACACAGCAGTCCCCAACAAAGAATTATCCAACCCAGTATGAAGTCACATGTCAACAGCGCAGAGGCTGAGAAATCCCAGTCTGAAGTTATCACAATCCAGCATGAGCTACACAGACTAGCATTTGATTAGATGTTCTCATAAAACGTAAGGCATATTGACATATATATGTGAGTGTGCATGTGATGTGTGTGTGTGTGTGTGTGTGTGTGTATACACACATATATATATGGCATATATACATCTTGGCTCCATTCAGTCGTTTAAGAAAAGATTCATTTTTAATTTATTTTTTATTTATTTAATTTTTTATTTTTAATATAATTTATTGTCAAGTTGGCTTACATACAGTATATATAGTGTGCTCTTGGTTTTGGGGGTAGATTCCCATGATTGATCGCTTACATACAACACCCAGTGCTCATCCCAACAAGTGTCCTCCTCAATGCCCATCACCCATTTTCCCCTCTCCCTACCCCCCCCCCAATCAACCCTCAGTTTGTTTTCTGTATTTAAGAGACTCTTACGGTTTGCCTCCCTCCCTCTCTGTAACTACTTTTCCCCTTCCCTTCCCCCATGGTCTTCTGTTAAGTTTCTCAAATTCCACATATGAGTGAAAACATATGATATCTGTCTTTCTCTGACTGCCTTATTTCACTTAGCATAATACCCTCCAGTTCCAACCACATTGCTGCAAATGGCAGGATTTCATTCTTTCTCATTGCCAAGTAGTATTCCATTGTATATATGAACCACATCTTCTTTATCCATTCATCAGTTGATGGACATTTAGGCTCTTTCCATAATTTGGCTATTGTTGAAAGTGCTGCTGTAAACATTGGGGTACATGTGTCCCCATGCATTAGCACTCCTGGCTATTTGGATAAATTCCTAGTAGTGCTATTGCTGGATCACA
Organism: Leopardus geoffroyi; assembly: GCF_018350155.1. Classification (NCBI taxonomy): domain Eukaryota; kingdom Metazoa; phylum Chordata; class Mammalia; order Carnivora; family Felidae; genus Leopardus; species Leopardus geoffroyi. Next base: position 174,062,325 of record NC_059327.1, read on the forward strand.
GGGTAGTACTATTTTTAACTTCTTGAGGAACCTCCACACTGTTTTCCTGAGTGCCTGAACCAGTTTGCATTCCCACCAACAGTGCAAGAGGGTAAAAGAAGATTTAAATCTTGGACACTGACATTTTTCTCATCTTCCATGGTGGCTAGCCTAGGGCAGGACACAGAACTGGGCATTGAATCTTTCTTCCAGCTTGCGGTGAAATATTTTATCACAATAACTGAGCAGTTTTCTTCCAATGAACTACATTATACCATTACAGGATTAAGCAACCAGATATATATTCATTCTCTCCCCAAGTATTTCTTGAGGACCAGCCTTATCCAACACTCTTCTTGGAGCTGGGTGGGCACAAAGAGATCTCTGTGCTTTAACAACTCAAGTGTTAAAATTCTTAGGATCCACAGAAACACAAAAATGGTTTTGACAGTTAAAAAAAAAAAAAAAAGGCTCCATACAAGGAGACTCATAAAAAATAAAACTCAGCAAAAACAATATTAATAAAAATCTGAATTAAGTCTAAACTTCATTTATTAGAATTGAAGTGACTTGACATGTTTATCATGTGTTCTGGCTGCTTTTAAAGGCACTGACTTAAAAGGAGCAAGGGAGACACTCAGCATATACGTTACATATACAAACTAAGTTACAGATCTGCACAAGAGAGATCCAATGTGTTCTCTGCATATGCTTGACAGCTACTGTTTATGTTTCCCACCAGATATTTAAAATTGGAAGATTAAAGAATAAATAAACAGTTCCTTACATAAAATTCTGAGACCAATCATTTCTAGCTCTTTAAGAAGTTTCCATTTACTCATCATGAAGGTTTTACCAGGTATTGGTTTAATATTTATGCTACAAGTTCTAAACATCTTGCATGTTGTAGGTGATCGAGAGCGACCCTGAGCTCCACTCCATCCCATCAAACACTGAGACGTGAACCATAAACTCATATGGCAGTCACTTCAAGGAAATGATATGGCTCCAAGGCCAGAGCAAGAGATATCTGTAACTTCACTGATAACGTGAACATGTTTGAAGGATATATCAACCAGAAGCAGGATAGTCAGCCTAAAATGAAGCAATTTCAGAAGCTAAACAGGCACCGTTGGCCACATACGTGCACTGGGTGCGCTCTGGCTGGAGGATGTAACCTGCCCCTGGGGCCAGGAAAGCGCATGCTTATGCCCTAATTCTAACTGTAAATTCACGAAGTGGAAACTGACAAACTGATATTCTGGCTGATACTACATCACTCTCTTACAAACACAGGGCTAGAGTTTCTCTCTTGCTTTGTTGACAAAAAACACATTTTTGAGCCTGCAGCTTAAAAGCAAAAATCTTACGTCATTCTGAGTTCAGTCTGGTGGCTGGTGTCATCTAATCTTATGCCCTGGCTATGCTCCCCTCCTCGAAGCTGCACATTGGTTCCCGTCAATGCTTCTCTCTTAGATTAGAAACTCCTGATGGGCAAAGATTAGGACTTTATGAACTCATCCTGCACTATCTAAAGTTATGGAGACTTTTCATCAATATTAAATATTTGTATGTTCTTCCAACCTCAGAAACTACTAATACTCTTACTCTGGAGTGACAAAAAAATTCATCACAATAGGGGAAGTGTTCAAGTAAAAAAGGGAGTCGAGAGCAGCGGTTGGCAATCTGCAGCCCATTTTGTAAATGAAGTTTTATTGGAACACCACCATGCCCACTCAGCATGTATAACCTATGTCTGTGCTTGTGCTCCACGCCAGAGTAGAGTAGTTGTGACAGACTGTGCAGTCCACAGTATGTAAAACGTTTACTACTGACCTTTTAGAAGTAAAGTTTGCTGACCGCTGGTGTCAGCTTTGTTACACTGAAATTGTGGCTCCTTCTCTCACGTCATGATCTCAGAGCACAGAGATAAAAGTACACTTTATAGGCTGTTGTGACAATGAAATGAGTAAACACCTGAGGGCCTAGTTCATATTCAGCACTCAAATAACTGCTATTCCCCTCATCACCATCATCATCTGCCTTTGGCTACAAGAGGGTCCCAGTGGTTTGGAAACAATATAAGAATGCAGCTTAAAGCAGGTGTTCAAGAATGGGAAGAAGCTCCTGTGGCTTATGAATAGTGGAGGAAAAAAATGACATAAGAGGAAGAAAGCAAGAGGGAGAAATAATGTTGCCAAATGTCTTTCATTTAGATACATATTAACTTCTAAATTGTCTAAATAATTTCATTCCCTTAAATGAAAAACCAGAATTCTTAAAGTTGCAAGGCAGAACGGACTCCTTTTTATAGTTTAGCCATGTAGCTGACAAATGAATGTAAAGTGATTAAAAACAAACCCACCAAATACACTACAAAAAAAGGTTTCTTCAATATCCTTAAATACCTTCTGCTGTTGCCTCCACTTGGTGGATGAGCTCGAGCATCGAAGCTAATCACAACACCTCTTTGCTTCAGGTCACTGAATTGTTTTTCCAGGTATCTGCAAAATCCCTAAAAAATATCCCATGGATAATGAAACACACTGAACAATAAGAAACTAACAGCTTCAGTTATTGTCTAACTATATGTATCAGGTACTGTGCTAGATACTTAGTATCTATTATTGGTAACCCCCAGATCAGTTTTGCCAAGGAATCCCATTTTATGGATGGGAAAGTTAAGGCTCAGGGAGGCTTGCCGGAGCCATGAATAGCAGACACATGAATAGCAGAGCCTGGATTTCTGCCTGGGTCTAGTTGCAGGCAGGATTGTGCAGAGGTTCAAAACACACAGCATCTGTGGGCTTCATACTCCACTCTGCCACCTATGAGCAAATGACAAATCCCTTAATCGCTTGGTGCCTCAGTTTCCTGTTCTGTTTTCTAGGAAAACAACAGTACCTACCCCAAAGGGCTGTTTTAAGGATTGAATTAATATGCTAAGTGCTGACAATCCAACACCAAGTAAGCACTATGTGTTTGCTGTTATGAACATTATTTTTATTATTTTCCTTTAAAGTCTATATTCTTTCCTTTACACTAGTTCTAAAATGTCTGGGGACAGGGAGGTGTTTCAGACGTTTCAGCCTGCTCGGTAACATCAGAAGGTCAAAGAAACTTAATATGCTTTATAAGCTTTTGGCAATCATCTGGTCTAAACCTGTTCTACTTGTGATCTTGTTTTCTAGCAAGCCAAACTTTTATGGAGGCCTTATCAGTCTAATTGCATGGCATAGCCAATCATACACATAAAAATTGTGCAGAGTTTGGGCTATCATCATCTGCTTACAATTCACGGAACATGCAATTCCTGTATCTCAGTGTGTGCAATAACCTCACATCGATCTGAAATATGAAAGATTAGAAAACAGTGAACTTTGAACTCAATAGGTTTATATCACTGGACAAAACAGGTTTTATTACAGAACAAATAGAACTCTGGCTGATTGGGTAAGAATATTACTTATTTCACTTCGACTGCAGGAAGTCTTTTTTTTTGGTCCCCTCCCTTGAAGGAAGTCTTTTAAAAATAAATATAACTTATTTTTGGTAGGGGAGATACTTCACAGTTTTGTGGCCAGAGCAGTGCCAATTGAGAATACCTTCAGTTTTCCCCCAAAATATTGTGTTGGGCTGATCTTCTGAGTTTGAGTGATATAGGAAATAAGGACACATGTACGTTGGTTTTGTGGGTTTTCCAGAAGGTACTCAGATGCTTCTAAGGCTTCTGAGTGACAGCACCCTCTCCCCAGCCCCACTCAACCCCTGTCCTATGGCCCCAGTGTTTAAGGGCACAAAAAGCACTCAGTGTAAGCCCAGAACCCTCACAGCACCAAACTTCTTTAAAAAAAACTCTGGGGCGCCTGGGTGGCGCAGTCGGTTAAGCGCCCGACTTCAGCCAGGTCACGATCTCGCGGTCCGTGAGTTCGAGCCCCGCGTCGGGCTCTGGGCTGATGGCTCGGAGCCTGGAGCCTGTTTCCGATTCTGTGTCTCCCTCTCTCTCTGCCCCTCCCCCCTTCATGCTCTGTCTCTCTCTGTCCCCCCCAAAAAAAAAATAAATAAAAAAAAACTCTGAGGCTGGGGCAGCTGGGTGACTCAGTCAGGTGAGTGTCTGACTTCAGCTCTGGTCACGATCTCCTGGGTTCATGAGTTGAAGCCCCACATTGGGCTCGATGCTGTCAGTCTATCAGTGCAGAACCCACTTCGGATCCTCTGTCTTCCTCTCCTTGCCCCTCCCCCGCTTGCACTCTCCCAAAAATAAACAAATATTTAAAAAACAAAAAACAAAAAACACTGGGGCCAGCTGAGACTAAGGATTCGAGAAAATGGCTAAGGGAAGAGGGAAAGTTTATTCTAGAGAGGACTCAGTGTGGGATCAGGGAGGTTTTCAGAATTGAAATGTTATCAAAGGACATAATAAAGGAATTCTGTACGCTTTCAAAATCTCAAACTATGAGTGGTTTGTCCTGGGAATCCTCTTTCTCTGATTTTGAAACCACTCCTAAGACTTTAAAAACGTACCTGCTGATGTCATAAAATTGTCGTACATTTAAACATCCTTGTCTCCCATTATAAATGTTCCAGAGTAGGCTGGATAATCAGGTCAAAGTGGTGGGGACTGTAGAAGAAATTATCACAAGGGGTGGCTGGTTGAATCAGCGGACCTTTAAAGGATCTCCTCATTTCAGTTTTGTGGGATTCTTAACAATCACAAGGTCTCCTCTCAGAAGGGGCCAATTCCCCTAGGGGAGACGATGTGTGAGACAGGGCCTAAGACCTTTCTGAGGATAGATTTCATCATACTCAGAAACTAGATGTAGATGAATGTAGGAGAAAAGGCTCTGAGTTCATCTTGAATCCCTTAGAACCCCCTAGCAATTAAGCCTAATGGAGACGTAACCAACTGGACTTTCCAAAGACAGCCATATGGATACATCCCATTCCCTGTGCTCCTCTAATGGGACAGTGACATTCCTCCATTGAGAGGTGGGTATCTATGTGCCCTCTCCTTGAACAGGAACAGCCTTGAGTCGTTCTAACAAACAGAGCATGATGGGAGTGAATTCGTGTGACTTTCAAGGCTAGGTCATAAAAATCAATAGGGTTTCCACCTGTGCACACTCTCTCTGGATGCTGTCACTGGCTGCTCTCCAAGCCATACTGTAAGGAAGCCCGGGGCACACAGAACGTTCCAGCCCCAGCTTAGCTCTCAGCCAAAAGTCAGCAGTAACTGCACACGTGTGCTTGAATGAGCTCTCAGGTGATTCCAGCCTCTAAGCTGGCTCAAGGGATGCCAGGTCCAGCAGAGATGAGCTGTCCCGACTGAACTCCACCTGTATTATAGATGTGTGAGCAAAATAAATGTGGTTGTTGTTCAAAACCGCTATGTTTGGGGCGGTTAGTTATACAGCCCTGGTACCTAGAGCAGAGGGTGACTTTCCCGAGCGGCACGATCCCATGCAAACCATAAACTAGAACAGGATTCCCAGGCTCGCTCCATTCTAAGCCTTCCCTCCAAGAAGATCTCAGGGAGCCCTATGGCTTACAGAAATTTGTAGCCAGGGTTCCCATGGCATAAGTCCATACCCTTACACAAGACTTCCTTATTTGGGTTTCACTAGAACATGCTCAAGTCTGCCTTTTATGCTGGGAGATACGTGTAAGGTACACGTAATCATTAGTCATTTTTTCTAGCCTTTTTACCTTTCAGAGTTAAAGTCACCTACATTTTCTCTCTCTCTCTCTCTCTCTTTTTTTTTGAGAGAGAGAGAGAGTGTGCATGAGTGCACAAGTACAAGTGGGGGAAGGGCAGAGGAAAAGGGAGAGAGAGAATCCCAAGCAGGCTACGCGTTGTCCATGCACAGGCGGACACAGGGCTCGATCTCACAAACCAAACCGTGAGATCATGACCTGAGCGGAAATCAAGAGTCAGGTGCTTAACCGACTGAGGCACCCAGGTGCCCCAAAGCCACCTTCATTTTTAAACAAGCATATGTAGTTGAAGAAAGAGAATAATCTGTTCTTCATTCCCCTCATAAACAAAACTCCGGGTACTCCATCGGAGCTCTTCTGTTTCATCAAAGGATTCATGTCTATTCCTGGCAGTTGGGTGTAGACTCTGACAGTAAAATTCACAAATGAAGGCAAAGGAACTCGGCAGTAATTTCCACCTATACTACAAATTAAATGAAATAGAATCAGCTCCCGGGTACTCTGGTAGTTAGAAACACTTTTCAATGCTTGCACCTGCCCCACCATTGCAAAAGTTACAAAACCCTAAAAGTCATCAGTTTAGCAGGTGGATTGGCACTGGAATGAAAGTTCCACGCGGGAATCTGTCTGTTTGAGTCACACTGTTATATCTCCAGAGCGTGGCACAGAGTAGGCATTCAATAAATCTCTGCTGAATGAAAGGAAGAAAGGAAGGCTGCATGATTTTTTTAAATGTTTTTATTTATTTTTGAGAGAGAGAAAGCGCAAGTGGGGAGAAGGCAAAGACAGAGGGGATAGAGGATAGGGAAGCGGGCTCTGCTCTGACAGCAACGAGCTCGAGCTCGATGCTGGGCTCGAACTTATGAACCGTGAGATCATGACCTGAGCCAAAGACAGACACTCAACCAACTGAGCCACCTAGGCTGTATGAATTTTGTATGAATTTTGAATTTGTATGAGTTTTGTATGAATTTTGAAACAAGTTACCCCTTTAACCAACTGCACAAGCCTTACTTTACTGAGTAAATGTCCCTGTGCCTTGGCAAACCCACAAGACCCGGCCATAATTAAAACAAATTAGGTCCCTCAAATGCAAAAGGAGCCTGGGGTTATATTAACTGAGGAGGCTTAATGCCTTAGTAGTGTATCTATAGAAGCAAACCAAAGGCCAAGCCTGTAAATGCCTAAAGGTTAAGAAATTAAAACCTAAGGACAGCTAATCACAAACTGCCTGCAAGACATTCCCAAATAAGGCAACCACTCCCAAATCCGCGAATTGCCTTGCCTTGCCTCTTCCTCTCCTATGTAAGTCTTTCTTCCAGCCCCTGCCAGTGGGACGCTAACTACTTCCGGTTTGGCACTGACCAATTCAAACAGAAATGAACTCTTTTTTTTTTTTTTTTTTAAATTTTTTTTTTTCAACGTTTATTTATTTTTGGGACAGAGAGAGACAGAGCATGAACGGGGGAGGGGCAGAGAGAGAGGGAGACACAGAATCGGAAACAGGCTCCAGGCTCTGAGCCATCAGCCCAGAGCCCGACGCGGGGCTCGAACTCACGGACCGCGAGATCGTGACCTGGCTGAAGTCGGACGCTCAACCGACTGCGCCACCCAGGCGCCCCAGAAATGAACTCTTAAAACGTTTACCATGCCTCAGTTTTATCTTTTAATGCTGGGGATGTGTTAAGAATGACCAAGAAATATGAAAATGTGGTACCTGTGTAGTCTGGATGATGGTCAAGCCATTCATACGAGAAATTCCTGCTCCCATTGGGGCTCGAAGGCCAGCTGTCCCGAACTCCATTCGGGCCCCAAAGCATTTTTCTAGTTCTTCTTTATTCCCATCTGCAATTAGTTGTTTCACTGACTCCAAAGTTAAAGGATTCTGCAAAACAGAAATGTATACAACAGACACAGCCAGCTGAAGAGCAGAATAAAAAATCTGAAATATATATTAAAAAAAAAAAAACACACAGTGATTGAACCTATAGAGGAATAATGTATATATCTGAAAGATACATATATATGTAAATATGTATACATATAAATATATATACATACATATATATATATTTGAAGAGCCATATATATATGGCTTCTCAGTTTTGCAATTTGAAATATGAGTACGTTTTTTTTATTGTTAAACACAATGTTTCATTAGTTTCAGGTGTACAACACCATGACTCAATTTTTTAAAAATTATAATGTGTGATACTGTGATATGATAAGAAATACTATTTTGGTTTTGTCCCCGGCTCCTAGAACAGAGCTTCTAGAACCCTTGGCATTTCCTGAGAGGCAGGGGTGAGAGTATCTTTTGTTATTCACAATAAGCGCCTACAAACCACACCGGGAGTTTATGCTAATAGTGACTCCTGAGGGTGGGGCTGGTTGCCAGGGGAACCAGCTTGGGATTGGTGGGCTCGGAGATTGAGTCCACTCACCAGTGGCCAATGATTCGATCCCGCCTAGGTTAACAGAACCTCCACAAACTCTCAGCAACTGGATTCTGAGGCCTTCCAGGCTGGTGCACACTTGGGGTGCTGGGAGGGCAGCATCCCTGGAGAGGGTGTAGAAGCTCTGCAGCCCTTCCCACACACCCTACCCTATGCAGCTTTCTCATTTGGCTGTTCCGGAGTTGTATCCTTTATAATAGAACTGGTAATAGTAAGTAAAGTGCTTTCCTGAGGGCTGTGAACGGTTCTGGTAAATTATCAAACCCGAGGAGGGGGTCTCGGGAACCCCTGATTTATCACTGGTTGGCCAGGTGACAACCTGGGGCTCTGGACTGACATCTGAAGTGGGGGTAGTTTTGTGGGACGGAGCCCCTAAACTCAGAGAGGGAGGTCTGTGCCGACTCTGGGTAGTTAGTGTCGGAATTGAGTTACATTGTAGGATGCCCAGTTGGTATCCATGGAGAGTTGGAAATTAACTTGCTGTGGAAAAACCACACATTTGGGGTCGGAAGTGTTGTGAGTATAAGAAAATAGTTTTCTCCTTTATTTTTTTTAAAAAATTCTTTTAATGTTTATTTATTTTTGAGAGAGAGAGAAAGAGTATGAGCAGGGGTGTGGGCGGGGGCAGAGACACAGAATCCGAAGCAGGCTCCAGGCTCCGCTCTGTCAGCACAGAGCCTGATGCAGGGTTCAAACTCACAAACTGTTAGATCATGACCTGAGCGGAAGTCAGACACTTAACCGACTGAGCTACCCAGGAGCCCTGTTTTCTCCTTTGTAATATGTTATTTTTTTTGCCCATCAAGGCAAGTGCTTTCGGAGAAATGGAACGAACACATGGTTTTGGGATCTAACACCCAGAATGGAATGCCAGTCACATCATCATGTACCAACTCTGTGTACTTGGGTAGCCTACTTAGCTTCTTGAATTCTCAGTTTCCTCATCTGTAAAATGGGAACAGTCTAGAACCTCCTTTACAAGGTGGTTTGGAGGTACTTTACATCAAATTAATGTAAAACATTTTTCTCTGCTTGGCATTTAGTTCATTTTCTTCCCTAATATCTTCAAATTTCCCCACAGAGTTGTGAGATTATACAATTTAAATCAAAACCTTACTGGAGCACCTGGGTGGCTCAGTCAGTTAAGCGTCCGACTTCAGCTCAGGTCATGATCTCATGACTCCTGGATTGGAGCCCCGCGATGAAGGGCCTGCTTGGGACTCTGCCTCTCTCCCTCTCTCTCTGCCCCTCCCCCCGCTCAAGCTTTTTCTCTTTCAAATAAATAAACAAACTTAAAAAAAATTTAGTATTGTCATGTCATAATTTGTACAATTCTCTCAAATGTGACGCATGCAGTGGGTGCAAGAGACAAATAACAAAAACCCCAATTCGTCGATGGGGATCCTCAGAGGTTAAGTGACTTGCTTGAACATTGATCTAGTGCTTTTTCTATTACATGAACTGTTTCAAATAGATGCTCATAGGAACCATTTAAGTTCATTTTACATTGCCCTATTTTCTTTGTACAAGAGTTGCAGAAAATGTTAAGAATGGAGGAAAACGACAATCACATTAATTCCACATCAGGTTTTTAAAGTAAGACTTCAGAGGAACAAGAGAGTAAGCACTTTATCTCACAGTCACGATCCAACTAAATGAACCTGCAGCCAAGATATGCCATGCCATTAAAATTTGAAATGCTATTGCAATAAAACCTTTGCTTTCTGGAATGGAACCCACATTTCCACATTGTTCTACCTTGATTAAGATCAAGTAAAACCCCACTTTTTGGGTTAAGAGCCATAGCCGGTGATCCTAGAGCACCATCTGAGCAATCAGATTGTCAGGTGCCCTCAAGGAAGGGCTCAGATCTGGCACATTAAAGAGGTTCAATAACTATTTGCTGAGTGAATGAGAAAACACAGACTTTAAGGTCACACCCAATATCCAGTGATTCCCCTGTGTACAGGGTAGATTTGGAAAATGCCACCTGGCCTTTGATAGCCATCAAAGACCTAATAATAGCCTGAGAGAAACCAAAGGAGGCAGAGAGAGAAGAATACAAAAGCAAGAGGGCGGCAGAGATCAGAACCGGCCCTGAGTGTGACTAAAGCTGACAGCCGAGACACAGGGGATGAAGGCACAGTGGAAATGCAGAGGGTGCCTGCCTTGTGCAGTGTGCTGTGTCAGGCCCCCTGCACCAGTGAGGGAGTGGACAGGGTCAGCTATACAACGTGGGGGAATCAGACCAGAGGGCTTGCAGTGCCTTTGGTGGGCAGGACGTTCCCCACCCGGTGTCTGTCTCAAACCAAGGAAGACACTGAGACAGGAAAAAACAAGCAAGAGGAGCCATAGAAATTAAAAACTAAAAAGGATAACATCCCCTTTGCCTCTACCCAGCGAAGTACTCTCTCTCCATATACAGATACAAGATCTTGCAGAAGTTAGGTTTTGACTTCTTCAAAGAGAATGTTTCATGGGTTTAAAACACACGATCAATTATGACTTTAAAAGGATTCTACCCACCTCAAGTTACGAAGTTATCACAAATGGAAACATTTTCCCCTCCCTAAAGAATTACCAGGCTGTCTTTCCAGAAAAAGAAAAGCCACCCAAGGAGTTGCCAATAGCATCCTGGGCAGGATGTGCTCACATTTCAAGTACAGGGGCCCCAGGGAAGGAGGAAGGCCTGGCCCCTGCTGACAGAGCTTACTTTCACCCTACCAGTATTTTAGGTGTCTGCTAAGACCAGTGCCCTGTATCAGGCTCTAAAAACCATGTACGTTAGTGGAGGAGTGGACAGGCACGGCTGTATAACTTGTCTGGGCCCAGTGCAAAATGAAAATGTGGGACTCCTTGTTCAACAAGTGAATTTCAAAACAGGACAGCAGAGGATCCTACCAAGTGCTGGACCCTCCTAGAACAGGGTCGTGCCACCCAACACATGTCCTGCCTTCGAAGTCAGCCCTGGTGGGCCAGACATTAAACAAATACACTTACAAACAAGTTTTTGTGGGTTTTTTTTTTTTTTGGTTTGTTTTTTGTTTTGCTTTGAGCAATGCAGACCAATTAGGGAGACATAATTTATCACTGGTTGCCAGGGAAGGCCCCTCTACATAAATCACATGTAAGTTCAGGCCAGAAACAGGAGTAACAGCTTGAGAAACAAATTCAGCAGAAGAGGAAGGAACATCCCCGGGAAAACAAACAGCCTGCCCCAAGGGGCAAGTAGGAGAGTTAAAGAAGGGAGGAGGTGCTGTCTGCTGCGGGGTCTCTTTGCTCCTGCACCTAAGAGAGTGAACAGGAGAAAAGCTAGCGGTGCTGTGCTCAAGGAGTTCCCTTCTGTCATTCCAACAAAGTCGGAGACCCGAAGAAAACGCCTGAACCAGGCGGGCCCAATCAGGAGCACGCACGTTCTCAACCAAACACCTGGGAGAGGTGGATGGGAATACTGCTCCCTGCAAAGTTCCCAGGAGCAAAAGGAATAGGCTGGACGGAACGATTCTGGGTTTCTGGGGATGCACAGCGTACTACTAAAGGACGAGCCAGCGGTCCGAGTGACGCGGGCACGCGGGCACGCCCCAATTGGACGCGGCCCCAGAGCCCCGCCGAGTTCAGATCAGCTCGGGCTAGCTCTCCCTCTCCCGAACTTGGAGCCCCAGACGGCCAGAGGGCTGGCTTTGTCCCGGGACAACTTTTCAGGGCTTGCCCCGGCTTTGCCACGTGCAGGCCAAACACAAGGAGGCCTGGCCACCCCAGCTTCCTCCTCTTCCGTCTTCCCGCATTTGATGAGAAAAACAACTTAGTCTTTCTGGGTTGCTGCCAAGTCATTTTACTTTATAACCCTGCTCACACCCAGAGGGATTTCCGCCCCAAGTTTTCCTTTGCTTTTCCCGGGGCATCTTTTAAATAACCACTTAGAGTTCAGCCCAGGGAAAAGTTAGTGACCGCCGCCCTAACCACCTTATACTGGGTGCTTGCTACCCTACCCTCTCTCCGGCCCCCCGGGACGTCATACCTGGGACGGAGGACTGACCTTGCCCCGGCTCTCTGCATACCGCCCCCCTCCCCTTGAATCTGTAAGTAATACAACCAGTGAGTGGCTCTACTTCCTTTGTGTGGATGTATTGCAACCGCGCCTTGCATCAATATGCCCCGGTGGGTTCCACTTCCCCAAAGAGGAAGCCCGGCAGCTGAGGGAGCGAGCTGTGGCCTCAAGGAGGTGTCTCCCAATGACAGGTTGTAGCGGTCGTAATCTGCATATTCATAATTCGGTACTCCACCTCCGTTTCTCCACCGGCCGTGGGCCTTGCAGGTGCGAGCGGCCGGAGGGAAGGAAGCTCAGGCACCCGCACTCCCCGCAGGAAAGGTGGGGGCTCCTGGGGCGTGCAGAGGAACCCCACTTCTCCATCCGACGCTCCCACACCCTGTCGTCCCTCACCTTGTCCCATCGCAGCCACCGCGCAGTCTCCTGGTCCAGCCGGGTGTCCATGCCGAGACCGCAGCCTCCCGGAGCCGCCGCCGCTGCCTTCCAGGCGCTGCCAGCAGCCCAGTGGGGAAGGACTGCCCTTCCGGCCTGTCAGGGAGAGGCCCAGGAGGGGCCGAGAGACGCGGAGGCGGGGCGGGGAGAGGCGGAGGCGGGGCCGGGAGAGGCGGAGGAGGGGCCAGGCCAGGCGGAGGCGGGGCCTGGAGAGGCGAAGGCGGGGCCGAGAGAAGCGGAGGAGGGGCCGGGAGAGGCGGAGGCGGGGCCAGGCCAGGCGGAGGCGGGCCGGGAGAGGCGAAGGCGGGGCCGAGAGAAGCGGAGGAGGGGCCGGGAGAGGCGGAGACGGGACTGGGAGAACGCGTTGCTGGGAAGGGTGTGTTTTGGAGGAAAGTGATGAACTCAGTCTCCTAGCAGTTTAGCCGAGTGCCTCCGCGTGGACGGGGAGTGGGGAGGGGGTGGGGGAGGAGGAGCTGGGCCAGATGAGTGGGTGGTCTGGGAGGGGGCCAGCGTAGTGGAGGGGGGGGGAGAGGGGTGCCCGGGGGTGGGGAGGGCGTTGCTGAGACCAGGCATGCGAGAAAGTCTTTATCATCTTCCTGAAAGTTCCTGAGGTCACCTCCATTCACGCAACAGCTATTCAATGAGTTCCTAGTGTGCGCAGGCACCTTGTCAGTGCTGGGACCAAGGATGAGTAAACTCAGATAGGAGCATAAAAGTTATGTAGAAATGCTGAGGGTCACAAATAAATGAGAAAATTTTGGAAAAAGAAGAACACAGGGGGAGGATTAACATGACTAGACGGTGGAACAGAATGGAGAGTGCAGAAACAAAATTACACATGTATACACAGCTTATTTCAGAGGTGACACTGTAGAGCAAGGTGAAAGGACTTTTTATTTATTTATTTATTTATTTATTTATTTATTTAATGGTGGTGGTCAACTGGATATCTAGGTAGCAAAAAGGAAAAAGAAACTTGAGCCCCTGCTTCATATCACATACAAATACTACGCATTCCAGGTCAGTTGTAGGTCTAAGTGTGAAAAGCAAAATGAAAATTCTAGAAACTAAGGTAGGAGTACATCTTCATTACTTTGGGATCACTAAACCATGAAGAAGATGCATAGAGTGAGCATGAAAAGGCATGTGCAAGAACGTTTCTAGCAGCATTATCTCTGATAGCCCCAAATTAGAAACAATTTTATGTCCATCAACAATACATTGGATAATACTGTGGTATGTTCACTCAATAATGTAACTAAATTGTGATTCATACAGCAATGAAAATGAACAACTGTTATACACATTATGAACAAATCTTACAAATATTAGGTTGAAAGAAGCCAGGCCTTCTCTCCCACCTCCCCCCACCCGTCCCCCACCCCCATCCCTCCAAATACTGGACCATTCCATGTATATGCCATGGTAGGATAGGTAAAACTACAGGGAAAGAAAAAAGATCAGTTGGTTACAAGAACTGGGGATAAGGAGAGGGGTTGACTACAAAGGATACAAGGGAATTTGGGGGTGAGGGAACTGTTCTGTATCTTGATTGAGGTTGTGATAAACACAGCTCTGTTTATGAAAACTCATAGGATTGCATACTCTAAAAGGTAAATTTCACTGCACACAAACTCATGGTACATATTTCAATTTTTATAAAGTTTTTTAGAAAGTTTTTTTTTAACGTTTATTTACTTTTGAGAGAGACAGAATGTGAGCAGGGGAGAGGCAGAGAGAGAGGGAGACACAGAATCTGAAGCAAGCTCCTGGTTCCGAGCTGTCAGCACTGAGCCCAACGCGGGGCTCAAACTCACCGACAGTGAGATTATGACCTGAGCCGAAGTCGGATGACCAACCGACTGAGCCACCCAAATGCCCCACATATCTCAATTTTTAAAAATCTTAATAATTAAAAACTTTAAAAAGGAGGCAAGATTAATCAATGGATGTCAGGGGAAGTGGTGACTTTAGGAAGGAGGAGAGTGCCTTCTGGGATGTCCGGACTGTTTTACTGACCCATATAGTGGGTGCCCACATGTGTTCATTTTGTAATAATTCACTGGGCTGACCTTATGAATTGTACATTTTCTATAGGTTCTATTTCAATTTTAAAAAGAAAACAAATATCCAGGATTTATGATATCTGTTTATAGAGACAGATTAATCATATAATTGTACCAGTTTCTACATAATTACAGACTGATACAATTGTTGGGTTGGAAACAAAGAAATTCCAGAAGGATGCTCATTAGGGGGCTGTCCTGCTCTGGGAGTCTTCTCTGCACACATGTGGAGACATGAGGGAAGGACACGGTTAATGTTGCAGGAAGCGGTCTGGAAAATGCTTTTCAGATAGACCCTGGGAGTGTGGTCCTTCTCCTGAACCAAAAGGCCTGAGAGACTGGAGCATAGGCAAATGGCAGTGAAGAAGGATGGGCAGACAGAGTGTCCCCATCTGTCAGGTTGTCTGCACATTGCCCTGCTTGGGGTTGTTTCATTCTCTCCCCCAGACCAACCTTCTTTCCAATCATGCTAGGACAGAAATTGCAGGACCCAGAGAATCAGAGACCAGGCAGTCTCACTTGCCCTTTGTTTCCCTCTCCTATGCCAGAACTCTTCCAGATGGTTGCTTCAGGGGATCTCTATGTGCAAGGGACTTCCCCAGAGTCTGCTGTAACTGAGATGCCCCAACTGGAAGTCTCTCCAGTTCTGATAATGATGCTGCTGTGATAATGATGCTGCTGGGGCAGGTGATTCCCACACAGGACCTCAAATAACATTTGTTAGAATAATTGGAGCAGGAACAGTTCGAGCCTCCTTGTTTTGCAGACGAGGGAACAGAGACCCAAAATGTAAGCATCCTTCTCCAAGACACGCAGCTGGTCAGTGACGGAGCCACGATTCACTGCCCAGTCTCCTGACTTTCTAATCCACCGTTTAATCTCCTGTTCCCTCAGCTCATTTCTGCACATGTCCATGGAAGGAAGTTTCATGAACTCTGGTAACCTGTTTCCTTGTGCTAGCAGCCAGCTGTGGTTGGAGAATAAACATTAACCATCTCTGGCATTGATAATGTTGGGTGATGCTTAAAATAATTTGATTTGTTTGTGCGTGTTCTGCTGCTGCCTAAGAGCTATTTCACACGTGGATGTCCTGTTTTCCTTGGAAGCTTTCCCAACTTCCCCAAACACCTTGTCAGTGATTCCAAAACTGACAGTTCCTTTGTATCCAACCCAGGAACAGTTATTCTAAAACTTCCTATTTTGGAAAGTTTAAAATATTTACTAAAATTGACCCCCATGTAACTATCACCAGGCCAACAATGATCATCCATGGCCAGTCTATCCACTTCCCCCTCCTATATATGTTGAAGGATATTCTCGACATCATATCATTTTATCTATAACTATTTTAGCATGTATCTCTAAAAGGTAAGGACACATTAAAAATAACCTCAAAACCATTATCTCACCCAAACTTTTTAAAGTTAAAAATTTCTTGGGGCACCTGGGTGGCGCAGTCGGTTAAGCGTCCGACTTCGGCCAGGTCACGATCTCGCGGTCGGTGAGTTCGAGCCCCGCGTCGGGCTCTGGGCTGATGGCTCAGAGCCTGGAGCCTGTTTCCGATTCTGTGTCTCCCTCTCTCTCTGCCCCTCCCCCGTTCATGCTGTGTCTCTCTCTGTCCCAAAAATAAATAAACGTTGAAAAAAAAAATTAAAAAAAAAAAAAAATAAAAATTTCTTAATATCATTAAATGTGCACTTAATATTCAAATTTTCAAGTATCTAGTAAGTACCTTCACTTTTTGTTTGTTTGCTAACAGTTTGCTTGAATCCGGAGCCAGATAATCTTGCCATTGGTTGGTAAGTCTTTTGTTATCTCTTTTAATCTATACGTTCTGCCTCTATTTCCTTGCAATTTATTCGTTGAATAAACTGGGTTATTTGTCCTGTAGGGTTTTGCACAATCTGGGTTTTGCTGACTGGAGTCTCTCAGCACCTTCCTCTGTCACCTGTATTTCCTGTAAATTCACTTCTTTATAATCTGCTCTTCAAAATGTCTCCCTCACTAGACTGTGAGCTCCTAGAGGTGTTTTATTTATCTTTGCCTACTAGGAGGTTACCACTGTAGGTGCCTGGTAAGTGGGTGAAGAAATGGATGAAGTCGCAAGGCTGTGTGTTCTTTCCTTATGTAGGAAAAGGGAAGGCACCAGAGTCAGGGCTGAATCTTGGTTCTCTGGGGAACACTGGGCAAACCACTTAACCTCTCTTGGCCTCGATTTCCTTATTTGTAAAACGAAGCAGTAATAGTGTCCACCTCACTGGGGGGATGTGGGTCTTAAATGAGGAACTACATATAAAATGCTTACTGTAGTGCCTTGCATAGGGTAAGCATTCAACAAGTGTCAGCTATTATTCAAAATACTGCGAACTTGAAATTCTGTATTAGTCACAATAGGCTAGGTCAAGCTGAAGGAATAAGTTAATCCCTAAATCACAGGGCTTTGTGAAACAAAGATACAATGATTTTTTTTTTTTCTTGCTCATGTTACATGTCCAGAGTAAGTTGGTGGCTGGTATATGCCTCACAGTCCCTCAGGGATCAGGATGCTTTCATCTTGTGGTTTCCTTCATCTCAATATGTGGCCTCTGCAGTTACCATGGAAGACAAGAGAAAAGTGTAGTGGCCACACAATGGCTTTTAAATGCTTCTGCCTGGTAGTGACACATCACTTCGACTCAACGTTTAATGAGCTAAAACGCATCATATGAACCCGCTTAATTGCAAGAGTGTTGGGATGTGTTGACTACCCGTGTGCCCAGGAAGGAGTGTGGATAGGAATGAGGCTTCATAGTCACTTCTACATGTTCTATGTTGCCTGTGATTGAATGTTAGCATGATCGCAAATATCAACGGTTCTGGGAGATTTGCAACAAGCAAGGAGTAATTCTCAGACAGCATTCACTTGAAATTTAGAACAAATCACTTAATAGAACAGTCTAGTCTCCTCCATACAATAGAATGCTCCTTTGTGATAGACATCAGCACGTGTGCCTCTCCTATTTTCAATCCTTCCATGGCTTCATAATGTACTTATCATAAAAAGTATCTTTTACCACGGGCTTCAAAGGTCTACTTAATCTGTCCCTGTCCTGATTTCCTGCCACATTTCTCACTGACTGCAATCAACAGCCATGCTGTTCTCTGTGCTGATACTTGACCATGTATTATTCTCCCCCAGATATCCTGATGACAATGCCCACATTTAATTCGGGCTTCTACTCAAATATCACCTTATCGGAAGGACTCTTCTCTGTAAAGTGCGGTAAATGTTTAACTGGCTCTCTGAAATAAAAAAAGAAAGAAAGAAAGAAAGAAAGAAAGAAAGAAAGAAAGAAAGAAAGAAAGAAAGAAAAAGAAAGAAAGGAAAAAACCGTGGTTAGTATTATTTGCCCATTTCCATGGTGTAATTATACCCGCCATGGCTGATTTCAAGCTACCGTGGCATCACTAAACACAGAGTTGGGAAGAAAATTTCCAACACACAGATATAATAGATGTAAATAAAGAGCATAGATGATAGTAACAAGTAGAAAAATAAATATAAATGGTGAGTGTTGAGTATTTATTACCTTTGCTTTTATTATAATGTATTTTTACTTATAAGGTTGCACAATTTAATTTATAATAATAGCTGTTTTTAACATCTGACCAGCAGAATTCCTAAAACTTTCGTAGTCAGCTCTGATGAAAGTGGTGAGAGCTGTTACCAGCACACCGTTGCCTCTCCTAAAATGGATCTCCCCCACTCTTATCCTACTTTATTTTTCTTCAAAGTGTTTATCGGTAGCTGCCATGATATTATACATTTGATTTTAATGTTGTCTCTCTACTCTGCTATAATTAAATTCTTTTTTGTCTGAGTCCCCAGCACTTAGGACAGTGTTTGGTTCATAATAGATGTTCAATAAGTATGTATTGAAGAATGAGTCATTGGGTTCCCTTATATTCATGAAGAAAGAAAAAAGATGGATTATAATAATAATACAAGTTACTCCCATACAAACCTTTTCTCTAAAACAAGCCAGCATTTCTGAATTTAAGCAAGAAAATGAAATGCTTGTCACTATTCCCTAGTGCCCCAACTTCAAGGTTGACAAGAGAATGAATAATAATCCGTCAATAGACTTTATCAGTGTACTCATTACTGGCCATAAACCTAAACAGAGCAATTATTTCTGCAGACCAGCTGGAGGTCAAAGGTCTTTCTCAGTGAAAAGATTTAAATATCTGTTATTTATGCCTATTTTCATTAAATAAATTCATGAAACTGCTTAGTTCCCTCTCATTACTTTTTTAAAATAAGTTTATTTATTTTTGAGAGAGAGAGTGAAAGAGAGAGTGCAAGCAGGGGAGGTGCAGAAAGAGAGAGAGAGAGAGAAAGAGAGAGAGAGAGAGAGAGAGAGAGAGAGAGAAAATCCCAAGCAGGCTGGCTCTTGAGGGGCTCGATCTCACGAACTGCGAGATCCTGACCTGAGCAGAGATCAAGAGTCGGAGGCCTAACCTACTGAGACACTCAGATGCCCCTCTCTGATTACTTATTTTAACAATTGTTTGCACGTGAATCCCCACTGGGCCTTCTGATCATTAGAAATTGAACAGCAGGCCTGGTTTGTGTTCCCTCACCCCAGCTTCTGCTTTCAAATTTTTCACATCTCTTTTTCCTTCTCAGTGGTGCCCAGTCTAGCACACCGCCCTCTACCCCTCACCTCTAACCTGTCACAGCGAGATAGATCTCAGAGAAAGAGTGGTTCATTCTCATTAGAACTTGGGTGACCAGTTAAGCATCGCCGTGTCCTTTGGCCTGAGGTATTGGGCTATTTGGCCAGGCATTGATGAGCCAGCAGGCTCAGGAAAGTGTTGTCACCGAACTGCTGCATGTCTTGGTTCCTGCCTTGGTCAGATGCAGAGATGCCCTGACCACATTGTCAGAGTCTGTGAGGGTAAAACTCTCTTAAGAGGTTTGTGTTTAAAAACTCAGGGCGCCTGGGTGGCTCAATCAGTTAAGTGTCCGACTTCAGCTCAGGTCATGATCTTGCGGTTCATGAATTTGAGCCCCCTGTCAGGGGAGCCTGGTTTGGATTCTGTGTCTCCCTCTCTCTCTGCCCCTCCCCTGCTCATGGTCTGTCTCTGTTTCTCAAAAATAAATAAACCTTAAAAAAAAAAAAAAAAAAAAGCTCAACACCCTCTAAACACTAACGCTAAAGTGCTAGTACACTCAGCTTGGGACTAAGCCTTAGACTAAAAAATGTATCCATCCCCCTACAAAGTGTTGAATTTAAGAGACTTACTAGGAAGGGAAATTTTGTTTTCTTTTTTCTTTTTTTCCTGAGCACCACATAATTCCTGGTGTTTCTGAGACATTACTGTTTTGTCAACTGAATATTGAGCCTCGCTTTTTTTTTTTTTTTAATTTTTTTTTCAACATTTATTTATTTTTGGGACAGAGAGAGACAGAGCATGAACGGGGGAGGGTCAGAGAGAGAGGGAGACACAGAATCGGAAACAGGCTCCAGGCTCTGAGCCATCAGCCCAGAGCCCGACGCGGGGCTCGAACTCACGGACCGGGAGATCGTGACCTGGCTGAAGTCGGGCGCTTAACCGACTGCGCCACCCAGGCGCCCCAAGCCTCGCTTTTTAAGCCAGGACCCAGAGGACCCACAGTTTCTGTTTGGGTAGCCACTGGGTAAATGGCTGTGCTCCGAATGAAGCCGGCTGATACATTGTGTTTTGCTTTTTTACCCAAATCATTTTGATCTACAATCTTCTCAACTCAGTCTGTTAATTCTACCTGCGTTAAAGTGGAATTTAGTTTGTACTGCTTGAACGGATAGCGTTAGAAAGGAGTCCCAAGAGCGTACTGTTAAAAGAAATACTGGTCTCCGATAAATTATGTTGCAAGGACAACCGACAAATCATTATTTAAGGTGGATAATCCAACCTTAAATTCCTTAAAGTACCACTGTTTTGAAGTAAAACAAAAACAAAAACAAAAACGTTTTCAACCTGTAAAGTTTCCTATACTAATCACTGTTCAACTTTTCTCAAATTCTCTTTTCTTTCTTAAATCAGTTAAGCTCCCTCACTCTCCCCTGCTCTTGCTCTCTCTCTCTCTCTCTCTCACTTTGTCTTTTCTACCTGTAGAGATTATACTATTTTCATAACCTTGGATTGAGAGTAACTTGTTCTGTGAGCGTTCCAAGACGAGCAAACGTTTCTAATAAATTTTAACTTGACAAACGAGAGATGCCTTGCAATACGGGAGTAGGACATGACGCTGAACATCACCTGATCGCTGACGCTGATCATGACGTTGGTCGCCTTGATACGTAAGTGCTTTGGATCACAAGCATGTTTCCGGAATGAATTATCCTCGCGAACAAAGGTTCTACTGTAGATCTATATCCACCCCTTACCATACAACATGCAGGGACTTCCTGCTGGAGGAGAAACTTCCCCTCCTCATCACTGTGTTGGGCTTGGCCATGTGACTTGCTTTGCTCTGTGGAATGTGGGCACATGAGACATGGGTCCCGTTTGAAAAACGTTTTAACAGGTGCCACATCTTTCAGGCGGTTCTCTTTCCCTCTGCCATTGAGCCACGTGTCCCAGATGGTGCTGCTGTTCAGTCTGGCTTTGACCCAGAGCCACTGCCGTGTAATGTGGCCAAGAGAGACACATTTGCTACTGTGAACCACGAGGGGTTTAGGGGACCATTCCTTATCACAGCAAAGCTGACTGAGTCATCCCAGAGTGACCTTTACCTGCTCTGAAGAGGACTGAAATAAGGGAATGTTTGGGTTTTAAGTCAGCCTAAGTTTTCCTGTAGCCTATGAAGATAAAACAATTCAGTAAAGGTCCGCAGATCATATGACCTTTCCCCCTGGATCACCTGCTTGATGAGGGACAATCAGGGCTTCCAGCCTCCTCTTAATGGCAAAAACCCCAATTGTTTCTCAGCCAACTCCAGGCACCACGTGCCTTAAATAACTGAAAAGTTTTGCTATTAAATTTTTCATGTTTGGCTTTTCAAAATGTCCTCTGACTAGCACACAGATAAATAGCTTATGCAAAAAAGCACGAATGAATTTTTTTCCACAGTTCTTGAATACTGGTAATGATCACATTCTGAAAAATGCTATGTCCTACTTTGACTTGATGAAATCTTATTAAAATGTGGCTTGACAACTGTAATTTGCTCTAGACAGGCTCCTTCTCAAATTAAAGGCTTAGATAATTATATAGTTGGACATCTAAATAATTAAAGGTTTTCAGTGAATTTTATCATTTCCGAATGTCAAATGTTCCATCGCTTAGCTTTATGTCTTAGCATTCACTTACGTGTTACGTACGCATGTATGTGTGTATAATTTTTTATAATTGTTTTAGCAATGCAGGAAAAGTTCCACACTCAGCTTTAAAACTATGTTTTAAAACATTATTGTGTCTCACAAGAATGTGCTAACATTGACTGGTTTAGTTTTCTCCGACATTGGTGGTATAAATCTAATACAGAGAAGGCTAGATGCAGGAACTATTATGATGAACAAGAAAAACAGAAAGGTAAACAACCTGAAACCACAGGATCAATCCCATAGATAAGCATTAAGATATAAGTTTTATTAATAGTAAGACCTGGATTGAGACTTTGCACCAAAAATAGCAGGTTGGCTATGTATCTCCTTCTCCTTCTTCTAAAGCCATACTAGGATGCAAAGAAAGGGACATTTTAAGAAGATATAAACCCACACGGACAAAGAGAATGGGAAGAGGTGGGAGACAGCAACAAATTTTGGAGGCTGGGAAGCCATTGGAAGAAAGTAACTGACTTAGCAGCCTTAAGAGCACTGAATCCTCAACTGGTGCAGAAAGCCAGGAACAATCTAGTTCAAAGGCAGAACCCCAAAAGACTCAGGAATTGGTAGACAAAGATGCTTCCGGAAGTAAAGATGGGGCTAAGAATAGAAAGATCAGTTGAAAGTGTATTTAAGAAGCAGTTAGATCTTGGGCACCTGGGTGGCTCAGTTGGTTGAGCATCCGACTGGATTTTGGCTCAGGTTATGATCCTAGGTTCGTGAGATCGAGCCTCACCTTGGGCTCCATGATGCACATGGAGCCTGCTTAAGATTCTCTCTCGCCTTCTGTCCCTCTCCCCCACTCACGCTCTCTCTTTCACTAAAAAAAATTTTCATTTTAGAAATTATAAATAAGAAGCAGTTAGATCTCTAGACTTCTTGCCCTTCATGCCAGTGACAATTGTTCCTTTGACACACATACCAGCAGAGGACAGCAGGTTTATACTCTGATGTTTAAATTGAGGGTCTCTTGACTGAGGAATCCCTGATATGGGTTAGGATCAGATTACCAAAGTGAAAATAGGAAGAATAAGTAAAAATTTATATGCTGAATTGATACTGCCCCAGGTTCTTGACAATCCATCTTACCAGAATGGGGTAGAGGGTGGAGATTTATCTGGAGAGTATAACCAGTCCAAGGAGAAGGAAGCCCAATGGAATGGGCAGCTAAGTCATCTAACCCTGAAGCCATGTAGTACATCAGACTTCCAACCAGCTCTTTTGTGCTTTACTCTTTTTTTTTTCAAACTTATTATTATTTTATTTTTTAAGATTTTATCATGAAGCAATATCAACACCCAACATGGGGCTCAAACTCACAACCCCAAGATCAAGAGTTGCACGCCTCCACCAACTAAGCCAGCCAGGTGCCCATGTGCTCTACTCCTAAGTATGAGAAGATAGCTAAGAATCACCAGATTTTAAGCATCCTCCAATTTGAGAGACAGAGACAAAATAAAACAAGAGAAAGGAAATAACCTATATGAAAGAGATTATTTGTGGGAAAGAAAATGTGGGGGAAAAATTAGTATCTTGAAAAAGTAATGAAAATTTATTAAGTAATAACATGATGATTAAAAAACAAAAGGGGATTTAGAGAATAGAAAATAGTGGAAATTAAAATCATGGAAATTAAAAGCATAATAGAAATAAAAAATCCTAAAGAATGGTTGAAAGAAAAAGTTAAGGAACTCTCCCAAAAAGTAGACCAAAATACACAAAGGGGGAACATGTAAAGACATTAGAGTATTTTAGGAATTCCAGAAAAGGAGAGCAGAAAACATGGAGGGAAGGAAATCATCAAAAAAATAACTCAAGAAAATTTCCCAAACATGAGGTTCTAGAATGAATGGCCCACTGAGTACCTGACAAAGTACACCTGGAAAGACCTGCATTAAAACACGGGATAGTGAAATTCAGAACACTCTGCCCAAATGAGGGAGTGAACCAAATGAGAGGAAGACATGAGATCTGAGGACCAGGTATCTGCAAGAATAAGATGAAAGGTATCCCTAAGGTGATATTGAAGGAAGCCATCTGAGTGGCCCCTGTGCAGCTGGCCCGGATGTCAGTGCATGAAGTCTAAGTGCAGGTCAGAAGGCAGCAAGAGATATGGTTTCAAAAGACTGAAGATAAATGGGGCTGGGGCTACATCGGGAATCCCTGTACCACCCCCCACCTCAATTTTGTTGTAAACCTAAAACTGCTCTAAAAAATTAAGTCTTTAAAAAAATGGAAAGTGATAAAGTGCCTGACGTATTTGGACGTGCTGGGAGATTTACTCAACTGGAGACAAGATTGGAGATAAATTAGTGATAAGTATTAGAAATTTAAACAAAACTTTTAAAAGCATCTAAAACTCTCAAGAGATGAGTGGCACAGGAAAGAAAAATTAATAATCCATGAATTAGCTTTCAGTAGTGTTTACATGTTACATGGCCATAAAATGTAAACTCTGAATATTGATCTAACCAAACTTATAACACATTGGAAGGGTGAGATACTGAGGAGAGAGAGAGAGAGAGAGAGAGAGTGTATGTGTTAGAAAATGTAAAATCATCATCTCCTATGGTGGGAAATAAGTAAATAATGTTTAAAGTAAAAAAAAAAAAATCAACGCTTATTTCTATTAGCATGCTATTTAGAATTATTGAAGAAAATACAAATAACCAGTTAAAAAGAGTTAAATGAACTTGTGTTTTGGAAATGGTGTGGTGGTAAAGGCTGCTGCTTTTCATAACAGCCCTTTTAGAATTATGTATAACTCTTTATAGACATAGTAACTTTATTTAATAAAAAATATTGGGGGCACCTGGCTGGCTCAGTTAGTAGAGCATGCAAGTCTTGATCTCAGGGTCGTGAGTTCAAGCCCCACAGTGGGTGTGGAGCCTACTTAAAAAAATCAATTAAAAGTATTAAATAAACCAACAAATCTCTATTGAAGAAGCTTTGAGGTAAAGCCAAATAGGCTGTATGTGAATTTGACCCACTTGGTTTTCTTTCAAGGACTAAGCTCTGCCCCCCCGCCCCCCCAATCTTCAGAGATGCCTGAGAAGGCACAGCCAGAACACCAGAGAGTGTGGTGTTCCAAGAGGTGAGTGAGATAAGTGCTTCTGGAGGGGAATGGTCAATTTTCCTAAATGCCACTGAGAGGAAAGAAGGGAAGTCCAGAAGTTACCACTGGAATAAAGGACATGCAAGTTGCAGATATTTGTTTGAGATGTCCAACTGACAAAAAGAAGTGATTGGCCTCTTAGTTCAGTGATTCCCAAACCAAAATTACCTGGGGACCTTAAAAAAAGCTCCTTTGGGGAACCTGGGTGGCACAGTTGGTTAAGTGGTTAAGCCTCTGACTTGGCTCAGGTCATGATCTCCCGGTTTGTGAGTTCGAGCCTCACATAGGGCTCTGTGCTGACAGTGTGGAGCCTGCTTGGGATTCTCTCACCCTTTCTCTCTCTCAAAATAAATAAATAAACTTAAAAAAATTCTTTCATTCGCATGGATTTACACTCACACACCTGAACAGTCACAAACACTCCAAACCTGAACTATAGGTAGACCATTGGGTTTTATGGCATGGGACTTAGAAATTAGCATTTCAAGGGGCGCCTGGGTGGCTCAGTCGGTTGAGCGTCTGACTTCAGCTCAGGTCACGATCTCGTGGTCCGTGAGTTCGAGCCCCAAGTCGGGCTCTGGGCTGATGGCTCAGAGCCTGGAGCCTGCTTCCGATTCTGTGTCTCCCTCTCTCTCTGCCCCTCCCCCGTTCATGCTCTGTCTCTCTCTGTCTCAAAAATAAATGAACGTTAAAAAATAAATTCAAAAAAATTAAAAAAAAAAGAAATTAGCATTTCAAGAAGTCAAAGTTCTGATTCTGGTGGCCAGCAAGGCCTGGGGAACACAGGCCTGGCTAGACTATATCCAGAACAATAGCTGAGAGTTGGGCATTGGCCACACCCACAAATCCTGCCCTTTCTCAAACTTGAGATACTGTGTTCTCAATAATAATTCCCATATCTGAAGCTTGTGTTAATGTGGGCTTCATATCTAGTATCTTTTTCAGTATCCTGTTTTAAAATGTTCATTTTTCCTTAAAGAACGTCAATGGATGGCACTTTGTGAGGGATTTTTCTTCTGGAATGTCACATTATTACAGGTGATGTCTATTCTCATGCACAAGCACCCTTGTTATTCAGACCTTGGAGATAGTTTGTGTCTTTTTTTTTTTTTTTTAATACTTTTAAAGATTTTATTTTCAAGTAATCACTACCCAAGGTGGAGTCCAAATTTATAACCCCCAAATCAAGAGTCGTGTGCTCTACCCCCGAGCCAGCCCGTGCCCCCTTGCAGCCATCTTTGAAGCCACAAAGACTTCCGGTCACAGTAAAACTAAATTCTTTTTCTTGCATTAATGGTTATCTATTTCTTTTTTGCAACCTTATAAAACTCTTCTCTGAAAGTGAAAGTAACTATTTAAAAAAGCTTTTTTTTTTTTTTTTTTAAAACAACTCTTTTTTGTTGTGGTAAAATATATATCACATAATATAATATAGTATATATAAATAAAATATATTTTATTTAAAATGTATACATAAAATATAATTTTATTTTCCATTTTAACCTTTTTTTTTTTCAACGTTTATTTATTTTTGGGACAGAGAGAGACAGAGCATGAACGGGGGAGGGGCAGAGAGAGAGGGAGACACAGAATCGGAAACAGGCTCCAGGCTCTGAGCCATCAGCCCAGAGCCTGACGCGGGGCTCGAACTCACGGACCGCGAGATCGTGACCTGGCTGAAGTCGGACGCCTAACCGACTGCGCCACCCAGGCGCCCCATGAACCATTTTTAAGTGTATGATTCTACGGTATTAAATACTTCCCTATTATCATCTACTACCAGCACCATCCATTGCCAGAATTAAAACAATCCATTTAAAAATGTCTGAAAATAGTTGTATTACATGCTTAATATCTATTAAAAAATTCAGTGTTGGCCAAGCGAATTAAAATAATACAAATATTAAGAGAAAATTAATAAAATAACTTAAGAGTATCTTGAAATATCTCATTTTCTTCTTTTTTTTCCCCCTACTGTATTACTTTTCTATTGCTGGATAGCGAATTACCCAAGTTTAGCACCTAAAAACAACAAAGATTTTACATTCTTTTTATCATATTAACTCTTTGACATCTGGTGAGTATATTACACTGGATTACATCTCAGTTTGGATTAGACTCATTTCCAGTGCTCAGTAGCTGTGTGTTAACGTATTTGCTACATAAGACACATTAGTTATGATGAGGACGGCTTGGACCTGAGCACTCTATAGCTTATTCTAGATCTCACAAGCAGAAGATTGAAGGATAAATGCACATGCACATGGCATTTGGGCCAGTTACATTCCATTCATGTTGTACCATTCTGGTTTTATAGGAGGCCCATGAATGGTCTTAGCTAGATGCAATCTTTCTAGGTGAAGGAGCTGGGAGTCCCAGGGCATGCATGGCCTTGGTCAAGGCATGGTAGTTTAAGATGTGGTCTAGAAAATATCAACCTTCCAGGGTCTTGTCTGCTGACAAACTTAAACTAAGAAAGTTTATCCAAGGTTAGACAAGATATAGGCAAAATAATTATTCATAGCTGATTGCAACAGCTTAGAATTTTAAAAAGTGTTGCAAATGAGTACCACAACTCATATATGCGCAGAACCGTAGCTTCTGTATCTCCATAGCCTATCTAGTTTTCCTGTCCCCATTATGAGAACCTTGAGAACGTTCATGTACTGGCAATGGGAATATAAATTGGTATATTGTAGAGCTACCTTGGAAAACAAGTGTCATTGAAAAGGTACATACTCTATGCTGTAGCACTTCCAGCTTAGGAATATAATCTACAGCAAAGGTCTGCCAACTTCTTCTGTGAAGACCCAGATAGTAAATATTTTGGGCTTTGTGGGCCAAGATATCTCAGTTTGGACTAGACTCATGCCGGGTGCTCAGTAGCTAATATTCAAGATATCACAGCTACTCACCTCTGCTGCTGTAGTTGGAAAGCAGCCATAGACAACATGGAACTGAATGGGTGTGTTCATGTTCCAGTAAAACTTTATTTGTAGACAGTGAGATTTGAATTTCATATTGTTTTCACCTATCACAAAATAGTTTCCTCTTTCTTTCTTTTTTCAACTATTTAAAATGTAAAAATATTCCCACCTTAATGGGCCCATACAAAAACAGGCAGCGGAATTTCCTAGATGAAGTGTTGTACATCTGTAGTGAGAGGCTCTTGCTAAGTTTCCAGCAGTGTCACCTGTAATAGTAACTAAATAAAAAGTGGACCAAAGAAGCATAGACAATGAACAATAGTTTGTGATATAGTCATAGGACGGAACTCTACAAAGCGCCAAAAATGCATGAAATACAGTTACAGGTATCAGTACAGATAGATTCCAAACATTGAATATTGATCAAAAAAAGCACATCACAAAATAATTCATGCAGTAAGTTACCTTAAGGGCAAAAGTTAAGTAAGTTACATTAAGTTAAGGGCAAAAGTTAAGTAAGTTACATTAAGGGCAAAAAAAAAAAAAAAAAAAGGGAGGGGGCAAAATTAAGCAATACGTAGGTGATAAAACTATAAAGGAAGTCAAGGAAATTATTAACATATAATTTAAAATAGCAGCTCCCATAGGGATGAGGAAGGACGAAGAAGAGAAAAGCAGAGAAAAGCAGAAGGAACTTCTAAGTTAATGGAATTTTTCTATTTCCTGAGTTCTCATGCCAGGTATGCAGAAGTTCCTTTCCCTCTCACACTTTAAATTACATATACATATACATATACATATACATATACATATACACATGGCCTTGGTCAAGGCATGGTAGTTTAAGATGTGGTCTGGAAAATATCAACCTTCCAGGATCTTGTCTATTTACAAACTTAAACTAAGAAAGTTTATCCAAGGTTAAACAAGATATAGTCAAAATAATTATTAATAGCTTATTATTATTAATTATTAATACACATATACATATACATATACATCCACACTTATTACTAGCAATATAATTTTTTTAAAAGCATTGTTACTGATAACTTGGAAGTTAATTTAGTGCTTTACTCCACAGGTTGGTTTACCGGTTAGTTGAGCAAACGGACCTTGGTTTTGTGGGAAAGGGTGCCCTCTTCTGGCAATACGTCCAACGTTGTGAAAGTTTTTTCACAGCAAACGTAGACTTAAAAATACCAGACGTTCATAGAATTCCATGACTAAGAGGTACTTTGTGAGGTCTTTCACACCTATTCTTAGCCAGCCTGAAGTATTTTATTTTTAGAAATCTCTAGGGAAGCATTTTTTCTATTTTTTGTTTAATAATATGGCTAGGCTTAGTTTTTTAAATCATTTCCTTTATATTCTAATTTCTATTTCTTATCAGTATATGAAATTCCTTAGAGTCCTTTATTGGAATATCTAAGATACAGCCACAGAAATGCTTACCCTGAGATGCCTCCCGTGGCCTGTGATAACACCAGTAGGTGGGAAAGACTGGGTTTCTTGTCCTTGGCAATAGCTTATATATTCTTGCAAATATTTCAGAATTCTATTTCTATTCAAAGAAGGAAAATCTATTTAGATCTAAAATCTTGTGGGGACTACTCTGGTTTGCTCAAATATTTAGCTTATGCCTCCATTTAATATATGTACTACATTACAGTTTATAAAAAGGATCTGAACAAAAATTACCATTTAGTCATTAATTACTAAAAATATAGTTGAAGTTGTAACATCAGTAGCTTGGGATTAATAAATCAATTCTTTTGACCCAGCCACTACAATATATTTAAATTTGTTCCTTTGTTAACTCACCGAATAAGCCCTTATTTGTGATTATTATCATTTTAACCTTAAATATAGTATTTATTCTCCCAGATTATCTTATGCCACCATTGTATTGAAAATAATCTTTAAAAAATTCCTTTTTAAACATTATACACTAGTTTGAAAAATTGCCAAACATTTCCTGAGTTATTATCTTTCGTTTCTTTCATGGCTACCATCAACTGAATTTCTATGAGGGGTTTTACTGGCCGTAAAATGGTTTTAGAAACACATGTTGAGTAAAAAATGGGTTGTGTTGCTTTTAAAAACATATGCTATTTTCATTATGTGTGGAAGAACAAAAAGTAGATGACAGAAATTAGAATCCTATTGATTTTTTTAATGTTTATTTTTGAGAGAGAGAGAGAGAGAGAGAGAGTCAGGGCACAAGCAGGGAGGGGCAGAGAGAGAGAGGGAGACACAGAATCTGAAGCAGGTTCCAGGCCTTCAGCTCAGAGCCGACACCGGGCTCGAACTCAGGGACTGAGAGATCATGACCTGAACCGAAGCTGGATGCTTAACTGACTGAGCCACCCAGGCACCCCTCAAATCCTATTAATTTTAAAACTAGAAGTGAAAACTAGATGTGAAAGTTTATCTTGTCTGTGTCCCCTACTGAGGACGGCTGCCCTCATCTGAGTAAATTGAGTTCTAACGTGTTCACTTGATTTGTCCCAAATCACACAATTTTACTAATTGAGATAACTCTTTTAACCAGTTTCAAATGGACTTAAGCAGCAGGCTGTTTTTTGATTTCGTGGGCATTTGGCATGCCCAGTGTTATAACATTGGGTAGCTGGGAGGCAGTGTTGTATAGTGGGAAAAAGCTTTCAAGTGAGAGAGATAGAACAGGGAGCTGGCTCTGGCCACTTTGTGGCAGACTGTGGGCAATTTACTAGGGGTCTAAATGGGAATAATTATATATACTGTAAAGTGTTGTCATAGGGCTTAAAAGAGATGCATAGTGGGGGTCCTGGGTGGCTCAGTTGGTTAAACATCTGACTGTTGATTTCAACCCAGGTCATGATCTCACGGTCATGAGATTGAGCCCCGTGTCAGGCTATGTGCTGATAGAGCAGAGCCTGCTTGGGATTCTCTCTCTCTCCCTCTCTCTCTGCCCCTCCCCCACTCTCTCTCTCTCTGTCTCTCAAAAATAAAATAAAATAAGATAAAATAAAATATTAAAAAAAGAGAGAGAGAGATGCATAGTGCTTGGAACACAATAGATCTTCAATTAATAGAAGCTGCCGTTAGGGGCGCCTGGGTGGCGCAGTCGGTTAAGCTCCGACTTCAGCCAGGTCACGATCTCGCGGCCCGTGAGTTCGAGCCCCGCGTCAGGCTCTGGGCTGATGGCTCAGAGCCTGGAGCCTGTTTCCGATTCTGTGTCTCCCTCTCTCTCTGCCCCTCCCCCGTTCATGCTCTGTCTCTCTCTGTCCCAAAAATAGATAAACGTTGAAAAAAAATAAAAAAAAAATAGAAGCTGCTGTTATTGCTAGTTGTATATTTCTATTAGCTGTATATTTGTTATTATTATTAGCTATATATTTTATGTGTATCATTAGCTGTATGTTTTTTGTCAGTGGTATTTTTAATGCTTGTATGCATTTTTCATCTGAAATCCATCTCCTTAATTACTGCTTATGTTCTTTAATTCTCTATATTTTGCCACAGTCTGAAGCAGAGTGATTTGTGTCATATTTAATTCTTTGATGCCTCAATTTCCTCATTTGTCTTAGAAAGGAGGGATTGAAACAAATAATTTGGAAGATGGCGGCGTAGGAGGACGCTGGGCTCACCACGCGTCCTGCTGATCACTTAGATTCCACCTACACCTGCCTAAATAACCCAGAAAACCGCCAGAGGATTAGCAGAACGGAGTCGCCGGAGCCAAGCGCAGACGAGAGGCCCACGGAAGAGGGTAGGAAGGGCGGCGAGGCGGTGCATGCTCCACGGACTGGTGGGAGGGAGCTGGGGCGGAGGGGCGGTTCGCCGGCCAAGCAGAGCCCCCGAGTCTGGCGGGCAAAAGCGGAGGGGCCTGACGGACTGTGTTCCGACAGCAAGCGCGACTTAGCGTCTGGGAGGTCATAAGTGAACAGCTCTGCTCGGAACGCGGGAAGGCTGGAGGACAAAGGGAGGGAGAGCTGCTGAGCCCCCGGACGACAGAGCTCAGTTTGGTGGGGAACAAAGGCGCTCGCCAGCGCCATCTCCCCCGCCCATCCCCCAGCCAAAATCCCAAAGGGAACCAGTTCCTGCCAGGGAACTTGCTCCGCGCAAACACCCAACTCTGTGCTTCTGCGGAGGAGCCAAACCTCCGGCAGCGGATCTGACTCCCTCCCGCTGCCACAGGGCCCCTCCTGAGGTGGATCACCTAAGGAGAAGCGAGCTAAGCCTGCCCCTCCTGCCCCCGTGCACCTTGCCTACCCACCCCAGCTAATACGCCAGATCCCCAGCATCACAAGCCTGGCAGTGTGCAAGTAGCCCAGACGGGCCACGCCACCCCACAGTGAATCCCGCCCCTAGGAGAGGGGAACAGAAGGCACACACCAGTCTGACTGTGGCCCCAGCGGTGGGCCGGGGGCAGACATCAGGTCTGACTGCGACTCCGCCCACCAACTCCAGTTATACACCACAGCACAGGGGAAGTGCCCTGCAGGTCCGCACCACTCCAGGGACTATCCAAAATGACCAAGCGGAAGAATTCCCCTCAGAAGAATCTCTAGGAAATAACAACAGCTAATGAGCTGATCAAAAAGGATTTAAATAATATAACAGAAAGTGAATTTAGAATAATAGTCATAAAATTAATCGCTGGGCTTGAAAACAGTATAGAGGACAGCAGAGAATCTCTTGCTACAGAGATCAAGGGACTAAGGAACAGTCACAAGGAGCTGAAAAGCGCTTTAAACGAAATGCAAAACAAAATGGAAACGATGACAGCTCGGATTGAAGAGGCAGAGGAGAGAATAGGTGAACTAGAAGATAAAGTTCTGAAAAAGAGGAAGCTGAGAGAAAGAGAGATAAAAAAAATCCAGGAGTATGAGGGGAAAATTAGAGAACTAAGTGATACACTAAAAAGAAATAATATATGCATAATTGGTATCCCAGAGGAGGAAGAGAGAGGGAACGGTGCTGAAGGGGTACTTGAAGAAATTATAGCTGAGAACTTCCCTGAACTGGGGAAGGAAAAAGGCATTGAAATCCAAGAGGCACAGAGAACTCCCTTCAGACGTAACTTGAATAGATCTTCTGCATGACATATCATAGTGAAACTGGCAAAATACAAGGATAAAGAGAAAATTCTGAAAGCAGCAAGGGGTAAACGTGCCCTCACATATAAAGGGAGACCTATAAGACTCGTGACTGATCTCTCTTTTGAAACTTGGCAGGCCAGAAAGGATTGGCACGATATCTTTAGTGTGCTAAACAGAAAAAATATGCAGCCGAGAATCCTTTATCCAGCAAGTCTGTCATTTAGAACAGAAGGAGAGATAAAGGTCTTCCCAAACAAACAAAAACTGAAGGAATTTGTCACCACTAAACCAGCCCTACAAGAGATCCTAAGGGGGATCCCATGAGACAAAGTACCAGAGACATCACTACAAGCATAAAACATACAGACATCACAATGACTCTAAACCCGTATCTTTCTATAATAACACTGAATGTAAATGGATTAAATGCACCAACCAAAAGACATCGGGTATCAGAATGGATAAAAAAACAAGACCCATCTATTTGCTGTCTACAAGAGACTCATTTTAGACCTGAGGACACCATTAGATTGAGAGTGAGGGGATGGAGAACTATTTATCATGCTACTGGAAGCCAAAAGAAAGCTGGAGTAGCCATACTTATATCAGACAAACTAGACTTTAAATTAAAGGCTGTAACAAGAGATGAAGAAGGGCATTATATAATAATTACAGGGTCTATCCATCAGGAAGAGCTAACAATTATAAATGTCTATGCGCCGAATACGGGAACCCCCAAATATATAAAAAAATTACTCATAAACATAAGCAACCTTATTGATAAGAATGTGGTAATTGCAGGGGATTTTAACACCCCACTTACAGAAATGGATAGATCATCTAGACATACGGTCAATAAAGAAACAAGGGCCCTGAATGATACATTGGATCAGATGGACTTGACAGATATATTTAGAACTCTGCATCCCAAAGCAACAGAATATACTTTCTTCTCGAGTGCACATGGAACATTCTCCAAGATAGATCATATACTGGGTCACAAAACAGCCCTTCATAAGTATACAAGAATTGAAATTATATCATGCATACTTTCAGACCACAATGCCATGAAGCTTGAAATCAACCACAGGAAAAAGTCTGGAAAACCTCCAAAAGCATGGAGGTTAAAGAACACCCTACTAACAAATGAGTGGGTCAACCAGGCAATTAGAGAAGAAATTAAAAAATATATGGAAACAAACGAAAATGAAAATACAACAAACGCTTTGGGACGCAGCAAAGGCAGTCCTGAGAGGAAAATACATTGCAATCCAGGCCTATCTCAAGAAACAAGAAAAATCCCAAATACAAAATCTAACAGCACACCTAAAGGAAATAGAAGCAGAACAGCAAAGGCAGCCTAAACCCAGCAGAAGAAGAGAAATAACAAAGATCAGAGCAGAAATAAACAATATAGAATCTAAAAAAACTGTAGAGCAGATCAACGAAACCAAGAGTTGGTTTTTTGAAAAAATAAACAAAATTGACAAACCTCTAGCCAGGCTTCTCAAAAAGAAAAGGGAGATGACCCAAGTAGATAAAATCATGAATGAAAATGGAATTATTACAACCAATCCCTCAGAGATACAAACAATTATCAGGGAATACTATGAAAAATTATATGCCAACAAATTGGACAACCTGGAAGAAATGGACAAATTCCTAAACACCCACACTCTTCCAAAACTCAATCAGGAGGAAATAGAAAGCTTGAACAGACCCATAACCAGCGAAGAAATTGAATCGGTTATCAAAAATCTCCCAACAAATAAGAGTCCAGGACCAGATGGCTTCCCAGGGGAGTTCTACCAGACGTTTAAAGCAGAGATAATACCTATCCTTCTCAAGCTATTCCAAGAAATAGAAAGGGAAGGAAAACTTCCAGACTCATTCTATGAAGCCAGTATTACTTTGATTCCTAAACCAGACAGAGACCCAGTAAAAAAAGAGAACTACAGGGGCGCCTGGGTGGCACAGTCGGTTAAGCGTCCGACTTCAGCCAGGTCACGATCTCGCAGTCCGTGAGTTCGAGCCCCGCGTCGGGCTCTGGGCTGATGGCTCAGAGCCTGGAGCCTGCTTCCAATTCTGTGTCTCCCTCTCTCTCTGCCCCTCCCCCGTTCATGCTCTGTCTCTCTCTGTCTCAAAAATGAATAAAACATTAAAAAAAAAAAATTAAAAAAAAAAAAAAAGAGAACTACAGGCCAATATCCCTGATGAATATGGATGCAAAAATTCTCAATAAGATACTAGCAAATTGAATTCAACGGCATATAAAAAGAATTATTCACCATGATCAAGTGGGATTCATTCCTGGGATGCAGGGCTGGTTCATCATTCGCAAATCAATCAACGTGATACATCACATTAACAAAAGAAAAGATAAGAACCATATGATCCTGTCAATCGATGCAGAAAAGGCCTTTGACAAAATCCAGCACCCTTTCTTAATAAAAACCCTTGAGAAAGTTGGGATAGAAGGAACATACTTACACATCATAAAAGCCATTCATGAAAAGCCCACAGCTAACATCATCCTCAACGGGGAAAAACTGAGAGCTTTTTCCCTGAGATCAGGAACACGACAGGGATGCCCACTCTCACCGCTGTTGTTTAACATAGTGCTGGAAGTTCTAGCATCAGCAATCAGACAACAAAAGGAAATCAAAGGCATCCAAATTGGCAAAGAAGAAGTCAAGCTTTCGCTTTTTGCAGATGACATGATATTATACATGGAAAATCCGATAGACTCCACCAAAAGTCTGCTAGAACTGATACATGAATTCAGCAAAGTTGCAGGATACAAAATCAATGTACAGAAATCAGTTGCATTCTTATACACTAACAATGAAGCAACAGAAAGACAAATAAAGAAATTGATCCCATTCACAATTGCACCAAGAAGCATAAAATACCTAGGAATAAATCTAACCAAAGATGTAAAAGATCTGTATGCTGAAAACTATAGAAAGCTTATGAAGGTAATTGAAGAAGATTTAAAGAAATGGAAAGACATTCCCTGCTCATGGATTGGAAGAATAAATATTGTCAAAATGTCAATACTACCCAAAGCTATCTACACATTCAATGCAATCCCAATCAAAATTGCACCAGCATTCTTCTCGAAACTAGAACAAGCAATCCTAAAATTCATATGGAACCACAAAAGGCCCCGAATAGCCAAAGGAATTTTGAAGAAGAAGACCAAAGCAGGAGGCATCATAATCCCAGACTTTAGCCTCTACTACAAAGCTGTCATCATCAAGACAGCATGGTATTGGCACAAAAACAGACACATAGACCAATGGAATAGAATAGAAACCCCAGAACTAGACCCACAAACGTATGGCCAACTCATCTTTGACAAAGCAGGAAAGAACATCCAATGGAAAAAAGACAGTCTCTTTAACAAATGGTGCTGGGAGAACTGGACAGCAACATGCAGAAGGTTGAAACTAGACCACTTTCTCACACCATTCACAAAAATAAACTCAAAATGGATAAAGGACCTGAATGTGAGACAGGAAACCATCAAAACCTTAGAGGAGAAAGCAGGAAAAGACCTCTCTGACCTCAGCCGTAGCAATCTCTTACTCGACACATCCCCAAAGGCAAGGGAATTAAAAGCAAAAGTGAATTACTGGGACTTTATGAAGATAAAAAGCTTCTGCACAGCAAAGGAAACAACCAACAAAACTAAAAGGCAACCAACGGAATGGGAAAAGATATTTGCAAATGACATATTGGACAGAGGGCTAGTATCCAAAATCTATAAAGAGCTCACCAAACTCCACACCCGAAAAACAAATAACCCAGTGAAGAAATGGGCAGAAAACATGAATAGACACTTCTCTAAAGAAGACATCCGGATGGCCAACAGGCACATGAAAAGATGCTCAACGTCGCTCCTTATCAGGGAAATACAAATCAAAACCACACTCAGATATCACCTCACGCCAGTCAGAGTGGCCAAAATGAACAAATCAGGAGACTATAGATGCTGGAGAGGATGTGGAGAAATGGGAACCCTCTTGCACTGTTGGTGGGAATGCAAATTGGTGCAGCCATTCTGGAAAACAGTGTGGAGGTTCCTCAGAAAATTAAAAATAGACCTACCCTATGACCCAGCAATAGCACTGCTAGGAATTTATCCAAGGGATACAGGAGTGCTGATGCATAGGGGCACTTGTACCCCAATGTTCATAGCAGCACTCTCAACAATAGCCAAATTGTGGAAAGAGCCTAAATGTCCATCAACTGATGAATGGATAAAGAAATTGTGGTTTATATACACAATGGAATACTATGTGGCAACGAGAAAAAATGAAATATGGCCTTTTGTAGCAACGTGGATGGAACTGGAGAGTGTGATGCTAAGTGAAATAAGCCATACAGAGAAAGACAGATACCATATGGTTTCACTCTTATGTATATCCTGAGAAACTTAACAGAAACCCATGGGGGAGGGGAAGGGAAAAAAAAAAAAAAAGAGGTTAGAGTGGGAGAGAGCCAAAGCATAAGAGACTGTTAAAAACTGAGAACAAACTGAGGGTTGATGGGGGGTGGGAGGAAGAGGAGGGTGGGTGATGGGTATTGAGGAGGGCACCTTTTGGGATGAGCACTGGGTGTTGTATGGAAACCAATTTGACAATAAATTTCATATATTAAAAAAAAAAAAGAACAGAAAAAAAAAAAAGAAACAAATAATTTGAAAATCCCTTTTAGCCCTAAGTCCCCATGTGCCGATCAGTTGGTTTTTTGAATCCCCACATTCCTGATTCTCAGAGGGTTTTCAGGTCTGAATTTCCTACAATAATTCACTCCTGTAAATGAAGCAATGGGAAATACTGGGTTGAGGGGCACCTGGGTGGCTCTGTCAGTTGAGCATACGACTCTTGATCTGGGGTGAGTTCAAGACCCACATTGGGCATAGAGCCTACTAAAAAAATAATTGGACTGAAAATCATTGTCAAGAGTTTTAAAAAATGATGATGGGGGATAATAAATGCTGTCAGGCAAGCAGGATAGTAGGGAGAGATATTCATTTGGAGCTGTGCTTCAGATTATTTACTGAAGTAAACCTCAGACGGATCAAAGAGTTAAATATTTAATACCAATCTATTAACGACAAAAAAAAAAAAAAAAAAAAAAAAAACCCTTGGAAAAATGGATGCCAAATTTAATCCAGCTGTGGAGGAGGGCTAAGTCTTTGATGCTTAAGAAGTATTGGCTAAGACCAGGGATACAATGCATATGATCAAATACGTGAAGCCAGACTAAAATTTGTGTGCATACTAAATACTGAAGTGAACAGTGAAAAAAACAAACCGGAGAGAAGAAACAAATGTGACAACAACATCTGATAAAAGCTTTACTATTCAGATACAGCCAGCACATCAATGCAAAAATCAACAGGTAGGGTTCATTTAGTAGGCATTGAAGGTCATCCAGAACAAGAGACAGTGCATTGTCTCATGGACAGTGTCTACAAGCCAATAGAAAGAAGGAATATAAAATAAGGTAGCAAAAATTAATAAAAATTAGCATGTTCAAAGGAGCTAGGGCTACTTGGTCACTGTGAGGAAACAAAATGTGCTTTCTCACTTGCAGAAGAGTTACCTCTTTCTGGAGAATAAGTTTCCAATATATAGCAGGCTCTTTAAAAGTTATTCATACCCAGGGTGCCTGGGTAGCTCAGTCGGTTAGGCATCCGACTTCAGCTCAGGTCATGATCTCACAGTTTGTGAGTTTGAGCCCTGTGTTGGGCTCTGTGCTGACAGCTCAGAGCCTGGAGCCTGCTTCAGATTCTATGTCTCGCTCTCTCTCTGCCCCCCCCCACTTGTGCTCTGTCTCTCAAAAATGAATAAAAACATTAAAAAATTTTTTTAAAGTTATTCATACCCTTCCACCCATTAATTCTATTTTGGAAATATACCCTAAGGAAATAAACTTACAGGAAAGGACATCAGTAGTAAAAGCACAAATATAACTTCTCCATTTATAGCACAAAATAAATAGAGAGGGAAAGAAAGTTTATTTTACCAAAGAGAAAAAATATGGGACAGACATACATACATATATACATACATATGCATATATATGTGTATATGTATATATAATATACATATATAATACACATACATTGACATATTCTCTAGGCAGAAAAAAATAATGTGGTCTGTGTAAATACTTGGAATTGTTTTTACAAAAATAATGTTAAGGTAAAAAGGAGAAGCATAAGACAGTCATATACTGATTGCAGCTGAAACCATTCATGTAATGATTATTCAGTTGGGTTTATATCTCATGGTTTCTATTTCCTCTGCGAATCAGATGACTGAGTTGTTCATTGGAAGCGCTTGGGAATGAAGAAGGCAGATGATGGAGGGGAACCAGAGGAGGCTAAGAATTTAAGTAGCTGCTTTGGGGGATGGGATAAAGAACAAGTATTCTGGGAAGGACTAGGACTGAAGTTACAGATCATGAATTTGTTCCAGTCTGAAGAGTGATTTCTTTTTTCCTGGCATGATCCAAAGCCAGAATGTGGGAGCAAAACATGGGGGCAGAGTCAATAACCACAAGTTGTGAGTTTATCGAGAGATGAAAAGAATGACAATGAACATGTGAGTTGAAGCGTTGGTAAATACATCAGTCATTCCCTTGAAAGTAACGGAAAGGAAACATTAACTTAAGTATATAATGAATAGCTCATAGATCAAAGGGAAGAGTAGAGAGTCCGGCTGAAAAAAGCAGGTGGGACTCAAGGGAGATCAGACGGCTCACACGGGAACGAATGACCGGGGCTCCCTGCTGGAATGGCTACCACTGTTGCCAAGGTGGCCCACTACTACCAGGACACCCTTCCCCTGCCTCTGGACCCACCTTGTCTGGATTCTGCAGCCATAAATATGTACGAAGCTATCCATTTGTTGTCAGTGATCAAGAGTTGACCTCATGCAGGAATATCCAAGTGACTAACCCTTGTATGTCCAACTTCTATTTCTAGGAGGAAGGGAGAAGTATCTGGCCCCTTCAGCTTCCATTGTGGAAAGAATCTCTACTTCATGGCAGATTCTCACGTTGGGGACTCCCCCCAGTTAGAAAGATAGACACATTGAATAGGAAAACCAAGAAACAACGCATTCACTGTAATAAAAGAGTGGTTGAGTATTGGGCTATTGGTTCTGAGATGACAGGAAAAGATGTGGGAAAAGGGGGTAGTTGAAAAATTTGGAGAAAAGAAAGAGATAAAGGAACTGGAGATTTCTTTTTTAAGTTTTTATTTAAGTAATCTCTACAGCCAACGCGGGGCTCTAATGTACAACCCTGGGGTCAAGAGTTGCATGCTCTTCTGACTGAGCCATCCAGGAGTCCCAGTATGCTCTCTCTTTATTTTTTTTTTTAAAGAGAAAAGACTGGAGATTTTGATGCATTTTTGAAAGTCAGGAGTGAGAATCCTAGAAAGATAGACTGTCAGAGAGTAGGATGTGAGGAGTTAAAATTAAAAGGCAGATGGGGCGCCTGGGTGGCTCAGTCGGTTAAGCGCCTGACTTCAACTCAGGTCACGATCTCACGGTCCCTGGGTTCGAGCCCCGCGTCGGGCTCTGGGCTGATGGCTCAGAGCCTGGAGCCTGTTTCGGATTCAGTGTCTCCCTCTCTCTCTGCCCCTTCCCCGTTCATGCTCTGTCTCTCTCTGTCTCAAAAATAAATAAACGTTAAAAAAAAAAAAAAAAAAAAGGCAGAGCATACAAGTTTTTTAAGCGCGGATACCATGTAGTTATACCTCAATGACAACCAACCAAAAGAAAATGTGGGCCACCAGGAATGGCACAGAGGTGGTGCTCAATGTGTTAGACCTGACCGAGCTCATAGCAGAGAGCCCAGCACTTAATATGTAAGTGAATGAATGTTGAATAGGTTTTTTCCTTCCGTTGAGCTATGTTTCTGATTTATTAAAAAAGAGTTGTGCTTAGTATCTGCCCTGATAATGACTGAATCTGATTTTCTCCATGGCTTTGAGGTATGATACAACAGACACACAGGGACCAAAAAACCCAGTCTTATTAGATTTTTGCTTCAT
The DNA here is from genome assembly GCF_018350155.1 of Leopardus geoffroyi. Lineage (NCBI taxonomy): Eukaryota > Metazoa > Chordata > Mammalia > Carnivora > Felidae > Leopardus > Leopardus geoffroyi. The sequence continues at coordinate 174,103,579 of NC_059327.1, forward strand.
TAACTAGGTATTCATATTGCTTTATTTATATAGGTATAAGCTAAACAATTTCAGTACATTTGTCTGCTTTCTGGTTTAAAGGGTGCATTTGGAGGGGATTAGATATTATTGCTGACTACTTACCTGTTTGCTCTTAGATTCATTCTCTGCCTTCTCCCTGATCTGCTCTCTAATGCAGGGACCTACAGTTCTCAGACTACCTTGTCAACTGGCTTCTTGATAAGTTCAGTTAAAGGGACGACACTAAAGGAAGATTTGGGCCAAGGAGGAGAAGAGAAGCCAGGGTATTTCTGTCTGTGTGTCTGTGCATCCTTCCCTTCCATCTCTCTCTCTCTCTCTCTCTCTCTCCCCCCTCCCCCCCACCATGTCCCTCTTTCTCTCTGGTAAAGTCTCTTATGACAGTTGTACCTCGACTTCCTGCCCATTAGCTCCTCTCTCCTTTTGGGCATCTCCCACTGGAAAGTCCCAGCTTTGGGGCTCTGACAACACATCTCATCCTATTGACCTTCTCATCCTGGGGGTGGTTCTCCATATCTCTAAAATCTGGGTAGTCTCACTGTTCATACTTAGTTTCTCTAGTCCTTTTATAAATTCATTGTTTGAAGTTCTCATTATTTGAAAGCCCTAAAGTATTTGCTGTTCTAACAGGATCCTGGCTGATCTAATATTCGTAGCGAAAACTAAATATTGTGGAATTCACTTGACCTTCAGATGAATTCCAAAGTCATCAGACTCAGAGCTTGCTGTCACCTGAGAACACTTCTGTTCAAATGGGGGGTTCTAATCTGAAGCAGAGTGTGCCTAGCCCTTCATCAAGTCCTTTTTCTTTCCTCCCAGACACTCCTTCCCAGTCACACAATGGATAGCCGGCAAATGGAATATGGATAGAATTTATACCTGGCGTTTCCAGGCCTGATCCATAAAATGCTTCCTTCTCTCTTTCTCTTCCCCTTTCTGCTGACTGGACTTCAACATTTGGGGCAGCTCTGAAAGAAGATGCTGAAAATGTCAGAGCCTTCACCTGCCTGGGTCCTTGAGTGTCCACATGGAGCAGACCCTTCTCACACGGACCTCTGCCAATTGGATTTGAGATGCGTGAGAGCAAACTCTTCAGGATAATCACTAAGATTTGGGAGTTTGTCTTTTATAGCATTTAATGCTACATTAACTAATATATAACCTAAGGGAATTTTTTATTAGGGAGCACAGTGGTTAAGATTGGAAGTAAATGGGCTTGGAATCCCCAGTCAGTCACTCACAGGCTGTTCTGACTTTGCGTGAGGCATTAATTCTCGGTTTCCTTTGCTTTAAAATGGACATAAGAATAATAGTATCCCATGGTGATGTGGTAAGTAATTACTATGGATAATATCTATACATGTAATTCCATATATAATTACTATATTATACTACATTATATTAATTAGTACAGTCATTAGCGAGAATACATAACTGTTAGTCATCTTAGTTATTAGTCAACTAGAAAGTGGGTTGGATTTTAAAAGTAGTTTTCCTCACCCTCTGTGTGTATCTCATATAACCTTCGGACTCACCAGTATAAGTTACGTACCATTTTTAGATACTTTTTAAGATACATTTAGATACATTTTTAGATACATTTTAGAACTTCATTATATAGTCAATCACATGGCCGCTGAACTTTTCCCTGATGGTGTCGTTAGATTTTTCCACTGCAGTTGCTGGAAAATAATGTGGCCGATTCCATCCCCCTAGGGAAATGTCAATGGGCAATTGAAAGAGTAAATAGGAAAAGGATTTTATAAACCACAGCCTCACCTGATCTCCTAGTCAGGACTGATGACTCCTTCCTTTGAACCCTCACCCTGGGTTTGATACTCTATGACATTTTCTTGTGGTCCAGCTTGCCTCCTATATCAGCCTAGAGGAAACAGATGAAAGAGTTTAATGACAGGATGTTTACACATCAAGGAGAACCAAAAGGGGTAATGAGGCACTCCCACTCTACATCAGGGGGAAAGCCACTGTCAGCCCTGGGGCTGAAGGAGACAGAATGGTTACTAAGATCTGGCTCCATCTGTGGCTCTAGGAGAAGGTCGTAGCTGTGGCTGGAAGGGGATACAACCACTGGCAAGTCATGGGAGGGCAGAAGGAGCCAAGGCAATAAAAAGCTTTACTATTTTCTCCCCTACCCTTCTCCCACTGTGCCGCCCATTGACTGAGCCTATCTAAAGCGGGGGGCCAAAGAAGCCTGGTTGATGCTGTCCAGAAAGTCAACCCACAGGGGCATTGGGCAGGGTGGTATATGGATCTAGTGGGGCCACGGGGAATATTCAGCATCTGCCCTTATAAAATCGTGAACTCCTTTTTTTTTTTAAGATTGTATTTTTAAGTAATCTCTACACCCAACGTGGGGCTCGAACTCACAACCCTGAGATCAAGAGTCACATGTTCCCCCTGACTGAGCCAGCAGGACTCACCGAGCTCACCGAGACTGTGAGCTTCTCATGAGAAACCTTTGTCTTGCTGCCTTTGCAGCTTCAGTCTTCAGCAAAGGACACTTAACGGATGTTAGTTGAACATCTGTTAGTTAACAGATGTTAGTTAGTTAACATGTTAGTTAACTAGATGTTAGTTAACATGTTAGTTAACTTAACTTAGTTGAATGTGGAGAATAAAGATGCTTGCTTTTATTTTTTTATTATTTTTTAATTTTTTAATGTTTATTCATTTTTGAAAGACAGAGAGACAGAGCACGCATGGGGGAGGAACAGACAGAATCCAAAGCAGACTCCAGGCTCTGAACTGTCAGCACAGAGCCTGACGTGGGGCTCGAACTCACAGACCGTGATCATGACCTGAGGGAAGTCGGATGCCCAACCGACTGAGCCACTCAGGCGCCCCAAGGTGCTTGCTTTTAAATTTGAAGAAAAATAAATGATTTCATATTCTTTTTTTTTTTTTTTAATTTTTTTTTTCAACGTTTATTTATTTTTGGGACAGAGAGGGACAGAGCATGAACGGGGGAGGGGCAGAGAGAGAGGGAGACACAGAATCGGAAACAGGCTCCAGGCTCTGAGCCATCAGCCCAGAGCCTGACGCGGGGCTCGAACTCACGGACCGCGAAATCGTGACCTGGCTGAAGTCGGACGCTTAACCGACTGCGCCACCCAGGCGCCCCAAATGATTTCATATTCTTAATTGTCCCTGGGGACAATGAAACTCCCTCCTGGAAATGAGGACTCTAAATGAAAGGGACATTGAGTTCTTCACGGGCCCATGGCATCCCAGTCCTCGAGATCCATCCTTCACGCGTTGGCAAGGGCCCTTCTCCCTTGATGTCTGTCACTCCTTGCCTGTGGCCACTGTGTCCTCTGGCATAGGTCAGCCTTGCTGGGCGGTCGTGCTGTTTCTAAAGCCCTTTACAAAGTCAAAGGGCTTCTTCCACCGATGCCTAATCGCCTGTTACTCCTCATCCTGGATTTCCTTGACCTTTTCCTTGATAGCTCTTTTGCTGTCCTAAAATCTGCATTTTTTAACATTCAGCCTGAAGGTCTTCCTTTTACTACAGGCCCAGCACTATCAGCTGCTCAAGTTTTGTCAGCCAATGGATGGAACTGGGAGCTAGTACGGCAAGAAAGAGAGGGCACAAGAGAGGAGCAATGCTTACTTCAGAGCATCTGCACTCGGGGAAGGACCGTGGCTCTCACTGGCTGCAGTAGGGACGTGCTCCAGATCTCTTCTTCCTCTTCTTCTTCTTCTTCTTCTTAATGTTTATTTATATTTGAGAGAAAGAGAGAGAGAGAAGCAATGTGTGAGCAGGGGAAGGGCCGAGAGAGACAGAGACAGAATCCGAAGCAGGCTCCAGGCTCTGAGCTGTCAGCACAGAGCCCGATGCAGGGCTTGAACTCACGAACTGAAAGATCATGACGTGAGCCGAAGCCCGACGCTTAACTGACTGAGTCGCCCAGCTGCCCCATCTTGTACTTCTTTCCTTAATGGTGGACTGTCCCATAAGACGTTTTCTTTTGTTGTGTTTTTTCCATTTGGAGTCCCCAAAGATATTTTAGAGAGAAATAGTGCCTGATAAACTGGCAAACTCCAAGGCTGCAGCAAATAGGATATACATTTATGTCAAAAGAGAAACTTTTATTTATTTCTCTTTTAATTTTTTAAAATGTTTTTATTTATTTTTGAGAGAGAGAGAGAGACAGAGCACAAGCGGGGGAGGGGCAGAGAGAGGGAGACACAGAATCCAAAGCAGGCTCCAGGCTCTGAGCTGACAGAACAGAGCCTGATGCAGGGTTTGAACCCAGGAACTGCAAGATCATGATCTGAGCCGAAGTCTGATGCTTAACCGATTGAGTACCCAGGCACCCCTCAAAAGACAGTTTTTAAGGAAGTTATAAACATTCATACCGTATGAATGCTAAACATAGTTTTACTATGAAACTTACAGAAATGAGGTATTTTAAATCAAGTTATTTTGGAATAAGTCTTTTGTCTGAGGATCAAGGATTTGTCTAAAAGGAAATTAGACAATAGATGTATGGAAAATATGTTTCCTGTTGCTTTTCTCATTGACTTAGTTGTTCTATTTGCTTTGAAGGCCATTAGAATAAAAGTATTAGAAACAGAAATCTGGTCAGAAGGGTATCACCTATGACCTCCAGGTATGTGTAGCCTTAAAATTCAGATAAATAGATTTTTTAAAGACTTAATTTTTAACAAGCATCACTAATCATTAAGCACATTTACATTTTCTACATCGAGCATTTCACTGAAGGTCACGGATCAAGTTTCTTTTTGGTCATGACTTAGTCATATGAACTTCAGCCAAGCTTACCCATGACTTTTATTGTAGGAAAAGTTTTCTCAGGGAGACAAGATGCTTTTTTTCCATCTCATTATTGCCAAATCAGGAGTCTGAGGACATAAAGTAGTATATCCATACTGTCTTAAGCATATACACCCGTGATCTATATTTTATTTATGAATACACTGTTTTTTGGATGGCTTTTTGTTCGGGCCCTATAATAGCTTGGTACCTCGGGGGTTTAGTAAAGGGTGAGACATGGTCCGTCCCCCAAAAGAGCTTCTGTAGTTGGAAAGAAAACAAATGTTTAATAACTTTACAGACCAAAATATGGCAGCCATCATAAGGTATATTTATTTGTTAAGCACCGTTTAAATGGAAGAGAGAATATACATTTAGAATTCTGAAGGGAGAGAGCTGATTAAAGACAATTCAGAGAAGTTTCTAGAAAGGAAAAGGAGATGAGATTTGAAGAATTTGAAATAACAAGGGTCAGAGGAGGACATGGTATGTGGGAAAGTTTTCTTACTTGCCCCCCTACCCCCACCCTCCTCCATCCCCCAAACATGATTTCTCTGTCAATCATGGAATTGGTAAAGACATAAGCCTGTGGAAACAGCTTTAAAGGAGGCAGCACAGTGGTGGGCCCTCTGTTGCGGGCCAAACAATTGTGTTCACTGATTGGCAAGTCTGTAGTCTTTCTTAGGTGAAATGCTCAGGTTGTGATAGATGGGGGAAAAGGCTGGATAAATGATTCCACTTTAGAAAGGATAAGGGATGGTTTTGCTTTAAGACTAAAGAACAAAAATGTAATACAAAAAGGCAGGCAAGAAAATCAATATTGGCAAGTGATTCTAAATATCCAGTTAATGTCATAAGATTATAAAAATATATTTATTATATTAGGATACAATAGATATAACCAGAGGCATTGACAACAAATAACAAAACAGATATATTAAAAATGCATCAATACATTTAAAAATTAAACTCTCTCTCTCTTTTAATTTTTGCTAGTCTTTGGATTTGACTGGGGTTTCTCAACCCAGTGCTACTGACACTTTGGGCAGGATGATTCCCTGATGTTTGGGGCCGTCCTGTGTATTGTAGCATGCTTATGGCATCTCTGTCCTTTACCTATTAGATGCCAGTAGCATTCTTTCACCCTAGTGTGACAACCAAAAACGTCTGCGGACCTTGCCAGATGTCCTCTGGAGGACAAAAATCACCCCTCTTGAGAAACGCTAATTTAGACGAATGTATTTTTTTTTTTTTAAGTCGTGACTAGGTTTAATAAAGGATCAAATATATCGGGGTAGAGTGTGGGGTTAGCACAGAGAGAAAAAAAAAGACATTTAATAACACCTATACAACGAAATACACTCTCATTTATGCCTCGTAGTCTCAATTCTTTCTGGTAGAAAACACACAAAACATTATTTCTGAAAAAGCTACCAGCTCTCTTGAGCTCCCCAAACCAAGGTTGGGAAGTTCTTGGCAGCTGACCCCTGCTGGCTGAGTGCAGGAACGTTCTGGGCCTAGTCTGGGGCAGGCTCTCACATTTTTATCTGGTGAGCATTTTCTGGCTTATCAGCCTCAGGGCAGGCTCCTTCGTAGGGGAAGCTGGCAGGGTGGAGGGCCTCTTCTCAGTGTTTACAAAGTCATCTCTGAGTGGATGAGCGGGGGACACCTGGCTGCCTCAGTCAGAGGAGCCTGAGACTCTTGAGCTCAGGGTTGTGAGTTCGGGCCCCATGTTGGGCATGGAGATTACTTAAAAACAACAAATAAAACAAAGTGAATGTGCACGACATGGGGAGCACGCTCAGCTGACTAAACCCCACCGAAATGACCTTCCCTGTGGGGAGAGAGCACACCAGATCCTTCAGCCTTTGACGGGCAGTGCTCTCTGTTCAGATGGCGTCAAAACCCCGTGATCGATTCTCGTTGCTGTGCAGAATGACCTCATCAATACTGGCAATGTTCTCTTCTCAGTCTCTAGGGTGGTAAGCACTGGTATCCTTTTAAGAAATGCATTATATTTTATGGATGAAAGTGGAGGACATTTTTATCTGGATATTTGGCATCAAAATTCCTTTTAGGGATATTATTGAAAAATAAAAAAACATTTGGTGAATATGTGGAATGAAGGAAGAGACGCCTAAGTTACATTTTAAGTGAGAAGGGGCTTCGTGTTTACAAACGCTGCATGTGAGACAAAGGGATCATCCTGCTTTGCTTTTTGGCCCAGAGGGTGAAATTAAAGGGACAGGGGAAGGGAGAAATAGAGAGGAGGTGGGCTAAGCAAGATGGTAAAAGTGTACAACTTTCTCCCTCCCTAGTTCCCCCAAGTAAAAATCTTCTCTACTGTCAGGGGCGTATTAGGCTGTGAAGTAGCAAGTAGAATCAGACTCCTGGTGGCTTAAATAAATGGGAGTTTATTTAAAATCAGAGATATGTAGTTGCTGGCATGGATTCAGCTGCTCAGTGATACCATCAGGGGCCCAGGAACTCTCTCTAGTTCCACTTTGTCATCCTTAATTCTGGTGGCTTTTTGCTCGCGTTTTCCACACATGGTCTCAGGTAGCTGCTGTGGGCTCACACATCGAGGCAGGAAGAAGGAAAAAGAGGGAAAGTCTAGCAATGATGGCTCTGTTCTTCTTTAAAGAAAGTAAAATCTTTCCTGGAAACACCCCTAACAGGTTTCTACTTCCACATGGCCTCCCTGAATTCAAGGCGTGACAGGATATAATTAGCCTTGATATCCTCTTTCACAGAGGCAGGCAAGGGGGAAGGCCTGCTGCTGGGTCATCTGCTGAGCTCATAAATGTTGGCTGCTGAGAGCTAGTTTGGGAAATGAACGAGGGCGATGAGTTTCATATTGGAAATTGATCTGGTGCGAACAGAAGCAGCTCATAGGAGAGTCAGAGGTCACAGAGCAGGAATGGCTGGGAGGACACAGCCTTCCAGAAAGAGCAGAAAATCGTGGTGAGAGCTTAGGGCCTCTCATGCTGCGGATTTGAGGGGTGGGGTAATCATAACGATCAGCCCTCATGACTGAGTTATCCTAACTAACCTCTAGTTAATCACCAATTCCTACTAATTATTCTTGTCTGTGGTCTTCAAATTTGCCACTTTCACACAGTCTCTTCTTCAACTTCAAAGCTCATGTCTTTCATGCCATTCTGGGAATTTCCATCATTGCCTTGTTTCTCTGCCTTCAGTTTTTCTCCTAGTCTGGCTTCATGTAGCTTGTTGATTATCTAGCTGTTGCAGATAGATTATCTATCTGTCTGCAAAATTGTTCTCAAGGAGAAATAGCATAAGAATGCTATAATAAGTGGCTAGAAAATAGAGCGTCTTAGATGGTGGTAAGAAACTAACAACAGAAACATTCATCCTAATGCTGGGGTGGAGATGTCCCCTCGTTTCCTGCTGCGAACTCCATCTTCAAACACAGATGTCCTTCAACCTCAGATCTTTAGCCCCCTGCCAGAGCAGCATAGAGTTTGTTTAGATTCCCAGGTACAAATGATTTCTGGTGGAAATCATTTGCAGAGTTCAAATCGGTAAGTTATATCTTCCCATAGCAAGCAACAGAAATATAATTATATTAAAACAAACTTCGAGCAGTAACTATAAACAGAAAACGTGTTTTAGAATATTTATCTTGGAAAATGCTTAAAATATCTTGCTAAATGGAAGAAGTGGGCTCCAAAACAGTATGTGTGACCTGAGTTTTTTCATATACAAGGGAGGGACAGAGAAAGAGAGAGAGAGGGAGGGAGCAGCATATTGCATTATATGTGTATCTTTGGCACTAAGTTTAGAATTTAGTCTCCGAGAAGGTGTGGCCCCATTATCATGTTTAATCTACATAATAACCAATCTATTAATATGTATCAAGGTTACAGTTGCTTAATATTAAACCATAACAGAGTAGAAACTTCCAGTAAGCAGGACTTTAGAATTCTCCATCCCTCTCCCCAGGTTATTTTAAGATATTGCTTTCCTTTCTTCCTTCAGTCTAGCTGAGCCATTCTCTTAGTATGCTTAAGAAGCACTTTCCAGGGTTGTAACCATAAAAAGTATATGCTGTACCTTCTGAGTGATTTGAGGTCAGCTCAGGAATAGTTTGCAAGGTTTTCCTCCTTTCAAGCTGACTTTAGAATTAAACTTTGAATCAATTGATACTTCACCATATTCACATTAAAAAAATTATTTTTCTTTCTTTTGAGAGAGAGAAAGAGAGAGAGAGAGAGAGAGCTTGCTGGAGGGAGCGAGCTGGGAAGGTGCACAGGGAGAGGGAGAGAGAAAATCTTAAGCAGGCTCCAAGTCCAGTGCCAGCACAGAGCCCGGTTTGTTGGGGGGAGGGCTCAACATGGGGTTCCATCTCATGACACTGTGAGTCATGACCCAAGCTGAAATCAAGAATTGGAGGCTTAACCACCTGAACCACCAGGAGCTCCTAAAAAGATTAAAAAAAAATTTTTTTTTAACATTTATTCAATTTTGAAAGACAAAGAGACACAGAGCATGAGCAGCGGTGGGGCAAAGAGAGAGGGAGACACAGGATCCGAGGCAGGCTCCAGACTCTGAGCTGTCAGTGCTGAGCCCGACGTGGGGCTCGAACTCACAAACCAAGAGATCATGACCTGAGCTGAAGTCGGACGCCCAACTGACTGAGCCACCCAGGCACCCCTAAAAAAGAAGATTTAAATGGATATCATGTATATGAGAAAGTTGAGCGCCTTATTTTTGATAATGGGGTTATAAAAAGGCTCTTACTCTATTTTCATCTGTATTTTCTAGTTTTTCTACAATGAAACTGCAGTACTTTTCTAATCAGAAAATGTTATTTTAAAACTATCACATGATAATAGAGCCTGTCACAAAAGCTGCCAGGGTGATTCTAGAAGCTAACACCACCCTGACTCAGCTCCAAACCCCACAGATCTGCTATCTCTCACTTCAAGACAGGTACCAGCAAGTGTCTTCCCATGGGGTTATTTCCAACAGGGCGACGGATTTGGAGATAAATCAATCCAGCTGTATTTAGGGACAAAACGATCAATTTGCTAACAAAATGGGCTGCAATGGTAGACTATAAACTCCCAGAGCATTTTTGTTCCATGACTCTTAGATGATCAGCTTTGTGATTTCTTTGTGTACGGTCCTACTTTCTGCTAACCCCCAGTATTACTGAGGTCACAGAGGTATGAATTCTGAATTTTCCCATGCTCAATTGAGTGTTGAGAGAGTACTTCATGCAAAAGAATTTGGTTTAGATTTAACATGCTGAGCATTTAAGTCAAATTAGTAACGCTGCCCTTTAAAAAGTATGTAGAAACTCAACCAGTTTAGCTACTCCATGCTGTTCAGCTAGTATGCAAACACGTTTTGTGTTGCTAAAATTGTTTTCCAGGACCTTGAAGGTGTAGAACCAGAATGCTCTTTCTCTGCACTTGCAAAATCTTGGCACATATGCTCAGAAACTGTAGGTAATATTGAAAACAATAAATAAAAGAAATACATACAAAGCATCCTTCCAAACAGACCTTTGTGACGCTCAAGTTTTATCTGAGGTCGAGAAGTCTGTGTGTCTGGTAGGAGACAGTGACGATCCATGGACCAGCCAGGGGCACTCTCTCCCTAGGAAATCACTGTGGTTTCCAGCCCAGTCCCTTTCTGCTCTTTACCTGTGTCTCCGCTTAGACAGCTTTGAAGCAGCCATAAAAGAACCTATAAAGGAAGTTTTCAGATTCCACCAAGAAAGGGGACATAGTCAAAGCAGGTCATTTATTTTTATATCTATTTGCTTTTGTCTCCCCTTTCATGCTTCTTCTCCTCCTGAGCCACCACAAAATTGTGGGGAGGAGCAAAATCTCATCTTAAGATCCATCTAGATGTGAGGAGGCGGAGGGATTGAAGTTACTCTTTTTCTCTTTCAAAGGAAAATAAAAGCAAACGGGTAATTTGGGTACGTAAGGGACGGTGGACACATAAGAAAGAACCCATAAGCTGTGGAGTTTATATTAGCGTCTAAATGCATGAGCCTCTGTGCAGATTTTTGGGTTTTTTTGTTTTGTTTTTGTTCAGCCTGACAAATCATCTTGCCTTCCTAAGCAGTATCGTGCCACTTGCATAGTGCAGAATCCTTTTCTGAGCGGGAGCCGGCTTCTCCATTGGCCGGGCTGTGGGGGAGTCCATGAAGGACAAAGAAGTTCTTGTGGCCCCAGGAGATGATGTAGATAGCATGCTTTCCGAGGTTACAAGAAGGTCATGAAGAACACCCACACATTCTGTCATGGCTTGAAACAACCCTCCTCCCATACCTGAATCCCCCAATCAGCTTTCTGCGAGGCTTTAATTCACCATCAAGCGCCCAGGCAATATACTTCGAGAGAGGGTAGCATGGAGGTACTCCTCAGGACAGCTTTCTCTTCTCTGGCAGCACTAACCGTTTAGATCATTCTGAATCACTGTATTCATTCAGGCTCATTGATCTTCACATAGTTTTAAATGTAAGACACACTCTCAAATGGAGGGCAGTCATAATCTTCTTTATAAGCATTGTATTTCATTGTAATTACAACTATTTGCCTTCGAGAATAGTGGGTTATTTTAAGTTGTTATTATGAGGCTGGTCTTTCCTGTCTCGTCACAGCCCATTATCACGACTCACCTGAACTGCGAACAGGTTGGTGGCCAAGATCGTTGAAACCCTGTTGTATGGGTCAGTGAATATCCTTCCTAGGTTGAGGCACTTATGTAGGACATGACTGCCGGCAGCAATTAACTCTAGTTCAGCCAACTGACCAACGCACATTTACCATTGAGTCAAGCACAGTGCTCAGCATCATGGGAGTAGACAGAGGTACTGGTAGGTGTGTATTCTTGGGAGAAAGGGGAGGAATTAATATTTAATAAATGCTCACCATATACTTGACACTCTGCTCACCATTACTGAAATATAGAGCATGACTGTTGCCCCCAGGGAGCATGCAAGCAACTTGAAGAGTAAAGTGCATGCACACACACACACACACACACACGCACACACACCTTCTATCATTTTGGAGCAAATGCAAGTCATTTAATCCCCATAACTTAATGAGACTGGCACTATTATTATCCCCACTATGCAGCTATGGTGGTGAGGAAGAGAGTTAGGTTGATAAGCAGTAGGGCTGGGATTTCGACCCATGCAGTTTTGCTATAGACCCCATGCCTTTAGCTCCATACTATATAGCATATATCACATACCCATGTAAAAAGTCAGTTATGAAACAAACCTGTAATCAAGTAGCCTTCACTTTCTGAATTCTTGCTATCCAAAATCAGAAACTGATTAGGGCAGTGTGTGTGTGTGTGTGTGTGTGTGTGTGTGTGTACGTGCGTGCGTGTGTGTATTCATAGATCTTACATACAGCTCAGAGCCTACACTAACCACATTGTTATTGAGTACTATTTGGAACTCAGGAATTAAATGCATTTAGATGATATGGCATCCACCATAGCTATGTAAGCCCTCACCATTCAATATTAGAAGCCGGATATTCAGAGAGGTAGGGAGACTTATATAAGAGCCAAATAACTGAAGCATATAACAAATGCAACAGGAGTTGGCCTTTGAAATAAAACCCTCAAGGATAAGGAGCTGTTAGCCCAAAGACGGAGGAGAAGACCAAAACGGTTGAGGCACACAGGGAAGCAATAACAACTTGCATTCAGAACAAGAAGATTGGAAAGGCACACGGGCCAGAGATGAAGCAAGACAGGGAGCCAGTGGCTAATCGTCAGATACTGATTGGACTTCATGCTGTAGACAGTGGTACGTCACTCGTAATTTTAAGCAGGGCGCGTGACCTGTGAATTTAAAAGACTCCTGTGGTTTCAGTGTTTCCAAAGGTGCAACGTTAAATGGCTTCTGCATACTTGGGAAGCTTTGGGGCAGGAATGGTATCTGCGCTGGCAACTGCAAAAGCCTAATGGTGGAATTGTTTTTGCTAGGTAGCAATGTTGGGCTCAAAACCCTTAGAGGAGCTGCAGGAAACAATGGAACCACCACATGTACACATGCCCAAATGTAGATAATATATATGTGGTGACCTGTACAGCATAAAGTTACTTGCTGATTCATCCACCTCCATAAAATAGTTAAATTGGAAAACTACATTTTGTTTGTAAATAGGATAGAAATTATCTCCATTTGTGATGGGCTCTGACTTCTTCAAAACCACGTGGCAGTTTATTTCTTCAAGGCCAGTAAGAGAGTTTGCTGCTTTGTTTTTTTTTTTCAACGTTTATTTATTTTTGGGACAGAGAGAGACAGAGCATGAACGGGGGAGGGGCAGAGAGAGAGGGAGACACAGAATCGGAAACAGGCTCCAGGCTCTGAGCCATCAGCCCAGAGCCTGACGCGGGGCTCGAACTCACGGACCGCGAGATCGTGACCTGGCTGAAGTCGGACGCTTAACCGACTGTGCCACCCAGGCGCCCCGAGAGTTTGCTGCTTTGAATCTCTCTGACTTCGGTTTCTGACCTTGGTTGTCCCCATAGCTTCACCTGATTAGGTCAGGCCCACTCAGGATAATCTCCCTTTTGAATAACTCAGAATCAATTGATTAGGTACCTTAATTACAGCTGTAAAATCCCTTCTCCTGTGCTATATAAAATAACCTAATCACAGGAGTGCTATCTTATGGAGTGGTAATCTTAGAGGTCATCTTCAAATTTTGCCATTCATAGGTATCCTCCAAATGGAAGCTAACCTTTCAGAGGCTATCCTTGGATACCTCTGTTTACCTCTGCTAAATGTTTTCCTCCCCCCCCCCGACACCAGCATTCATGGATTCATGTTTGGAACTAGTGACCCTAGTCTGATACAGCTGGCTTCAAGCTGGCACTTTTTAAACCTCCAGAGGTGCAAATATGGGCCGCTAATGAACACCTAGTGTACCTTGTCACCGATTTTATTTCCAGGGTTGCTGTCCCAGGAAAGTAGGTGTAGATGGGAACACTTTGAAAATTAATTGTTATTTATTTTGGCTATGGTGGTAGTGATTGCCATGTGTTCACTGACCATTTCCTTTTCCTTTGGGGTATAAAGCCAGACGACACTGCCCAGGCACTACCCTCCCACACCATCCTCCACTCCCTTGGTTTCTTGCCATCTGGGAACTTAGGAATCTGAGGGCTCTACTGCCCTTGGGGATGGTCAAGACACAAGGTTGAAGGAGCCTGGGTCCTGAGTAATTGCTTGGAAAAGAGTCAAATGGGAGGGCCGGCTGGCCAGGAACAGCACATTTTCATGTGTGAAAGTGGACTTTTAGTCCTGGGCACTGACCGTCACAGCAGTTAACCTCTCCTGACCAATGCAGCCGGATCTCACCGTGCCTCTGGCCACAGGGCTCATCCGCATGTGCTTCCTGATTGATACTTAGAGGAGCATCGTTGATCTGTTGTTGTTGCTTTTGTTACTTTTCTTTATTTTTTTTAGACAAAAAGCATAATCCCTACCCTATGATGACTAGAACACAAAAAATATAAGAGAATATTATGTGGGGGAGATAAACTGGTATTCAATTGTTTCTTTGACTCTATAAGCTATTGAAGTTTTAGGACAATGTCTGCTTAGATCTACTTGTAGCAGGAAAATAAATTTTCTCTTACCAGCTGAATATTCTCTTGAAATTAGTAAATTAGAAATCCAATTGTGTTTCCTTTTATCAATCTGATTAATTTATATAAACATTGTCCCAAACAAAAGCCCAAGTATATTGAGAGGCTACATAGAAAACCCAGGAGATAAAGTTGTTGCTGTTTGTCCAGTTGGTCCCTACGCTTTTGCATTTACCTTTCTTACCTTTTTTTTCTTGGGAACAATGATGTCATTGCTTAGAATTTAGCTGCCTGCAGAAACCCACTATGTGATTTTAATGACCCTAGTATAGGACACTTTGTTTTGTACATTGGACTAAAAGAATCAATACGAATGCCAGTTTATTTAATAAAATAGCTTGACATTTAATACACAAACATTTTGGAAACCTAAGGTAACGTTTCATGGGCTTTATCGACTGATTTCAATCAAGATAGGACTATCTTTGGTCTGAGTTAGCCTACATCCTCAGGAATAAATTATTAGAAGAAAGGTAAGGTAAGAAAAAGCAGCAAAACATGATATAGTGAATAGAATAGAACAACGTTTCAGTTATAATTCGGATAAGAAAGAAGTTGCAAGAATAATGCAAGAATAATGAACATGAGATAAACAAATTAGGGAAACATGAGCTGGAAAAAAAATCAATATTGATAGACACATTTTGTAAATTATAGGCTTAAGGAAAAAAGGGAGACTAAAATACAAACTTCACTGCAGACTGATGGAGTCAGGAATATTAACTGAAGAATATTAGCAAGAAGAGAAAGGGATACAAAGAGTATTAAATGTTTAAGAAAAAGATAGAACTAGAGTGTATTATGCTAAGCAAAATTAATTTGTCAGAGAAAGACAAATATCATAGGATTTCACTCATGGAATGTAAGAAAAAAACAGATGAACATAGGAGAAGGGAAGGAAAATAAGATAAAAACAGAGAGGGAGGCAAACCATAAGAGACTCTTAAATACAGAGAACAAACTGAGGGTTGCTGGAGGGGCGGTGGGTGGGGGGATGTGCTAAATGGGTGATGGGCACTAAGGAAGGCACTTGTTGGGATGAGCATTGGGTGTTGTATGTTAAGTGGTGAATCACGGGGTTCTACTCCTGAAACCAATATTACACTGTATATTAACTAACTAGAATTTAAATAAATAAATTTACAAAAAAAGAAAAAAGGAAATCTTATAACTTGTGACAACACAGATGAACCTGGAGGGCATTATGCTAGGTGAAAAAAGCCAGACACAGAAAGACAAATACATCATGTTATCACTTACATGTGGAATAAGAAAAAAAAAAATAAGAAAGAGAGAGAGAGAGAAGGAAAGAAGAAAGAAAGAAAGAAAGAAAGAAAGAAAGAAAGAAAGAAAGAAAGGGAAAAATTAACTCAGAAACAGTAGAAAAGTGGTTTATGGAGGCTGGGGGAAAATAGGGAAATGTTGGTCAAGGGGTACAATAAACCTCCAGTTTTAAGATGAATAACGTGTGAGGATCTAATGTAAAACTTGGTGATTGATAAGACTGTAGAGTAAAACTAAAATGTGCTGAGAAGTTAAATGTTCTCACCAAAAAACCCAAAAGTAGGTACATGAGGTGACAGGTGTGTTAGTTACCTTGGGAAAGGGAGCCCTTCCGCGTTGCATATGTATAGCAAATTGTCACGTTGTACTTTAAAGATCTTACAGTTTTGTCAATTATACCTCAATAACTCTGGGAAAAGAAAAAGAAAAGAAAAAGAAAAAGAAGATTTAAAATCCCATAGTCCTGGCTTCAAATTCCAGTTCTACTTTGAATGAGGCTGTGACCTTGGACTAATTAATTATTTCCCACTCTGAGTTCAAGCGTCCCCATCTGTCAAATGAACATAATGATACCTCCTAAGATGCCTGCGAAGCTGTATTTCTCAGCTTCTCCAGTCTCTGGTACTGTAGCCGTGTCAGCCTGTCTCCGGCCAGGTCAGTCCTCTCTCTGCCATGGTAATTAAGCGGTAGCTGGGCATGTGACTGCTCAGCCACTCTCTGTTCCCCACTCCCCTGCCTGCAGTTAGACATAGTCACATGACTCAGTGGAATGGAATGTGACGACTGGACAGGCCACTCTGGGCTACTGGCTAAGACGCTGGATGTGTCTCCTCCTTACATCTGCCCCAGTTAGAGCCGGCAAAGCCCCAGCCTTGACCCTGTGGAGGAGGCCAGGGCCCCAAGGCCTTGAATGCCTGGAGCAGAGCATCTAACGACCTCAAATACCCACCTCACATGTTACGTGGGAAACCAGGAAACTTCTACTGTCTTTAAGCTCCTGTTGCTCCCTTTTGTGACGACATCCTAGCCTTATCCTAACAAACATAGATCCATTTAGACAAACATAAAAGTCTCTCCCTCTCCGTACCCACCCCCCACCCCCTGCCCCGTATTTTCTCCACTGTTGACTCTGGTGGAAAATGCAGATTCTGGGTATTTCTACCCGCCAAAAAAAAAAAAAAAAAAAAAAAAAAAAAAATGGACTCAGACTTGGCTTTATTTGAAATTCCAGAAAAGTGGATATTTTTACCAAATATGAAATGATCTTACTTAATTTTTCCCATACAACCTCACCCCTCTGGAAAAAAAACAAACTGATACCTCCCTTACTGCTTTAAAATATAGTCTGTTAATAGAAACTTGAAGTATAGTAAGACCAACAGATCAGGAGTTGACGGCCATTGAAAAGATCATTTGTTATAGTTCCCAGAAGGAGAGAACATGCCATCCCATGGGCCTGGGACCACACAGGAAAGCACTGGGGTCCCGGCCAGGAGGCAGAAAGAGAGGGAGATGTGGGCAAGAGTCTTTACTGTTGTTACTGGAGACATGAATGGGTGAAGAGGAGAGAGAGTCTCGGGAACTGGCTAGTTTGAATAATTTCAGAGAACTACGCATAGGGCATAGGAGCTGTTCGTATTGTCTGGTACCTGACGTTGTGATGATTAGGGCAGACAGGTTGTTCGGAGGGTGAGAGAAGGAGATGTTTGCGATGTGGATTCTGGATTGGCTGGTTTGTATTTGAGGAGCACACTAGTGGGTGAGTGGTTTATTTTCCCTAGAAATTGACCAACTCTGGGAGAAGCAGTCACTCCAGGTCCGCAGAGCCCCAGACGTCAAAGCATCAGAATACAGAAAAAAAAAGACATGCTTAATACACTCGCCCCTTCCCACAGCTTTGAAAACCTCTTTGACCAGAAAAGAGTAGGCATTCAGTAAATGCTAAATATCATTTTTATTGCATGCTAACTGTGCTTTGGCACACAAAAATATGAGCGATTGCTCCTATTCTCAAACATTTAGTAATCAAGCTGCACAGATAATATGTAAATACAAAAGGCAGTGTAAATACCAAAAGAGTAATATAAGTAACGAGGCTAGGGAGTTTCTGCAGGCACCAGATGACTCTGCGGTAGGATGGTTTGAGTATTGTTGGCAAGGGCTCAGACCCCTTGAAGAAGGGGCAGGATTTTGATAAGGAGAGATAAAGGTGGAAGAACAATGCTCTGGAAGAGACCATGTCAGGCTTATTTGTCACTGTTGCCACCAGCACCCAACACGTGCCTGGTACAAGATGCACACTCTGTAAATACCGGTTGAATGAGAATAAGTTCTGGGTCTGGAAGAAGGACGCAAATGAGGTTGATCTGAACAAGGAGGCAATGTGTTTGGAAAGGCAGGTTGGAACCCTGTGTTAATTTGGGTCCTCCACGAAGCAGATGCCAAGATGGCGTAAAATGTGCAGGGATTCTGTTAAGGGAAGCACCCAAGACAAAATAAAGAGGGATGCAGGCAAGGCTGGGTGCACCACTGGACCATGAGTAAGGCAGAGAGAAAAGGAAGGTTGGGATAGAAGCATCCTAGATTGCTGTGCAGTTTCCGAAAGGCCATCAAGGAGCCCTCGAGTGAAAGTTGGCTGTCAGATGTTTGGGAAATTGCCCAAGACCAAATATCGAAGTCAGGACTAGACCTCAGACCTTCTTGGTTCTCAGCTCCGTGACTTTTCCTTTTTTTTTTTTTTTTTTTAATTGAATAAATACTTAAGAGGTCAAATGGCTTTCCCAGAATTGAAGGAGAATTTTGGCTCAACCTATTTCAGAGTTCAGTGAAACAGCATCAAGCTTCCTGGAAAATTATGCACAAAGATAACCTGCTTGCCATATAGCTTGCCGGGGATAGGTCCAGGTTGGCATCTAGAAAACCCCTTGAAGAATGTCAATGCCAAATTCCTGCTTTGTACCCGCAACTACCCTTCAGCAAGGAGACACCGGGTCACACAATGGAAAAGGTACTGCACAAGGTCATTGACCACAGGAGCGATCTCCCTGGGCGCATTTACTCATGGATAAAGTAAGAGATTTGGACCAGGTGTGTATGCAAAACCAGTGCCTGAGGGAGGATTCTAGGAACCCAGAGAGGTGTGAACATGTGGCCTCAGTAAGGGAGGGCGAGGGAAATTCTCGCTTTTGAGGTGGGGGATGGGATGGCGCGAGGGTGACTTCTTCCAGACTGTGCTGAAGGGGGAGTAAGGACACTGCATTTGTTAGACTTTTTCTGTTCCTGGCCCCATAGTAGTCTCTGGGAATAAAATGATGAGTAAGACAGGCTACCTGACCTTGAGGAACTCCCAGTCTAGTGAGAAGACGTTGGCGGGAGGTAGCGTCAGATGGGGAGGGGAAGAGGGCTTCGTGGCGAGTCCTGTGGAAAGCAGGATACACCACATAGTCTCAGAGTTGGTTTCTTCAAATGAAGAACCTACTTCTCAGGGGTGTGGGGAAGATGAGGAAAAGCGTACGTGAGCTGACCAGAGCAGCATCTGGGACAACAGTGGTCTTCACAAAATGGCTTGCTGTCATTCCCAGTGTGACAGGGTAGAAGGTTACTGAGCGATAGTGTTTCCAGACTGTTCCTTGCCCACCACCCCCCCCCCCCAAGGCTCCTCTAAATGAAGAGAGTGCTTTCTTGGGCTGCTCCCTGGCAGGCTTCTGCAGGTGTGAAACACTTGGAGGTGAGGCAAAAGATTCGGATGCAAAATTGAAAATAGGCGAAGGGAGTAAGGGGCACAAACTTCCGGTTATAAAATAAGTCACGGGGATGAAAAGTACAGCACAGGGAAGATATTATTGTAGTAAGTCTGTATGCTGACACATGATGGCCACACTTACTGTGCTGAGTGCTGAGTAACATATAGAATTGTCACATCACTACGTGATGCGCCTGAAACTGATGTAACATTGCATGTCAACTATACTTAAAAAAAAAAACAAACAAAAAACTAGCTGATAGGAGGCGACACATGTGGAGGAGAAGCCAAGTTGACCTAACAGAGAATTGAGTGAGAGAGGAGATGAGAAGGTAAAAGAAAAATGCCTCTTAAGGACCGGACAGGACAGGGTCGGGAGGGTAGGTGCTGTGGGCTCAGGGAATTGGAAATGGAAGAGGGGATACAAACATATAGCTGGAGAGGTGCCTGGGTGACTCAGTCGGTGACTCATCCAACTCTTGATTTCAGCTCAGGTTATGATCCCAGGGTTGTGGAATGGAGCCCCGAGTTGAGCTTGCTTAAGATTCTCTCTCGTTCCTCCCCACTCTCTGCCCCTCCCCTGCTTTCATGTATGTGTACTCTCTCTCTCTCTCTCTCTCTCTCAAAACACACACACACACACACACACACACACACACACACAACACATGCAACTGGAGATTTTGAATTTGATCCTTCCCCCTTTATTTTTGAGAGTCAAAGAATAAAGATTTCCTTTTTGCCTGTTTTTGGTTGCCTGTGCCCCTTTAACGATGACCTCATAGAAAGACTGAACCACAAAGGTTTGACATTCTCAAGGCTCACATTACACACATACATAATTAGAATGCATTGTGGTGACAGAGGTATTTATTTACAAAGTCTTATGGGATTCAAGGGAGGAGCAATTCTTTGTCATGAATGGGTCAGAGAGAAGGAAGCATTCGACCTGTTTGAGGGCTGGCTTTGACTCCTCTTGCATGAATGGTCTCAGTAAAATCACTTAAACTCTCTGAGCCTTGACTTCCTCCTCTATAAGTGAAGGATGACTTAAAAAATACCCTCTTTGGGACGCCTGGGTGGCTTAGTCGGTTGAGTCGGTCACACTCTGGCTCAGATCATGATCTCACGGTTCGTGGGTTTGAGCCCCGCGTTGGGCTCTGTGCCAACAGTTCAGAGCCTGGAGCCTACTTTGGATTCTGTGTCTCCCTCTCTCTCTGTCCCACTCACGCTCTGTCTTCTCTCTCTCTCTCTGAAAAATAAACATTTAAAACTTTTTTTAAAAGTGCCCTCTTTAAAGGCTTTGCACAGGAGCAAAGGAGATATTATTGAATGTTTAGAATAAAGTGAAGCGGCAATTGAAGGTTCTGATTGAGAGCATGGGTTGTGAGGGCAGACATACATGGTTTGGATTTCGGTTCAGCACGCTGTGGACGATGGTAGGATATCCGTGGGACCCGGCTGTCAGTGCATGGAGAGCCCTTACAGAATGTCTGGCACAGGATAAATGCTCAGGCTTTACTACACTTGCTTTGCAAATCTTGAAGCACTGTGCACATAGCTACTATTGATTTTGGAATTCTGACCAAGGCCCAGCAGCACCAAACTGTAGAGGTGAAAGTGCGCAAGGGGAGGGGGTGAGATATGTCAGTTTCCTGTCGCTGCTGTAACAAATCACCGGGAACAACACCAATTTATGCTCTTATAGTTCTGGAGGTCACGTCTGAAATCCATTTCACTGGGCTAACGTCAAGGGGCCGGCGGGGCTGGCTCCTTCCGGAACTCTAGGGGAAAATGTTTCCTTGCCCTTTTCTGCTGCTAGAGTCTGACTCCGTTGCTGGGGTCACAGCCCCCTTCATCCATCTGCCAGGCCAGCAACAGAGCGTCTTCTCTCCGCCCTGGCCTCAGCTTCTGTCCTTGCAACTCCCCGGACCCTGACGCGACTGCCTCCCTCTTATAAGGACACTTGTGATGACGTTGGGCCCCCTGGATAATCCAGGATACTCCCCGAATCTCAAGATCCTTAACATAATTACCTATACAAATTGTGCTTGCCAAATAAGGTGCGGTGTTCACAGGTTCTGGGGATTAGGACATGAACATGTTTAGGCAGCTGCTTTTCAGGCTTGTACAGGTACCCAGGGAAGGAGAAAGGAATTTCCAAGAAGGAAAAACTTGAAAATTGAGAAAGATGGGGCACCTAGATTGCTCAGTTGGTTAAGCGTCCGACTTTGGCTCAGATCATGATCTCGTGGTTTGTGGGTTCGAGCCCCGCGTTGGGCTCTATGCTGACAGCTCAGAGCCTGGAGCCTGCTTCAGATTGAGTGTCTCCCTCTCCCTCTGCCCCTTCCCTGCTCGCGCTCTATCTCTCTCTGTCTCAAAAAACAAACAAACATTTAAAAAAATCAAAAAGAAGAAGAAAATTGAGAAAGCCAACTTCAGATAGTGAGTTCACTACTGAAGAGTTAGTTCGAAACACAATGAAGGCAAGTGACAAGGTGACAGGATGAATGCAGGGCCCCAGTCCCATGACCCCCAACAGCTGAAGCAGGCTGACCACCCACTTCCTCTGCTTGCTGCCTTGTGCACCTTCATCGGCATCTCTCAATGCCCGTTCTCACTGCCGTGTGTGTCTATCCTTTCCCCTGTCTCCCCTCTCCATCTCCTTCCTCTCTGTGTGGAGAGAGAATCCCAAGTGAGATCATGACCCGAGCCAAAGTCAGACGTTTAGTGTGGAGCCAGACATGGAACTCGATCCCACAACCCTGGGATCATGACCTGAGCCAAAATCAAGCCAAAATCGCTCAGTTGACTGAGCCACCCAGATGCTCCATTATGAGACAATTTTGGGATGCCCAACTCAAATCAGTGCTAGTTTTCCTCTCTTCCTCTTCCTCCTGTCTTTTTGGGTTCAGCAAACCTTTCTTGGCATCTCCCAGTCTCTTTCACGTATGTTGTCTGGCTTGTTTCTGATCACAACTTTGTAAGTCAGATTTATCTATTTCCTTTGCATTGTGAAGGGAAGTCTGTTTCTTACTCCACTCACAACACTTCTGACACTAAGGATGAAGCGATTTCCCTTATACCAACCAATTCTCCAATGCTCTGCATATCAACAAGGTGCCTTATAAATTCTGACACTAACTACTCAGAGCTGGGGCAGACCCCACAGGTTAAGAAGTTACTTTCACAAGACTGCTCCCTCTTCAGATGACAATCATAAGTGGTGAGTCTCCAGGTTGGCTACAAAGTGGGGGTTCCCATGATCCCCGCCTCAAGTTTGATAATTTGCTGTAATAGCACATAGAACTCAGGGAAACACTTATGTTGAGTGGCTTATTATAAAAGATATAAAAAAGGATACAGGGGCACCTGGGTGGCTCAGCCGGTTAAGCATCCGACTTCAGCTCAGATCATGATCTTCAGGTCTGTGGGTTTGAGCCCCACGTCGGGCTCTGTGCTGACAGCTCAGAGCCTGGAGCCTGTTTCAGATTCTGTGTCTCCCTCTCTCTCTGCCCCTCCCCCGTTCATGCTCTGTCTCTCTCTGTCCCAAAAATAAATAAACGTTGAAAAAAAAAATTAAAAAAAAAAAAAGAATAAATGTTAAAAAAATTTTTTTTAATAAAAAAATAAAAAAGGATACAAATGAACAGCCAGGTGAAGAGGTACACAGGGCCTCAAGTGCAGGAGCTTCTGTCCCTTGGAGTTGGAGTGAGCCACCCTCCTGGCATGTGGATGTGTTCACCAACCCAGAAGCTCTCCACATCCCATAGTTTAGGAATTTTTATGGAAGCTTCATCTTATAGTCATAATTGAGTATTAATTCAATCTCTGACCTTCCTTTCCAGTCTGGAGGATAGAAGTGGGGCTGTAAATTCCATAATCATAGTTTAGTCTTTCTGGTGATTGTCCCAAAGCTATTCAGGAGCCCACTAAGGGTCACCTCACTATAACAAAATATGCTCTCATCACCCAGGACATTCCAAGGGATTTGAGAGCTTTGTGTCAGGGACCAGGGACAGAGACCAAATATATATATTTCCTACTTTGTCAGAGATTGGCACAGTGAGATCCAGACAGTTGAGGTAATTTGCCAACTCTACGGAGTAGGAGGAGGTGGCCGAGCCGCGACCCTGGCCCGAATCCTCTCCACAAAGACTCCACATCTGTCTTTGACATAGAACCACAATGTACATTTCACGGTTGCAAGACTGAGGTGTTAATTTCTTGCTACTTATTTTGAAAAGGAGAATCATCAGAACATTTGTTTAATTTTGTTTCTCAGAAAGCAGCAGTAAAAGCCTTCTGTGGTGGAGCATTGTAACTTTGTGGGTAGCCCTTGACTTTGTTCTGAGCGTCCACAACCATCCCGGAAGAGCCGCCCTGCTCCTGCCCCACTCAGCACAGCTCTTTCCGCTCAGAGGTGCTGGCAGGTGGCCGGGCCAGCCCGCAGCTTCGAGCTCCTGTTCAGTGTAGATCGCTTCTGCCGCGATGGCCGTGTGAAGGGAAGTGGATGACTGGGAGCCAGGATTGGTAGGAGTGGGAGTGGGTTGTGGCTGAACCAACAGGCACACCAGCAGATGCCACACACGCCGACGGACCGCCCTAAGCGTTCGCCTGTACTAGTGACAGAGGGTGCACGGGTGGTTGCCAGGGGTTCTCTCTCACAAATGGAAAAATAGAAAAGAGGGTCCTCTCTGGACGGAAGCAACCTGGGCCAGCAGAAATCTCTTTGAGCCAATTAGTAAAAGGTACCCCTCTCTTTGCATAGCATAGCCCCTGCCAAGGTAGAACACTGGGAGCATTTTACTCCCCATGGTCCCCTGGGCCCTGGCAGCAAGGCAGAATGGGTCAAAGCCTAGTTCCAGGATTGGAGCATCACTCCCCCACTGACTGCTGTGTGACCTTAGGCAATGGACTTAACCTCTCTGTGACTTGGGTTCATTATCTATAAAGTGGGGAGAATAGCTGTACCTATGTCAAA
Source organism: Leopardus geoffroyi (assembly GCF_018350155.1). Lineage (NCBI taxonomy): Eukaryota > Metazoa > Chordata > Mammalia > Carnivora > Felidae > Leopardus > Leopardus geoffroyi. Next base: position 174,128,065 of record NC_059327.1, read on the forward strand.
GGTTCTCACGAGGGCACAATGATTTAACACACATAAAAGTTAAAATAGTTCCTAGAGGAAGTAAGCACCATATGACTGTGAGTTAACATCATTACTGAAGCTGCAAACAAGTTACTGGAAGAAACAGAGTCCCCTATGATCTCTCTCTTTCCAACCCCAGGCCAAGGGCTTCTTTTCACCCTCCTTTTCCTCTGCCATTCTAGAACTATCCTCTCTGATAGCACACCCTCCTTGACCTCCCCCCCACCCCGATGATACCAATGGATTCATCTCAGAACTAAGCTTGCATGCATGCATGCTTCAACACCTGTTTAAGAACTTACTTTGTCTTGCTTAGTGTATTTGCTAAGAGCTAAGCCATCGAAAAACAGAAACCTAAAATTGTAGTGGTTAGTGGTTTAAAGATGATAGGAGTTTATGATTTAGAAATGCCACCAGTCACTTTTGGAACATGTAAGTAGAATATCTGCCTTCAGACTTTTTTAAAAAAAATTTTTTAATGCTTATTTGTCTTTGAGAGAGAGAGAGAAAGAGAGAGAGAGAGAAACAGAGCGTGAGGCGGGGGGAACGAGCAGAAAGAGGGAGACACAGACTCTGAAGCAGGCTCCAGGCTCTGAGCTGTTCAGCACAGAGCCCAACTCGGGGCTCGAACTCACAAACTGTGAGATCATGACCTGAGCCGAAGTTGGATGCTTAACCTACTGAGCCACCCAGGTTCCCCTGCCCTCAGACTATCTTTCCAGTAATGTTCTCTGTGCCCCTTTTAGTCAAGGTGGTCATTATCCAGCCACTTTGTCGTGTATAGGAAATGGGGCTCATTAACATGATCCCTGAGCATAAGATAATACTTAGACTAGTCCGGGCTCTTTGCTTGTAGAACCTGTAGACTGTTCTCATTGGCTTATCATTACATCCAGCATATCCTACTGGGTGCTGGCTCGCTTTCTTTTCCCCTTCATCTTTTTTTTTTTTTTTAAGTTTATTTATTTATTTTGAGAGAGCAAGAGAGAGGAGCATGCACACACAATCGGGGAAGGGGCAGAGAGAGAGAGGGAGAGAGAGAGAATCCCAAGCAGGCTCCACACTGCCAGCACAGAGCTCAATATGGAGCTCGATCTCACAATCTAGGAGATCATCACTTGAGCTGAAATCAAGAGTCAGAGGCTTCACCAGCTGAGCCACCCACGGGCTCTCTCCCTTCATCTTAACAATCAATGTTTTCCGCCAAAACTTCCGCCATGTCAGCGTTTATCTTGCAGTGGTTCCTCAAAGGGGCTAGAGTCAAAAAAAGACTGCTTTTTACCCCGAGACCCGGGTTGGTAGCTCTCTGGAATAATTTTCTTTTCTGCGTGTCAGAGTTGACCGTAAATGTTCATGTGGTAGAAGGTGGCAGTGAAGACGATGTCGAGAGTTAGGACTGTTGATTGTTATTAGCTGTAAATGGGGCTGGCAATGTCAACTCGTCATCTGGCAGAAGTGGCATGAATATTCACCGCACACACAAGTGTAATACGCATACACACAAAGCACAGACTTCACATGTATAAAGAGCCTTTATTTTGCCATCTGTTCTTCAATATTTCACTCAAAACTCCCTGACCCATGAGCGTTTGTGCTGGGAGGGTAGGTGCTGCTGCTGTTTTCCTCCCCCAGAGGCCCTGGTGACCAGAATCCCCGCCCTGGTTTCTCAGGGGTCCCTAGAAGCTGTAGGACGCAGAGGTGGACCCAGCTCCCCGCACTGCCATCCAGGCGCAGGGTGACTCAGGCTGGCCCTTGTCAGGCTGGAGCCCTCTTTGGAGACACGCCGTTCCAGAAACAGACAAAGCAAAACAATATATGTTGCTTCGTTATTGTAAAAGTATGAGGAACTTGTTTTCACTTGCCCTTCGCTCATGCATTCATTCATTTCGTCAGTAAATGTTATCGTCTACTTAGCGTGTCTTAGTGTATCATTCGGGATCTTGTGGCTCTTCCATGCCGCACTCTGTCCCCGGGGACGCATGTGCTTTGTCTCGGTACTTAAAGGATGTCTCACTCTCCCTTTCCACAAAAGGGAAACTGTTTTGACAGAGTGTTTACGCCTCACTGCGATAAGCTGTAAACGCGTTGAACTTCAGAGATGTCATAAACATGTTGATACGAATTTGTTATTACATATGTTGTTTTTGAGGAGAGTTTAGAATACAAAGGCGAGCGTGTTTATCCCCGAAAGCGAGCAGCAAAAATAAGTTGCCTGCATCGGAGAGAAAGCCAGTGCGAAGCACTGGTATCCAAGGCGATGCTCCTGTAATTCCCAGTCCCCTAGGGATCCCATTTTGCCGAAGACCCCCACCTTCCCTACTGTCCCCAAACATTGGGCATCCATCTCATGCATCTTCTTGGGAAAATACTCAACTGGATTTTGTAGGTTGTGGCGCGCAGTTTGGAGGAGGTCCCGATCGCCTCCTGTGGACAACAGAAAGAACTCTTGGTACCAGAGGTCGGTGACATACTGCCTGGGAGTGAACAGGGAAGCAGGAAGAGAAAGACTAAACAGACTGTTAAGGTTGTGTGCATTCATCACCCCTCCTCCTCCCCACCAACTCTCTACCAGCTTGCCTATTTTTTTGTTGTTGTTTTTGTTTTTTTATGAGAGAGAGAAAGAAAGAGAGAGAGCATAAGCAGGGAGGGGCAGAAAGAGAGGGAGGACAGAATCTGAAGCAGGCTCTGGGCTGTCAGCGCAGAGCCCCACGTGGGGCTTGAGGTCATGAATGGTAAGATCGTGACCTGTGATAAAGTTGGATGCTTCACAGACTGAGCCGACCAGGCGCCCCCCAGCTTGCCTATTGAAGGAAATAAACGTAAATGTTGCATTAATTGTGCGTGTGTCTGTGTGATCAGTAGCTTTTTTTGATAGCGACTACTCTTTGACATGCTGAACTTCTGGGTTGTATCATGCTTTTCCCAGTTAATATTCAGAATAAAAGCAGCCCTCTTCTGTATGGTCAAAGCTGAGTCAAGAGAAGATCCAGCTTCCAGGAAGGGGAAAATAAATAGTCCAAGACGGCAATTTCCTCTAAGCAAAAGAGATAGATGTGGCATTGGTGACACCCTGCATTGGTGACAATGTGATCACATGGCCATACCAAGCTGCAAGGGATGCTGGGAAATGCAGTCTCTAGCCCTGCGCCAGAGCTAAAACTTCATTACATGAGAGAAAGTGAGAAAAGATTTGGTGGGGTCATTCCTCACGGTAGTGGGGATTTTTAGCGCCAGACCAAAATCCCTTCTCATTTCTCCCACCCTTTACCAGAGTTGTCATTAGGTTTTAAAATTTCCATTAAGCACAGGGAGAATCTCCATGCTTCCCCCTGCCCTCCAAGGAGGCGATTGCCCCATCCCTACAGAGCAAGTCCGGTCCTGCTGTTATTCTCCCTTCCTTGGCGCGGTGCTCCTTGTTGCCATGAATCAACACCGTTGCCATGGGTTTCAAGTGTGCTAGTTGGCCCCAAGCGCATATTCTAGCACATGCTGACAATGTGCCCACCGTCAGGAAATCGTTGATTCTGGCACGCATATCACTCAGATCCCACAGGGCTTTGGATACTGCTGTGTTAAGGCAAGACAGAGTTACACCCAGGTAATCATGAAGCTATGACAGGTCAGTGCCTACTACGATCAGAGCTTTGGGCTTGGTGCTATACACACATCTCCCTTAATCTCTTAAACTGTGTTTCTAGGCAGTTTCCGGGATCATCTCCCCAGATCCTTGTTCCTTACTCTGGAAGGAACCCAGACTATAATAATCATCTTAGATTGAGCATTATTTACCCCCCTGGAGCTGGCGAATGACCCATATAACATGGGAATGCCCAACATTACAGAAAATTGGGGCTCTGATAATGAGGTAAGAGTGTTCTGGGACCCAATTTCAATAGGTGGGGAGCGCTTTCTCCCCTGCCCACCCCCACCCCCCCATCAAGCTCTCAGACACCAGCTGGGTGTCTGTCCTACAATTCAACTCAGGTCCGACACTATCTACTGGAAGATAGCATCAGATTCCACAGGTTAAGGGCTCAGTCCTACAAGACTGTCACCCCCACCCCCCTTCAGACACCAGTCATAAGCCCAAGCCCAGGGTATCACCTATGCTTCTAACCAACTGGCTATAGATTAGAGGCTCCGACAACCCTTCCTTATGTTCTCTTAATTTGCGAGAGTGGCTCACGCAGCTCAGAGAAATATTAGCTTACTAGATTATTGGTTTATTATAAAAGGTGCAAATCGGGAACAGCCAGATGAAAGTGATGCATAGGGCAAGTTGTGTGGGAAGGGGCGGGGAGCATCCATGCCAGTCCAGGTGTGCCACTCTCCTCTCCGGCAGGTGGTTGCATTCACCAACCCGGAAGCTCTTCAAACACTACCCTTTGGGTTTATTTTATTTTATTTTTTTAAATGTTTTTTAATGTTTGTATTTATTTCTGAGACAGAGAGAGACAGAGCATGAGCAGGGGAGGGGCAGAGAGAGGGAGACACAGAATCCGAAGCAGGATCCAGGCTCCGAGCTGTCAGCACAGAGCCCGACGCGGGGCCCGAACCCACGGACTGTGAGATCATGACCTGAGCCGAAGTCAGACGCCCAACTGACTGAGCCACACAGGCGCCCCATGCCCTTTGGGTTTTTATCATTTCCATGACATAGCTGGCACGATTGATTAAACCATTGGCTATTAGCAATTAACTCAACTTCCAGCCCCTCTCTCCTCCCTGGAAATAAGGAGGTGGGACTGAAATTTCCAACCCCTTATTCTTGGTTGGTTTCACCGGCAATAAGCCCCCATCCTTAGATGTTTTCCCAAAGTTACCCCCTTAACATAAACTCAGCTGTGGCGGAAAAGGGCTTGTTATGAAAAACAATATGCCCATTTCACCTTCATGGGTCTGCAGCTTTTCAGAGACTGAGGACAAGAGACCAAATACGACAAAAGATGCTCGCATTGTTCTTATTCTCAGGAGATTCAAAGGGTTTTGTGAGGTGTGGGCCAGGAACTGTGGAGGAAGGCCAAATATACATATTTCTTATGAATCACAATATTGCCCTAGGAATAAAAGGAATGATTATTGGGTAGGCAACTAGCAGTCGGCCCAGACGGCTTCAGCCAAGTCGATCTTTCTATAACCAGATTGACGAGGACCTAGCCGTTCCCCCATTCTTGAACATATCTTTTCCACATTTTACAGTTGTCTTGGAAAAAGGATGATGCTTCTGTCAGGCCAAGACTGATTCCCACAACATTTGGATAAATATCTCTATTCCTAGTCTTTCCACACTAGAAAGTGCCTCCTTAAGATCTGATCTCTGAGAGTGTTAGAGATGGAAGTCATTCCTGCAGCCTTTCTGCTAGAGTCCTGGGCACGGTCTTCTAAGTGCTGCCCGCATCAATGGGCCACTTCTTTCCCAATCTTGCCCTTATGGTTCTGGAGTTAAATGGCTTTCCTCAGGCTCGTCTGAGGAGCTGGCTCACCTGGACACCAACTAGAGTCGCCACATTCCTTAATGCACATGCCGCCATGATGCCTTGCCTCTGTCCATACATACTTAAAAGAACAAGTAGTAATGTGTGAGCATGATGTGTTGACATTTTTGAAAACAGCATGCTGTAATTTATGTATTTAAATACCCTCTTCAGAAGCATATCTTGCACACACGAGCTTTGCAGTTTGCTTTTTAACGTTTATTTATTTTTGGGACAGAGAGAGACAGAGCATGAACGGGGGAGGGGCAGAGAGAGAGGGAGACACAGAATCGGAAACAGGCTCCAGGCTCTGAGCCATCAGCCCAGAGCCCGATGCGGGGCTCGAACTCAACGGACCGCGAGATCGTGACCTGGCTGAAGTCGGACGCTTAACCGACTGCGCCACCCAGGCGCCCCTGCAGTTTGCTTTTTAGCAAGCCCTTCAGAACCCATGTTACATTCTCTTCAATGGTCGCACACCTTTGTCCCTTACGGGTGGATTTGATTTGTGAGGTCTGCTAAATATCGTTAGGGGTCACAAGCGGTAAATAAAGAAGTTAAGCAAGTGCAGGCATTCCCTTCAGTCCCAACACAAACTGTGATTATGCACAGTGATATTTATTTTCTGAAACAGACTGGCTCTGATAAATAATTCTTTTAAATGTGGTTCAGAAATGTTTTAGGTAAGGGGCACCTCGGTGACTCAGTCCGTTAAGCATCCAGCTCTTGATTTAGGCTCGGGTCACGATCCCAGGGCCATTGGATAGAGCCCTGAGTCGGGCTCCGTGCTGAGTGTGGAGCCTGCTTGGGATTCTTTCTCTCCTCCTCTCTCTGCCCCTCCCTCCCCCCTAATAAATAAAATAAAATGTTTTAGGTAATACTAGCATTGTTTGAAAAACATTGCAAGCTAGGCTTTTTGGATGGTCCGTTGCTCCTTTGAATTTGTGAGTTTGAATCCTGGCTCTGAAATAACGAGCCAAGAAACTTTCCTGTAAGTCAGTTTTCCCATATGTAAAGGTAGTTTTTTCCTCTGCCCCCCTCAAGGATCTAATTAAGGCATTGCATTTGGTCATTACAATCCTTCATTCTTTTTTGTGCTGAAAGAATTGTGTGCTTTTATTGTTTTGTTTTGTTTTGTTTTGTATTGTTTTGTTTTTTTTTAAACACTGCCCTTTTGAAGAGACAAGGCCAGTTGTCTTATAGAGCGTTCCATGGTCTGGATTTATCTCATGGTGTCGCACACCTTGTTCCTTTCATCCAGGTATTTGCTGACAGCTGGAAGGAGGGTCCAGAGGTTTGATGAGATTCAGCTTACGCATCTCTGGCATGCGTCCTGCATAGATGACCCTGAGAACTTCACTTTGTATTTTAGCAAGTGTCACATAACGCCACGGGGTCTTACCTTGACACTAAATGTGACCACCAGGTGAAGGTGCTAACTGCTAGAACCTTCCATGGACATGCTCTTCTCCCCCTACCCCCACCCCTCCCTTGCAACCGGAAAGCCGTGGGGAGATAAGTTGGCACCTGGCACATCTCCTTGTCTGTAGCAATCTTCGCCGAATGGTTTAGTCCTTAAAAACGACAGCCTTGGCTACCCTGCCTGCCTGACAACAACTCGTGATGCTCACAGCACTATTTCTGAATACCTTCAACGAACTCTTTTGTATTTCTTATGAATCCTAGGTTACAAGTGTTCATCTGGCTGTGCTTCTAAAACAGAATCTTGCTCAATGCTGATAGAGAGGTTCCGCAAACACGTGTAAACATTTCCTGTCAGAGACAGCTGGAAACATTTACCCTTGAACATCCCCATGGGGTAGTGGAGCACTCGGCTTTGCTGTGAAAATCTTCTTTACTTTCCACCAGCACCCAGGACTTTCAGAATGATTCACAAAATAGGCAGGCTGCTAGCAAGTACTCCACACTCCATTGCGCTCTCCTCATTCAGGGGGCTTCAACCCTGATCATACATCTGAATCACTGGGGGAGCTTTAAACTCTCCCGGGGCTACTCCAGACCATTTATTTATTTATTTATTTAGAAAGCAAAAAAGGGTATTTATTGGCTCACATAACTGAAAAGTCCATAGGGATAAACTAGCTTCAGGCACGGTTGGATCCAGGGGCATAAACATTGTCATTAGGACTCAAGTCTCTCCATCATTTGGCTCTGCTTTCCTTTGCACTGGCTTCATTCTCTGGCTCATTTAATATGGTGGGTCCTGTTGGTTAGAACTTTTCATACTACAAAGTTAAGCAATCTCAGTAAAGAGAGCTCCTGAGCCTCTCCTCCACAGTTCAGTAAAACCCCTAGGGCTGAGTATCACTGGACCAGCTTGAATCACACGGCCATTCCAGAACCAATTACTATGGTGAAGGAGATGGACCATGCTGATTGATCAGGTCTGAATTACATGTCCACCCAATAAGCTTAAAGTTAGGCCAGACTGTTTGAACCATGTGGACTAGAAGTAGGGAAGTGGTTCCAAGAAACATCAGAGTTGTTACAATGAGATGGAATGAATGCTAGTCAATCAAAAACAACTGATGCCAATGATAAGACCAGATACTAAAAAAGTTTAGTCTGTGTTCAGTAACAGCTGGCATTGTTACTTTCTTGACAATAAAAGTATTCTGAAAAAACGTCATGAGTAAGCTTGTCCTGTACTCAGGAAGCTTGTAATCCATTTGAATGGAATAATCATATCCAATAGCATACTTTTACTCCAGACCATTTAGATCTGCATCCCTGAGGGTGAGGTCAAGCAGAAATATATCCTAAAAGTTCTCCGGGAGATTCTGTTGGGCAACCCAGGTGGGAACCACTGAAAAAGAAGTTTATTTCTAAAAGGAAAAGTAATTGAATGGTCACCCTTTAATATCAAGACGCTATAGACCTTTCTCCAGAATAATGGTTGCTAGACTTAGGCTGCACATTACAATTACCTGGGGATACGTTAAAACTCCTGATGGCCAGGTTATACCCTATATCAATTAAATGGGAATGTCTGGGCATGGGAACCAGGCATCAGAACATTTTAAAGATGCCAGGTGAGTCCAAAGCCCAACCAGGTTTGGGAACCACTGCACCGAACAGGCAGCTGTGGTTTGCTTGAAAGAACATGAACTTGGGAATCAAACAACTTTGCTGCTCACTACCTCTGTAATTTCTTAGCTTAAATTGTTTTTTAGGAGAAGAAGGATAATTATGCTAACTCACAGTCTTGTTTTCTGGATCGGAAGAGAATAGATGTGCTAGCACATAAAAGTTGTACCCATTTTGTCCCGGGTATTAGTTTCTTATCTCTGCTGTACCAAATTACCACAAACTTAGTCGCTTAAAGCAACACAAGCTTATTATCTTATAGTTCTGTTGGCCAGAAGTCAAAAATGGGTCTTAGTGGGCTAAAATTTGAGATACTGGCAGGGCCACATTCCCTTCTGGAGACCCTAGGGTAGGGTCTGTTTTCTTGCTGTATCCAGCTTCTAGAAGCCACCTGCATTCTGCATTCATGTCCCTCTCCCATCTTCAGAGCCAGCAATGGCCAGTAATCTTTCTCACACTGTATCACCAAAACCCTTCTACCTCTCTCTTCCACGTTTAAAGACCATCCAGAGGGGCGCCTGGGTGGCTCAGTCAGTTAAGCAGCCGACTTCGGCTCAGGTCATGATCTCACAGTCCATGAGTTCGAGCCCCGCGTCGTGCTCTGTGCTGACAGCTCAGAGCCTGGAGCCTGTTTCGGATTCTGTGTCTCCCTCTCTCTGACCCTCCCCTGTTCATGCCCTGTCTCTCTCTGTCTCAAAAATAAATAAACGTTAAAAAAAAAATTAAAAAAAAAATAAAGACCATCCAGATAATCCAACATTATCTCTTTTTGTAAAATAGCTGATTAATAACCGCAATTCCCCTTTGCCATGTAATGTAACATATTCATGGGTACTGGGCATTGATGTGTGGACATTTGGGGGAGGCCATTATTTTGTCCACCACATTCTCAATACCTTTTCCCTTTGATTAGGATACACAGTATAATTGTAGGTTCATGTCAGTTGATGTTTGAGAAATACACTAGAATCTTGCTAATATTCAAGGAACATGATACCAGCTCAGCGAGACCTACTGCAGCCCTTGTTTCATTATTTATCCTGCTAACAGATCCCTTCCCTGTTGCTCTGTCACGGGGCCAGGCTTAGGCACCCATGTTTGTATCATGTGATCCTATGGCAGAGTGGGTGGCCACTGACCCACGGGGAGCCAATGAATGAGTTTCCCAGAACCTCACTGGAATTTTCCTTAAGAACTTGTGATGAGTGACACAGATAATTGTCATGAGTTGTTGCTGCACTCTGGAATCAAAAAGGACTGTGAAAGTGGAACTGACATTGCCAATATGGTGATGCAAGGCTAGTCAGAGTTTGAAAGGAGCAAGAGCCAGGCGAGCATCTGCAGAGAGGAAGGCAGTCTGCAGAGAGGACAGCTGAGCGCATTTACCGAGAAGGGAAGCTGGGATGCATGACTTTCCCCACAACTTTGGCTCTGTTTTGGAAAATAGTGTTTTGAACAAGTATTAAGAACTAGAACTTGTGACACCTAGGGGAATTAAAGAGCCTGATTACTATTTCTCAAGATTTTTAGAAAGTCATATCAGCTTTCTCTTACTCATGTAACACGGAAAATGGAGAAAAGAGAGTGAAAAATAATCGCAAAATCTCACCATCCTAAATGTTCCTGATCTTCCATCTTTTATAAGTGACAACACAGAAAGTGCCATGGGGAAGGCAACGTCTCATTTAGAAATGTTGTAGGCTAAAATGAGCAGCAAAACCAGATAACAGAAGCTAAACTCAAAAGACATTTGATTTTATTTAACAAGAAGTCTGGAGGTGATTCCAGGTTTTGTTCTGAAGCTCCATGTTCAATGACCCCTGCTGTCTCCAAAGAAGGATATTGTCAGCTATTGGCTCCTCCTTATTGTTTTGGTGACTTCATGATCACAACATGGCTGCCGCAGCTTCAGGCATTTTGGCTTCACGTCAGCTGTCCAAGGTAGAATGGAGGTGCGGGTAGTGCATACAGGCTATATTCTCCTGAGGCTCTGTCGTTTTATCTGAGATGGGGACACCCCCCCCCCCCCCAAGCCCACATCCCCCTACATCTCTTTGGCCAGAACAGACTCACTTACCCACCTCTAACCCAGCACTATCAAAGGGGAATGGGGCAGCGTGATGGTTCAGACCTAACACGATGAACCGCCAGTGACTGGAACAGATGACTCCCTCCCTGAGATGAATGGATTTCCAGTGGCTGAGTTCTGTTAGCAGAGAAGAAGTGGGGTGACTGGCTATCGGGTAGCCAATAAACTGTTGGCAACAAGCAAGCAATGAAATGGCTGAAAGGAGGAAAAAGAAGAGAAATAGGAATTAGGAAACCACAAACCTCTCGGTTTTGCAAGAAAGGAGCTATAGCTACGCCTATTATCGCAGCTCTGGCTCAGGCTGCTGAACCACATGAGAAATGTATTTTTCTTGTATTCTGAAGGAAACGTCCACGTTCTGGGTAAGATGCCTTGCCTGGAATTTGCTCTCAGCTATCGATGTTCAGATGCTATTTGAGAAACTACTGTCGGTGGTAATGGGATAACACCACAAGTTCTAAGCCCTGGGAAGATTTGGAGACTCCTCTTTCTCCTTCCCACCTCGTCCCAAGTGATTAAAATTAAACACAAAGTCTAACCCATAAGTCTTAGCGTGTAACCACCATGACTAGTAACCACTTCAGCGTTGGTTTTTTTTTTTTGTTTTTGTTTTTTTTTGATAACAATATCAACTTTTTCAAAAATCATTTTTTGGTAATTGCCACTTTTCAGATGCCCATAAATATGTGTGTTTATTCTCTGTATGGGTAAAACACCAATGCTCATACAAATTCTCTAGTCCTGCATAGCATCGCTGGAACCCAAGCTAACGTATAAAAAATTGTTCACCACCTCAGTGCTTTGAGAGTTGAGACCATCCAAGGGTAACATCCCCAAGGCAGAGCTCTAAGCAACTTCAATAACTAAGTCAACATATGTAAAGCACACAAAATACTACTTGACATATAGTGAGCCCTCTATAAAGTGTTTGTTGGTGGTGTTATTAGAGATCTCAAAACTGTTTTGGAATGAAAAGAGACCACATGATTGATACAAAGATGGTACTTTAATGAGACAGCAGTGGAGAGAGGGGAAGGGTAAGAGAAGGAACCCTCTCTGATCATCCTTATTCCAGCACAGAAAAGACAATACACATTCCTGTGTTATGTCACGTTCATCAGTACAAGCAACCTCACAAGGTAAGTATTATTATAGCCACTTGACCAGAGAGGAAATTGAAGCTCAGAAAATTGGAGTGAAGTTTGCAAGATAAGTTAGTAAGCAGCAAAATTAACTCAGGTCTGTCTCAACTGACCCATGCTTTTTGCGAGAATACATGCTGCTTTTTTTTTTTTTTTTTTTTTGACAGAGTCATAGGAAAAAATATTTGATATATGGATAAAAGCTTTAGCTGTTCATAAAAAAGGGTACCAAATCCATGTAAGCTGGGTTGCTGTTGATGTCCTGAGAGGCAAGTATAATGTAGCTTTGCATAGTTATTGCTAAACTTTTATAGGCTTGGAATTAAAAAGGTGAAAAATGTGATCCCTGTTCTCAGAGAACTTACTGACCAGTGGAGAAACAGAAATGCAAACAGACTCAACATGGTAACTGATACAGTGGTCACATCTTCAGGACGGAGGTGGATTATGGACAAAGAAATCTCTACCTGGAAGAGTATTGGAGGAAGATTCACAGAAGATAAAATGTTGACACAAGATGCTGGCTTAAGGAGCTTGCCAGACGGAGAGGACAGTCTGTGAAAAGGTAGGGAGGTTTAAGAGAGCTTTGGGAATTACAAGTAGTTCAGTATTGACGGCTCATGAAATTTAAAGATAAGAGTAGCAGAAAATGAGTCTCTAGGGGAAAGCAAGCGCCAGATCTTTCTAAAAGTGTTGAAGTTTCATTGTTTTCGGAATCAAAATAATAATTATGCAGCAATGTGATGTCACCAAACAAGAGATGATGTGAAAGCTAGCTAATATTTTAACTATTCATGCCTGCACAAGATTGGAGATGACCTAAATGTCCACTGATAGGGGATTTGTTAAATACAACTTGTATATACATACATGAAAAACTGTGCAGCTATTAAAACAGAGTTAGACAAATCTACAGTGTCCTAGATCAGGTTCTCTAGAAAGAAAAGCTAACAATTTAGGGAGGTTCAAGCCTGGGATGGTTCAGAGGGAGGCTAACGGGCAGAGTATCAAGAGTAGGTTCAGTGGAACGAGAGCCATGTGTTAGCATGCTGACCAGACCAACGAATGGTAGAGATGCAGCGTTCTCTCTGCAGGTGGGTCACAAGCAGGAGCCATCTCAGAGTGGTCTATGCCGGACAGGTAGGAGGGAGAAGGCAACTGCTTGGCTTCTCCCGTCTCTTGTTTCCAATTGGTGGAACTTCTCACTTCCTAGTTATGTCTTGACCCCGGGTGGCACCTGGGACACTGGGACCTCTGCCTTACCCTGTGGTGTTTCATCCAGGTCCCAGACTGGAGGGGCTACCAGGTGGTGCAGGAAGAGCACTGACCAAGAGAGAAAGAAGGAGCCTGTTGGGAGAATTTTAAAAGGCAGGTGAGGGGGCACCTGGGTGGCTCAGTCCGTTGAGCATCTGACTTCAGCGCAGGTCATGATCTCATGGTTGGTGGGATCGAGACCCGTATGAGGCTCTGCACTGACAGCTCAGAGCCTGGAGCCTGCTTCGGATTCTGTGTCTCCCTCTATCTCTGCCCCTCCCCCACTCGCTCTCTGTCTCTTGAAAATAAATACATACTAAAAAAAATTTTTAAAGGCAGGTGAAGATTTTTATCTCAGTATGTACACTGCCTGACTATAAAGTCTAGAAACATAGACATTATTTTGTCAGATATTATATGTCAATAAGCTGTCTTTTTAGCTTCTAGACTTGATGGCCATCTTATGTTTTGGTATAAAACAAGCTTCAAAATGCCCTTTAAATGAAAAAACAAGGTACAGCACAGTATACACAGTATGCTAACCCCGGGTAAGATAAAGAATATATGCGTGTGTGCGCGGGGGGGAGTGGGCAAAATAAGTCAAGGAGATCAAAAGGTAGAAACTTTCAGTTATAAAATAAAGAAGTCATGGGGATATAGTGTAAGCATGGGGGATGTAGTCAGTCACGTTGCAATAATGTTGTATGGTGCCAGATGGTAACTAGGCTTATCTTGGTGAGCATTTCACAATGTATACAAATGTTGAGTCACTGTGTTATACACCTGAAACTAATAGAGTATTGAATGCCAAATATGCTTCAATTAAAAATAAGAGTATATATATATATGCTTATTTCTGCATAGAATTCTTTTTTTTTAATGCATACTTATTTATTTTTAGAGAGAGAGAGAGAGAACATGAGTATAAGCAGGGGAGGGGAAGAGAGAAGGAAAGAGAGAATACCAAGCAGGCTCCACGCTATCGGTGCAGAACCTAATGCGGGTCTGGATCTTACAAACCATGAAATCATGACCTGAGCTGAAACCAAGAGCTGGATGCTCAATTGACCGAGCCACCCAGGTACCCCTGCATAGAATACAGGGGTAAGAGACCCAAGAAACCACCAGCAGTATATGTCTTTGGGAGGAGGAATTAGGTGGGAGGGGGTTGAGTAAGAGGAAATTCACTTTTCACCATATCTCTTTTTGTGCCTTTCTAAGTTTGTACCATGTTAAACTATAATTATTAATGTAAAAACTTGTATTATATGGAGAAACCTGTTTTTAATGATTCTTGCTCTGAGTATACAATTCTCGTGCTGAAGAAGTTATTTTTGTGGTAAAACCCCTGCATAGCAGGCTTCAGTCTCTCATTCCCCATTCCCGTATATTCCCTACACTGTCCTGTTCGTCCCATGACTTCTTTATTTTACAACTGGAAGTTTGTAGCTCTTATTCCCCTTCACTTATTTTGCCCATCCCCCCAACTCCTCCTCTCTGGCGACCACCATTTTGTTCTCTGTATTTGTGAGTCTGTTTCTGTTTTTGTTATTATTATTTATTTGTTCCTTTTTTTTTAGATTCTACATGAGTGAAATCATATGGTATGTGTCTTTCTCTGGTGGACTTATTTCACTTAGCATAACACTCTCTAGGTCCATCTGTATTGTTGGAAATGGCAAGATCTCATTCTCTTTTAGGGCCGTTGTGTGTGCGTATGTTATATAATCATAGTTCCTTATTTTATATATACATATATATATATATATAATAAGTAATGTATACATTAGTTTCCTATTTTTACTTATTTGTTATTTGTTATTATTTTTTTTAATGTTTTTATTTCTTTTTGAGAGAGAGAGATAGAGTGTGAGCATGGGAGGGGCAGAGAAAGACGGAGACACAGAATCCGAAGCAGATTCCAGGCTCCAACATGTCAGCATAGAGCCCGACTCGGGCTCAAACTGAAGAACTGTGAGATCATGACCTGAGCCAAAGTCGGACCCTCAACCAACTGAGCCACCCAGACGCTCCCAGTTTCCTATTTTTAAATTGTTGATGTTGAGCTAGAACAAAGATACACAAAGTTCTCCTGTAAAGGGAGATAGCAAATATTTTAGGCTTTGCAGGATGGGCTGTGTCTGTCCCACCTACTCAACTCTGTTGATGTAACACCAAGCAGCCTTGCCAATATCTACACAAACGAGCATGGCTGTAGCCCAATAAAACTATTGGAAGCCTTGCGAGTCTATTGGAGATTCCAACAGAACTTTGAATGTCACATCATTTTTATGTGTCACGAAATATTACTCCTCTTCTGATTTTTTTTCCCCAATCTCTTAGAAATGTAAAACCTCTTCTTAGCTTGTAGACTCTACAAAAACAGGCAGCAGGCCCTATTTTGCCTGCAGGCTGTGGTATGCTCGACCCCAAGTTGGAATATTGTTCCCGTGGTAAAATTCCAACTCTGCACATGTAAAAGATCAACACCCCTGCCAACAACGGTACAGGAGCTGGTGCTGGTGAATCAGGAAATGTTCACGGTTTGGTTGCTGGTGGCTTGATCTGCATTTCATTTGGTTTACCTCTAAGTTTGCTCTCCTCACCTCTGCACACTTACTCTTGCTGAATTGTGCGCTGATTTGAAATGGAGTCCTGTGCTGCAGAGAAGGTCACAGAAGAAGATTTAATTCCTCTGCGACTGCCGGTTCATTCATTTCTGGACATTAGAACCACTTTTATGAGCTCCACGCCATATGCCATATGGAATATCATTATGTGCTCCCTAGAGCTCCTGTCACTGCCATCTGTCTGTGACTTCCTGTGTGGTTTCTTCGGCAAAGGGGGGCTCATCTATCAGAAATGCTTCTGTAACGTAAGTTTAAGATGCACAATTCTGAACATCTGCCTCTGAAGTTAGATGTATATTTTTCAAAGTTTAAACATCAGAAGCACATTTATAATGATTTCTTTTGTGAAACCACAGTTGGAAATTATAAGAACGTATTGTCTTCCGTCACCAGGGTCACACCCGGACACCAACACTGCCAACCCTGCAAAATCCTCCACAAGTAAATCTCTAAAATCTCCCATTTTGAGGATTCTGACACATTAGTCAGAACCCTGGCCTTCTGCCTGAACCAGGCCTCTGTTCTCCAACACGCCCAGAATTTTCCATCCTAACGGTAGGAATCATATTTGTGTATTTTGTCTTGAATTGCAAGTGTATTGTTTATTTTGTTTTTGTGCCCCCAGTATCTAATAACAAACCTATGACTTTGTAGGAGTTGGCTGAATTTTTGATAACCTGAACTAAAATGCTGAGTTATACCCCGTGAGTTTCTAGATCATATCTCCATGCAATATCAATGAGGAGATTTTAGCTCAATGTGACGCTCGTGAGGTTGCAAAAAAAATGAATTATTTGTCTTCTATCTCCTTTGTTCTGCTTGGGCGAATTCTTTCACCGGCCCTGCTGGCCACCTCTGGATCAGGCCACCCCACATTTGGTGACACCCTTATGGGGGACCTCTGTTGTGCCGGTTGGGACTCTCCCTGGATTCTCCAGGAATTTCTCAGGACTTTTCCTAGTATTCTTTGGAGAACTGATGACCTCCAGCTGAGCCTACTTCTCGGTGAGGATCCAAGGGAAGCCGCCGGACCTTTCGGGCAAGGGATTTCCCCTCTTGCCCTTTGGAGGGATCATTCCTCCCCCTCCCTTCTCTTTTCGGCCCTTCTGTGGTCTGCCCCGAGTACGTCCCAGACACCTCGAGATCTGTGGCCAGGGCGGCTCCCCCATGTGGTCTGAAGGTCTGAGGGTGAACAGGTCGGACTGTCCATGCCTGTGAGGGTGAAGGAGTCCTCTCTTCTCCCACTCCCACTC
Organism: Leopardus geoffroyi; assembly: GCF_018350155.1. Taxonomy (NCBI): domain Eukaryota; kingdom Metazoa; phylum Chordata; class Mammalia; order Carnivora; family Felidae; genus Leopardus; species Leopardus geoffroyi. The sequence continues at coordinate 174,145,036 of NC_059327.1, forward strand.
CATCTCCCCAAGGCCTCTTGTTCACAACGTGTGCTGCAGTTGGCAGTGGTTGCTCGTCCAGGGAGAATCCGCACACATTACAGGCTCCACTGGGACCCTTTCCTGATGCCAGCTGCCTCTCAGCTGCCTCACTTCTTTCGGGGCCTCCTTTTCCCTTTGTTCCCACGGATCCGGCCACCAACTTGATCTGCAGATATAATGTATTTCTACGCGTCTGAGTAAATCCAAAAATCATGTGTAAGAATGATGGTTCAATAAGGATCCCAGTCCGTACCATGGGAGGGTTCCCTCCCCCTAAATCCCATGCACCTGGTCCCCAAGGAATTTCACTCAAATTGCCTGTCAGAACGCTAATACCAAGCTCTGTGCTCTATAACTGCACAGAACCCCTGAAGGACCAAGTTTAGGTGGAGGACGGCACACCCCCACCCCCTCCACAAGGAAGCAGCTACCGAAGATGAGACTTCCTCCCCAAATGCCAAAGATTTGTCATTGTTGTTCTGGCAGGGGGGAAATGTAGATGCTGCTTTTAGGCAACAGGCTTGAGCAGTGGAAACCTGAGTAGGGTAAAAGGTCCCACAGTCACTAGACTGATTGCAAACGGGCTCATTAAGCAACACACCTTGAAATAACCGTATACCCTAGCTGCCCAATGGGCTACTTACAACCGGGCACAGACACCAAAAAAAGAAAATTCCATATGTTCCCATACCTCCTCACTTCTCCCCATCACTAAAGCCCCTCACCACCCCCTCATGGCAGAAAGTTTCTTCTTTGCTGTTCTGCCCACCATTCCCTTGCAGTGTATTCAATAAACCTCCATCTCCTTAAAAAAGAAAGAAAGAAAGAGGGGCACCTGGGTGGCTCAGTCATTTAAGCCACCAACTCTTGATTTGGCTCAGGTCATGATCTCATGGTTCGTGAGTTTGAGCCCCATGTGAGGCTCCATGCTGACAGTGCAGAGCCTGTTTGGGATTCTCTCTCTCTCTCTCTCTCTCTCTGCCCCTCCCCTGCTCAGGAGCTCATTTTTCCTCTCTCTAAATAAATAAACATTAAAAAAGAGAGAAAGAAAGAGAACTGTTTGTTACGTTGTCTTGTTGGCTGATTATGAATGTACATAAAATATTCATTTTATGAAGATGAATGAGATACTCAGAGTAGAGCAATTTCAGATCTTCAGATGAATACATAGAATAGATCACCCAGGATCAGATGATGTTGGATGAAAGCATCTTGACCTCTGAGTCAGAAGATCTTGGTTTAAACACCAGCTCTTTACAAGCTCTAAAAACAAAACAAAGCAAAGCAAAGTGAAACAAAACAAAACAAAAAAAAACCCATCTACCATCTTGGATCTATTATTTTGGTCTCTGAAACAAGAACAATAATCCCTGACCTGCTACCTCAAAGAAGTGATGTAAGAATTGAGCAAGATGGTGTAAATCACTAAAATTTACAAATGAAAATTCACAGGTGCAAATATAGGATTTATTCATTCATGTGCACACATATGGCTCACCAAAGGCAAAGCGCTGGGGAATACAGATGTGAACACACATAATTGTTAAAGACAAACAAATGAGTGGCACACAGGGAGATTGCAGGAGCAGTCCTCAACTTGAACAGACTTAAGAATCAGGTGGAAAGCATGTTAAACATGCAGATTCCTGTGCCCCACCTGAGAGATTCTGGTGGGAAAAATCTGGGTTTATGTACAGAATTCTATGGATTTAACAAACTCCCCAAAAGATGCTGATGCAAATGGCCCATGGACCAGGCTTTGAGAATAGAAATTTAGGATTGAGCAGTGAAGATAGAAAAAAAAAATCAATAATTAATTTCTTATTAATTTTAGATCCCCAAAATGGACCTGCAATTTTTGTTAAAGTGGTGTTCACAGGCTGTGAGGAATGAGAAACAAATGACATGATGAGATCAAGGGTACAACAATGGTACAATGGGTGTCTTCTCCCCTTACTTCTCACATTTTCTGTCTTTTCCACTGGTGACTGTAGTCCTAGATTTCTTTTAAGAGTTGATATATTTGTTAGAATTCATTTGGGTTCTATGTGTTAAAGGAAAAAAAAAAAGCAATGCCTTACACCAGGTAGGAGTTCATTTTTCTTACTTGAAAACAAGGTCTAGAGATGAGTGGTCCAGGGCTAGGATGGCGGCTCCACAAAGTTACTGGGGACTTGCTGGGTCACTTTTTATTTCCTCATTCTCTCATCCACAGGGTGTGGGACCCCCAACCTCATGGTCCAAGATGGCAGTAGCAGTTACAGCATCTTTCCAGGTAGTAAGATAGAGATCAGAAAGGGCAAAAGGAGAACCAGCTGTAATTTAAGGAGACTTCCTAAAATCTGTCTTCCCTTCCCATGTACGTCTCATTGGCTAAAGCTGCAGAAATATATTGGTCATTTCCCAGGCAGCGGTGCACCATGATACAAATCAGTGTTGCTATTAGTAAGGAATAGGGGAGAATGAATATGTACTGAGGTAGGCAAATCTCAGGCCCAGTTGGAACCCTGGGGTTTGAAGCTTGTTTCACTGGGCATGGACCTCTGGCCACAGTGACTCCAGCTATTGCTTGATGTTGAAGCATGTCAAGAAAGAGCACAGCAGAAAAAATCCAGTGGTGTTGGTAGGAACCAGTGGTAGACTAGAGTTCAGGGGCTTCCAGACCCAGATTTTCTGAGTTGGTGGCATGCAAGTGCCCTTTGCCCTGCCCTCTGTCTTCTGAAGTTTATTTCCCTGACTGTTCCTGTATCTATAAGAGATAGGCTCCTGTCTTAAACAGGATTTACATCCCAGAGTTGAGACTAAATAGCCTTATGACTCTTGGTAACTTGGCTGGTAAAAGCTTTTGTTTTTATTTTTCTAAAACTGAGATAATTTCTGATCTAGTGACCCCCCTCATAGGGTTATTATGCTTAGCAAATGATATATGTGAAGCGCTTTTAAACTTTAGCATTAGATTCACAAAGACATTATTTTGAAAAAAAAATCCATCAAATGTAGGCTAAGGATTAATGAAAGTAGTTTGAATTATTTAAGTTGGGTTCATACATCTAAAACTTTAATTTAAAATTTCATACTAGCAAGTGATATGAATAATTAAAATTCCTCATTTAATCCAAAGGAAATTCCACTCACTGGATTTTTAATAAAACATCCAAACTATGAATATCTCAGCTATTGCCTCCAGTTCTTCTTGATTAATGTAGCTCATTAGCATGAGAAATCCCCTCTCTCAGAACTGATCGTATTTTCTTAAGAGTCTCATCATTTCTTCTTTGTATCAAATTCAGGTATCTTTTCTTCCATGAGACCCCTTCTTTTTGTGTGTACGTTTTCGGTGTAGCTGGATAGAAACGGGCAAAACACACATAACCACATTGATTGGTTTCACTTAACATGGAGCATGATTGACCAAAGCGAACCCTTGAACACTGCCTCTGCCCTTCATTCCTCTAGATGACTGCTCACACCTCTCTGCTCTCCTCAAGACCTGCAATAGCCCTTCACTCTGGGCTCATTAGCTGGACCTCGCTCACTAACCCACTAAGAAAATAGAAGCCACTAGACAAGAGCTTGCTCTGCACGTACATGATGCTCATGTACTCTAGCTTCTCTCCTGTTTAAGGCCGACCCTGTGCTCCTGATCAAGGCCAACACTGCCACCCATCCACTGTCCCCGATACCCTTTTACCTATGCAAGAACTTGGTTCTAGGAATTCTTTCTCTCTCTTGTCTTATCAAAATTTCTCTCTTTCATGGACCCTATCTATACCCAAACATGCTGTCATTTCTCCTTTAAAATTAGAAAAATCCTCTTTCTTGAACCCACTTCCTTGGCAGGTATTACCCTGTATTTCTCCTTCCCTCTGAAGCAACATTGCTTGAAGGAGGTTTTGGAATTCAAAGTCTTCAACTGCTGTCTCTTGAACTCACTGGAATCAAGTCTTCATCCTGCCATTCCAACAAGCCTGCTCTTGTCAAGGTCACCAGCAATGTCCACTGGGTAAGATCTAATGGCCAATTCCCATCCCGAGGTAATCCATCAGCAGCACTCAACAGCAGTCTCTCTCCTCTCCTTAAATCCTTCCTCCACCTGGCTTCTAGGGCACCACACTCGTTTTCCCCCCATTTCTGTCCTTCACCCATCCCATCCCCTGGCTTATTCCAAGTCAGCCAGGCTTTCTTGTGGTTCCTGGAGCAAGCCAGGAATGACCTTATCTCAGAGCCTTTGGACCCATGTTCCCTCTTTTGGGAATTCTTTTCTCTGGATATTAATCTAGTTTTTTCCTCCTTTCCTTCACCTCCCCCCCCCAACTTCACTGCTTTGTCTTTCTCCTTAACGCATATTATAATCAAATCTACCATATATTTTGCTGATTTGTAGTTTTGGTATCTATTTCACCTACTGTAAATTCCACAAAGGCAGGGATTTTTGCCTTTTTTATTCATAACTCTCTCCCCAGCCTCAGAATAGTGCTTAGCACATAATAGATGTTCAACAAGTATTTCTTAAGTAAGACCTAATAAGCCCTTTATTTTTTTTATGACACTTTGGGAATAAACTTTTGTAGAGCTGACACATTTTCAAGTATTAATCAGTTCATGTATATTTGGATGCCACTTGACTTTAAAGAATGATTGCTGGTGCTCCAAGGTCCCATATTGAGAGTACATCTAGGTACCTGTTTCAGTTAAGAGCTTAGTTTAAGACAAATATTTTACGCAGGTTATCTCATTTTATCCTCTCCAAAAATCTTTAAAGAAGGTACCACCCCAATTTTATAGAGGAGGAAACAGAGATTATAGAAAAAGTGTGCAAATTGTCCAAGGACACCAGCTGGTAAGTGCCAGGGCTGGCATTTGGGCACAGGCTGTCTGGTTGACCCCAAACTCCATATTGCACCTACTATTTACACTCTTTTTATTTACTTATCTTTATTTTTCAAGCTTTATTGAGGTATACTTTATATACAAAAAATGTACGCATAATTAATGAGCACATTTTGATGAATGTGGACATATGCATAGACCCATGATGCCATCACCATAATCCCTTGATTGATACTAATCATTTGTGGGATTGTATGTGTGTGTGTGTGTGTGTGTGTAGTAAAAGGTCTTGACGTAAGATCTATCTTTCTTAACATATTTTAAAGTGCACGGGACTATATTATTAACTATAGGTACTATGTAGTACAGCACATTTCTACAATTTATGCGTCTTGCGTAACTGAAACTTTACAAGACTGCTCAGCTAGTTTCTGAGCGGTCTTGTAAAGTTTCCTCTCGTTATTTGTCTTCACATAGTTCTGATGAACATATACATGGCTCTAAAGAGTTTCAGACAAATTAAAATTGAGTTTCAGGCTGTTGCTGCTTTATTCTTACAGACATGTCTACCCCAGTGTTAGCAAGGCTCTGGGCTAATCTAAATAAGGACTAAATAAATTCTCGAATAAGAACTCATATTCGCAGACTAAAGTTAGGGATATACTGGCATTCTTGCCTTGCCCATAAACCTCTCTCCCATCCAAGCTGTGCTCATCTATCAAGGCCCAGCGCAAACCCCACCCTCTACATTCAGCCAAATGTGATTGTTTTTCTCCTCTGAACCATGAAACTAATGCAGGCTCTCCTGTGAGCACCCACCTTACAGTGGTTTGATTTACAGCGGTTTGTATACATATCATGTCCCCACTAGGCTGGAAAGCATTGAGCAGGGACCATGCCACACTTCTATGTCTCCACATCACTGAGCACAAGAGCCTAATTTGTGCTTCAGGAATGAACCTTGGACTCCTTTTATTCATTCAATAAACAACTATCAAGTGCCGACCACGGGCCAGGCCCTGTCCTCAGCGTGGGAGGGCTATAGAACAGTGATTAACTCCTTCACCCTGTGCTTTCACAGTGTTCTCGGCCATGGGGCTGGTCTGTGAACCATTTGTTACCTGTCGGTGGTGAGATCAGTACAGAAACCGAGAGTAAGCAGTTTGAAACTTTCAGAGCTATTTTATATCTCCATGAAATCCAAGCTCGTGATACAGGGTTAGCAAATGCGGTTTGAGGTTTTAGGTTTTTGTAGAGGTCTCTTCCCATGACACAGCAGCGATGACAGAACAGTATTTTGGGATGATTATCCTGATTAAAAACTTGAACTGCTTTCTTCATTGACCAAGTCTTGCTTTAAAGAAAAACAGGTTGGCTGAACTAAACAACGCACTTTGTGGTGTAAGAACAGTTGCGAATTTATGCAGAGGTTAACGTGTTAAACTCAAGATTATCCTCTTTATTATTTTATGATACAGAAGCTGACCGAAACAATTGTTAATTCTGAGATATGCTGGGTTTCGAGGGGGAAATTCTGTTGGAAATATTAAAACTGCAAACTTTGAGCATTTCTGCAAGATGAGAAACCCGTCTTCCAACTTTCTTATTGTCTGACATCTTCATATTTTTAATAATCTTAGTATTCCATGCAAGGAAAAAAGTGATACTGTTTTTTAATGACAGAAACAAATGAAAGGGCAAAAATGGAAGTTAGAAACTTGGAATAGTTGAGTTTTTAAAAAGTATTATGACATTTCTCTGAACTTAACATTAATTATCAGTGAAGTAGGTGATAATTTAGATATTTCACACCTTTTCTTATCACCAGACAATCTATGAATTTGATAGAACATTTGGACTTTGATTTTCCACAAAAAAAAGTTCTTGGAGCTAGAATCTATTTTTTTCATCCAAAGATAATACAATTTTAGCTAAAATTTTATAGAATAAACAGTTAAAACTGGCTGCTAATGAAAGATTGAAGATGAATTATTTTGGATGAGTCAATAAATATCCTGAGCTTGCTAAAATTGCTTTAGCATCTCTATTCCATTTCTATCCACATACTTCTGTGATGCTGGTTTCTCTGTTCTATTAATAAGACAAAATAGAGAAGCAGTTTACATTTATTCTCAGTAAGTTGCGTTGCCACAAATCTAACATATATTAGCTAAATTAACAAGAAAGAAACAGCTCGTTTTTCCCACTAAAAACTTTAAGTATTGACAAGCATGTGGGTGTTTGTTCAAAGTGTTTATTTGTTTGCATAGAGGTATTTAACAGGAGAAATCATTATTTCCATCACAGCTGGTTTTTGACTATGATTATAGTGATCATTGTGGGTGGAGGCTGCAACTTTTGGGAACAGATAGAAAGATTGGATGATGTATAAACTGAATCCAGCCACCTGAGCCATATAATACCCTTCTTCCTTTTACGTTGAGGATCATGGCCTAGAAACTTCAAACACGTTCAGAATGTAAAATAACAACAACAACAAAAACCTAAACAAACAACAGAAAGCAAATGACAAAGAGACAGAGGACAGAGAGAGAGAATGTCCCATCTGAGTCACCAACAAACCCACAGTCAGCAGCCCAGTTGGGTCATTTTATGATCTCAAGCAAACAAAGGAAGCAACTTCAAAGATCATATGAAAAGGTAGGTACTCTCCCCCTCCAAATTACGAAGACTGCAGACATTTCTTAGTGGGTAAGCATCTTTCAGCCTGGGGAGGACTTAGAATTGAGAAGAGAAATGTTCAAGAGAAAGAAGCACTTACTATTTAAGTACGTTTTAAGGTGGAGGGGTCCATCCAGATTGGGAGGAAGGCAGGACCACCACCTTCCTCCCCCTCCTTCTCGCTTCCAGTCAGCAGGATTTCCCATGACCCCTGGGGTGGGTCAGAGCTTCGGCTTCGGATTTGAAGGAGCATGGGGTTTAACTGTGCCATCTTTGCTTCCAGAGATGTGATCTGTGATAAGTTCTTTGTTCCTCTACACCTCGTTATTATCTATACATGGTACCCATCTGATAGTATCGTAAGGACTAGAGAATACGCGTGGACTGTTGGTACAGAATAAGCGCTTAATAAAGAGCAGCTCTTCCAGTTGTCCACTGCTAAGGAACAAACCACACCAAGTGTTGTCATGTAAAACAACAACCTTTTTCTCATGCTCATGGCATTTTCTGGAGCAGGAATTCAAAAAGGGCCAATAGAAACCGCTCTTCTCTTTTCCACAACGATGTCTGGGGTCTTAGCTGGAGTGACGGGAACAGCCAGAGGTAAATGGAATGGATGGAGCTGGGGTTGGAGGATTTACTGCCAAGATGGTGTCTTCACTTACGTATCTGAGTTGGGATGACTAGAGAATGGGCCCGGCTAGGATTGTTGACTGGAGTCCTCACCTGTGGCCTCCCCATGTTGCGTGGGCTTCCTTAGAGCCTTGGCAACCTCAGAGTAGTCAAACTTCTTAATGGCAGTGCAGAGCTCTTAGTATCAAAAGGTACTGTGGCAGTTTTAAATTATGGCCCCAAATTATTGATAGTCCTTCCATTAAGACATCTCTGATGAGGGGCGCCTGGGTGGCTCAGTCGGTTAAGCGGCCAACTTCGGCTCAGATCATGATCTCGCGGTCTGTGGGTTTGAGCCCCGCGTCGGGCTCTGTGCTGACAGCTCAGAGCCTGGAGCCTGTTTCAGATTCTGTGTCTCCCTCTTTCTCTGACCCTCCCCTGTTCATGCTCTCTCTCTCTCTCTGTCTCAAAAATAAATAAATGTTAAAAAAAAAATTAAAAAACAAAGACATCTCTGATGAAGTCTTTGAAGACAAAAAAATGCATCAATGCTAGAAAACTCTCAAAGTCCCATTTACTACATGAGGAATGCAGGAGTAATAGAATAAATTATCAGAATTTCTGGGGATGGACAATGTGTGAATTTGGGATTTAAAGATGTTAGGACTCGGTCCCTAATTATCCTTGGCTTTTGGTGATTCTTGAGTAGGGCTGTTCCAACCCTCTCCTGCTTCCTCCTGTCCTAGAGCTTCTGCCTCCTGGGGTAATTTCTGCTCTTGCTGTGGCTACTTCGGCCATTGGCAAGCTCTGCTCTTGCTCTCCGACTTCCTGATCTGCAAGCCCCCTTGGCCACTGCTCTGACCCCTTCTCTGCCTTCAGTTTACATTCTATGTTTTCTTCTGAGGCCACAATAATGGGAGGTCAGGAAACACAGGTAAATCATAGAGGTTTGTGTGCCAATGCAGAACCTGATGAGGTGAGTAGAGATTGCTCAGCCCTTACTGTAAGGTTAGCACCAAGTAAAATCATGCGTTTGTTTCTTGAAACAAAACTATCTTGAAGACACTGAAGACTTTAAAAGCAGAGTGCTATGATTTTGCATATGCATAAACACATACATTTATACATAATGATTCTTTTAAGAAGAATGTCACTTACCCTATTATTTTTCTTCTTTCTGGCAGGCATCGTTGGTTTATACTGCTGGCTAGTCAACTATTAAAGGGAATTGCTGTTTGTGGTTTATTAAGAGAGTCAATACCTTCAAAGATTTAGGTCTCTCCAGAGGCAGAGAGCTGCCTACTGAACTCAGTGTGGGTAGAGGATGATGGGAGTGTGGACAAGCTCACAGGCAGTTGACACGGCTGCCTTCTGGTCACCTCAGGCACTTCTGGCTCTGCCTGGCTCTTTTTCAGGTACTTGTTGTTTACCCAGAAGAATCAGAAGACTGAGTGGGTGAGTCTGCATGAACCATCACCACATCTGAGGATGAATTCATCCCTGTGTAACGAGCATCTATCATCAGGAGATAATTTGGTGGTAGGGACCCTAAAATTCAACGAGAACCTTTTCCTTTAGCTTGGTTTGTGTGTGTGTGTGTGTTCTCTTGGCACTCATCAATTTTGTCTCTTAGCTTGTTAAGTGCCTGCACTTTGAGCCTTCTTTTTTTCTTTGTAACTTTTATGACAATTATAATTGAGCTTTATAAAAATCTCCTCCAATCCCATAGGCTTTTGGACATCGTCTCTCTGTTTGAGGTTAGGTTTAGGAGCTTCTTCCACATGCAGTTTTTACTTTAGGAGTTGTTTTGGAATTTCTCTGGAAACCACACTGAGTCAGAACGAAACCTTTTTAGAACATCTTCCTAAATTGAATATGATAGCAGAGCAGATCCATCCAAGGGGCATGCTTGAGGAAAAAGATTCAAATGCTGGTCAGTTAAATATGGGAATTTGTTCTGCTGAGGGGACCTTGTAGACTGAGGACAAAACCTGAAACGCTTGGGGATTTTTCGTTGCTGTTAGGTTGGAGTGAAATAAAGGATTGCGGCAGTGAAAATAGGGAACAGAGACATGGCTGGGAGGACACAGAAGGAAGAATCTGGAGAGGGAAAAGGGAGTGAGTGGAGAAGCATGATTAAGCTTAGCTGCAAAGTGTGATATAACCTTCTCCTTAGACTTCCCATAAAATCTATAAAATTGGTTTTATAGCTAGATTTTTCTTTTGGCCAATAACCTTTTTATTTTAGGTCAGTTTTAGATTTACAGACAAGATATGAAATGAACTAACATTGGTACATTATTATTAACTAAAGTCCATGCTTTATTTAGATTTCCTTCGTTTTTTACCTGATGTCCTTTAAAAAATTTTTTTTTTCTGTTCCAGTATCCCATCCATCAAAATGCCACATTACATAGTAGTCATGTCTCCTTAGGCTCCTCTTGGCTGTGACAGTTTCTCAGACTTGCTTGTTTTTGCTTCCCTTGAGAATGTTGAGGAATACTGGTCAAGTACATTGTAAAATGTCCCTCAGTTGGGACTTGTCTAATGTTTTCCGTGATTAGATTGGGATTACAAGTTTTTGAAAGGAAGGCTACAAAGACAACGTGATACTCTCATCATAGTATATCAAAGGTACATACTACCAACATGGCTTGCTGCTGTTGAAGTTGACCTTGATTACCTGTTTGTCAAGATTCTCCACCATACAGTTATTTTGTGAGAGGAAGTCACTATGCACAGCCCACACTTAAGGGATGGTGAGGTAGGCTCCACCTCCTTGAGAGCAGAGTATCTATATAAATTATTTTGAATTCTGAACAGACTTGTTTCTTCTCATTTATTTATTTACTTAATCATTTATTTACATCAGTATGAACTCATGGATATTCATTTTATACTTTGGGTTATAATGCAATATTACTTTATTGATTTCGTTTCTCAAATTGTTCCAGCTTTGACCTTTGGGAGTTCTTTCAGTTGGCTCTTGTGTCCATTTGACATATCCCTTAATTGTGTATGTGTGTATGTTAGCACTTCCTTACTTTCTGGAACTATTAAGATTCTCCAGGCTCATCTTGTCTATTTTCTACCCAGCCCTAGAATCAGCAGTTTTTCCAAGAAGCCATGGTTTATTTATTGAACAACGGTATTAGACACCAAGTTCTGGTTGCTAGGTGTGCTTGTTGCTCTTGGGGTGTCACGGCTTCCAGGCTGTCTCAGCCGACAGGGCAAGGAGATAGATGTGTGCATTTCATCCTGTGTATACACATATCTATAAATATTTCTATATATAACCATCTATATCTATGTTAAGCTACACATCCATTTATACTGAGGTCTCAGACCCTAACCCATTGTCTTATGGGTGATTCTAGTCTTCTCCCCTTGCTTACCTGTAAACTCCCACTCTAACGCTGAGACACCATCCATCTACTAAATTGTTCCATTTCAGTACACATGTATAGTGGCATCAGAATTGCTAACCTGTACCTCTGTGGGAAACCTCTTTTTCAACTAGAGTGCAGTGCTTGTGTATGGTTTCTTCTACTTTTGGTCTCACAGACTCTGCTCACATCTAAAGTTACTTGGGTCAGCATCTCTTTCCCCTATACTCTGCGATGAAATTGTTTCCAGCATCTGTAATACATTAGATTGTTTTGTCACGTTCAGCATTCCATCCTAGGATTCCCTGTACTACAAGATGTTTTAAACATTTGCATGCATTAAGGTTCACTTTTTGTGCTGTAGAGTTCCACAGGTTTTGACAAGTGCATAGTGTCATTTATCCACCATTACAGTATCATACAGAATGGTTTCACTATCGTAAAAAAAAAAAAAAAAAAATCCCATGCTTCACCTGTTTAATCCCCTCCCCAGCTCATGAAAACCACCACTCTTCTTTGCCTTTTGAAGTTAGATTTTTGGCCAGAAGGTACAAAGGGGGAAATGTATCACTGTGCCGGATGTGGCCTCAAGATGGAACAGGAGAGGAACAGAGGGCACCATTGGGAGCCCAGAGATATGTGGATCCTTGTTATAGGAATCAACAATCTGGGTTTTATGCCCCAAACCAGAGTTGAATCCACTTATTCTTATGGTCACTTTATTCTGTATTGATTTTAAAAAAAATTTAGTGAATACCTACTATGTGCTAGGTGCTAAGAAGACAATGAAGAATAAGATGGTGTTCCTCTCCTTGTAGAACATATACTTTAAGTTAATTAGTAAGTTGGAGGGAAGGTAAAGAAAAGTATTTGTTTTTTCACCTAATTAAAAATGTATTCAACATCTCCCACTGAAGCTTTCTGACCTATTTTTTTGCTTAGGATCATGACAGAAGTTAATGTTTCAGAGAGACAATTATAGAAGAACTCAAGATTGGGGACTCAGTAGTTAAGAAGCACCAACCTGAAGCATGTGCCACTGTGAGGTCCAGGCCCGCTAGCAAGGCCTGTGGTCTCTACAGTCAGCCTGGCCTCCCAGCCCAGGCTGCCCTATGCCCCCAACCCCCTCCTCATTTAATCCAAACTCACTGGTCCTGAAGTCAGTCCATCACTGGGCAGAACCCTGGGCAGTGCCAGAACTTACTGTGTCAGCTGTAGACCCCCACATGGAAAGGGAAAATACTCCTCTCAACCTCACCATGCTCCTTAGATATTGGGGTCCCTCCCGTGCTGCGTCCTCCAATGCAGCCTGAAGGGATACCTGGGAAGCAGAATAATGGAAAGAAACCCATTCTGCTTCAAGGGAAACAAAGACCTGTGCCAGGAATCAACTGGGGGCTATTAACTGAGGCTGGTGTTCCAGTTCAGTTACGTAGACCCTGACACCCAGTCCTGCCTCTTGAACTCCCAGACGGCTGTTGGCTCCCAGCCCTTGCTGTGGCTCTGGCTGGGGTTTTGCCACAAAAGGAAACTGTTTTAACATTTCTTAAGGATGGACATTTCCATTGCCTGGAGCAAGAGGGCTCTCTCTTTGTAAAGGTTTTTGTTTTGTTTTGTTTTTTAATGGATAAGAGACGTCAGTGTGCTGCCCATTTCTTTCAGGTTTAATAAAGTCTGCAATCACTGGTCCTTGCTGGGATTTGTCTGAACTCCCCAAAGATCACTGGATATTGAGTACATCATCTGTTCACTCCTCTGTTGAACATTTACTTAGTGTAAGCAGTAAGGCTGGCAGGTGATACCACCGTGAATCAGACAGACGCACCACCCCCCCGGAACACAGTCTCTCCGAAGCGTTCACAGAATGGCTGGTTTTACTTCAGGCAGAGCAGCGGCATAGCGTGGAGATGAGGAACAAGGATTAGGAGCTCCCGCTCTGCCATTTAGCAATGGCGGCGGGACCCTTGCAAAAGTTACTTTACCTCTCTGGGTCTTGGTTTCCTTGACTGGAAGGTAGGGTTAATAGTAGTGCCCTGTCAGGAGATTTGGGGGGAGGATTAAATAAATTTAACCATGTGAAGCCTTTAGAACACACATTTTAACATGTCTGGTACATAGTAAGCCCTCAAAGATGTTTGCAGTTATGATTATGCTCATGTTATTTTTTCTGTACCAGATTAATGCTTTCCATTATGTAATTCAATGATGACACAAACTTTTAAATTACAGATGTCAGGGAGAGACTCAGGGAGGTTATGGAGCTTTACCAAGGACTCAAGGAGCGTTAGACCCAGTGGGTAAGTCTAGAGTTCATGCTTTCAGCGATTCTATATGTGTTCCAGACATCCATGTTTTCTGGAAACTAAAACTCTTCGATGCTAGCATTTCTAGCCAAAAGTGTCAATACAATGTTCTCACACTGCTGTCGTCTCACCTACGAGCAATTTTAAGACATCACTGATTTCATGAAGCAGTCTAGATTGGAGAAGCAGTCTAGATTATGAAAAATAAGTGTATATTTATAATTGATAAGTAGTAAAAGAGGGTAATATTATATAACTTCTTCTGAGTGCATTCTATGAGTCAAGCATGGACATTCTTTCCATATATTTTTTAAATTTTTTTAATATTTATTTATTTCTGAGACAGAGAGAGACAGAGCATGAGTGGAGGAAGGGCAGAGAGAGAGGGAGACACAGAATCCGAAGTAGGCTCCAGGCTCTGAGCTGTCAGCACAGAGTCCGACACGGGGCTCGAACTCACAAACCACGAGATCATGACCTGAGCCGAAGTTGGACGCTCAACCGACTGAGCCAGCCAGGCGCCCCAATTCTTTCCATATTTTAATGTATTTTTTTTTAATTTTTTTTAACGTTTATTCATTTTTGAGACAGAGAGAGACAGAGCATGAATGGGGGAGGGTCAGAGAGAGGGAGACACAGAATCTGAAACAGGCTCCAGGCCCTGAGCTGTCAGCACAGAGCCCGACGGGGGGCTCAAACTCATGGACCGCGAAATCATGACCTGAGCTGAAGTTGGCCGCTTAACAGACTGAGCCACCCAGGCACTCCCATATTTTAATGTATTTAATCATCATAACAAAACTATGAAATAGAGAACTATTATCTTTCTTTTTTAGGTGAGGAAACAAAGGCAAATAGAAGTTAAATAACTTGTTTAAACCCCAAAGCCAGAAGCAGGTTCGGAATTTGATCCCAAACTGATACCAAAACTTATGCTCTTAACTACTATAACTAAATGGTCTGTAAGACTCAAGCATGAGCGATACAGAGTGCTTTGCAGGTGGAGAGAATGATGTGAACATCATTTCTGGTCTTGGAGGACAGAAAATGCATGATGAGGTTAAAAAAAAAAACGTTTAGCTTGACTAAAGGGGTAATGGGAGAAAAATAGAAGGATGGGGCTCCTACTGTTAAACCAAGGAATCTAGGTGGATCTAAAGAAAAGGTAAATTAAAGCCTGCAGACTTCAGTTTATGTATATGTGCATGTATAGGTACATACATATATTGGCATGCATATGTACATATAGGTATCAGTATATGTGTGTTTGTGCACTCATGTGTTTGTGTGTATATATATACATATGTACTTTATGTGTGATGTATGCATATTATGTATAACATGTATTATATGTGTGTCTTATAAATATCAGATATGTGGGGACACCTGGGTGGCTTAGTTGGTTAAACGTACCACTCTTGATTTTAGCTCAGGTCATGATCTCATGGTTTGTAATTCGAGCCCCACATGGGGCTCCATGCTGACAGTGCAGAGCCTGATTGGGATTCTTTCTCTCCTCTCTCTCTGCCCCTCTCCTGATTGTGCACTCACACACTCTCTCTCTCTCTCAAAATAAATAAACTTGTATAAATGTGTGTACTACATGCTTATATATATATATAATATATGTATATATATTAGTAATTGTGTATATAAATCCTTCTAACTATATAGCAAATTCTCCCCAGGAACTTGGTACATTTCTCAGAGAGACAGAGAAGAAAAACACTTCGAAATTTTATATTAATGCATTTAATTCAACAAAGATGTTTGTTTGAAAATCAGTATATTATTTTGAGTATTACTTTTAGGGGGAAAAGGGCCAATCTACTTAAAATTTTTTTTTTATATTTTCAATTATATTATAGGCAAGGCTTTTTAATTATCGTCTATATATATATTATATATAAATATACATGTGTATTATATAATATGTAAATATATATAATATATACACACATATAATATATTATAATATATTTAATATTTAAATTTAATATATTTAATATATTAATATTATTAATATTATTTAAATATATTATATATTAATGAAATATATTAATATTAATATTATTTATATAATATATAATATACTATATATTTTTATATATTATATTAATTAAATATATTAATATTAATATTAAATAATATTAATATTATTTAATAATTTAATATTACTTATTTAATATATTAATATTATTGATATTAATATTTAATATTATATTTGATATAATTATATGTGTGCATATATTATATATATTTACATATTATATAATATTGTATATTATATATTATGTATATAATATATAAAATATATAAAATATTATAATATAATATATATTATATTATATATATATATTTTTCTTTTCCAAAGCCAACACGTATTATTTTTGCAATCAGAAAAGTGATGCCATGCTGGACATGCAAACTTTATTTAGGCACTGAAACATTCTGTCTTATCTGCAGTACTTTCATAAGGATTTTCAATTCCATCATAATAAGTCCCTTCCGTCTATTGACACAGCATCTTCTGGGGAGTGTCAACATCATCTATTTAGACCTCAGAAGAATCCTCGGAGATGATATTTTTGCTTAGCGCTGATTGCTATGTTGAACAGAAGATGGGATGGCTGGCAGATTTTCATCCTATTTGAACGGCTGAAAAGCGTTGCTCTAGGGATCAGCAGTGATTCATCCAGGGCTAAGCAGAGAGTACAAGAGTTGGCAGGAGGCCCAAGAAGCCCCATGTTCTCGTTGAATAAGCAGATGTCTAGACATGGTGTCCAGAATGTCCACATCACTGTAAAGTGATGACTCAGAGACAGCCAGTCCACAAATACTGGCACATTTGCAGTGTAACGTGTGACCTTTCATTTTACATTTGAAACTCAAATGTGAGTGGAAAGAATTGCTCCAAAATATTTTTCTGGTTTCTAATAAACTACTACATCTTATTTGTTGGAAAACTCACCAATTTATTTGTGGTTAGAACAGTTCAATCAAAGTTCTCCACTATATCTAGGTTGAAGTATATTAATAAATCAGTATCTCTAACAGAAATATACTGCATCAAAATTTTAGAAGTTTCCTATGATCTTAGCATTTAAAAAATAGGTATAAGCTTTATTTCCATTTATGACATAGCTAGGAAACTAAGAACAATTCACTTGAATTTTTGACTATAGTAGTTTTTACTTGATGGTAATTATATTTACTGTTTCTCTCCAAGTCCCTAGGAAACCTTTGTTTTACTGAGTTTAAATAGCTTATATTAGAATTTATCATGTAAAACTAGAGTATAAAAACTAAGAATAATTTCTGCATATTGTTTAATTCGAGAAGATAATATTCGAACATAGATCCATCTGATTCTGAACAGATCTCCAATAATACTAACATTACTTAAAGTTTTTTTCGGGACACCTTGGTGGCTCAGTCAGTTGGGCATCCGACTTCAGCTCAGGTCATGATCTCACAGCTCATAGGTTCGAGCCCCGCACTGGGCTCTGTGCTGACAGCTCAGAGCCTGGAGCATGCTTCAGATGCTGTGAACCTCTCTCTCTCTGCCCCTACCCTGCTCACACTGTGTCTCTCTCTTTCAAAATTAAATAAACATTAAAAAAATTAAAAAATATAAAGTTGTTTTTCTTATTTTGTGAACCTTCACACGAGTCACTGAATTTCTAGAAAATGAAATCTGTAATATGATCATACTGTATATGGATTTTGGTAGGAGATTAATTTTGCATGTTTTGGAGCACATAAAAGTATTTGTATTAATAACACTGAAAAGTGCCCACAACCAGGCATTGTGGAGACTTGCCAAGTACAATTTTGAGGTATGTGTATTTTTCTGATTCAAGCAGGGTACATTTAGTAGTTCAGCAATTCCCCTTCATTATTGATTGAATTCTCTCTATCAATATGACCTTGTTCCCAAGGGCCTCTCATCAATAACTGACACTAGAAATGGGTGGGATTGATGTAAGGTAAGTGGATAATCCTATTCTACCAATTTTATGATATAGTCACTGGAACCAGGAACTACTACACAGAGATATCAAAGTTCCCTAGGTCATATTCTGAATACCACACTTTAAGAGCGTGCATTCTTTTTTTTAAACAGTTTTTTTTTTTTTCAACGTTTATTTATTTTTGGGACAGAGAGAGACAGAGCATGAACGGGGGAGGGGCAGAGAGAGAGGGAGACGCAGAATCTGAAACAGGCTCCAGGCTCTGAGCCATCAGCCCAGAGCCTGACGTGGGGCTCGAACTCACGGACTGTGAGATCGTGACCTGGCTGAAGTCGGACGCTTAACCGACTGCGCCACCCAGACGCCCCAAGAGCGTGCATTCTTAAAATGAAAAATTGGAGAAAAGAATATTAGCACCAGGCAGGCATTGTGACATACTGAGCCTACCTACCCTGTTGTAACTTTCACACAATCCATAGACGAAACTACTGACCCATGTGACACAACCACTAATCAGGCCAGCTGTGAGCATCTCAGTACTGAATAATGATCCTAATTATGCTCAGTCACAAGGTAGGACAAACAAAACATCTTTCATATTCCCTTTTTACTCACTGACCTAGACGTCATGTTTTGGGTTCCAGTATTGGATGGGTGATTTAATGCATTCCATATCACACTGGAACCATCTGTTGATTTGAGCCCACATTCTGCACACTGAGGGTCTCTTATGACTAGTTTCTTAGATTGTAACTAAAAACTTTTGAGTCTCACATATGGATGTGACCTGTACAAAAATCTCTGTACAAAATATCTCTGACCAGGACTAGAGTCTTTAATATGAGGCATTCTCCAAGATATAAAGCTTATTTCCTGGTGAAATAAAATGGCTTCTGAATTTTTGGCATTGACAGGGAAATATGGTGAGGACAATTTATCCTAGAAGCTAGAGAGACCATGAATGTAGGAGGTCATTCAAGTAATCTTATTATCAATACATCATCATGGTCTCAGATGTACTTTCAACACAAGGTACCTCCTATCCCTGGATTAAGCAGAAACTTGTAGCAAATGCTAACTTTTTGGTAGCAGGTGCCTAATGTGCTCTAATTTTAATCTTAATCTATTCAAGTAATCAACCATTATAACCAACACCCCCTACTTCCTTGGACCTTACTACGTACGCTAGAGTTGTGGGACAGTATTCTTCCTTTATGTAGTTAGCATGGTCTTCTCCAGCTTCACATCTTGATGTTTCTCTGTTCTCTTCCCAGATGCCATCCCTTCTGAAGTGCACTCTTGGCTTCCATTTTCCCTTAGTCCATTTTCTTCTATTTTAAACACTAGGAATGGCTCATTGAGTATGAATATAGAACATTCTAATTCTGTAACCATTACAATAAGCAGAGTCAGATGCCAGGTTAAGAAAATGGCAGCTGCTCATATCTCCATTCAGGAGAAGCCTCTCTCACACCAGGATGAAGAGCACCACAAGGATATTTTTACTGTGACACATTTGATTCCTATTGTAGTCCCCTTTCCCATAGGGCATTCCTTTACGGGATGAACTGCTTCATCGTGAGTTTCAGCTAAGGCTTTTCAGAGTATGGGCATAGTCACTGCTTTTGGGTCATGAGTCATGTATCTTCCTCAATTCCTGGAGGCAGAATTACCTACAGCGTAACATCAGAGAAGGCCAAATTTTGGCTCAGAATAACTCTTGACTGTACTACCTTGAAATGTCATTCATTAATTCATGCATTTATTCATTCAACAAATATTTATTGAACACCTCCATGTGCTAGTCACTAAGCCAGGCATTGGTGATACAATGATGAGCAAAAACTACATCATTTCTGGCCTCAAGAAGCTTGCACTCTGCTTTATTGGGTTGGTGATTAATCAAATAATCATACAAATAAGTGGAAAATTTTCAACTGTGCTAAATGCTAAGAGCTCAGGGAAGGCTTTACTGATAAATGATGGTTGAAATGAAACCTGAAGAAATAACGGAGTTTGACTAGGTAACAAGAGAGGCAAAGAACTTCCCAGCCAGTGGCAACTGAATGTTCAAAGTCCCTGCATAAGAGCAATCAAGATGTGACCTGAATTAATTTGGTGGCCACAAGGTCATGGCTGAAGAGATGAGCAGGGGTCAAACTTACGCAGGGCCTTATAGACATACTACGGATTTGGTATTTATCTTCAAAGCAATGGAAAGCTATTGAAGTGGTTTAGTGGAGGGGAAAAGTGGTAAAGTGATCAGATCTGTGTTTTGAAAAGACCCCACTTTGGTGTTAGTGTAGGGTAAAGGTAGGTGAGGACTAAGATGAAAAGCTATAACCAGTTCAATCAGACCATTGGAGTTATCCAGGTGAGATATGAAAGAAGTCAATCTATTGGGATGGAAATGGAGAGAAGGTGGTAGATGCCAGGTATTTTTAGGACTCAGTGATGGTTTGACTATAAGAAATGAACAAATAGAGGTTTCAAGGATGAACAAAGACTACTTGGAAGGATCAAAGTTATTTTCAATATTGGAAAATATTCCAATACTTTGTGTTCATCTTTTGAGTTTACTTCAATACTATAATTTTTTTAAAGTGTATTTATTTGGGGGTGGGAAGGGGCAGAGAGAGAGGGAGAAGGAGAATCCCAAGCAGACTCCGTGCTGTTACTGCAGAGCCCAATGTGGGGCTTGAACTTATGAACTCTGAGATCATGACCTGAGCTGAAATCAAGAGTCAGTTGCTCAACAGACTGATCCATCCAGATGTCCCAATATTGTAATTTTTAAATAGACTGCTCTTGTCTTGAAAAATTAAGAAACTAAGATTTGCTAGGGAGAAATTAGTCCATAGTTAAGTGTAACTGTTGACCATCATGTTGGATGATGATCAGAGCTTCCCATTGGTTTGCTGGGAAGATCAAACATAGATTAAATGATGAACATTTCCTATAGAAATTAGAGTTTGGTAATATGTCGACTACCATTATCCAACCCTCACTTGAGAAACTGGTAAATTTCCTCTAATCCGTGTGGACATGAGTTCCTCTCTGTTGTTGATGGCTGCTTTGGTAATCATAGCTTCCTTCTGAACTATGACAAAGGACTCCTCTCAAACCAGTTCATCTGTGTTTGACACTTTCTCCAGTCAATTTCATTTTCAGATTATCTGCTGGGCAGTTTACCTGGTCACATTCCCTGTGAAATGCACCAGCTCATGTAATTTTGTTTGTTTTCTGAGGAAAGGTAACCCTGGAGAAGGCATTTTGTTAACAGACATTACATTTATCGTGGCCACTTTATTAGCTCAGACCCAGTCCTAGGGTTGTTAAAACATAAGTCTATTTTGTGTTTACTCTTCCTTGGACCTGTACCGCTGATAGTTCACTTGGGAATAAGAAAGATTTGCCTCGGAGCTTTATCAAACCTGGATCTGAGAAGACAAAATGATCAGATTGCTTCTTCCATATTCTGCCTTGTTCCAGTCACATTCAACTCAGAGAACTCAAACTCTCAGGGAATACACTGCACCCCACTGGAAAACACAGGGCTATGGGTTCTTTGCTACTCTTTAATAGCAACTGACTACTGTAAGAAGCATCTGGGTTCATGTTATCAAACATTTACTGAACATTTACTATATGTCAGACACTGTGCTTTGTGATTTACTTGCACTGAACAGTATTGATTGATATATAACATGCAGTAAGGTACATAAATCTTTATTATACAGTGTGAGTCTCAATGAATTTTTATAGATGTATGCACCTGCATAACCACCACCCAGATCATGATACAACATATTTCCAACACTCAGACTCCCTCATTCCCATTTCCCAGACAATACCTTTAACTTTTCCATGGCAGGTGTTATTCTGACCTCTCTCACCGTAGTTTAGTTTTGCCTGTTCTTGAACTTTATATAAATGGAACATTTTCTCCCAAGATGGCTCACTCATGTAAGCTGATGTGGACTGTCAGCTGAGCTGAGCGATGGAGGCCTTGGTTCCTATCCAAATGGGCTTTTTCATATGGCTTCTAATTCTTCATAGTATGGTAGTTGAGTTCCAAGGGTGACTATCCCAAGAGAGGTGGAAACTGTATGGTTTTTTTGTTTTTGTTTTTTTATGCTCTAGCCTTAAATGTGCCATGGCATTGCTTCTGCCATATTGAATTAGTCAAACAGCCACAGAGGTCCATCCAGGTTCAAGGAAGAGACCTGAGACATAGACCTTGATGGGACCATGCCAAAGGTTCTGAATGAACATATCATCTAGGAAATATTATGGAAAATACAATCTACCACACTTTACTTTTCACTCTGCTGATGATATCTTATAGTTAATAAAAGTTCTTAATTTCCTTACACCATACACAAAAATAAACTCAGAATGAATTAAAGACCTAAACGTGAGACGAGAAACCATAAAAATGTTAGAAGAGAGCACAAACAGTAATTTTTCAGAGATTGGCTACAGCAACATTTTTCTAGATATGTCTCCTAAGGCAAGAGAAATAAAAGAAGCGTAAAGTACTGGGGCTACATCAAAATAAAACCTGCACAACAAAGGAAATGATCAACAAAGCTAAAAGGCAACCTACTGAATGGGAGAAGATATTTGTAAATGACATATCCAACAAAGGGTTAGTATCCAAAATATATTAAGAACGGATACAATTCATCACCTGAAAACCAAATAATCCAATTAAAAAGTGGACAGATGACAACAAACAAACATTTCTCCAAAACAGACATCCAGATGGCCAACAAACGTATGAAAAGATGCTCAACGTCACTCATCATCAGGGAAATATAAATGAAAACTACAATGAGATATCAGCTCACACCACTCAGAATGGCTAAAATAAAAAACACAAGAAACAAGTCTTGGCAAGAATGTGGAGAAAAAGGAACTTTCTTACACTGTTGGTGGGAGTGCAAACTGGTGCAGCCACTGTGAATAACAGTACAGAGTTTTCTCAGAAAGTTAAAAATAGAACTACCGCATGATCCAACATCGTATTAATGGGTATTTACCCCTAAAAAACAAAAACACGAGTGCAGAGGGATACATGCACCCATATGTTTACTGAAGCATTATTTATAATAGCCAAAATGGAAGCAGCCCAAGTGTGTATCAACTGATGAATGGATAAAAAAGCTGTGGTGTGTGTGTGTGTGTGTGTGTATGTATACATATATGTATACACGTGTGTATATATATATATATATATATATATATATATACATACACACACACCATGGAATATTATCCAGTCATAAAAAACAATGAAATATTGCTATTTGCAACGGCATGGATGGAATTAGAGTATATTGTGCTAAATGAAATAAGTCAGTCAGAGAAAGACAAATACAACACGATTTCACTCATATGTGGAATTTAAGAAACAAAACAAACAAGCAAAGGACAAAAAGAAAGACAAACCAAGAAACAGATTCAACTCTAGAGAACAAACTGATGGTTACCATCAAGGGGAGGCGGGTGGGGCGATGGGTGAAATAGATGGAGGCGATTAAGAAAACACCTATCATCATGAGCACTGAGCAAAGTAAAGAATTGTTGAATCACTATATTGCACACTTGAAACTAATATAACATTGTATGTTAGCTATACTGGAATGAAAATTAAAAACTTTTGGGGCGCCTGGGTGGCTCAGTAGGTTGAGCCTCCGACTTCAGCTCAGGTCATGATCTCACAGTTTGTGGGTTCGAGCCCCGCATCAGGCTGTGTGCTGACCGCTGGCTCAGAGCCTGGAGCCTGCTTTCGATTCTGTGTCTCCTTCTCCCTCTGCCCCTCCCCCACTCACGCTCCGTCTCACTCTGTTTCTCAAAAATAAATAAATGTAAAAAAAAAAAATAATTAAAAACTTTAAAAACAAGTTCTTGATTTTGATGAAGTCCAATTTACCAACCTTTTCTCTTGTGGCCAATTCCTTGTGTGTGCTATTTATGAAAGCTTTGTCTACTTTAAAGTTGCATTACTGTCCTTAATCCTCATCACTATCCTCTAAGGTAGGTGCTCATGATATTACGAGACTGAATTTGTATAGAAGAGGAAATTGAAGCATGGAGAAGTTAACCACTTGCTCAAGACCTGACTGCAAAGTTCATGTTTTTGTCTCTCCTGTCACCCTCGCCCTCTTGGCACCTTAGAGCGAGTCCCTATTCCTGCCGCACCTATTCTGATCAGGCCCAATATCCCTGGGACCTTCTCAGAGCTGATGCTTCCTCTGGAAGCCCATTTGCCAATCTGTAGTTCCCTTCCGCTCCTCCAGAACAAATAGTCCACGGAAAACCTTTTCTCTCAAGCTCCCAGGTGATCTTGTAAGAAGTCATAAAGGAGAAAGCAGCTTCTCGGGTACATCTGAAATTAGATACACACGCGAAGCATTTTGTTTTGTATTTTTCCCGCTGCTGTTGTTACTTGGTTTGGTGTCCGGGCAGAAAAATAGGGTAAGGAAAGGGAAATGCATCATTTGAGTCCAAAGGACCCTAAAAGCGTGTTCTATTTTTAGGACTGAATATAAACAGCTATACAATCTTAAGCCTAATGATGAACAGGTCTGTAAGATAGAAGATGAGTATACAATACAGGTTCCATGTACTTTACCAGAGGATAAAATGAGCTGATGGATAGAAGTTAGCTCTGAGGGCAATGACTATAATGCTTCTTTACTCATACAAAAAGCAGCAAATCCCTGCCAAGAGGCGAGCCAGCAGGCAGAGTGGAGAACAGAGCCATTCGCTGGCCGGAACATATCTTAGGAAAGCTTTGTGATCCCAATAATGTCATCATACATAAACACCTATATTTTTATCCCAACTGTTACCAGGCTTTTGGAAGTCTGACAACATTCACAGTTGTTCTTTTCCTCACATGAACCACTAGGTAATTTAAAGTTAAGTGACTCAGAGAAGAGGGGAGGCATCTCGGGCCTGTGCTAGTTCCTTCTGCAGGTTTCCTACTAATAATAGGGAAGAGGTGGGAAGTACAATGGTGCTTTATGGGATAAAGTTTCCCTTCCTGACTCAGAACAATTTCAGTCTTGAATTAGTTATGTTAGGAGACGAAGCGAGAAAATTTTCCTTTAACTTCTTGCTTTACTTAGAGTGACAACATCATAGAATTATTGTAGTTGCTCTCTGGTTGCTAAATGGCAGTAATATGTATATAATAACACATAGGAAATAGGTTACGTGTAAAAATGTAAAGCATATACAGAAGGCCATTAATAAATATTCATTCACTGTCTCTTCTCTCTGATGAACTCCTTAGTTAAAAATTTAGATGTTTGAAAAAACACTGATTTCATACTATTGTGTTCCATCAGATAGATGAATGGAAGTGTAAGAATACCGAGCAAGTTTATCGTCTGAAGAAAACAAGAGCTGTGCAAACAACTGGATTTTGATATATTATATAATTGATCCGTCACAGCACAGGAGAAAAAGAGTGTCTAACTCCGCAGCGAGGTGAGAACCATATGTGATAACCCTAGAAAATAATTAATTAGCTAGAATATAACTGTGCTTTGCTATCGTGGAGACACTTGAAAATCAGCAAACTGTTAACTATTAGGAAGCAATACTTTGTGGCTGAACTGCTGCGAACTTCTCAGCGTCCTGAGCCGAACCAGTCGAGCGGCGACACAATGAGAGAAGAAGAAAGATGTAGGAATGAAATGTGAGAACCATTTCCTTTAAAATCAGGGGCAAAATAAAGATACCACTGTCACCAATTTTAGTCTAGTCAGTATTGTGCTGAAGGTTATAGCCAGAGCCGTAAGACAAAAATTGAATAGGTCTACGGATTGGAAAGGAAAAAAATAAAACTATGGTCATTTGCAGATAATATGACTATCTGCACATATAGGCACAGAAACCCCAAAAAACTCACAAGGAACGATATAAAAATCAGTTATATTTTCTGTATACTAGCAACAGTTAAAAATATACTTAAAAAAAGGATTTGCAATACAGAAAGAAAATTAAGGTAACTATAAATAGATTTAACAAGGTTGGGCAAAACCTTTAGAAAGAAAATTATTAACATTTATTGAAAAACATAAAGTAGGGGCACCCGGTGGCTCAGCTGGTTAAACATCTGACTCTTGATTTCGGCTCATGGTTCCTGGGCTTGAGCCTGCTGTCAGAGCAGAGCCTGCTTGGGATCCTCTCTCTCCTTCGTCTGTCTGCTCCTCCTTGGCTTGTGCTCTCTCTCCCTCAAAATAAATAAATAAACTTAAAAACAAAAAAGAAAAACATAAAATAATACCAAGCTATATCATGTTAATGGCAAGAGAAACAGAATATGGTGAAGACATCAGTTTTCTCCCAATTTGGTCTATAGGAAACGCCAATTTCAATCCAAATTCCAATAGGCTTTTCATGAGCCTTGACAGTCTGATCCCAAAACTTAACTGAAAAACCAAATTGCCAAGAATAGTCAAGATACTTCTAGAGAAGAGCAAAGTGTGGAAATGTGCTGCAAACAGATATTAAAATTTATTATAAAACTATAATTGCAAAAAGTATGGCAGTGGGACAGGGGTTGACAAAGAGATCAGAGGAACAGAATAGAAATAAAGATAAAACAAAGATAGAAACACGACATTTTACCACTATAGCAAGTCAGAGCAGTGGGCAAAGGGGAGTTTAGTCCATAAATGGTGCCAGGATGTGATTTTTTTTTCTATGGGAAAAAGTGGAAGTTGGATCCCTATTTCATACCAGATGCAAAAATCAACTCCTGGTATATTAAGTATGAAAAACAAAAACTTTTAAAATATTAGAAGAGAACATAAGAAAGTATCCTAATGATTTGGAATGTGGAGAGATGTCATAAATAAGATGTAAAAAAGCATACACATATACCAAAAATAAGAAAAAAATCATGAATTGATTTTAGTAAAGAAAGAAAATAAAAAGAAAGGGGGAGATATTTGAAACATACATTTGCTTAACAAAGGATTAAAGTTTAGTTTCATAATCATAATAACAACAATAATCCCTTCTGAATGAATAAAAAAAAGAGAAAATCTTGGCATAAAAATAGGCAAAAGACATGTAGAAACATTTTATTTTTTTTTAATGTTTATTTTTGAGAGAGAAAGAGAGGCAAGCGAGGGGAAGGGCCGAGAGAGAGGGAGAGAGAATCCAAAGCAGGTTCCGTGCTGTCAGCACAGAGCCCAAAGCGGGGGCTCAAACTCATGAACCACAAGAACATGACCTCAGTCAAAGTCAGACGTTTAGCCAACTGAGCCACCCAGGTGCCCAAGGCCCGGGGTAGCATTTTAGAAGAGGAAGTACAAATGACCAAAAAAGTTTTGAAAGATATTTAACCTCAATACTAATCAAGGAAACATAAATCCCTTAGGAGAACTGAGTGTGCGAAGCGTCCCAAGTTTTCACACCTCCCTGTGTCCGTGCTCTTTGGTAGTGCTCTCCCTCACTCATTCGGAACTTCACCATGTCCAACCTGACAATAGCAAATTTATTGCAAGCAGAGCTTGTACAAGCAATTGTGCATTTCTGTTCTTTCTCTTACTCTTCTCTCTAAGCCATGAGAATAAGCCTGGACTGTCCTACCAGATGATTCCATTAGTGGAATGGAGCTAAATCATGAGGCCATCCTAGAGCAGCCAACCCACTGATCACCTGACAGCTGTCTGCAGGCCTCAAGCAAGCCCAGGTGAGATCAGCAGAGCCTAGCCCAGATCAACAGAAGCATCCAGCCTACCCTTGACTAGTGAGAAATAAT
This sequence comes from Leopardus geoffroyi, assembly GCF_018350155.1. Taxonomy (NCBI): domain Eukaryota; kingdom Metazoa; phylum Chordata; class Mammalia; order Carnivora; family Felidae; genus Leopardus; species Leopardus geoffroyi. Next base: position 174,172,634 of record NC_059327.1, read on the forward strand.
AAATGGGTGTTGGTTTAAGACACTAAGTTTTGTGGTAGCTGGTATGCACCAGTGACTAGCTGCTCCTGGTACTATTTTAGACCCACGATACTGGCAATATTAAGAAGTCTGACAATGCCAAGAGTTAGTGAGACTATAAAGCGATGGGAATCCCTAACATACCAGTGGTACAAACTGATAAAAACCACTTTGGAAACTAATTGACCATTATCTTATAAATAGGAAAATACCTCATGGTTCAGCAGTACCATTCTTGGGTGTGGGTATACGCACTTTAGAAAAATGCATATTCCAGAGATATGCATGAGAATGTTCACAGCAATACCGCTTATAATAGCAAAAAAATGCAAACAAGCGTCTGACATCATAAAGGAAAAAATGTATAGTGTTTAGATAAAACGGAGCAGCGAGGGTGAAGAAACTAAAGGTGTATCAATATGGGGGGGGGGCGCCTGGGTGGCTCAGTCGGTTGAGCGCCCGACTTCGGCTCAGGTCATGATCTCACAGTTTGTGAGTTCGAGCCCCGCGTTGGGCTCTGTGCTGACAGCTCAGAGCCTGGAGACTGCTTCGGATTCTGCGTCTCCCTCTCTCTCTGCCCCTTCCCCGCTCCTGCTCTGTCTCTCATGAATAAACATTAAAAAAAAATTTATACAAAAAAAAAAAAAAGCGTATCAATATGGATTAATCTTACAAACAGAATATTGGTGAAAAAGACACGTGGAAGAAGAATGCAGCAGTAGAATACTATTTCTATAAAATTCAAAGGGACACAAAACTAAATAAATTGCTTAGAGATACATACAAATGTAATAAACTTATAAAAACACAAATCATTATCGCAAAATTCAGGATCGTGGGTTCTTTGGGGAAGATAGACTTCAACAAGTTTGATAAGATTCTATTTCTTAAGCAGGGTTAGTAGATACATATGTATTTGTTTTATTATTTTTTGTATCTTATCTGCTATACATTCATTCAAAAGAATCTATCTATCTATCTATCTATCATCTATCTAGGGATCCACTCTTTTGAAACATGATAAAAAGTAAAGAGGTAGAATTGGAAACATGCTTCTATAACTACGTCTACATCATTGTTGTCAGATGTCCAGGGCAGAGCCCATGGGATCTCACTAGCACTGTACTTCTTTGATGCCCTCATCAGGGAAAGATAATAGGCATATGCTTTATTTCCTGCTGGTTCTTTCCTCCAAAATTCACAGTTTCCAAAATATTTTATTTTGTTATTTTAAGCACATGCCCTTTCATGGTGACGTCAGATGACATTTTCTGAGCACATGAGCAGTGTGCTGCTTCCTGCACTAACAATGATGTGGAAATGCAGATGATTATTAACTCCTTGGAAGAATGAATGAAAAGAGACAATATGCATCAATAAACGTCAATAAACGTAGGAGAGTTACAATCCTCTCAAGTGTCCAAATTATTCTCTTATGTAGGAGAGGCTAGCCTTTTCAGAGCTTAGGGTTGCTTTTAGCCTGCAATCAGTCAACTGGTATCTACTGTTGGCCTTGAACTGTGCTGGACGATTAGAGTACAAAAACATACACTTACATACCCAAGAGAATTGAAAACATGGATCAATACAAAAACATACGCAAGAATGTTCATAGAAGCTTTATTCTAACAGCTAAAAAATGGAGGCAACCCAGATGTCCATCAACTGAAGAATGCATAAACAAAATGTGGTATATGCATACAATAGAATATTTTTCTATTGTAAGAAGAAGCGAGGTACTGACATATGCCACGACATGAATGAAAGAAGCCAGACGTATACTGTGTGATTCCATTTATACGAAATTAATGTCCAAAGTGGCAAGTCAATAGAGACAGAAAGTAGGTTAGTGGCTCCTCAGGCGCTAGAGTAATCAGAGTGTGATGGAAATGACTGCTAATGGGTATGGGGTTTCTTTCATAGGTGAGGGAAATGCTCTGGAATTAGATAATGGTGATGGTTGCACAACTTTGTGGGTATACCATAAACTACTGAATCTTTTACTCTAAAAGATAAATTTTCTGGTATGTGAATTATGACTAAAAGAAAAATCTAATCCATTCTGTTGGGCAGACAGTGGTTACTGGTGATGATGTGGGCAGGTGCCTGGAAGGAAGCACGAGAGGACTTCGGGGTGCGGATCATGTTCCGTCTCTTGTCCTGAGTTTTGATTACATGGCTCAGTCCACTTTGAGTTAGAACCGAGTGCTTAAGTGTACATTTTTGGGTATCTATTGTTATGGGTTGAACTGTGTTCCTCAAAAAGATATGTTCAACTCCTGCTACCTCAGGATGTGACCTTATTTGGAATTTGGCTTGTAGCAGGTGTAATTAGTTAGATGAGGTCACCCCAGAGTAGAGTGAGGCCTTCATGCCTATGACAAATGCCCTAGGAGAAGAGAAGAGAAACACAGAAGGAATAGGGCCGTGTGAAGACGGAAGCAGAAAAGTGGGGTAATGCTGCTACGAACCAAAGAAAGTGGGATCACCAGAAGCTGGAAGAGACAAGGAAGGATCCTGCCCTCCAGCCTCCAGAGGAGCCAGGCCCTGCTGGTACCTTAATGTCAGACTTTTAGCCTCCAGAACTGTGAGAGAATACATTTCTGTTGTTTTAAGCCACCACGTCTGTGGTTCTCTGCTCCAGCAGCCCTAGCAACCTAAAACATACAGTACGGATGACATCTTTAGGATTAAAAAAAAAAAAAAAATCACTTAAGGCTCATTCATTCATCAAATAGAAGTTACTACAGGGCGCCTGGCTGTAGTAGAACATGTAGTGGAGTGTGCAACTCTTGGTTTTGGGGTTGTGAGTTCGAGCCCCACATTGGGTGTAGAGATTACTTAAAACTAAAATCTTGGAGAAGAAGAAGGAGAAGAAGAAGGAGAAGAAGAAGAAAAGTTACTACAAAAGTAGCAAAGAGGCAGTTCTTGCTCTGTGTGGTGAGATCAGCAAAGGCTTCCCTGACAGGGAGATGTTTGGACTGAATTTTGAAGGATTGGTAGTTGTCCAGGTGTGAAAGGAAGAACTGTCACAAGACCGCCGTGCCCCCTGACATGTGGAGCTAATATTTTAGTGAGGGAGACCGGTACAAAACATACAAATGAGCAAACAACGGATTATAAACTGTGGTCATTATAATGTAAAGCTCACTGTACTGACAGCGTTCTCATGGGCTGGACTCCCAGGGGCTGGGTCATAGGTGGTGGCCCCGTGCAGCCCCGGGGTCTGCAGATCATTGGTAAACTGGACAGCACCAGACAGAGAAGCGATCGCTCTGTTCTCACCCTAGCGCTGTGTGGCTTGGGCAGGGCTTCTCACTTCTCTGGACCTCGCTTCCTAAATGTGAAAAGAGAAATGGAAGGAAAGGGATATATCTAAAATCCATTCTCATTCTAATCTGGTGAAATACATTGTTATATAAAGAGCGGCACAATTTGGTTAACTAAAGCAGAAACCACGGGACAGTAGCAGAAACGTGATAATTGTCAAAGGTTCATAGTACTCCATGTGGATTTTTTTTTTTTTTTTTCTTTTTAAGGTGGTGAAGTGGAGTTGTGGTATCTATTACAAAGAAAGGGAGCTGTCCCCTGTGATCTTGGGTTTTCAGACTGGAGAGAGCACGGTAACTCATTCTGAATGAGAAAAGCACTGGCTCTGAGACAGCCCCGTGCTCGCATTTCTGTCCTCTGTGGCAGCAGCTGTTCTCACTGTAGCCGTGTTCTTACCGCAATTGCTTCTGTTGTTCACGTATGTCTTAGGCTGGGGACGTAGAGATGGATGTCAGTGCCATTCTAGAGAAGGAAAATGAGAAGACAGCTTCTATGTAATGAAAGGACACCAGACTAGAAGTCAGAGATCTGGGTTCAAATCCCATTTCACCCAGTTCTTTGCTGTGCAACCTGGAGGAAGCACTTTGTACTGTCTCTGAGCCTCACTCTCCTCGTTCACAGTAGGGATAAAAACCCATTGCTCCCACCCACGGTAGTTATGGCAATTTAATTCACTTATGCATTTATCAAATATTTATGGAACACCCCACCATATATATCTATAGATATATAGATACATGTTAGATATAGATACAGCTGTTTGTCAGTCACTGCAGATATAACAATGGAGAAGACAACATGATCCCTGGTCCAATTTCAAGAAGTTTCTACTAGAAAGGAGAAGACAGGTGTTGATTAACAAGTAACGAATGCAGGACACCTGGGAGGCTCAGCCGATTAAGCGTCTGACTCTTGATTTTGGCTCAGGTCATGATCTCAGTGTTGTGGGAACAATCCCCATGTCAGGCTCCGTGCTGAGTGTGGAACCTGCTTGGGTTTCTCTCTCTCTCTCCCTTGCCCCTCTCCCCTGCTCATGCAGACTCTCTCTCTCTCTCTCTCTCTCTCTCAAATAAAATTTAAAAATTAAAAAAAAAAAAAAAACAAGTAAGGAATGCAATGAATGATATGAACTTCCAGCTCTATAGGGAGGTGGAAGATGAGTAGAAGCCTCTTGGTGAGGAAGAAAAAAGTAGCAGGAGGCAGAAAGAGTATTTGAAATGAGAGAAAGAAGACAATTCTGAGGTTTTGTTGATGTTGGCTATATCAGCAGTGAAAGAGTTGAATCAGGTATGAATTAGGTAAGATCATAGCTGAGACACAGTTTTTCCTGCAAGTGTGAACCTTGATTAGTGTCCTCCCGAACATGATCCACAATTTCATTTAACTTTTTTTTCAGATGTGAACTAAGAACCACAAAATGGGCTGATTTTTGTGCTTCCTTTTTTCAGAACATGAAATACTTAGCAAAACTCTAGAGTAATATGCCTTTCAAATTTCTCTGGTGTTCTGAATCACGCCACAGTTTTATTCTCTCTCAAGCTACTTCTGAAAATCTGAATAACATAACTGATTTTTGTCAAACATGATTTCTTAAGTATCTTTTGACCCTTGTGGTTGTGAAAATCACCACGATGTCTATAAAGGTACAAGTTGTACGGTTGCTGGATATCATTTATATCCTGCCAGTCATCAAAATCACTAAACTATTAAATAAGGGGTAGAGGAGAGGTGATTTGGCTAAAAAATTAAGGTTTCAAATGCCAGTAACTAAAGAGAATGTGGATTTTGCACTTAAAGCAAAATTTAAAAAAATATATTGCTTTGTAAACTCCAGGTACAATCAATAGCATTCTGTTTTTTCCAGTTGTTCTGTATGCAGTATCCTTTAGCCACAAGTGGCAGTTTAAATCTGATTTTAATGAATTAAAACAAAATAAAATGTAACATTCTGTTCCTCATTCTCATTACTCAGTTCAAGTGTTCGATATCTAGATGGGGTGAGTGGCTACGTATTCATACAGATCTGGATTGTTTTCATCATCACCCAAAGTTCTTCTGAATGGTACTGCCTTAAAAGGTCTACTCAGTAAAAAGAACTAGAAAGCATCCTCGCAGAAGCTTGGATAAAATGGGTTTTCCTTTATTCATTAAGAATCTGGAAAGTTACTTCTAGAAATTCTTATTCATTAAGAATCTGGAAAGTTACTTCTAGAAATACATCCTTTAAAATTTAGATATGCAGGGGCGCCTGGGTTGCTTAGTCGGTTAACAGTAGGACTCTTGACTTCAGCTCAGGTGGTGATCTCACGGTTCGTGGGTTCGAGCCCCACATTGGGCTCTGCAGTGACAGTGCAAAGCCAGCTTGGGATTCTCTCTCTCTCTCTCTCTCTCTCTCTCTCCACATCTCTCTACCCTCCCCCACTGGCTCTCTCCCTCTCTCTCTCAAAATAAATAAAGAAACTTTTTAAAAAATGTAGATATGCAGATAATGGTTAGTGAATAAGACTGTTTCTCATCACATTGTTACAGAAATCAGTGTAGATGCCCTTATTAAGAGAATAGTTAATGATTTACAGTCACTAAAATCATGTTTTTGGAGACCATTTAATGACATGAGAAAATGCTAATGATATTAGTTGAAAAAAAAAAAAAACCCAACAATGCAATATGACATCAAAACACTCCATGTGGTAATTTCTCAGTGATTAACTTATGATAAAATTTATTTTTGTGTAGTTTTTTCAATGAGCATAAACTAGTTGCTAGAGAAAACAAATATTTTTTAAATGTTTATTTATTTATTTATTTATTTATTTATTTAGAGAAAAAAAAGACTTGAGTGGATGAGGGGCAGAGAGAGAGAGAGAGAGAGAGGAGAGAGAGAGAGAGAGTCTCAAGCAGGCTCTATACTGTCAGCACAGAGTTCAAGGTGGGGCTTGATCTCAACAACCATGAACTCATGACCTGGGTGGAAATTAAGACTCAGATGCTTAACTGACGGAGCCACCCAGGCGCCTCAAGAAAAAAATTTTTGAAAAATACAAATACTTGAAATTTGGACAAATAGATGAGTAACATGCAAAGCACAAAGCAGATCCCCTGTGGACTCCCTCCAAGAGGGAATTGAAAAGTTGGTGGCATTAAGAGCATGTTGATAGCAATCTCCAGGTCTAGGAACTGTCTTCAGTCTGCCTTCATTCTTGTTACGCTTCGGGGATCTAATGCGTGTGATTAGGAAGAGAAGTTTGCGGGCTGGCAGCATTGAGGGAGGTGAGGCGGAAGTGAAGGGCAACGCACCAGACCATCTGCTGATGGCAAGAAGGAAGCCGTTTCAAACCCGGAAAGATCGAAACGTCACTGCATGAAAAGGAAGCTAACTCAAAATCTTACCTTTCTTCAGGTAAAAACCATGAAGTCATTTACAAAATCATTTTCTTCACCCAATCTCGATGATTTTAAAATAGACTCTCTTAACTTTTTACAAGTAATTTTATATAAGCAGCTTTCTGAAGACGTTCTCAACACTCAGGCAGATCCTTCCCTATCATTTTGTGGAAGGGATTTAGCAATTTCGTAAATGAATGCCAATCTTGCATACTTTACATTTGAGATGTATTTGTACTATACGTTTCCATATATAATGATTGATATGAAGACAAATGGAATATGTACACGCATAAGTATATTAACACTAGCTATTACAATGAACCAATTTTGCCCAGTCTTTCCTTTTCAATGGCTGTCTCACATACATGGATAATTTGAAGTTATCTAGTGAATGTGAAAAAGTAGCCAACTGAGAACATTGTTAAGGGACTGATTTAAAAGCTGAGTTCCTAGTGAAAATAAGAATACTGATCAGCATGACCGAGTGTGAATCCATGAACCACATTTACTCTGGCTGAGACCAGTACTGTGGGTTTTTGAGCTGGCGAATGGGAAAAGGCATGATGTTAGGCTGGGGAACATTTCTTGAGGGTATGATGAGAAGAGAGTGAATTAAAGAAGGTGTGGAGGGGCGCCTGGGTGGCTCAGTCAGTTAAGCGTTCGACTTCAGCTCAGGTCGCGATCTCACGGTTCGAGCCCTGCGTCGGGCTCTGTGCTGACGGCTCAGGGCCTGGCTCAGGGCCTGGAGCCTGCTTCCGATTCTGTCTCCCTCTCTCTCTCTCTGCCCTCTCCCACTCATGCTATCTCTCTCTGTCTCTCAAAAATAAACATTAAAAAAATTAAAAAAAAAAAAAAAAAGATGTTACTGAAAAAAAAGTTGTTGGGGTGCCTGGGTGGCTCAGTCTGTTAAGCGTCTGACTTCAGCTCAGGTCGTGGTCTCACGGTTTGTGGGTTTGAGCCCTGCGTCGGGCTCTGTGCTGGAGGCTAACAGCCTGGAGCCTGTTTCAGATTCTGTGTCTCCCTCTCTCTCTCTGCCCCTCCCCTGCTCACACTCTGTCAATCTCTCTCTCAAAAAATAGATAAACATTTAAAAACAACAACAACAAAAACAAGGTGTGGAGGAGCTAAAGGCAAATCCCATCCAACATTTTGCAATGTTGCCCCGAATCATGATGGATGCAATTCCCTACCACAATCCTAAAAGTCACCTTGTCATGGAGTGGCTGCTTGAGGTATGCTGTGGACCAAAGAACCCTTAGTATCAGTTGAGAGCTTGCCAAGTCACCTTGGTTCATATGACGATCAAATAATTTCAAGTTTTAATTTTAATCCCCGTGAGGAGATATGTGCTGCACTTCACCGTATTTTGCATCTAAAACATTTCAGCATTTCTCACATAATTTTGCTGCCAAGTGCTTAAGAGAGGTCGAGGAATTGATTTCTCCAAGTGGCATTTCAATATACTGTTTGCTGCTTCATGCCCATGACCTGAATGCATAGACACTCCTCGATTCCAAGAGAGGTAATTAAAACAAAACAAAACCAAAAACAAAGAAACAAACCCCAAAAACAAAAACAAAAAAAAAATTAAAAACAACAAACGAAAACCCCAAAAGCTGCATTAAGTTTACAAATCAAAGCATCAAAGTTCTTCATCAAGGGGCGCCTGGGTGGCCCAGTCGGTTAAGCTTCTGACTCTTGATTTCGGCTCAGGTCATGATGTCATGGTTTGGTGAGTTCGAGCCCTACATTGGGCTGTGCACCTCGGGAAGCTTACGGGATTCTCTCTCGTTCTCTCTCTCTCTCTCTCTCCGCCCCTCCCCCACTCATGCTTTCTCTGTCTCTCTCAAAATAAATAAATAAACCTTAATAAATAAATAAATAAAAAGTTCTTCATTGAGTCTCACGGTGGGGAGTGAGACGGGAGTGCACTGCTGGGTGGGGGAGGGATGTTCACTGCACTGAATCTCACCTTCGGCCAAGCATGTTTCTGGTGATACAGTTCTGCATGAGTGCTGAGCCCTGGGGCAGAACCTTAAAGCTCTATTTAGTGCATACCATGCATGAGCTGTCATTCATTTGTACTGTTGTGACTTCACGGGGTTTGCAGACACAGGGGGCACAGAGGCACTAAAGGAGTCCCAGGTCCCCAGGGCCTCCTGCAGCTCAGAAAGATAGAGAAATCTTGGAAAGCACGACCCTTGGGAGTAAAAGCAGAGGGTAGGAGTCCAAGAGGCTTTTCAGTTACCACCTGAGAAAGGAATTAGGGGCTCAAGCCAGGTCTCTACGGTACGCGTGGCTACGTACGGTCTTGGCAACCGAATGGCCCATATGGGATTCTCAGAACTCCAAAGACATTGGCAGCATCTGGATTATGTGGCAAGAGGGCCCTTGTCATCTCATAGCTTCTGTCCCGCCGCCCTGATTCATGCACTTCATGCTCCACCAGACCCCTCAAGTTCTCCCCGTGCCAGCCCACACGTGAGCTTGTCTCCTGGACCCCTTAGCCTTCCAAACTGCTAAATGACTTGAAAACCCTCTAGGATGCCAGGCTTTTTCCTGGAAAAACCCTAAACCTGGCTACATCTCCTAGGCTGCCTTCTTTATTCCCCCCCCCCCCCCAGGCACCGTAACAGAGCATCATTCAACTGAGCAGATTGGCCCATGAAAAATTCATGGGCTTCAGCTCCAGCTGTTCCCTCAGTGACACACAGCACTGCCTACACCAGTCCCCTCTCCTGTTCCCTTCAGTGACCGTGCAAACCTTCATCACTCTCAGAATCTCTAAGCATTGGCAAAAAGCGCCCTTCCCTCCAGTGAGTTTATTCTGATATCGTGCAATCTGGAGAGCTCTGTCCTCAGGATAGGAGGAAACGGGACTTGCAGAGTCCCAGGGGGAAGCGTACCTGGCAGCACACAATAAGGCAACACACCCCAGTGCTTAAAACCTGTCCCCCTCCCCTGCCACCGACCCCTGACTTTGGGTCTCCACGGTGTCAGCAGTCAGCACATTCGGGGCTAACTCTACCCCTCCCCAGGGAAAGAAAAGCAAGGTTGGATCTTGGTTGGCATGACTCAGGCTTCTGTGGGCGGGAGAGAAAAATCTCAAGCCATGCCCAGATCACGATTGACATAGGACACAGTCACGCCTGAGTGTGCATGTGTGTGTGAGCACTGGTTAGAGTGTACATGTGTGCTCTTCCATGCGAGTACACAGCCTCGTGGGCAGTGCGAGCTCATAAGCAGGGGAGGCTCTCCTCTGCTTTTCCAAGACTTGACCAGAAAGCCAGAATCTCTTGCCTTCGTGTCCTGGGATAAGTTAGTAAATGATGCCCTTGTGCAGTACACAACACAGATGCCTGTACTGATGGCTCTGACCATGGTCTCCTCAACACCCTTGTATCATTTCCTTCCCTTCCATTGTCAGAGGATGGCTTTGCGTCTGTTAATGTGAACCTCCTCAATTTTCTATTTCCTACCTGAAAGTATATTCACATCTGCACTTTTCTTTTGCCATTTCCCTTCAATTACAGAGCAAAAGGTATCTGCCTTTTGTTCATGGCCAACATATCCTACGTTATTGATCCCATCAGGAGCCTTCCCTAAACCTTGCTGCGTTAGCTGTCCCCCTCATCACATCTTCCTTTCTGTTTTCCAGTTGTCCCATAAAATGAACTCCATTTCATAAAAGCATTCTCCTGGCGCCCAAGGCCCCTCTACCACTCCTTTTCTTTTCTCTCTCAGCCACGCTCTGGAAAGAGAACTCTCTGGGACTATTTTTACTTCTTCGTCCACTGCGCTCTGGCTTCCCCCTCAGTGTTCTTTCACAGGGCCTCTGGAACCTCCATGGTGCCTGATTTGCCGGATAACTTTTCAGCCCTTATTTTGCTGGACTGTTTCATCCATTTGACACTGATGATCACTTCTATCTTCAGGAAAACCTTGCCTCGGTTGGCTTCTGCGGGTTAGGGTGAGGACCATGCCCAACATCTCTATCTAGAGGACCAGCTGCGCTCAGCTGGGCAATCCTGTGTTCTCCTGAGACACGGGAGATCGATCCACAGCCAAACCGTGGAGGTCATGCTGCACGGGGCCTGGGTGTGAGGAAGCTCTGGGAGGCCCCGGCCAAGATAAATAAGTAGTAAATAAGCAGCATATGGCAGAGAGAGTCGGAGAGAAAGAGAGATAGACAAAGACAGAGATAGAGACAAAGAGAAAACAGAGACAGAGAGAAGGGAGGAGACAGAGAGAGAGAGATGGGCTGAGAAACAGAGAGAGAGAGAGAGAGGAAGAAAGAGAGATATAGAAGGGAGACACGGACAGAAAGACAGAAAGACAGAGAGGAAGCACATACTTGCTAAGAGGTAGAAGTGAGAATGATGTGGCAGCCCAGAGAGCTGGAGAAGGCCCCTCACCTCTTACATTTACTCTTTATTGCTCCTGGTTCTAATTTGCTTGAGGACTTGAGGCTTGGCCCTTTTTGTATCCATGAGAGAGTTTACCCTTATAATACATTTAGTATTTATTGAGCTAGTGTTTAAATTTCTGTTGATGGCAGTCAAAAGGAAGCTTGACTAAAACAGACACCTTGTACCCTATAGAGCATGTCCTCTGAAATGTGCATTGTGGGTTTTACTGGGCCCAAGCCATGCGGTTCCCTCCTATAATTTTCTCTTGTTCTTTACTGAGAACAGCCATGCCAACGTATATCCACCTGGCTTTGAGGCTTTACCACCACATGGCCTGAGTCACTTACACACAATTTTCAGAAGAATGTGTGCCCATGAAACAAAACACAACTTCATGTCCAGGAAAGGAGGCCGGGACTATGGACACTATTGCTAACTTATTCATCAGATTTCACTGACATTTACCGAGCACGTTGGCAAAATTAGGACTTTGGTATGTGCAGCTCCTGACTGAGGATGAAAAAGATCAAACTGAACAATGGAAATTCTTCTCACCATCCCTAAAAAGAAAAAAAAAAAAAACACAACTATTTTAGTGATAGAATAATTTATTATAATTTATGACAATTTCAGGGTATTTGAAGTTCTTGATTCTCCTTTTATGGACTATTATGCTCAGCTATGACCCACAGTTTTGTCAACCCGTTTTCTCCTTCTTTCCCTCCTGCATACTCATCACTGTGCAGCCAACACCATGCAAATTCTCTCACAGAGCACTTGCTCATACACTTCCCTCACCTCTGCGATAATCCCCAGGACTCAGCCCGAATTGTTCCTTCTCTGCGAAGCCTTGCTCAGAGCTTCCGGCTGCAATCCTTTTGGTCTTCTTGGAATTTTTCTCTAGCCTAGTGGTTCTCAACCAGGGGTGATTTTGTCCCCCAGGAAACATTTGGCACTATCTGGAGATATTCTGGGTCGTCACAACTCAGGGTTTTGGAGGGAAGAGTTCTTCTGGCATTTAGTTCGTAGAGGCAGAGGATGCCGCTAAATATCCTACAATATTCAAAACAGCCACCCAACGAAGAATTATCTGGCCCATAATGTTTTCATAATTTTGAGAAACGCTTCAGTCTAGCCTGACTTTGGCACCCTGCAACCTATCAGTTGATTACTTATTATGGCATAGAGTCTTCGGGCTGGATGGCAACCTTCAGAAACCAGCTTATCACCCCCCTGAATTTTATGGGTAAGAAGACTAACCAAAGAGAAGCTGCTGAAAGTCAGAGTGAGTTACTGGCAGGACTCTACACTCTCCCCCAAACCTTTGACCATTTCTACTCTGCCATGCTGTTGTTTCCTTCTTTCCAGGTATAGTGAAGTTTCTTTTTTCTTTAAAAAAAAAAATTTTTTTTTTAAACATTTATTCATTTTTGAGAGACAGAGAGAGACAGAGCATGAGTGGGGAAGGGGCAGAGAGAGGGAGACACAGAATCCGAAGCAGTCTCCGGGCTCTGAGCTGCCAGCACAGAGCCCGATGCAGGGCTTGAACTCACAGAGTTGCTAGACCCTGACCTGAGCCGAAGTCGGACGCTCAACCGACTGAGCCACCCAGGCGCCCCGAAGAGTTTCTTTAAGTAAGGTTAGGATGTTTTATTAAATGTGCAGTGACTCTCCCTTCCAACTGCCTACCCTCAGCCCAGTACTAGGAACATCGTATATACTTGCTATCAGACCAAAATAACTGTAGGTTTTATAAAATATCATTTTATTCCCCTGCTATGTATATATATGTGTGTGTATATCTACATATATATATGTAGATATATATATGTAAAATTGTAAGCTTTTCTCCTAGATATAACGTCTCAAAAGGAAAGATGACTACATCTAAATCACAGGGAGAATAAATTCTACAGAGATCTTCTGCGGAAGTGTTTTCAACATTAATTAAAGTAAAAACCAGCCAACTAAGTCTTACGCATTTAAATGATGGTGATGAAAATGACCACTTTAGGAAAACAGGAAAGGTTTCTACTAAGGGGAATGACTAACTGAATTCTTGCAGAGACACTGGAAACAAAACAAAACAAAACCCAACAAAAAACAGGACAGCACATTGCATAAGTTTGTGAATTTGATTCCTCCAAACTCTTGTTTATAACCTTTCCCTATAAACAAATATTCTCCTTGAAGAAAAGAGCACGTAATTGTTGACGCGGAGCTCAAGAAGGCTAGAGTAAGCATGCACAGACAGAATAAGACTTCATATTGGAAAAGGGGAGCTGCTTGGCTAGTATTCTTCATTTCAGAGGCAGAGCAGTATAGGCAGAAGTGCAGGCCTGCAGTGAGCTGATCCTGATTTGAGTCCCAGTGACACCATGGAGAGGCTGTGTGACTTGGGTAGATTCCTTAATCCTCAAAGGCTAGTCTTCTCAGCTTTGAAGAGAAAGTCAGTAACAATACTTCTTAAAATAAAAATTTGTGAGGATTTGGTGAAGGAAACCCTCACCATGGGATGGGGTTAAATCTAAGGGATGAAGTAATGAATGCTATTGTTATAACCATTTTTACCTACTATCTTTTAATTTTATTTCTGGAAAAAAATGGGAAGATCACTAGTCATGAGACTATTTTTATTTTTATTTCTCCAGGAGAAACGTAACATCCCCTTCCTAATATGAAAGAGAACTTCCATCATATTGGAGTCTTCATGTTTAAAATAAAACAAGTGATGGCTTTTAGATGTGTGTTTGTGGTGCTTTTTAAATCGTGCAAGCAAATCTGTAGTGTTCCCAGAGAATAATTTGAACTTGATTTTCTCTCCCTCCTTCTTCCCTCCCTCCCTTCATCCCTGTCTCCTTCCCTTCTTCCCTTCAATGAGATGTGCAAATGCACATATATGGGGTTATGTGACAGTAAGGTCTCTATTGAGACTGTCAAGCAGCTAAGTGTTACCAAAAAAGTCTGAGAAGGGAAATTTCAGAGCCTTGGTTTCCAACCCTGGCTCATACGAGGTATGAGGTATCCGGCAAGCCACTTAACTATCTCTCATCTCTAAAGTAAGGGGCTTAGTAGATGGTTACTAAGGTTTTTCCAGCTTTAATTACAGTGTTGTATTTTTACTTCTGGAGAGCCATGAGCAGACATCCAACTCGAATATGTTGTTTAAAATGGTCCTGTCTTGGGGACCCTGGTTGGTTCAGTTGGTGGTGCGTATAACTCTTGATTTTGGGGTTGTGGGTTTGAGCCCCAGGTAGGGTATAGAGATTACTTTAAAAAAATGGTCCTGTCTTTTTAATAGTAAATTCAATATATGGAAAAAGAGTGAAACATTATTCATTTTTCAAGTGATATTTTTTTTAATTTAAAAATTTAATTTACTTTTGAGACACAGAGAGAGAGGGGCAGAGAGACAGGGGGACAGGGGATCTGAAGTGGGCTTTGGGATGACAGCAGCAAGCCCGATGCAGGGCTTGAACCCATGAACTGTGAGATCATGACCTGAGCTGAAGTCAGACGCCTAACCGACTGAGCCACCCAGTACCCCTCAAATGATATTTTGCATTTTGCATAGATATCTTGGTTCAAGCATTTTGCTGCATTCTAAGTGCCAAAACCAGAGCTGGCTTTATGGACGTACAACCTTTACACAGGTCTGCATGCTTAGAAGGGCTCCATAATTGATTTAATGCTCTGCTATTGCCATTGTAAAAGTCTTTTTTTTTTTTTTAATGTTTATTTATTTATTTTGAGAGAGAGCGTGAGTGGAGAAGGGGCAGTGAAAGAGGCAGATAGAGAATCCCAGGCAGTCTCCTCGCTGTCCATGCAGAGCCCGGTGCGGGGCTGGATCTCACAAACCATGAGATCATGACCTGAGCCAAAATCAAGAGTTGGAGGCTGAACCTACTGAGCCACTCAGGTACCCGGACACCTTGAAATTCTTAATAATTTTTGAACAAAAGGACCTGGATTTTCATTTTACACTAGGCTCTGCAAATTATATAGCTGTTTCTGGCTACAACTGATAGTTTGCAGTTTAATTTCCAGGCTTAGGACTCTTTTTTTGTTGTTGTTAGAAACCTACACGGAACTTTTTCCTCTGCAGCCATTCTCAGTTTTTAGGGTAGTATAAAACTGCTTCACCCGCCCGACTACAGGATGTGTCTGCAACTGTGCACGGGACACATAGCGCCTGTCCTTGGCTTCAGAGGACAGCGACTCCCATCCTCCAGTCCCAGCTATCTGTAGTGGTCTGAGCTTCTGTTGCTGGGGATTCCTGCCAAAATAGACTTACAGATAAGAGTCTATAGTAGACTGTTCCGAGGACTTAACAAGAAGATAAAAAGTCCTTTTTTGAAAATTGGAGGATGCTAGTCAAGCCAAGGAAGAGCCTCATTCTGTGAAAAGCCCCAGCCCTCACCTGCCTCATGATGCCTGTGATCTTGAGCATTGCTGAAGGGCTGACTGTGTTGCTTCAGGAGTGTCTAAAGCGCAGTAAAGAGGGAACTACTCAGAAAGGCTCTAGGCTAATCAATGAAATGCATGTGATGATTCAATTTCAAAACCACTTTTGACCTTTTACTTAATGTGTACTGTCATTGAGCTGGGCACTGAGGGCATAGCAGTGAGCAAACACATTGAAGACAAGTTAATTCCAGTTTATCACAGTGGCCGGTGGGTTTACTCAAGGGCCTGTGAAATGGGAATACTACTCACCTCACAGAGCTTAAGTGAGCATACAAGATCATAAGTGACTAGGCACTTAAAGAGCTATTTCGTTAAACTATTTGCAAAGTGCAATGTGGGCACACGATTAAAAAAGGGCTGACCGTGTTGCTTCAGGAGTCTCTACAGTGCAGTAAGCAGGGAAGTACTCAGAAGGGCTCTAGGCTAATCAATGCAATGCATGCGATGATTCAACTTCTGCAATTCCTGCAGGTATGTAGAGGTATGTAGAAACAGTTTAAATGGAAGCAGAGATAGGAAGAAATTTAAATGTATGGCCTTTTCTCTTCAATTTTCAAACAGTGGAACTTCACGTGCAGCGCCCCTCTCCGGACCAGTCACGGAGGGGAAAGCCAGTTGGATAGAAATGCCAACAAAGAATTAAGATCGTGCCCACTTCGATGATGGCCAAGTCAGCCCGTCTAGAGCTTCCTGTCCAGCTCTCCTTCTTCCTCTTCTTATGCCCGCCTGCTCTCTGCGCGGGGGAGGATGAACCGCGGAGACCCTGCCCCCGCGCCCGGCTCCCGCTCAATCCCCACGTCTGCGCTGAAGCCAGACTGGGAAACCAAGCGGGCGCCGCGAGAAGAGGTGGGACCGGGCAGAGGTGGGCGTGGCCGGGGGGGGTGGAAACCGGCGGATGGAGGCGTGGTCGAGCAGTGGTGGGCGGGGCAGGAGGGGCGGGGTCACAGCCTTATCCCGGCGGCCCAGGCCGCGGTTGAAATTAGAGAGGAAGCAGGCGCCGCGGGCGGAGGCGGGGCCAGGCTGCCGTGGGTGGGGACCAGGGAGGAGCCCCGGGTTTGGCGGGGTGAGGCCTGGCCGAGCCGGGTGGGTGGGGCCGGAGAGGAGGGTGCTTGACGGGGCGGGGCTTACAGCGCGCGGGGGCAGAGTCCTGCTCCCCAGTCAGCCGCCGGCTGTCTAGCAGCACTGCCTGCAGGAGCCCCGGACGCGGCGTCCCGGGGAAGGAAGGCGGAGGAACGCGGCGATGGCCCCACGGGAACTCTTGGGGTCCGCGGTCCTGGCCGCCGCTGTCTTCGTGGGAGGCGCCATGAGTTCGCCGCTAGTGGCCCCGGGTGAGTGCCCCGCCGGGGCCTGGGCGCTCGGGAGGAGGCGAGGGGTCCGGACGGCAGTCCGGCAGCACCCCGAGCTGCCCTCGCCCTGGCACCGCCGCGGGATCCCGACACTGAACATCTGGCTGTTGGAGGGTGGCCCGGTCCGGGTGCGGCGCGGGGCGGCGGCTCCCGTCCCTCCCTTCCCGCCTGCCCGGGACTCGCCTTCCCTGGGCTCGCCGGCTCCTATGAGGACCTGTTACCCCTGGCGCGCCCCTCTGAGCTGTCCTGGGTGTAGGGAGCTGGCCTAGCTTCTTCGGGTGCGCTTCTGGCCGGGCTGAGCACCTTCGAGCCCCGCGGACCCCTTTCCTTACGCGCTTGTCCTCAAAGGCCCCGCGAGCGGAAGATCGTGACACAAGGGGCCGGGTGCGCGGTCGTCGCCTCCCCCCGCCCACCTTTGTTTTATATTTTAAGACCTTGGGGAGTTCCACTTCTTTCCTTTCCAAGTTTTCATTAATTGTAGTGGTTGATGGATTCTTGTAACAGGTTGGGGATTTCAGATGTCTTACCCACATATCCTGGACAAATCAGTCTTGGAAAAAGGGAAGGCTCATTTGTAAACTTACATTTTTTTTTTCTTTTTTGAGTCAATTCCTGTCACCACAAAAGGAACCTTCTGTGGTCAGAGCAGGAAGCCACCAGCAGAGACCGTAAAGTGTGTCCCCAATGACGAATTTGGAGCAGGAGTTTTTAATTGAAATCTAAAAGGAGGTGTAACTTTTATGGAAGTCAGGTCTCACGCTCTTTTGTTTTTATGGCTATAGACCCCAGGGATCCCTTGCCACCGTTTTCCCTCTTAGTTGTCACTTTAGAGCAGTAGTTAAAAAAACACTAATAAATATATCTCTTCGTGGCCGTCTGGGGTTACCACAGCCTGGAATCTTACGTCAGCAAGCTCTTCCAAGCTTGAGCAGCTTCTTTTCACATCCAAATAATAAGCATCTGGAAGCCTTCCAACCGTGACTCTCCTCCATGAAAACACGTACACTGCTCTTTACTCCTGAGAAGATTCCAATCGCTTACAGCTTGTAAACTGGCTTATCACTTTGGTCTTCACTTTTTTGTAGAACACAGATCATGTTAAGAAGGGAACAGGATGGCAAATATGTCTCCTGAGCCTTTATTAGCAGACCTGTATTTCCTTCAGTCATTCCCCCCCCCCCCCCGGGGAAATGACAGCTAGTGACATGTATTAGTGGATGAGAGATTTTCGTTTTCACCCTGGGTTTCATTGCTGAGAATAAATAGGTGCATAATCAGGTTCAAATTGGACTCGGGGTCATAGACAGAAACTTAGAGAGCTAGAGTCAGTTGGCCCAGAATTTGAATAGCTTAACCTGGGAGTAAAATTGTTAAAACTTCAGCATGGATGCATGTAATCAGCCATCAACTGGGGAAGTCTATTCCTGGAGTAAGTTTGGGTTTCAATGGATCTCTGAGCAACGCTCAGCTCTCAGGTCTGGAAGGTGATGAAAAAAGTTCTCATGTAATTGTGTAGCAACATTTTAATGGAAGTTTAATATTTAAGAAGAATGAAATATCTAGAGGTGCCTGGGTGGCTCAGTCCGTTAAGCATGTCTTTGGTTCAGGCCATGATCTCAGGGTTTTTGAGTTTGAGCCCCACATCGGGCTCTCTGCTGACAGCTCAGAGCCTGGAGGCTGCTTCAGATTCTGTGTCTCTGTCTCTCTCTCTCTCTCTGCCTCTCCCCTGCTTGCACTCTCTCTTAAAAAATAAATAAACATTAAAAAATTAAAAAAAAGAATGAAATATCTAAAAAGGAAAGAGTACAGAGTACCAATGTGCCAGTGTGACTTGAGGCCTATATGAAGAAATGATGTCCTGACCAGCTAACATCTGGTCCTCTTGGGATCTAAGACAGTATTGTTTGTAGGGAATGTTTTAGGAAGGTAAGGAGAAAGAGCTACGAAGTAGTGTCGAGTGCTTGCTATATGCCAGGCTTTGACGCGGGTACTTCATATGCATTTTGCACACTTATTTCTCATAGCTTTATGAAATTCTTATTTATGGTGAGCTAACTGAGGCCCAGAGCAGTTAAACAATTGTTTCAGTCACATAACTGATGCATCAGCATTCAGTCAGAGGAGCAGAACCACTAGGAGGTGTGTGTGTGTGTGTGTGTGTGTGTGTGTGTGTGTGTCTTTATATGGATCTTTGACAACACTAGCCTGCCTGATTCCAGAGTCCGTCCTCTCTACTGTACCCCACTTGTCCCTGGAGAGAAAATAGAACAGAAATCAACCTCAGCAGGCTTGTTGAGATTCTAAGATAGGGAGTGTAGGACATCCTACAATTGTAAGCATGTGGTTAGCAGAAGTTGGGAAGCAGAGAAAAGAAGGACAGGTAACTTCACAGTGGGTAGTGACATTGTCTCTTTCTCTTCTTGCCTAGTAGAAGAATCTCATTAAACTTCTGTCTCTTAGAAGCAGCGTTTGAAACTATATACCACAAGCACCAGAAGGGATGATTTTCCACATCTTGGCTTATTTATGTCCTTAAGGTCTCTGGTTACTCAACCTTTGGGCTTATTAGTTTCTCTACCAGATAATGGGCATGGCCTTCTAGGAAGGAGTGGGTGGAAAAGGTTCCAGGGCTAGTGAAATGAGAAGGGCACTCTCCTTGGGTTTTGTGTGCTTCCATCCAGCCTCCTGACTTCTCATTTGATGCTAAAGATAAGCTTTATTAAATTCTGGGTTCTCCTTTGGCCAGGTAGCTACCGAGCTGTGTATCCACATAATACTTAATCAGTGGACAGACTGTTTTGAAAAAGCAGTCTTGGAGCGTGGGCTTCCATGCCCAAATCTAATTTCAAGAGGAAATGAAAAATTTGAGAAGTGCCTGCCATTCTCCCGCTCCTGCCTTTACCCTGCTAAAAGAAATTAATCAAACAGATGATTTGGGAGTTTCAGTAGTTGAGTTCAAATTAGTCAGGCCAAAGCCCCAGGCAATAGAAACAACAATTTCATTGTTACTTTTTAAAGAATTTGGCTCTGATGCTGAAGTTTACTTACATATTAGGACAAAGGAGAAACTATTTAAAACTGACAAAAAATTATTTAAATTGTCATTGGTTAAAACTATTATGTTGGGTGGTTTCTAATTATTTTCGAGAGCACTTCAGTAATTGGTAAAGATTTGGTGGGCTCCTGATAGCAGGCAGAATAATGAGTCTGGTGTGCCAACAATGACTAAAATTGGAATTTGGAGTTAGTTCATTGGAGACGCTTCACTCTTTTTCGGAGGAAGGAATGCGGTGTTTGTTATACCTGTTTTGTGGCAGGTTCTGGTCTGAGTACTCAGATCACTTAATTTTTACAACACATTGTCAGCTGTGTAATTTTATTTCTGTATTTATAGGTGAGAAAATTGAGTATCTGAGAAGTTAACTTGAAAAAGTCACTCAAATGTGTGAGCTGGGTTTTGACCTTGAGTCAGATCTCTTCAATTCTGAAGCCTATTCTTATTATTAGTAAATCATTTCTTTGTTTTCTTTCTTTCAAGTGAGAAATTTCTTTTTTATTCTAAGCTATTTGTAAAGAATCACTAAGTGATAGGGTAATGGCAAGATACAGCGGAAAGAGACCCAGGCTCTGACATAGCCCTGCAACTGAAGTCAGGAGGAGCCTCTGCTCTGTCTAGAACTCCATGTTCTTACCTGTAAAATGGGTGTGTGGCCAGCTCGTACCTTTGTCTGCCTTACCGGCTGCCAGTGAGGATCAAATGAGTTGTTGTCTCTGAAAAGTCTTTGCAAGTGGTAAAGTGGCATATCTTTTTTATCCTATGTGTGATTTTTTTCTGTGTTTCTTCCCCAAAGTGTCCATTAGGCTGAACTTATAATTCAACCAAGTTATTTAATAAATGTAGACCACGTGTACTATTAGGTTTTCATTCTGGAGGTAGTGATGGTTTTGCAAAGATAGATTCATTGTACATTTATGAAAGCCCAGAGTGACAACACCTTAGATTCATGAATTTGCTGCCACTGACTGGGAGTTATGTAGACAGGCCTTCTTTTCCCATTTCCGTTTCAGAAAATTCTCCCAAGTATTTAAAGTTTTTTTTTTTTTTTTTTTTAATGTTTATTTATTCTTGGGAGAGAGAGAGAGAGACAGAGCATGAATGGGGGAGGGGCAGAGAAAGAGACAGAATCTGAAACAGGCTCTAGGCTCTGAGCTGTCAGTACAGAGCCGGACGCGGGGCTCAAACTCACACGCCGTGAGATCATGACCTGAGCTGAAGTCAGATGCTCAATCGACTGAGCCATTCAGGCGTCCCAATTCTCCCAAGTATTTAAAGTTTGGAGGGAAGGGGAAAGAATCACCTTTTGATCTCATCACTCCAAGGTACTTGCCACTGTTAGTGTATTTCCTCCTAGACCTCTCTCTGTTTTTCACTTGGGTAGGATCAGAATGCAAATATAATTTTGTATCCTGCATTTTTCATTTAATGTTATACATGAAGGTTTCTCATTTCCCTACCTACTCAAAGAATAGCTGCATAGTAGTTTATTATATGGATTCACTGATTTTCACCTCAGTGTGCCTCCGTTTTAGAAGATTACAGTTATTACTGATTATTGTTAAATGGATTTGAATTTTCATATGAATGGTTTCAGTGAACATGTATGTGTAACGCTTTGTCTGGATATCGATGACTTCCACAGAAAATGGATTCTTGGAAAGGCAGTGTTGGCGTCAAAAGTGTTCATGTTTTTGAGGCCATTGATGACCCAAGTATTAGTGATCTGAAGATTGTCCCAGTTTACTTTTCACAGCAGTGGCGGAAAGACTCACTTTTCACACTGTTGGCATTTTCTCTGCAAAACACATTTGCTAATTTGTAAGGCAGATATTGGTATCTTGATTGTTTTAATTCGGATGTCTTTGATTACTGGCATGTTGACTGTTTCTTCTGCTATTTGAGTCATTTGCATACGGCTGTCATCCTTTCTGGACAATTCTGAGGTCTGAAAAGCTCTGAAAACCAGAAGTTTTTTGAGGCTTTTTTGCATACTCCATTGGCAGTAAAACCTCACCTGAAGCACTGTGAGATTCTATAGTGTGTATTTATCTCACTTCGTTTGAAGATTGCTAAATTTTGCTGCAGTAATCTCAATGAATTTGATTTCTGAATGCTACATAATGTGTGCTAAATGCATTGCATTACCTTTCTAGAATCACAAAGTCTGAATTTTGAGGCACAGCTGACCTCCAGGTTTTCAGATAAAGGATTATGGTCCTGCACTTCTTCCGCCATGACTCATTTGTTCTTGTCTGTGGGCAGCCAAACGTCAAATATCCTATGGAGAGAAATAACTCCTCAAACAAGTGGCACTTCACAAAAAGAAGCACTTCTTTAGTATTCTAGTGTGGAATCTAATAAAATGAAGATACCTGGGAAAAGCTGAGGTTTTGTTTCTTCCACGTGGCTTTGGGGATGGATGCCCATTATAATGGGAGCTTTATGGAGAAGTTGGGCTCAATTTCTCTTCTGGTCTCCTCTGCCATGGAGAGCAAATGGATCTCTTTGTAATGGAGGAAAAAGAAAACAACCAGAATCTACCCAGGGGACTTTGTGGGGAGGGAGGGATGGATAGAGCGTGGCAGGTACCCCAGGCAGACTGTTTCTGTGCCATCCTGTGCCAGTCATCTCACCTTGAGAATCCTTTTGCCAAACTCTGTTGAACTTGGGAACTGGTTTTCTATTGCTCCTTAGCAATCAATACCCCAAGGCCTCCACCCTCTTGTCTTTGCTCAGCCCAGGATTCTAAGCAGTTGCCCACTGTACCGACTCTCCCTGCCCCATTCCGGTGTATACGCATTCCAGCCATTAAGTAAAGTGCCATTGTACTGAGGGAAAGAAGGCTTTGAACTACTTTCCTCATCTGTATTATGGAGAAAATATGGCAGAGTTGCCTCCTGGGGTTGCTGTGACTATTATATGAGCTAAAACAGGAGAGTTCATTGGACAGTGTTTGGCACGTAGTAAATACTGAAAGAGTATATTGTTATTTTGTCCTGAACCAAATATTAACCCATCACAGCTGTCGGGTGGGACAAAGTTTCCAAGTGCTATAGAATTTACCTTTCAGGTCCTCTGCCATTGCCTGAGGCATCTCCTAGCTCCTGATGAGCCTGGTTGTGTAATGGCAGGGGTAGGGGCTGAGGAGGCAGGGGTGGGCAGTGCTTGAGGCCCCAGGGGAGGAGGAGTAGGGGCCAGTGGGCTTGGTGGGGTGTTCTTTTGGGACGCAGGGGAGATGTGGGTCTGAGAGTTTAGCTACCAATATTAGGCAAGGAAGGAGAGAAAGAAAAAAGGAACGAAACCATGAAACCTGAGATCACGGCCTGTGCCAAAATGAAGAGTTGGACACTTAACCGACTGAGTCACCCAGGTGCCCCATGGATATGGGCAAATAAGAAAATATTTAGTCCTTGCCCCCAGTTCCTGGCACAAAGCTCCTCAAACCCTTAGGAGTTCCTAAATAGTAGGAACGTCTTTTGTCATTCATTATAAGCCCCTTGGAGCGAATGTGAATGCTCTTGTGAATGCAAGGTAGGTGACTTAGGGTGGTACCCTAGATAGCCTCAGGATGCGGCTGGTCATCTGAAAGACCTTGTGATTGAGGATTGGGACTTTCAACCTCACCCACCAATTTCTGGGAAGGGGAAGAGTTAGGGGGAAAGCTTCTGATTAAATGCTTTAAAAAGCTTTTGGGGGCACCTGGGTGGCTCAGTTGGTTAGGAGTCCGACTCTTGATTTTGGCTCAGGTCATGGTCTTACGGTTCGTGAGTTCGAGCCCAGTGTTGGGCTCTGCACTGACAGCACATAGCCTGCTTGGGATTCCCTCTCTCTGCCCCTCCCGACTCCCTCTCTCTGTCTCTCTCCCTCTCCCTCTCTATCAAAATAAATAGATAAACTTTAACAACAACAACAACAACAAACCCCAAACTGTTGAACAAGACTTGATGAGCTTCTGGGTTTGTGAATTGCCTGGAGATATGTGGAGAATGGCGCACCCAGAGAGCATGGGAGCTCTGCATGCTTTCACTATACCTTACCGTAGGCGTCTCTCCTATCTGGTTGTTCCTGAGTTATATCTTTTATAATAAACCGGTGATCTAGGAAGTAAAATATTTCTTAGTGTTGTTAGCTGCTTTAGCAGATTAATCACACCCAAGCAGGAGGGTGTGAGAACCTCCGATTTATAGCCCGTGGGTCTGAAGCACAAGGTGACAACCTGGACTTGGAATTGGCATCCAAGGTAGGGGGAGGGACATTCTTGTAGGACCTAGCCCTTAACTTGTGGGATCTGATGCTCTATCGGGTAAATAGCCTCAGAATAGAATTGTTGCTTGGTAGTGCTGGGAAAAACACATACTGGAATGAGAAGGTAGAATCCTGTAGCATTAGGGCTAGAAGGGACCTTGACCATCTCCTCAGAGCTTATTTAGCAGATGGGGACACTGAGTTGGCCTAGACAGGGCCAAAGCGGGTTCCTTTTCTGGGTCTAGGACTCTTCCCATTGCATTAAGGCTGGCTTTCCATGCAGTGACCCTGGCTCTGCTGCTTCTGGCAAGGCTCCTTGGTCCACATTTGCCCTTGGTCCTCAGGCTCCAGATTCTGGTTTCCCAACTCTCTGGATCTGGGTGAGCAGGACTTAAGAAGCATGACTTGGCTAACTGACTCATGAAGTGATTGTGGTGTTCTTAGTCGTGCAATTTTAGAGTCAGAGGGGACTTTGGTGGTCATCTTGTAACTAACGCCTCTCTTTGCAGATGGGGAAACTGAACCCTCGGAAGTTCAGTGGCCTGTGGGAGTCAGGAACAGCCTTAGCCTGTAGTGGAGGAGCAGACCATTAGGTTTGGTGAGGGGAGGGCCTGTGTTCATGTCTTGGTCGCTGTCCCCGGCTAGGATCCAAGCACAGGACTTCTAACAGAGCAGATACTTAAATACTGGAAGGAAGGAAGCCAGAGTTGGAATGCAGGTGTTCTGACTCAGCCCAAGGCTTTTTGTTTACAATAAAGTGAAGGGTTAGGCTTTCCAGTATTCACCCACAAATATTAGCTGTCGTCTCCCCGCGCCGTCCCTTCTTGAATTAATAAGAGGCTGTTTTGTCTGTCAGCCTCAATGGGCCACATTGTTCCAAAAACCTGAGGTGGAAAAATCTGGTCATTGAGAAAAAAAAGAATGGCAATAAAAGTAGTTAAGTCCTGCTTTATCAGACGAGTATGGTAGGACATTGATATGTTTGGAAGGGTTAGTGAACGTTTTCAGAGCGAAAGTTTTCAAAACCCAAATCCATTCGTGAAACTCTTTTCAGAGGTAAACTGAATTCAGTTGTGTCTCTACAACCAGTACTTCAAATGCATCTATTAATGTCTATCTATCATGTTCCATGGTACTTCATATCTTTCCTTAATACCTTTGTTTCACGAGTTAATTCCCTGCTAGGTTTCTTAATTCAGCAAATGTTGGTCAAGGAGGGCCTTCTGGCTTGGGAGGAACTGGGGATAAAGTGATGTGAACAAACGAGGCTCAGTGGGCGCCTTTCCGGAGCTAGCAGCTTATCAGGAAAGATGATGAAACAGGCAGTCACGATAAAGTGTCTTTAGTAAGTATGGCTCCAGCCCTAACCTGGGGCTGGGGGTGGGATGAGAGGCCAGTACAGGTTGAGCCAGACTTTCCTCGAGCAAGGAAATGAAGCTTAAGCTTATACTTGTAAAAATGTTGGTAACGGTGAGGTGAAGAGAACTAGTGGTCACAGAAGAGAGGGGGTGAGAGGTCCGGTTCAAACACAGGTGGGTCACCGGGCCCCACCCCAGAGTGTGCGCGTCAGCAGATGTGGGAAGGAGCTGGAGAATTTGTTTCCCAACACATTTCCCAGGTGATGCTGCTGGAGTATCACTCGTGAGTGGGGAGGTAGGAGGTGGAAGAGCTAGGGGGCTGTGTTTCTCTTAACCAGGAGATCCCCCCCTCTTGGTGCGCTGGGGGTACGCTTGGTGCGCTGTCCAAATCTTGTTCTCCACCTGTCTGTCCTTCAAGCCGAGATCAAGGGTAATACTCCTCAGGAACTTTTCCTGGGTTTTCGCACCGATGTTCCGTCCTGTCAGTAGACACGAGAGTCCATGAACACACGCTGCATCCATTCCATGTTATTGGACATTAAATTATAAGCAGTTGTTTTCGCTGTGTTTTTCTGACCGGAGATCCTTGAGCATAGAAGACATGCTCAGATATTTCACTGCTGGACCAGATTCTTGCCACCAGTCTGGGGAGCGGGCTGCCGTCTTCTCTGTTTTGCAGAGATGAGTAAATGGAGATTTGAGATTTACTGAGGAGTCACCGAGATGGAGAGAGAAGTGAGATGTGTCTCCCGCTCACGGCACAGATGAGGAGAAGCCACTGCTAGATGGGTGTTCCTTGCTCGCAAATGTCCTTTGTCATTATGTGAAATTGCATGTCCTGCACGCTCAGGACCACAGGTAAAAGGAAGGTTTTGTATTTAATCTTTTCTTTTTTTTTTTTTTAACTTTTTCACAGAGGAAACAAAGGCATCATAAATTGAATATAGATTTTACTTTTTGTGGGAAATGGGCTGTTTTCTTTTTTTAAAAATGTTTATTTATTTTTGATAGAGAGAGGGAGAGCGCGAGTGGGAGAGAGTGGAGAGAGAGGGGAGACACAGAATCTGAAGCAGGTTCCAGGCTCTGAGCTGTCAGCACAGAGCCTGATGCGGGGCTTGAACTCACAAACTGTGAAATCATGACCTGAGCTGAAGTCAGATGCCCAACCGACTGAGCCACCCAGGCGCCCCTCAAATGGGCTGTTTTCCAAGAAATTCTTCAGGAATCATCCTTTTGCTTTTAGAGTGACTCTTTGAATAGAGTAATTCAATTTACATGTCATTAAGTTTAAAAATGAATTTTTAAAAGTTTTGGCATGAGGGAGATATTAAGGAAAAATGGATTTTGGTTTCCTAAAAAGACACACAGTAGACAGTTAGGCCATTACCCTTCTTAATTGGCCAGATAAGTTTAGCCAAGTGGTTGAAGACTTATAAAGAACCTATGCATAAAATGTCACATGATAGGTAGCGTTAAAAAAAAAACAACGAACAAAAATCCTTTTCAATATCGGTAACATGCCTTCCTCCCCCGTGCATACATACGAACATAACGTGGCTCTCTGAGATTCCTGTAAGGGGTGGAAGCTTGAAGAATTCACTGGGCTTTCTGTCTCACAATATAGCACCAATTTTCAGTGTTCTAACAGTGCTTCATAGCTGGAAGTCTCCAACACAATCATGTGAATTATCTACAGTATAAAAACAGCAGCCCGGAATTTCCTGGCATTGGTAAAGTGGCAGATGGCTAATGAACAGGCATTCCTTCATTTTTCTTTACACGTTTGTGTTATATGCTTGTAGAGCCTTAATTCCTTTGCTGCTTCCTCACTTCTTTCCAAGTTCCTCCTCCCCTACTAAAGGCAAAGCACAGAACAAGCATGGGTAGAAAAAAGAGGCATTGAAGATTGCTGGAAGCTAGGTGATAGAGCCAGGAAGCTGGGTTGGTTTTTTTGTTGTTGTTTAATTTTTTTTAATGTTTATTTACTTTTGAGAGAGTGCGCGCGCGCGCGCACACACACGCACACACACACGCACGCACGTAAATGGGGGAGGGGAAACACAGAAGTCGAAGCAGGCTCCAGGCTCTGAGCTGTCCTCACAGAGCCTGACATGGGGCTTGAACCCACGAACCATGACATCATGACCTGAGCCGAAGTCGGACACTTAACCAATTAAGCCACCCAGGCCCCCAGGAAGCTGAGTTTTGAGGGTAAAATCTCTTTCACATGCCTGATTGCCAGGTTAGCATCTTAATAGTCTTTGCAGGTAAAACGTGTAGATATTCCCACCATTAAAAGACAAAGGGCCTTATTTGAGATACTATTAGCTGTTGTGTAGGTATGAAAAATGAAAAACAAACTTGGTTCCTGCCCTCCACAAACTTGTGACTGAGAAGGGAGTGATAAGCGATGAATGCAAACCATTGTAGAATAATGGAGAATGAGTTTGGTATAATCCAAGAACTACAAAGTGCTGCGTGGGATCACAGAAGACGGACTTTCCTTCTGTTGGGAGAGGTGGAAAGGACTTCAACATGCCTAAAGCTTGGCATAAGTAGACCTTAAAGGGAGTGTAGGGGAGGCATGTCCAGCAAGAGGAACAGCCTGTGAGAAGGTATAGAGGTAGGACAGGAAAAGTCAGTGCAGGATTCCTCAGTGAAAATCACATGATGAGACTGGGGGGAGGGGAGGCTGAAGCTAGGCTCTGGAGCTCCTGAAACTCTGCACTTTATTGTGTAGGCAGTCCCCAGGCACTGTGATGTAATGGCAGAGCCCTAGATGCTGAGCTCAGTAAGCCCACAGTTTCAGACATGGCCCCAGTACTTCAGCAATTGATATTGCTGTTCTTTCTTCTTGTTTCTTTGGCAGTTTTTTTTTTTTAACATTTATTCATTTTTGAGAGTGAGACAGACAGAGCATGAGTGGGGGAGGGGCAGAGAGAGTGGGAGACACAGACTCAGAAGCAGGCTCCAGGCTCTGAGCTGTAGCACAGAGCCCAACACAGGCTCGAACTCACAGACTACGAGATCACCACCTGAACTGAAGTCGGACGCTTAACCGACTGAGCCACCCAGGAGGCCCTCTTGTTGTTGTTTCTAAGTTGCTTCTTTAGAGAGACAGAGATGGAGAGAGAGAGAGAGAGAGAGAGAGAGAGAGAGAGAGAGGAGGAGGATGGGGGTGGGGGTGGGGAGCAGGGGTAAGGAGAATATCTGTTCTTTATACATCTCAGAGTGGTTAGGAGTATCAAATATTGTAGTCCTTTGTAAGTAACAGAAATATGACACATAATGTATAGGTTTAATATAATACATACGACACACAGAAACAATTTTTCTGAGTTTAAGGTGTGCTGGGAAATTGGAATCCTAAAGTAAGATCAGTGTACCGTCTTGATGGTGTGAAGGCCAGGAAGTGTTCATTAACGGTAAAAGCTAGCTAATTGTGTATTTGTCTTATGCTCGAGTAAATCCTCTGAAATTATGCAAATCTGCTTAACTTCTGAATTTTTCATCGTTAAGCATTTATTTTCAGAAGACTGTTGTGATTTCTATTTGTTTCCCCCTATTGTTGGTCAAGTTCTCATTGTTTTCTCTCCAGGTCAGGAGGGCAGTGTTGGCCCATCGATGTATAGAGCAGTCTCTTTTTTTCTTTTTCTTTTTTTTTTTTTTTTCAACGTTTATTTATTTTTGGGACAGAGAGAGACAGAGCATGAACGGGGGAGGGGCAGAGAGAGAGGGAGACACAGAATCGGAAACAGGCTCCAGGCTCTGAGCCATCCGCCCAGAGCCTGACGCGGGGCTCGAACTCACGGACCGCGAGATCGTGACCTGGCTGAAGTCGGACGCTTAACCGACTGCGCCACCCAGGCGCCCCTAGAGCAGTCTCTTTAAATAAAACATGCAGATCAGCACTGGGGTGATTTATGAAACCCTGCTTGGCTAAGGGCTTCATCTCCCCGTCATTTCTGGCAAGTCCGTTTTCTTATGTCCCTTGATTTTTTATAATAATGTGACCAAATTGATTTTGGGAGAGGAAAATAATCTGCTTCGAAGTGCTAATATACATTAGGCGAATACACATTATGGAAGTAGTAGTTACCTAGGTGCTGGATGGGTGTGCCTTAGTTCCTGGGTGGGAGTGGGAAGGGGGACAACAAAGAGAAAGAATTCTTTTGCTGGAATTGGCAAAATAGTTTATCTTTTCCACACTGTTCAGTGCTGCATCTTGATATGTAAATGAGTAAGGACTCTAGACTTTGAGTCAATGTGGAATAATAAAACGTATGTGTATTTGTCTTTGTCCCCCGTTCCAGGCACAGAACTCCTAAAACCCTTAGAATTTTTTCAGAGATAGGAGTGTCTTTTGTTATTCATAATGAGCCCTTTAGCCCTTACCTGAGTTTGTGCTAATGAATGGCTCTTGGTGGGCGTCTAGATAGCTTCCGGATGGGGGCTGGTTGCCAGAAGAACCAACAACAGGATTGGAGGGTTGGAACTTTCAGTCCCTTCCTCTCATCTCAGGAAAGGGAGAGGGGTTGGTGATTGAATTAATCAACAATGGCAGTGACTTAATCGGTCATGCCTATGTGAGAAACTTCCATAAAAACTCAGAACTCATGGATGTGCTGGGAGGGTGGTGTGTCTAGACAAAGTGTGGGAGCTCTGTGCACACCAGCTTACCACCCCCCCATACTTTTCCTTATGCATCTCTTTCATTTGTTCCTAAATCCTGTATCCTTTATAGTAGAACTGTAATCCTAAGTATTAGCATTTTCCTGAATTCTGTGAATTATTCTAGCAAATTGTTGAACCTGAGAAGATCATGAAAAATCTTGAATTTGTAACTGGTTAACCTGGGGACACCATTTGCAGCCGGCGGCTGAAGTGGGGGCAGTCTTGTGGGACGGAGCCCTTAAGCCTGTGGGGTTTGCACTAACTCCTTGTGGTTGGAGTCAGAAATTGAATTGAATTGCAGGACACACAGTTAGTGATGGAGGATTGGTTGTTGGAAAAGTGAAAGTCAAATCTTTCCTCTTTGGAAAAACCAACTCATAATGTTAAAACATTATGCCTGGAGGAATCTCTTAGATAAGGATTCGAAAGGCATTAAAAAAAAATAATAGTGGGAGGGGCGCCTGGGTGGCTCAGTTGGTTAAGCATCTGACTCTTGATTTCAGCTCAGGTCTTGATCTGACGGTTCCTGAGTTTGAACCCCCAAATCGGGCTCTGTGCTGATAGTGCGGAGCCTGCTTAGAATTCTTTCTCCTTCTCTCTCTACCCCTACCCCGCTTGTGCTACTCTTCCTCTCTCAAAATAAATAAATAAAGTTAAAAAAAATTATTAAAAAAATAACAGTGGGAAAGAAAAGAAATCGCCAGGTCAGTGCCTTATTGTTTATGTACTTACATTGTGTTTTATGATGTAATAAAGTAGAAGTTACATGACTGTGGCTTTCTTGAACCTCCTCTCCTGTGGTGCATTGTGTCTGCCTCTAGTTGTGGAAATATCTGGTATGTAAGTGTTATGGATTGCAGTTATAAGTAGTCTCCTTACTAAGGGACTATTGAACCTAATAGTAATGCAGGTTTCTTAGTTGGCCTTTTATCTTCAGTTTAAAAAAAAAAAAAACAACTGTACTGGTTACCATCAAGACATTTTAGAAAATGCAAGTAGGAAAAGAAAAAAAGTACTCCCAGGTTCCACCAGCAAAAGATACAAAACACTAAAAAGAAAATTAAAATAACTTACAGTCTTACCACACGGAGATAACTAGTGTTACCATTTTGCTATCTTTTTCTTCAATAAAACTGGGATCATATTTGCTCAAAATCCTGCTTTGTGTTTATTTTTTTCACTTAACATTTTTCATTTACAACTGAGATTATTCTAGACAAAAGCTTGTATGGCAAATTTGAT
Source organism: Leopardus geoffroyi (assembly GCF_018350155.1). NCBI lineage: Eukaryota > Metazoa > Chordata > Mammalia > Carnivora > Felidae > Leopardus > Leopardus geoffroyi. The sequence continues at coordinate 174,204,168 of NC_059327.1, forward strand.
CCCTTCACACAAATTGTTTCTATTGTTTTAATAGTCAAAGGGGGTGGTGCCTGGGTGGCTCAGTGGGTTAAGTGGTCCGGCTTCGGCTCAGGTCATGATCTCGCGGTTTGTGAGTTCGAGCCCCATGTCGGGCTCTTTGCTGACAACTCAGAGCCTGGAGCCTGCTTTGGATTCTGTGTCTCCCTCTCTCTCTGCCCCATGCCTGCTCACACTCTGTCTCCCTGTCTCTCAAAAGTAAATGAACATAAAAAATAAAATAAAAAAAATTAAAAGAGTCAAAAGAAGGTTTAGGATTTCTGAGTAAACAACAATTATAAGTGTTAAATGCAGATCAGGATGGCTTTCTGATTTTGCTTCTTATAAATGGCAGCAGGATTTTTTTTTTAGTTAGTACTTGATACCAAAAAAAAAAAAAAATAGGTAGATTGACTTAGAGAATAAACTTAAATGCATCGTTCTTCTCAATGATTGGCTCACTAGGAAAAACCATTCTGTCATTCTAGATTTATTTTTGAATTAGATGAATAATAATTACCCATAGATTTGCTACTTAAGACTCTAACTCAACCAGAGATGACCTATGGATAATCCTATTTCGTGGAACTTTACTGAACATCAGAACTGTTAACTCTCACACTTCAGAGGCCCTAGAGCACAGAGTATGGTGTTCTGGAACCAGGCTGCCTTGATTAAATATTATGTCTGCTACTTGCTAGCTGTGTGATTTGATGCAGGTTACCTGACCTCTCTGTGCTCTAGTTTTCATATCTGTGAAATGGGGTTGAAACAAATCGTACCTACTTCCTAGGGTTATTGTAAGGGTTACATGAGTTCACACCTGTAAAGTTCTTGGAACGGTATTTATAGAAAGTACGCATCAACACGTGACTATCATTAATAGTATTTTTCTCTGGGTCTTACCCTTGCCACTTGTTTTGAGAGTTCTTATTTGAGTGTCGTACTAGTGACCTTCATGTTTATTTCTTCCCTTGAAATTCAGCTTCTCTCTGTCTAGGGTTTTCCTGATTACTTCTGTTTAAACTTCACCTCATCTGCCTTTTCCAGAGTGATCTTATTTTCTCTCCCTTAGGCCCTCTTTTGCTTTGCTTCTTCTCTCACCGCACGAGAGGTGGCTTCACATCAGAGCATTTCAACTGGGCCGGGGCCTCATCCTCCACCTTTGCTCATCTCGGCGTCCGGGTTCCTGTATTCCCAGAAGGCAGGCCACGTGCCTCTGTTGCAAGAACCTTGCCTGCCCAAGTGTGACTAATGGGAAAATCCTGTGTTTAGGACTTTTGTAGCTTTCTGTTTAATTATGCTCCTTTTCCTGTTCCTGGAAGGAAGAGAAGTGCTTGCTGGGCCAGGGTGGGGGTTGCAGCGGCCACGGCCCCACGGTGCTGCCTTGGGAGCCCCGTCAGGGCAGCCGCTCCCTCACCTGAAGGACTTATGCAGTGATTTTTGTCCCACACATTTAACACCGCTTCCTCCGATGTGGCTCCTGTGGTTCACTGTCTTTTTCTGTGTGTTGGTTTTTATCCCTGGCTGAGACGTAAGCTTGGAGAGGCTCGCGGCCTTTACACTGACTACCACGGATAACAATCATCGCAGCAATAAAAACAAACATTAGGCGCTTACTCTGTGCTGGTCACTTGGGTAAACCCGAGTTCATGTCATTTCATGCTCAGAACCAATTCTGTTATTCTCTGCGTTTTAGGGATGAGGAAACTGAGGCACAGGGAAGTGAACTGACTTAGCTGGGGTCCCGGAGCTAAGAAGCAAGATGCAGGAACTCAGTGCAGCTAAGAACAAGCTGGCTTCCGCTTTTGCCTCTTTCTTAGCAGGAGCAGCTTCCGTGCAGAGCTTGGGCCCTGCCGTGGACCTCGGTTCGAATCCTGGCCATTCCCCGGATGAGTGACCTTGACTTCAATATTTTGTTCTTTAACATGTCCTCATTTCTAAGATGGGTTTGATAATAACACCTGCCTCAGAATCATGACAAGTAAAAAAAAAAAAAAAAAATGTGAGTAGAAATGCCAGGCACATAAATAAGTACTCGGTAAAGGTTCCGTGCTGTTAGCGGCTGGTGGTAGAGTGGATGAACTTCCCTGAGGCCTTGAATGTGGGATTGGTGAACCCAAACACTCCAAAGGAGAATCAATCTCTCTGCCTCTCTGCCTCTGCCGGTCTTCCCCTGTGAAGCCCTTGCGTGGCTCCTGCCGGTTCAGTGACACCTGTTGTTTTCCCACGTGGTTAGTTTGTGTCGTCTTCTGGGTGGAAACTGCTTGGCTGAACTCCGACCCTGGCAGGGACGGATTGTGCCAGAAATCAGGGACCTAGAAGATCCCAGAGGCCTGGTTCTCTGTGCCAGCTCCCTGTCTGTAGAGCTCTGGAAGAGCCACGGGTTCCTAAGGGACCCCCTTCCTCACCCCCACTCTTGCTGTTTTTCTGGTGGAAACAGGCTACCTGGGCTTGTCCTCTTCTGCCTGTTCGGTGGTTTTGTCCTGACACTTGCCGTTCGCTTTCTCCCACAGTTTAAATAATTTCTTTCTTGTTTTTTTTTTAATGTTTTTTTACTTATTTTTGAAGGAGAGAGAGAGAGACAGAGCATGAGCTGGGGAGGAGCAGAGAGAGAGAGGGAGACACAGAATTAGAAGCAGGCTCCAGGCTCTATGCTGTCAGCACAGAGCCCGACGCAGGTCTCAAACTCACGAGCCGTGAGATCATGACCCGAACCGAAGTTGGACACTCAACCGACTGAGCCGCCCAGGCGCCCCTAAATAATTTCTAAACTAGTCCCTGCTTGGCCTTTTGCAAGGAATATACATGAACAGATCTGTTAGGAATTGCAACGCTGTGAGAAGTGGGCAGTGGCTTTGGAAAGAGTATGTAAACTCCTCTCCTGTGTACCATCCCTTTACCGATCTAGCAATTTGGAATGGAATGGAGTCCTGTGAAAATCTCCTTCAGGGCCAGTTCCCCAGGCTGGGGTTAGGAATGTGCTGTTTGTGGCCTCCTTTGGAATCTCTGCTAACTGGAACCTTCTGTTGATTCCGATGAGCCCGGGGGCTTGCTGGTAGATTAACATCGTTCAGAAAGGGCTGACCCAACAAGTGTGTAAAGCTACAGGGTATATCAGTTGTCCAGCGCTGAAAATATTTATGTTTTTTTAACAAACTGTCAGTATTTGGCAAATGGGTGTGTAAGTACACTGGACATTCTGTCCTACAAATAGCATCTTGACAAAACTGCTGGTCAGGTTACAGGGAGAGTGGATACTCAGTTACCCAGGAGCCCTTCTGGGAGGGGGTAGAATCTGCTTTCCCAGTTTTGCAGCGACCACCTGACAAATGGTTAAGGTGCTCACACCCTATCCCAGGAGGTGTGATAGGCAGGAGGCAGGACACCGGCCCCTCCAGCTGGGGAGACAGGTGTGTGTGACTTAAACCAGGGTTTTCCTGTGAGTTCTAGTTCACATTTGGGTTTCCTAGCTTGGACCACAGTCCTGTGGCCGGGTGACGTGTGCTGTGTGAAGGGCGTGGGGAAGATGTCAGCAGGTGTGAGTCGTGGTTCTTCTTTCTGGCTCTTTTCTCTGCCTCTACCCAGTGATGTCATGTCAGGCCACTGTGGGTTTACTTGCAAAATGAGGATCTCACCCACACTCTTGGCTATCTCCTTGGGATTAGGGGTTTCTTTTCTTTTTAAAAAATATTTATTTATTTTTGAGAGAGAGAGAGAGAGAGAGGGAGAGAGGAAGAATGAGCATGAGCTGGGGAGGGACAGAGAGAGAGAAGGAGACACTGAGTCTGAAGCAGATTCCAGGCTCTGAGCTGTCTGCACAGGGCCCCGATGCAGGGCTTGAACCCATGAACCATAAATGACCTGAGTGGATGTCGGACACTTAACTGACGGAACCACCCAGTTAAAAACCCACAGAGGTTTTGATAAAGTAATGAATGTAAAAGTATCGAGTGTCATTTGGATAGGAAATTTTATATCTTGTATGGTGTCTCTAGCTGATGTGTATGATTGAAGATTTTCCTCCTCTTGTCCTTTGCTTTTTTTCCCTTCCTGCCTTCTTTATCTGAAAGATTTTTAGATGCCAGGGAACTAACACTGTTAGAACAAATTATGTTTGTGCCAAGTACTGAATTGCTTCTAAGTACAATACTTTGGGATAATAATGTGAAAACATACGTATGTGAACAAGATGATTTTCAACAGACAGGAAAAAATTTTCCTTTCCTTTTCATAGTTGTGGAGGGGTAAAACAGTTATACTTTAGAGTGGTCTTTGGCCTTTGTAGTTAAAAGTTAATATTGGGTAATTTTATGCTGCTGGGATGTTTTTTAAAAAAATTAATTGATTACAAATTTCATCTTGCTATAGCTGGCTTTAATTATTCTTTCATGAAGAAGATTTTTACATTAGAAAAAGATGCATGAAGATTTCAGTATTTACTATACATACTAGGATCATTTTGAGAGAGGCAGCCTTTTAGGGTTTCAGGGCATTACAGTGGATGGATGTGGCCCTGGGCCCCAGCCCGGCTCTGCCTTCAGTTGATGATGGTTTAACCTGCCTGTTTACTGTGAGGTGTGTGTCACTAGCTAAAACTGAAGGCCACCTCCACTCTTACAGGCACTATTAGTGGCTAAGAGTGAGGGGCCTGGAGGGTAGTGAGAGGACCTACCTTACAGATGTTGTGGAAATGAAATGACTTTGTACATGAGGCTTCCGGAACAGTGTCTGCCATACTGTGAACACTCAGTAAATGCTGCCATCACAGTTATTTTAATGTAGCAGCTCATTTCTCATAACACACCACTTGTCAAAAAGGATCCAAAGTGAAGATTAGGTTTCTGAAGTTTTGTTGCTTTAAAGTCACTTGAAACAGATGACTTTTTAAAAAATTCCATTGCTTTCTTGTTTGGACAGAATTTACAATTCAAAAGGTGCAGAAAGGGAAAAAAAAAAAAAAAAGTGTCTCTCTAAACCTGTTCTCCAGCCATCTAGCTCCTCCCCAGAAAACAGACAGTGCTCTCAGTAGGTAAAGACTTTTAAGTTTTAAAAATCCCCAGACTGGGGACACTTGAAAATAGCAAAAGACGAGGAGGGGCAGGGGAATGGGGAGACGGAAAAAGAGGAGGAGAGGATTCAGCTGGGGCCTGCGCTGTGGAGCCCTCCTGTCCCTGTAGCAACCACGAGCATTGCCCTTGCTTACACCCCTCTCTGAGGACCCCAAGATGTGCCCTGCAGCTCAGGGCCCCCTGGCCTTGCTTCAGCCTTCTCTGCCTTGGGGCCATGTGTGGTGGCTTCCTCGCCTGTGTTCCAGTGCAGATGCTGGTGAGTTGGCTTGCTCCGGTCTGGGGTGAGGCCAGGTCAGATGAACCTTCTGTTGTATTCTGAATGCAGACCATTGTTTGAAGGACTCTGGAAGGTTCAGGAAGGGTCCAGAAGTTGAGTTCCTTGGCTTCTCTAAACACTGAGATCCTAAAGTTAATCCTCTCCCAAGGAGCAGCTGTGGGGTTGTGGCTGTTGTCTCTGTTCAATCTTTTGATGCCCTTGGGGAATTGTGTTTGGTCAGGGAGTTCTGTAGCCTTCAGAAGTAACTTCAAATGGTAAATCTGACAGTTTTGGAGAATGTTGGGGACTTTCTCTGACTCTGCAGTTTTCCCCTTCTAGTTTCATTTGAAATCTATGATGATAAATATTTATAATTTCCATCATTATTTTAAGCATCTTTGTTTCTTTATATTGACCTCACCCTAGTTTCAGCCCTTTGTTCTGGTAACTAGCTTGGATTCAGGAGTGATTCAGTTTTGTCCCCCATTCTCCTGCCTGTCAGGAATGTTTGTTCCCTTTTTATCCAGCCAAATTCAGTTTTTCTTTTGAAGAAAGAAAAACTAATGTAAAGTCCCTTTTCTTCCTGGATCACACGAATTACTTCCCTTCCCGCACCTGTAGTACATATACAAAGAAAGCGAAGCTTAAGAATGGGTTGTGCTCCAAACATTCCTTTTTGAGTAATTGGGATGGAGATTCAAATGTATTTTCCCATTAAAAAATAATAATAGGCTCCCACAAAGGGTATTTAAAAAATGATTAAGTGGGATTTTGTGAGCTTTTCTTTTTTTTTTTTTTTTAATGTTTATTTATTTTTGAGAGAGAGAGAGCAGGGAAGAGGTAGAGAGAGAGGGAGAGAGAGAATCCCAAGCAGGCTCCACACTGTCAGCCTGGAGCCTGATGGGGTTCGAACCTACCAACCGTTAGATCATGACCTGAGCTGAAACCAAGAGTTGGACACTCAACCAAATGAGCCACTCAGGTACCCCATTTTTTTTTCTTAATATGGAACATTTTACTCTTTTTTTATTACACTCCCTTTTATTTTTAAGGGAGGGAGAGAGAGAGAGAGAGAGCGAGCGTGCGCGCACGAGTGGGGGAAGGGCAGAGAGAGAGGGACAGATGATCCAAAACAGGCTCTGTGCTGACAGCAGTGAGCCTGATGTGGGGCTCAAACTCACAAACTGCGAGATCATGACTTGAGCTGAATGAAGTTGGATGCTCAACCAACTGAGCCGCCCAGGCGCCCCCCTTTGCGAACTTTTAATATCCAAATTGAAAGAATGGTAAAGTGGGCACCTGTATATTAACCACTTGGATCCAACATTTTGCCATATCCGCTAGCTGATCCTATCTAGCTAGCTATCCATCCTTCCTTGCTGGACCCTTTGAGATCAAGATGCAGACATTGTTACATTTCGCCCTAAATACCTGTATCATTCATCTTGTGGGATTTAGGACTTCCTTCTACATAACCACAGTACCATCATTATACCTGAGAAAATAAACAATGCATCTCTAATCCTGCCTTAACCCAGTTTCTCAGTTGTCCTCAAAATATACTTTATAGCTGTTTTGAAATTTTTTTATTGATTAAATTTCTGAGCCAGGCTCCAGTCAAGGTTTACTTATTGTGTATTTGGTTATATTCGTTTCTAACAAAAGCAAACATTTGGCCAAGGACTGGGGAAGGGAAGAAACTTTCTTGGCCACAGGCAATATTTTGAAATCTTTGGCTACTCGTCCCTCCCTGTTTCCCTCTCCCACAGGTCTGGGGTGCTGCTGAACTCTCCGTTTTGGCATCCTCCAGGGTACCGCTGATCTCACACAGGTATTAGCAGAAGCCTCAGGGACAGCTGCGTTTTCCAAGGGACGTCTTAGCGGAAGGCTTCTGAAAACCAGGGATTCATAGCTGGGCATTGCTGATTTATGCACGATTTGCTGGGGAAGGTGTCTCGGCCCCTGTCTGTTCCCAGAGTGGTCTTCACTGTCCCGAATCAGAGTTCTGTGCTCCAGTGTCATGGAACATTTCAAGGACTTTGACAAAATGATGGTAACTGAGTGACTGGGTGCACTGTCATGGATGGGTGGACTCTGGGCGGCTGGATCCTATCTGGATGTCCCCTCCCTGCCTGGTCACAGATTCAGAGTGGGGGTGGGGAGGGCTGTAGCAGCTGTTTATCTGGAAGTTGTATAGAAGTTGGCGTTGGTCTGAAGTTTCACTACAAAGTTTAGCCCTTGTTTATGTACTGACTTCCATTGTCTTTCCGGTTTCCCTTTGAGCTCATTTGTTCTTCCCATTCATTTTAAGCTTTTTTTTTTTTTTTTTAAATTTTTTTTCAACGTTTATTTATTTTTGGGACAGAGAGAGACAGAGCATGAATGGGGGAGGGGCAGAGAGAGGGAGACACAGAATCGGAAACAGGCTCCAGGCTCTGAGCCATCAGCCCAGAGCCCGACGCGGGGCTCGAACTCACGGACCGCGACATCGTGACCTGGCTGAAGTCGGACGCTTAACCGACTGCGCCACCCAGGCGCCCCTATTTTAAGCTTTTTAAAAATGTGTCTGCATAGATGCTCTGTCTCAATAACTGGCACTGTCGGGGATGGTCTTAAAAGCTCTGTGACTTTGGTTTTATCTCTGTAGCCAAAAATAGAAATAATTTGGGGATGATTTGGTTTTGTAGAATTTGTTATGTATTTGCCCCTATCATTAGTGTATGTAATTGATTTAAACTGTGTTTTGACAATTAACTTAATAAAGCAGGTCGTTTTGCAGAAGCTCGTAGATCAATCATGCTAAAGTGGTTTTTGAGAAGCTGCATGTATGTGGGCATGTTGCGAGCACCTGCCTGGTTTTCATGCAGGCTCTTACCAGTTTTTAACTGTGTGACTTCGGACTCCCCGAATCTGCGATTCCCCTTCTATAAAAGGATAGTACCCACCTCGTAGAGATTTGAAACCCTTGGGGCCCAAGGCTGAAACTTTACAAATGTAATCCACTGCTTCAGAAGCCGAATCAAGGGGCTCCTGCCCAGGTGGCTCAGTCGGTTAGGCGTTTGACTCATGATTTTGGCTCAGGTCACGATCTCGTGGTTTCATGAGTTCGAGCCCCACGTCGGGCTCTGTGCTGGCAGCATGGAACCTGCCTGGGACTCTCTCTCCTTCTCCCTCTGCCCCTCCCCCAGCCAATGCTATCTTTGTCTCTCTCAAAATAAATAAACTTAAAAAAAAAAAAAGAAATCTGATCAAATACGTCAATGCTTATGCAGCACACTCACTGGAATAGAGGTCATATATAGCTTCACATCAGAGCAGAACAGGTGTGGCCACCAATGTGCTTCTCAGATTTGGTTTTGCTATGAAGTGAAGCATAAAAGTTTTTGTTCTCAGGGCTTTTTGGATTTTGCCTGATGGACACAACAGGGTCAGCTTGTGTTTTTTTATCTCCAGTCACGCTTTGCGGATGGGGCTGGAGAAGGTTGGGAACGTGGAGAGCCATGGAGAACCATTGGCTCCAGCTCATAATTTTTCAGCTGAGCAGACTGAGGTCCACAGAGGTAAAGCGACTTGCTCAGATCACAGAGGTAGCCAGTGGCAAAGCTGAATGAAGAAAAACCCTTTTAGGGAAATGTACATCTATTGATCTTAGTAATCTAGACCAAAAATAGACTGCTCTTGGGCACCGTGATTTGAATCTTCACTAAAAACAAAGTAGGGCGTGTGTGTGTTTAAAAGTGATTTTCCAGCCAGGCTTTGTGTGGGTTATCTATATACTGGCCAGTGCCTTTTCCATCACTGAGCTGTCAGGTCACCCTGCTGGGAAACCCTAGATTCTGAGAATGTGTACCCTTTCCTGATAAAAAGGGAAGGATACCTATCAGAACCATCAAAATGTCCCTTGGTTGGAGCAAAGCTGCTTGGGAGAGGTCACAAGGACCTCCTTATCTGTAGTCTCTGGTTATTAGCTTTGTCTTCCCCATTGTTTAGCAACCTCTAGCAATGCCCACTGGGTTTGAGGAATGCCATTTCCAGGCTTCTCAGCTCCTCTGACCACTGAGGTCAGTTGGAAATACAAGTATTATTTAGAAACAAGCTAAAAAGCTGCTTTTGATTTTGGGAATTGACTTGGAGCCATTTCTTCAGAGCTCTTCCTCAGTTCCTTGCCATCTGCAGGCTTTTTTTTTTTTTTTTTTTTTTTTTTTTAAATCACGTCTTCTTTTGTGACCTTCTTAATGAGATGTTGGCAAGTCACAATACATAGTGGGTCCTCAAAATGCAATGAAGAAACCAAACCTGGCTGGGTCTAGGAAAAATCCAAAGGATTTTGATAAACACTGGCTTTTGTTAAACATTTTTTTACTTGCGATGTTGCTGAAGGGAATCACATTCCTCATTGAGAGCCAAGAACTCCCTGCTTCGGTGGGCTTGCTGTGTGCAGGACAAACTCCAGATGAGGCGATGGGCTTCTTTTTGAAGAGGCTGAGTGGACCTGGGTTTTGTGGCCTGGGTCAGATTTTGGAGTAGGGAGGGAGGTCAGAGATGGGGACAAAAAGCAGTTTCGTATTTGTCCATTAGTGCTGGGCATTTTTAAAACCTATCCTACTTCCTGCTGCGATAATTGGAAACCACGGTTTTGAAGTTTGGGAAGTCTTTACTCTAAGTTGTGAAATAGCAGAGCAAACCAGCATTTAGCATTTTGACAGAGACGTAGCTAAATGATAAAATATTGTTGAAAGAGAACTAATTAAAATATACCTTACACACACGCATTTGTACTTGGATGGTGCCCAGTTACATATAGGCGCGGTTTTATGTATGTGGAGACCCAGGCTTCCAGAAGGTAAGAGGAAACAATATAAAGGCAAGCAGCATCCAGACGGACTGGTTTGAATTGAGGCACGGCCACCAAGTAGCGGGGTGACCTTGGGATGGTTGCTGTACGTTTCTGTGCCTCCTTTCCCCATCTGTAATTTGGGGATAGACCTCTATGCCCTAAGTTTGTCGTGAAGATTTCATGCTTAGCTTAGCGTTGGCTCCTAAATCCTCTGTAAATGTGGTAGTTATTGTTGTCAGTGGTAACAGAGAAATAAACCACTCTGAGCCACACTTCCATCTCTTCTGAAACACCATCTCCCCCAAAACCGTTCTCTTCCTAGTTTACTATGGCTCTGTATGCTTTTGGTTCTGACTCTGATCACTGGTCTGTTACTGTGCTGGGCTTTCCAGCTTGTGTGGACCTTTCCACATGGGTTAGCCTTGCTGGAGATTTGGGGTGCTCCTCTCGGCTGTGCCCTGAGTGCCTGTGCACAGCCCTCTCCTGTTCCTCTCCTGTTCGCTCAGTCTCTCCGCCAGGCCCACCTGCTGCCCCCAGATCTCAACAGATGTCATCTCTTCCTATTTATTCTGAGAGAAAATGGAGGTGTCATGCACCTTGTGCCCTCAATTTCCTTCAGCCCACTGTTGAGGTCTCTAACTCACAGACCCCCTGATTCAGGAAGAAGTGAAGTTTTTTTCCCCCTATTCCAGGATTTAATCTGTCTGCCTATGGAAATCTCCTCAAGGCTGTCAGTCCTTATTCCCTCTCAGTCTCTTCCTTTTGCCCTTTTCGTATGTAAATACATTGGTTTCAGCCGCTTAAAAACAAAACAAAACTCCAAACAGAAATTTCTTCCTCTCACCCTAAAGGTGAACTACCCTACCCTTTTTGTGCTTCTACCGGGCTTTTAGAAGGGGTACATTGAGCTCAGTCTCTCTTCTTCAACCCAGGAAATCGAGTCTTACATTCTGGTCTACTGAAAAACTGCTGTCCAAGGCCACGAAAATCTATTTTCCTTCCAATTTAATTTATTTTTTCATTGTATGTATGTATTTATTTATTTTGGGATTTTGAAGTTTACTTCAAGAAACTACAGAAAAACAGGAAATAAAGTACAAGGAGAAAGTTTAAAAAATTCCAAGCAGCTTCTTAAATTAGAAACTAATGGTTTCCCATGAGTCCTTAGAAACTTCTATGTTGCCTGACTTGTCTGAGTTCTCAATTCTTTTTCTAAAGAGTCTTCTCAGGTTGTTTGTTTCTTGTTTCTTTTTTTAAAGTGTGTTAAGGACATTTAACATGAGATCAGCCCTCTTAACAAAGTTTTAAGTGCATGATACAGTATTGTTAACAGCAGGCACAATGCTGTGCTGCAGGATGGAAACATTATACCCATTCAATAGGCGCTACCCATTTTCTCCTCCCCCCACTCCAGACAATCACCATTCTACTCTCTGTTTCTATAAATTTGACTATTTTAGATTGCTCATAAAGTGGAATTATGCAGTGTTTGTCCTTCTGTGACTGGCTTTTTTCACTTACGTACATTTTTTCACTAATGCCCTCCTGGACCATTTATACTGTTGTCTATGGCAGGATTTCCTTTTTTTAAAATTTTTTTTAATGTTTATTTGTGGGGGGGAGAGAGAGAGAGAGAGAGAGAGGAGGGGGGGAGGGAGCAGAGAGAGAGCAAGACACAGAATCTGAAGCAGGCTCTAGGCTCTGAGCTGTCAGCACAGAGCCCGACATGGGGCTCGAACTCACAGATCGTGAGATCATGACCCGAGCTGAAGTCAGACGCTTAACCAACTGAGCCACCCAGGCGCCCCTGGATTTCCTTCTTTTTTAAGGCCAAAAGGGATTTGGTTGTATATGTACACCGTCTTTTCTTTATCTATTTAGCCATCGGTGAACACTTAAGTTGATTCCATATCTTGGCTATTGTAAATAATACTTGCAGTGAATATGGGAAGCAGTTATCTCTTTAAGATCCTGATTTCAGTCCTTTTGGGTAAATAGGATAAGTTGGACTGCTGGATCATATGGTAGCTCTATTTTTAACTTTTTGAGGAACTTATTGTTTTACATAGTGGCTGCACCAATTTTCCATTTCCTTCCTATTTTAGTTGCTCTCTCTTGCAGCTTCTGACCTTGCTGACTGCTCATTCCTTTTGGAAACTCTATCCTCTGTTCTAGGGTAGAACCCTGGGTTCTCTCCCTCAGCTTCCTCATGGAGTGGATCCGGTTTCTCACTGGATATTTCCGTCCGGTTGTCCCCATGTTCAAAACTGAACTCGTGATAGCGTCCTCTCCATGCCGAGTATATTAGTGTTCTTGGGCTGCTGTCGCAAAGTACCACAAACTGGGTGGCTTAAAAAAGAGCCTCACACTTCTGGAGGCTGGAATTCCAAGATCAAGACCGGCAGAGTTGCTTCCTTCTGAGGGCTGTGAAGAAGAATCTATTTCATGCCTCTCTCCTAGCTTCTGGTGGTTTCATGGAAGTCTTTGGCCTTTAGAAGCAACACCCCATCTCTGCCTGTATCTCCACATTGTGTTTTCGCTTTGTACCTGGCTCCACATTTCTCCTTTGATAAGGACATGTGGGATTTGAGTCCACTCTAATGACCTCATTTTAATTTGATTACCTTTGTAAAGACCCTTATTTTAATAAGGCCACATTCTGAGGTACTTGGGATACTTCAACATTTGAATTGGGAGGGAGGTAAAATTCAACACATCACACCAAGCAAGCTTCCTTTTCTTTAAAGTTATTTCCCATCTTGATGAATGACATCAATGTCCACCATGTTATGAAGCAGAAACTTGGGCATCATCCTTATCGATTCACTTGCCCTTGTATGAACTTGGGATTCAGAGCTTGTAGAACTTGAAGGCAAAGTTTTGGAAGAGGAACCTTCATAGCATCCAACAGTTTCCCAGAGGGGTCTGTGATTCCCAAATGGCTGACCACCTGTTTTGTATCTTTTTTTTTTTTTTTTTTCTAAGGTGTCTACCACTTTAGTACAAAAGGAATACATACATATGAATTTTAGAAAATTATAGATAAGTATAAAAATAAAATTTAAAATTATTCTATTATTCAGTTACCTGAAATCACTTAATATTTTGGTCATTGCTTTGTACATTTTATGCCTTCTTGCATTTTTAAAAAACTAGTTGGACCATACTGTATGTAAGATGTTGAATCAAGCCTTTTATATTCAACATTGTATCTTAAGTGTTTTCTCATGTCTTCATGAAATCTTTATAGTTTTAAATGATGCATATTATTCCATCAAATGGGTGGATAATGATTGATTTAGATATTTTCTTACTATCCCATGATCAAAATTCATATTGTTGCCATTTTTTGTTTTATAGAGAGTGTGGCAACCACTTTTGCTATTCACTTAGATTCAAATAATTTGTTTGTAATTCAGATATGACTCAGCTGGGGAGAAAGAGAAAGATGGTCAATGTCTCTAAACAAGTCTTTAGTGTAAACTGAAGGAAAACTAAATTTGCCTAAGTTAACAATGTTTTAAGGCATTATTTGTGAATAGTTACTTTGTAATTTTAAAGTTATTTTTATTGAATTGCTATGGTAGGTCACAGTAGATTCTCAAGTCAACTGCTTTTTAGCAGTTCTTTGTAGTCTATAACAGGGCTGTCCAACAGAACTTTTGGAGATGATGAAAATGTTCTTAAAATTTTTTTAATGTTTATTTATTTACTTTTGAGAGAGAGAGCACAAGCAACAGAGGGACAAAGAGCAGGAGACACAGAATCCAAAGCAGGTTCTGAGCTGTCAGCACAGAGCCTGACGTGGGGCTCAAACTCACAAACCATGAGATCATGACCTGAGCTGAAGTCTGATGCTTAACCGACAGAGCCACCTGGGGGCCCCGAAAATGTTTTTTATCTGACCTGCCCAGTATGGTAGCAATTACTACTCATGTGACTACTGAACGCTTAGAATGTGATTAATGCAACTGAAGAACCGGATTTTTAATTTTACATCATTTTTATTGGCTTACATTTAAAATTTTTATTTTTGAAAGTGAGAGAGAAAAAGAGCATGCGTGTGAATGAGGGAGGGGCAGAGAGAGAGAGAGAGAGAGAGAGAGAGAGAGAGAGAGAGAGTATCCAAGCAGGCTCCATGCTGTCAAGTGCAGAGCTCAACGCAGGGTTCCATCTCACAAACCATGGATCATGACCTCAGCAGAAGTCAAGAGTCAGACGCTTAACCAACTGAGCCACCCAGGCGCCTCTTAATTGACTTAAATTTAAATAGCTACTTGTGGCTAGTGGCCACCATATTGGATAGTACAGTTCTATCAAGGTGGTGAGTAAACACTTTTACAATGCGTACCTCTTCCTAAACACTCTTCTAAGTGCTTTACATATTAATATATTTAATCCTTATGATGACTCCATGAAGTAGTCTTCTAGTTTCTATTTGGTGTATAACAATTTACCTCAAAGCTTTGTGGCTCAAAACAACAGTCACTCATTTTGCTTAGAAATCTACAACTTGTCAGGATTCAGAAACAGCTCATGTTTGTTCCATGCATCACTAGCTGGGGCTCTCGGGTCTACTTCTAAGATACTCAGTTACAGAGTTGGCAAGTTGATGACTGTTATTGGTTTCTTTTCTTGAGGAACCTTCGGTTTCTGCACGGCATGGTGATTAGTTTCCAAAAGCAAGTGCCCCAAGAGACAGGAGGTGGAAACCGACAAAGTATCACTCCAACATATTCTATTGATCAGGCAAACCTCAGAGTATATATTCAAGGGTAGGAGGTACAGACTTCTCGGTTGGAGCAGTACCAAAGGATTTGGGGCCATGTTTTAAAATCATCCTAGAAAGATATAATCATTTTGATTTTATTTAATAATGAGGCAACTGAACATAGAACAATGAAGTAACTTGCCCAAGGTGACATGCCTAATAGATGGTGAAGCTGTTATTCATGTCGGGCGTTCTGACCTTGGAACCCCAGTGCTATATTGCGTCTCTCTGTAATTCATGTTTCACTAATTTAGATTCATATCTTCTTCAGTTTTCCCATGGTAGAATAATTACGAGATTAAGTGACTGATACTTGTTTGTAAATCACAGACTCTAAATAATGTAGTATTTGCAAGGGTTTGCTACATACCAAATGGATGATAAAGACACATTCTCAACCCCCTGATTCAGGAGGAGCTGTTGGCTCCAATTCTGAGCCCCTCCGCTTTTGTCCCTATTCCTACTGCCCTCCAAAGAGAATTGGTTGTCACTTCCAGATTGAAACAGACCATGATTCTGAGTAAAACTCTCTCGGTCTTAGCATGTTGCCTGCTTCACCTATTCCTGTTACATGGAATATATGTTACTAAAAAGGAATTAATAGGGACACCTGGATGCCTCAGTCGGTTAAGCGTCCGACTCTTTATTTTGGCTCAGGTCACTTATCTTGTGGTTTCATGGGTCTGAGTCCCATTTCGGACTCTGTGCTGATAGCACAGAGCCTGCTTGGGATTCCCCTGCTTTCTCTCTCTCTCAAAATAAATAAATAAACTTAAAAAAAGGAATTTTTAAATAAGACTTAGAATTATAAAAGGAGTTAAAGAAATGTTTCTGTTTTTTACTGAAAGGCTGGTAGTTAAATCCTGATTTAGATGATATATTTGTGCATGTTTAAGGAAGTGTGTGTGTGCATGTACTTCCATTTATTTGTTCATTCATTTATTATATTGATTCCTGGAAGTTAAATCAGAAAAAAACATAGGTTATCCCCAATTCTAGGGATTGTCTGATAAAATAATGAAAGCAGCCTTTTACAAACCTAAGAAACCAGCAATTTCCTTTCATGTTCAAAGGTAATGGATATTTCCATGTGAAAGATTGATAGCCCTTTGTGTGGCCTCTGGTTTGCAAATTGGGCTTCTGTTTGCTGCAATAATGCAATGTGGTTATTTCACACCTGATATTTGTCCCATTCAATCATTGCCACATGGATTCTTTTTTATCAAAACACTCTTTGAGAGAGCTTATAATTAAGTGTATTTAGTTTTCCAATTTCTGAGTTTCTTTTCTGTTTTTTTCTTTTTTAATTTTTTTAAGGCAGAGGGAGAGAGAGAGAGAGAGAGAGAGAATGAGAATGAATGAATCCCAAGGAGGCCCCACACTGTCAGTGCAGAGCCTGATGCAAGGCTCAAGTTCACAAATCACGAGATCATGACCTGAGCCAAAATCAAGAATTGGATGCTTAACCAACTGAGCCACCCTGGCATCCTCCTATTTCTGGGTTTCTTAAGCAGCACTGTGAATCTCCCTGATGTAGAGAACTTCATTTTAGCACTTCAGAATCTGAGTATTCCAAATAACGAGCCTTCATTTCAATCAAATCTCACATTTCCCTTTACTTCTCATCCTACCTGACCCCCTCCTTCGTTTCATAATTCTCTTCTCATTTTGTGTCTGTGAGCTGGTTTTCTGTGTAATTTGCTCTTTCTCTGGTATCTTCTTCATTGGCCATGTCTCATGACTGCACCAGGCTCTCTGCCTCTCACTGTCCTTCATAGAGGAGATTCAGATCCCCATGCGCATGGACCTCTTGGGAGCCTACGTGTGGTATCCCTTTAGGCTTGGATGTCTGCCACCTCTGGTAATAAGTCCACATGATGCTTTGACATGGCCACAGGCCAAGGCCACAGGTCCTTTTCTCTGAAAGATGCCTCCTTCCCAGCCGCCCTGTTTTTGTTGTCATAAAACAGGTCCCTGCTGTTATTCTTTCTTCTGTTTACCCATGTGTATGCCTTCCACGGCATTTCTCTCAACCTGTGACCTGCCCATGTGTTTTGTTTAGGGACTGATGCCATTCTGGATTTTTCTCTTTTGCATATTTTAGGTCTGTCAGCTTACTAAACCGTTCTAGAACATAAGCTCCGTGAGGACAAGGATCTTTGTTTTACTCAGTGATATATCACACGCGCCTAGCATGGTGACTGCCGTAGTTGAGCATTTAGTATGTTGTCAAAATGGTTCGAAATGTTTTACGTGGATAATTTATTTCACCTTCATAACACCCTAGAAGGGTGGGACGCTTCTGTTAGTATGCCTGTTTCACGAGAAACTGAGGCATGGAGATGCTAAGTTATTGCCCAGTGTCACCCAGCTGCTAGGTGGTACAGCCAGGACTTGAACCCGGGTCTCCTGGGTCCATGCTCTTAACCACTAAGCACCCCGCTATAATGCCACCGAACGATAGCGTGTTTGCTTTGTGCTTATGTTTCACCGGAACTCTGTACATGCTTTCTGCCCTTGTGTGGGTGCTGCCACAGCTGAAGAAGCACACACTAGCTTGGGAGGTTTTGAAAGAAATTCCCAGGGTGGGACCTAGTTTATGAGGAGCAGGGACAGGAAGGGGACTCAGACTTTGAGCCAAGCCCGTGAACACCTCAGCCTGTGTTCTGTGCTGCCAGACCCACCAGTCTCCGCGTGGCCCACGGTTTGGGGAGGAGACTCGGATTTAACGTGAACGTTCCCCAGTGTTGTCAGGTTTTTCTTGCCTCCGACAGACATCTGACGTGGCCGTGTGTATTTCTTCCTGTAGACAATGGTGGCAGCCGCACGCTGCACTCCAAAACGGAGACGACACCGTCGCCCACTAACAATACTGGCAATGGACACCCAGAGTATATCGCATATGCGCTCGTCCCTGTGTTCTTTATCATGGGTCTCTTCGGCGTCCTCATCTGCCACCTGCTCAAGAAGAAAGGCTATCGTTGTACAACAGAGGCCGAGCAAGATGTGGAAGAGGAAAAGGTTGAAAAGATAGGTAAATACCTGCATTCTCTTTATGGAGATGTGGATAGGGACGATTTTTTTTTTTTACGATTTTATTTTATTTTTAATCTCTACACCTAGTGTGGGGCTCGAACCCACCACTCTGAGATCAAGAGTCGCATGCTGTACTGACTGAGCCAGCCAGGTGCCCCAAGTGGGGGCAATTTTGAAATAAGTAACCAGTCATATGTATTTTCCATCTCTATGAGGCAAAATGGTCCATCTTCAGAGTAGGTGGTATGGCGGAGTGTCCGTGTAGATTTTGTAGTAACCCCACCTAGAGCTTGAAACCTGCCTGTCCTTTACAAAACACCTACCAGCTCATTTCTTGTGACCTTGGGCAAGTCACATATGCTCTAAATCCCTACTATGTATAATTTAACTAGAATTTAATCTTAGTTAATTTCATGCCAATTTAACTTAATTTAAATGAGGGCAGTGATCTCCACTTTGTAGGATTATTGTGGAATTTAGAGAGATGATGCATTTCGTATTTGGCACATAAGCCCACTCAGTAAATATGAATCCTTACTATTATTATTAAAAGAGATTCTAATAAGGATAATGTGAAATATAAATAGCTCTCACCACTTGTATGGTATTACTCTTGCTGGGGGAATTCGATCTTAAATCTGTGTGACTGAAATTTATATTTATTAAGTAAAATAATTGTGTCAACAGTGCGATAAAAGTGTGGCAAGAAATGGTGCCTTAGATTAACTTGAGGATAGTTTACCTTTTCCTCTTAACGTGGACTGTTAGGCAGTGTTCAGAAAAACCCAAGAGAATGAGATTTTCTTTCTTCATAGATGTTTTTTTTCAACCATCCTTCAGGGACGTTTCCAGATTTGGAGTTGGGGAGTAGTAGCTAACCTTCCTTATCCCTTTCAGCTCCTTAAAGGTCAGTTTTTGCAGAGGGGGACATTTGGAGTAGGTCACCTTTCGAGAAAGTCCAAAGGGCGGACTGGGGAGAGCTTCCTCATTCCTTGCCAGCCTGCTGGCCTGTTGGTTTTTCCCACCCCCACTGACCTTTGAGGCAGAGAGAGAACCCGGTTGCAGGATGAGTCATGTGTAGCTGTGAGCAAACCAAAGCTGAGTGTTTGTCAATAGAAAGCAAGCCTCCTCCTCCCCTCCTTCAAAGATGCTCTGTAGGCCGGCTTAGCAGGTCAACATTTGCACCGTCCGGCCAGACGTGTGTTTTCACAGAGGGGGAAGCCGACTATGGAGGGAGAAGACACCTTCCCAGGTACACGAGTAGGACACTGCACACCTTGATTCGTTCTCTGTGAACTAAGATGGTGTATTTCAACCCTCCTTTTTCCTTCCTCCCTGAAATTACACAGTTTCAGAGTGAAGGTTTGATTTTTCTTCAAACACTGTCACATATACAGAGTCTCATAAAGTTAACGGTTTGTGGGCAAATAACCACGGCTGAAATTTAGGTCAGTTGCAAGTGTATTTAAAAGAAAGGAGAGGCTTATAAACATGGATGAATAATTGCCCCAAAAGAAATTCATACTCTAAATTAATGTAGTACACCTGCAATTAAAAGAAAATCCAAGGCGGGGGGTGCCTGGGTGGCTCAGTTGGTTAAGTGTCAGACTCTTGATATCGGCTCACGTTGTGATCTGCAGTTGTGAGATTGAGCTCCGCGTCACACACTGCACTGAGCATGGGGTCTGCTTCGGATTCTGTGTCTCCCTCTCTCTCTGTCCCTCCCCTACTCGCTTGCATGCAAAATAAATAAATAAACTTAAAAAAAATCCAAGGAGACTTTTTTCTTTTAATTAACTATCTTCTTCCCATTTCCCCTAAGGGTTTAAGGAAATGATGAGAGAGAAATATAGTAGTAATGACTGATACAGATGCATGAAAGTGAGTGGGTGTTTGGACTTGGGAAGACAGTTGATGGATAATTCTGGTACTCGTTATGTCTGTTATATATGCCAAGGAAATCACCATGGACTGTGCCCCAGGCAGTTTGGGGCTGAAGGAAGAAAGCCTAGATCCTTAGTGCCACGGCAAGAGCTTTCTTGAGACTGTTCAGTGAGGTGTCATGGAATCCACAGAAGTGACCAATTTAACCCATACCCTCCTCTGCCTTCTCTTTCAGAGTTGAATGACAGTGTAAATGAAAACAGTGACACCGTTGGGCAGATTGTTCGCTACATCATGAAAAATGAAGGTATGGATGTTTTAGTGTTCCAGAACAATTCGATATTCGTATGTGTTATTGAAAACTTGCTTCAGAGAGTCAGAATTTGTATGAACTTTCCTGTCAATATTTCTGGTCATTGGCAGCACCTTTTACCTAAGCTCATTAATCCATTAAGCTTTCAGGTTATCCAACCATGAAGTTTCACGTAAGTGTGTTTTCAGAGAGCCAGTGGGTGTGAGTAGTGCATAAAGCCCGCCCTGGAGGCTCACCTTCTAGTCCTGGCCTCACTTTGATTTGAGGGAAGTCACATTACCTCATGGAGTCTCCATTTCCACCTGTTTTTAAAAGGAGGATAATAAATAATATTTATATGGTAACATTGTTGTGACATCCTGCATATAAAATGCTTATTAGTATAGTAGGCGCTCAAACATCGTCTGTTCCCTTCTTTTTTTTTTTTTTGTATTAAAAAAAACTGTGGTAAAATAGACAAAATATAAAAAGTTACCATTAAAGGTACAGTTCAGTAGCCTTAAGTACATTCATAATGATGTAAGCCATCACTACTGCCTTGTTCCAGAATGTTTCCATCATCCCAAACTGAAACTCTGTACCCATTAAACAGTCACCGTCCACACCCCACCGCCCTCCCCCGGCCACCCTCCGGCAACCTCTCTGCTTCTGTCTCCATGGATTTGCCTCTTCTGGGATCTATTCTCAAGTGTTCCAATTTTTAAAAAGTTTAACCTTTGTGGACATAAGCAATTTCCCCCCTCGGAAATGTGCTCTTAACTTCTCTCTTCTGAAGTGGAGGATGAATTGAATCTTGATTTAATAAATCAGGGTTCTTGTTCAGAACACTGGTTATGATTTCTGTAGGATACCATTACAGGGGTGCACAGGGTGAGGCTCTCAGTGACTTTTGGGGCATGTGGAACTCGTTGGCCACATCTCCAATAGCTGCAGATTGCCGTACTTTGAGTTCTCACAAGAATCGAAAAGAAAACCTCTTCCTTGGGCTCTGTCCTGGCTCCAGTCACAGCGGTGCTGTAGGGCACACCGATGCAGCCGAGCCATTCGTCCAAAGGGGAAACTAGCCGTACTGCTAAGTAGATGCTGCTGCTCTGCCTCCAGCCCTTCCTTGGGGAGCCCCACCCCCACAGCCTCACTGTCAAGCAGAGCACCTGCCCGGCACCTCTAAGCCTTTTGACTTAGAGAAACAGCAGTTTCAGCTGGTTCCGCATCATTTTCATTATTCTTTACAGTGTGCTTTTCGTATGTAATCTCATTTAATCCTCACACTATCCCTCTAAAGTGGGTATTGTTTTTCTTAAAATGTTTATTTATTTGAGATAGAGAGAGAGAGAGAGAGAAAAGAGCATGAGTGGGGGAGGGGCAGAGAGAGAAAGAAAGAATCCCAAGCAGACCCCACACTGTTATAGTGCAGAGCCCGACTCGGGGCTGGACCCCACGACCATGAGATCGTGACCTGAGCCAGAATTAAGAGTCAGATACTTAACTGGCTGAGCCACTGAGGCACCTCTAAAATTAGTGTTGTTGTATCCATTTTACGGGTGCAGAAACGAAGGCTCCAAGTAGTTGAGTTCACGTGGTCAGTGAACAGCTTAGCCCTAGCTGGGTCTCTTTCAACTACACAGCATTACCTCTCCTCTCTTTAATTTGTGGTTTCAGTTTCTACAGGATGTAAAACTGCATAATCAATCTTATTAGAATGGCATTTAAAGTAAGAACAAAAATGACCAGAATACTTGGATTTTGATCTCTGCCTTCCAGAGACCTTCCTTCAGGGAACGATATTTGGTGATGTTATTCATTAATACCCAATGGTGCACATTTCTACATAAGAAATCATTTTTAATTTGCACAAGAAATAAACAAATATGTTCTTGGCGTGGAAACTTCAGGCCAACGGAGGTACACACAGTGAGGCATGGCGTGCCTTGTGCATTGGAAACTACCTCACATGGCTTTGGGATCTTGGGGGCCTTTGGGACTGGGGCTTCTGAGAGCTGGGGCAGCTGCTAAATTAGTTAGTATGGGATGTGGTGGGACTGACTGTTGGATCAGAAATAAATAAATTGTGAAAACTTTGCAAGGGCTGAAGTTCTTATGTACAACTTCCTTGTATGAGCTGAGTGTTTGCCATATGGTGGCCCTGAGGGCTTTCTAGGGACTAACAACCTTTCGATTCAGATACTTCATTCCCAATTTACAGTTGAGAAACCAAAAGGCCCACAGTGCTTAACTAGCTTGCCAACATCACATGGCTGGCAAGTGGCAGAGCTGAGATTTGAACTGTAGCATCTGACTCCAGAGTCTGTACTTAACCACTTACTGTTACTGCCTCTTCCCTGGTAGCAGGAAGGAGGGATGGAGGTGTCTTCCTTTCAAAGAGATAAAGTGTACAGCTGGGATAGTTTATAAAACTCTTAAGCATTAAGTCATTAAATTCTCAAAACTACCTTATGGAGGTAGGCCCTTTTACCATCACATCTTGCAGATGAGGAAACTGGCCCAGAGCTCATACGACAAGCAGCATATGGCAGGATGGGCCAACAGTGGCACTCTGCTTCATTACAGCAGAGGAAAAGCGTTTGACTTTCTGGAACAAGCTTGCTCTGTAGTTTCCTACCTCCCACACTCATGAGCAAACAGGTCTGTCCTTTTCTTTTTTAATGATGTCCTTTTTCTTTTGGGAAGAAACCTTTTTGTTTCCTCTGTGTTAATTACCGGTAGGTACATGAAAGTAGCAGCTAAGGTACTGTTTTCCTTCTTTCTCCTCTGCTCCCTGGTTTTTCCCCTCTCCCCTGGTCCATGCCTTCATTTGCCTCCTGTGATTTCTCCAGTGACCTGTGAGCATGAGTGGTGGTTCGGATCCTTTGGGTGGCCCTTGGTTCTCCTTGGCCACCAGGAGACATCTGACCTCACTGGACATCCCTTTTCCAGACATGGCCATCTCTAGCTTCCTTCCAGCCTGTGCCCAAACCACAGCTAGGGAATTAGATCCATAGTTGGGTCTCTTACCAGTTTATATTCTAGCTTCTTTGGTTTGCTTTGAGACTTCAATTCTCTAGAGAACAAATGCATTTTTAATCTTTTGTCTATGTCTTTAGCAGTCTCTGGACTTAATATCAATTTAGACCTGCCTATTGACATTAATTCAGTTTTCCATTTCTTTAATTGTAAGCACACCGTAACATAACTTTTCCTTTAAAATTGGAAAAAAAAAAAAAAAGGAATACAATTAAATACAACCCATCCGTTACCATTTGCCATGTTTATTTAGGTTTTCTTTGCCTGTACTTACGTATTTTAAAACATTTGCTATCATGATTTATGAATAGTCTTCTGCTTTGCATTTTTAATTTGACTAATGGGGTAATATTTCACCTGTACTCATGGTGACATTCTTGCTTATGGTTTAAACATATCGTGTCTCGAATGTTGCAAATCAGGTTCGTTTAGGTAAATCTTTTGAGGGATACATTTATCAGCTGACCTGCATACTGATTACTGTCCTGCTAATCTCAAGGCTTGGATTAACCACAGTGCTACCCTTAATTTATCTTTGTAAATAGATTGAATTGAAGAGTGTGTGGGTGGTCATTGGGGTTTTCTTGGGTTCTATGGGAACTTGGAAAATACCTGCACGTTTATAGCTCTCTTGCAGGCCCTTAAACTGTCTGATCTGGTAACAATGAAGATATTGTGATTATTCTAGGCAGGGAGATCCTTTTGTGAAATTCTTACCTTGGGGTTCAATTGATATTATGGCAGGAGGGATTCCATTACAAATTATCATTACCGAGTAGGTCTCTGAAAATTGCTTTAATGATTATGCAAATGCCCTATGAAGCATTCAACTATTGATCATTTGGGTAAGGACTTGGACATTGAAGAATGTAAAGGATAACATGGGGTCAAAAGCACCCACCCAAACTCAGATGGACCAGGGTTTGTGTCCAGCTCTGTCACGCTAGCTGTGTGACTCCAGCCAGTCAGTTATGATCTTTAGTGCCTCAGCCTCTGTATCTGTAAAATGGGCATGATGATTCTGTCTATTCTGGAGTTGTCAGGAGAGTCAAACATGGTAAGGTCTCTAAAGCTTTCGGTCAGTGGCTGGCACATGGCAGGCACTCAGATTTGGCCGGTGACAATAGTTCTGGCCTGGGGGATTTGCCTTGATTGCAAGGGAATGTTTGCCGAAAAGACTGGTAGGGGAAGAAATAGGGCATTTCTCCTGCCTGATTTTCACTGCTTTATACCTAAGATCAGGCAGAAATTCAGGACAGAAGAGAGGAAGCATTTCATGAAATTACTACCCTCTAGAAAATGTCTCCTGTTCCTGACAGGCTTTCCTTGCCCTGTAACTGACCCCTCCCATTCTCTGGATACCCATGAAGGGAAGTATAGTCGACAGAATGTTGACAAGAGCAGGGGAGCCATCTTTTATGGCTTATTGGAGTTATGAGTCACAATCAAGGAGGGGATACATATTCAAAAGAACTTAATCAGATGATTGTTCCTTCATAGTAATTTTACAGCCAAATTCAAGCATGTGTTTGAGTCCTAATGGTGAGGTTATGTTAGAAAGTTTTCTCATCCCGGGAAACCACGTGACCTCACACACTGAACCTCCTCGGACAGGGAGGGTGTGGGTCATGTTTACACAGAAACTTGAGTCCACTCTTAAAGAATTCACTCATAGCAAACAATGGGGCTATTTATTAATTTTTATGAGAGATAAGGGTGAGGTACACGAGCACATAAATATAGAAAAAATAACACAAGTTTATAAAAGAACAGTTTTAGGAATGATTTTAATGTATTTTAATAATCTTCCTCGATCATTTTCTGACTCCATGTTTCTAAGGAAGGTCATCTTTAGAGGTGGTAGGTAAATTTTCTCCAGCAACTAATTTAAACTTCTGTTTTTAAAAAGCCCATTCTTGTAAGTGAGTGCCGTTAGTGCTATCTTTATTTTCATACCTTTTTTGTTGTTGTTGCTTTCCCTCTTTATTGTTTGTAGTCTTGAAGTTTAGATGGCAGAGAATAAGCGTCAACTGGCA
This sequence comes from Leopardus geoffroyi, assembly GCF_018350155.1. Taxonomy (NCBI): domain Eukaryota; kingdom Metazoa; phylum Chordata; class Mammalia; order Carnivora; family Felidae; genus Leopardus; species Leopardus geoffroyi. The sequence goes on from NC_059327.1 coordinate 174,229,409, forward strand.
AATTACTGTGGGTATTCCCTAAACCCCTTGACTACACAGAAATTAATTTTGTGCATCCTCATTATTAGTCAAAAGGAAAATGAGTGACATCACTAGACTGTATTGGAGTTTGTGTCACAGAAGGTAACGTGTCTTCTTTGTTGTGTGGGAGAACATAACAAGCTGCCGATCCATTTCAGTACGTTTTCAGTAACGACAAGAGTCTTACTTAGGTCAAAACGTGTGTTAGGGAATGCATTTGGCCATCCTCACAGATAGTCATGAAGGGCAAAGAGGATATTTCTTTTAGAAAAGAAGGGCTGCTGTGTTAATGGTTGCACCTCGGGGGCTCAGTCAGTTAAGTGTCCAACTCTTGATTTCGGCTCAGGTCATGATATCACGGTTTATGAGTTCAAGCTCCCAACTGGGCTCTGTGCTGATGGTGCGGAGCCTGCTTCGAATTCTGTCTCTCCTCCTTTCTCTGCCCTTCCCCTGTTCGCACGCTCTCTCTTTCTCTCAAAATAAATAAACTTACAAAAAAAAAAAAAAAAAAAAGGAAAGATGGCATGTTGTGTTAGTATTTCTTTTAAAAGAATCTGTTTATTTGTAACGGTTGTAAAGGGGGGAAATGGATCATGGGAGCAAAAACCCCTAATTATTTTATATATAAAACACAGATTTGCATCTACTATGTAAACAGGTATGCATCTTCAAGATTAGAATTTCATGAGAAGGTGATTAGGAAAAAGATGTTGCAAAAGGCTCCTGGGTGGGCCAATAATTATTTCAATTAAAAAACTTAAATTGAATTTATTTGAGAGAAGTTGGGGAGGGGCAGAGAGAAAGGGAGAGCGAGAATCCCAAGCAAGCTCCATACTCAGTGTGGAGTCTGATGTGGGGCTCAAACTCACAAACAGTGATATCATGACCTGAGCTGAAATCAAGAAGCAGGTGCTTAACTGGGCCACCCAGGTGCCCAGATAAATTTAGTTTTTAAAAAGTTGAGAATCACTGGATAAACCCTTCACTGTTAATACTTAAAATCAGTAGTGTTGTATTTTCTTCCCCTAGGGATGTCATTTGAAATGTTAAATGTTAAATGTTGGTGTTGGCTCACATGATAAATAGTGATTTTTTATTTCATCTCTGGAGAATTTGTGGTCCCTCATGAGAACAGCACTTTAAAAATCAATGCAAAGGGTAGGAGTCAGTAATAACATTTGGCCTTGCCAATTAAATATCCAAAAGGAACTTGAACATTCAGTCTTCCATCCTTGAGAGTCTAACTGCTCTGTAAGAGGCTTAAAGATGTGTGTTTGTGGAGACGGGAGGGGGAGGGGGAGTGGGGACCCAAGAAGCTTAGATACAGTTTGTTTTTGTTGATAGCCTGCACCCTCCACCTAAAAATTTGGATTTTTTGAAAAATTAATATTAGAAGTCCAATTTAATTCAGTCCATATTAGGTAACTTATATTTGTGACCACCTCTTGGAAATTTAAAGTATCTGGCCAGAGTTAAGGTCTTATATGGTCCTGAAGCTGAGCTAAGCCAAATGGCCCACCTGGAAAATTATCTCCCATCCCTGATTATATGTGAGACAGACCTGATAATACATGTGGATTCAGAGGTGAAGGCTTGTGATTTGGGCACGTGTAACTTGTTAGAATACAGATCTTTTTTTTTTTTTTTTTTTAACCGGTTTATTTTATTTTTAATTAATTAATTAATTAATTTTTTTTTCAACGTTTATTTATTTTTGGGACAGAGAGAGACAGAGCATGAACGGGGGAGGAGCAGAGAGAGAGGGAGACACAGAATCGGAAACAGGCTCCAGGCTCTGAGCCATCAGCCCAGAGCCTGATGCGGGGCTCGAACTCACGGACCGCGAGATCGTGACCTGGCTGAAGTCGGACGCTTAACCGACTGCGCCACCCAGGCGCCCCTTAATTTATTTTTTTAGATTCAAGTTACTTAGAATACAGGTCTCTTAAGACATGCATGTCATACATATTTAGCAAAGGGAATTGAATGCAGTGGAATAGCAACACGTAAATTTCCCTGTGGTTTGGGAGGGGGGAAGAAGTGTATGTTTCTATGTTAGGTTGGAATGACGTGTCAGAAGCACAGCTCTGCAATAATCTGCTTTCCTTTGTGTAGACTGTCTGGCACTCATACTAAATTCCAGCATGGTGAGTTATCTGTCGATGGTGCCATTTCGAGGGGTTGCCTTGGGAAAAACTCTCCCTTCTCTGGGACCCCAGGGTCCTGTGAACTGAAGGAACTCGGATGTTTTCCCAACAGCTTTTCTTTTCTTTCTTATTTTTCTACCAACAGCTTTTCTGATGTAATAATTCTAGGATTGCTAATGTGATTCATCCCATTGTAATCCTTTACTTTCTTTTTTTTTCCTCAGCAAACGTTGATGTTTTAAAGGCAATGGTAGCAGATAACAGCCTGGGTGACCCTGAAAGGTGAGCGCTTCTCCCCCCCACTCCCTTCAGTGGGACTTTTTTTTTTTTTTTTTTTTGCTTATCTATTAGAGCAGGTTTCCCAGCTTTGGCACTGTTGACATTTGGGCCAGATAATTCTTTGCTATGGGGAAACGTCCTGTGCATCCTGGGATGTTTATCAGTGTTCCTGGGCTCTGCTCACTAGATTCTGGTGTCTTCTCCCCCCCTCCCCCCCCCCCCCCCGGTCCCCCATGTGACAACCCAGAATGTCCCCACACAGCATCAGCGTCCACTGGGGAGAACTCAGCCCTGGTTGAGAACTGCAGTGTTGGAGATATGCTGAAGAAGTTAACAGCCTTGGAATTGGGCACCACTTATTGGCCACCTCTTTGTGGGCAAGTTAACTAACCACTCTGAGCTCAAGTTCCATCATTTATAAATGGAGATGGCCATTGTACCCACTTTCTTGGGTTATTATAAGGAAGACAAGTGGTCTGGGGCATTGAGAGACCTCCATGAGTAATGACGATTCAGCAAAAATCAGGCTGGTTTGGTCGTGGAGCATTATAGTCCTTCCTAATGAATTACAGATAACTGTATTTCTATATAATTTTTTATTTCGTCAGCTAGGAGCATTTATTGAATGCCTGCTCAGTGCTGGGCACAGTGCTGGAGCTGGGCATTCACAGATTGTTGGCACGGAGACTCGGTCTAGTGGGGAGTGGAGGCGTGGGTGTGAGGCCTTACAGTGGGGATGCGCATGACTGTGCTGTGGGAGAAGCAAAGACTGGATGCTCTGCAAACTCCATGGGGCCAGTGGGAGGTGACGGAAGGTTCTTAGAAGGTCCACGGCAATGCCATCTGACCCAGGTTCGACAGGCAGAGACAAGAGGCAAGGGCTGCTTGCTTGTAGGTGGAGAAAGCCCCAAAGGTTCAGTCCAGGGAGGCCAGAGAATGCACCGTGGACAGTAGGAAGAAGGGCCAGGAGGCAAGTTGGGACTGAGGGACAGGGCAAGGAGTTTGGCACCTTTTTCCTGCTTACTCTGTGGGGCGGTGCATCTGGCATATCTTGGATATCTTGTGTTTGTCAGACTGGTGTGTTAGGCTTGCATTTTCACCAGGAAGCTCATGCAGGAAGCTCTGTTTAGGAAGTCCTGGTGGTGTAGTTCATAGAGCTACATGGAGACATATGAGCTGGGATTTCTCCCACGTTCCAGCCCTGACCATGGTGTTTGGACCATGTTGGCTCACGGCGTGTTTGCCTCGGTTATTTTTGGGCGTGGTATAGTGCCTGCCATTGGCTTTTATGCACTGTGGGTACTCGATGAACGTTTGTCGAATGGATGTCGTTAAAAAAAATTTTGAATTCTACTTTCCACTATGTGGTGTTAATTTGACATTGTTTTATCTCAGAAAGCTGCTGCTGCGTGTTTTTATTTTAACAACCTAAAGAGCATCCCTAACGAACACCAGAAAGCTTTTGGCTGTCCGTGGTGTTTGAGACTCTCCTCAACCATGCACACTTCTTTTTAAAAGTGCAAGTGGGGGGCGCCTGGGTGACGCAGTCGGTTGGGCGTCCGACTTCAGCCAGGTCACGATCTCGCAGGTCCGTGGGTTTGAGCCCCGCGTCGGGCTCTGGGCTGATGGCTCAGAGCCTGGAGCCTGTTTCCGATTCTGTGTCTCCCTCTCTCTCTGCCCCTCCCCCGTTCATGCTCTGTCTCTCTCTGTCCCAAAAATGGATAAACGTTGGAAAAAAAAAAAAAAAAAAGTGCAAGTGGGATGGTTCTCAGCAGCAGAAAGGCTGGTTCATGCTGTCATAAGACATCCACGTGCCTCTGGGGTCTAGGACGGGCTCAGGTGTCAGCCTGTGCGGTGACATGCCACCCCACCTTGCCCGCCTCTACCATGACACAGGGCTAATGCCTGGTCGGGCTGGCCCTGTCCTGTTTTAAGTCCTCCTTTTCTAGTGGACCAGAGTCTTGACGTGTCTTTTGAAAGTTGCCAACATCTGACCTATATACTTCTCCTTTTTATGTTTTGCCTGGACTTTTTTCCCCAGGCTATCAAAGAATGTGGGCTCCCTTGTTTTTTTGAAGCACTGTAGCATGGTGGTTAAGTGCATGGTTTCTAGAATTAGACTTTCCAGATCTGGATCTCAGATCCATCATTTATTAGCTGTGTGTCCTTGGTAAGTTCCTTAACTTCTCATTTTTAAAATGAGTAAGTTCATAATACCAACCTTGGAAGGTTTTGTAAAGATTAACTGAATTAACACATATCAAATGCTTAGAATACTGTTAGCTCTTTTTGTTACTACTGTCAACACCATCAACATAGCTGGAGCATTACTTTTGATATCTTGACCTAAAAGCTTTCTTCCTTTGATGCAGTAGTCAGTCTGGATCAAACATTCTATTTTAAGTCATTTGATAATTTGTTGGGAATTCACGTGTGTCTCTCCTTCAACGCACATGTGTCTGGGGGATCTCTTTGTTGAGAGATCTAGGCAGACACTTGGCTGTGATTTAAACCTGCTATTTGAATTGCAAGGGAGAGATCGCCTTAGCTAGTACTTTTTGTAAGTAACCGGTTCTACTGTTTCCTCTTACCCCCCTTAGCCCTGTGACGCCCAGCACTCCTGGGAGCCCACCTGTGAGTCCCGGGCCCTTGTCGCCAGGAGGCACCCCCGGGAAGCACATCTGTGGCCACCATCTGCACACAGTGGGCGGTGCTGTTGAGAGGGACGTGTGTCATCGGTGTAGGCACAAACGGTGGCACTTCATAAGACCTACCAACAAATCCAAACAGGGCCATGCGAGGCGTCAGGGAGAGGTCACCGTCCTCTCTGTTGGCAGGTAAGATCCCTGTGGATGCTTTGGGTTTGTGTGACATGCTTTCTGTGGTGTGTGAATTGGCGCGTACCTGTTAAATCTAGAGAATGACCTCCTAAGCCTGGCTCGGGTCATATCTCTGGACTTTTTAAATGTTTTCTACTGTGAGTCCTACATTTTTCCAACAGCAGAGGAATCCTAAGAGGTGGCTATTGCTAGGTTAGAGGTCAGGTGTATTAATTAAGGTAAAAAAAATTAATTACTTGCTGTATTAGGGTTCTCTGGACAAACAGAGCTCATAGGATATATATAGGAGGAAATTTAATATAGGAATTGGCTTGCATGATTATGGAGGCCGAGAGGTCCCACAGTCTGCCCTCTGCAAGCTGGAGACCCAGGAAAGCTGATGGTGTAATTCAGCCCCATTCCAAAGGCCTGAGAACCACAAGGCTGATGTTCCGGGGCAGGAAGAGAAAAAAAACAAATTCTTCCTGCCTGGGCCTTTTTGTTCTATTTAGTCTCTTACGGGGTTTGATGATGCAACCCTCATTGGTGAGAGAGCTTTACTCTTCTTTACTTGATCTATGGATTTGAGTGCTAATTAATCTCTTCTGGAAACACCCTCATAGGCACCCCCAGAAATAACATCATACCAGCCCTTTGGGATCCATGAGTCGAGTCAGGCTAACACACAAAATTCACTAGCAGCCTTGCTCTAATAGATAAAGCCCAAACTTCAACTCAACACAGAACAGAAGTTTCTATTTCACTGGTACAGAGTGCAGGATCAGCCTGCCAGGTGCTTTCCACCCTGCGGCCCTGCCAGCTTTGCAAGTAGAAGGCAAACGTACGAGGAAGATTGTTCGTAGGTTTGCTGAGCCAGGCCCGGAAGCCACACGTTTCATTTTCGCTCACGTGCTGCTGTCCAGACCCCGACACTCAGCCATCCCTCCGTGCCAGCTCGCGGGGAGGAGAGAAGGGGTGGGGCTGGTCCCCTGCTCTGCAGCGTCTGCCACGTAAGTTCCGTGTGGATTCCAGGGCTGCCTTCTTTGAGGCCACTTTCCTTGTGTCCTGGCCTTCCCAGTTCTCCGGTACCATTTCCTTGCGACCCGCATGTGATGGGGAGCTCTTACAGCTCAGCGGGGAATCGGTCTGACGGCACAGAGGATGCTTTTGCGGCATCTGCTGTTTCCATGTTGAGTCTCACGCGGGAACCACCTTGTCAAGGCTGCACGTGGAAAGGCAGTAGAAAGTAATGGTTGTTATGTGCGCCGGTTGGGAGCGCCCTGGTGGCTCAGTCGGTTAGACATCTGACTGTTGATTTCGGCTCAGGTCACCATCTCACTTTTCGTGAATTCGAGCCCCGAGTCGCGGGCTCTGCGCTGGCAGCACAGAGCCTGCTGGGGAGTCTCTGTCTCCCTCTCTCTCTTCCCCTCCCCCACCTCAAAATAAATAAATATACTTAAGAAAAAAACCTATAAAAATAAAATAAAATAAAAAGAGTATGTGTGCTGGAGGCAGACCGGGGAAGCCAGAGCTGACAGTACTGAGCCCACGCTCCTTGTTTCTCTGCGAACAAACCCCAGACAGAGTAGCCTGAACTCGTTGCCTCTACTTGGTTGGAGTGCAGGCACGACTGCTTACAAACTCACTTTTCTCTGTGCCTCAGTTTCCCCCTCTATAAAATGAGAACAGCAGTAGTGCTCAGCTCACTGGGTTCTGTGATGATTAAATACGATGACTTACGTAACTTCGACCGGTTTTCGCACTTTTTACTCATTCGGATGTTGGCTCTTACTATTATTTTGATTCGGTTTGGTTTTTATTATGCGCAAGAAACGAGAAAACTGCAGGGCTGTTTGCCCGCTTACAGCAAAAGAGTACAACTCATGACCACACTGTTTTATTAAGAAGCAGAGTCATGGGAGTCTGTGAATGTGGAATGTCATGAGAACCTGTGGCTTGTTTAGACAAAGCGTATTTTGTTTGCTTTAAAAAAAAATCTGCTGAAATTTTCAACTGAGATTCAGCATGGCTCTTATAAACACCCCAAGTGCAGCTCTCTTTCTTGGATGTAGAATGCCGGGAGCGTTTAATCATCACTGGCCTCTCGTGTTGCTTAGAGGGGCCCTTACATTTCCACCGAGCAGATCTGTCGTTACAACTTTTCTCTGATTCTTCTTTTACTTCCTCAGAGTCTCCCTCCTCCCTGTGGCTGGTAATCTCATTTGGACAAAGAAGGAGGATGTATTTTGTTTTAGGTGGTTTTAAGGAAATTTAAAACCAGAACTAGAGAGAAACTATTATGAAAAACTTTGGGATTTCGATACACGATGAACTAGAAAAACAGTCAGACTGAGTAAATTTCCTTAACTTCTCTTTTAATTTTTTTTTTTTTTTTTTTTTTTTTGCCAGTGGAAATGACTATTATTTAAAATATATTTTAGGGGCACCTGGGTGGCTCAGTCGGTTAAGTGTCTGACTTCGGCTCAGGTCACGATCTTGAGCCCATGAGTTTGAGCTCCATGAGTTTGAGCTCCACATTGGGCTCTGGACTGACAGCTCAGAGTCTGGAGCCTGCTTTGGATTCTGTGTCTCCCTCTCGCTCTGCCCCTCCCTCACTCACACTCTGTCTCTCAAAAATGAATAAATGTTAAACAAAAAAATTTTTTTTTAAATATTTCATATTTTGGGGCACCTGGGTGGCTCAGTTGGTTAAGCACCTCACTTTGGCTCAGGTTGTGATCTCGAAGTTTGTGGGTTCAAACCCCATCTTGGGCTCTGTGCTGACAGCTCAGAGCCTGGAGCCTGCTTCTGAGTCTGTGTCTCCCTCTCGCTCTGCCCCTCCCCCACTCATGCTCTGTCTCTCTCTCTCTCTCTCCCTCTCTCAAAAATAGATAAACATTTAAAATATATTTTATTTTTTTAATTAAAAATTTTTTTTCATGTTTTTTTTTGAGAGAGAGAGAGAAAGAGAGAAAGAGAACAAGCAGAGAAAGGCAGAGAGAGGAAAGAGAGAGAGAATCCCAACCAGGCTCCATGTCAGTGCAGAGCCCAACACAGGGCTCGATCTCATGAACTATGAGGTCATAACCTGAGCAGAAATCAAGAGTCTGACGCTTAACTGACTGAGCCATCCAGGCACCCCTAAGATATATTTTAATGAAAACACTTTCTCATTATCTTTAAACAAAAATGATTTAATTAAAAAGATTTTTTAATGTTTATTTATGCTTGAGAGAAAGAGAGAGAGAGAGAGAGAGAGAGACAGAGTACAAGCAAGGGAGGGGCAGAGAGAGAGGGAGACACAGAATCCGAAGCAGGCTCCAGGCTCTGAGCTGTCAGCACAGAGCCCGACGCGGGGCTTGAACCCACGAACGGTGAGGTCATGACTGAGCCACCCAGGCGCCCCTGATGTTCATTTTTTAATACGAATCTGTTCTGGCATCAGGACATATGTGCTTCCTGATGTACAGGATTGAGATGCCACCACGCTACTGACTCCCCAGCACTCTCGAGCCGAGCCGCGTGCCAGATATGTCCTCCTCTGCCGGAAGTCCTTGTGGCAGATTCAGGGGCTTGATTCTTATCAAATGTTTAACCACTTTCAGTTTTGCATTTGCTGGAGGGATACTCTTGTGAACTGCAGGAGTACGTGTTTTTTCTAATCTGAGCATCTTTATTCTATCTTTTTCCCATATGGACATATTCTTGTACTTGTTTTCCTGGTAACAATATGTAGTTTATGAGGGTGCTGTGGATCGCCACCATGTTTTTCATGATCTGCAGGTGAAGGCCAAACTTGGAGGCTGTGTGGGGGCCTCTGAACTACAGAGCACAAAATCCCTGCCGTGAGCCTGGTGACTGTTCTCTTCAGAGGAGAGGGGAAGCCGAGCAGACTCTAATTCTCAGTGAAAATCTCCTCCTTATTCCCTTCACTTTTTCCCTAACCCTTAATGAAAAGCTAAATTTACCTTAAAAAAAAAAAAAAAAAAAAAAAACTGTCAAAAACGGAACACACACAGAAACTACCACCAACTGATCCTGATAAAATTCATGGTTGGGGCTCCTCTGGCCAAGTGTGTGCAGAGATAAGTCTCTCTGAGGGGTGCACTCTGAGGCGGTTCTTGAGTGAACATTTTGGTTACATCAGTCTAACTGAAAACTAGTTGTGCTTTTCTCCAGCCTTCTGTGGTTAAAACAACTGATGGTAATCTCGTGTCCTTGTTAGAAACCACAACCCTGAGGCTGTTTAAAATTTGGGTACCCAAACTTTTTAATGCATTTTTCATGCTCTGTAAAGTATCCAGCATTGTGTGTGATGTGTTGAGTGAAAATCAGCTGGAAAGTTTGGCAGGGGACAGGGGCATTTGCTGGGTGGGAACGCCCCTCCTATTGACTAGGGCTTTTGATGTCCCAACTTTTGACTGAGATCCTTTGGGATCCTCTAGATTTAAAAAAAAAAAAAAAAAGAAAGAAAGTAAAAGTTTATTTATTTTGAGAGACAGAGTGTGCATGAGCCGGGGAGGGGCAGAGACAATCCCAAGCAGGTTCTGCTCTGTCAGCACAGAGTTCCACATGGGACTCAAACCCACAGACCAGGAGATCATGACCTGAGCCCGTATCAAGAGTTGGATGCTTGGGGCGCCTGGGTGGCGCAGTCGGTTAAGCGTCCGACTTCAGCCAGGTCACGATCTCGCGGTCCGTGAGTTCGAGCCCCGCGTCGGGCTCTGGGCTGACGGCTCAGAGCCTGGAGCCTGCTTCCGATTCTGTGTCTCCCTCTCTCTCTGCCCCTCCCCCATTCATGCTCTGTCTCTCTCTGTCTCAAGGATAAATAAACATTAAAAAAAAAAAAAAATTAAAAAAAAAAAAAGAGTTGGATGCTTAACAGACTGAGCCCCCCAGGTGCCCCAGGATCCTCTAGATTTTTGATTCACTCTTGATTCTTTTTTACTAAAAAAGCAACACCCATCACGTCTGCTCTTTGCCTCCTCAGGTTTAGAGTGACAAAAGTGGAACACAAGTCAAACCAGAAGGAGCGGAGAAGTTTGATGTCAGTTAGTGGGACTGATGGCATCAATGGGGAGGTGCCTGTGACCCCTGTGAGGGGAGAACGGAGTGACACAGAGTAGCAGGTGAGTTGCAGCTGGGGTGACATGGGGGGCGGGGCACGGTGGGGAGAAGGTGCTGGAGCCTCCTGGGGTGTGTGGGAGTGTGGGAATGACTTGGCAGGGAAGTGACAACCTGTAGGACTGTCAGGGATGGAATGAGATTATTTGCCTTTTCAGAGCTTCTTGTAAAGAGACCACGAGCTTGGCTGCCTCCAGGGGCCTGGCCTGCATGGTAATGGGGAGAGAGGGTTCCTTCAGAAGCAATGTGGAATGGCCGGGATTGCGGCAAACCCAGCCACAGGGCTTCTATCACCACAAGGCAGAAGGCACTTAAATGTTGCTAGTTCTTCTGCAAAAAAAAAAAAAAAAAAAAAAAAAAGGCAGAAATCTAGACTTTTAAAATGTGAAATCACCACAGGTTTTTAATATTGGCAGCTTATTAAATATCCTTTAACAACCCATGCAGGCGAAATGAAATATAATCTTGGCGTCATTTCTACGTAAACTGTGATTTGAAAAAGCCTGGAGCAAACAAACCTATGTTTTTTCCTTCAATTGAGTTGGAAACCAGTTTTCTTTGATGTGCCCCAGTAGGAGTATTACTCTTCCAAGTAAATATTTTGAAGTGATTTAAAAAGCAAAAGTGGATGCTTCTTGGCTGGGCAATCTTCATTTTGAATGATTGTGCTCGGAAAAGAAAAAAGGCTTGTGATAATTTGCTATTGGCTTAGCTTTCATCTGACTCTTTGCTTTCTGTTCTTGCTTGGGTAGCATTCACCCCTTTCACGTTTCTCATTATGTGTAAGAAGGCGAGTGCACAGACTCTGGAGTGATTATGCTCTGGAAACTCCAGTCAAACTTCCAGAGCCTGGATGTGAAGGCAGAAGAGGTCACACTGGCAAAGGGAGGGGAGGGTGGGGCGTGGGGAGGTAGGCTGGCTGGGGTCTTGAAGGTGCAGGAGAGAGGCAAGGTTGAACCTGAGCCTAGGAGTCAAGCGGGGATGTGGCTGGCACGGCTGAGTTGGGGAGAGAAGTGCCTTGCAAGTGAAGTTTCTCTGCTAATCTGCCCAGGCTCGGAGGGGTTGAGGATGATCTGGAGGAGTAGTGCTCTTGAAATCTCTAAGACACAGGGGCTCTGAGAGCTGCCAATGTTAGTTCTCGCAGTCTTGCATTTGGGAACGATCTGGCCCCTTCCCCTGAGTTTAGAAGCCAATAGGGCTTTCTTTAAAGAAGAGGAACAAGGGTGACGGGGGGTGCTCAGTATGTTACATCTGACTCTTGATTTTGGCTCAGGTCATGATCTCACAGTTTGTGGATTCGAGCCCCAAGTTGGCCTCTGCACTAACAGTGCAGAGCCTGCTTGGGATTCTCTTTCTGCCTCTCTCTCTGCCCCTCCCCTGCTGGTGGGTGCATGTGTGCATGCGTGCTCTCTCTCTCTCTCTCTATCTCTCAGTAAATAAACAAACAAACAAATAAATAAATAAACAAACTTTAAAAATAAAGAAAGAAGAGCAGAAAAGTCTATCTCTGACTTCTCAGCCAGTTACTGGTGCCTTGGGGAGGGAACCAAGAGGTAGATTTAAGAAAAGGAAGAGAATGATGAAGACAGTAAAAGCAGCTGATGTCGATTCAGTATTCTAGTCGTCTGGACATTGTATTGATTGATACAGATCTCACATGTCACCATTATAAACATCTCTAATGGGATGGACATCATTTTCCCAGTTTTATAGACGAGAGGGCCAGTGAATGGAAAGGGTAAGTTACATGTTAAGGGTCACTTAACTGGAAGGAGGAGCTGATTTGAACCTGACTACAAGACCAACTATATTCTTCTACTGTCCTAAGATGCTTTTACTAAGAGGCACCCCTAGACCCATGAATGGAGGGCATTTCCACAGTGATCCAGAACCTTGTGTCCTCATATGGTAGCCACTAATCACCTGTGGCTACTTAAATCTAAACTAATCAAAATTAAAAATGTAGTTTTGCGGTTGCACTCGTCCACGTCTCTTGTTCAGTAGCCACAGTTGGCCAGCTAGGGCTGCCATACTGGACAGTGCAGATCCGGAACACTTCTGTCGTCACGGAAAGTTTTATTGAACGGAGTGGATGGTATTCTCGGTATTCGAGTTGGAATGTGAGTGACTTTGGTAAATAAGAGGTAAATCTGATTAAAGTCGTGAGGACTTTAATCCTGAGAAGAGAAGCATCTGGCTGTCCACGTGTAAGGTGAGGAAGGCCCAGCCCTCTCAGCAGCAGAGAAAGCTATGGGTTGTGACGACAGTTTGCCCTTGAGTCCTCAGCCTGGCCATGTGTTGACACTTGGAGCAGACCCCGTGTAAGAAGACACTGGTCTCCCTGAGGCAGGAAGTGAAGCGTGATCCCGTGTCAGGCTCAGTCTTGGCCCGACTTCCTGGAGAGAGGGGCACTTGAGATTTGAGAAGGTTACAAGAATTAGGATTGCTCAGATGGTTTTCTTGGCCCAAATTCTGCCTGTATCTGACCATAAGAATTTGATCCAATCATCTGAAGTCCTGACCACATCTGATTTACAGTTCGATATTCTCTTCAAAGTGCACAATCATCCACCAGGATTTCGTAAGAGAACATTGGATTTGACCAGCAGACGTGGTCTCACATCCTAGCTTCACCTCGTGGAAATTGTACTTAACTCCCACGTAAACCCACTTTCCTTGAATATGACATAAGGACATTAAATTCATTGATTTAAGGCAAGTGCAACAGAGTCTGGCGTGTAGTTGGCTCTTCTTACTAGAGGGTGATCATATTGGACTAAGCCATCCAAAGTCAACAACGAGCTCATGTATGACCTTAGAAAGGGGATGTGTTTTCCAAGCCTTCTGTTGTAATTAGTTTTGAAATTAAAAATAAAAAGTTTTATTATGGAAATTTTCAAACAAACGCAGAAGTGGAAAGAATTATATCATGAATGCTCATGAGCCATTGAGTAATTTAAATACCTGTTGTATATCCAGTATTTACTATGTACCTGACATGCTTTGAAAGGCACATCGCACATATTCACTGATTTAATCCTCACAACAGCAATAGGTAGGTGCTAGTTAGTGCCCGATTCTGCAAATGAAAGCACAGAGTTTAAGCAACGTGTTCAGAGTCACCAGCAAGAAGGTGGAGTTTAGAGCCCCGCCCCCTGCCAGGGTTCTGGAGTCACAGGCCTGACCTCCCGTCTGGGTCTGGGGAGAGTGGACCCTGTGGTCAGAGCCTCTTGCTTGGAGTTGGGGCCTGCTGAGTGGCCAAGTCTGATGAGAATGGATTCTGAAAAAGAAGGGAAAGGAATAGTCATTGACATGTAAAAAATGTATTCATTAAAATTTTTCTTGCTAGGTATTTTAATATTTCTCATGCCCCCTGCTCCGCCCCCCACCCCCAAAGGGTATGTTTTGGGTATTTAACATCACTTGATTTTCCAGCTAGAGAAATCCCGACATTTTTCCATTTGGGCCCCAAATCTCTGGTTCAGGACTGAATCGGAAGGTTTGAGAGAATATAGCTAATAAAGTAAGACAGGAGTGTTATGCACCTTTCATACAGCCTAGTATACAGTTTTGAATGTTTTGTTTTTTCCTGAAAAATGCTTTTGTTTAAATTTGGATTTTTAGTGAAGAAATTGATTTAAATATTCACATGAAATCATATCTACTCCTTGGCTTGGTTCCTTTTTTTAAAATTAGGGATTGATACTAGAAACTAGACTTATATTTCTCTCTCTCTCTCTCTCTCTCTCTCTCTCTCCTTCTCTTTTTAAAAAACAAAATCTGTTGTTGGCATTTCTTCTTCCCCTTATTTTTTCCCCCCTGTTTCACTGGCCTGAGGTCTTTTTTGTAGTGAGATCTAACTTGCTCTCTGCCTGATTTATTTTGGCAATGCGGTTAAAATGGTCTCTTTTTTTTTCCACAGAAAATGTGTTTTGATTTCTTAGAAGAATAAGCTTTTGTTCTTTGAAGTTAAATAAATCAAATTGCTTTCAGCCTCCAAATGCCACCGCCTTGTCTTCATTATCACTGTTCTTTTGCTTTTTAAAAATGAAGCTGTCGTAAGCATTTGATATCACACATTTCTGACGTTTGTGTTCGTTTTTGCATCTTACGGTAGGATCTTATTGAAACATTGATTTGGAAAGTGTACGTAACACTTTTTTATCAAAACAAAAATTCATAATATTACACATGGCTTTTTATTTTTTAAGCTATTTTATTATTGGAGTGGTTCTGTTGATTATTTCAGGAGTTTATTTTAGTGATTAAATGCTGAGTTTTATTTATTTTTATTATTTAAAAAAATGTTTTATTATTACTTATTTTTGAGAGAGAGAGTCCCAGCATTAGCAGGAGAGGGACAGAGAGAGAGGGGACACAGAATCAGAAGCAGGCTCCAGGCTCCCACCTGTCAGCACAGAGCTCGACACGGGGCTCGAACTCACAGACTGTGAGATCATGACCTGAGCCAAAGTTGGACGCTCAACCGACTGAACCACCCAGGTGCCCCAAAAGCTGAGTTTTAAACTGTTTTTAGACTTAATTTGAACGGTGCTGCTTCTGACTGCTTAACCCCTACGAGCTTCAGGTTCCTCATCTTTAAAACAGGGTTGTTGTTGGACTTCAGTGAGGTAACATATTGTTCCTCAGGCTATCCTTGGCACAGAGTTAGTATTTACTAAATATTCACTATCATCAATAATTTTCATCCCATTCTCGGTTGGTCTTATTTATTGGCCCATTTCTCAAGCATCAGCTTGAGGCTCTGTGAATCCCTTTTTATCTCTAAAGAATATTAGAGCGTTGGACTCTCATGACATTTTAATCTAAAGAATATTAGAGCATTGGACTCTCACGACATTTTAACAGTTAATGTTTGGCAAGTCTCTTTGGAATTTGGGCCATTTTCTTGTCTGTGTTAAGAGGATTTAGAAATAAGTATCCCCTCCTATTGGAGGTGGAATCAGAATTAGGAACAAGGCAGTTGGAAGGTTTTCCCGGCTTTAGTTCTTCGTATCCTACAGATCAGAGGGCGGGTTAAATTAAGAGGTAGTGTGGACCGAGTTTTCTGTGCAAAACTGCTGTGCTGGGGCTCTGTTCTGGGATAAAAGTCTTCTTTCTGACAAGGCTCTTTCATGGACCGTGCTCCCTGCCTCCTGAACATCAGGGCCAATCACAAGGTCAGCTTGCCTGACCTTTGGTGCCTTCCTTTCCTCCTCCTTCCTTTTGAACTCTATGATTGGGGTGTAGTGAAGGGCCCCCCGGGGGCCTCCCTGATGAGGTCAGGCTGCATTATTTGTAGTCCTTTGCATTGCTGTTCTTTGTTAACTCTCCAGGCAAGGAGAGGATGATGAGAGACTTAAAGGCACTGCCTGTTAGCTAATATTTTTCTCCAGAGCTTGTAATTTTTTCAGGGCAAAATATACATTTTTTTAGAAAGCAAAAAAGTTATCTCAGGTTTTTTTATGTTTATTCTTGAGAGAGAGAGAGAGAGAGAGAGAGAGAGAATGAGCAGGGGAGGAGCAGAGAGAGAGGGAGACACAGAATCCAAAGCAGCCTCCAGGCTCTGAGCTGTCAGCCAGGACCAGACACGGGGCTTGAACCCACAACCTGTGAGATCATGACCTGAGCCGAAGTCGGATGCTTAACTGACTGAGCCACCCAGGTGCCCCAGGGTTATCTCAGGTTTGATGAAAGTCCCTTCATTTGACTCGCTGGCCTTAAAGAGGCCACGTCTAGAAATATATGAGAAGAAACTGTACTTAAGTAGGCATAGATAGGAACACCTGCCTCGATTGTTAGCTGCTGAGCACGTTTCTAAAGGGCAAAAGCAGTACTTGGGTGGGTGCCTGTGTCCCTGTGTGGAAGAGCCTGAAAGTCCCTGCTGAGCCCACCTGAAACGTGGAAGTGGAGGGAAGCTAACACCTGCCCGGGACCTTTCATTGGGAAGAACAGGCAGGTGGAACTGGCCAGATGAGGAGAAAAGCTGAGTGAGGGACAGAGACTTAGATGCAACCTTATGGGTGATAATCTCTCCACACTACAGATGAAGAACCAGGCTCAGAGCGATTACTTTTGCCCAGCTCCCACGTTCAGGCAGTGACAGGGCTTGGAGGGGTAGAAATCCACATTTGATGCTAACATGTTCAGTGGCTTTGGAGTTTGAGGGAGCTTTGCTTTCTCTGAGGGAAAAAAAAAAAGTCCTCCTTCAGTCTCTCAGCCCCGTGCCTCAAAGTAGCGATCATGTCACATTATCTGCCTTCACCAGGCATGGCCTCCTTTTGTCTCCTATGGGGACCCTCTGATGGCATTTGGCTGTTAGAGCTGTGCCTGCATCAGGTTCAGGTCCGTGAGCAATTCTGTTTTCTTACAGGTACGCTAAGATCATAGACTTTGAGTTCTCAGAGGAGCTGTGATTGCCAATTCAGGTCAATTCAGGTACAGTTAGATTTTTTAACAGTATTTATTGAGCCCCTACTATGTGTGAGGCTCTGTGCCAGGCCTTAGGGACATAGAAATGTGGAAGATGGACAGACAAAGGCCATGCTTTCTCGGAGCTTCGGTTCTAGTTTTTATGTAGGACTTTTCTCCCCATGCCTCCTCGTTCCCTCCTGTCAGAGGAGGGAGCTCCTAAGAGGTTATGTATATTGTTCAAGGTCATGCCAGTGATGGATTCCAGAGCCTGGACTTCCTGGCAATTCATTTCCCTCATTGTCTCTGGTGAATTGGTTTTTACAAGAGTTTGAACTTGAATTATTATTATTATTTTTAAAGATTTTGTTTATTAATGTTTTATTTATTTTTAAGAGAGAGAGAGAGACCGAGCATGAGTGGGGGAGGGGCAGAGAGAGAGACACACACAGACACACACACACAGAATCTGAAGCAGGCTCCAGGCTCTGAGCTTTCAGCATGGAACCCGACACCCGGCTTGAACTCCCGAACCGCGAGATCATGACCTGAGCCTACGTCGGATGCTCAACCGACTGAGCCACCCAGTAGCCCCGAACTTGAATTATTTTTTAAGAATTGAGAAATAAGACATGCACACAATAAAATATTCAAGCAGCATAAAAGGCTGCAGGGTGAAAAATAAGTCTCTGAAAACCGTGAATTCTTCACCCAATTTGCAGCCCTTCCTCCTCACTGCAATGAAGTCTTCCCGGCAGGGAGCCATGATTACTGGTGTCCTCTGTCCTTTCAGGAGTATTCTATGCATATACGTGTATATGCAATACACGTGTATGTACAGCTCCCTCTTTTGCCCCTTCCTCCAAGGAGGAAGATGAACATAGATATTTGTCTGCACCTTGCTTGCTGTTGAGGTTGATGGCTAATCGGTCCCGGGGACTGTTGACTTTTTACTCTCCCCCATTGGTTGAGCCCTGCCGAGTGCAAGTGCTGGGCACACTGTTTACAAGTGATGTGCCCTGTTTGTTCCTGGGAGTTGCTCCAAGACATATATGGAGATAATGTGAGGGTTTTGGTGGACCTGCAAACATACTTCGCTGGTCAACGATGACGTTCTTTCAGAGCTCTCCTTCCCCAGCTGTGTGGACAGAAGAGACTGAAATGTATTCTTGAGTATTCTCAGGATTCAGACAATGTGGCGGCCCAGAGGTTTTTCGTGTTGGTTGACTTCCAGTTGCCACTGAAGCAAGCTGTCTGTCTGTGTGTCCCCTGCGTGCTTCTCCCTCCGCAGTGTCTGTTCCAGGGCCCCTCCTATTTTTTGACCGGAAGTTGACCCGCTGACCCCTCAAGAGAACTCAGCTCCTCTCCCTCTGTAGCCTGTCAGTCCTTTGACAGGACTTAAGAAAGAGGGGGCTGTGATCTCTGTCCTTTTCAACACAGAAACTCAGCATTGGTGGCTCCTGGAGACTGGCCCATCCGGACACAGACCTGTGGGGGCTTGACAGAGGCAGAAAATGAAAGGCTTTTGGAGACATTTTTGCCTAGAACTAGAAAGAAAAGGGAATTAATGGTTGTAACTGGGAGTTTTAGTTTTCTTAATTTGTAACTTGAGGCTTTGAATCTACTAACATTAAATAGCTCAAGTAAGTAATAGTGCCTGTTTGCTGGAGGTAGCAGGACATAGGATGCTGAAGGAACCCCACAGCGTACGTTCTGGAATCAGGCTCCTCGTGCTCAAGTTCTGGTCTGTCACTTGTTAGCTGTGTAACCCTGGACAGCTTCCGCCTCTGATGCCTCAGCTTCTCCACCTGTAAAGTGGGAATAATAGTAATAATATCACCTACCTCATAGGGATGTCATTCCCTGGCACTTAGTAAGTGCTAAACCGGCAAATGCTAGATATTATTACTGTATCAGGCAAGCCTTATTTAAACACTTACCAAACTAACGTGTAAAAAATTACTGTTTTTGAGGTTTAAAATTTTTCCTGAGGTGCCGAGAGGCCAGGTTAGACATAGGTGTTGTAGTATTTCACTTGATTCTCATGAAGCGGCTTACCGAAAGCCAGTGGGCTGAACCTCTAGCTCACAAGCCAGGAGAGGCAATGTCTAACTAGTTTGGCTTTTCTTTTTAGAAAGCTACCTGTAGCCAGTATACCTGTTGAATCACAGATGTATTGAGACTAATAGGGAACTGCTGAATTGCATTTAAATAATTCCCTAGTGAACTCTTGTTTTTCCAGATACAGAATAACTTTTTTTTTTTTAAGTTTATTTCTTTATCTTGAAAGAGAGAGAGAGAGAGAAGAATATGAACGAGGGAGGAACAGAGAAAGAGGGAGAGAAAGAATCCCAAGCAGGCTCCACACTGTCTGCACCGAACCCAATGTGGGACTCGATCGCACGAACCATGCGATCATGACCTGAGTTGATTTATCAAGACTTGGATGCCTAACCAACTGAGCCACTCAGGTGCCCCCGTTAGATACAGAATAACTTTTTTTTTTTTTTTTTTTAACGTTTATTTACTTTTTGAGAGAGAGAGACAGAGCATGAACGGGGGAGGGTCAGAGAGAGAGAGGGAGACACAGAATCTGAAACAGGCTCCAGGCTCTGAGCTGTCAGCACAGAGCCCGATGCGGGGCTTGAACTCACGAGCCGTGAGATCATGACCTGAGCCGAAGTCGGACGCTTAACCGACTGAGCCACCCAGGCGCCCCCAGAATAACTTTTGATGTCAGGTACATTTTATTTGGAATAAAGTGCTCTGAATCTCACCATCCCAAAGGGCTGGTAAGTCACAAGTGTTCAGTTATTGTCACTTGGGAAACCCATTGTTGCCAAATATATGAACACATTTAAATTGCTGCGAATATAAGAACTTAGTAAAGAGCAGCCTTCAGACTTTTCAGTAAGATCCAAATCTAATGTCAGAATTTTCTGGGGCGCCTGGGTGGCGCAGTCGGTTAAGCGTCC
Organism: Leopardus geoffroyi; assembly: GCF_018350155.1. Classification (NCBI taxonomy): domain Eukaryota; kingdom Metazoa; phylum Chordata; class Mammalia; order Carnivora; family Felidae; genus Leopardus; species Leopardus geoffroyi. The sequence goes on from NC_059327.1 coordinate 174,249,185, forward strand.
GACTTCAGCCAGGTCACGATCTCGCGGTCCGTGAGTTCGAGCCCCGCATCGGGCTCTGGGCTGATGGCTTGGAGCCTGGAGCCTGTTTCCGATTCTGTATCTCCCTCTCTCTCTGCCCCTCCCCTGTTCGTGCTCTGTCTCTCTCTGTCCCAAAAATAAATAAACGTTGAAAAAAAAAAAAAAAGTTTCAAAGCTATAAGGAGTGAAAAATTTGTTACTGGTTCTATTCATTCAATAAAGAAGATAATATAATTTGTAGGAATATGTATTTCTTCTCTATGCTACTTAAAAAAGCTATTTACATTTTGAATGGAAAATACCTATAAGCATTTTTATTTCTCCTGAATTGACCCCCATACATTAAAAAGTTGCTCACGGTTGATAACAAAAAGCTAGGGGCACCTGGGTGGCTCAGTCCGTTAAGCATCCCACTTCAGCTCAGGTCATGATCTCGCTGTTCCCGAGTTCGAACCCTGCGTTGGGCTCTGTGCTGACAGCTCAGAGCCTGGAGCTGCTTCAGATTCTGCATGTCCCTCTCTGCCCCTTCCTTGGTCGCGTTCTGTCTCTCTCTCTCTCTCTCAAAAATAAGTAAACATTAAAAAAATTTTATAATAAATATATAGTTGATCCTCATTTCTTGTACAGAGCTAATAAAACTCTTGAAATTTCTTATGGGATGAGAACTATAAAATGTCTTTTGTTTTATGTTAATGAAGTGACTTTGAAAAGCCCCTAGGTAACCAAAAGATGGGGAGGGCTTTGCTAGGGAGCCAACCATCTGATTAGAGGGGTGGAACTCTTAGTACTCCCACTGCACCCCCCACCTCCAGAGAAGGGAGAGGGGCTGGAGGGCAACCAATGGCTAGTAATTTAATGCGCCATCCTTCTGTAATGAAGCCTCCCTAAAAACTCAAAAAGGGAGGGTTCGGAGAGCTTCCAGGTTTGTGAACCAGAACACTTCCACATGCCATTGTGCCGGGCCCCGTGCGTGTCCAAGATCCTAACTCTACAGAAACTCCTTTGTTCGGGGCCTTGGCCTATGTATCTCTTCATCTGGCTGTTGATTTATGTCCTTTAATATCCTTTGTAATAAACTGGTAATCTAGTGAATAAACTCACTTTTAAGCCCTATGAGCCAATCTAGAAAATTAGTTGAATCCACGGAGGGGTTTGTGGGAATCTCTGACTATAGCCAGTTGGTCAGAAGTACAGGTACCAATCTGGATTTGAAATTAGTATCTGAAGCAGAGGGCAGTCCGCTTGTGGGATTGAAGCCTTAACCTGTGGGATCTGATGCTATCATCAGGTAGGTAGAGGTAGGATTGAGTTGAATTGTAGGACACCCATCAGTTGTCTTGAACATTACTTTGTGGTGTGGGAGAAACCCTGCCTACACACACGCACACACACACTGGAGTTGGTTGCAGAACCCTTGCAATGCATGAAAGACACAATGGTCAATGGGAAATGCCCAAACTTCCTAATACTCAAATAAATACAAAGTAAAATAATGAGATTGCTTTTTGCTTTTCTGTTGGCGAAGATGAATGTTAACACTAGCAGTGATGATATAACTTATATTCAAAATGGAACTCTTCCGAGAGTGAAAGGGACACTGTAAATAATTACTCACGTGCATTCAAAGAATAAACATAAGTAAACCGAGACCTCCAGGCCAGCTGGTTCACGTGGTTTCCCTGGTTAGCACTTGATGTTGAAGAGGGTGGAGGGGGATGGGCACTGTCGCATCCCTGAGCGGAGCTGCTTCCTTGGTACAGTAGAGCATTTACTCTCTATCATTAGCTGAAAAAGCAAGTTATAAAATACCCCAGTTTTGTTTAAGAAATGATACACAATGTCTCTCGTCTTGTCTTGGGTTGAAGCTGATCACTTAACACTTCCCTGTATAAGCACCAAGCTCTTTGTGATTTTAGACCGTGTCTTACCTTCTGTCACGCCTGCAGGTGGCCATATGTACACATCTGGCGCTCAGTGGTTTCTTAACAGGTGTGATGCTAGCACACTCATCTGATCATTAAAATAGACGTCCGCAAATGAGCTGAACTCTAGTTCCAAACTATTATGAAGGAAATTAAAAAATGATCCTGGGGCATCTGGGTAGCTCAGTTGGTTAAGTGTCCGACTCTTGGGTTTGGCTCAGGTCACGATCTCACTATCCGTGGGTTCGAGCCCTTCATCGGGTTCCACGCTGACAGCGCAGAGCCTGCTTGGGATTCTCTCTGTCTCCCTCTCTCTCTGCTCCTCCCCTGCTTGCTCACTCTCTCAAAATAAATAAACTTAAAAAAAAAATGATTCTGTGATCCCACAATTTTATAGTTGAGACTGCATCAAATTTTTTTAGTTAATAGTTCAGTGTAAGATTTCTGAGCTATAAAATGTTGTAATTCAGATTGAGTTGCTGAGATTGTTATTAATAGTTGAGTCTTGAAATGCTTCATATCTGTTTCCTCCTCCATTTCTTTGATACAGTTTTTGTCCTCAGCTGACTTTGTAGGGTTGTGTTTGCAGGCTTTGCCCTTTGGAAGTGAACTTAATTCTTGTGGTTTTTATCAGGTGACAAACAGTACTGGGTTTTATCTCCTGGCTTAAACCTTTCTATGTGCATTAAGGCACCTGGTAAGAAAGGGGAGTCCTGGGCTCCAGTCCCCTCAATCCTGACTTCGTAGGTCATGGGTGCAGTCCAAAGAATTGGCAGTTTTTTAAGTAGCATTTGAGTTGCTTCTAAAGAAGGTGCTGCGTGTCATCCTGAGGAACGGCTGACTTAAAGAGACTTCACTGATTAGCTAGTGTACCATGGATCTATCCATTAGTCTGCATTAGCTTTTTATTAAATGTGGAGACTTTATTAAAATAGGAAGGCACTGGGGCACCTGGGTGGCTCAGTGTGTTAAGCGTTCGACCCTTGGTTTCGGCTCAGGTCATGATCTCAAGGTCTGTGAGTTCGAGCCCCGCATTGGGCTCTGCACTGAAAGTATGGAGCCTGCTTGGGATTGTCTCTCTCTCCTTGTCTCTCTGCTCTCCCCCTGCTTGCACTCGCTCTCTCTCTCAAAAGTAAATGAACATTTAAAAAATAGGAAGGCATTAATATTAATTTATAAAATGTAACACACAATTTAGACCAGAGCAAGATTTAAAGGACTGCAAACACCAAGTACCTTCTGGTATCATCCCATTTACCTGCACCGGCTAAGGTGCCCCTCGATGCAGGTAGTACCGCCTTCACATTTTCAGCAAAATGACCTGTGGGCGTATAACCACAGAGTGTTCAGGAGAGCCTAGTAGAAGGTAATCCTTTAATTAGGAAGTTAGAGGGGCGCCTGGGTGGCTCAGTCGGTTGGGCGTCCGACTTCAGCCAGGTCACCATCTCGCGGTCCGTGAGTTCGAGCCCTGCGTCGGGCTCTGGGCTGATGGCTCGGAGCCTGGAGCCTGTTTCCGATTCTGTGTCTCCCTCTCTCTCTGCCCCTCCCCCGTTCATGCTCTGTCTCTCCCTGTCTCAAAAATAAATAAACGTTAAAAAAAAAAAATTTAATTGGGAAGTTAGAGTCTCGAAGGGTCACAGATTACTGGTGAAAGATCACGTATGTGTTGCTGTAGGACTTTGAGTATGAATATTACTGTTCTAATCTTAGCTCTGTTTCTATAAACAACTTGCCCTCTCCATTTCATTGAAATGTGTTCTAGGAAAGTCTTAATCCAGCTCTGCGATGCTGGAGCCTTGTATCTGTTCATGTCATGCCATGTTCCAGGTGCACTTTTGATGCTCTCAGGGTCTGAGCCTCTGCGGGTTCCTGTGTAGCTACGATGAACTAGAAGAGCCGCACTCTCCCTAGAGAGTGGCCGGGCCAGGTTTCCAGTTTCTGCGCTTCCCGTCTGTTGCCCCCCACACAGGTGGGGAACAGGAAGTGAAGGAACCGGAAGATCTCGGTGACGCTGTGGCTGCTCCCGTGGGGACTGGTGTGCCAGTGCAGCGTGGGGGTGAGTGGGTGGGCTCCCAGGTCTGACTGCATGGCATACAACTGCTACCTCACCATTCTTAATTGTGTGGCTGTGGGCAAGTTATTGAACTTGGAAGCCTCCGTTTCTTCCTGTGAAAATGGGGATCGTCCTTGACTCATGGAGTCATTGGAAAGATTGAGTTAACGATTCTAGAATACCAAGCGTGGCAGTGCCTGGCACATGGAAAACACTCTGTAAATGTCAGCTACTGTTATTATTAATCAGATTGTGTTTTCCTTCCTTAACTCCCTGTCCTTGGAGGTCTTAGTGTTCAGTGTCCATGTTTTTTAAAACATGTTTCTATTTTTTAAAGGGACCAGCTGTTGTTTTTCTGGAGAGTCCTTTTTTAACAAGGTACATGTACGTCCTAATTGAAGATGTGCTGTATTGTGGCTTCCGTGGAACCATAATATAATAATGGAATTAGGGCTTTATCTTTATAATTAGAATGACCTCTTCCTTCTTTCCAGATAAACCTTTTCTGATCTCTCTCCATCAGGCTTGTTTTATGAGGGGAAATGGTCACGCTGGGGATTTCCCCATCGTCTTTTCGTTGTAAGGAAGTTTTGCTGAACTTCTTTCAGCTTGAGCACTCGTATGTGAGCCAGTAATCACCAAATTATCCCCAGAGAGAGAAAAGTCTGGCTTGTTACTGTGGTAGGGTCCCCTGGTGATGGGAACGGAGAATAATGGGTGGGCGGAGGGTTTTCTCACAGTCCACCGACTGCTGCTGGCCCACCCATGGTGTCTGACCGCTGTGAGACCTCAAGGAAGGCACCTTTTAATGTTAATGTGCTGTGTTGGAGAAATAGCATTTAAAAGTATGTGTTTGTTTCTCCACACGAATGTATTCACTACTGGAGGATGCGGTGAGAAGAAATTTAGCAATGTGGAAATGCGCCCGTGACACAGCCCCACACGTGAGTTCACAGCTGGAAATGTACAAGCCCTAGAGGGGGTGGCGTCTTCTTTGCCCGAGATGGTCATTCTGATACAAGAGGTCTTTACCTGGAAATGGAGAGCCTCTGTACTGGTGGAGTGCCTTCTTTTTTTTTTTTTAAATTTCTTTTTTTTTTTTTTCAACGTTTATTTATTTTTGGGACAGAGAGAGACAGAGCATGAACGGGGGAGCCATCAGCCCAGAGCCCGACGCGGGGCTCGAACTCACGGACCGCGAGATCGTGACCTGGCTGAAGTTGGTCGCTCAACCGACTGCGCCACCCAGGCGCCCCGCCGTCTTTTCATAAACACGTGTTTTTGAAGAGGGAGAGCCCAGAAGCGCGTATCAGTGCCGGGTAGCTTTAATAGAGTTTTTAGAAAGGTTAACTTTCCTTTTCCGGTTTAGTGTCGGCTACTAGTATTGAGGACGTTAAGCAGCAAATTGTATCTTTCGCTTCCTCTCTCAGACTGCATCTGGTACAATTTTAACCAGCCACAAAATGCAGCCGTTGAAGCCAGCATGATAGTTTAGGGCAGTTGGATGACGGTAACGATCATACTAGCTAGTCTTGGGGAGCGTACTGACTGCTGGCCCTGTGTTAAGCATCGTGTGCTTTTGCAAAACCACCAACAACCCTTTGAGGAAATGCTCCAGAGCGGCCCAGGGTTCCCCAGGTAGTCACAGGGGGCTGGATTAGAGTCTAGGGGTCTGGATTCAAATCCAGGCCTCTGGCTCCAGATCCTGCCTTAGCCCAGCCCTCAGTCATGCCCACTGTTTGTTCACAGTCGGTGACATCGTACAAAGAATTCTAAGTTGGAAGTTTTCCTATATTGGATCGAAAATGCTTACTGTGATGAAACGTTGCATTCCAGGCCCTTGCATTCCTTGCCCTTGACCTCCTTGTTTCCCTTGATGCAAAAAAATTTAGGTCTAAGGGAGCAGAAGATAAAAGGAGGAGACATAAAAATAGTTGACTCCCTATATTGTAGACAATGACCTAGTTTGTAGTTTAGTTTCGAAATTTTGCTCCTACTTTTTACTGTTTTGTCTTTTAGGACCATTTTTCTATTTCTCCATCTTTGCCTTTTCTACCTTTTCCCTTGCCAACATCTTTCATATTCATCAACTCTCAAATGCAAGTATTCCCACGCTTGCCTTTGTTCAGTGCTACAGTACAGATCCATGGTTTGGCCGTGCTAGGCTGTAGCTATGCAGGGCAGGGAATTCTTGTTTTCCTGTATAATCAAAAACTCCAGAGGTGCCTGGGTGGCTCAGTCAGTTAAGCGTCTGCCTCTTGATTTTAGCTCAGGTCAGGATCTCATGGTTGGTTGTATGATTGAGCCCCGCGTCCTGCTCTGCCCTGAGTGTGGAGCCTACTTAAGCTTCTCTCTCTCTCTCTCTCTCTCTGCCCCTCCCTCCCCTCTCAAACAATAAATAAAATAAAACATACGAAAAAAAGGCAGGGGCGCCTGAGTGGCTCGGTCAGTTGAGCGCCTGACTTCGTCTCAGGTCATGATCTCGCGGTCTGTGAGTTTGAGCCCCACATGGGCTCACTGCTGTCAGTGTGTAGCCTGCTTCAGATCCTCTGTCCCCTTCTCTCTCTGTCCCACCCCGCTCATGCTCTCTCTCTCAAAAATAAATAAAACACTAAAAAAAAAAAAAAAAGAAAACCCTCTAGGGGACAGTGTTTTACTTCCTTTTTAGCTAAGGAGAGAAGGATCCTTTACCCAAATCTTTTCATTTGGGCAATCTCTCTCTCTTTTTCTTTCTCTTCTCTCTCTCTCTCTCATAATTATTATGAATACTGTAAATTACAGTATTACAGAAGAGGATAATATGGATACTGTTAGATCTTGAAGAAGGAGCTATAAGTACAAAGTAACATTTAAATTAAGATGCCTCTTGAGTTTTATTCTTCCTATTCAAGTTGGTTTCATCTGGGTGGTTTTTTTTTTTTGTTTGTTTGTTTTTTGTTTTTTTGGTGTTTGCAGGCAGAGGGGAGAATGCTTCATTCCCTAACCTGGTATACGTTTGCCTATGTGATATGTGTGTTTCAACACACACAGGCAGAACTAGAATCTCAGTCATGTCCTAAGTTTTCCCAGCCTGCAAAACCGGAACGTACACGGGCATATAACTGTCACTTGGAGATGTTTGTAAAAACAACAACAGAAAACAGCCTTGAAAAATAGAAAACTGTTTTACAAGTTTATCAGGGGCTTCATCTGTAATATAAATGTAGACATTGACACGGACGGACCAGTTGTTAGAACTTAAAGACACAATGCAGCCCTCGAGCTATAATGAACACCTAGGATTGGGCCCTTTCATCATTGTGTTCTTATTTGCCCAGTGAAATCCCAGCCAAGATGCCTTGTGTGCCCAGTAGAGACCCAGAGTTAACTCTGTCTGGTGCCGCTTGGGAAAGACACCTTATCTGATACATAGAAGTTTCGTTGTGACTGAACACATTCGTCCTACTGCTCGTACTTGGCAGAATGTGGCTGAGGAGTTAAAGAGCACGGTCCTGAGAAGAAGTGATACACGACTTGGGGGAGAATGCCCGACCAGCCCTTCACTGTAGAAACTCCTGTTGAAACAGACTGGTACCCTTAGTCTACTGTGGTTCTCAAATTCTCTTCTTTCTTGGTTTATAAAACCTCGATAATGAGGTCCTTTTGAAATTGTGGTACTTACATTTCTTTAGACTGAATTCTAGAAGAAATGGAATAATGGTCCCGGGAAGGAACACAGTGGGGTGGGGTGGGATTGGGGTCAGGATTGATTACAATTCCTCTGTGTTTTTAAATATCCACACAGGTTAATATGTGATAGGATGTTTACCTCCCGGAAAGCCTTACCTTTTTGTTTTCTCTTGCAGGGGTGACTTTATTTGAAGAGTTTTAAGACACTGAGGACTTACAAGATAAGAAATTGCTTGGGGAGGTTTTTAAAATTTCTATAAAGTTTCTATTGTGGAGTCTGCAGGCATATGGATAGAAGCTCCAAGGGAATATTGTGCTGTGCTGGATACAGAATTCAGTTTGCTTTGAATCAAGTTTTGGGTTTAAAAGTCTGATGGAAAATGTATTGCATTTCCAGTGAAGAAAAGAGCTCATTTAAGAACTTTCCCAACCACCATACCTCCCCATCTCCCATTACTGGCCTTGGTGTACATTTTGCAGTTTTTCCTGTATGATCACTGTGTGTAGGGGAACTATTCGTGTGCAATCGAGTCGATGCTTGGGGGTGTTTCTGTGTGTGTGTGTGTGCATGTGCGCATGCACACATGCACATCTGTGCATACGCACACTCTTGTCGCCACCCGTGGATCTCATTTTGCAACTGGTTACAAGAAGATCCTCTGAGAGCTTCACTGTTCCAAGAGATAAAGATGAGGCTTTGGTGGTGAAAGGTCCTTGCAGATCATCTGGCCTCATCCTGAGAAACTGGCCCCCCAAGACATCATGGAGTCAGATGGCACCAGATGCCAGACTTTGGATTCCTGGACCAAGGACTCCGCATTGACTCCTGCCACCACCGTGCCACTCCCAGGTCACTTACAAAATATTGAGGGCGTTTTTTTTTTTTTTTTTTTTTAACTTGCACTAAGCAATTCTTATTTAGTCTGTCGAATAAAGGGGGGAAATAGTTTAAGGTGTCTAAAAACAAAACACAAAAATGCTTGTTTTGACAACCTGGGGACAAAATAACACAAAAACACCCGACTTCTGAGGCAGGATGGGCCCGTACCTTCCTCTGGCATGTTTTCCTTGGGCTTTTCCTATTTTCCATCTTCTAACCGATGCGTGTTATTTAAAAGACTCTTAATGGTTGCATTTCCCCTGTAAGCCTGGAAAACCTCACTTTTATTTATTATTATTATTATTTTTAGCTTTGTAGTTTATGAAACACCTGCAAGAACCGGGGCGGAGTTAGTAGCACATTTATGATAGGCGTGGGCCCGGGGCCAGGAGCCCAGAGACCTGTCTTCAGTGTTGGTGTGATGGATGCCCCGGGGCACTTCCTTCATCTCAGCAGAAAGAGCCTCTTTCTCACTTCACTCCCAAGAGGATTTCAATAAAAATGTAGTGTAAACTATTCCCCAGAAATATGCTCATTCCATTCTGTTTCCGGCATCGAAATGAAAAATTCCCAACCTTTGAAATGAATGGTAGGTTCGATTTCATGTGATTTTTTTTTTTTTTTTTTTTAACTGACAACTAATAAGAGCTGTGTGTGCATATGTAACACACAGTGGACTAGAGGAGGTCAGTATGGAAAAAAGATTCCACTGAGGTCCAGCAAGGAGCGATATAGGAATTCTGGGGGTGTGTGTTAGTGTAAATACTCTAGGTGCAGTCTAGACCAATAGTTTTAGTTTTTAAAAATAAAGCACCGTTTTTGGCTTTAAAAATATCACGCCCTCAACTGGTGAGGAATAAAATGTAAGATATTCTTCAGCTTTAATTATTTTTAAATTTTCAGGTCAGAGCACTTTTTTTATAGCAATACAACAGGCAAGAGAATACTCAAACATATTTAAAATTGTGTTTATACCAAGAGTACGTTTTAAATATTTTCTAATACTTGAGCAGTTTTTGTCTGGCCGGCTTCCAAATATGCCAAAAGTTATGCATTCAATGTGTTAACACATAAGCTTTTTACTAATAATTCTTAAGTGTTCCCAATGCAACTGATGTTTACAGGGCTTGTGTTTTTCTTCCTTCTTTAGAAGGATCGGGGTCCACAACAAACTTACTGTACAAAACACTAACGATGGGCTAACTTCTGGTGTAACGCGTGAGTTGGCTACGACCTTGATGTAAAAATTTGTAAAGGAAATTTTGCACCGTTTTGAGTGTCAGATGTATTTTTAACTGTCTGGTTTGTACTTTTACGACTTTTGTACTACCAAAACAGAGTTAAAAATAAAAACGTTGAACACATTGTGTGGTGTTTGAACGGTCGAGCTGTCGGTGCCCCGGGGGCCCTGAAAATGTGACGGGAGCGGTAAGGCTCGTGTGGCGCTTGGCTAGCGCCGTGCCCGATTTCTTCGGTCTGAATTGACCTGTGATGATTTGCCTGACTCTCCCCGCTGGATTTCAACCCCTGCTTCTCCCCAGCAACAGCCCTCCCCAACCCTTGATTATTTTTAAGATGTAGAGATCACTCAATATACAGAAGAGTTGCAGTGTCGGTGCAAAGAGTTTCTGTGTGCCCTTCACCCCGTTTCCCTCTATGTCAGCATCTTACGTCACTGGAGACCAGTGATCCAGACTAAGACATTAACGCGGGTACAATGCTACTGGTGAAGCCACACCAGTCGTTCCAATAGTGTCCTGGGATCACTCACTGCCTTTGGTCGTCTGGTCTCCTCTGAGCTGTGATCGTCCCTCATCTCTTTTCTTGGGATTTATGATCTTGATGCTTTACTCTGTACCATTCTGTTATTTTGCAGGATGCCCTTCAGTGTAAGTTGGCCAGTTGTTTCTCCTGACTGGATGGAGGGTCCGTGTTCCGGGAAGGATCCGATGTGCCTTTCCCACTGCATCACAGCAGGGGGGCGTGATGTCCGTACAGATTACTAGTGATGTTAACTTCCATCCTTTGGTCAAGGCGACAGCCATCAGCTTTCACTTTGGTAAAGTCACCATTTTTTCCCTGTCGCAATTAACATTTGAGAGGAGAGCCTTTGAGCTGAGGCAGGTATCCTATTTCCACTTAAGGTTTCACCCATTAGTTCTACCATCTGTATTAGTTTCTTAGGGCTCGTGTAGCAAATTTCAGGGTGGCCTGAAACCACAGAAATTTATTCTTTCCCCGTTTAGAAGTCCAGAAGGCTGAGACTGTGGGGTCTGCAGCGCTCCTTCTTTCCGAAGCCCCTGAGAGAGAGTGTGTTCCATGCCTCGTTCCTAGCTGCTGCTCGTTGCTAGCAATCCTCAGTGTCCCTTGCTCTGTGGCTGCTCCCCTCCAAGCTCTGCCTCTGTCTTTCCACGGCCGTCTTTCCTGCGTGTGCCTCTGTCCGCTCTTCTCATGAGGACGCCAGTCGTTGGATTTAGGACCCACCATAGTCCTGTGCTTCATTTTAACTTGATTATATTTGCAAAGGCCCTAATTTCAAGTAAGATCACATTCGCAGGCATCAGGTGTCAGGACTTCAACACGTTTTTTAGGAAACACAATTCAAGCCACTACACCATCCAGTGGTGGATCTTGCCTGCAACAGTAATCACTGTGATCGGGGGCTCTTTCAGGTTGGTGCCTGTGTCCTTTTGATAGGGTTCCGTGCTCTTTATTTCTCCCTCCTTCCCTCCTTCCTTCCTCCCTGCATCCCTCCCTCTTTCTTTCTCTCCCTTCCTTCCTCCCTTCCTCCTTCCCTCTTTTCTTTTCCTTCCTTCCTTCTTCCCTTCCTTCCTTCCTTTCTTCCTTCCTTCCTCCTTCCCTCTTTTCCTTCCTTCCTTCTTCTCTTCCTTCCTTTCTTCCTTCCTTCCTTCCTTCCTTCCTCCCTTCCTACCCCCCTCCCCTTCTGCCTCCCTCCCTCTCTTGATCCCTTCCTTTTTCTTTTACCCTTTGGCCCATTCTCACTGGTGGAACCACAAGAGGCTCCAGACTCATCTTGTCACCTTGTATTTCCCTTGTCTCAGCCCCAGAATTGACCAGCAATCAAGGAGCCCTGGTTCCTCTTACTGTACAATTGGGTGTAGAAATAAAGCTCAGGACAGTGGGTGTGCTCACTGAAGCAGAGGCATCCCTGCTTCTAGGCTTCTATGTGTATAACACACCCACACCCACACCCACTTCTGTTCCTTTCTGTATATATCTTTAGAACAAGCATAAGCTGGGACCGGCATTCTGACTGCAGCCTAGCTCTAAGAGCTCCTTCCAAACGTCCTGCTCTCCTCCTCCAGGGAGGAAACCTGGCTCTTACTGTCTGAAATATTTGTACCCAGGGGGTGCCTGGGTGGCTCAGTCGGTTAAGCATCTGATTCTTGATTTTGGCTCAGGTAGTGATCTCACGGTTCATGAGTTCGAGCCCGCACTGGGCTCTGTGCTGACAGCATGGAGTCTGCTTGGGATTCTCTCTCTCCCTGTTCCTCGCTCAAAAATAAATAAACTATAAAATGTTTGTCTGTAGTTGTTCAATCCTAGCATACATATAAGGTAGTCTGAATATATAGCCCTGGGAGGAACAAATTGCCATCGAGAGCACAGTGTGTGTGGACAGCTCACTTAATGTTTAGCCTTACAGCCTCCAGCCCTGTGCACAGGTGCTTAGGTCGGCTCCTTTGTCCCCCACCCCTCAGCGTGGTCACGTGATTCAGTTTTAGCACAGAGTCACTTGTCATCGTCTGTGTTCCGTCTTTCCTTTATGTCCTGGTTAGAATTTTTAAAATTAATAATGCGGCAGAGTTCACTGTGGTGCCTCATTGGATTTGGATTTTGAATTTTCATGGGATTTTGTTGTTGCCTTGAAAACAAGATGACCAATAGTGGCTTAGGTTAAGAAAGTGGAAAAGCTGGTTTCATCGTTTTCACTTCCCCCAAACCAAGAACTCCAGAATGTATGCACTAGGGAGAATGTGAGAAATTTCCTCCAAATTCTTTCTTTTTTTTTTTAAGTGTATTTTTATTTATTTTGTGGGTGAGAGAGAGAACAGTCATGAATTGGGGAGGGGGAGGAGAGAGAGAGAGAGAGAGAATCCCAAGCTGACCCCACACTGTCAGCGCAGAGCCCAACGCGGGGCTCGATGTCACAAACCGTGAGACCGCGACAGAAGCCCAAACCGAGAGATGCTTAACCGACTGAGCCCCCCACCCCGGTTGGCGCCTCCAAATTCCTCATCTTACAGTCGAAAGGGGTCACTGGGGATGATGGTTTTTGTTCTTGGCTGGTCAGCCTTTGATTCTCCAGCACAGTGCAGCGCAGAATGGCCCGGCCGAGTCACCCGGCTTTCGTGTCTTTCTCCGCGTCAGGGGAGCGACGAGCATGCGGACGTGCGGCCCCTGTGGCCCGTCTGTGGGACGTGGAGACAGAGCACCAAGCTGGCAGTTCCACCTTGAACGGTTCGTTCAGCTCGGTCCCAGTCCCAGGTCCTGGGTGGATTTGCCAACTGTCCGCGGCCTTGTTCGCTCCTGCGAATCTATCCGGAAGTCTCAGGCGCCTTCCACCCTAATCTGGTGTAAGAGAAAGGTTAGGGACCTTCCGTCTTTCCACTGAGGACAGCACGATGTTGAAGGCTTGGAGGTGGGGTCCCACGATTCAGTCCTGGTCACTGGGGGGGTTCGGCTGTGGTCAGAGGGGGGCTGTTTTGCACCTGAGGTCCTGCCGCTTCCCGGATCCTCTGACCCCTGGAAAGTTTATGGAACAGGTTGTTTCTACCTAGGGCTTCCCTTGCTCATTCCTCACCTTCCCAGAACCGTTCTTCAGGACTGCTCTTAGGTCTTCCCGGGGCACCCCCATTGTAGCTCCAAAGACCTGAAAGGACAGCCGGGACTTACCTGTCTCTGGCATTCTGTGGCAGCCCAGCTGATGTCCCCCTGCCTACTCCAATCGGCTGGGAAGTCCAGACCTGCCGGGTTTCTGCCTGGCGCAGAGCTGGCACCCGCCCCCCCCTGCTGGCCACATGGGAGAACTGCAGGGAGCCTGGTTCCTAAGGCCATGTGTTGGTCTGTCCTTCCAGGGCCTGGTGCAGAGAAGGCGTTCATGATCATTTGCTTACTGAATAAACAAACAAAAGTCCACCTTTAAAAATGCAAGAAGGCCATTAGCTATTTTATGAGAATAAAAATTCAAGTTTGGGTTTGGCCTAACCCATTTTCTGACTCTGCCAGCTTGACCTTATTTTCTTTCTCATCAGAAACCTGGGATCTCACGTCCCTGCATGTGTGAGCTGGAGTGCTGCCAGGAATAACTGAGTTCCAATTTGGAAGAAACCCCATGCCCTGAGTCCCGTCGGGGAAGTGGTGTGACTTGAAGCAGTGTGGTCGGGGAGGGATAGCCCAGGCTTTGCTGTTGAGTTTCTTTTTTTTTTTTAATTTTTTTTTTAACGTTTATTTATTTTTTTGAGACAGAGAGAGACAGAGCATGAACGGGGGAGGGGCAGAGAGAGAGGGAGACACAGAATCCGAAGCAGGCTCCAGGCTCTGAGCCATCAGCCCAGGGCCCGACTCGGGGCTCGAACTCAGGGACCGCGAGATCATGACCTGAGTTGAAGTCGGACGCTTAACTGACTGAGCCACCCAGGCGCCCCTGTTGTTGAGTTTCAAGGCTGGCTCTGCTACTCACTGCTGTGTGACATTGGGAAAACTGCCTTACCTTTCTGAGCCGCAATTTCCTCATCTGGTAAATGACCTATCTCGCAGGTCACTTATTAAAGAGGTAGATGAAGTGTACAGAGCGCCTTCCACGGCCTCGTGTCCACCCTGACTGCGGGTGCTGCCGTTGTGAGCCACCACACGCGGTCACTGGGTAAAGCGTCTGGGTGCCTCTGTCCCACCACAGCTGATTAACGTGGCCTAGGAAGTGGCCCAGCACACAGCTTTGTCCAAGAGTGGAGCTGGAGCAGGAAGTGTCTTGCTCGGAAGCTGAACCATGGTTAGAGTTCGGAGCCTCACAGAAGAGCCACGGAATAGAGAAGGGTCCAGGTTCTGAGGAGGCAGGGGTACAGGGGGAGGAAAAGGATCTGAGGATGACGAGGCAGCGTGTGCGGGGACAGCTGAGACTCTGTCAGCCCAGCACCGCTCCTCTCTGGGAATGATGCCTCCCCCTTTGCAGAACCCTTCGTCTCCCTGTTAGAAGCTAGCCACGTGCCTGACACCTCTGACCGCAGCCAGACGCGGCTGAGGTGGGCACAGGACCCTCATCGGTGACCTGGACAAATGCAGGTCCTCTGGGATGTTTGCCAAATGGGAGCTGGAGAAGGTGGCTTATTTTTCTGGGGGCTGAAGCTGTGGGCTCAGGGGCTGGTGGAGGCCATGTGTCCTGCCATGTGGACACAGGTCTGGGGAAAGGAAGAGACATTCATTCCAGTTGTGCCACATTCACACATGCAGAGGGAAGAGAGGCCGTCCTGTTTGCTCTCAAGCCCGGGGCCCCGTTGTCCCTGAAGATAAGCTGCCCTTCTGGGTTTTATGGACATTCCAAGGACATTCCTCTTTCGTCTTACCTCGTTTGGGTTGAGTTTCTATCGCAACAACAACAAAACCCCATGACTAATGCACTTATTCACGGAAAAATAGATACAGGAGGAGTTATAGAGCCACATGGCTAGTGAGGCCCTGGCATCCAGCCCTAAAACTGAGATTTCCCCGAGCTGCCTTGGATCCGTGGCCAGGCGGCCTGGCCATCGTGTGGGGGTTTCTGTTCCGAAATGCCCTTGCAAACCCTCTGCCCTTGATTGCTTTAGGATAACCTCCCTTAAGAGCACAGGTTTGGCCTTCGGATCCCTCTGGCCATCTGTGACCTTAAATTCTTTGGACCTCAATCTTCTCACTGTAGAGCGAAGATAACATGTGCCTTTTAGGGTGGTTGCAAGGATTCTGTGAACGTGGGGGTGTGATGCACTTAGCCCAGGGCCAGGTACAGCCAGTGCTGACTCAGTGAGCTGCCTCAGAATTGCCAAGTTCAGATTCTCTTCAGTGAAATAAGTGACGGAATGATGAAGAGTTAGGCCATTTGAGAGTCGGTTCTTGACGTTTCTTCCATATTCACTTTGCTCAACATTTTAAGATGAACTTGGGGTGGGGGTTGGGTTAGGGGGGTAGGAGGGCCCCGGTCGAAGAGGGAGCCATGATATCTCTTGGTCCTGACATTCTCTTGACACCAGGTTAAATACCTTGAGTTAAATACCAATCTCTTTGCCCTGATATTGAATGGCCGCAGATACACAAGGGTTTGTTCTTTCTGTGTTTGTTCAGGCTGTCATTTAATCTTATCGCTCTTCCGATAAGACCTGAATGTACCGTGGTCATCCCGGTGAGTTTAAAAAGAACGTGATTTCTTCTTATTTGCAAGTGGATCTAGCTGAGAAATGATAGGTTAACATGTGTTTGGGATCCATAACATTACACCCAAATCACAAAATTTATGGGTTTGCTGACTATGAATGAATATCTTAATGTTGATGAAATCCAACAAAAAACAAACCAAACAAATCCTCTGAAATAACAAACCGACCCTTACCAAGCCTCCCCAGGTTTCTGTCTTGCATTAAGTGCATTTTATTTTATAAAAACTTAGGGGAAGGAAAGATAAAAGAAATAGGTCAGTTTTAAGGTCATAAATATTCACTTCAAACACAGTATGACTTAAATTCGCTAACCCAGCATAAATTACTGTGCCCTACAATAGTTAAATGATGAAAATAAAGAATAATCATGAGAATAAAAAATACACTAAATGTGAAGTGCCCTCAGGTGCATTTTTGCCTTGAGATGATCGTTCATGATATAGGCAGAAAAGGATTTACTCAGTTTAGAAAGTGTCTAAAATTATTAGAAGTGGTTGGAGCATCTGGCTGGCTCAGGTGGTAGAGCATACAAATCTTGATCTCGGGGGTTGTAAGTTCGAGCCCCCACATTGCGCGTAGAGATTACTCACAAAAATAAAAGAAAATCTTAAAAAAAAAAAAAAAAGCAAAAACAAGTGGTTCACAGCAATCAAGGTTTTGGGTGTTACAAAGAAAGGGTGGTCGGTGTGAGATGACTTGCACTGGGTAATAAAATCACATCTAACATTTATTACTTACTTCATGCTGATAAAGTGGAAGCACGTTATCTCAACGTAAGTCTCATTAGGGCCCAGAGGGAGACAAACTGAGGACAGGAATCTCAACACACATTGTACTGGCCATTCCTGAGGCAGACATGCAGGGCCATGGGTCCACCTCCTACTTTGTAGGATAAGAAGCTTGTGGTCCTGTGATCATTTAAAAACAAGTATCATTGACAGTAGACAGTCTTAGAGACTGTAATGTATTAAGGCCTTGACTAATTTTTCAATTCTTTATTAAAATCTTCCTCAGAACCAGAAAATAACCTTTCTTGAGCAACCGGCAATCCATATAATTTTACTTTTTCGAAATGGCATTGTCTTTCTCTCCACCATTTTGTTTGAAAGTTCCCTCACTTTTCAGATCTCAGATTCATTTCATTGCTGTGATTGTTGTGTTCCTTGAGATCATGGAGACCAAAGGCTTTGTTTTCCTAGAAATTTCATATTTTGATTTAGTCTTTTGTTTGTTCGTCTGACGGCAACATGGCTGTCTCCACAAGGAGGCTGTATTTTGTATTCCTTAAAAGGACCAGCTTGTTCAATCTGGATTCAGTTGAGATTCTGGGTGACCATGGACGAATTATACAGCTTTTTGAGCCTCCATTTCCTCATCTGTGAAATGGGGGATAATCATACGTCCAACTCATGAGGTCATGGTGGACCTAAACACGATGATGCATACGCAGATCTTAGATTGGACTGAATGCTTAATAAATGGTCATTTTGAAAAAAAGTTAAGTCATATTTGCACCTATAAAAAACCAATACCTGTAACTTGATGGCTCCCATAAATCAGCACTGAATAGGATTTCTGTATCAATAATTG
The DNA here is from genome assembly GCF_018350155.1 of Leopardus geoffroyi. Lineage (NCBI taxonomy): Eukaryota > Metazoa > Chordata > Mammalia > Carnivora > Felidae > Leopardus > Leopardus geoffroyi. Next base: position 174,266,744 of record NC_059327.1, read on the forward strand.
TATGATTTGGCAACTTATTTTGAAATGGTGTCTTTGCTGATAAACTTTCCTTGATATGAATTTTTTTCTCTATAACATTTTAAATACTGTAACACTCCCTTGGTTTGTCTCCCGGCTAATGGCTGAGGTCAGGAAGATCTGAGAGCCTATGATCGTGTGGCTTTGTAAATGGATAATTTAAAACTTTGGATTCCTTTCTAAGCATTGAAATTTAAGACAGGGAGAGCACGTTCATTAATGGGAAGAGACCAACAACCCTCTTTGGCCTGTGAGATTGTCCTTTTTTATATAAGCGCCAAGGTTTACATGCGCCATTATCCACAGCTTTAGGACTATTTTGGGGGAATGGAAAGGGTGAGTAGGAGCTGAAAATGAAATTATTTTTGTGATGTTTTTTAAAAATTTTTTTTTTTCAACATTTATTTATTTTTGGGACAGAGAGAGACAGAGTATGAACGGGGGAGGGGCAGAGAGAGAGGGAGACACAGAATCGGAAACAGGCTCCAGGCTCTGAGCCATCAGCCCAGAGCCCGACGCGGGGCTCGAACTCACGGACCGCGAGATCGTGACCTGGCTGAAGTCGGACGCTTAACCGACTGCGCCACCCAGGCGCCCCTTTGTGATGTTTTTTAAAGTTGGTAACTGATGTCAAGAGAAAATGTTACGGTTCTGCTTTCCAAATAGTGAGATCCTGACAAAACAAATACTCTAATTGGCCTGTCCCCCAGCTGGCTTGCTCATATTGGTTGGGAGCGTATAGTTTTGATAAGGTAGATGAGTAAAATACTTTGTCCGCTTTCTGGCCTCTAGGTCATATTTTACCCTAGTTTTATATTAACTACTCCAAAATGCTTAAAAGCAGAAAATACAGAATTTCCTACAAAATCAGGCTCAAAAGGTGAGGACAAATGGTAGCAGATGAGTGGTATTGATGGTGTATGTTTTCACATCTGCTTCGTATGGCTGAGTGTGCATTCTAGGTGTGTGATCATATGCATGTGTATGCTGTATATATTGTCAAAAATCTCACTCCAATTTTGTCTATTTACAAAGTGTTTTTACAGATAGTTCATTTGGGCTTCTAAATCAGTGGTTTTCAAAGTGGATTTTACATAACCCAGGGGTATGGGAAGAAAATATTAAAACTTGGATAGTTAGGGCACCTGGGGGACTCAGACGGTTGAGCGTCTGACTCTTGATTTCGGCTCAGGTCATGACCCCAGGGTCGTGGGATCATGGTCATGACCCTAGGGTTGAGCCCCGTGTTGGGTTCCATGCTGAGTGTGGAACCTGCTTGGGATTCTCTCTCTCTCTCTTTCTCTCTCTCTGCCCCTCTCCTCTGTTTGCACACACACTCTCTCTAAAAAAAAAAAAAAACCAAAACCAAAAAAAAAACTTTTATATTTAATTGTTATCCCATCTTAATATTGCTTTGTCCTGACCGTAGATTTAATTGTAAATGTGCTCCTATTAGGGGTATGAGCGCAAACTTTTTTTACTGGCAACTGCTGCAAGATCAAGAAGATGTGGCAATTCCTAGTATATAGTCTTAGTGCTTCGCCATATGTGGCTGGAAAGTCACCTGCATCAACCTATACATACGCCAGGTCCCCACCCAAGACCTACTGAGTTCAAATCTCTGGGAGGTAAGAGTCAGAAATCGGCTGTTTGGAAACAAGCACACTGAAAATTGGAGAGTGTCTGCTTTCAACTTGGGAGGTAGGAGTCACTCCCATTTTACAGATGGGGAAACTGAGGCTCCGGAAAGTCAAGAAATTTAAACCCAACGTCATACAGCGAGCAAGAGGCGTGGGCTGATTCCACCCCCATTTTTTTTAGGATTACAGGGGTGCATGAGTGCTTGGTACATGCCACATGATCATAACCTCTGAGACCTGAAGGTCATGATGCATGGCTGCAGGTGGTTAACTGAAGAGCCGACCCCCATGGGCTTTCTCCATCGCTAGAAGCCAAGAGAAAAGTGACATCTGAGTCTTGTTATACAAATACACATCCTTTCTTTCTCCCTCAGGATTTTAAAGATTAGGTTCAAAATGAGTGAAAAATGTGGTCAGCCAAGTTTCCCATTGCTTCGTCCCAAACATTGGTTTTCTTGAGGCTTTGTTCTCAATTTGGGATTAAGGTCCTCAGAGTAACATGGCCTCATTTGAGAGACCAAACCTTCTCTGGCTGTTCAAATTCTACTCTCTGCCTGCCTTTCCACAGACCACTGTAAAGGCCCGTTGTTCAAACAGAGCAGGACAGTCTGAGAATGAAAAGCATGAATAAATGCCAGTTCTCTTCTCTCAAACTGATATGGACTTGTTCTTCCACGGCCCTGCATTTATACCTTTATGACACCTGTCACCATCTCCTAATTAGCATCCAGAGTCTCAGCTGTGTGAGGTCTCCACTATAGTGTGAGCAGTTTTTGTGGGTTCACCCGCCCCCCCAATAATGTGTTGAGTCCTCACCTTACGCCACAGGCTATCCTAGATCGAGGCAAAAGGCACTTGTTCATGGGGCACCCGGGCGGCTCAATCAGTTAAGCATCCAACTTCAGCTCGGGTCATGATCTCGCGGTTTGTTGAGTCTGAGCCCCACGTTGGGCTCTGTGCTGACAGCTCAGAGCCTGGAGCCCGCATCAGATTCTCTGTCTCTCCCTCTCTCTGCCCCTCCCATGCTCATGCTCTGTCTCTCTCTGTCTCTCAATAATGAACAAACATGATAAAAAAATTTTTTTTAAAGGCACTTGTTATAGTTGCTTTAGTTGAAAAAAAATTGCTAGCAGTCGACTCCAGGCAACTGATTTGATATGGCAGGTGAGAATCATCTGGAATCAGCATATGTAATCGGTGTGCCTCAAGTGTTGTTTCTTCAAGTGGCCAAGAGGAAGAAAGACTTGGAAGGTCAGACTGTTCACAGATGTCTACTATAATCTCATGTGTTGGAGAAACTGACAAATTTAGTATACAAATGTGCGACATATTTTTCCCACATATTCACAGGAAAAGCATTTACCATGAAAAACAAATGTCAGCTTGTCTCTGTTTAATTATCACTGGTTCCCAAATAGAGGATTTGAAAATAACTGCGGTTTACTCTGGAGTTAAAAATAAACAAACAGAAAGCAAGAATTTCCACATTTTCATCTGAAAGTCTAAGTAAGTCCAAGACTGGAGGCTTGGTTCCCGTGACCACACAGGCAAAACTAAGGGAGTCAGATCTTTGCTCACATACTGGGATTTTGTGCCTCCTTTATTCTTCCGAGGGCCTCCTGCTTGCAGATGCCGATGGAAAACTTAGGAAGAGTGAGTCTTATCCTTTGGGTCAGAGGCAGAGTGAAGCAGAAAGGGAGAAATGGCGTCTGGCCAGCAGCTGCTGAGTGTGGACAAATGGGCGTGTGTTAAGCAACCTCAAATTCTCTTTGTTCCTTTGAAGATCGGGTTTGACAGTTATAACAACTTGCTACTAATGGCCTTGGAAACCAGAGGAAAAATATCTACTTTCATATTTATGTGACAGTTCAACTTCTGCCAGTAAAGAACGCGTGTGTGTATACACATATATACACATACATGTAATATAGTAATAATCTTATATCACAATCACAGTCGAGGTTTAACGTGGTAAATACCCACATGACGCACTTTGCTAAGTTCATGGAAGACCAGGATGTCCACTCCTGACCACAGCCAGTGCCTCACGTTCAGGGCACATTGGCGCTTTGGGGGCGTTCAGAATATTTGAAAAGTTCACTATTGGCAAGCATCACGTTTCTGATGGGGGGGTGCACCCGACTGCAGAAAGAAGACACGCTACACGGGGTGGGATGCTTAGTCAGTTGCTAGACAACCCGGTGGATGAAGCTACAGTCTGGAATTTCTTTTCATTCTTTAGATTCTGACTTCCTCTGACATCCTTTGGTAGAGCCTGGATGTGAGGTTAGACAAAAGGAGCCACGATAGCTTTAAAAACAAACAAACGTAAAAAAAAAAAAAACAAAAAAAAAAAACAAACCTTGAAAACCCTGGCCATCTGCTAACCTTTTTGAAGCAGTTATTCGCACAAAAAAGAATCTTTAAAACTTAGGAGAACTGCTGATCATGGTGAATATGCAGCCGTCTCAGGATGTAAAATCGTGCACACGTTCTAAGTGCAGGAGTGGGTTTCTGTGCAAGGCACAGAGACCTGTCTGCACTAACTCCTCACCTTACCCTCTTTCTGTCTGAATTTCCTTCTTTCCTTCTTCTGTTTTAGAGACAGCAGGGGAAGTCGAGATGCCCGTAGCTGTCCATTCCTCCTTCCACCGGACCAAAGGTTGAATCCCCTTTGGGGTTATACTAAATGTAAAATACGGCCTTTCGACCTTTAGCAAACTGGCTCTATTCTGAGCTCTATTCTGAGGCTGTAAGCTGACCACCTCAACACTCAATGTCTCAGCGTGGAGCCCAACGCGGGGCTTGAACTCACGACCCTGAGACCAAGACCTGAGCTGAGATCACGAGACGGACACTTAACTGAGCCACCCCAGCGCCCCTTCCTTTATTCTTTTTTCTGCGTGGAAAGCAAATGTAATGATTGGACTACACAGTGATCTTGAGAAGGAAGCCAAGATGATAGGAGCACTGGTTGCTGACAGAATGGGCCACTCTAGCACCCTGGACTGCTACTTCCGGCCTCCTTTTACACAAGAGGTAAATACGTCTCTATTGTATAAGCCATTTATCACATGCAGCCGAATCTAATCCCAATAGACACACTTGGGGAACTGAAGGACTCATTCTCAAATATGAAGCATTGGGTGTATGAAGTACAATAACAAACACACATACAACGCATGTAACAAGGACAACAGTTTCTATTTTAGGGGCTCTGTGTGACCTTGTAGGTAGAGATGGTATGTCCCCAAACAAACCCAGGGTAATGTATGACTGTTAAGCATTTGTCAGGGTGCCGTCCTTAAAGATGCTGGGAAATCATGTTTTCTATTAAATAATTACCAATACGCGGTGATGACATTACAGACATTTCAGTTGTGAGGACATAAAGCCATTTTTAAAGGATTTGTTTTTAGCTAATAAGACTTATCATTTTATTGAGTGCATCTTCTGTGCCAGGCACTGTGATAAACACCTGCATCATCTCGTTTAATCTCTACAAACACACACCATTATTACTCTGACTTAACAGATGGGAAAGGAGAAGGGATCAATTACTTGTCTAAGGTCGCATGGCAAAGCTGGAAACCAGACCAAGGTCAGTCGGATTTCAGAGCCTGTGTTATGAAATGCCATCCTAAAGCTCTTCTGGGTTCCCGTTTCTCTAGATGGACTTGACCGTGCTTTAAATTCTCCACTGGGCCACGTCAGAACGGTAGTTCTCGTTCCTATAAATTACAAGGCGGAAATGCAGAGGGGGCTGTTGTTCGTCCTTAAGGGGAGATCGGCGCGTGCGGTCACGCTGTCACGCGTTTCCATGGCAGGGACAGCCAGCCAAAGCCGTTCTCAGCAAACTGACTTGCTCTCCTCCTCACCTGTTAACTTAGTAGTGCAGCTCTTTACATGGAAGCAAACGTCAAGGCTTACTGACGCTCAAGGCTGGCACATGAGAACCGCCTTTGAGTTACGACAGATACACTCACATGTTGTTATGTTTTAATCAGAATCAGATATTAAAGTGGCATAGAACACTCCATCTGATCTCTTCGCTGTTCCCAGTCTCATGAATTTACAAGTCAAATGGTCACAAGCAGGTTTAAGAATTATTTTGACCGGCTTCCCCAATCCCAAAGGAGATTAAAAAGTAATGATGAAAAAAAAGTTAAGGTCAAGGTGTCTTCATATCACAGCTAACAACTAACCATTTGTTCACTAGTGGCTTCTGCCCCATCCTGAAAGCTGCTGAGCTTAACTGGATATCAAACAAGTGGTTAGTTATTAGTTCCCTGGGAGACAGTCCCTGAAGGTAAGCCACGCTCTGGGGACACACGAGGCACTTTCAGTGGGGGTAGTTACCTTTTCCGGGTTGGGTACAACGTCTGGCTCTCAGAAGCGAGACGGTGAATTTACCAACAGAACATTCTGTGATTATGCATTCTTGGGATTCAGCACTGGGATTTCCGAGCGTTCTTGGAGGGGAGTTTGTGGGTTGATGAGCAGGCTGTTTAATTTCTGCCTGCGCTGTGGGCACCGGCGCATCGTCCCCTCTGATTTTTATTCCGGCCTCCTGAGTGACACCCCGTCTACACAGCGGGGCTTCTGATACTTCGCAACAAGCGGCCTGGTGCAGGCACTGCCAATCGCCAGAACGGACGCTGTTGGGAACAGTCGGTGAGGCTGCCCGTTAGGGCTGCACGACGTCAGCTGCGCGCAAGGAGCACGCGCACCGCGCATGCGCGGCGCGACACCAGCTCGGGGGCCCTAATCTGCCTCGTCCGCGTCTTCTCCTGCGGTGGCCGCTTCCAAAGCCGCAAGGGCTTCGGCCACCGCCGCGTCCTCGTCCACCGCATCCCCACTCCCGTCTGCGGTGGAGCTGGGCGCACCCTCCCACCCAGTTCTCGAATCGACCCCGGGCACGGCCTGAGCAACGTCCTCTTCTTTGAAGCCCACACTTAGGGCTTCTGTTGCCACGGCCTCATTTAAGGAATCCCAGCTTCTCTTCAAGGGGAAGGGCATATTCAAGCCGTGCCCCCCGGCCCTGGGGTGAAGGCCCGCCGGGGGTCCCTCCTGAGGGTGGCCCTCGGGAAGACCGTCCTTTTCTTCCCAGTCAACTGTGTCTCCAGCCGAGCCCCGAAGGGGAGGGTAATCCGGGGCCGGCATCTGGAAGTCGTGGTCTTGTACTTCCAAGGCAGGACCTTCTGCCCTGAGAGCAGCTCTGGGGTCCCCACTTTGGACGACGTGGGTCTCTCGCAGGGCCGGCAGCAGCACACTGTCCCGTCTGCCGGGGCCCCCGCCTTCCCGGAAGGGTGCAGTCGGGGGGGCGCTGTTGGCGGTACTGACGCAGGAGCCCCTCTCGCCCTGGTGGGGTCCACGGTCCCCAGTGGGCTGTGGGGGGGCGGCGGGGCCGATGCCGTTGACGGCACTGCCAGCCTTGTCCGCGCAGGGTCCCCCCACCGTGTCCCCCAGAGGGGGCGATCCCGGGGGAGGCCAGCGGGGCTCCTGCCCGCTGCCAGCTCTGCCCCTGCTGGCCGTCCTCTTCAGGCCCTCGCTCTGCAGCTCGTTTTGATGCCCCGGGACTTGGCTGCCCTGTTTGCCTTTCCATTTACCAGCGCCCCCTTCATCCACCTTGCAGCTGTTCACCTCGTTGACGTAGCCAGAGGAGGGCACTTGAACTGGATCGAAGAGATAGCTGGCGGCGACAAGAATGAAGATCAGTCAGTTAGACATTAACTAAGGTTATTCACGAATCCCTCTATGAATAGCTTCCATTATCAACACTCTATGCTTCTACTTTCTGCTTCCTTCTACCATTCCTGTTAATTTCTGCGATTATTCCGTGAAGCCTCTGTGTATGTCTAAACCAAATAGATCTAGTTGGTATAAACCTGTTTTACCACTGGAAATAGGTCTCAGGAAGAGATCTAAGAGACCACAGAACAGGGTGCAAAGTGGTTGATGGAATTAAAAACAACCAAAAAGTAAATAAATGTCCAATAACAGGGGAATAGGTGGTTAAACACTGATGGCACATCCCCTCCACAGAATAGTATGCAGTCACTAACACGATAAATAAATATGAAGTCTGGACTAGCACGGAACACACTTACAACAAATATTTATGATAATAAATGGTTTTTGAATCACGCCCTCCCATGACACTGTGAGTACAATGGAATAAAACTTATACACACACGTATGAATAAATGGATGTAGGTGTATAGCTGTAGATGGAGAACTAGAATAATCAAAAAGTGCTATTTGTTAAGGGAGCAAATTAGTTAACTTCTTCCCCTTTATTTTGTGTGGAGTTCTAGTCAGGTTATCCAAATTTTTCTGATATAGAATCTGGACAGAATTAAAACCCTGTATGTGACTGGGGTGATTTATTTTCAGTGATGCCAGGTCAGGCATCATCTCTGCAACCCCAGCTTGTCTTTGCACTGAAGGTCTCTGGAGAACTGCAAGGTCCACCTAAACCAAATTCCATCTCAGAGCACGACGGCATTCCCAATGTGCTCGGAGCAGTGAGCAACAACAACAACAAAGTTTAAATCTGGGCCGCATGTCCTCTGAAATGATATCCGAGCAGTTCCAAATGCATAATTTCTTGGCAATGCTGGTCATGCTTGAGGTCGGATAAATGCAGCGAACCCATGCGGGGCCTTTAGGGGGGCCTCCACGGTAGTCCCAAAGTCCTCCACTCAGGGTACTTTTCCAACTTTACCTTTGTATCATTTTACAGCACTTGCACCCCATCTGGATGAGTTTTTGTTACCATCTGGAAAAGAGAGAAAGGACAGAACATAGTGAATGACATCTGAACAGGAACTAAGTTTGCTCTTTCCTTCCGAGATACTCCAAGTTGGGAGGGTCACAATTTTTGGCAAAAGCAGAACACGTGAGGCAGGGAGACCATGGTTACCGGGAACACCTTCACGTTTCTAAAATCACCAATTCAGAGTTCTCAAACATTTACCGACGCTCGTCTCTGTGCCAGGCCCTTTCCCCATCCCGGGGCGATAGGTAGGTTGTCTCCATTTGGTGAAGGAGGAAACACAGGCTGAAGAATGCTAGGGAGAGACCTGCGGGATTGAAAAGGATCCTTGCCATTTCCACATCAATCAATGGCCTTATGCTGGGGACTCTGGAGCCTAACCAGGGCGCAGCCATTGTGCTGCTCCAGGGGGCGGGGGTGTAAGAGAGGACTCCTTACCAGGGGATTAGCTACTCAAGTATGAAAGGACATCTGGGTTGGGGCGCCTGGGTGGCTCAGTGGGTTAAACGTCTGACTTCTGCTCAGGTCATGATCTTGGCAGTTTGTGAGTTCAAGCCCCGTGTGGGGCTCTGTGCTGACAGCTCAGATCCTGGAGCCTGCTCCCGATTCTGGGTCTCCCTCGCTCTCTGCCCCTCCCCCACACATGCTTGCTCTCTCTCAAAAATAAATAAACATTAAAACATTTTCTTCAGTCATTAAAAAGAAAGGGACATCTGGGTAAGGTGGCCGACCTGCATGCTCCCAAGGAGGTGACGGCTGTGGTCATCATTCCAAGCTTTACGGGACTAATCAGCATCTGTTGTGCCCCTCCCGTGACTGGCCAACTCGGGCAATGGCCCAGGGGCTCCACTCTTGCAGCTCAAGGACATGGCCCTTGGCGTGTCCTGGCAGCAGATGGGTTCAGCTGCTTCTTTTCTCCTACCTGCCCCTTCCCAAGTTTCGTGTTTCCTGATGCGTGCTCTCCCACTGAAATCTTCCCTTCACGTGGAACTCACCGGGTTGTTCTGATCTCTCTTCTGAAGATCCTAAAAACTCGTGTGGAAGAATCTCTAAATCATTTCCCTTTTCTAATAGGAACAACCTTTAAAGTGACAAACCAGTAAGAGAATCTACAGCCCCAGTCCCTCCGTCTCCGTAAGACGTGCCCACGAGGAAGAGGGAGAGATCACTCACTGTTGGCGGTGTCGCTGCCTCCCTGGCCTGTCTTCTGTCTTCCTTCAATTGTAATTGAACTCCCAGGATGCCACCACAGAAACCTTTACCCACACGGAAAATGACCGGTGCTCTTTAAGAGGTTATGGACTGGCAGGTTATGGGTTTATACCGATAAATAAAGTCTACAAACAACCTCCTATGGGAAGGCTGAAAAATGGTCTCCAAAAGATATCCCCAACCTAATCTCTGGAATTTGCATGTAACAAAGAAACAAAAAAAGGTCTTTGCAGACGTGATTACAGATTCGAGATGGGGAGATTTACTTGGATTATATGGTTCAGAGCCCAGCTCTGCTTCTTACTTGGCTGTATGACTTTGGGCCTCGGCTATTTCATCTGTAAATGGGGATAATGGTATGTCTACCATATGGTGTCGTTGGGGATTATATAAGTCAATGTTCACAATAAGCATATACTTATTACTCAGACCTGTTTGGACATAGCACGTTAAAAAAAAAAAATTTCTCTTTCCTTTCCTTCCTTTCTTCCCTTCCCTTCCCTTCCCCTTCTTCCTCCCTCCCTCCCTCTCTCTCTCTCCTTTCTCCTTTCCTTCCTTCTTTTCTTTCTTTCTTTCTCTTTCCTTCCTTCCTTCCTTCCTTCCTTCCTTCCTTCCTTCCTTCCTTCTTTCACATATGAGCAGGGAAGAGACAGAAAGAGAAGGAGAGAGAGAATCCCAAGCAGGCTCCATACTGTCAGCTCAAACCCATGAACCATGAGATCATGACCTGAGCCAAAATCAAGAGTTGGACACTTAACCAACTGAAGCACCCAGGAGCCCCAACATGTTAAAAAAAAAAAAAAAGTATGGAGGCCTTGCACCTAAGAAAGATGTAATGTAGTTGCCACAACATACACACAGGAACAAAAGCATTGTGAACACCAAGTAATACTTGTTTTCTGGGTTAAGGGCCAAATGGTATATTTCTATTAACTGTGGCACCAACTGAAAGTCAAGTGCCACAAAACCCGAGTGCCACAAAGGTTCCTCAGAGGGAGAAATCATTGGGAGCTTGGCCCACGGTCAGTGTGCACAACCACTTACTGTTTCAAAGCACTCTCCGTTAAATGATCCCATGTCCAGAGCCCAGAATTTTGTTCCCAGCCTCTGCTCCCACTTACGCCTATTTTCTGCTAGCAATTCATAAATCAGCTGGAAAAACAGGACCAAGAAACAAGGACGATGTGCACTTCCCCCCCTCCATCAACCCCTCTCCTCCCCCCTCCCCTCCCCCCATCCTGCTCTAAAACTCTGCCCCTCTACATGCTTGCAGGACCTTTATTTATCTTGGACTCTGTTTAAAAACACAGGAGGATAGGAGGAAAAAAAAAAAAAGTCAAAGGAAAGAAAAACCTGGCTTTGAGGTTTTTGAGAGGGCAGACTGTGGGTCATCATAATGTAATTGAAGCTATGGTGATCACTGTAAAATATTTGGTCGGTCAATTTTAGGATGGCAAGTTAAGAGGCATAGCGGGGGAAGGTTTCAGGAAGGAAGGAAGGAAGCGAAGAAGGAAGGAGGGAAGGAAGGAAGGAAGGAAGGATGGGAGGGAGGAAGAAAAAGGGAAGGAAGGGAAGAAGGAAGGAAGGAAGGAAGGGAAGAAAGGAGGAAGGAAGGAAGGAAGGGCAGAAGGAAGGAAAGAAGAGAGGAAGAAGGGAAGAAGGAAGGAAGGAAGGAAGGAAGGAAAGAAAGGAGGAAGGAAGGAAGGAAGTGAGGGGAGGGAGGAAGCTAGGAAGCGTCAGCCTTGAGCCACAACTTGTGTTCCCAGTGTCTCAGAGGCTGAATCTCAGAGGCTGACAGGACCCTGGGGAACCCTGGCCCAGCCACAGTCCCCACCCTGTGCCGCTGTGGCCAGGGCCACGTGAGCAACACGTTCTGCACTGAAATGACTGCGGAGCTTTAACAGGCCAACTGGAGAGCCACCACTTCCCTGTTTCTTACAGAATTTATAAGTCATCTGTGGCTTTAGGCTCCCCTCCTCCTCCCCCAGAAAAACCACAGGATCTATATTTTCCTTCAGAGCCAGGTAATAGAAAGGATGTTGTAAAGGTTTTCCCCTTTCAGGATCAAGTTTCTGGTTTGGCTTCTCAGCCCAGCCCCCACTGGCCTTTGGGGCACAGCACCCGGGTTTCTGCCTGGCCTGGTCCCTCACCTGAGGGCCCTGCTCCGGGCCTCTCCCGCCTCTCTCTGCCAGTGGAGACGGCCTCTTCCTGGCCACAGGCTCTGCCTTCTCCCACCTGCCCGGAGTTTTCCCTCCCCAGGGACATTCCTTCTCTGAGGTGGCTCCAGTGTCCACGGCTGTGTGACTGTGTGACTGCTGGTGGAAAGGGTGGGGACTAATGTATTCACATCCAACCTCTGCCTGCCCATATCCACGACCTCCTTCCTTCTATGAGGATTCCTAATGTCAAATTCAATTTATTCCTCTTTTCACATGTCACTTTAGTGTCCACATCTTGCTTTTGGCAAGGAGCTCTCCCATTTCCAAGAGCGAAAAGGAAATACTCCTTGTCCAGTGTGACACCTGGACACGGGACAGGGGAGGGTGGGGTACACGCTCTTAATTAACACCTTCAGGAGGGGCAGTCTACCTGCCTTCTCCCTGCTCCCCCGCCCCACTTGGACAACGGCTAGCTTGGAGGTTAGAACTCGGCTGTCAGGTGCCTCGTATTAGTAGAATCAAAATTTGCTTTCTCTTTGGAATATAAAAAAATCAGTCGAGAGGCAAAGGGCAAATCCTTTGCAACCATCGGCTGGTTTATACAGGGGGAAAAGCAAACACCATTAGGAGGGTATGTCCACCCAACGTGGGCACCTGCCTGCTTCTGGAGTCCTGTGTTGGGGGTTGACTCTGCCCTGTGTTTTATGTTGAAGTTAAACAGTCCTGTGTTTGAAGATGGACATGCGAATGCTCTGTCAGTTACTAATCAAGTCTCATTGCTGGAAAATCCTGTTCCACAGGGGGGATCGTGGTGGAGGCGGGGTGGGGGAGGGGCGTGGAACAGGAAGACCACAGAGTCAGGCGTTTTCTAACCAGTCAGAGAAATGGAGTATTCATCAGGAAGACAAGACATACAGAAAAAGGCTCAAGCCGGCTGCCAAGGGCTGCCTCTGAACAGTGATCGTCCCGAAAAGTGACGGAGGCAGGTCAAAGGGCACAGGAACCAGCTTGTAAAGGTTCTACTGGTCAGATCTGGAACTATTGGAGCATCAAAATAAATACTACAGATACAAAGGGTTAGAGCCCCCTGAATAAAACGAGGATCTGTGCGTCCACGTGGATATAAATTCAGGGAAAGCTCTGCCTTATGAGTAGAAAGCCAGCTAACCCGCACACAAGGAATCATGGGACTAGAAAAATCTCCATCACAACAGTAACTGATTCAAGCAAGGGTCAGCAGAGGATGCTGACATTAGCGGGCAAGGGTTAGGGGAGAACAGAACGGTTCATCTCTAAGCACGCCACCTGCTTAAGGGTACAACAGTATCGGTACGGTGGAGGAACGATGCACGCAGCACCTGCACCCGATACCCAAAGGTGACATTGCCCTCAATGAGACTGACCAGCTCCAGGGGCCCCTGATGGGAGGCACTGAGAACTCAGCATCGCTTCTCTGGTTTTCCTGTCACAAGAATGTAACCTGGGTGGAAGCCTGAAGCCACATCAGTCAAACCCAAATGGGGGGATATTCTGCAAAACAATCTGGCCTGTACTCTTAACGAAATGCACAACTGTTGTGAAAACCAAAGACTGCGGAGCTAGTCCAGACTAAAGAAGACTAAGGGGATAGGACAGCCAAATGAAATGTATAAGCTTTTGGCTAAAAGGTCCTTACTGACAAAATTGTTGAAATCTGAATAAGGCCTGTCGATTAGGTAACAGTATTAAATCAATGTTAATTTCCTGATTTTGATCAGTGCACTGGGGTATATAGGAGGAATGCCCTGGTCCTTAGGAAATACACGGGGAAGTATTAAGGAGGAAGGGTATGATATCTGTAATTTATTAAAATGATTCAGCAAAAACGCGTGGGCACGTGTGTGCGTGCGTGCGTGTGTGTGTGTGTGTGTGTGTGTGTGTAGGGAAAGGGAAGAATAAAGCAAATCTGGTAAATGTTAACTTTTGGGCACAGTGAGAGGAGGGTATTTGAAAATTCTTTGCACATTTCTTACGACTTCTCGGTAAGCCTGATGTAATGTCAAAATGAAAAAAGAAAAAAAAAGTGGGAAATTAAAAAAAAAAAAAAAGTACCAATCTACTGTTAATTGTTGTTCTGTCTGTCCCTGGGCTAGGACCTAGCAGGTGTGGGAAATCACTGATAATGAATGATATTCCCTACAAAGCAGCACAGGGGGAAAGGTTGTAGAAAGGAGCTCACCAAAAGCCCCCCGATTTCTCTGGACGTAGCTGTGATCCTGAGTGCATCCTGAAGACCTTTACTCAATAGCCAGTCCCAGCCTCTGAAGGCAAAGAAGGTCTGGTTCCTGTCCTCAGCTGCCCCGCCTTCGAGAGGGACTTACAGCCTGGTGCTTGGGGGTCCATCAGCTGTCTGCCTCCCCTTCTAATCCCAGGCGTCTCTCAGGCAACACCTAACTCAGGGCGGTATCCAGCTCACACGGAGCCCTACACACTTGACATTCAAACAAAGGGATGACTGGTGAGTGACAGCTGTGAGTGAATAAGAGGGGACTATGGGATTTTACCAGTCATTCCATTCGGGGCCTGCCTCTTCCCGTGATCGCACCACCCAGTGATCCAGAACAAAAAGCCAAGCGCAGGAGCTGAGAGATGGGAAGGACTGCGTTCCTCCCTCCGGGCTCGGGAAACAGCACCCACCACCCTTTGTGCAATTCCCAGGGTCAAGGGCGTTCTGCTACAAGGGTTCTAGTCAAGGAGCTTTAGAGGCAGCCGGGAAGTGGTCTGAGTTTATAGAAGTTGGAATACTTGGAAGACAGACACCATAAAATCAAACACTCGAATTTCAGCTCTGTTTTGGAAAACCAGCTGCGTGTTCGGAGAAGAGCTGCGATTTCATGTCATGCAGTCAGCAGGTGAAGCTGACAGCCATTTAGTGAGTCGTTTCTGGTACCGAGGAATGAGTGAAAATAGTTGCCAGGTGCTGAAGAAAATTACCAGGCGCTTTATACGAGAAATAAGAGATGGTCTGCCCAGCTTCAGCGCTGGTGCTGGATTCGTAACTGGAAAGGGACAAGAAGAGACATTCTTAGAGTCTCAATCCACTTCCTCAGCAGAACCACTGCCTCCTTCCTGGACAGCCTTTGAAAACTCTCGGTGAGTTTCCTTTTCTCCTAAAGAGGCTGAGCTTCAGTGATGGTGGATAGCCTGAAAGCCTATATGAGGACCCTTATTATCACCATCAATCACCTATTTTAGGCTACGATATGTGTTAGCATCACCTAGAGCTGGGCTTGATGGGATATTTATGTGCAGAGATGTGTTTGTAGGTTTCCCCCCTGAAACGGGTCCCTGGTCAGACAGGTTTGGGAACAGCAGTGATTAAAGATGAACATGTTCATGGTTATGAAAAAGAGCCACTTCACCTTGTTTAGCTCTGTAGTTACCCAAATTATGTGAACACAGAAATTTTTTTTTCCCCATAAAAGACTTCCTAACCACGAAACTTCGGTTTTGTGAAATGTTTTGGGAAAAACCACAGTTGAAATGACAGTGCTAATCATCTGGGGGGAGTGTTGTGCCTCAAGCGACAAGTGTAGTATGCTGTTTGGGCCACCCCAGCCAGGCAAAGTGTGCGCCAGGAGTCACGTGTTGGCAGTGGCTCCATCACCAAATGCTCACGCGTGGGAGGGTCGTGTGATCGCTTGAGTCCGCGAGGTCAAAGGTCTCTTCCAAATCTGACAACCTGAAAGGGGAATCAGTGAAGAACAGGAATGTCCCCCATCGACCCTCTAGTCATCTTGGTTGACACACTGATAGTCCGGTGAGTACCGAGGCAAGGCAGGCACCGACAGGACCCTCGTGCGGGTGAGGTTTCTCTCCAGGGCTTGTCAACCACCCCACGGTCATTCCGCCGACGTGTGTCTGGGTTCCGGGGCCACATTCACCCAGCACATGATCCTGACTTAATGTAAAAAGCTTCTCCTCCGTGTCCCCTGGCTCATTTCAGGTCTGCAGCTCTGTGGTAGGGATCTCCTCAGCCTCTTTCCAGGGAGTACCGCGGGAGACCACGTGTGTAACAGCAAAGCCCCTGGGAGGGCCGAGGCCGCAGGTCACGGGGACCCTGTGAGGCTGGAAGAGGTACACTGTCGGACCCCCTTTTCCACTGGAGTGGGCTGGGGGAGACGCAGGCTACCGGTCTGCAGATTAGGGTCTCGGGAGCCAAAGGAACAAATTGGTCTCTGCGGGTGAAATGTCAGGGTTGAAATTGGTATTTCTTTTTTTTGAATATATTTTTTTAATGTTTGTTTATTTTTCAGAGAGAGAAAGAGACAGAGTGCCAGCAGGGGAGGGGCAGAGAGAGAGGGAGACACAGAATCTGAAACAGGCTCTAGGCTCCGAGCTGTCAGCACAGAGCCCGATACGGGGGTCAAACTCATGGGCCGAGATCATGACCTGAGCTGAAGTCAGAGGTCCAACTGACTGAGCCACCCAGGTGCCGCGAAATTGATATTTCTCGATGAAAGACTGCCCTGGGCCCACTCAAATCGTGCTATTGAAAGCACTGCCTGCCTGGCCTCTCCCAAGGCTGATCTTGCCGGTATATGCACCCGATGAGCGTGTCTACACGGTTTCTGTGGTGCTTCCATTCCTCGTCCCATAACTTTACTGCTGCTGGAGTCACAGGGTCCTTGGTGTCTGTATTATATGTGGAAAAACAAAAGACTTTTACAACAGTGAGAATGTCACTCCATTTTTCTGTTCTTGTGGTCCATATACTTGCATATCACAATCTTTTTGATCTTAATAACATTTCTTTTATTAAAAATTTTTTAACAGTTATTTATTTTCGAGAGAGAGAGAGAGAGAGAGAGCGCACACAAGTGGGGGAGGGCGCACGAGAGAGGGAGACACAGAATCCGAAACAGGCTCCAGGCTCTGAGCTGTCAGCACAGAGGCTGATGTGGGGCTCAAACCCACAAACTATGAGATCATGACCTGAGCCGAAGTCAGACGCTTAACCGACTGAGCCACCCAGGCACCCCAATCGATTTAAAAACATTTCTATGACCTTTTCTTCTATTCAAAATCTAATATCATTTTTTTCTTTTCAGATGTCGTCATTAATCTGCTGTCCTTAAGACAGATGTTTTATGAATGGTCACAGTCATCACATAATGTCTCCACTGATACGACTCTCCATTGAATCCATGGTGTTGTATCAGGCACTGTACCAGGTTCTGGGGAAATAATGGCATTCCAGGTGCTCCCCGGAAGAACTTATAGTCTTGAATGTGTGTGTGGTGGGGGGTAGGGGGGGAGTATACATGTGGGGTGGGGTGGGATGTATGCAAACATTCGGGACGGTTCACCACACCGCACCAGCATTTCAGCCTCGTGGTTAAAGGAGTAATCTAGTGTCAGAGCTGTGGGTTTCCATCTACCTCTGCCACTAACTAGTTTTGTGACCTCCGGGCAGATTTCTTAGCATCTACGAGCTTCAGTTGTCTAATCTGTGAAATGGGAACGATAGCTGTTTCTGCTTGTGAAGATTGTTCTGAAAATGGAATGAGCTAGGAGTTTGTAAGGCATTTACTATGGTGTCTGGGGGACTACCAGTAGTCATTGACACTCAGAATAAGTAGATCGCACTTGGGTGTTCTCTACTTATCAAGTACTGTTTCGGGGAACTTTCGTGTTTAACTTTACAGCAACCCTTTAAGGTGCGAACTGCTGTTTTACAGATAAGTAAATGGATCTAAGTTAGAAAATGGTACGATGTAGCTGTTAATGCTGTTGTTCTAGTTTTCACTAATATTAATATTTCCTGGCATCTGTCTTGGTGGGTCCTGTTGATTTCTGAGTCCACTGGATTACACAACAAGCAGCAGTTTGGGATCCCGTAACTTTTTGCAAAAGGGAACTGGATCCTCTTGATCTGGGCTCTGACAGAATTTGGTAGGTGTGCTTGCTTCTATGACCACCAGATGGCAGTATACGTCGGTCATTTAATTTAAATTAGAGGAAGGGACTTGGTGTGGGAAAGCCCTCTGAAAGGAAAATAGTGTAGGTGCCTTGCCATGTGGCAAAGTTAGGGAGTAGGTGATGTGGTAAATATTTCAGATAGTGACGGTCACCTTTAAGTCTTGGTGGCCATGGCACCACCATACACGCCAGGGCCTCTTCTAGCTCTGGCGAGACATGAGGTTTGTGCTGTCATCTGGGTAGATCATGGTGGAGTCAAAAGGCTCCCACAGTTCTACAGAGAGCACTGTTGACACAATGACTGCCCGTCGGAACCCCAGATCGGAGAGTCGGCCTCGCTCCCTTCTAGTATGCTCAGACAGTGATTCTGTGGACGTGGCTGCAGAGGAAGACGCATGTGACGTGTGCAGTTACCCTTCCTCCCCGGGGTTAGATATGATGCTGCTGGGCCTGTCCATTTGGCTGCTCCTCCTGCCTATCTTTGTGCTCTACCTAGACCCCATGGCCGCCCATGTGTGAGCTGGCCGTGGGGACCCATCTTCTGGGAACATGAACAGCACGTTTTGGAGAATCTTTAGACAACAGAAATATAGTTTCTTTGGGAAGATCTTTAAAATCTGAAATGAAGATGATGTATTTTTACTTAACACGTGCAGTTCTCTGTCTTTTCCACGGGGATCAGTGGACTCCCTTCTGTCATACCCTTGACCACCATGGTAACAGTATCATCTGACAAAACTCATCTCGACTCAGTTTGTTGGGTTGCCCTATTGACTTCGGTCCAAGCTGCATAGGAAGCTATGCAATCTTTAGTAGGGCATCTGCTCAGAAACCTAAGAGACACCCTTGGCATTAGCACATGATCACTTTCATTTTTCTGGTCATTTTATCAGAAACCAGTCACAGAACATGTATGAAATCACAGAGGGGGTCTAGGAGAAGAGGAGGAAAAACTGAATATCCAGTACATAATGTAATGAGGGGATGGGCCCTGGCATCAAAATCTGGCCTGTTTAGAAGCCAGGTGACCTTGAGTAAGTCATTTCACTTCTCAGTTTTGCCAACCACTAAGTGGGGGGAAATAGTAACACCTAGTCTCGCAGGGTTCCTATTAAGATCACATGATTAGATCGTGTGCTAGGCCTGGCAAAGTGTGCCTGGCAAGTAGTAGGTTCTTAAATGTTGACTGCTGTCATGTTCACCGTCATCATCCATGAAAATATTCTTTAACCACTGGATGCTACTGAATTTTAGATACTGTGAATACAAACAAGCATTGTTCTGACCAAATCCTCCCTGGGAAGCCATGGGAATCAGGGTGCATCTCCAACACACGGTATGCCTCTTAATTGGTAAGTAGCTTTATCTGGCAGGTGGAAGAAGTCTGCATGAAACTTGAAGCATTTAGAAAAAGCCAAGTTTTGGAAAGGATGAGGAAGCCTTAGAGGAGGCAATGTGGACAGAAGTTTATACAACGCAGTATTGTAAGGCTACAAATAATGATAGCTTTCTTTTTTCTTTTACTTATTTTTTAAATAGGCTTCACGCTCAATGTGAAACCCAACACGGGGCTTGAACTCACAACCCTGAGATCAAGACCTGAGCTGAGATCAAGAGCCGGATGCTTAACTGACCGAGCCAGCCAGGCGCCCCAATAATGAAGCATAGGTGCTTGGCATCACCTAGTTCTGAGTAAATCCCAGTATCCTAGAGTGCCCAAACCACAAAGAATCTTAGAGAACATCCCGCTCAATCACCTCATTTTATAAAGGTGCTCAGGACTCAAGGCTAGAAGCATGAACTGGTCAGAGGATAAGAAAAAACAGATTGTCCCATACTTATAGATGACCCTGCACATGCAGAATTGAATCCCCAATGTTTCTTGGAAGTATAGTGAAAATAGCTTGTGCACTTGAAAAGACTGAACATGGTGCTAAGGCCTCAATAATCCCGAGGCATGTAACTGGGGGCCACTCTGCTAGTTATTAGGACACAAAGAGACAGAAGACCTCTGCCATTTTGCTAAAGGGCTCACCACCCATTCATGCGACATACATTTTCTGAGCACCTATTATGTGCCAACTACTGAACTCAACTCCAGGGATCTGGAGAGAGTTTACAGTCTAGCAAGGGAAAAATATGTAAATAATATCCAAGCAGATGACTAGTCCAGTGTTATGAGATTGAAAGACATCATACGATGTTACATAAGGAGCACCTGAGTAATCTTAGGAAGATTAAAAAGAGGTTGTGGGCAGAGGTGAGCAGATTATGGTGCTGGTGGAGTTTGGAACCACATTCCAGGGTGAATGCAACATGAAGGCAGGAATGCTATCCCTTATACTGTCTTAGACCCACCCTTTTCTCTCCTCGTGCACTGCCATTGCCCCCATCCTACAACATTATCACCTCTTTTTTTTTTTAAGTTTATTTACTTTGAGACACAGAGAAACTGAGCAGGGGAGGGGCAGAGAGAGAGAAAGGAAGAGGGAATCCCAAGCAGGCTCCACACTGTCCGTACGGAGCCAGACACAGGACTCGAACCCACGAACCCTAAGATCATGACCCGAGCCAAAATCAAGAGTCAGATACTTAACTGACTGAGCCACCCAGGCTCCCCAAAATCACCTCTTTCTCATTTGAATTACTGCAGTTCCTCCGGCCACCTGCATCCACCCGATACATTCGCCACATGGAAGCCATGTGATCTTTTTAGGACACACATTTGAATCACATCATTCCTCACACCTAAGACTTCTCAAAGGTGCCTGATGCCCTCAGGATATTTAATAACATTTAACAACGATGATGATGATAAAAATATCAAACTTACACAGAGCTTCCTATGTACCTGGTGTTCACCTTCGTGCTTTATGGGTATGATTGATCCTCATTATTTGTGGATTTCATATTTGTGAAATCCTCTAACTTGCAAAAATTTATCTGCAACCCCAAAATGAATACTCAGTGTGCTTTTGCAGTCATTTGTGGACAAGAGCTGAGTGTTATTGGAGTGGTCTGATGTGCACATTTCTCGCTAAGCTCAAACAAGGCAACGTTCTGCCATCTTGTTTCAGTTCCTCATATCGTAAAGCTTTCAGTGTCAAGACTCAGTTGGGTCATGCTCATCTCACATGTTTTAGAACTGCATCCCAGACCCACACAACTAGAAAGGAAATAACAAAATTCTACCAAAAAACCTGAACGAAGCCA
Organism: Leopardus geoffroyi; assembly: GCF_018350155.1. NCBI lineage: Eukaryota > Metazoa > Chordata > Mammalia > Carnivora > Felidae > Leopardus > Leopardus geoffroyi. Next base: position 174,287,725 of record NC_059327.1, read on the forward strand.
GAAAGAAAAAGACTTCAGGGATTGCTCTGTCTACTGGCTTTCGTGTGTCAGGTAATAAAAACTGCAGTGAAAGACCAAGTAATAGAAAATTTAATGGAAAATGGGAAGTACAGACTTTTCCCTCCAAAGCATAAAAAGGAAAAGAAAATGGCTTACCTGTTGTGGAGATTGTCCATTGGGTTTCTCTGGAAGTTTAACTTCTCTTCCTGCAACAACAAAAAAGTTGCAGATTGAGTCTGCAAGTTGCCTCCTGTTCACAGCCAAGTTGTATCTTGAAAGTGACAGCAGACAGCATGTCCTGAGGGGGTGTGAGGCAGTGAGGTGGGGGAACTGAGTTCCCTTGCCTGGAAAGACTAGTGTCTTGGGACTTGCCACGCCTTGGTTTGCAGCCTAGCTGCTGAATCAGCAATCAATTAACAACCATCCAATTTCAGTGTTTTCCTCTATAAAAAGGTTGTAGTGACATTTAAATGGCACAACATGTAAGTAGTTTATCACATGCTGGGCATGCTGGGATTATTCAATAACCAAAAGCTACTGTTGTTATTTATTACTGTTGGTAAATATCACATGGCAATGCACTTCTTCTCTGATGGGTAAAGTTTCGACTAAACAGAAAAAAAAAAAAAAATCAAGGAATTTTCTCCCTGTAGACCTATCAAATAATCAAAGTTTCAATGAATACATATGCAGTATCTTAATAAAATACATAATTGAGAAAATAGCATTGCTTAGTGAAAAGAGTGGTGTGTAAGATTTGAGAAAGTCAAGGTAGTGTTCAGATTTTTACCAACTTCTCTGTGACTATTAGAATAATTCACCTGTATCAAGACACGACATTTTCAGGAAATGCTCTAAGTCTGCTCCCAGGTAAATTACTTTGTGAGATACTGAATTCCACAATAGTGGAATGGTTTCACCCTTTTGGTAATTCACTTTCATTGTCCTGTAATGTCTTTTCACTCAGTATTACTTCTTATCGTTTAATTATTCCTTAATATCGAATACATTGCTGAAAGGTCAGGTGATTCTATTCTTAATTTTGACACAACATTCATAATTCAACTCAAATATTATTTGGTAAGAAAGACATGAGAAAGGCAAAGTCCACGGCCTCAGGGAGCTAGCCATCTGGCTGGGGAGGGCATGGAGACAATGAGAGTTTACAAGTCACTAAAATACTATGCAGGGTACAAATAATGCCATCAGAGGAACAAATAAAATCTCAGGACTGCGAGGTTGTGTCACTGGGCTGGCAGGCATTCGCTGACATTTGAGAGAAACTGTGGCAGATGGAAAAATAACGATGGTGAGATGTGGTGGGAGGGCCTTTCGGGTAGAGGGAACGTGGCAAACAGAGGACAGGAAATGATGGGAGTCTTATTTAGTGAAATCACTGAATTCCTACTGTGTGCCAGGCTCCAGGAAACTGCAGGGAATGGTACACCCACATGGGGTGTACCCTATAAAATGACAGCCCTAACTGCAAAAGAGTGAGTATTCTGGATTTCTCGGTGTTTAAGGAACTTAGAATCTGCCATGCGGTTGGTAGACTTGCCATGTGCCAAGTGCATTGAAGGAAACCAGATGGATATGGCAATTTGGAGTTACAGTGAAGACCCTACTTAACAGTAAAGAATGGACCTTGAAGAGGGAGCATTTAAACTGAGACCCACAGAATGAGAAGGAGCTCTCAACAAGCCATGCCCTTGTTAAGAAGCCTTAAGTGGTTCTGCATTGCCAGCCAATGTCCTTTAATGTCCTCAGCTCAGCATTCGGGACCTTCCACAATATGGCAGGAGTGGCTCTGCTAGATTAGCTCTGAAGCTTCTCTAGCCACCCCTACTCCCAGCCAATCTGGATTTTCCACTCTTTTCTAAACAGGCTTACATTTTTCCTGTTTCTATGCCTTTGCACATATTATTTCTCCCAGCTGGCTTGCAAAATTCTACTGATCCTTCAAACCTCATTGCACACCACCTCCGCCATGAGATTTTTTTTTTTTTAAACCCCAAGTAAAGGTAATTACTCCACTATTTTCATCTCTGTGGAATCTTATCTTCTTGGATGGCTCCGATCACTTTTTGCCTTATTACAGTGATTCGTTTATATAACGTTCCCTCCACTGGCCTGTAAACGTTTAGTAGGGAGGGGTCACGGCTTCACCATTGTTCATGCACATGTTGTGTCTTCTGACACAGTGACTTGCATACAGCGGTACACGGCATGACTTCTGAAAATGTGAGTTATAAGTATCACTGGGAACTTTAAGATGCTTAATACCAATGTATTATATTATAAAACAACAGTGTACGTATTTAATCAGATCTAAGATGCACATGTATTCATTCACTTTTTAGCACTTCTGAAACTGAAATGCAACTTACATTCACTGGCACATCATGGTTAAATTTGAGGCATTATTTTCTATTTTTGTGGTATATAACAGTACATGTTATAATCTATGACATCAAATATTCAATGAAATGTGGCATTTTAATACCATAATTTGTTATCTCAGGAATATATTATGTGTATATTTACTAAATATATCCTATGTTAAATAAGTGTCTACCTGGAACACAATTAGATGAATATTATATAAGACACGGTCCATTTACCCAAGAATCTTCATTTAATTAATTAATTAAATTTATTTGCTATGTTTATTTATTTAATATAATTTATTTTCAAGTTGGCTAACATACAGTGTATACAGTGTGCTCTTGGTTTTGGGGGTAGATTCCCATGATTCATCGCTTACATACGACACCTAATGCTCATCCCAACAAGTGCCCTCTTCAATGCCCATCACCAATTTTCACTACCACCCCCCCGCCACCATCAACCCTCGGTTTGTTCTCGGTATTTAAGAGTCTCTTATGGTTTGCCTCCCTCCCTCCCTCTCTGTTTGTAACTAAAGATTTTGTTTTTAAGTAATTTTTACACCCAATGTGGGGCTCAAACTTACAACCCAGAGGCCAAGAGTCACATGTTCTACTGACTGAGGCAGCCAGGCACCCCTAACCCAAGAACCTTCTAAGAGGAAAACTAACAATATCCAGAGATGGACTTGAGAATTTTACTTCTAAGCACTACATAAAGATCATGTATCAAAACAAAAACAATAACCAGAAATAAGACCCTTCAAATGAATTCTATTTTTTTTTCCCAGAATGACTTTTTGAAACAAATTCTTTCCAAAGAAAATATTTTGGTACACCTGCTTGGTTGGTGCTTATTGGCTAATTTATTTGTTGGGCAAGATAGCATTGACATTATCTTGGGCTGTCCATGGCGAGGACCCAATGGCTGGTAAAACCAATCAGGCCTAAGTATTATGAGAGTTTGGGAGAAGAAGAAATCCCAGTGTGGTTGAGCTGCCAGGAAAGGCTTGATGGAGAAATGCAGACATGGGAGGTGGCAGAAACTAGAGAGGGCAGGGGTAGGAGAGAATATGGGACTTGTGCAAAAGACAGTGGGGAGGCCCATGCTATGGATTTGGAGATGAAAATGGCATCTCTGAGGTTACTGGGGACTCTGAAAGTAGGCACAGAAGACCTAATGTGACCTGATGGGTGATGCGGGTAGGTTCCCGAGCAGCAAGTGGCAGAATGGCAGCAATACATCAAAAAGCCTCCCTTGCTGGCAACAAACAAGGAACACCGCAAGAGTTTTGTGCAGAGACTTGCTAAGAGTTGATCCTTTGAATTAAGTGAGGAGATGGGACGAGCCTGGTATGTGGTGGTATCAAAGAGAAATCCAAAGGAAAGAGCAAATGTGGAAAACTAGCTTTTCAAGCTTTCTTTGGTTTTTGAGTTAGGCATTGATTTCTACTGTCCCTGGTTTCTCTTAGTGGTTTGGTGTATACACTTACTACGTATAGTGTCTTGGGAAAGTTGTGTTGCCTCACTACTCGTTTCCCTGTGAGTAAAATAACAATTATAATTATAGAGTACCTTTTTCAGAGAGCAGTTAGGGTTAAGTGAAAGAAAACAGTAGAGTACTGAGCACAGGGGTTGTTACAAACCATAAGCTTAACATTAGCTATGATTTTTCATCCACTGTCATTGTCACCATCACCATGACCATCACCATCATCATCATCATCAATCAGTCAGTTTCTGTTTTTCTCCCTGCCACTCACTGGACATTTCTTGGGTCCAATGGTCACATCTCATTATCTTTGTTTCTTCAACAAGGAATACAAAGTAGGACTTCCACAAATATGTACTGAGTTTTATGAAAAATAAAAAGCCAGATCTCCATGAAAGAAAGGATTTGCGTGACAAAAGGAGTTACTGAAATTATTTTCATTCTTGGAGGCTGGCAGATGGAAAGAATGGTGGTTCCATACACAGAACAGGTGGAAGGAGAACCTGTATTTGAGAGCAGTATTTGAGAGTGCCTGAGTTCAGCATTTAGCCTTCTGAGTTGGAGTGATGGGTGGGGAGATGGTTAAGGGAAAGATGGCAGACAGAACAAATGCAGCCAGCCACTTCCCATTACAAAGGAAGAGGCATGCATAGCTCACAGAAAGAGCAAAGGTCCATAAAAACAGAAAGCCCATGGATGTGAAGTTAACTAGCAAGTTAGTAGGGTGGGAAGCCAAGAATCGGCCCAATTTAGCAGAATCCTTAAAGGCTTTAGGACAGAAGGGAAAAAGAAGGGAGGACTAGAATCAGGATGATTTGGAAGGTGTTTAAGAAGCAGTTAGGGGGGCGCCTGGGTGGCTCAGTCGGTTGAGCATCCGACTTTGGCTCAGGTCATGATCTCACACTCCGTGAGTTTGAGCCCTGCGTCGGGCTCTGTGCTGACAGCTCAGAGCCTGGAGCCTGCTTCAGATTCTGTGTCTCCCTCTCTCTGATCCTCCCTCGTTCATGCTCTGTCTTTCTCTGTCTCAAAAATAAATAAACATCAAAAAAAAAAAAAAAAAGCAGTTAGGGGGGCACCGGGTGACTCATTCAGTTAAGCGTCTGACTTCGGCTCAGGTCATGATCTCGCAGTTCATGGGTTCGAGCCCTACATCAGGCTCTGTGCTGACAAGTTAGGAGCCTGGAGCCTGCTTCAGATTCTGTGTCTCCCTCTCTCTCTGCCCCTCTCATGCTCGTGCTCTGTCTCTGTCTCTCTCAAAAATAAGCAAACATTAAAAAACAATTACAAAAAAAAAAAAAAGCAGTTAGGTTCCTAAATCCCTTTTTGCACTCCCAGCTTTTGGAGTGGTTTCTGCTCTTTATCTCACCTAAAGAATGTAAGTTTAATGTCTGGAAAGGGTAAAGCAGGGTCTCTGGACTAGGAATATAGTAGAGAACACACAGCAGAGGGCAGGGGTTCTGAATCCAAAACTGGGGATTAAGTGAACGTGTGCACGTGGAGTGCTGAGAGCCTCAGCCTGCTCCCCTCCTTGGCTCTGGGAATGCTGGCAGTCACCCTCGAGTTGTCCTCCAGACATCTAAGGAAGTCTCTAATACGAAAGACAGAGATCGAAACCAACCAACCGACCAACCAAAAAGCACTTAAAACAAAAAGTAGGGAGAAGCAAACTAAAGCAAAAACAAAACGATTGACAATAATATCCTCACCATGTCACCTGTATCCAAAAAGAACAGGGGATCTTTTAAAAAAAAAAAAAATCAGAGAACAAAAACAACGAAAAGCTCTTGGAAACGAAATCAAGACAACAAAAATTAATATTTCAACAGAATTTCAATAGAGTCTAGAAGAAAAAGAGGAAATCTTCTAGAAGTAGGAAAAAAAAAAGATACAGAAAATCAAATGGAAGAGATAAAATAAATCTAGAGGATCAGTCCAGAAGATCCAACGTCCGAGCAACAGAAACTTGAAAAAGAGAGAACAAATAAAAGGAAGGGAGGAATTCATCGACAAAATTATTTGAGAAAATTTCACGTAACTGAAGGACATGAGTTTCTAAATGAAAGCAGTCACCAAGTGCCCACCACAATAAATAAAAACAGATTCAATGCCAAGACACAGCATTGTGGTATTTCAGAACTGGGATGCTATAAGCTTCTAGAAAGAGAAAATCAGGTCGTATCCAAAGAGTTGGGGATCAGAACGGTTGTAGACTCCTTAAACACACACACACATACACACACGTGCGTGCGCGCACACACAACCCTCATTCTAAGCCAGGCCAAATGACCAGTTAAGCGAAAAGGTAGATAAAGATCTTTTCAGATATGAAAGTTCTCAAAAAACTTACCATTCACACAACCTTCCCCTCCCGGAAAGGAAGCTATTGGAAAATGTCACAAACAAATGAAGGAGTAAACCAAGAGGGGGAAGCAAGGGATACAGAAAACAGGACATTAAACACAGGAGAGGGACAAAGTGTCCCCCAGGAGGAAAGTGGCCAAGATCCCAGAATGCCAGCAGCGGACACAGTCACAGGGACGGCTCATTTGGACTGGACAAGGCAAGAAGGCTCTGGGCAGTTTTAAGAGAGGAAATTGATAGAATCCCTGAAGGATCCCAAAGAGAAAGATATATACGATAAGAAAAGAACTTGGGGTGGGACACCTGGGTGGCTCAGTTGTTAAGTACCTGACTTGGAGTCATGATCTTGCAATTCATGAGTTCAAGCCCAGCACTGGGCTCTCTGCTGCCGGTTACGGAGCCTGCTTTGGATCCTCTCCCTCTCTCTCTCTCCCCCCCCCCCCACCCCCTTGCTTGCATTCTTCCTTTCTTCCTTTTCTTTCTTTCTTTCTTTCTTTCTTTCTTTCTTTCTTTCTTTCTTTCTCAAAAATAAACATTAAAAAAAAGAAAGGAATTTGGGGTTGAATCAGGATAAGTATGCAGAATATTTAACACATGAAAAAATGAGCCATTTGTTACCCCAGAGAAAATGGAATTATACTTTTCCACCTGGACTGGCTGGGAAGAACATTTACAGGGTTGTAACAGATACTTGGTATTCACCAAACTAAGACTGGAGGGGGTGCGCAGCGGGGACTGGGAACATTTCTGGTGTGCGGTAGGGCAGAGGGTAGAAGCCGAATCATCTTCCATAGCGGAATAACGTCTAAAACTGAGAGAATATCAAGACATGGTGCTAGAAACATTCATTGAGAGAAACAACCAAAATAATCAGCTAAAAAAAAGTGCTTTTTCAAAAAAAAAAAAAAAGTGTTTTCCTTGGAGGAAAGAAAAAATGTGCTCACAAGTGAGCAGTCAGGGCTCCCACGTATGAAGATGTGGGAACCGATCTAGTCGTAAAGAGCAAAATCTCGAGAAAGGGTACACCAGACGAGAGCAAGCAGTAACAAAGATGCTTTTGAAAGAGCTGAGTCACATCCATTTTCTTAACCTACATTAATTATTCAGCATCTCGTACTGTGGGCCAGGCCATGTGCCAGTAGATGATCGCAGCAGAATGAGTAAGACGTAAAGCTTATAACCTAGTGAGGTAGGCAAAACGTAAACAAATAATTATGATCCAGTGATATAATAGAGCTTATAAGCAAAGTATTATGAAAATGTGGGCACCAGCAATGAGCCTTTCAGAATTTTCTAGAGTTGTGCTGTCCACATGGTAACCACTGGCCACCTGTGGCTAGTGGCTACCATACTGGGCAACGTAAGACTAAAACATGTTCCTCGCAGCAGAAAGTTCTATTGGATGGTGCTGGTCTCAAGGTTCTTAAATGCTGATTTTTACAGTGCTTTTCAAGTACATTAAACCCCTGAAGGGATCACATTCCATGGGTCTATTAGTAAATAGAGCTTTGAAGAGCTTGATATTTAACCAGCTAAGTTATCTGTCCATGGAAAGGAATTTTTACTCTGTTACAGGTTTTGTTTTCATCTGGAGCCACTTGGGGAGCGAGGAAGGGGTATTTCTTGCGTCTCCTGATACTGTTTGACCATGCACAGATGTTGGGGAACAAATGCTGCTGGTGACCAGACTCTGTGAGTCGTTGGGAAAGCACTTTTGCACAGTGGGAGGAGGGAAGAAAGAGCTCTGCAGAACTCCGAAACTCCTGAGTTTGAATTTTGGTGCCATTACTCGTTAGCTCTGTGGCCTTGAGCAAATCTCTCAACCTCTCTTCTCTGGGCCTTTATGTAGTTTTTAGATGTGAGGGGCACAGGTAAAGCACGGATCAGGCTAAGCAGGTGGCAGAAACACAAAAATGGCAGCTGTCATTCTTCTCGCTGTCCTTCATCCCCAACAGGCAATAAGCACGCTGGTCAGGAAGGGCCCCATGTGAAGGAGAGGGCTGGCCCTCCTCACTTCTCATCATGACCCCGTTTCCTGGCTTTTGTTAAAGGATCTATCATTGACCAGGAAATGAAGTACCTACAACAGTAAGGGGAATTTTTTTTTTTTTTTTAGTTTATTTATTTTTTTTTTTTTTGAGAGAGAAAGAGAGAGCAGGGGAGGGGAAGAGAGAGAGGATGAGAGAGAATCCTAAGCAGACTTCCTGCTGTCAGCGCAGAGATGCAGGGCTTGAAGTCACGAACTGTGAGATCATGACCCGAGCCAAAATCCAGTCAGATGCTTAACGGCTTAACCCACTGGGCCACCCAGGCACCCTGGGGGATTTCTGTTCAAAGCAGAGCAAAGGGAAGGAACAGGAAGGGCAATGAGATTTGCCGAAAGCCCAGGACATGCCAGACCCACCGGCAAGTACTGTATGTCCTATAAATCCTCCCAGGGTCTAAGAGAAGTGGAAGGACGGGAGGAAGGCGGCTGGCAGGAAGGTTTGTGGGCGGTGGAGAGACAGCATGGTGGGACACAGACCCACGGGGATGGGCCAGAGTTCCATGGGGAATGCCACGCCAGGGCCCCATGGGATGAAACACGCGGTTCATGAGGACAGCTGGGGCAGTGTGTCGGTCTCATGGGTGGGCCCAGGCCAGTGGTAGTGAGCAGAGGTGGCCTGGGTGACCTGAGCCAGCCCTTCACTTCTCCACAGGTGTTTGCTTAGGGTTTACACTAACCCTAAGTTAGTTACACTAACCCTAAGTTAGACTGGTGGAAGTCTCCATCTCCGTTACCTTCCTCAACTTCCATGAGAAGAAAAACAAAGTTTCCAAGTGGAGTTAAATTCGAAATATGATAAGCCCGAGTTGGCATCAACACCTGGGTGCAAGAAGTAACTTTTCCTTGTAATTTGTAAGTGCATTCAGGCTTGTTTTTTCTTTTTTCCGGGTTCTCTTTTATGGGTTTCCCCCACCCCCACCCCCAGGCAGGGCCAATATCTGAATAGGAAGAAAAGATCCCCAGCTGGGCTCCTTTCTTCGAACAAGCTTTGCAAGCTTTGCAACATCTTCCTTGGATACGATTCAGCTGGGGGCCTTCCCCGTATTCCAGAGGAATTCCTGCGTCCTCACACAGGGGCCCTTTGTGGTCTGAGGTTATGAGAAGTTAACCAGGACTTCGCACAAGGAAGTATCTTTTCCTTGTGTGAAGCCGTGATCAAAGAGAAATATCATTCAAACCCAAACCCGAAAAACAACAACAAAAACCCCACCAAAACAAACCCGCAAAAATAAAACCCCACACCAAAACCATGATTTATATCTAGAATCTCTACAGAAAAAAAAGAAAGATCTGAGTTACGTCAGTAAAGCACAATCATCTGCAGTATAGAATGTACAATTAGCTAGTTCGTGTATTGACGGATTTTAAAGTTTAGTCCTTAGTACAAATTCTAAGTCCTGTATTTAAGTATTCAAACTTTTTTTGTTTGCTTTTGCATCTGTTTTGTTCACAAATATCCCCAATCTTTTCCAAATGCTTAAAGAACTTTTTCATTAAAAAATGATATGTACAAATATTTGTATGTACACACATTCATATAACGTACATATATAAAACTAGATATAATGCTACACACACATGCACACATATGTATCAGCACACAAAGTTTGGGAAAAGAGTGCAAAAAAAATGTCAGCCATGATCATAGCAACCTACCCATGTGCTATGTGTTCATTTTTTCCCCAGGATTTGTTGTGGTTTATGTCCGTCTATACAGCGATTTTACACAGTACGTAATATAAATAAGTTCACGCCATGCTTTCTCTCACTGAATATTTTGTTTCTAGCCTTTCCCGTGACAATACATAAGGTCCACAATGATTGTTACAAATGGTGCAAATTATTCCAAAAGTGAACCTCAGCCAGATAATTAACCATTCCTCGCCAACGCTTCATATTTCTAGAACTTTCCATTTTTGGTAAAAGTCACCCTCCTTGCAGTTTCTAAGTTCAAAGTCTACAGTGCTGACTATAAACATGACATAATTATACTGGGTGAAAGGATTTTGATTTTCCTTGCCTCTCCTTTTTAAAATTTTCTTCTGACACGAAGTAAAGAGGACCTACAGGACTCAGCAGTTAGAGGCCAGCCCAGAGGCTGTTTCTTCATCACAAACCAGGAAATGCTGGCTCTGAGAGGCATCAGCATCACGACTGTTCCGATTCTGAAGTGCAGGAAAAGAGCAAGAAAAATCAGCCTAGCAATGACCTGTCCCAGGCAGAAATTCTCCTTTCCCCAATAATTAGAGACACTGCACACAACAGATTCCCGAGAATCAGACCCGCATTGTAACTCCTACTGAGTTCATCTTTTCTCTCTTTCTCTGCGGCACAAGCTCTTTCCGGTGGAGGCAGCAAGGTATGGCTCTCTTGGCAGCAGGGGCCCCAGAATGGGGCACAGTCATCCCACGTATCTATCCGTGGGTAGGCGCTCCAGTGCCCTTTGAAGATTATGTTTTCCATTTATAAAGTCTCATTCTGTCTCAGTTTGCTCACCTACGTGGCATAAGAGATTTGTGTCAGATGTGCAAACTGCCTTGCATGTGTTCCTCTACCAAGGGCAGGTGAGGGGAACAGGAGAGGATGAGGGGGGGCAGAGCCCCGGGGCCAAGTCCCTGCAGCTGTAGCACTGTCGGTACGTGGGCGGACAGGAGCTCAGGGCCGTGGGAGCCACAAGACTCTTCACTGGGCTCTGGCAGGCATTACCCTCAACACATTTTCAAACCTCAACTTGGGACTCTGGATCTGATGCATGAGAAAGAGAGAAAGAAAGAGAGAAAGAGAGAAAGAAGGGGGGGGGGGCGCTGACACTGGAGCATCCATTATGTGTTTGATACTATACACTCACTACCCCCATTTTCTTCCCAGCAACACTGTGAAGTAGGTACTACTAGCTCCATTTCATGAATAGCAAGCTTAACTAATTCACGTAAGTTTCATAACTGTAAATGGTAGGCAAGGGTTCAGAGTTTAAGCTTTTGTCATTAACACCGTGGAGTCTTTAACATGACAGGATGTATGCAACCAAGCCTATTATTGTGGGGGTAGGCAGGGAATATGGGATACAGGAGGTCAACGAACTTGGGCTTCCCATTCACAAAGGGCCTCAAGTGTAGACTCTTGACCAGTATCTCCAAGGACACACCCAGAACTATACTGACAGGCTTGAAAGAATGTTCCATCACACAGCTTTGAACTTCAGTCTTAGTTTGCTGTAACAATTCACTTGTAGTTCCCTATGAATTAATACTTAATATTGAGAATAGGAAAATTCTATCACCTTTATGATTGTGTGCAAGATCACACATTTGTACATGTAAGCATTTAAAATATTAATATTTATAATCTTGCTTTGTTATTATTTTACTACTTTAATATACTGAAAGCCTCAAAAACAACAAAAATTAAGTAACCGGGTCCCTTTCATTGCCTGAGAGACGCTGATCCTATGCTATAGTTCCAGAAAAACCAGGTTGTAAGTTCGCCATTAAAATGCAAAAGTAAACATTAGGGACAGATTTCTGAAGAATTACCTTAAGAGAAATTTTTGGGTTGGGGGTCAACTCTCATCTCTTGTAGAGATTTCACTATTTGTGATTCCTTAAGTATCTGTATCTTAAGAACCTTAATAACCGATATCTTATGGATTATATACTTTATTTTTATATATTTTTTAATGTTTATTTTTGAGAGAGAGACAACATGAGCAGGAAGGGGCAAAGAGAGAGGGAGACACAGAATCCAAAGCCGGCTCCAGGCTCTGAACTGTCAGCACAGAGCCTGACGCGAGGGTCGAACCCACAAACTGTGAGATCGTGACCTGAGCCAAAGTCGGACACTTAACGGACTGAGCCACCCGGGTGCCCCTGGATTACAGACTTCAAATGGGCACAGGTAAACAATCAATCACCAGTAGCAATGATGCTACTGGACCTCCAGCTTCTGGGCTTTTCTTTCTCATGTAGGGAGGCAAGAGCCATGCAGCCCAGAGCCTATCACTCTCTGCTCCAAAGCTGGCCTGCCATACCATGAGTCACAGCGACTACCTGCGGTAATAGGAGGAACTTGAACATGTCAGTGAAGTTGTCCTTTAAATTTCTTCCATTCTAAAGTGAGATTTGTCAAGGATTTTGACACTCTGGTTAAGCTACTGGTTTTAGCAGAGAGACAGAGACAGAGAAACAGAGAGAACAAATGAATGACTATTAAATGGCTATGAATAAAAATTAAAGTTAAAATCACAGCATTTGTGAGTTGGGAAGTCCCCAAGAAAAAATATTAATCTAACCCAGTTGTATTACAGATTAGGAACTGAGGTCCTGAGAAGCTAAGTGGCCGTCAGTATAATTTTTGCTAAATCATGCTGCTATCCTTGTAGAGATCCAGAGCACGGTTTAGGCCACCTTTTGTTGGTAAATAAAATTTTATTGGAATACAGCTCTACCCATTCATTCATGACTTGTCCATGGCTGCTTTTGTGCCACACAGTAGGGCCGATACTTGCGACGGACATTGAATGACCCGCGAAGTCTAACATATTTATTATCTGGCCCTCTATAGAAAAAATGCTGACTCCAGCTCTCCAGGATAAACAAAGTCTGTGAGGAGGAACCAAAGGGTGCCGGCAACCATGCGAGCAAACTTGGAAGTGGATCTTTGGAGGCATGCCAACAGGCACCTGAGTGAGCGTGGAAACAGATTCTCCTGGTCTGGTCCAGCCTGGAGATGACCACGGGCCTGGCCGACGGCTTGCCTGCAACCTCATGACAGACCTTCAGCCAGAGATGCCCCATTAAGCGGTGCCTGGGTTCCTGACCCACAGAAACAAGAAACAAATGTTTCTTCTTTTAAGGTGCTAATTTGGGGATGATTTGTTATGCAGCCAATGGATAACTAATATAAGCGCATCTGTTTATTTTTTTTATTTTTTTTTAAAGTTTTTTTTAACGTTTATTTATTTTTGAGAGAGAGAGAGACAGAGCATGAACGGGGGAGGGTCAGAGAGAGGGAGACACAGAATCTGAAACGGGCTCCAGGCTCTGAGCTGTCAGCACAGAGCCCGATGTGGGGCTCGAACTCACAGACCGTGAGATCATGACCTGAGCCGAAGTCGGATGTTTAACCGACTGAGCCATCCAAGCGCCCCAAGCGCATCTGTTTAGTTGGGCTCACCCTTTCAAGGTGAGCGAAATGCTATCTCTGAGATCAAAGTCTCATCGTGATCTGCTCTGTGAGGACTTTTGGACCCTTGGTCCCCAGCTCCAAATGGAGTTGGCACATCAGTGCACTGTGCCAACTGGTCACTGCAAGTCTATCCCATGGCCACGTGGTCCGTTAAGATGTCTGTCTGTCTGGCGCTGTGTCTTACTCAGTTTTGTAATCACAGAATCTGATTTAGTGCCTAGTAATCATGATAGGATAATAATAATACACACTTATTGAGTGCTTACTGTGTGTCAAGCACTTTATGTCCATTGTCTCATTTTACCCTTTTAACAACCCTGGGAGGTAGTACTATTTTTAAGCCCATTTAACAGGGGGAAAGGCAACAATTACATACGTTAAGGAACTTGCCTTATACTGGCTGACAAGCAAGCAGTAGAGCCAGGACTTGAGCTCTGACAGACCCTGAAGGGGCCACACTCTCCTGGGATTCTGGGTCCCCAGATACGTGGTTCTAGTCATGGTACTGCCACAGTTAACCGTGGACTCGGCAAAGTCGCTCACGGAGAGGAAACCAATTTCCTCACCCATAAAGTGGTGGTGATGATGATGATGATGCCCCTGTCCTATCTCTCAGGGCATGTGTCCTAAAATAGTGACTTTTTTAAGTTCACGGTAAATGTGGACTCAAAATAAAGTGACTTACTGATCTTTTGACCAAACACCCCTTAGCTGGGGCAGACCTGAAAGAAGAGGAAAACAAGCAGAGGGTATTTAAGGGAAGAGCCTGAGGGAAGGGCAAAGGGCCACTGAAATCCATTTCCTACCCTTTCTCCACTTCCTGTTCTTCCCTGTCCTGCTCTTGGCATCACTATGGCTCCCGGCCCCATCTGCAAAAATCCCCGGAACAACGGTGGGTGGAGGTTGTCAGGTTAATGAGAAGAAATCCTCAATTATTTCAAACACAGCTCATGCGTTTATGCTGTGCGTTTTTTTTTTTTTAAATGTATTAATTTTTTTTGAAAGACAGAGACAGTCAGTGTGAGTGGGTGAGGGGCAGAGAGAGAGAGGAAAAGACAGAATTCCAAGCAGAGCCTGAAGCAGGGCTGGAACCCAGGAAACATGAGATCATGACCTCAGCTGAAATTAAGAGTTGGACACTTAACAGACTGAGCCACAGAGGTGCCCCTACACTGTGGGAATTAAAAAAAAATTTTTTTTAATGTTTATTTCTTATTGAGAGACAGAGAGACAGAGCATGAGCATGGGAGGGGCAGAGAGAAGGGGAGACACAGAATCCAAAGCAAGCTCCAGGCTCTGAGCTGTCAGCACAGAGCTGGACGTGGGGCTCGAACCCACAAACCATGAGATCACGGCCTGAGCCGAAGTCAGACACTTAACCGACTGAGCCACCCAGGCGCCCCTACACTGTGGGAATTTTAACTGAGACTGCATATGAACAGTCTTCCCTGGAAAGAGATATTTATATTTATAGATATTTGTATTTATATTACATGGCTGAATGTGACTTCTCACTCCATCCCAGCCTCTTCTAGAAAGGGAAGAGTGCTGGATCCCTCTAGGCTGGTTTAGCTCTCACTGCAGGCTCTGCACATCTCATACAAGAGTCTGAATTTTTCACAGTTGAGCCCTTGGTATGTGGAAGAGTGCCTGAAATACAAAAGGCATTCAAACTTTTTTTGATGAATAAAGGAACGGATTTTTACCTGCTTCTATGCTGTTCTATGCTAGAATGTAAATGCCATAAAGTAGTAGGTATTCAATAAATATTTGTCAAATGACCCTAAAAATCTGGCCTCATATTATTACATTCAGGGCAGTGTCATCGGATTAAAAAAAGTAGAGTTCAAAGAAGGGTTTCAAGGTTAAGAAGACACCTGACTCCAGTCAAGGCCCCAACTGTGGCCATACTAGAATGGATGCCCAGAATATTCCTGAACATGAGTTCCTGTGACTTAAATTCTTGATGATGTCAAATCGCCAGTGTGGCAGGAAAAGGATTCTCTATCTATTCCGTGTGGACTGCAGCCAATGATTTAGGATTTAAATTGTATGTTTCTTGGAGCAGTGATTTTCAATAAAGAAAAAAGACTGTTACTTCTCTATGGACTTATTTCACCTTGCTTCCTTAAACGTCACCAAAAACCAACCAACAAACAAACAAGCAAACATCAATCAACATTGCTTCCCACCAACCGACAAAATCCAAAGAGACAAACACTTTGTCAGGGTTTCCTTTCAGCATTATTTGTGATGAATTAGGTAAAATGTACATCCCAAGAAAATAAAGAACCTGACATAGCCTTAATCATAAAACCAGAAAAACAATTCTGTCTAATAATCACCAGGAAAATGTGCACTGTAAGTATTTCCCACCATTACTTGGCAATCCACCTACTTTTCTAAGAGAACCAAAGAACTCTGCAGACTTGTTCTGTCTCCATTAAGATGACCATTCAAACCTAAGTCAAATTTACATTGCAGTCATTTTTATCCCTCTACTTAAGCATTCCTCATCCTATCTAAGCAATTTCCACAAGACATTGGAAGGGCCCTAGTTGTTGTTTTTCCTTCCTTCCTACCTACTTTACTTCATCTTTTTTTCATTAGTAAATATTAGATGTTCATAATAGTAAGGTGAAAAGGATGGTAGTTCTCTAAATTTCGCATATTAAAGTTTGCTCAAAGAAAATAAAGTTCGGTCAAAGAAAACTTGCTTCTTTGGAAGCTAAAATCAACAGGGCAGCCCCACCTTGTATCGTGTGAGGTGTTATGCGGAAACACACTTTGTAGAAACAGTCCAAAACCAATTAAAGTTGGTTTAAGTAACTGAGAAATAAAAATATTCGTGACAATCCACAGATTTCTAGCGTATTTCTAGAGGATGGAACAGGGTAGAAGTAAAACAAAATCAGAGACGGATAAGCTCTTAACCTGCTTTTAATTCACTCAACTCTGTAAATGTGAGACTGGCTTAAATTATTTTTTTTCCACCCTTAATGTTTCCTTAGTTTGATATACTACCACGTAATGTATATTAGCTTATTGTCTTCAATTGCATAAGCCAGAGGCCGCTGGAAATGAGTCCTATAATCTTCATTAGCAAAAAAAGGTACACGTACACTCAGCAACAATGCATGACATTTCAGGAGACCCTTATCTGTAACCTAGTTTTGGGTATTTAGAGATTTCTCGACAGTGTTCCCTTTCGCTGGGAGACTAATGCAGAAAATTCAATACCAGGAGCAGTCGGCATGCTTGTTAGCTTCTCTTTTTTAACAACAGGATAAAAAGCTGTGTAACTATTTCAGTTATGTTCAAAATGGTGTCCGTGTTCGGGGCGGGAGGGGAAAGGCCTGAATCTTGCCCTGTGGTTCTGGCAGGTGCAGGGTGCAGACCAGTTATGCCCCGCAGGCAGTGTTATTCTGGCAAGTATTTAACAACTGGTTCTATAGAAAAACATGTCTATCATAAATAAAGGCCGTGTGGAACACTGTTTGTATATAATAATAAAATACATTCTTTTTATTATAAATTCCACGTAGGCAATTGGTTTTCACAGAATGCTCTAGCAAGGTTTTGCCAGACTCTTCCATCAGTAATTTACTCGCGGCTACAACGGGTATAGTCCTGGCATGAATGTTAGTTGATAGCATTGTTTAGCAAGGTAGACGAAAGTGAAACAATGAACACATGTGTTGGAATTTCATGTTTGTTAATGACACAAGCAAATTCTTTTCTGAATCAGAGAACAGTCTTTTGAACACCGGAAGAAAAAATTTCTTCAGAGTTTTTTTGTGCTATTCCCATGTAACAATTACAGACTCAGCAAAGTTCCATGTTGCATATTGAGTTAACAATTTTATCATATTTTTTAAAATAAATTTTATTTATTTTGAGAGAGACTGCGCGTGCACGTGCACACATGAGTGGGGAAGGGGCAGAAAGCAAGGAGAGACGGAGAATCCCAAGTAGGCTCTGCACTGTCCGTGCGAAGTCCAGTGCGGGACTGGAACTCAAGAACAGGGAGATCATAACGTGAGCTGAAACCAAGAGTTGGATGCTTAACTGACTAAGCCACCCAGGCGCCCCTCTTTATCATATTCTTTTTTAAAAAAAAATTTTTTTTAACGTTTATTTTTGAGACAGAGAGAGACAGAGCATGAGTGGGGGAGGGTTCGAGAGAGGGAGACACAGAATCCGAAACAGGCTCCAGGCTCCGAGCTGTCAGCACAGAGCCCGACGCGGGGCTCGAACTCACAGACCGCGAGATCATGACCTGAGCTGAAGTCGGCCGCTCAACAGACTGAGCCACCCAGGCACCCCCTTTATCATATTCTTAAGTGTAGTCGAGCAACAAAACCTTAAGTTGAGCTCTGACTTACAGTATTTGCTAATTCTATGGTGTAAATGCTCCTGTGTCTGATTTCGAGACAGAGGTTAAGTCACCCAACTCAAAGTTGGGAAGAGACGTACAGCTGTAAACCATTTTACGGTATTTCCACCACACAGACACAATAGATGTAAATATCCTCAACAGCACAGAAAACAGAAAAATAATTCGCAACTGATGAGCTTTGAGTATTTGTTACTTTTGTTTTCAATAGAAGTTTTTTTTGTTTTCAATATAATTACACTTTAATACAATTTAATTTTGAATATCATCTCACAAGAGTTTTGAAATTCCAAAATTCTACAGCCAGTCCCGGCTGGCTCCAGCACAAGGTTTCAGGGTCCTGAGCCCGAAGGGCAAATGCTTTTCATAGGCCATTTTCTCTCAGCCACACACCAATAACCTCCAATTAACAGTCACCCTAAGACCCAACTTCCCCTGCTGTGAGTTAATCAGTCTCAAGAGGTGGATGTCTGGCCTTAAGCTCTCAGTAGAATATTAACATTTTGGGAGGGAGAAAATGACTTCAGGAAAGTGACATGACTTTGAGGCAGTACGCATTTTCCTCACCTGTGGAATGGGAACAGCACCGTTACTAGGGTTGTCCTAAGGAATAGAGCTAACTGTGTGCAAAGCTCCTGAGTAATGCCTCAACTACAGCAGATGTGGAATAACTACGTGTTGATCATTAAGATGAGGGCAGAATCTCCGTAACAAACCTTTCTTTTCTGGACACACATGAATCCGTCAGGCAAGCTGCTTCCTTTCCCATAGAGAAGCAATTTCCAAATATGATTGAGTGAAAAGCGAGTTTGAGAACAAGTCCAGTCATGGTCAGATTTCTTGAGTCTGTGGAAGATTGTTACCTGGCTTCCCAGGATCACCATTTCCATCTCTTCTCCAGAAATATGGGGGGAAAAAAAGTGAGGGCAAATTTGTAACCAGAGACTTTTAGCAAGGACCCAAAGGGTAACTTCTGGCAGTCAATATTTTACGTCAGAATCATGGGCTAGAAGTTAGGGAGACTCATTTGCCTCCTGTGAAATCAGCACAGACAGCAGTTTTGGGAGCATCCTGTTTAGATAAAGGATAAAATCTTTTAAAGAGTTTTTGATACTCTGAAAAATGTGGTGCTCTAGACCATTTATCCTTACTTTTGAGACTCCGGGCCTCTTTAGATCCTTTCTTTTTTTCCCCCTTAAAGCATTTTAAAAAAACAAAGTGAAACAATATAAATATAAAAAGGCTTAGCTTACCTTTTGAATATAAGGAATTGGGGTAATAATACCTATCTTACAGGTTTGTTATGCTTAGTGAACTAAAGGACTTAGTGCATGGCACGTATGATGTGGTATATGGGGGGTGAGGGGGCATACAGCCAATGGGAGCTGTTGTATGTAGCCCAAGGCATTCTTTCCTCCTTTCAAAATCAACTCAAGGTTAACAGGTGGGGTGGGGGTTAGGAGGAGGGGTTGAAGGATAGAGTCCAGACAAAACAGCTATGAAGAGGTCACCTTCCTCCTGTCTTCTACGTGGTTGGATAAGCAGGTTGAATTGGTTCCATTTTTCCCTCTCTAGAAGACAGTATTTTCTTCCAAGAATAAAAGGACAGCCCTGTCGCGATGGTTATTAACTAGATCAAATCTCAAGGAAGCCAGAGATTCTAAAATCTCACTTGTCCTGTTATTTTATGTAGATTTATAAACCCTATTCTTTATTCAGATTTCAGGGACACCTAGGATTAATTGACAAGCCACAGGCAATTTCAGCAAACACTAAGCATTTTGCACACAGAGATCATAAGGGAACAACCAGGAGTCAGTCTCGCCTTAAGATAGAAGATATTTAGGGGCACCTGGGTGGCTCAGTCGTTCAAGCATCAGACTTCGGCTCAGGTCATGATCTCACAGTTTGTGGGTTCGACCCCCACGTCAGGCTCTGTACTGACAGCTCAGAGCCTGAAGCCTGCTTCAGATTCTGTGTCTCCCTCTCTTTCTCTGTTCCTCCCCTGCTCACACTGTCTCTCTCTAAAAATAAATAAAGATTAAAAAAAATTTAAAAAAAAGAAGATATTTATAGCATCAGTAATACACAATCTTATGGTTGGGGAGAAAATACAAAGGAAGGAATAGTGAGTCTCAAAGCAAGACATATTAAAAAAGAGTGGCTGTAATGTAAAGTACCTACATCTGTAATAAATAGACTTATGTGGCACATCATTGAAGACTATTTGATAATGTGTTTCTGGGGAAATCACAGAATTTAGTCTAGAAACACTTGAAGGTATAAGGTTTTTAGATAACATCCTGTTAAATTCAGCATTACTCAAACTCAGTGATTTCAATCTGAGCTGCTATGTCATTTTGTTTCATAAAAACTCAAGCTAGGTTCTTGGGTAGAAAAGATCCTAAATGGAAAAAAATCTCAAAATGTGATAAACCAAATACGAAAAAATTTCAAAATGTGATAAACCAAATATGTCAGAATTAAAATCTCAAACCATGAGCACTGAACCAGATTACCTACACTGAATTTTTGAAATGAATAATATTAAAATGAGTGTGCGTGTGTGTGTGTGTGTGTGTGTGTGTGTGTGTGTATTTATATGTGCAAACTGAAGCTGGAACCAAGGAGGAAGCTTTTCCCTTCTGGTGGAGTTTATATAATATACACCAGGGCTAAAACTGTTCACGAGAATAGTTCCTTCAACGACAGTATTTTTAATATTGTTGCATACATACTCCTGTGTCCTTTTATGTGAATTTGGAAGGAATGCAAAGTACATTTATGGGATCAGTCTTTCTAATTCAATCTCAAACTCTTCCTTTCCTAAACTCATCGGCAGCTTTCCTGCCTAGGAGACCGCTTCAGTGAATCTATAAGGGCTTCCTCCTCTCTCTGGGCCATTGCAAAAAACTGTTTTCTTCCTGAAGCATTTTCTCACCAGGCTTTTGACCTCACCAGACCTACAGTGGGGCTGTTCTGCCCGTTCTCCTTTCTTTGTGCCAGAGGCGCCCCAAAAGCTCACATCCCACAGCTAAAATCCTAGCAGGTTCTTAGGACTTTACACAGTTGTGCAATGGTTAAAAACCAAACAGAAAACCCAGCCCTGGGCCCTGCTGGCTGGGGTGTGGCTGCGGGCTGGCCGTGGGGCTGAGGGCTATTGCCTAACAAAACCAAACACTCAGCACTAACTGCTGCCAGGTGCAGTGATTACCTGTTAAACAGAAGGACCTATACACCTTTCCTCCCTGGGGACAGGAGTGAACACGTGGAAATCCCTTTAGTCAAAGCTCTTCGGGGTCAAATAGTACAGTGCTTTTCAACTATTAGCATTCGAGCAACACCTGGAATAAAAACAAACCAAGTACTAACTTCCGTCTCCCCGGAGCTGATGATCGACAGGATTACATTTGGTGGAAATGGACAAACTCAACTAAAAAAATTCTGAAGTGAAGCCAGGTATTGCCACTTACATTTAGATATTAGGATTCATACGTTATGCTTATCGCCTGATGAAGCTTAATATATCTTGGAACCAAGGCTGCGAATTGACATGAAAAGAAAACCACACAAAAAGTGGGGCGCCTGGGTGGCACAGTCAATTTAGCATCCGATTTCAACTTAGGTCATGGTCTCACAGTTCGTGAGTTCGAGCCCCACATCAGGCTCTGTGCTGACAGCTCAGAGCCTGGAGCCAGCTTCGGATTCTGTGTCTCCCTCTCTCTGTGGCTCTGTCTCTGTCTCTCTCTCTCTGTGTCTCAAAAATAAATAAACATTAAAAAAATTAAAAAAAAAAAAAAAGAAAACCACACAAAATGTATAACATTTCCATTATTCGTTGCAGTCCTAAATTGCACTGGATCATTTCAAGTGAGCCAGGTAGTGTTTTGATGTCTCCGGGTTTTTGGTCCATTGAGGCACTTTAGAATTTCAAAGTAAATACAGAATCCTCAGGCCCAAACATTTGTAAGATATTGCCATAGATTTTAACAATGGAAAAGTATACATTCTACACCTCTATGTACCTGTATGTGTCTAGCACTGTGACAGCCATTGTGGAAAAATAAAAAAGGTATATGTATGACCCACTCTTTCCAAGAATTTTATCATCTGATTAAGAAGCTTCACATGAAGCAATGTGAAGGTAACTGTACATCGAATTTGGTACTGGATTCCAACGGGATAGTATGTGTCGGTCCTCAAGGTAGCTCTGCCTGTGTCCACTCTCTGGGCTGAGAATTTACAGGTCTTTTTGCTTTGATGTCTATAGCTTACTTCACCCTAAACAGTATGACGTAAATGTTTCGTTTATTAAACCGTAGCGGTAGTAAAAATTTTACACTTCAGGGGTGATCAACTAGTATCTAATCGGGAAGACCACCCCAAATGCAACTCCAGCCGCCTCCTGATTAAGATATGAGTGAGTGAATGGCATAAATGGGTTTTCATTTGTGAAATCTGTGGCTTATCGATCAGGAAATGAAATGTTAGAAACAGACACTAGCTGGGTGACTTAAGGTTTGCAGGTGGGCTTCCCTGGCCCCTTATGAACAGGGAGCCTGACTCTAGAGAAGCCTGCACTCTGCACCCTTGGGCGTGTTGTCTGAAGCCAGATTCCCGGTCCCGTGACCCACACCACTGGATTCCCTAATTTCTGCTGCCTCATGCTGACTAGGATAGTAACCGAATACTATGTCTGGAATACTGTCAGGTCATCAAGGATCTTTTCTGCAGGGTGGTGGGACAATAACCTAAAAAGTTAGACAACCAGCATTTCAAGTTTACAAAACAGATACACGTATTGCTTTGCGGCTGCTTGCTAGTAAATGTGGCTTAAAAATACATGCGTGTTGAGGAGGCACCTGCGTGGCTCAGTTGGTTAAGCTTTGGACTCTTTGATTTTGGCTCAGGTTATAACCTCATGGTTCATGAGTTCAAGCCCTGCATCAGGCTCTGTGCTGTCAGTGTGCAGAGCCTGCTTGGGATTCTCTCTCTCCGGCTTTCTCTGCCCCTCCCCTGTTCTCTCTCCCTCTCTCTTTGCCCCTTCCCTGCTTGTGCTCTCTCTCTTTCCCTAATAAAAAAATAAATAAAAAACAAATAATCTAAAATATTATTTATTAATTTATTTATAAATTAAAAAAATAAACATTAAAAAAATACATGTGTGGGGAATTTGGTCTGAGACTTGCTCTCATTGTATCTTGGGAGGGGAGATGTTGGAGAGAGGCTAGTTCTCACCCACCTTAAGCATTCCTGTGGCTGCCCTTACCTATACTCAAACTAATTCAGTTTGATTTTTAGAGGCTGGGAAGGCCTATTTTAAAGTTAAGTTCAATTTTGGCCCCTACTAACAGGTTATGTGGCTGACCATAAATCTTCTAGGTTCAATTTTACTCCCACTAAATGAAAACAACAGCAGTGACCTCACTGGGTTACCATAAAAACTCAAAGCAATTGTGTACCCAGCCGAGTTAGCTACTCGTTGGTAGCTTCCCTCCTCTGTGTTACTGTCCCATCGCTATTCTTTTCCTGTCCTAGAGGAAACATACAAATGTTTGCAGAATTGAAATGAATAACCTCCTTCTATTGTCCAATTTTAGTGCCTTTGGACTGAACAAATGTTGGAACTGTTAGTTTGGCACCTGTAATTATTCCATCTTAAATCTGGATGTCTTGGATCAGCAGAGAGGCTGGAGTCCTTGGGCCTCTACCTTCTCTTCTCTTTTCTGGGACCAAGCGTCCTTCTTTACCCTCCTGGCACCAAATTCTGCTCCTTCACACTTCTTGGACTCTCCAAGAGTGACTACTGCTTTGGCCTCTGTCAACATCACCTCAGTCATCTGCCTTAGATACACATAGGAAGAGGGTATCTAGTTAACCTTCACTTCTTAAACAAGTCCTTTCTTCACTAAGCAGTAAAAGGTGAGAAACCATAGCAGAACGGTTATTAGGTGGGGTAGTCAGCCTGCCCACTGGCCCACAGTGGCCTCTGCCTCCTGGTCTGCGTCCCTGCGTAGTTCCCTTCCCACACTGATCTGGGGCTGTCCTGTGGGATGAAAGGAATATGGCGGGAATGACGGTACATGATTAAGTCAAGGCTAGGTTAGGAAAGGCCTTACGGCTTCTGTGATGTTCTCTCCTGTTGTTCACTCTGAGGGAAGCCAGATGTTATGCTGTGAGGACACAAGCAGTAAAGAGGCCCCTTGAGGAGGACTTGTGCCATCTTGGAAGTGTAACAGTCAATCCTTAGTGACTAAAACCATGGCTGACAACTGACTGCAACCTTATGATATACCCTGAGCCAAAAATGCCCACTGGGGCCACTCTCTAATTCCTGACCCACTGAAACCATTGATGATGATGTTTACTGTTGTTTTAAACCACTACTTTGGGGATACCTTACTGTGCAGCAATAGATAACTGATACATTAAGAATGTATTTCCTGTTCTCAAATGGCCTCATGATGGACATAATCCAATGCAGGTGAAGTATTTTCAAGAAAGAACCCACTTTGTCCCTCATCTCTTTCTGCCACTTCCTCTTTTTTGAAATGTCAGTGCTAATTTGGCTGTGAGGGAAGTGCTATGGGCTGAATATTTGTGTCCCACGTGCATACGTTCAAGTCCTAATCCTCATTATGACGGTATCTGGAGGTGGGGGTCTCTGGGAGGTGATCAGGGTTAGATAAAGTCAGGAGTGCGAAGCTGCATGGCAGAATGAGTGCCCTCGTGGGGCACCGTCTGACTTCAGCTTAGCTCATGGTCTCGTGGGTTCATCAGTTTGAGTCCTACTTCGGGCTCTCTGCTGTCAGCGCAGAGCCCACTTCTGATCCTCTGTCTCCCTCTCTCTCTGCCCCTCGCCTGCATTGTCTCTCTTTCTCTTCAAAGAAAAAAAATTCAAATAAATCAAGTTAAAAAAAAAAAAAAGAAAAAGAATGAGTGTCCTTGTAAAAGGAAGAGATGGGAGATTAATCACTCTCTCACTCTGTCTTGTGCAGGAACCAAAGAATGGCCATGTGAGCACATAACCCAGAAGGGGACCCTCACCAAGAACCTGACCAAGCTGGGATCTTGATCTTGCATTTCCAGCCTCTAGAACCATGAGAAAGAAATGTTTGTTGTTTAAGCCACCCTGTCCGTGGTGATTTGTCATAGCAGCCCCAATTAAGACAGGAATGCTACGTATGTGTGCACATAACACACGAGTGCGTAATTTCCATTTGTGGAGGAAAACAGATGGCATATACCTCTCCTTTTGGTCTCTACTATACGCCAGGTTCTCAACTTTGAGTGTTGCTCACTCACTCTCCCATCTCTCTCTGCCCTAAGATACATATCATCACCACATTTTCCTGGAGTATCTGCTTCTTGCCATATGGCCTCTGGCCTTACCTCTATACCAAAATTGTCGGTACAGAGGTCATCCGGTGTTCAAGCACCAATCAAATGAGGTATTTTCAGTCCTCAACTTCTGTTATGGACTGAACGTGTTGCCTCTAAATTCATATGTTAAAGCCCTAACCCTCCATTTTGGCTACCTTTGGAGAAAGAGCAGCTAAGGAAGTAATTAAGGTTAAATGAGAGTAGGATCCTGGTCTGATAGGATTCATGCCTTTATAAGAAGAGACACCCAGAGAGCTCTCCTCTCTCTCTCCATGCACAAGCTTAGGGCCACATGAGGTTAGAGCAACAAGACAGCCACAGCACATCAGGAATAAAGTGCTTACCAGAAATTGAACCTCCCCGGGCCCTTGATCTTGGACTTTCTAGCCTCCCAAACTGTGAAAATACAAATTTGTATTTAAAAAAATTTTTTTTAATGTTTATTTATTTTTGAGACAGAGACAGAGCATGAACAGGGGAAGGCCAAAAAAAGAGGGAGACACAGAATCCCAAGCAGGCTCCAGGCTCCGAGCTGTCAGCACAGAGCCCAACATGAGGCTTGAACTCACGGACCGTGAGATCATGACCCGAGCCGAAGTCGGATGCTTAACCAGTTGAGCCACCCAGGCGCCCCACAAATTTCTATTTTTTAAGCCACTCAGTCTCTGATATTTTGTCATGGCAGCCCAAGCTAATACAACCTCCGTGAACTCTTTCAGCAACTGCTAACAGACAGAGCAACCTTTGGAATTAGACTTCATTTTCAAATCTGGTGCTGGCTTATGGTGAACATAAAGAACTTATTTAACCTATCAGAGGCTTTGTGATCTTTGTTATAAAACATAACGGGATCCATTTCAAAGAACTGTGTGAAAAATCCGTGACTTTCTGGGGAGGGAGGTTACTGCCCCTTGGGGACACTTGGCTATACGGGAAGGACATCTGGAAATACATGGGGCAATTAGTGTTTTAGTGTCTCAGTGACAGGGCACTAATGGCATTTAATGTTTACGTGCTAACCAGACTGTGACGCTTGGGCTTGTCCAGCATAACAGAATTTTTTCTCATTCAAAATGCCAGTGGCACCCCACTGGGGAAAGAGAAAAAATGATAAAGTGACTGCACGGCAGATAATAGACGCCAACATTCACTTTCTTGGCACTGTCTGTAGTTTAAGGAATAGTTTCTCTCACCTGCAAAAAGTTCCCAAGCCATTTTATAAATGAAATACAGTCTTAAACTTTAATCATTTGTGGCATGATAAATCTCAGTCGAGGGGTAGGGGCAAAGAGAGGGCTATAAGCTCTACAGAACAGGTCACAGTGCCATGGACCAAGCAGATATGCAATAAAGTAGTTGTTTGTTGAAAAAGCCTAGAATGATTTTTAAGTTATATGTTAAACAGTGAGAGAGAAGAATTTATGTTCACAGGTGAATTAGGTTTTTGTGTTTCCTGATAAACAATTTAAAAAATCTTTTATTTGGAATCCTGTCATTTATCACAAATTAGAGTGGATAATTACATGTTCTTGGAACTCTGTGGTGTAATATGTTGGTAAATACTATCTGTATTTAAATATGTGTTGGTAGGACATCAGGTAAAGACAGTGGATCCAACATATTCACTTGGGCACCTGGGCGGCTCAATTGGTTGAGTGGCCGACTTCGGCTTGGGTCATGATCTTGCAGCTTGTGAGTTCAAGCCCCTCATTGGGCTCACAGTTGTCAGTGCAGAGCCCCCTTCGGATCCTCTGTCCCCCTCTCTCTGCACCTTCCCTGCTTGTGTGCCCTCTGTCTGTCTGTCTCTCTCTCTCAAAAATAAACGTTAAAAAAATACTATTCAATTTTGGGCTACTCCTAAATCTTATTAAAACTAAAATAATTATATGTGTGTATGTACATGTATCTTTTTAACAACAGAATCAGGAGAGGTGACAATGACAGCATTTTGAAAGCTAGGAAGCAGGCGGACAGTGGCCACTCATCCGGTGGACCTGAGAAAGCTAGGCCAGAAGCTGCAAGTGGACAGATGAGCACCACCGTTCACACTGCAGGGTCATCAAAAGGCTCAGCGATTGGTGGCGACTGGTGGCAGCAGGTGCCTCAGGCAGGGGGGAAGCTGGGGCCAGAACGGTGGTAGTGGTTGAACTCTGTTTAGGAAGCAGTGGACACTCCCTTCCTTCCCCTACTGTCACCTGCGTGACAGCACCTCAGCAGGAGCCTGGAAGTTTATCCTGCAGAGGGGGCAAAACTAGAAGGTCTCTGAACTGGGGGTGGGGGGGTGGGGTGTACTGGGCAATGTTCAGGGTGGGACATCACATCAAGATAGGAGGATTCCTACAGTCTACTCCCCACTCTCATCTCCCAAACGCACACTGGCAGACAGGCTCTTACCCTCCAGGCAAGAGCTTAGAGGCGTTTTCTTAGAGGATGTGACCAATCCATGGGGAAAGCCCTGAAGATACTGACACTAGAAGTTCCCCAGCAACTGGCTCAGCCAGATCAGTATTACAAGTGACCCTCAGTGAGTGTTCCCTCCCACTCCCTTTCATATTCTGAACTTCAGTTTTTACTTTCCTGCTCTTACATGTGAGCAGAACATCAGTGATTATCAAATAGCCAGGGGAAAACCAGAAACAATCTAGAGGGAGCTGGGAACTATGAGGCAAAAGAAAATTTCAAAAATTATTATTCAAACACTCATGGATATAAGAGAGTACAGGGTATCACAAAGCAAGAAAATGATGCTGTAAAAAAAAGGCATTCAAAAACCAACCCCCCCCCCCAAAAAAAAACTCTTAGAAATGAAAAACATAACCACATATATAAGAACCTCAGTTGAAGGAATCTATGTTGAAAAAGGATAAGAAAAGCAGATACATAATCAAGGAATTCCAGGAGATCTAGAAAGTGAAGTAAAACACCCACAGGAGAAGAAAACATTAATAAAATGATTCAAGGAAATTCCTCAAAATTAGAGGGCAGATTTTCTAGATTCAAAGGGCCCACCAAGTACCCAGCACAATGAAAATAAATCCACACCTGAGGTATATTACTGTGAACTTTCATAATACTAGGATAAAGAATATTCAACCAACATCCAAAGAAGAAAATACAGTTATATATAAAGGACTGAGAATTGAAATGGTGGTATACCTTTCAACAGCCATATTGTGAACAAGGAGACAACAGAGCAGTGTCTTCAAAATTCTAAAGGAAAAAAAAAAGTTTTGAGTGAAAATGATTTCCAACATAGAAGTCTCTATGCAATCTATCATTCAAGTGGGGAAGTAGAATACAGACATTTTTAGACAGGCAAGTCCTTAAATAATCTTTTCCTCCATATACTTTTTCTTAGAAAGCTATTGTAGGACGTGGTCCATGAATGTTGAGGGAATAAAACAAACAAAAGGAAGACATGACATCTAGGAAATAGGAGCTAAGGGACTCTTTCAGATGGTGATGACAAGAGATCTCGGCGTAACCAGGCAGAGAGGACAACCAGTCCAGATGAGCAGGTCGGAAGTCCCCGAGAGAGACTTCTACCCAACACCTCATATGAAACTGACAGAATCATGGAACATCTTGAGAGAGTATTTAGACAACTGGTAAATATTTAAGTACTGGATGGATAGTTAAATACATAAAAAACACATACTCAAAGGGCACTTGCATGGCTCAGTTAGGCATCCCACTTCTGCTGAGGTCATAATCTCTCGGTTCATGAGTTCAAGTCCCGCATTGGGCTCTGTGCTGACAGCTCAGAGCCCGGAGCCTGCTTCAGATAACGTGTCTCTCTCTCTCTCTCTCTCTCTCTCTCTCTCTCTCTGCCCCTCCCCAGCTCAGGCATGCACTCTCTCTCTCTCAAAAATAAATAAACATAAAAAAACCCCCACACACTCAAGAAACACAAACATACAAAAATAAACAAGTAAAAAGGAAATTATTAACTCTAGGGATAAATTGTGCAAGAAAAAAAAAAGTTTAGTATATGCCCCATTTCTGAATAGCACATACAATTGACCCTTGAGCAATGCAGTGATTAGGGGCATTGGCTCCCCTGTACAGTTGAAAATCCATGTATAACTTTTGACTCCCCCAAAACTTAACTACTAATAGCTTACTGTTTACCTGAAGCCTTACTGACAACTTAAACTGTTGGTTAACACATGTTATATATATGTATTGTATTCTGTATGTTTATAATGAAGTAAGCTAGAGAAAAGAAAATGCTATTAAGAAAATCACTGGAAGGGGTGCCTGGGTGGCTCAGTCAGTTAAGTGTCCGACTTCGGCTCAGGTCATGATCTCATAGTTTGTGAGTTCGAAGCCCTGTGTCGGGGTCTGTGCTGACAGTTTGGAACCTGGAGCCTGCTTCATGTTCTGTATCTCCCTCTCTCTCTCTGCCCCTTCCTCGCTCATGCTCTGTCTCTCTCTCTCTCTCTCAAAAGTAAATGAACATTAAAAAAAATTTAAGAAAATCACTGGGAACAGAAAATACATTTACAGTACTCTATTCATGAAAAAAATCTGCATACAAGTAGACATGCACAGTTCAAACTCATGTTGTTCAAGGGTCAACTATACAGCCAATGTAAACCTTGCACATTTTTCTAATTAAAACCAAGACATAATTATACCGTGAGGATAGAAACTGATTGTGCATGATGTGGATAAGAAGAATAAAGAGCTTAAGTTCTCATGATCCATTAGAGAGAGTCCATGTACAATGTCCCAAACTAACACAATCAGGAGGTGGCAATACTTGCTTGCCATGAAGGTATGTGGAGATGATACCAGGCTAAGAGTTGAAAATGGTTTCTTTGGGGAAGAGGAACTAAGGAGCAGGAGACCTGGGATCTGTTCTTTTTCCTGAGAACCCTTGCAGAACTAGGAGATCTTCTAACTGTACCCTACTACATAGCTGTGATTAAAAATTAAAACAATTTAAAGTGCAGTAGTACATAGAGAGCTAACATGGGAGTGCTTTTTCAAAAATAACATCTATGTGATTTTGGTAAATAATATTTTGGGTATTCATTTTCCTTTTTAAAAAAATTTTTTTTAAATGTTTATTTATTTTTGAGAGAGAGACAGAGCGCAAGCGGGGGAGGGGCAGGGAGAGAAGGAGACACAGAATCTGAAGCACTTTCCAGGCTCTGAGCTGTCAGCACAGAGCCCGATGTGGGGCTCGAACTCATGAACCATGAGATCATGACCCAAGCTGAAGTCTGATGCTTAACCGACTGAGCCACCCAGGTGCCCCTTCATTTTTTTTTTTTTTTTTTTTTTTTTTTTTATAAATTGAAAGGCTTGCATTAAATAATTTATAAGATCCCTTGACCTTTAGTGTGTGTGTGTGTGTGTGTGTGTGTGTACGTGTGTGTGTGTGTGTTTTGTATTTCTTTGAACATGTATCTGTACTTGTGAACCCAAACACATAGAGATCTGATGACCAACAGTGGAATTCCTCTGATTATCGTGGTCATTAAAAATGTATCATCCACATATCTACAAAGACACAATGTGATCATACTGAGTGAACAAAGTGGCACAACCATCTAGCTGATTTGCAGGGAAACATCTGAGGCTGCATTTCTGTCTTCCTCTGCCCATGTGAGAGAACACAGGAAGAGACTAAAGTTCCCTGGTATTTAGACTCTGGCCTGTGACGCATGGTGGTGCTGACCTAAAAGTTAATATTTATCCATCGTAGTTGGTTAAAGTCAGCTTGAGAACTTGGTGGGGTGGGGGGGGGGGGGGGGGGGAGAGAAGCCCTACAAAGCCGCTTAGAGATTTGTACTAAGACCAACGTTAATCTTGGTAGCAGAGCCAAGTCAGTCACATCCTTTCTAGTACATGCCAAAGAAGAGCATGGCTAGGACTACAGACGATACCAACATTAACATGGGGGGCGGGGGGTAGAGGACTCTGAATTAAAGAGAAAAATGAAGACTGCCCCTTTCAAACCTCCCATTACTTCCTAGCTTTGGTTGGTTAATCACCCAATCTGTCTCTGCCTTGGGTTCTTCATCCATAAACTGCAAATAGTAATACCATTCCATATGGTTGTTAGGGCAATTTTATGTGTTAACACCTGGAGAGTACTGAAAACAGTGCCTTGATATTTACCTTCCCTCAAAATAGATGCAAAGAATAAAAGATTCACAAGGGCCTTAGATTCATGGCATCCTCTCTCTCTCTCTCTTTTTTTTAAAGATATGTAACCTGGTCTTTAGAATAAAAGAAGACCTAGGAGGAGAGAATGTCTCATGACAAATTTGGTAAAGTCAATCTCAAGAAGTCAAGGAACATATTGTTCACTGACTATAATAATCCTGTTTGGTAAAATCTCAGATTACTCATGTGCACTGACGTTTTGGATGTGACACTAAAGGTTTCTTTTGGTTGCCAGATGTACCTGGCACCCTGGATTCACTGAACAAACTCTGTGCTCGTTCTGAGTCCAGGAGGGTCCAATGGTTGCTTTAGGGACGTCCTTTCATTCTTTTTGGTTATCCTGGGTCTTCGATAATATTTCACACACAGAGAAGATGTCCAATAAATGTTTGTTGAGTTAAAAATGGAAAAACACATCGGTGTGCCTCTCATAGTCAACAATTACGTAACCATACCTCACAGTCACCCACAATTCTTTCATCGAAAAGTGTAGCCTTATTCTTCTCACTCACTTTTTTTGTTTGCACTAAAACTTATATAGGCTAACCCCTATTTTAACTGAACCTTAACCATATCACAGCACAGTGTGTATAATGTGCACTAAAAAAAAAAAAAGAAGATTGTCACCCTGGAGAAGTGGTACTCTTAAATGGTGAGCTATTTTTGCCTAAAAACTCCCAAAGAGCTATGGTAAAAATCAGACATAAAAATAATATAAGATAAACATTTCTCCCCTCCCCTAAAGTGAGATCATAAGATATATAAGAATTTAGTGTATAAAACGTGAAGAATTTTAAACTATGGATTTTATTTACTTACTTACTATGGTAAGAACACAGTATGAGATCTACCCTCTTAGCAAATTTTTAAGAGACTAGCACAGTATTGTTAACTATATAGATCTCTAAAAGTTATTCATCTTGGAAAACTAAAATTTTATACCAATTCAACAACTCTTGAGGTCCCCCTCACCCCGGCCTTTGGCAGTCACCACTCTACTTTACGATTCTACGAATTTGGCTGTTTTAGATATCTCATGTTAGTGCAACTATGCTACATTTGTCCGTCTGTGACTGGCTTATTTCACTGAGCATAATGTCCTCCAGGCTCATTCATGTGGTCAACTTATGGCAGTCTTTTTTTAAGGCAGAAGAGGATTCAATTGTACGTACAGCTATGTATACTTTGTCTATTCATTCATCAATGAACATTCAGGTTGTTTCTACATCTTGGTGATTATGAAGAATGTTACAAAGAACATGGGGGTGCAGATATCTCTTCGAGATCCAGATTTCAATTCTTTTGGATAAATGCCCAAAAGTGGGATTGCTGGATCATATGGTAGTTCTATTTTTAAGTTTTTGGGGAACATCCATACTGTTTTCCATAGTGGCTACACCATTTTACATTTCCACCAAGTACACAAGATTCCAATTTCTATCATCCTAACACTCGTGATATTTTACTTTTTTTTAGAACAGTCAGCCTAATAAGCGTGAATGGACATCCTACTGTGGTTTTCATTTGCATTTCCCTGATGATTAGTGGTGTTAAGCATCTTTAAGCATCCATATACCTAGGTGACCATTTTTATGTTTTTCTGAAGAAATGTCCATTCAAGTCCTTTGCCCGTTTTTGTGTTTGTTTTTTGCTATTGAGTTGTAGGAATTCCTTATATATTTTGGATATTAACTCCTAATCAGATATATGGTTTGCAAATATTTTTTCCATTCTGTCAGTTGACTGTCCACTCAGTTCATTGTTTCCTTTAGTGTGGAGAATCTTTTTTGTCTGATGCAGTCCCATTTGTCTATTTTTGCTTTTGATGCTTGTGCTTTTGGTGTCATATCCAAGAAATCATTGCTAAGACAAATGCTTTCTTCTTGGACTATTACAGTTTCAGGTCTTATGTTTATATCTGTATCTCATTTTGAGTTGATTTTTGTGTATGGTGTAAGATAAGGGTCCAATTTCATTCTTTTCCATATGGATATCCAGTTTTCCCAACACTATTTGCTGAAGAGACTACTCTTTCATCACTGTATTCTCAGCTCCCTTGTCAAAGAAAAGTTGACCATATGCTATGGACTGAATGTTTGTGTTTGTGTTTGTGACACCCCACATGCATGAATTTATTTATGGGCTTTCTATTCTGTTCCATTAGTCTATTTTTCTGTTTTCATGCCAGTACCACACTAGCTTAATTACTGTAGCTTGGTGATATATTTTGATACCAGGAAGTGTAATGCCTCCAGCTTTGTTTTCCTTTTTCAAGATTGCTCTATTCTGGGTCTTTTGTGGTTCCACACAAATGTTAGAATTGTTTTTCTTTTTTATATAAAAAATCCCATTGGGATTTTGATAGGGACTGCAATGAATTTATAGATCACTTTAGGTAGTATGAACATTTCAACAATATTAATTATTCCAATCCATGAACATGGGATATCTTTCCATTTATTCATGTCTTAATTTCCTTCATCAATATTTTGTAGGTTTCAGTGTAGATGTCTTTCACTTCCTTGGTTAAGTTTATTCAGTATTTTATTATTTTGATGCTACTGTAAATGGAATTATTTTCTTAATTTCCTTTTTAGATAGTTTGTTGTTAGCACAGCTGATTTTTATATATTGATTTTGTATCCTGCAACTTTACTGAATTTATTAGTTCTAACAGGTTTTTGTTTGTTTGCTTGCTTTTTTGGTGGAATCTTTAGGCTTCTCTACATATAAGATCCTGTGAATTTTTATAATTGCTTCATAAGTGGTGCTGGGACAATAGGTTATTCAGAAGAAGTTAGATCCTGAATTACATTATATGAGAACAAAAAAAAACTATTGGAGAAAAATACAAGTGACTATTTATCTAATTTAGGAATAGAGGGCCTTTCAGTTACTAAAGGTCTAGAAGAAACATCAAGATTAATATTAAAAGGTTAATAGATTACATAAGAAGTAAACATTATTCACCTTAAAAGACACTGTTTACAAAAATGCAAAGACCAAATGAAACCATGTTTGACACAGACAATAAAGGGTTACTATCCTTAACTTTAAAAGGATACTTAGTGCAATAGCATATTTATTAAAGACACCAATACAAAACAAACAAAAAACAAAGGACATGACCAATTAACAAAAGACTAAAATAACAGCCAATGAATATGAAAAATCATTCAACTTTAGATATAAATAAATGTAAATCAATGGATAACACTTTTGTCTAATAAATTGGCATTTTTATTTTTTTACAACAGCTAGTGTTGAAGAACCTTTAACATGTCAATAACTTTTGCTCCAAAATTCCAATTATTACAGTCTAACAAAAAAAAAAAAAAAAAAACATAATCAGAGAATCAGAGAGGTGAACAAAAATCTGTGAAAAGGGGTGGTCCACTTAGTTTTTATTTTTAATACTATCAGATATTTTAAACAACCTTAATGCTCAAAAATAAAAGTATCTTTAATTAAATAATGACATATTCAGAAATTAGAGAAAGAAAAAATACCACTAGGTGAAAATAAAGCAGGTATTTATATAAAATGTAACTTCAATTGTTTTTTAACAATTAATAAATGTGAATATAAAGACATATGTAAATAATCAAGGAGAATATACCCAAATGAAAACAAAAAGCCACTTTAGGATAGATAGGATGAACTCGTAATTTTTGTGCAAATTGACTCATTTTTTTTTTTAACCATGAAATATCTTTACTGTCAGTCTCTATATAAATATAGCAAGTATCATATGATGCTGGTTGAGAATATTCTTCTAAAGCACATTTTGGAAAGAATTAAAAAAAACATGATTTTTAAAATACCTGTCTATCCCACAGATTCAGGGAATATCTTGGAATACTGGGAGAGTTGTGCTAAATTCTCCCTCCACATGTCTTTTTTTCAATTTCTTCTTTATTACCCTTTTTGGCTTGTATTTGAAACAGAGTTATTTGACATATACAAAACCATAATTTTATTTTGATCAAAAATTAAAAGAACATGTATGCTTTCTTTCTCCTTAAATGCATTTCTTCTGATATTAACATGCAGTCCCTAATTTCTTTTTGCTGCACTTATTTGCCTTATCTTTGCCTCCCTTTTAGTGTTTATTTTCTTCGTCACATTATTCTAGGTGAATGGCAATTGGCATTACTCCTTTCTGACCCAAGCTAAAAGTCCTGGCTTTTTGTTTATTTTTTTAAAATGTTTATTTATTTTGAGACAGAGCATAAGCAAGGGAGGGAGACAGAGAGAGAAATAGAGAGAATCCCAAGCAGCATCCACACTGTCGGCACAGAGTCCGATGCAAGGCTCGAGATCAGGAACTGCAAGATCATGACCTGAGCCATAACCAAGAGTTGAATGCTTAACTGACTCAGCCACGCAGGCACTCCAAGTCTCTGCCTTTTAATAGAGAAGTTTAAACCATTTACATTTATAGTATACACTGAGTCTCTCTTTTGTTATTTTATTTTACCATTTTTTAAATGACTTCTAGTTGTTTCTTTTATTTTCAGACTTCAGACTACTTTTTTTTTTTTTTAGGTTTATTTATTTATTTGGAGAGAGATTGAGTGAGAGAGCAGGGTAGGGGCAGAGAGACAGGGAGAGAGAGGATCCCAAGCAGGCTCTGCACTGTCAGCATGGAGCTTGACACAAGGCTCGAACTTACTAACTGTGAGATCGTGACCTGAGCTGAAATCAAGAGTTGGATGCTTAACCGACTGAGTCACCCAGGTGCCCCTGGACTTCAGGCTACTTTTAATTTTTGCTTTGTATTTCATTTTCTCCAGCACACTGCAAAGTATAAGTTGTGTTTTAAAAATTCTCCTCATGAGATAAAACATTCTTTTTATCCTCCTCTTTAAAAAGAGTAATGCAGATAAAGTGGTCCCCAAATGTAATTTTAATGCAAGCTTTCAAGTGCAGCACTAACTGGGTCACTTTTGAGGATAAAGGCAGAACTTATGTGAATTATGCAGGGACAAGGGTCCATCGGAAGCATCTTAGGTAAACAAGGACTGCGATTCACTCTGTCTCTGGGTGATAGGAATAAGGAAGTGCAGGCTTGGGAGTGAATAGAAGATTTCACTTTGGTATATTCTGTATTTAAAGGGACTGACAATCATTCAAAGGTAGGTGTTTGTTGACAGTTGTATACACTGGCCAAAAGCTTAGGAAAGAACTGTGGGCATGATGTAAAGATTTCACAGTTATCAAAAACACACCTAATAAACAGGGCCATGAAACTGAATAAGAAAATAGAGGCAGTAGGTATACAGAGTTAAAGGAAAAACTGATTCCCGGAGAATACCACTTAATGTTTAAAAAAAAAGAGCCCCCCAAACTAAAACAAACAAACAAAAACACAAAAGAATTGCAAAGGAAAGTCACAAATTGCAGTCAGAAGAGTAGGAAAAAAAAGGGGGAGGGGTTTGACTCCATTTCTTGCTGTGTCTTCTCACAAAGTTTTCGGGATCCAGTGATTTTGGCCAAGAAACAAAAAAAAGGATTGTCCCATTCTGTAATGGATTTGGATGAAACCTGGTAACAAAATCTGGTATAACTCCAAGAGGAGACATTGGAGAAGAACCCATGTAGGTTTCTAAGAATTGCATGTGTATTTATGCTGTTATCAAGGTTGCTAGCATCTGTCTTTCCATGTCAAGCTGAAAACATCACCGCTATATGGGCAGTTGGATAAGTCTTATCGGGAAAATGATTTTTTCTCTTTGTTGTTATGCCTCTGTACTAGTAGATTGGTTCAGTAACAAATATGTGAGTTCTTTTGTTTGCAAATAATTAAGGAGAAGTAAGTATAGTAATGGAAGCAGGTAAAGTGCTTTAGGGATTAAGAATTGGCCAGCAGTTTTAAATTTTTTTTTTTTCAACGTTTATTTATTTTTGGGACAGAGAGAGACAGAGCATGAACGGGGGAGGGGCAGAGAGAGAGGGAGACACAGAATAGGGAACAGGCTCCAGGCTCTGAGCCATCAACCCAGAGCCTGACGCGGGGCTCGAACTCCCAGACCGCGAGATCGTGACCTGGCTGAAGTCAGACGCTTAACCGACTGCGCCACCCAGGCGCCCCCGGCCAGCAGTTTTAAATGACATTCAAGGGTCAAGTAAGAAAAGGACTGTACAGGACTATCTCCAAGATATTTCAGGCTTGGTTCCAGAACACCTCAATAAAGTGAATATTGCAATAAAGTGAGTCAAATGAAGTTTTTAGTTTCTCAGTGCATATAAAAGTTATATTTACCCCCTATTATAGCCTACTAAGTGCGCATGCAATAGCATTATGTCTAAAAAACCCATATGCATATCTTAAGAATACTTTATTGCTAAAAAGTGCTAACCATTACCTGTCAGTCACAATCACTAATCACAGATCACCATAACAAATACAGTAATAATAAAAAAGTCTGAAATAATGTGAGAATTACCAAAATATGACACAGAGACACAGAGTGAGAAAATGCTGTTGGAAAAATGATGCCAATAGGCTTGCTCGACACAGGGTTGCCACAGCCCCTTAATTTGTAGAAACAAAACAAACAAAACAAAAACCCCACAGTATCTGCAAAGTGTAATAAAGAGAAGTGCAGTAAAGCAAGGTATGCCTGTAGGTGTCTCTTAGATTTAGCACCAAGGAAGTAACTGGTAACTTGGAATAGGAGTTTTCCTGGAATAGTGACTCTGGAAGCTAGATTGTTACAGGTTAACCAGTAGGAGGAGGTGAGGAAGTGGAACACAAGCATAACAATCCCTAGAAGCAAACTGGCTGTGAATGAAAGAACTAGGAAGAAGGAAGTAGGATTAAGGGGAGGATTGCTGAAGTCAGGAAAGCTTTCAAGTTATTTGGATATGTGGTAAGAGACAGTGGGAAGAAAGGAGCTGAAAATGGAGGAAAGAGCATAATTAAGGTCTATTAGCAGGCAGGAGGGAAGAGCAAAGAATTGAGCCTTAGACAGGAGAAGGGTGAGGAATAAGGTGGACCTTCAGGGGCTCAGTGTCTTCATCTGTGTATTCTAGTTCTGCAGAGTCTAGACAGAAAAAAGGGAAGATTTCCCAGACTCTCTCGCAGTAGGGTTCCCATACAGACTTAGACCCAGACAATCCTCCGCAAGATGAGAAAGTGGAAGGAAGTGAGGCCGAGATTGTGCCAACGCTACTTCTGCTTTTCCTGTTGGCAAGTCCTTAGCGGACACGCGGATGTTTTTCTCTGACACTGTTCCAGTGTCCAGGTGCTTGGCTGATAGCAAAAGGCAGAACTGTTGCGCAGAACCGGACACTGTTTTGTTGTTGTTGTTGTTCCTAGGTGGATCCATTAGGCATGGCATGACCCTGTGGCCACCACCTGTGACAGCTTACTGGCTAATACCAGCTAAGGCAGTGCTCCTGGGACCAAGAGTCCCACTGTCTATTTCCAATCCCCCTCTGTTTTGATTGCGTAAAAGGAAGCAGTTTCCTGGGAGGGTTAGTTCTGTGGTGGTCTTTTTAGTGTTACGAAGCTTGCTAGTCCAGTCCTTCCAGGGATATTTTGAGCATCCGGTTCCTGGTATTAGATTTCATTTTGCTTGAAACAGCTAATGTAATTTCTGTTTTCTGCAAGTGCACTCTGACAGCGAGGGACATGTATTCTTGCTCGAAGAGGGAAGGCAGAGAAGCTGGGTGTAGATATAGATAAATTCGGTTTTTTTGGTAATCTCCTTGAAGGTAGGAGTTTGTAAGCTGGGGTGTGCAGAGCCGCAAGGGGTTCTTGGATAGGATTCAGGGCATCTGTGAACTTAAATGAGAAAAAAATCCCATCTCCTCTTCACGAACCACTAAAATTAGGCATTTTCTTCTATTCTAATGCAGGCCATCAAACGACAGCATCATCAGCAGTTCCTGTGACTTTGTCTCTAATAGAAATCACAGATGTTTTCACATTACATTAAGAGTTGTAATAAATACCTTTCAGCAGTGACGACCTGCCCACGAGAACATGCCCCTCGTGAAGGACCTCCT
The DNA here is from genome assembly GCF_018350155.1 of Leopardus geoffroyi. Lineage (NCBI taxonomy): Eukaryota > Metazoa > Chordata > Mammalia > Carnivora > Felidae > Leopardus > Leopardus geoffroyi. The sequence continues at coordinate 174,327,168 of NC_059327.1, forward strand.
GCGCCTGTCCCCGGAGGAGGAGAAGAGGAAGCACAAGAAGAAGCGCCTGGTGCAGAGCCCCAACTCCTACTTCATGGACGTGAAGTGCCCGGGGTGCTACAAAATCACCACCGTGTTCAGCCGCGTGCAGACGGTGGTGCTGTGTGTGGGCTGCTCCACTGTCCTGTGCCAGCCGACAGGAGGAAAAGCAAGGCTCACATAAGGATGCTCCTTCAGACGGAAGCAGCACTAAACGCAACCTGAGTCAACGTGAGTGGGGAACTATCCCAATAAACAGATTTTGGATTAAAAACAAAAAAGAGTTGTAATAAATAAAAACATTAAAAACATTTTTTAAAGGGGCGCCTGGGTGGCTCAGTTGGTTGAGCGTCCGACTTCGGCTCATGTCACGATCGCGCAGGTCATGAGTTTGAGCCCCGCGTGGGGCTCTGCTGACAGCTCAGAGCCTGGAGCCTGTTTCAGATTCTGTGTCTCCCTCTCTTCTCTGCCCCCCTCTGTCTCAAAAATAAAGACATTAAAAAATTTAAAAAAAAGAGTTGTTGTAGATTTCAAAATATTGTTTATCCTTGTAACTATGGTAGTTATTAGGCTTGCTGTTAGACCTTCCTTTTTAACGCATTTATAAAGGATCAGGTGTTCCTATATCATAATTTTTTTAAATTGAAAATTACATTTCTGTTGTAATCCTGTGTATTTTATTTTGTGTATTTAAAAATATTATTGTGGGGGTACCTGGGTGGCTCAGTAGGTTGAGCGTCTGACTCTTGATCTTGGCTCAAGTTGTGATTCCAGGGTTGCAGAGTCAAGCCCTGTGTCGGTGGCTCTGTGCTGACAGCACGGAGCCTGCTTAGGATTCTCTCTCTCTCTCTCTCTCTGCCTAAATAAATAAATAAACTCTAAAAAAAATTATTCTGAGAAGGGGTTCATAGGGTTCAACAGACTAAAAAAACAGCCCATAGCAAAAAACATGCTAAGAAGCCCGTTCTAATGTCTTCTATTTTAGAAGCAGGGTCTCCAAACTTCAGCACTGTTGGCATTTTAGGATGGGTAATTCCTCCATATGGGGAACAGTCTTCGCATCGTAGGATGGTCAGCAACCTTGTCCCGCTGTATGCTAGTAGCTTCTATCCTGACTGCGTGACAGTCAAAAGCATTGTCACTTGGGGGGCAAAAGTGATCCTGGCCAAGAACCGTAACCGTGAAGGAGTGCTAGGAGCGAGAGGTGGAAGGTGACGGGGTCGGAGATCTGATCAGACAGAGGGTTTAAAACGGAGGCAACAGAGGATGGCAGAGGCATCTGACAAAAGAAATGTGTCGTGGAGCGATGCTGACAGACCAGGTGAATTCAGCAGCTAGCCCACAGATGAGGATGAGAGAAGGAGGTTCTCTATTTGCTCTTTCCTGCTTGACATGCCTGATGAATAGGATTCAAAGACAGTGTAGCATTAACAGTATTTGTGCAGTAGAGGCTACTTAAAAATGAGAGCTACCTACACAATGTCCAAAGAACTGTTTCTCCTACCAGTGCCCCCTACACCAACACATCAACACAACGGTTGGGATATACACCATGTCCAGACAAAAGGATAATGAGAACGTTTAGAGCCTAAAAATAACTGTTATTGCCCTTTGTTCTGCTACTGTATGTAGAAGAGAATATTCTGGATTTGAATGCATGAAGGGGCTGCTATTCTGAGAAAATCTGAGCCCAGTAGGCACGGATATGAAGGATAGGAAGCACCCTTGATTCGGCAATTTGACTCCTAGGTATTTACCCAAGAGAAATGAAAAAAATATATATACATACATATATATATATATATATATATATATATATCCACATAAAGACTTGTCCAAGAGTATTGATAGCAGCTTTATTCATAATAGCCCCAAACTGGAAAGGATTCCAATGTCCACCAACAGTAGAATACGCTGGAATACTATAAATGAGATATTACTGAGCAATAAAAAAGAATATGCAGTGGCATGAATGAAACTCAAAAACATGCTGAATAAAAGCCTCACACAAAGGTGGACCTACGGATTGTATGATTCGTTTATTTGGAGTTTTGAACAAAATAGAGTGACTAAAAAAAATCAGAATAGTGTCTGACTTGATGGGGGTGAGGAAGAGGATTAAGGGGAGAAGGAGATTTTCCTGGGGTGATAATAATGTTCTCTCTCCTGATGGGGAGTTGGGGCACACGGTCGCATGCAGCTGCCCAAACTCACCAAATTGCGCACTCAGACTTGTGTGTTTCACCGTATGTAAATGATACTAGAGGGACAGATGGGAAGAGGGAAAAGAAAAAAAGAGAACTGTAAGTAAAAATTGAACTCATGGTTAATGAAATACATGCTACAATGTTTGAAATGAACTGATGTCTACAATACTCTGAAATAGAGTTTAAAGTGTGCAGTTAAAAAAAAATGGATTGATGGATAATGAGGTGGTTCAAACAGAAAAGCTAACTGCAGATTCTAGGCGGTGAGTGTGGTTCGTGCGCGATTCTTCCAGCTTTTCTGCAGCTTGAAAAATTCTCATTCTGAAGGACGTGAAGGTGTGTAGGTAAACCTCTTTTTGCCTTCTGAAGTATTTCATTCATCTTTGGGCAAGGAAAGTACTCTGAAACAAGCAACGCATTTCATTTGGTTCTTGCCCTACTTCAACAAATGGATCCTAGAATGTCACAGGCATCGGCTCCATCCAGTGACAAGCAGCTTCGATCACTACTACATGGCCACCAGGGCTCACGAGGGTTGTCCCAGGTGCTGCACTAATCACTTTACACTTGTTCTCTTCACGTAGAGATGCTAACGGCGCCCTTGACTGCTTAACAAAAAGCTCTGGGCTGAGTCACATCCTCAGAAGCTGCAGACAGCCTTGGACTAGAACAAGCAGATGTCCGAGAGGAGGATAACATCTGTGACGGCAGGTATTTTTAGGAGAATGTATTATTTAAATATGTTACGAAGCCATGGCACGGTGTGTGTGTGTATGTTTTGGGTATAGTGAGCTCAAGTGGGAGAAGAAGATGCACAGTGTAAGTCATAAAAAGGAACAGTAGCTTTAATCCAATTTCGACAGAGAAACAAACCTTCCTTTTCGCTTTTTTTTTTTCTTAAGCTCATTCCTGATGTCATAGGATATCGTCACCTGGCAAAGCGGTGTGACAAAAGCTGCCTGGATTGGACACCCCCAGCTCTTCTGTGGCTTTCCTTTCTCAATAAACCTTTGACAAAGGTCGCGTTTTTGGTTGTTTGGTCTAAGTGTTTCTCGCTCGGTAGAGTGATTCAGCGTCTCTGAGTGTCACTAAATAAGGGGTTTCAGTGAAGCTTTTTGGAATCTACTTCCCTAAAGGATGCTTGGTGGCGGGCCTGGGATTGGTTTGGTTTTGTGTGAAACTGGTAAATAAACAATGTAATTACCAGGCTGCCTAGTCCTCGTGACTCCTGATACCTGCAGAGCCACTCATGTGAGGAGAGGGCAGGGCTGTTACCTTCAACTAAGACTGACGAAAGGCCAAGGCCCTAACGTGGCAGAAGCTGGATTTGAACTAACGAGACCTTAGGAGCCCTGGAGCAGTTGTGATAGCACCAAAAAGAATCTATGAAACTGGTATGTACTAGGAACAAAACAATAAGCCAGCCTTGAACCAAGACAGGCCAATCTCTGATCTCCTTTATTCTGAGCCATGGCTGGAGGCCATATTCAAACCTGATCCATGAAACGGTGCCCATGAACACTGGCCACGTGTAGGGGGAACGCATCCCAGAATTGGACTAGAGAGAGCAACCCCGTGCCGAACCACTTCAGGTAGATCTGTTCCATTCACTTCATTTTCGTGGACCCTCCAGTGCTGTCATTACGGAGAGAGGCACGGTTCTTTGTAAAGCCAGGTCAAACGATCTATTCTTTTTTTTTTTTTTTTTTTAATTTTTTTAATGTTTATTTATTTTTGACAGAGAGAGAGACAGAGCATGAGCGGGGGAGGGGCAGAGAGAGAGGGAGACACAGAATCCGAAGCAGACTCCAGGCTCCAAGCTGTCAGCACAGAGCCTGACGCGGGGCTCCAACGCACAGACCGCGAGATCGTGACCTGAGCCGGAGTTGGACGCTCAACGGACTGAGCCACCCAGGCGCCCCAACCAAACAATCTATTCTTGACTGAAGTGTAAACCAAGCATTTTCTGCCCGTCTTGTTGGACTAATACAGAAGCATTTCAGAAAACAACTCAATTAGTGATATCCAGGTTCCAAAAAGCAGCTGATAGACTTTAAGACTTGAGAGGACTGAGGAGGAAAAGAAATTTTGGCTCATTCCGTAACACAAATTGTATATAATCAGCAAATAAGCAGAGAGTTCTCATTGGTTTACAATTCATTTGGGACTTAATTCCAATAAAGATGATGTGATGACATTTAAAAGCGTGGATGAAACTAGATACACAGGAAAACTGAAGGTGACTTTGGTGGAGAATATAAAATATAAGATAGTATACAAAATAATAAAATATTCACTTCTCAGGTGGCTTTTACGAGTTGCTGATTCAATACATCTGTACAGTTTTGACCATCTATACTAGTGACTTTTTTGTCTTACTTTTACATGCACAGTGTTCTGTTTAAAAACAATTTTTTTCAATATTTATTTTTGAGAGAGAAAGAGAGTGAGCGTGAGCGCATGGGTGGGGGAGGGGCAGAGAGAGGGAGGCACCAAATCCCAAGCAGGCTCCAGGCTCCAGGCTCCTAGCTGTCAGCACAGAGCCCGACACGGGGCTCCAACCCAAGAACTGTGAGACCATGACCTGAGTTGAAGCTGGACATTTAATCAACTGAGCTGCCCAGGTGCCCCTGTTTTTTTGTTTCTTAAAAATAGAACCATCTCTTGGCACCAACTTCTCGGCCATTCTCCCAGGAGAAGAAACAAAAACGTTGAATGACTCACCATCTGAGCAGAGAGGGAGCATCTCCCAAACTGCTTGCGTACTCCCCCCCGCCCCCCCCCCCACCACACACAAAAGACCTGCCCTCACAGATGCCTGACCACGGGCTGCAGGCACAGTCCAGCTGAGCAGGACACCGCTCACCCGCCCTTGTGTGCTCTGTGCCTTCAAGGTGAAATGCTGGTCTCACCGGGTTAGAAGAAAAATCCAGAAACTCTCTTCTCTGCTAACATCTCCGTCTTTGGTATCTGGGTATGGGGTTGATCAGAGGAATGCTGAATGTTGCATTTTTGCTTACTTTTGGTTGTTGTTGTTGTTTTTTTTTTTATAGGGTTACTAATAAGTCTGAGTAACAAAAATCTTGCCACTGCGTGTACTGGGAGAGAGCTGATGACGGAAACATTTCAGGATGACTCTTCATGACACAGGAACACCAGACCTTGGATGTGGTGTAGGGGTGGATGCTCAATGGTGGTTCGAGCTCTAGAAGAGAACTTTAAGCCTCTGGGGTTGTTATGGGCCAGTTCGTATGTGGGCAATTTGTATGTTACATCTATAACCCTCAGTGCCGCAGAATGCAACCGTATTGGGAAAAGAGACCTTTAGAGAGGTGATTAAGGTAAAATGAGATGCTCAGGGTGGGCCTTAATCCAATCAGACTGGTGTCCTTATTAGAAGAGACTGGGACACAGACAAGCCGACTGAGGGATGAGCCTGTGCAGAGGCACCAACAGGCTGCCGCAGAGGCATCAGGAGGAGCAAAGCTGCCCACAACCTGATCTCTGACTTCCAGCCTCCAGAACCCCGAGATCTCTGACTTCCAGCCTCCAGAACCCTGAGAAAAGAAATCTGTCACTTAAGTCACTCAGTCTGTGATGTTTTATTCTGGCAGCCCTGGAAGTCTAATACAGGGGTTTCAAAAAAAAAAAAAAATGTGAAGAATATTTGGAATTGTTCAAAGTAAAAGCCCACGTAGCTAACTCAATTGTCTGAACTACATTCCTAGGAAGTTTAGTAACTGAACAGGGGGATTCTGAGCTCAGATGAATGTGGGACATGCTGGCTTAGTTACAGAACTCTGCAGAACTGTTGCAGAACTTCTCAGAGCCTTTCATGTGCTGATTCACACATTGGTAGGATTCATTCAATCTGTGTGTCATCCTTGACACCTGTCTTTCCCCCACATTTGATTTCCAATCCATCGCCAATTCCCGATGACTGTATCTTGAACAGAAATAGTTCTTGAACTAGTTCACTTCTCTCTACTGAACTGCCACTGAAGCCTGGACCAAACTTCCCAGGTCTCTTGCTCAGTCCACTGTAAAGCTTCCTCACTGGTCTGCCCACACTGGAGGGTACTCTCCCACGTGTTCTCCCCAAATCCCACCAGAGTAGTCCATGCCAAGCACAGGCTGGATCATGCCAGCTCCCTGATTTTAAAGATGTTTGGGTAGCTTCCCATTGTTCCTAAGATGAGAGAGGACTAAATTCCTACTCATATCTTCAAGCTTCTCTTGAACCATCTTCCTTTCTGGGTTCCATATTCACAGCTCTTCTTTTAGACCCACATTATTTTCCTCCTGCTGTACCTTCTTCCTGGCCAACTCCCCTTATCTTCCTCCAGAAGCTTCTTTCACTTCCCTCCTTTATTGGATCAAATCCCTCTACTACTGAGTTACATTGCACTTGTCACTATTGAAAGTTTACATTTGTGTGATTACTTGGTTAATACCTGAATCTCCCTCTTCTAAACTACAAACTCTGAATTTGTGGAACATCCTTTGTGAAATAATCCAGTTAGTTTATTGATCAAGGTTTGGGAAGTACATATCTGAAATTCTGTGGCAGGAACTTTTATGCAGAAAGTGAGCAGGGTTACAGACAGAAGTCTTGGGTCCTTAGAAACATGTAGTTATTTGCTGAAACTTAGCATCCTTTGAAATAAACCATTGGAGAAGCTGAATATAGAGAGGATATGACATTGGGGCTAAGTTCTAGAGATACACATAAGTGTGTAACTTTTTAAAATTTTGTAACAAAAGATTTGTATTTAGAACACACACATATCAGGGCACCTGGGTGGCTCAGTCGGTTAAGTGTCCCACTTCAGCTCAGGTCACGATCTCACAGTCTGTGAGTTCGAGCCCCGTGTCGGGTTCTGTGCTGACAGCTCAGAGCCTGGAGCCTGCTTTGGATTCTGTGTCTCCCTCACTCTCTGCCCCTCCCCCACTTGTGCTCTCTCTCTGCCTCTCAAAAATAAATAAACGTTAAAAAAAAAGTTTTTTTTTTAAAAAACAACATACGCATATCATCTAATGAACCAAACATTTGTACCTAGAGCTCTTGCATTCCATAAGATGACGAACTCAGTAAAAAATGGGCAAATATGAACTGACTCATCCCAATACATGTAGAACAGCCATGAACAGAAACCATCCCGGGGGCACGTGATGCCAACGAAGGACAGAACTCATGCCTCGGCCTAAATGGCCTTTGAAGCGACACAAACAGCCCAACAGGAGGAGCATGTCATAACTACTCCTTGTGGAGAAAACAGGCCAGAAGATCCGTCGGCTTACTACCCCTTAACGACTGGACTTCTCACAACTGTGCAGGTGTAGCCCACAGGGAAGTTTCACGATATCGGAAAATTCACGGACATCCGCACTAGGTGCGGAGCTTTTTGTTCTTAAACTTTTGATTTTGAAATGTTTCAAATCTGTAGAAGGCCTGGAAGACTGCTACAAATGAACAGCCACCTCACCACCTTTCAGCAGCCTGCCTCGTGTTTTGGTTTTGCTCTAAACAAGCTGCTTTTTCTTGCTTTCCTGTGGACAGGGTGATTCTGACCGTGCCTCCAGAAAGATAGGAAGGACTGCGTGATTGGATCACAAATGCCCACACTGCAGGAACGCCCCCCCAGGCCCACTGGCAGATAATTCATCAAGAAATATTTAGGGCTTGACCTTAAATAAAGTGCTATGAGAGATAAAAAGACATTTATGGGATATAACTTTAAGAAAAAAATTTATAACCATTTGAGAAAATAAAGCACTTTCCTGTAAACGAATAACCAGCAATAAAAATATTAGATAAGCCTTGAGTGAGGGGGACATAGAAAGTGCTGACAGAGTTAGGATAAGATTGTTTCTAGTTCTGTTTCTTTGTGGAAATGGATTCCCTATGGAAAGCAGCACATCTTATGATCAGTTAATTTCCTCATACTAAAAGACCAACTCAGGATAGTAATTTCATAAGGTAAATTACAAATAAGTATTACAAATACTTATTTGTTCTGTTCTACTGTGAACAAACAGAAGTGTAAGAGGGCTGATGCCTTATCTGAACAATATTTACAATTATTGGTCTTTACTGGAAGACTGGCCTTTACTGGAAGGACGATTCAAAGCTAGGGGAAGTTATTTGTTCCACGAAGGGCTAACCTTAGTTTGGTGGACTTAAAGCAAATAATTAACCCATTCTTCCCTCCTGACAAAGAATGGGCTACTATATTCCCCTGATGTATTAGGTCAGCCCCATGCCAAGAGCCTGCTGTGGGGACGGCGTAATTCCCAGTGTCTCCTAGGCCTGGAGATCTCAGCAGTATTTCCCTTAGAGCCCATTATTTCCAGAGGTCTGCATCTAGGGCTTAGAGAAATCAGAAGCAAGTAAATACAGAGTAAGATCACAACCTGGTACAAATGTTAATAATATACAAAGAAAAATACTGTATGAATGCTGGGGTGGGGTGGGGGAGCTCTCTAATGGCTGTGAAAAGTTAGCGGGGTGTGTTTTTAAATTAATACAGACGGTCACTGCATTTGGGCACTGTGTAACGTAGACTGGAAATTCGCCTTCAGAAAGACGGGGTCTTCAGGTTCAAGTGATCATTTTCGAGAAGGTTCTGTCAAAACGTCGTTCATGTAAGTACATGGTGTGAGAACTGGGACCTCTAAAACCTAAGTTCTAGATTACATTTTCCAACCTGGAAAGGACTCGGGAAGGAGTATTGCTCTCAGAGTCACAAGGTTACCTGTTTTCTTTAATTTATGCTTTCACCTCCTTCTTTTCTGAGTTTTTCCTCAGTGTGTATATATCCGTTTTACAATCCGGAGATAAACAAAACTTATTTCTTAAACAAAGACCAAAGTTGAAGCTTCTCACTTTTAAACTGCTGCTGTGGGCTAGAAAGATTATCAAAAGCTACTGGCAAGTCAAAGCCCATGGACTGCTGGACACATCTCTGATGGGGGTACTTAACACATGTCTACTACCTGTACTCTAAAAATTTTAAACGTCCAAGCTTACTGAAATGACTTAGAAGTCTGTTACTTTATTACCCTTTAACCGTTGTGCTGAGATATAATTCACATACCTTACCATTCTCCTACTTGTTGTGTACAATTCAATCATTTTTAGTATATTCACAGACCTGTACAGCCATCGCCGCAATTGATTTCAGGACATTCTGTACCCTTTGGTAATGAGCTCCCAATCCACTATTTTCCTCAACCCGAGGCAATCACTAATCCACTTTTGTTTATTCTGGACCTTCACATAAATGGAATTGTATAATATGTGGCCTTTTCTGTGTGGCTTCCTTCACTTTCCTTGATGTTTTCAAGGTTCATCCATCTGTAGCATGTATCAGTTCTTCATTCCTTTAGTCTGCTAAATGGATGTCTCCCATTTTATTTGCCCATTCATCAGTCAATGGACATTTGGGTTGTTTCTACTTTTCGGCTATTATGAATTATGCTGCTATGAGCATTCATGTTCAAGTTTTTGCGTGGACTTAGGTTTTCATTTTTCTTGGGTGTATGCCTAGGAATGGAATTTCTGGGTAATACCGTTAATTCTATGTTCCTTAAAAGAGGAAGTGCCAGACTGTTTTCCAAACTGGATGCGTCATTTCACATGCCCACCAGCAGTATATGAAGGTTCTCATTTGTCTATATCCTGGCAAACACCTGTTATTGCCCATCTTCTTGATTATGTAGCCATTCTCACCAGTGGCGATTATAAATTGGTACACTTCATTATTTTTGACATGTGCTTTTAAGAATTGTTTTCTGATTACAGAAGTCATACAAGCTAACAGTCATAATTTCTTCATGTGCACGCGATGATTTGATTCCCAGCTTCTTGGCCAAAAATAATACCACTTACGTGTTGGCACAATTATGATCCTCATTTTACAAAGAGATGGGAGGCTCAGGGAAGTTCTAAAGCTGGGATTGCACCCAGGTGCTTTTCACCACAGTGTTAGCCTGTTTTCATGGCTGCTATGTGCATACATAAACACATGGAGATCAAATGGGATAATGAAGTGAACTTTACGAATTTACGGCATCTAGTAATGGAGAGTAAGATGTTGACGGGACATGGCTTTTGGATTACAGAAACAGGCAACAGGTTTGTTATCTGTTGAGAGATTAAGGAACAGAGCAGGGATTTCTGTGACCACAGAGAAATTTAAAGAAGACCTGAGATTAAGGAGTATCGCATTAGTTAGGATAAACTATGGTCTCTTATCATCCCATCTGGACAATGAGGACATTAATCATCCCATGGTTACAGTGATAAATAGCACCAAAACATGTGCTGAATGTGTTCACCTTTGGTCTGTGCACTTGAGAGAATGAGGCCGGTTTCTCTTGAATCACTATATTATCTGAACGCAACAGGATAACCTTATTTTGGTTTTGTGGTTATTTTCCACCTTACACAAAACAGCTCCTTTCTTTTACTGTTTGGAGTTGAGGAAAAATTATTTTGCTACAATTAAAGTTGTTTTGAGTTTTGGCCACAATCGCAAGCAATTCTAGAAATTAAAATTCCTCATGCTCTAGTTAAACATTACTAAAGTTCCCGCTCACTACAACCCCTTTTCTGGAAATCTATTCTGCAGCACTACACATATAATTATTATGTCTTTATCTAGACTCTTTCCAGTTTCCAAATTTGCGTATGTGACTCAAACAGAAGATTTTTAAAAAAATTTTTTTTTAACGTTTTATTTATTTTTGAGACAGGGAGAGACAGAGCATGAACAGGGGAGGGTCAGAGAGTGGGAGACACAGAATCTGAAACAGGCTCCAGGCTCTGAGCTGTCAGCACAGAGCCCGACGCGGGGCTCGAACTCACGGACCGCGAGATCATGACCTGAGCGAAAGTGGGCCGCTTAACCGAGCCACCCAGGCGCCCCTCAAACAGAAGATTTTAAGGGAACTGATCTTCTAAAAAAACTAACACGTAAACACTGCTAAAGGTGGCATATTTTTATACATAATTTCCTGAAGAGAACTAGACAAAAGTTCCTCCAACTTCAAGAATCTTAGCACAAGAAGCACGCTGGTTTGGGGTGGGGCAGAGTTAATTCAGGAATAAGAACTATAGACTAGAACTTTTTTTATTTTAAAGATGTATATTTTGAGCAAAGGATACTCGTTGTCCCCATCTTTGGCTTGTACTTGGCACTCTGTGTTTAGAGGGTTTATCCTCCCAGGGGGTGAGGGGGTGGGGCTATGGGTGGGGTGGATGCAGATAAGATAGCAATTCCAGTTTTATCACTCTTATGAATTTTGTGCTAGGGTTGAAGTGCTCAGCAGGAGGGAAAAAAAGGAGCATTGTTTCTATGGACTGTATAAAGGAGTGGGAAGGAGGAAATGTTAGAAGGATGATTTCTCAATTTTTATTTCTTAAAAGGTGCCCTTGAGGCTGCATTTCCTCTAAACCCAGCATTTGGTGTCCACTTTGAGTGAAATGCACCCTTCTTGGAAAGAAGGATTTTTCCTGAATCAGCAGAAGGTCAAGCAGGAGAGCTGGGAGAACGGATTCCACTGATGGATCTTCAATAAGTGACAGTATTGATTTTTGAAATCATTAAACTTTGGTATTTAGATCCATCGACAAAAGTGAAGTGAATTCTCTTATAAGGAAATGAAAAACTACTAGATGATTATCAACTAATTTCTCGGTTTCCAGGGGTCATGTGACCTTTACAGTTACATCAGTAAGGCTACTGCATAAAAACCAGGGACATCTCACCTAATGTGGAAGCAGCCGCTCTGAAGGGTGGTGGCTAACACTGAGGAAAGAGCTGGTGAACTTGACGGAGTCACCTTGAACGACTTGCTTAACCTCTCTGAGCCACCCCTTTACGTTAGATGCTGTAAATCACTTTGAGTGCCGGGCACATAGGAGGCGCTCGATAAATGTTAGCTATTGGTGCTCCCCTGACAAAGAGATTTTTTTTTTTCAATTTATGAAATTTATTGTCAAAGTGGTTTCCATACAACACCCAGTGCTCATCCCAAAAGGTGCCCTCCTCAATACCCATCACCCACCCTCCCCTCCCTCCCACCCCCCATCAACCCTCAGTTTGTTCTCAGTTTTTAAGAGTCTCTTATGCTTTGCCTCTCTCCTACTCTAACCTCTTTTTTTTTTTTTTTTCCTTCCCCTCCCCTATGGGTTTCTGTTAAGTTTCTCAGGATCCACATAACAGTGAAAACATATGGTATCTGTCTTTCTCTGTATGGCTTATTTCACTTAGCATCACACTCTCCAGTTCCATCCACGTTGCTACAAAGGGCCATATTTCATTCTTTCTCATTGCCATGTAGTTCTCCATTGTGTATATAAACCACAATTTCTTTATCCATTCATCAGTTGATGGACATTTAGGCTCTTTCCATAATTTGGCTATTGTTGAGAGTGCTGCTATAAACATTGGGGTACAAGTGTCCCTATGCATCAGTACTCCTGTATCCCTTGGGTAAATTCCTAGCAGTGCTATTGCTGGGTCATAGGGTAGGTCTATTTTTAATTTTCTGAGGAACCTCCACACTGTTTTCCAGAGTGGCTGCACCAATTTGCATTCCCACCAGCAGTGCAAGAGAGTTCCCGTTTCTCCACATCCTCTCCAGCATCTATAGTCTCCTGATTTGTTCATTTTGGCCACTCTGACTGGCGTGAGGTGATATCTGAGTGTGGTTTTGATTTGTATTTCCCTGATAAGGAGCGACGTTGAGCATCTTTTCATGTGCCTGTTGGCCATCCGGATGTCTTCTTTGGAGAAGTGTCTATTCATGTTTTCTGCCCATTTCTTCACTGGGTTATTTGTTTTTCAGGTGTGGAGTTTGGTGAGCTCTTTATAGACTTTGGATACTAGCCCTCCTGACAAAGAGATTTTTAACTATTATCAACATGATATGGGACCTTACCCCTCCACTCATCCTAAGACACGTATCATGCCATCTATATTTTATTTGGCCTCCGCATTCACGGATTGGGTTTTTGAGTGCCTACTGTTGTCAGGTAGTAGGTTTGAGGAGCAAAAGATGCCTGACCCGCAGTCCTTGCACTTGATGGGAAGGAAAACAAGGTGATGCCATCAGCTGAGAGTAACAGGAGGGAGGGAGAGAAACAGAGCCAATTGTTGGGGGCTTGGCTGTGAGGCAGCGGTGAATGCGGTTTCCGATGGGTTAAGTTTAAAGGGCTCTGGGGATCCGCAAGTGGACCTTCCCTGCAGGCAGCTGTTACCAGGGGGTCTGTAGCTGTGTGGGGAGGGCGGGGCTGCAGATAGGGCATTCGGTGCCATGTGCCTTCTGAGCCATGAGCGGCGCACACACTTTGATGGTGCCAGAGGTCGGTCAGGGAGCCAGAAGAGGGCGATGAGGAAGGAGCCCAGGGGCACACCAATGCTTGGGGCGGAGGTGGCAACAGGGGCGCTGGGGAATTTCCCAGGGCCCCAGCTAACACGGCGTGGGGCTATCTAGGTTTTTTAAATTAATATAACATAGCTAAAAAGGTAGCTTTCTCTTGAGTTATCTACAAATCTTCTATTCTATTTACTGTTCTCTAAATCCGGTCAATCCTTTTAAGAGCGGTTTTTTTTCAACTTGGTAATCAAAGGAAAGGACAGTTTAAATGTCTTACTTACAAATGTAACATATTTGATTTTTAAATTTTTTTTTTTTTCAACGTTTATTTATTTTTGGGACAGAGAGAGAGCATGAACGGGGGAGGGGCAGAGAGAGAGGGAGACACAGAATTGGAAACAGGCTCCAGGCTCTGAGCCATCGCCCAGAGCCCGACGCGGGGCTCGAACTCACGGACCGCGAGATCGTGACCTGGCTGAAGTCGGACGCTTAACCGACTGCGCCACCCAGGCGCCCCACATATTTGATTTTTAAAAAGTGTCCCAGTGACCAATAAACAAACCCTTTTGCGGTACTTAGGTCATTTTATAAAACGAGTAAACTCGTAAATAACGTAAATCTTCAGTTGCCTTAAACATTTCAATCCAGTAGAAAACAAAGCAAAACTATCTGAAAAGTTTCAACTTAAAGATCCCAAGTCTAAATCAATCAGCTAATGACATGACACAGTTTAAAGTGGAATCACGAGATTTAACATGCTAATTAACGAAGTCATCTTACACGTTGTGAATACTGTGTGTAGTCAGAACATTGAATACAAACTCTTCCACAAACTTATCTAAAAATATAAATGCTTGCGAGTTGTATTTAGTTCATCATATCTATGCTTGATTCTAAACCTTCCCAGGGTTAAAACAATATCTCATAAGAAAATAATTTGCTTTTACATGGAATCTGTACCTTACAAAGGGCTCTCAGTTTTCTCTGCTCTGCCCCCAAGATTCAAATTACAAGTTACCTAACTCTTAAGCCCTCTGATTCTTCTGCCTCCCACACAATCTGCCATTGACCCAAACTGATGAATCCAGGCACCACTTGACAGTACTCTGAATTCTTTGTACACCCTTCCCTGCTGACAGGGTCAGAGTTCTTGGGTATGCATAGGACCTGTGATTGGATCCTGCATCATCAAATCCCAGGGTCACGCTTGATAGTAGATGGCAGGCAGGGACGAGTCATGGAGTAGATGAGAAACCAGGAGTAAGAAGTATAATAGTATAAGGGAAGGCAAAGGAAGGAGAGAATTTCAAAAGGGAAGGCATCATCAATGTCAGTTTAAAATGCCACAGGGAAGTTTATAAGCTAAGGGGATGAAATACGACCGTTAGTCTTAATGGTCATAAATCTAAGATTTAAATTTTATCAGTGAAATTTTCATTTCACAAAGTGGGTAGAAAACAAGTAACTATAAATTAAGAGTGAACTAGGAAGTGAGAAACTGGGAACTGCATTTAAAGGCAGCAACGAGTCAAGAATTCTTTAAGACTTAAATTTCACTTAATATTTTTTTTTTTCAATGTTTATTTATTTTTGGGACAGAGAGAGAGACAGAGCATGAATGGGGGAGGGGCAGAGAGAGAGGGAGACACAGAATCGGAAACAGGCTCCAGGCTCTGAGCCATCAGCCCAGAGCCTGACGCGGGACTCGAACTCACGGACTGCGAGATCGTGACCTGGCTGAAGTCGGACGCTTAACCGACTGCGCCACCCAGGCGCCCCTTCACTTAATATTTTAATAAAGGAAACTGAGGCCACGGGGCGGGTGACCAAAAAGGAGAGGAATGAGGCTCAAAGGAAGAGAGGTCTGTTCTGTGTTTTATTTTAATTAAAAAAAAAAAAAAGAAAAAAAAGAAAGGTTTGATGGGGCACCTGGGTGGCTTAGTTGGTAAAGTGTCCGACTTAGGCTCAGGTCATGATCTCACAGTTCATGAGTTCAAGCCCTGCATTGGGCTCTCTGCTGTCAGCACAGAGCCTGCTTCACATCTCTCTCTCTTTGCCTCCCGCCGCCCCCCCCCCCCCCCCCACCGGGTCCCGCGTCTCTCAAAAATAAATAAACATTAAAAACAAAGTTTGTTCACTGAAGAGAGACTTGATTCCTTTTTTGAGGAAGAAGGGGTACCGACAGCTTGAAGATTTGGGATAGAGGCAGCATTACTACCTGGTGAGCAGTGTCTCAGAGGATCCTGGCTAAAAGTGAAGGAGTCCATGTGAAAGGCTGACCTTGAACAGGAAAAGGAACACCTTATCCTCTGAGAATGGAGGGAATGAGGAAAGAATTGATAGGGAGATAGATAGCTGTGCAGCCTGGGCGGGGCAGGAAGCTGGGCAGCTGGGCTGAACTGCCCAAATCTGGCCCCCGTGGCCCCAGCCTGGCAGGGACACAGGCAGCACACAGTTTCTGGGAACAGACTGAATCCGGGCTGGGATGGTGACAGCTCCAGAAGTGGCCCAACGGGAGCCATCAGAGCTTCCGGGTAAGGGAACAGTTCATATTAATCACAGATCAGAGACGAAACCCCAGAGGTTTCTGTGTTAAAGAAAATGAGACCAGAGGTTAAGACGTGCTCAAGAGTAGTCACCAGCGTCTCTTAAACTAGAAACTGGGTTTCTTGGCTCCCAGAATCATGCTCTCCCTGTCTCAGCACGTCACTTTCTCTGAGAAACCTTCCCTGACCCCTCTCCCCTCCTGCCTAAATCAGATCCGCACAAAGCCTGCTATCCATCCTTTTCACCCTTCCTTTGCTGCACCACAGGCTGAAATTCTAGAGTTATTTATGTGATTATTTCATGTTCCCCTTTCCCAGCTGATAATCACAAGTGTCATGAGGACAGGAACTCTATTGTTCACCTCTGTATCCTGGTCAGCACACAGCTTAATGGCTACCATGTAGTTAGCGCTCAATAAATATGATGAATGAATTTATGTTCCAAGTGTATGGTGTGGGAGCATGGGATTCGAGAACTCCATTTGCCCATTAAAGCCATACATTTGTGAAAAATGCACTCTGTGGGGTTCCCAGGAAGGCTGACTTACACTTTCTCTGTAGGTCTGGCGTCTGGGTAATGCTCAATACATATCTGATGAGTGATTAAGAATTTTTGCACTATTGGAATTTTAATTCCCTTAAGGAAACAAGCAAAACATAGCTGCCTCCAAGCCACTCAAAAATAATTTAAAGATATTACCTGAACATCAAAAAACTTGTTTAAGAATAAACAAATTCAAAATTTCCAAACAATGTCACTCAGAATAAACATTAGAGTTCATCAGTACTTTGTTACAACCTAACTTCTAATAAAAATACTGATCGTATGATAAGGCAGCATCTGGGATAATATAGAACTAGAAAACCCAGGTTTAATTTCTGAAGTTTCACACTTTTGAAGTGTCTCAGAGACATCTTCTTAGATCCCACTCTGATACTAAATGAATTTACCAAATTTTAGTGCAGAAATTCATGCATTTGCAAACATTTAAAAACAAAAAGTATCACCAATGAATTGTCTACCACCTTTCTCAGGGAAGGAAATTTGCGAACGCACGCATGAAGGTTAGTACCATATGGTAGGCAAATATTTTTCCATGTCCCACCCAAAGCAAACAAATGAAAAGAGAAACTTAAAAGACAATTATAAAATATCTCCAAATTTAAAGACACAGCATCCTTTTCTAGATTAGCAACAGGGGGCAAAAACTGATTTGGAAGAGATTAAAACTGTATATAAACATGGGTGAGTGTATAGAGTCTAAAAAAATCAAACATGGTAATTAAAAAATGGAAATGTTTAAGATATGGAAAAAGCTGAGTTAAAATAAATTAATAAAACACTGGAAACAAGCTCACCAAATTTTTCTAATGGGAGCAGAACAGCTTCCGAAAGACAGTGGCTCATTTAGGTGATGAACGCCAGATGTCAAGTGTAGTTCATTATAGACAAAAGTATTCTGATTAGCTTCAGGGGAGAAGGAGAAAAGAATCAGGCACCAAATGGGGGAAAGCCAAACACAGCCCTCAACAGACCGCTGCGTGTGGCTCCCCAGTTGCCTCTGGGTAACTCCTGGTCTAAGGACAAAGTAGTTCTCTATCCCGCTTCTGGTCAGTGAATCCAAGCACCCGGTTCTATGGGTCACCACCACGCACTGTGGACAATCTGCACTCAAGTCAGGCCAGGGTCAGCTGCATTTCTGTAAGGTAAGAGACAGTCCCTGAAACCCACTCTGTGAAAAGGGTCTATGACAGCCTTAGGAAGGGAGAGTTCAGAAGCCAGCTGTGGGAAATCACTGACATTATCAACTAATTGAAGGAATCCTTGAATAGGGATTTCTCCTTTGGAAAGTTCAGGATACTGGTGTATTGTCACAGGGGAGAAGTGTACTCAGTGACACCCCCCCCCCCCCAATCCAAAGTCCATTTTCCCAGCATAACCAATTAGGCAACGTAGCGGAATGTCCCTAACTTATTCTCACTGTGTGTGTGTGTGAGAGAGAGAGAGTTGGGGAGCAGAGATAGGGGGTTTGAGGATGTCCTCCGCCCCAAATTTTAGTCTTGCTTCTTAGATCTGAACTCTAAAGTCTATCCATTGCTTCAGTGAGTGTTTTACAGAGTGTTGAGGACAGCCCTGGACACTGACTGAGTCTAAGCACATCACTCACTGGCAGGCAAAGATTTATTTACTTGACAGTCCAATAAAAGCCAAGTTATTCACAGATAACAGCGAGTGCTAGAGAAGACGTCGCTTGCTGTAGTAGAAAGAATTCTAGACTAAGAGTTAGCATATCCCTGGATTCCAGTCTTGGCCCTATTGATTTAGGGTCATGTGATTTTGGCCAAGCCATTAACCTGTCCGGGCCTCAGTGGCCTCGGAGGTGAAATGGAGATATTGAATCAAATGACTGATAAGGCCCTTTTTGGATCTACGGCTCTGGAATGAATATGGCCTGTGTGTTCAGAAGAGGGGGTAATCATTCTGGGATAGAAGGATCAGGAGTTTTCAGAATAGAAGTAGAGTAGTTTTCTCTTTTTCTACAAAGTCTGATTTCCCTGCTGCAGAAACCCCAGAGTACAGAAATTGTCAAAATACAGATTGCAGATGTCCCTAGTAATCTTTGCCTCACAGATAAATACTGTTAACTGTTTGGAATTTTTTTCTTCCAGATGTTTTAATTACAAGTGCTGCTTATAATCATTACTATTGCTAGGTTAAGTGCTAATTGTCATCGTTACCATCTGTATTCAAATGGAGCACCGAGTGTATGTTTCCTCACCACATTTTTATGAATTTAAAACTGTATCCTGGACATCTTTCCACCATGTCATCTTGCACATCTCATTATTTTTATCAGTGTTGGGTGTCACATCAGGTCCATAAGCTGTACTTCATTTGACCAATGTCTATTGACAACATATGAAATTTTTTTCTTTTTGATTATGAACAACACCGCGACAAAGTGCCCTCAAATCCAATCTTTGACATTTCCTGCCTCACTTTCCATTTCCACCCATCACCGGGTCCTGGTGCTGTCACCTAGTATCTCAGGAAGCTGTGCCCTTCTCGCCGTCTAATTACCCCCATTTCATTCAAGGGTAGGTTTGGCAACATCTCATGCGACAATAGCTCCTTCACTGGTCTTCTCTCTCCCCAACTCTGCAGCCAGGGAAGCAAATCTGATTACTTCCAAGTTCAAAATATTTATTATTTAAAAAAATTTTTTTACTTATTTATTTTGAGATACAGAGAGAGAGAGAGAGAGAGAGAGAGAGTGAGAGTGAGAGGGGAAGGGGCAGAGAGAATCCCAAGCAGGCTCCACACTGCCAATGCAGAGCTGGATGCAGGGCTCAAGCCCACAAACAGTGAGATCATGACCTGAGCTGATGTTGGACCGACTGAGCCACCCAGGCATCCCCCCCCACCCCCAATCCCAAGTTCAAAACCTCCAATAGCTTCTCACGATTCTTAAGGCACTGACTTAGCGGTGCTCGTGCTGTCTATAATTTGCCTTAAGATACATTGGCATAGGCTCTGGGATACAGGAGTATGTTTTTAATCTGCGCTCTAGGATGTACGCTAAATTAGCTGCCCAGTCAGGAATATGCACCTCAGAGATCTTTAGTAAGAATGTTAGCGCAAGGCCGCAATCCAGAGGTGGTGCCTGCAGGTAAGTTCGATTCTTTATCTCCAGTCAACAGAAAGGACTTTATTAATTAGCATATGGATGTTGGAAGCTATTTCCCATTAGGGAATCACTTTCATATGAGATGTACAGACTGGTTAGAAATAGCGTAGAGCCATTCACTCTCGCACCAGCACGGTAGATGGTAGCCATCGAGTTCCCTGCACCCTCCCAGTGGATCCCAGTACTTGTTTCTGAAAAACGCCTGACCGGTGACCAGCACAAAGGAGGCTTGCTGCTAAAGTTAAACTCTTCGGTTAGCTCAACCCTGCCTCTAGAAGAGTGTCACGTTTGCTTCTACTGAACTCCCCACGAGAGATAGTTGGAGAAACTAAAGGAAGGGAAGGAGAGACTTCACCAAGCCTGCACCACAGGCTGCATGACTGTCTTGATTCCTGCTCACTGATCAGTGTTGGAAGGTGGGGCTGAATTGAGCCTGAGATTTGCTTTGGGACCACGTGTGAGGCCGTGAGGAAGAAGACCTTTACCCTCACTCAACTCTAGATACTGGAGGTTTCAACATCCACCAAAAAAACCCCTAAATAAACAGGAGGGATCACGTGGCCTAGGCACAATCTACCTCCTGCCTGCCTCTCCTGGTACTCCCCCGGCTCAGGACATTTCTGGGAACACTGCTCCGTCCGGACGTGTGACCACGCTGTTCCCTCTCCCATCCCTGCGGCTCCTGTGCCTCCAGAAATCTCACCTCCTGGTCTCATCTGGACATCCCTTCCTCAGGGAAGCCCTTTCTGCCTTTCAGTCCAGGTCACAGCCCCCATGCCACCCCCGGTGGTGCAGGGGACCTTTCTCCCTGCAGTCCACACAGGAACGTAGAGTGATATGTCTGTATGCTTATCACATTGGCACCTATGAGACTGTGTCCAGGTCTGTTCTGTTCACCATTGTATCCCCACCGGCTGGCATGGCCTCCACAATTGCTCAACAGAAGGGCATTTAGGTTTTAGTCCACACAGCATTAGTGGTGGGGGGGAGGGGCGGGGAAGCTTTTTATGCCATTAGGTTTACCAACTAGAGTGGGCCCTCCACGGTGAAAAAGCTGACGATGAAGTTCTTAAAACAATCCGATCAAACTCACAAAGTAAAGGATGAAGAATATATAAAACACCAATGGTGAGGCAAAATGGCTTTCTCTTTTAAATACTTATATAAATGCCAACTTGGTTATTATGAAAATCCTTCATGGAAATGAGGACTGTGAAAAAGTCATCTTCTTCATGTCTCATTTCTCCCTATTTTATAGATTTCTTTAGTCTCAGCACTTACAGAATGATCATTTCAGCATGTAACTAAATTCTGCTTTCTCTAAGAAGTCTAATTTTTTTACTTAAAAAAAAAATTTAAGTTTATTTAGAGAGGGAGAAAGTGGATGCGAGCGGGGGAAGGGCAGAGACAGAGAGAGAGAGAATCCCAAGCAGGGTCTGCACTGTCAGTGCAGAGCCCCACATAGGCCTCGAACTCACAAACCATGAGATCCTGACCTGAGCTGAAACCAAGAGTCGGACGCTTAATTGAATGAGCCACCCAGGCGCCCCTCCACTTAGCTCCTTGACACCCATCACCCATTCAGCCCATCCCCCCACCCACCTGCCCCCCCCCCCCCCCCACAGCAACCCTCAGTTTGTTCTCTACAGTTAAGAGTCTCTTATGGTTTGCCTCCCTATTTTTATCTTATTTTTCTTTCCTTTCCCCCGTGTACTAAGTTCTGCTTTCTCAAAGAACTCCACTTTTGTCTCCTCAAATGAAGTCCATGTTATCCTCCCTACTTCCCACTAATACAAATATGGGATTGTAACTACATTCCCTGCCCCCCAAGGTTCTTTCTATGCTTGAGGCACAGAGAGCATTTAAAACAGACCCTGGACAGACATTTTAGTAGATGATTGTATAATAAGGAAAATTATATATCTGGTCAGAAATTCAGCGGAAACGCCATGTGTTTAAGTCTGATGCCTGCTGTTACTTCATGTGGCTCTCATGGAAGGTGAAGGTGGAGTGAGCTTTGGGGAGAAGTGGGTCGCCTGGTCGCTGCCCCTAGCCCCATCCTTTCCTTCCATTCCACTCCCCATGCTGCTGCTCTGGTCCAAACTTCTCATTCTGCATTTGAGAAAACTGAAGGCCACAAGCTGAGACTCAGATTTATCAAACATTCACTACGTGCAGACACATGCTGGGGGAAATGCTCAGTTTCCTGGTGTTACGGAGAAGGAAGCTGAAATCCAGGGAGATGAAGTGAAATTCCTGAGGTCCCACATCAGATGGCCTAGTGGGGATTTGAGGCTGATGACAGTCCAGCCCTCATTCTAGTCTCTCCTGGGAGAGTGGGTCAAATGACTCAGTGATGGAAGAAAATACAACCCCGCTCCCAGTTTCTTAAAGGGCTCGCATACACTAAGTAGATGGTAAGCACTTGTAAACAGAAGTAAAGACGTTTAATGGGACCAAATCATGCACATGATGCTCTCATCTGTGTCTGAGAGGATGATTCTGAGGATTTCTGACTTACAGGCATGCGTGTACGTGTGCCTTAATGGGTCACACCTGCCATTAGGGGCCCTGCAAAGTGCTAGGGTGGCAAATTCCTGAGTTTTTGTTTGTTTGCTTGTTCTGCTTTCTGTTCGTCTAATTAACTCTTACAGGGCAACTGTCTGTCAAGGGTGCAATTTCAGTAATTTGACTTTCTCTAAAGATACTTTAGCTTTTTTTTTTCTTTTTTTTTTTTTTTTTTTGATTACAAAGAAGGCACACTCCTTTTGCTCCATTAAATCTCTGAATTTAGGCAGGGTATTAAAAAAAACAACCCTCTAGGCTTCTCCACACCAGCGGGCTGTGACTTCTCTACATCTGCCTTTGTTTTCGGGCTCACGTCCCCAGAACCACTGCTTAGCCCAGTACTAGAGCACCAGGAAACACTTAGCTTTGAAAAGAGAAAGCGTCAATGGAGACTGAACTAACTGAAGGGCAGGAGGGATCAGGCCTCAGGCAGTGATCATCTGAAGCTGGACCTCTGCCTCGGTTACAGTGTGTCACTGAAGCTTTCACTATGTCCACTTCTAGAACATTTGGCTTCCTTCACCAAAACCAAGTCCCAGTGAGGATATAAAACCTGTCCTTTCAAGTTCAAAAGAGAATGCAGATAAATTGGACTTTGTAAACTAAATCTTGACTGTCTAGCCAATAAACTCTGTTTTATGATTCTTTTTAGAAACGACTGCAGCAGTAAATGCATCTTGTCACATGGTAGATGGCCAGCAAACCACAATTCAAACCCAGGTCAACTTGACTTTAAAACGGGAGCTCTCTCAATTTCCCCACAATGCCTAGCAGAGGCTGGGAAACAAAACAGGCAAAGGAATTGCTTTGAAGTCTTTTAGTCAAAGAGTACAGGGCTTGGGGGTGGAGACAAGGGTTCCCACCCTCATTTTGCCTGGGACTTGCCGAGTATTTTTGAACAAGTTGCTTTCTCTCCCCAGCCTCGGTTTTCTTATCCATAAAGCCAGGTGTGTGGATCAGTGAGGCCCCTTTCCAGGTCATGATTCTGTAAACTACAGGTATTTTCAGAGCCTTAGTTTAGTTGCTTAAGAAATGGGCTTAAAATTTTATTTGGAAAAAATAAAAATCTTTTATCATTCAAAGAATCCCAAGGAAAAGGTTGTAAAATTACGTCATTTGAAGTATAAAGTGTGGTTTGTTGCCACTGGAACCAACATAGGGATTCAATGCGATAAGAAAACCAGGTAAGGGAGGAAATATTTTTATGAGGCATTTTTAAGTTTCCATGAAATAATTACTTCAAAATCACCAATTTAAGCTTTCAAGCATCTTTCTGAGTGTGGCACGGTGTATATGAAAAAAAAAAAAAAAAAGAAAAAAGAAAGCCCATCAAAAAACCCCAAGCAAAAATCGATTGATTTAATAATTTCCTTCAAAGCCCAATTAATTACAAAACCTGCAGAGTGTTTCACTGGTAGGTCAGAAGACTGAGTTTGGAGTTAGGAGACCTGAGTTTAAGTTTTGGCTGACATTACAACCTCTCACTGTCCTGAACTATGAAAGGGACATAATAATCCTGTCTCTACAGATGTCCCAGGGAAGATCTAATAAACTGAAGAACTACTTTATATGAAGAACTGTTTCATTAGAACTAACTCCCTTTCAAAAAAATTCTTTCACGAGATACAGGAAATTGACAAGGGCATTCAGATTTGGAACTCTGTTTGAACTGCTTCTTAGCAAAAGTTGAAACACTGCTACAATTCAAAGGAATGGGAGGGGCGCCTTAGTAGCTCAGTCCATTGAGCATCTGACTCTTGATTTCGGCTACGGTCATGATCCCAGGGTCGTGGGATTGAGCCTGGAGTCTGCTTAAGATTCGCTTGCTCTCTCCCCTGCTGTCGCTCTCTCTCTCTAAAAGAAAAAGAAAATTAAATATACAATAAAATTCTCTAAGGCAGACGCAGCCTGAGAGCAAGCAAACAGAAAATCCAAACTGTCGTTCATTACCGCCAAAAAGTATCTTCTTTTTCAGCAGTAAAGAATGCAAAGGGAACATCCCAGCCTAAAGGTTGGGAAACAGTTCAGAACTTGGCCGTCCAGAACCATCTTCACTTCCTTTTTTTTTCTTTCCTCAGAATCCAAGTTGGCATGAAGTCTTGAGGGATGTGCTTTGCTTCTCAGACTACTGTACTTACGAATCATCTGGGGATCTTGTTAAAATGCAGATTCTGATTCAACAGATCTTTAAGTAGAATCTAGCCTGCATTTCTAACCATCTCTCAGGTGACCGCTCTGCTGCTGGTCCATGGACACCACCTTGAGTAGCAAAGCTATTGGCTTACTGGGAAAAAAAAAATGGTGGATGGTTGTTTTTGGAGACATGAAGACACGGGTTCGAATGCCATCTTTATCAGGTCTTAGCTGTGTGATCTTGGGTGAATAACTTTATTTGTATAGTGGGATTAGTATCTATTCTATATAAGTGATTGGAGGATCCTCTGAGATATTAATAAACAGACACAGTTCTTTTCAAATTAGTCTTTCCCTTGGCTCTCCTAAGCTCATTATCTTGTCCCCCATCACTCTTCTCTGATGATCCAGTTGGCTTATTTCTCTTTACTCTGAATCTTATTAAGTAGCTTGTGTGCACATGCACACACACCATACATTCTTTGAGGGCATGATCATATCTGATTTTATTTTAGTACAGAAATCAATAAAAAGCATTCTTAAAGTTAAATTTTGTTCATACAAAATTCTGAGTTGTACAGTAACACTATTGTTTCCTGCTGCATCACGTAGGGGCAGGGAGGCAAAGCTGTATTTTTTTTGGTGGTTACAAAAACATGCTTTGGGTCAGATCTGAGTGCCAGCTGCACTTCCTGCCTCACTCAGACTGACTTGCCTGGGGTCCGGTGTCTTCACCTGTAAAATAGGATTTCTGCCTTAAACTCAAGGGTTGTTGGGAGAATTAACTTGGTTAAGTTATGCAAAATGCTTACCTAATGTGATTGATTACAAAAATGACCCCATTTCCCCACGCCTCCCAGAATCCTTCCCATTTTCTAAGGCGACCCTGAAGCTCCTCCCATTGAAAGGCAGAGTCTACTTCTCCACCCTTTGAATCTGGGCTGGCCTCTTCACTGGCTTTCAAAGGGGACTGGAGGAGGCGGCTCCTGGGTGGCTCAGTCAGGAGCTTCTGACTCTGGCTCAGGTCAAGATTCTCAGGGTTCGGTTTGTGGGTTCAAGTCCCATGTCAGGCTCTGTGCTTATATGTGCAGAGCCTGCTCCGGAATCTCTCTCACTGACTCTCCCTCCCTCCCCGACTGTCTCTTAAAATAAATAAATAAACTTAAAAAAAAATAAAGGGGACTGGAGAAGTAACTAGGCCTCCTTTTATAATCATGCTGAGCCAACATGTGACCAAGCCCGATGACTCATTAGAGCTGTGCAGCCCAGCTACTCCCCGGTTGCTTTAGCTAATGGTCAGCCAATATTCAAGGGCAGGGTTGCCTTGGTGACCACACAGTAGCCATAAGGGAGCCTGGACAAGACCAGTGGATTCACCAGGTCCAAACTGCTGGTCCACAAAGTCATAAACTAAACAGTAGTCATTTTAAGCCATTACATTTTGGGGTGGCTTGTTCTGCAGCAATGGATAATTAATAGTCTACAGAAGTAATTTCTCCATATGTAATGGCTGGGGAAGAAGGTACTTAACAGAAGATGAATTTCCCATAGCACCAAAATTTGTACTTTTTGGCCAATAGTAGTAGTAGGAAGGTGACCAGGCTGGGAATTGGGATGTTCAGATTCTAGTCCCAGCAGCTTTTCCACTGGACAGCCATATGATCCGAGGCACATCATTTAACCTCTTTGAGCCTCAGTTTCCTCAACTGTAAATTAAGGTGCTTAGAACCAATAATTTTTAAGGTTTTTTTCTGGTTCTAAAAAGGTCTGAGGGTGCATTTTTCCAGAACGCCATATTTATTTCCTTGCTATGAGATAGTTCTGAACTCAATTTTTCTTGTCTTGTAGACTCAGAATGAAATCACAGACAACCTTGATGGTATCGGCTTTGCTGTTTACAGCAGTTGGTTGTGACATTTCACACTTATCGTAATAGCCTTGTGCTGAATCTGTGAGGTGGGCCTCCTTGCCGTGGACCAGGAAGCCACACGGCCAAGCTCGTTGGGAGTCTAAAGAGAAATAATGCCATGTACATTCTGGTGACAATCTAAGTATGTGGCTCTTAACAATTCTTCATGGGTGCAGGAAGACTTCTTTAATTCATTTCTCAGTTGCACTAGTCTGGAGGATGGATGCTGTTGGCTACCTGACCACCGAAGAAGGGGGATAATGCTTCAAAGCCATGAAGTACAGATCCAATCTTCGTCACACATAAATGACCCAAGGTATGTACTCAATTATCAAATGGAAGGAAGATTTAACACCCAAATCAGAAGAAATGTTAAAACTCTTGGGTGTAGAGGCCGACTATGGGCCTAAGAAACACGTGAATCACAAATACACCCAAATACATGTTGTATGACAAAGCTATGCATGTGGCAGAGGCCAAGGAGACCTCCTCCCAAGAACGGGGCTCCACCCGTGTACTGCTCGCACATGCTCAGACACCGTACTTCTGCAAATGCAACAGAGCCTCCTCTGCAGACACAGCGGCCAAATTAAAAAAAAAAAAAAAAAAGGCTGTTCTACTGTCCACTTCTACAACTGCCATGCAATCAAGTTAGGGTATTTGTCTGTTTGTTTACTTATTTTTGAGAGAGAGTGATCATGTGTGGGCTCTGCGCTGAGCACCGAGGGTCTGATCTGGGACTCGAACTCATAAACTGTGAAATCATGACCTGAACGGAAGTCAGACGCTTAACCCATTGAGCCAACCCAGCTGCCTCTCAAGTCAGTGTATTTTTATTCCCAGAAAGAGTTAAGCTAAATCAGAGTGCATACACTACAAGGGCAATAGTCTATTCTAACTTAGCCTTCAGATCTACATATACAAGTGTACACGAAGAAGCACTGGGTTGTGGAAAGTGTGAAATCTATTTGGCTCATTCTTTATCAAAACCTTTCTCTGTGATGGAAACACATGATGTGCAGCTGGAGAGTAGCAGTGGTCAGTAGGGAAAACACCGCAATGAAACACGGCTCACAGCTACCTGCCTGGAACAAATGCAGTTTGAAATGACATGGAAATGAACTTTAGAGACGAGTCATCCAGTATTTCTCTGACTTAATAGCCTAAATACCTTTGTCCTGCTACATATCTTTAGAATCAATTCACCTCTCACTCTTCTCGTGTGGATTTTTATAGCAGCTACCTTGCTGGTATCTTTCCCATTTCATTCTTCTTCTTATAGCCAGAGAGAACTTTCTAAAACACAGAGCTGCTTAAAATCCTTCAGTGGCTTCTCTGAAGGCTGTAAGATCCCCTAAGGCTAGGACTGTGTCCCAGGCACTTTGCTCAGTGTAGTGCCTGATATCTCTAGGTTTACAAGCGTGCTGTCTCCAAGGTCGAGGAAAGGTTTCATTTAATTTTAGAGAGCCACTTGTACACAGAATAGAATTTGCTGCTCACGGTAAAATTTGAGACATACCCCTTTTCTTATTTAAAAAGTTTTAACGTTTATTGTTGAGAGAGAGAGAGAGAGAGAGAGAGAGAGAGAGAGACAGAGCACGAGTGGGGGAGGGGCCACGAGCAAGGGAGACACAGAATCCAAAGCAGGCTCTAGGCTCTGAGCTGTCAGCACAGAGACTGTCTTGGGGCTTGAACTCACAAGCTGCAAGATCATGACCTGAGCTGAAGTTGGACCCTCAACTGACTGAGCTGCCCAGGTGCTCCTTCCTTTTGTCTTTTAATATTCACTGTAGCTCAGGATCATCCTTTCTAAGATGCTTGATGACACTGATTCCGTATTTTGAGGTTTTTTGTTTTGTTTTTGAGAGAGAGAGAAAGAGGGAGTACAAGCCTGGGAAGGGGAAGGAGAGGGGGAGAGAGAGAGAGAGAGAGAGAGAGAAGGAACCAACCCCAAGCTGGCTCCACACCCAGTGGGGAGCCTAATGGGGGGCTAGATCCCAGGATTCTGGGATCATGACCTGACTGGAACTCAAATCAAGAGTCAGACACTCAACTGAATAAGCCACCAGGTGTCCCTTCAGTTCTATTAAGTATCTACTTCAGGACACACATTCATCTGATGGCTATGTTGTGTTTGAGGATAGGGTCATTTTGATGATATATAGTCCTTCTGAAGATTCCAATTTCTGTGGGATCAGAATATCCTCAGGTGAAAAAGGTGAGCAGATAACAGATTTCACTGTCACGTTATTCTCTTAAAACACCACTCAGGTGGTAAACACGCTAAGAAAGGCTACACCTCGGTGACCCATCTGACCTGCAGATAGGTGAAGACTGAGATCTACCCTCCCCTAGCACAGGCTACCGCGTCTTCTGACTTGTCTAGATAGAAAGTCTACCTGCAAACCAGATAATGACAAAAAAGGGGGGTGGGGCAGGCAGCAGCTAGGTATTATTTAACGAAAATCCCCAAAGAGCCCAAGATTCAGGATTTTTGGAAACATTGTTAAACTAGGGGAATTTGCAAGTCCTGGTGAAGAAACCCAGGTACTGGGAGGTTGGTATTCAATTACTGTCTTTGGAAATGGGAGTCCATTCCAACTCGCTTCCAAGCACAGCGAGTGGGCTTTTGCACCAAAGGCAGGGCAGTTCCAGGAGCAAGGACAGCAGTACTCGCTCCGCCCTTGGGCCGGACTCAATTCTGGCCAGAACTCAGCTAGGTTGTGTTTCCAGGCTCAGAGAGATGGTAGGTGGGAAGTCAGGGGGATCATTCCAGCTTCAGGCTATGGAACATATTTAGTTGACATGCAAGTTTTTGTTTTTGTTATTTTTAAATGTTTATTTATTTTGAAAGGACGGGGTTGGAGAGAGAGAGGAAGAGAGAGAGAATCCCAAGCAGGCTCCACACTCAGCACAGAGCTGGATGCAGAGCTCAATCTCACAAGTGTGAGAGCATGACCTAAGCTGAAATCAAGAGTCTGACGCTTAACCCACTGAGCCACCCAGGTGCCCCTGTTCTAAATCCAGATATGCAAAAGCTCTTAGAACACAGCTAAATTGGTCATATTTATCTTTAGATGTCATTGGATATCGAAATCTTCAGAACCATTAAGGACCAGCCATGGGGCCAGATGCCACGAGACATGCACTCATCACATACTTGCTGAAGAGAAACAACAGTACCAGGATGGACACAGAGCGAGCAGAGAAGAGACATAAACCCAACCCCGCCTTCCCGTATTCATGTCTGCTCCGTTCCTGTTCTGTGATCAAGGCAGCTTCTTGTAACTGATTCTTTACACGTTAGGAAAATACAAATAACCCCAGAATTATACTGACCCTTTAGAGCTTCAAAACACTGTTTCAATGACCTGCCTTATGACTGCTAGGGTATTCTAGAGACACTGCTGTTTAGCCTCAGAACCTTTAACATGTCTCCTAAAAATAGTATTAACTGGAGGATTAGATGTGGGAATAAGTGGAATTTTGTGTGTGTGTGTGTGTGTGTGTGTGAGAGAGAGAGAGAGAGAGAGAGAGAGAATAAATAGAATTTATTGTGTTTAAAAGCGATCACTTTCCATTTCTTTCTAGTTCAACTCTCAAAGGTTTCTCATCTTTTCTACAGCAATTACCATAACAGCTTGGGTACAATCACTCAGGACTTTCCTAAGTCAGGGTGAGAAGCGACGTAATTCTCTCACAGTGACAGGCAGATAATTAAAACACCTTCTTTAATGATCTGAACCACCTCATGGAACACTGACTTCTTCCAAATCTACTGGGCAAAAGTCTATACCACAGTGGAAAATAAAATGTACTAAGTTACTGAGGAGAAAATAAAATGTACTAAGGAGAGTTTTTGTTTTGTTTTTAAGGTTAATTACAGTCCTGGAGGGACTGTAAAAAAAAAGTCCCACTGATTTTGAAATTTGTCTTCTATCACTGAAAACTTATTCCGTGGTGGTTTGTGAAAATCTCACCTCATCAGGGCTGCCAAGGTCAAGTGAGACCCAAGCCATCGCCCTGGGAGATGCCTGCCTAATTATTAAATATTCAGCAAACAGTTTGTGACCATTTAACAGTTTGCACCTGGCACGCTCTTACAGCGTGTGGCTTCCTAGAGCTGCACCCTCCCCGCTCCACCCCTTCTCACCGCCGCCCAGGGCGCCAGCACCCCAACCGGAGCAAATCCTGGGACCCAAGGACGTTTCAAAGAAACAGCGGCGGCCAACACCCCATTTCCGTTTTATTCGAAAACGCTCCGATGCTTAAAAATGGGGGAAGGGGACACTTAGAAATAAGGGGAAAATCGCTTGCAGTTTTTCCAACTCAAGTTCTCAGGCGCCGTAGAAAGTTCATTAATTAGGGATTTAAAAACAAAAGTGTTTCATACACCGCCGAGATGCCAAGCTTTCCAAACTGTCCTGGTCTTTAGTTTGGGGACTTTTTCAAGTCCCGCCGGCTCCCGCCCCCTCCCCCTCTCCCTCCCCCTCCCCGACCCCCGGGGCTGAATTTCGCCTCCCTCCCCGTGCCTTTGTTGAATTCTGTGACTTTTCCGAAGTAATCAAACTGAGACTTGCCTCACCCCATTTTTTTTTTTTTTTCCCACCCTGGCAGAAGGCAGTAAAGAAATAAAAACGACCTGCGAGAGAAGTCGGGGAAATAATGCCCCCAAGCCGAGGTCGGCAGGAGGCAAGCCCGCGGCGGGGCCCGACACGCGGGGCGGGGGACCATCCCTACCTGGGGCCGGGCGGCGGCGGCGGGGTCGGGGTCGGGGCGCCCATGGCTTCGCCGGCCTCGGGCGGCGGCGCCGGGAAACGCCAGAGGCTCAGCGCCGCCCGGAGCCCGCCGCGCTCGCAGCGGCCGCCCCGGCGCCGTCATTGGGCCGGCGCGTCACGTGGCGCGGCCGGCGGGCGAGCCTCCCCGGCACGCGTAACCCTTTACCTGCGCGCCCCGAACCGCGCGGGTCCCCGGCGGCTCGACCCCCCGACCCCCGGAGCCGGGCTGGCCCTCCCTCCCCGCGCGCGGAAGCAGCAAACCCGGGCGCTCGCGTCGACCCGGGCGCGTGCCCACCGCCTGCCGGTGCCGGGAAACGTCTCGGTGCCTACTTTTCTGTCGCGCTGGACAGAGAAGGGAGCCCCCTGTGAATCCGTACGTGCACGTAAGCGCACCCCCTGGAAAACAGACCTGTACCCCTCACCCCCGTGTTTTTGTGTGTTTGTTTCCTTCCCAGTTCTGGTTCATCCGCTGAGACCCGCTGTGTGCACTATCGCCTGCCTGCACCATCAGAGATGATGGGCTGGCACACAGCGCGGACGCTGCCACGACGTAACTCCCAGGGAAGCTGCACACACTCGCCTGCACCCTGGACACCAAAGTGGGAGTTCGGCGAGGCCACGCTTTCCCCCTTCCTTCTCTTTTCCCGGGCTCTTGGCACCGCGGCTGCAGCCCTGCGTGCACACCTGCTGAGCTCCACGCGGTACTCTGTTGCAGTGCGTGCACCTAACGTGGGTGGAGAGCTGGGGGCTCTTCCTTAAAATACTAACTACTTAGGTTTTGGAGATTCTTTTCACCTGTGCTCCCAAGTGGAGTTGGGTTTGACAGGAAAATGCGTTAAGCAACTGCGCCACCTAGCTCACCCTCCTCTCTTCTTCCAACCGTCCAGGGAGAGCCAGCATACAATAGGATGCTGGAGAAGCAGCGGGACGGAATACTATTTAAAGACGGACATGCTGTCCTTAGTTGTTAATGTGTCCACTGCAGTGATTTCTGCCCCATTTACACATATGTCAGGATTTGTGGGAGAAAGCTCATTTTTAAAAATCTTGCCAGTGGTCTAGTACCTACATGCTTTAAAATGGTAGATGTAGAGAGAAGTTCTATGCTCTTTTGCATTATTTTCTGATAAAACGCGTTGTCATAATAGAGGCCCCTCATGCCCAACGTCTAGTGGACGCTTTACTGTCCACAGAATATTGGTACATTTCTCAGTTAATTTGTTCTGACCAAAAAGCCATTGGTATTTATCTTCGGTTTCAGAGTGTGATTGGTTCCCAGACTAGCAGAATCAGCTTCATCTGGAGGAATCTAGTAAAAATGCAAATTTTGGGGCTCCACCCCAGACATACTGATTCTGAAATAGGTGGGGATAGGGAGGGTGAAGAAGTAACCTTTTTTTTTTTTTTTTTTAAACAAATCTTGTTTTAACAAATGATGGATGTTCTAGTTTGAGAACCACTGCACTGAGTGTGGTCAAGCAAGGGACTCAGGTACCTTCATCTATCAGGCTGGGATTCTATACAGTCAGAAGTGGTGGTATTATTGGTTGTCTTAATTCAGTGTTATATAATTTGTCCTATTGATACACTGAGACAAAGCCCTCCCATGTGCCTATACACGAGTCGTCTGTACTCCATGCAGATCGTGTAGAATGCCTCATGGAGGAGGCCTGAGGGGATCCGTGTGAAAAACACAGGCGAAAACCCTCTGGTTTCTTGATGTCTGTGGAAGTGAAATACCATGATTCAGTTAGTATTTTAGGTGTGTTCATGTTTCCACTGGCATAGAAATCCTTCCCAACTGATGAGTCGCGAAAGATAGAAAAACCAGGGGTGCCTGGCTGGCTCGGTCGGCTAAGTGTCCGACTGTGGCTCAGGTCATGATCTCATGGTTCATAGGCTGCGTCAGGCTCTGTATTGACAGCTCAGAGCTCAGCACAGAGCCTGGAGCCTGCTTCGGATTCTGTCTCTGTCTCTCTCTGCCCCTCCCCTGTTCACGCTCTGTCTCTCTCCCTCTCTCTCTCAAAAATAAAAACCATTCAAAAAATTTTAAAGAAAAAGAAGGAAAAACTGATTTGAGTGGATTTGTCAATATAGTTCTAAATTTGTCAGCATTGTTCTAAAAAAACCCCAGAATTTAAAAAAGTTTATGGTATTGGCTTACGTTATAACCCAGAACAGCACCATATTATGCATTTTAGACGTTTGGGAAAGAGGTCACGGTTGGATTCTTTCCCTTTAGCTCTGGTGTCTCCACTGGGTGGAGAGCACTTTTCCAGTTGCCTGCATGGATGTCTTCACTTTTGAACTCTCTAGGTCCACCTTTATTTTAGTATTTCCTTCATTTTCGTCTCCTAACATATTCATTTTACATCTGTAATTCTGTCCACCCAGTTTCAGTTGGAGCTGGAATTATGTGTGTTCTCCGTTGTCTGTCACATAGCTCTGTCAGTTAAGCCCTGAAATCATGCCTCCTCTTAGCGTCCTCACTGCTGCTGTCTTAAGATCGAGATCTTCTCCTTTCTGCCAGATTATTGCAGTAGTTTCTTTACTGGTCCCCAGTTTCTGGTCTCTTCCATCTCTGATACACCTGACATCGTACTGCCTGAGTCATTCTAAAATACCATTTCATCCAGGCCTATCCCTGTCTCAGAACCTTTTCCACAATTCCCTATGAGCTACAGAATAAAGTTCAATTTCGTGGATGTATGTTTTTATTTAAATAAGCTCTGTGCCCAACATGGGGCTTGAACTCCCAACCCCAAGATTAAGAGTTGCATGCCCTACCCAATGAGCCAGCCAGGCACCTCCAGAGTAAAGTTTAAAAAGCCAACATAGCATCTGAAGTCACCCACGGTATATGTTGACTCTTCCTGTCTTCCTTTTTTTGCTCACGCAGATTCCCTCCCCTGAAATGTCTTTTCGACATTCTGACAGCTAAGTCCTGTTTATCCTTCAAGCCTCCACTGTCACCTCCTCTCAGCCATCCTTTTTGAATCCCAGTTCAAGTTCATTGCTCCTCTGCAGTGTGTTCTCAACACCTGCCATTCACTTTATCACAGTCTGTCTTACATCTAATTTAGTTGTGTCTCCTTTAGATTGTAGGATTCTGGAGGGCAGGGGTTGTGCAGGACTCATTTTCAAATCATCCTGGGGCATAAGCATAATGTCTTGGACAAAGCGAACACACAATATTTGTTGTGTCCTTGACCCTGGGAAAGAAGATGCTTCAGTTTGTTGAACAGCAAACTGCATGTATATGAAATGCTTTTATGAAAACAACAATAGCCAACTCCTGTACATTTTCTCAAAACTGAAAGAACAGGTGTAATCTTCAACCTAAAGGATTTAGATCAGGATCCAAGAAGGAATTCCCACCATGGGTAGTGGAATTAGGGAGAGTTTTTGAAGGGGGCAATTTTTTTTAATGTTTATTTATTTTGAGAGAGAGAGAGAGACCACAAGCAGGGGAGAGGCAGAGAGAGGGGAAGAGAGAGAATCCCAAGTGGGCTCCCTGCTCCGCACAGAGCCTGACATGGGGCTCGATCTCACAAACCACAAGACCACCACCTGAGCAGAAATCAAGAGTGGGATGCTTAACTGACTGAGCCACCCAGGTGCCCCTCGAGGCGGCTAAATTCTAAACAGAAATGTCTAAGCTACATGAAGATGAAACCCAATAGGTAATTTCTTCAATTTTTTCCCTAATGCCTTGATTTTAAGTTTCTCTAAGAATAATTGTTTCATGAAACTAGACACAGAGTTTCATCTGATTATTCCCTACTTATCATCACTTAAGCTCATCATTGCTAACTTGTTTAAAAAATTTTTGTGTGTGTCTGTGTGTGTGCGAGAGGGGATTCTCAGTTCCAAGAGGCAAGAAACAGAAAAAGGTGCATTTGGGAAGGCTCCCCCTTGGTCCCACCCTCTCACCTGGAGGCAGTTTATGAGTGGGACAACTCCTTAGTTATCCTTCTTCCCACCTCCGCCCCAGGCCCCAGGAGGAAGCACACTGTCCTTGCACTTGCCCATAGAATCTTTTTGTTTTTCTGTTAAGACTGTGAAATCTTAGAAGGCACAGGCTACTTTACTAATCTTTGCAAAATGCCATGACCAAATAACTATTTGCTGAATGAGTACATCAACAATTGTGGTATACCTGAAAGTCCTGGGAGTTTTCAGAAACTTCCAGTGACCTTCAGAGCCTAGCCTGGTCTCTAATCTGCAAGTCAGAAAATATGTTATAGGTCATAATCCGTAAGTGTCTACTGGATACTCAATGCTATACTTTGTGTGCTTTGGAAAAGTAAACATGGATGTTATATTGACATCCTATTCAGCTATTCCCCCTGGATCTCTGTTTCTAGGTTTTTACATCGGTGAATTTAGAATAGTAACTCTACCTACATCATAAGGCCATTGTGGAGATGGCTTAGTACATACCGAGCTCCAAAAATAGCATCTGGTATACAGTAACCATGAAAAATTACTACTGGGGGCGCCTGGGTGGCTCAGTCGGTTAAGCGTCTGACTTTGGCTCAGGTCATGATCTCGCGGGTCGTGAGTTCGAGCCCCAAGTCGGGCTCAGAGTCGAGCCCCAAGTCTGTGCTGACAGCTCAGAGCCTGGAGCCTGCTTCAGATTCTGTGTCTCCCTCTCTCTCTCTGCCCCTCCCCCACCTGCGCTCTCTCTCTTGCTCTCTCACTCTCATAAATAAATAAACATAAAAAAAAAGTTTAAAAAAATTATTGACAATCTCTACCCTTGCCAAAGTTGGGGAAGAAAAACTCCACACAAATCTAAGTAGTTTATCTTTTTATTCATACAAACAATACATACACAAGACTGTACATTGTTTGAAGACCGCAGTAATTTTCTAGTGTAACAACTCTGTAATAAAATTTAACTAAATGTAACATTTATGAAAATATAAATCTCTGATTGGGTAATTCTTCCCAACAATACAAAGTTTACATAAAAACATTCAATATGAGCTATCAGTTGCAAACAAGGTAGGAAAATCATTCAAGTCACTTGTTAAACTCTATTGGCTGTTACATAGAATATTCACACACTACATTTAATCCATCTAGGCATTTAATTCTTAGAAATGTGTGGCATGGTGGTCCAACTGATCATGACAGGAATAGGAATGTGTTGCCTCAGAAGGCAATTGACTCATCATATAATCAACTTCAGGTGATTTCTACGTGGACTGGGCCTTCTCTGGGCTACCCCCTTTCTGGCTGCTAGCTAGACCGGGAGGAATATACTGAAAAAAAAGTCTTTCACCACGGAGTAGGGTGTTTATATCTGAATCCCATCTCTGTATGCTTATGTGTCAAACTGCTTTCCAAAGTGAAATGCAATGAGCTTGGATTCCCTGTGGATCAGATCACTGCTTCTCCCACTAGCAAAAACAGTCAAGACGTCCCTACCTTTTTTTCTCACACTGGTCCTCACCATTCCTTATATAACTACTAGAGCAGAAGCGATCACTACCTTTGTTTTGCCGTTTACAAAAACAGTATAGCAGAGAGGCTAAAGATCTGTCTAGGCATACGCGGCGAGTTCCTGGTAGAGCTGGGCTGACAGCGCGTCGTTTCCTTGGCCATTATCCTGCTGACACGCGTCACTGCTGTCACTTCCGAGCCAAACCAGACCCCCGCTACTGACAGACACCCTTCGCACAGTCGTCCGAGGACATGCCACGTGGAGGATATGGAAGGAAGAAAATCACTTTCCCTCTTTGGAGATGTGATTATTTTCTTTTAAATAAGTGAAGTCGTGTTTAAAAAGTATTTGATACCATTTCACAGCTTCTGCTTTGAATGGGAGCGATTATAAAAGAGCCCCAAAGAGCCCTTGAGCAGAAAAAGGCTGACAGAGGGAGAAGCATACATAGAGTGTGGGGAAGTAAGAAAGTGATTACAAACAGGGACAATCAGGAACTTTTGGACACCCTTAAGATTTATGGAATATTTTAGCACAAAGACAGGCATATTCAGTTGTCCCCGAGTATTTGGTCATCTATCTGCGTTTTACACAGGAAAGAGGAGGAGTAAGAATAAGGCAAATGTCATCAGTGTTTCATAAGACGGCGTGTCGAGAAAGCTTTCTTTCTGGTAGGATTTACTGCAGGGATTTAGGAACTAGTGTATGCTTCCATAGAACTAACCGAGCAGCACAGGCTTGTGTTAGTACAAGGATGGAAATGAACAGATGTCTTGACCCAATCTGTGATGCCCTCTCTGTAATTCCTCTTTACATCTGGCACAAATAGGTATTCCAAAAAGACACGAGAAGATGGCGCGTCCTTATTCAATGTGTTCTCTTGCAGCCCAGGAAGTCGTTTAAAAATCGTTATGTTCCGTGACAGGGAAGCCCTTGCGTGCAACTGTCCGAGCTGTGTCTTAACGAAGACCGACTCTGCGTGTTCGGTAGCCCTAGGATAGTGGTTAACTTAGTGCTCGTGCTCAGTACAATTTGTGGCCCCACGTTTCACGGCCTTTCCCTTGGGACGCTGGGAGTACACTGGGGGCGTTTTGTTACGTTATTTTGCACCTCTGACTCCCATCCGCAGACTGGGTTTACACAGTTGTCAGGCTGGTAAAATGTAAGGAGAGATTAAGGCTCTGTTTACTTACGGCCACACAATCGTTGACGTTCACAGCTCCCAACGATTTCTGTAGAACGAACCCCAGTCCGAGCAGTCTGTTTATAGTTCTAGCCTCTGTCATCTGAACCCGTGGTGTGGGTTCTGCGGCTGCTTCCCACACAGCCGATTTAAAAAATATTCCCCTGACTTTCAGTTGATGTAGCCGATTAAACACCATTTTGAGACATTCTCGGTCAAGACTTCATTCCCGGATTAATTTTGACACCCCCCCCCCCCAAAAAAAAGAGCAAACTCCAAACCAGTTCCACATTTCTGTGCCTTTGTCAAGCACGTCAACACCGGAACTTCAGTATCTGTCCCGTCTTTCAAGAAATGAGTAGTTTATCATTTGGGATACAGAAGATACTTTTTCCCCCCTTTTGTATGTGTATCGTTCATGTCTGCTGAGCAGGAAAAGCGTTGTGTCAGTTGTCGGGGGCATAGCTGTGGCCCCTGGATTCCAGGGCGGAGCACCCGCGGTCACAGCAGGGATTGTGTTTCTTGGAGGGTGTCGCCTCATTGGGCTCAGTGGAGTCGCTCACCGTGATGGGACTGTCTCTGGCAAAGACCTCAGTAGACTCTCTCCATAAGCAATCCACAGACACTTTGAAACAGTAACTGCTACACTTCGGCCGGGAGGCCTGTGTCGCGTTGTTGAAAATCTGCCTGCTATTTGACGTGGCGATCTTGATTTTCAGTGCAGCATCCACACGGTCGACCACTGTGTATATCCCTATACTGCCATCATCAAAACCCACTATGATGTTCAGGTGCCTCTGTGAGAGGGCAAGAAAAGTTGGCGTTTTGTAAAGGGAACAAGCACCGATAATTTTGCCGTCAGCCAGTCTCATTACAATCAAACTGGATATCACGCCGTTCTCGTCCTCTTCCTCCCCGTTTCGGAAACAAATGTATACCAGGTAGCGACCATCTCGAGACAGCCTTTGCCGCCAGATGACCCCAGAGGCGTGAACCACCCGTAACTTACCGCTGTGTAAATCCAGTACGTTGATATTGTCGTCTCCCCTGGATATAATGCCTAGCTTTCCGTTGGGAGAAATTTCGAAATCCTCCAGATTTTTCAAGAAGTTGTTGGGAAGCTGCACACGGCGACAGATCACCTCATCGGTCAGACTCCAGATATTCACGGTCTCGGCCGATGTGATAAACACAATGATGTCAGGACAGTCAGGGATCAATTTAAAACTTACAATGGTCGTGCCGTCTTCACAACAAAATTTCTTGGTGATGCTTCCGGTCCAGAGACTGACCGCCAGCACTTTGCTTTTGGTCATTCCCACCACGAAGGTATTCGCTGAGGTGATAAAGGCATTCTGCAAAGTGGTCAAAATGTTGCAGACCCTGTGGCCTGTGGCCAGTCTCCAAACCCTGGAGGCATTTTCCTCACACAGAGAGACCACAAACTGGTCATTGTGTGTAATTAGCAGCTGAGATATTCTCTGCCCGTTAATTCGGAAGAGGTTTTCGCCACTGCTGGTGTGCCAGACATACTGGCTGCTTTTGTCATCTGAGGTCACCATTACATCTCCAGAGGATGTCAACACGCAGTGTTCGACTATTCCTTCATGCTTAAACACTGCTTCAAGGAACCCACTGCTGAAATTCCACTTATGGACACAATCAGAGCCATCGAGGGAATAAATGATTTCCCCTCTAGCAGGTAACACCAGGCTTTGGATGGGCTTCCCAGTCTTATCTATGTTGGACATAGCCGTGATTATATCTATATCCCAGATGGAAAGAACACCACTGGTTGATAAAGATAGCAGCATGTTGTGGTGACTAGATTTCACCAACTTGACAATGGTCCCTGAGATTTCCTGTAAGCTTGCCATACATTGTCCCGTGTCCCGCCTCCAAAAAAACACAGCTGAGGTATTTTCCATGGTCGCGATGATGCAGTCTCCATTCTTGGACAGCACAGCAGATATAAAGCGTTCATTGTGCTTAGCTCTGAACTTTTCAGCCACCTTCCACATGCCAGTATCTAAGAGCTCGATGCTGAGGGCTTTACAGATCAGAATTGCGTTTTGGTCCTCTGAAAGTTCTATGCTGACCACCTCGCTGTCTTCTCTTCTGCAGTCAAAGTCGTCAGTCAGCTGGGGACTGGAAATGTCCTCAGTATTCCAAACAGAAAGGCTTCCCTCACTATCCACCATTACCATTTCTTGAGCCGTGTCCAAGATAAGAAGAAACTTCACAAACCCACCGGAAAATTCAGATGTCACTGTACATAACTTTTCTCCACTCCCTAAATGAAATATGGTAGTGGTGTTCAGGTACTGTCCACAGAAAGCATACATGCCATCCAGAGAGCACTGGACACAGGTCACTTCGTACCAGCAGTGGAACTGGTAAAGGGGCCATCCGTAGAGCAGATCGATGACAGTGACATCTTTGCTGGCTTCAAGCCACGCAAGGGCGTGGTTCACCGACAGGGTAAATCCATTGATGTAGGTGGAGCCGCTTCCGTGCTTGGTCCCTTTGATTTCCACTTCAGACAGAAGACAAGAATTCACATTGTCATAAACCAACAAGGTGTTATTTGTCGTAGCCACCACAAGATACTTCTCGTCACTGGTGAGTTTCATGCCCAGGATGACAGACTGGGCTGTGGTGATTTGCCTGAGCAGCTGACGAGTTTCCACATCCCACGTGCTGATGGAACCATTTTCTAAAGCTGCAAGGACAGTACTCGGGTTACAGGTGGGCAGAATCTCGGTGACATGCAGGTGACTAGATGACAAAGGAAGACGCTCCGGGCTATATGTCACGTCCATGGATGAATGTAACGGCACAATGGAGCAATATTTGGGCCCGTCTTTGTCACATTCTAAAAGGAGGTGTCTAAGTTTGGGCAGGGAACTCACGACAGGCAGCAGTCTTTGCTGAAGCTCTGCTGAAAGGGAGCCCGGAAATGCAGTGACCTTGTTTTTGATGCCACGGAGAGTGCTCGCCAGGAACTTCAGCTCCTTCTCTTGAGAGTAGGTGTAAGCCAGCTCGATGTCTGAAAGCACTTTGTCGAACTGGCCGATTTTGATCATGGTGTAAAGCCAGCTGAAGTTCATGATGATTCCGTAAAGCAGGTCTTCGGTTTTTCCACACCTTGTCAGGTGGTGCAAGAGCTCAGACATTTTCCGATGATTGACGAAAAAGATGTCCGGCTCCAGGGGATTACACTGGAAAACCCAGGGCTGGTCTGGAGCCTGTCTGTCAAAGGAGGCCTGTTCCATGAAGTGCTTTTCTTCCTCCAGCAGGCTTCTGCTCTCCAAGTCAAGGCAGCCATTCAAGTAGGGGTCTTCGAGGCAGAAAGCTTTCCTCCTGCCCCCTGACCAGACTCCCAGGAAGTAGTCTGCCAGGATGGTGTGCATTTCACGCAGGTCACTGTCGTCCTGCAGATACAACTTCTGGGCTATGAGCTGCAGGTGTCTGTTGGCCCAGACCAGGAGTGTGACGTTCTTCACGTGTCTTTCTATCAAGTATCCGCTGAGACCCTCCTTGAGCCTCGCGATGTACAGATAAGGTACTCTCAGGGGATTGCTGGGCCTAGCGTTCTCATTGAGCTCATTCATGACACTGTTGTCTAGGGCCAACACATCCTCCAGTTCCATTTCACTCAAACCCATTTTGGCCATGGTGATGTAACCAAGAGCCCTAGAGACCAGTTTCTGACCACACTTCTTTTCCAAGGACCAGAATAGCTGCTCAATACTTTCATGAACGGTGACACAGAGGGAGGACTCATCGACGTCTTTATGCGATCTCCAATGCCTCACCTCCCTGAAGGTCAGGTTCACAAACATGGGCAGCGTGCACTTGGAGAATGCGTTGTTCACATAAATCTGCTGGCCTGATGTGACCTTCCTTTTGACCCGCAGCAGCTGGTGTTTGAGGACCTGGCTGCACATCTTCCTGTCCCGGGGAATCAGCTCGATGTAGTTGGCTTCTTCGTGGATAAGGCACCTCAGTTTCTGTAAGATTCCATGTCTATTGGGCAGTGTGGACAGGACTATTCGAACAAAGCGGGGAAGGTGAGCTGGGAGCCACCAAAGCTTCCTGGCCTCATCGCCCTCTGAGAGCTGCTCTAGGGCATCGAATATTATTACTAGAGGTCTCTGCAATGAAGACTCATTCAAAAGGTTTATAAATAAGTCACGAAGGTCATGGATTTTCTTAGGATAGCTTTGAACCAGACACCGGTAGTTAACTGCCAATTGTTCACAAACGCTTAGAAGGAGAGTCTTAAGGTCAGTACTCATGTCTGTGGTTCCTAGAAATCTCACGACGACTACTGGGTCAGATTCTGGTCCTGTGTCTTCATGTAGCCAGCCATAAGCCTAAAACGTAAAGGTAGTGTTTAGAATGGTAATATATATTCACATATATGTACACGTATAACACGTACAACAGCATTTCCTCTCTCCAGAGGTCAGACTGCTGGTAACCCTGACCATGCAGAGAGTGGCTTAGAACCAGGAAACCTTCTGAGAAGATCAAAGAGCTGTCACAAAGCTCATGCACTAAAATCTATAGGTGAGACCCTCAGGATCACTGTACTGAAGGTAATAAAATAGTGATAAAAGTATTATTCAATCACAAGGCAGCACTTAGCTTGTATTGTAAAAGTAACAAAGTATTTCACAAACAAAATCTGCATATCCAGTATGGTCAGTTTTTTCATCACTGAATCCTATTTCCTGGAATGGTTGTTGGCACACAGTAGGTGCTTAGTATTTGTTCAATGAATAGATTAAGTAGTGATTTACACATTATATTGCATCGGATATTTTCATTAATTGAGATCACATATGGCTGATCAAATTCCTAGTTAATTAGAATGCAGTAAAAATAATAAGATACTGAATATAATCTTACATGATTCAGAGATAGAGGGTCATCTTTATGATTATTTATCACTGTCATAAAAATCTATATAGGGGCGCCTGGGTGGCTCAGTCAGTTGGGCGGCCGGCTTCAGCTCAGGTCATGATCTCGCAGTCTGTGGGTTTGAGCCCCGCGTCAGGCTCTGTGCTGGCAGCTCAGAGCCTGGAGCCTGCTTCCGATTCTGTGTCTCCCTCCCTCTCTGCCCCTCCCTTGCTTGCTCTCTGTCTCTTTCTCAAATAATAAACATTAAATCTATATAATGCTGGCTAAAATTTTGTTAAATTTTGCATTTTTATAACAGCTTACCATATATAAACGGTCAGTTATCAGCCCTAGCATTATGTCTCTGTAGGATAGATGGATTATAGTATCATTTTACAGCAGAGTAAACTGAGGCGCAGACTGTAGAAATGACTTGCTCAGAGTTAAATGGTTACCAAGAGACAAAGCTGGAGTTATTTATTTTTTTCTCTTGAAATTGTAGAGTTAAGGAGATAACATACATAAGGGGGCTGCTA
Source organism: Leopardus geoffroyi (assembly GCF_018350155.1). Classification (NCBI taxonomy): domain Eukaryota; kingdom Metazoa; phylum Chordata; class Mammalia; order Carnivora; family Felidae; genus Leopardus; species Leopardus geoffroyi. Next base: position 174,370,480 of record NC_059327.1, read on the forward strand.
AGTTTAGTATTTCTCTGTCTGGAAAGGCAAAGACAAGAAGGGATATGATCAAAGTGTAAAACAGATTCCAAAGTCTATTTTTAGGGAAATAATGTCTTTTAGTAACCCTTGGAATTTACAAAGGATACTCCTTAGGAAACATATTTTATAAATGAGTAAGTAAGTTTATGAAACTTGGTTCCTCAAGATATATAGTTCAAGGCACCTGGGTGGTTCAGTCAGTTAAGCGTCCGACTTCAGCTCCAGGTCATGATCTCATGAGTTTGAGCCCCACACCCAGCTCTGTGGGTTGTGCAGTGATAGTGTGGAGCCTGCTTGGGATTCTCTCCCTCTCCCTCTCTCTCTGCCCCTCCCCTACTTGCTCTCTCTTTCTCTGTCTCAAAAATAAATAAATAAATTTAGGGGGGAAAAAAAGATCTAGTTCAGGTTAAGGTATGAGTAAGTTTGGAAAAAAGTATGGATGCAGTTTCAGCATGAGCTATTCAGGAAAAGAAGCAGTTTATTGTTTAGCCCCAACCTTTGAGGTTGATATGGAGGAAGATAATCCTGCCGTCCTACTACAACTGTCCTTCAGTGGCAAATCAGAGAACGTGGTATTTTGTCCCTCCGTGGATTGCTTATGATGATTATGTGCATTGTCCTCTCTCCTGCTAGTCATGCATTGTTGAGAGTATGATATCTGTAGAGAGTGCCTCTCTGATCATGAGCTTGTGTCCATGGAAATGTTAGGCATGTAGGAGATAATCTCAAGATAAACACAAGATGTCTGTCTGCATCCTGACAAGGGACATGAAGTCACAAATAGAGCACAGGTTGTCATTGGCGGGGCAGACATTCCCCAGGAGAGAGGCGAGTGGAGCAGAGGCAGTGGACGTAGAAACAGGTAAGGCTTCTTGTGCCAGGGTCCTGGACTGTGAGTAGACACACTGGTGGCTGAACAAAACGTCCAGAAGAATGAGAGCTCAGAAAACCATTTCTGAGCACCTGGGTGGTGCAGTTGGTTTAGTGTCCAACTTTGGCTCAGGTCATGGTCTTGTGGTTCGTGGGTTCAAGTCTTGCATCGTGCTCTGTGCTGACAGCTCAGACCCTGGAGCCTGCTTTGGATTCTGTGTCTCCTCTCTTTCTGCCCCTCCCCTACTTGCTCTCTCTCTCTCTCTCTCTCAAAAATAAATAAACATTAAAAACAAAACAAGACATTTCTCAAGTTGACCAACTCAACTGTCACCACACTCTGCCCCTGGGGGGACTGTTTATCTCTACAGGCGCATCAGCACATGCTTCACAGTTCTTTACCTCCTGGGCTACAGCACGCACAGTTGCATCCCATGCACATTTAATATAGTCGAGTCCAACAACATTTGTCCCTTCAACCACCTCACCCTTCCCTCTTCCAGAGTAAGAGCCCTCAAGTGAACGTGAAATGGTGTACATGGTTGTTTTCTCCTTGGATTTCAGCTCCTATGTGCTCCTTGTAGCATTGCTGTCTTGCTTGCTTAGAACAACTCTAAAGTTTGAAGGTTCACATACAAATTAGTATTCAAACATACATGCACACAAAACTTACTTTGACACAGCATGGGTCTTAAATGCAAGCCTGCCACTGCTTTCGGTGTTCAATTAGAAAAGAGCTATGTCATTTAACACTAGAGGAAAAACCAGCAGCTGGGCTTGGCATATTAAGAAATGGCAAATTAACTTTCCTAAGTGCTTTTAAAAAAAATGTTCATTTATTTTGAGAGAGATTGAGAGGGAGGGTGTGTGCGGATGAGCTGGGAGAGGGAGAAAGAGAACCCTTAGCAGGTGCCACGCTGTGAGCGGGAGCCTGACTCAGGGCTCGATCTCATCTGAGATCATGTCCTGAGACCAAGTCAAAAGTTGGACACTTAAACCACTGAGCCTCCCAGGCGCTCCTCCTGAGGACTTTTTAAGAGTAAGCTCATGCACCTGATTTTTGCCAGCGTGCTTACTCAGGAACCTAATCTCGATATAAGTTGGAACACAACTGTCCCCGCTCTTGTCCTCAAGATGACCTGCCTGAGATTGTGTAGCATGTGACAGATGACAAGGGTGTTTTGTGAAGGTGAAGGAAGCTGTGTTCTCGGGAGAGTAACCACAGGAACGACAGTATAGGGATGCTGAAGTAATGCCAGGATAACGTAGACCATCAGGCTTGGAGAGCAAGTGCACAGGAGCTCAAAATGGAACTAGTTTCGTCCAGTTTAGACTGACATGCCAAGACAATAGACACCGCATTCCAGAGTGAGCTTCCAGACCATCATGCAAGATTTGTAAGGGACTTGTGAAAACCAGTTTTGCTGCCTTTAGTGGACTACTCACCTTCAGCCTAAAGAGGCGTTTCAAGAGGCCAAGAAAAACAGTGGAGGTTAGGGTGCTGGGGGGCATATCTATGACCACTCACTCCCAAAGGGGAGGGCTGAGAGATGTCCCCGCTTCTCGCCCAGGGAAAGGGGCAGTGATGAACCACTTATGGGGTGTCCCCCAGAGCTGAGGAGACAGATGTCATCAGACGCCTGAGAAATATGGAGGTTGACCGACAAGACTGGCTAGCTGCTGGGATGGAGGAGTGATGGAGAGCTGCTGTATTGCAACTAGAGTTTCACAGGCGAAAAGTACCTGCGTGTCCCCCATGGGTCAGATATGGGCCACTGGCAAGACTGAGCTGACAGAGGTTTTGTTTGGTTCTGTTTGCCCCAGGTCTTGTCCAAGGGAGCTTACTGGGCCATGGACCTTGGCAGAAAGGTATTAGAAGTGTGGCTGCATGTCCAGGAGCCATGGAAGTGACCAGCTGGAAAAAAAATGCATCATCCTGTGTTTAGGGAACTGTAGGTAAGATGCTCAGCGAGTACAGGTCAAGGGATGTGGGAGGGAAAGGACATCCAGGAAACTAGAAGAAGGCCTCAGAAGAAATAGGAGGCAGCTTTGTAAGCACCTGCCAAGACTAGAGAGGGTGGACCCCGATATTCAGAACAGTACTGGTCACGTAAGAACTTTCTGGCCACCTTACCTTTCTTATATCCCTGAAGCCACAACCCTATAGGAGTCACAGCCCTACAAGGGTCTAGTGCTTGAGGTTAGGGATGGAGGGGAAGAAGTACTATGTGGTGAAAGAAGGAGGAGACGATCACATCCCCACTTCCCACAGCAGGTGCCATGCTTACAGTGAGCCCCAGCTGCGGGAGAGAAATATAAACTCAAGTTTTAATTATCACCTTAGACTGGACATATTTAATTTCTGGACTGAGAATGACTCAGTGTCCAGAGTGACTGGAGGGCTTGTCTGTGGTGATAGAGCTGAGAGGAGCTGTGATATCTGCCCTGGTTTCCATCCAAATGGGAATGAGCCCCACAACATGAGTTTGACCAAAGAGAGAAAAAAATGAAGCTGTTGTCTAACTGCACCCGATGTGCCTTATTCTTTCACTCTGACTGTTACACCAGCATAAGAGAGACACTGAAGTATCCATTCCACAAAGACGAATAAAAATTCACAGAAAATGGAAATGACCGTGATCAACTTATCTTCTCTGCAAAGTAAAAGATTGTTACAAACAAGCAGGTGAAAGAATAGGCTTTTACCTTCTTTGCCACCTCAGCCAGCAGGAGGGTCTTCCCGGTACATGGTCCGCCGTATATGACGAGAGGGTTGATGTGCCCAGTTTTGCTCGGAAGAACATATTTATGCACTATGTTGAGAGACTCACATTTGTACTCATAGAAGGAGGCGTATGTCTTACATAATGACGAATGCTGGAGGATTTCATCGTAGAGCGTGTCAGTTTCGGTGTCAAAATTCTGTTGAACGGTTGCCTGAATTATATCGATCATGTCCTCATAAAATTGCTTACCGAGTCCTTCTATGTAATGATTTTCTATTTCTTGGGAATATCCCAGTTTCATGTCGCAATGAGTAACCGATGTGTACACTCTCAGATTAGATGACGCAACAATGGTAGGAATAAATTCATCCCTGAGTTTTATCAGCTTCTCTTGGGCTTCTGCATCCCGCATAATCCTTGGTTCTGCTCCAGTTATATCCATGTACTTTCCCATCTCTGGGATTTTCACAAAACGTTCAATGTTAGCAATTTTCCGAATGTAGCAGACACACTTCTTTAGGAATGCTGGAGTTTGCTTTCCTAGAGCAAAGTCAAACTCGTCCTCTATCGCTGAAAGAAAACATGGCACGGGGTTTATTGTCTAGAGCAAAGGAGCGGTGGGCCTGCATCCCCAGTACTTATCTCTCTAGTTGCTGGGGGAGACTATTTAGCTTGCAGTGTGGAGCAGAGTTGTCTGTAGATTACTCTCCTGACTCCTTAATTTCCTATCTGCCTTTTCCTAAACAGCTGGGAACCTAGGGGTGCCTGGATGGCTCTGTCGGTTAAGCGTCTGACTTCAGCTCAGGCCATGGTCTCACAGTCTGAGAGTTCAAGCCCTGCATCGGGCTCTGCGCTGGCAGTGTGGAGCCTGCTTCAGCTCCTTTCTCTCCCTCTCTTTGCCCCTCCCCCTTGTGCGCACACACACGTGCATGTGCTCTCTCTCTCTCTCTCTCTCTCTCAAAAAATAAGTAAATAAATAAACCTGGGGAAAAAAAACCAAACCAGCCAGGAAACCGGGACACTGTGGGTTTGGCTTAAAGTTATTTAATTGCCTTCCCAGAGAAGTTGAACATAAGCATGAAAAAGAAAGGGTACCAAGTTTATGGTTGATTCTTTTAAGTTCCTGTTCAGCTTCTCTGACCTCAGGGGTTCTAATAGCGAAGAGCAGGGACATGTGGAGCCAGGCAGGAATGAGGAAGAGGCCAAATGACACATCCAGTTTCCTTTTTGCTTGTCAGTGTCTCCTTTACAATGTGGCTTCACCATTGTGTTTGGGGTGCATTGTACCCCAGACAGGTATGTGTAAATACTAGTATAAGAGCATGTTCAGCATATAATCATGTTCTGATTATGGATCAATATGAATTACCCATATCACTGTAGATTCCATTATATCCATTGGAGCAGGTACAGAAAAGGGACTTAGTGTGTACATTTATTTATTTGAAAATAAACCGGGTTATGGCTTACAATACGCTTACAAGTAAATACACATTATAAATCACTGAGGCCCCATAGCAACATTTAAAACTGGAGCATTAGTAACAAAAACATCCCTTGTGCATGATTTTTAGGGAGGAAAATAAAAAGAAATGAAATAATTAAACCAATGGCAATGAACTTTGAGGCAAGTAATCTTTTAAAACTGGCTCCCTCCCCACCCTCCTCTGCTTTCCTTCATCCAGTTGGTCTTAACTGAGTGTCTACTATGTGCCAGGTGTGCTGCGAGCTGCTCAGGATACAGTGCTGAGAGAAAACAGACAATGCTGAGAGAAAAAGCCATTATGGCGTTTACAGTCTAGTAGAGGTTGGTGGACTTGAATCATTGAATCCCACAAAGAAATGTTTTATGACTTTTTTAGTCTTGTGAAGGAGAATAATATGGTACAATAAGAGCAAACCATTAGGGGGCTACCCTACTTAGAGAATCAGGGAAGCCTTCCTTAAGGAGGTGACTACTAGGCTATGATCTGATGGAAGAATTGGGGTTTGGGGTGGGCCATGAATATGCAGGGTGCGGGTGGCCAGAAACTGAAAATATTCTGGGACGCCTTGGTGGCTCAGTTGATTAAGCATCTGACTTTGGCTCAGGTCATGATCTCTCACAGTTCATGAGTTTGAGCCCTGCATCAGGCTCTGCACTGACAGTGTGGAGACTGCTTGGGATTCTCCCTCTGTCCCTCTCCCACTCATGCTTTCTCTCTCTTTCAAAATAAATAGATAAACTTAAAAAAAAAAAAAAAAAGAAACTGAAAACATTTCAATGTGCTTTCTGGCCACAACTCCAACATCAAACAAAACCCAGAACATATATGTATTCTATACAGTAACTATGAAGGAAGTCAGGAACTGTATTTTTAAGTGGTGCCTTTTTGTCGAACTCTCTTGATAATTTTTTCAGTAATGATAGCAATCAATCAGAAGCGATGACTCAAGTAAAAAAGATATGTTTATAGCCAGCAGTGTGGAGTGAGCTGTGCTATGGTCCTCAGTACATAATACAAAGGGTTTTGATCAAGCAAGTTGGTTAATGAGGCCTGTTAAAGGACCTTATACAATCTACATCTACTCTTCTTTTTATGGGAGTGAGAACTTACTGTAATGTAGATGAGGGAGGCTGTAAGAAACCTACAGAAGGAGCCTTTGGCTCCTCTTTTCCGGCCATCTGTGTAACATGCTGGGGGGCACCCTGGATCAACCGGGTGCTACCTTCTGTGCGTCATGAGGAGGAAGGAGATGTCAACCTATAGCACGTATACCTAACAGATGATAACCAGAGATATGCACTGTTACCTCTGAGGCCCAGAAAACAAATCAACTGTAACCTGACATTGTTATCATTCCTATGGAAAGAATGTTTCAATCAGGAGTGTTGATTATAAAGGGATTGTAAGAAGAGATAGAGACAAACCAAGTTGGTAGAACCCATCTAAGCTTGGCTCAGGGGGGGAAGAAGAGGCTGTACATAAGAATGCATGGTTGATGGTATAGACTTACTAAATATACCTGAATAAGTGAGTCACGTGAGACAAAGAAAACTCCATAGATATATTTCTAGAAACCAAGTGTATTCTTGTGATTTGGGGGGACTCTTATTAATAATTACTGATATTTATTTGCCTATAAATATTATAAATTTCTCCAGAAATTCTTCCCGGGACACCATATTTGTTTTCTGTCTTTGCATTTTTCTAAATATCCTACAGTTTAACTAGCCACAGCACCTGATGAAGATAACGTTAGGAGAGTTCCAGCCCTGGTAACTGTCATTCACGAGATATAAATCCCCAAAACTGTCCCTGAGACCACTCAGTTTTAATGTTCATAGTTGGACACTGTGTTGGGGTCTAGTTTATCTCTCTTCCTCTGCTGTTATTTTATGAAGGAGAAAGTGGGAGTGTGAAAAATTACATTCAGATATAAAGAGTTCACCTTCCCAGATGCTGCCAAGTATTCATATTCCAACATTTCTGAAAATGTTAATCTACTATATCCCCTTTAAAAAAACCGACACTTCCCCGGCCATTCTTATTTGTGTAGACATGGTCTTAAAATGAGCTTGAAATGTAAAATAAATAAAATTGTTAGAAGCATGCATATCTTTAAGAGGTGTACTCCAAGCAGAGAACAGTCCACAAGGAGTGTTTGTACTACACAGTATGAATATGAAGTTATTCATCTTCCTATGGTTGGCCACATGGACAGAGTTCTCTAGAGAAAATTAGGGGACAGTTTTTGCTGGTGAAATACTTGAACTGTATGATCCTAAATAGGAGGAAGCCTTCCCCAAATTGGCATCTCTTACATCACGAATAGGAAGGCTTTTGCTCTGGGCATTTTCTTCCATTACAGCACATTTTTAAGACCAGGTTTTGTTCTTGATAAACATGAAGAACTGGAGCCTCAAAATCGGGTCAAAAAGATCCCAGAGGAACAAGGATATTTGTCAACCTGTGTATTCTAAAGATAGTACTTATTCTGGCCAATTTAAATATTTTCAGAGAGAACTAAAATCAGACCTAATTTTTGATAGCTTCCAGAGAATGCATTTCTCAAAAATACTTATAATTTCCCTAAGCTTGAAATACACGTATACAGAGAGAATGGTTTCAAGTGCCTTTTAGGTTTTCATAGATTCTTTGTCACGTCATTCACAAAACCAACCTGCAAATGCATCTGCCGTTGCTTTTTCCTCAATAATTCTTCATTATCAGTTTTAAAAATAAATGTTCTATATCTGATTATTTTTACCCAGTTGTGTTTGTCCCCTGGAAACTACAGCTGACATATTCCTTCAGATCTGTGGCTTCCTGCGCATCCTTTAAAAATAAAGTCTCCTGGGGCGCCTGGGTGGCTCAGTCGGTTAAGCGTCCAACTTCGGCTCAGGTCATGATCTCACGGTTCGCATGTTCAAGCCCCGCGTCGGGCTCTGTGCTGACAGCTCGGAGCCTGGGGCCTGCTTCGGATTCTGTGTCTCCCTCTTTCTCTGCCTCTCCCCTGCTCATGCTCTGTCTCTGTCCCTTAATAATAAATAAATGTTAAAAAAATTTTTTTTTAAAAAATAAAGCCTCCTTTCTGTGGCTGAGAAAGGCTGACAAGTGGGTCTCTGCTCATTTTTATTTTAAGGTTTTCATTTTAGATTTTTATTTTATTTTAAAGTTAAATGAGATCCTGCCACCGCCTTCTTTATTTCTCAACCTCTAATGGCTTACCCGCTTACCCAGAAGAAAGCATAAGGCTCTTATTATGCTTCACCTCTGCCTCCCCAGGCCTGGCTACCTTTACCTTCTTCCTGCTCCCGGAACTTACTAAGCACATTCCTCTCTCAGGGATCTTGAATCTGGTAATCCCTCTGCCCGGAATTCTCTTAGAGTACAGCTGGCTCTGAATCCCATCATTCAGCTCAAAGTCCTTTCCTTACTGCCCACTCTGAACCCCCACATCGTTCAACAAAACTAAAAGGCGACTTCCTTAACCAGACCCCGTTACTGTGTCTTGTTTATTCATCCTATGTATCCCTTCCAAAATGATCCTGTTCATTTATTTGATAACTTGCCTGTCGTTTAGTTTCCCACACTAAAAAAAATAAGTTCCAGGAGAGACGGATCTGCCTTCTTATTCATTGTTGTATCCTCAGTGCCTGGCACATAGCAGGCTCTCAATGTTTGCTGAGTGAGTGAGTGAGTGCATGAATCAATGAACAGAATGAATGAATGAACTGAGAACACTGGCAGAGTTTGCTCTATTCTCTGCAGCCTCCTCTGACTTCTTTTAAAATCACATTTTCTGGAGAAGTCATCAAATTAAGTAAAGGCCCATCTGTGGGTTAAAAGAAAAGAACACTCGCCTCTCCAGAAAAAGGAAACATTTAGAAAAGTTAGATTTCATCAGGCAGTAAATGAAATGAAATTCGTAGACCCATAAAAGGGAAGCCATGAACACATCTCTTACTGATCTCTTCTTTAGTTTACCAAAGATGTGTGACAGTTACCTGAGAACAGGTACCTCTTAGCTTGGCTATATTTCATTTTCCCCTTTTCATGTAACAGTTTTACAGCAGCCTTGAATATCTTCTTGATCTCATCTGATATCTCTTGCCAGGTTTTCTCATTGTTGGCTTTTGCAGAGGGCTGCATCTATGGAATTGTAAAAGGGAGATATTAGTCTTAAAATCATCGAAAGATAAGTCACTATTTAAGTGCAAGAAAAGCACTATTATTTGAAGGCCCTCTATGTGCCGATATTATGATAGGTGCCTAACGGGCCATATCTCATTGAATCCCCCTATAACCCTGAAAGTTAGAAATGATGTCCATGTTATGTGTGAATTTACCCGAATTACACAGAATTTGTTTGTTGCGCTTTCTTATTATACCAGGTATTTCCTTTTTTCTTTTTTACATATTTATTTTAATTACATTTAGTTAACACAGTGTTATATTAGTTTTACATGTATGGTAGAGTGATTCAACACTTCCATACATCACCTGGTGCTCATCACAAGTGCACTCCTTAATCCCCATCATCTATTTAACCCATCCCCCCACCCACCTCCCTTCTGGTAATCATCAGTTTGTTCTCTATAGTTAAGAGTCTGTTTCTTGGTTTCTCTCTCTCTGTCTCTCTCACTTTTCCTCTCTCTCCCACCGTCCCTCCCTCCCTGTCTTTCCTCCTCCTTCCCACCCTCTCTTTTTCCCTTTGCTCATTTGTTTTTCTTCCTAAATTCCACATGAGTAAAATATTATGGTATTTTGTATTTCTCTGACTTCACTTAGCATTATACTCTCTACCTCTAGCCATGTTGTTGCTAGAGGCAAGACTTCATTTTTTATGGCTGAGTAATATTCCATTGTGTATATTCCATTTTTATGGCTGAGTAGTATTCCACTGTCCAACTTCTTTATCCATTCATCAATCAATAGACACTTGGGCCACTTCCATAGTTTTGCTATTATAAATAATGCTTCAGTAAACATAGGGATGCATGTATCCCTCCAAATTCATGTTTTTGTATTCTTTGGGTAAATACCCAGTAATGCGATTGCTGGATAGTAGAGTAGTTCTATTTTTAACTTTCTGAGGAACCTCCATACTGTATTCCACAGTGGCTGCACCAGTTTGCATTCCCACCAACAGCATAAGAAGTTTCCCTTCTCTTTTAACCGACAACACCTGCTGTTTCTTGTGTTGGTGATTTTAACCATTAACACTAACAGGTGTGAATATCTCATATTGGTTTTGATTTGCATTTCCCTGATGATCCATGATGTCGAGCATCTTTTCATGTGTCATGGCCATCTGGATGTCTTCTTCAGAAAAATGTCTGTGCAGGTCTTCTGCCCATTACTTAACTAGATTACTTGTTTTCTGGGGGTTTAGTTTTATAAGTTCTTTATATACTTTGGATACCAGCCCTTTATTGGGCAAGTCATTTGCAAATATCTTCTCCCATTCAGTAGGTCACCTATTAGTTTTGTTGATTGTTTCCTTCCCTGTGTAGAAGCTTTTTGTTTTGATAGAGTCCCAATAGTTTGTTTTTCCTTTTGTTTACCTCACCTCAGGGGACCTATCTAGAAAATTTGGTATAGCCAGTGTCAGAGAAATTACTCTCTGTGCTATGTTCTAGGATTTTTATGGTTTCAGTTCTCAAGTTAGGTCTTTACTCCATTTTGAATTTATTTTTGTGTATGGTGCAAAAAAAAGTGGTCCAGTTTCTTTCTTTTGCATGTTGCTGTCCAGTTTTCCCAACATAATTTGTTGAAGAGACTGTCCTTTTCCCACTGGATATTCTTTCCTGCTTTGTTGAAAATTAACCATATAGTTGAAAATTAACCCAAAGGGGTTTCTGTTCTGTTCAATTGATCCATGGGTCTGTTTTTGTGCCAGTACCATACTGTTTTGATCACTACAGCTTTGTGATATAACTTGAAGTCCAGAATTGTGATGCCTCTAGCTTTGCTTTTCTTTTCCAAGGTTGATTTGGTTATTGGGGGTCTTTTGTGGTTCCATACAAATTTTAGAATTGTTTGTTCTAGTTTTGTGAAAAATGCTGTTGGCATTTTGATAGGGATTGCATTAAATGTGTAGATTGCTTTGGGTAGTGTAGACATTTTAACAATATTTGTTCTTCTAATCCATGAGTATGGAATGTCTTTCCTTTTCTTTGTGTCATATTCAGTTTCTTTCATTGGTTATTTATAGTTTTCAGAGTACAGGTCTTTCACCTCTTTGGTTAGATTTATTTTTAGGTATCTTATTATTTTTGATGCAGTTGTAAATGGGATTGTTTTCTTAATTTCTCTTTCTGCTGTCTCATAATTGGTATATAGAAATGCAACAGATTTTTCTACATTGATTTTTGTATCCTGTAACTTTACTGAATTTGTGTATCAGTTCTAGCAGGGTTTTGGTGGAGTCTTTCAAGTTTTCCAAATATAGTATCATGTCATCTGCAAATAGTGAAAGTCTTACTTCTTCCTTACAGATTTGGATGCCTTTTATTTCTTTTTGTTCTCTGATTCGTATGGCTGGGACTTCCAGTACTATGTTGAATAAAAGTAGTGGGAGTGGATATCCTTGTCTTGTTCCTGATCTTAGGGGAAAGGATCTCAGTTTGTCCCTCACTGAGGATATTAGCTGTGGGTTTTTCATATATAGACTTTATTATGTTGAGGTATTTTCCCTCTAAGTCTACTTTGTTATCATGAATGGATGTTGCACTTTGTCAAATGCTTTTTCTGTGTTTATTGAAATGATCATATAGTTCTTATCCTTTCTCTTGTTAATGTGATATATCACACTGATTGATTTATGAATGTTGAACAACCCTTACAACCCAGGAATAAATCCCACTTGAATGTGGTGAATGATTTTTTAAATGTATTATTGAATTCAGTTTGCTAATATTTTATTGAGGATTTTTGCATCTTTGTTCATCAGGGATATTGGCTTACAGTTTTAAATGGTGTCTTTATCTGATTTTGGTATCAGGATAATGCTGGCCTGATAGGATGAATTTGGAAGTTTTCCTTCCATTTCTATTTTTTGGGATAGTTTGAGAAGAATTGGTATTAACCTCTTCTTTTATGTTTGGTAGAAATCCCTTGTGAAGACTTCTGGCCCTGGACTTTTGTTTGTTGGGAGATTTTTGATTATTGATTTAATTGATTTTCTGGTTATCAGTCTCTTCAAATTTTCTAGTTCTTGTTTCAGTTTTCATAGTTTATATGCTTCTAGGAATTTATCCATTTTTTTTAGGTTGTTCGATTTGTTGGCATATATTTTTTCATAATATTCTCTTATAATTGTATTTCTGTAGTGTCAGTTATTTCTCTCTCATTTGTGATTTTATTTATTTGAGTCCTTTCTCTTTTTCCTTGATAAGTTTGGATACAGGTTTATCAATTTTATTGATTTTTTTCAAAGAACCAGCTTCGTGTGTGTGTGTGTGTGTGTGTGTATTTGTTTTGTTTTTTATATCATTTATTTCTGCTCTAATCTTCATTATTTCCTTCCTTATGCTGGTTTTAGGTTTCATTTGTTGTTCTTTTTCTAGCTCCTTCAGGTGTAAGGTTAGGTTGTTTATTTGAGATTTTTTTTTTTTTGCTTCTTGAGGTATGCCTGTATTGCTATAAACTTCCCTCTTAGAACTGCCTTTACTGCATACCAAAGGTTTTGGATCATTATGTTTTCATTTTCATTTGTCTCCATATATTTTTTTATTTCCTCTTTGATTTCTTGACTGAACCATTCATTATTTACTAGCATGTTATTTAACCTCCATGTATTTGTGGTCTTTCCAAATTTTTTCTTGTGGTTGACTTCTAGTTTTATAGCATTGTGGTCAGAAAAGTTGCATGGTATGATTTTGATCTTCTTGTATTTTTTGAGGTTTGTTTTGTGGGCTAATATATGATCTATTCTGGAGAATGTTCCATGTGCACTTGAAAACGTGTATTCTGCTGTTTTAGAATGGGATGTTCTTAATATATCTGTTAAATCCATTCAAAGCCATTGTTTCCTTTTTGATTTTCTGTTTAGATGATCTATTGATGTAAATGGGTTATTAAAGTCCCCTACTATTATTGTATTAGTTCCTTTATGTTTGTTATTAACTGTTTTGTGTATTTGGGTGCTTCTATGTTGGGTGCATAAGTATTTACAATTGTTATATCTTCTCGTTGCATTGTCCTCTTTATTATTACATGGTGACCTTTGACTCTTGTTACAGTCTTTTTTTTAAAGTCTGTTTTGTCCAATATAAGTATTGCTAGTCTGGCTTTCTTTTGACATTTGTTTGCATGATAAGCATATCTCCATTCTCTCACTTTGAATCTGCAGGTGATTTAGGTCTAAAGTGAATCTCTTGTAGGCAGCATACAGATGTGTCTTGTCTTTTTATCCATTCTGTCACTCTATGTCTTTTGATTGGAGCATTTAGTCCATTTACATTCAAAGCAATTACTGATAGTATATATTTATTGCAATTTTATTTCTTGTTTTATGGTTGTTTCTGAAGATTTTCTATGATCCTTTCTTGTCTTCTATTATGTTTGCCAATTTGTATTCCTTTCTGTTTATTCCTTGCATGTTTATTAGTAATTTTTGATTTGTGGTTACCATTAGGTTTGTATATAACCTCTTCTGCATATAGCAGTCTATATTAAGTTGATCATCATTTAAGTCTGAACACATTCTTTTCTCCTCTCTTCCCCATGTTTTAGGTATATGTTATTATATTTTATACCCATTTTTTTTGTGAATTCCTTGATTTTTTTTTTACAGAAATATTCACTTTTACTGCTCTGTCACTTTTAGTCTTTCCTTCCCACTTAAAGAGACCCCTTTACTATTTCTTACAGACCTGGGTTAGTGGTTATGAAGTCCTTAATTTTTATTTGTCTGGGAAACTGTCTCTTCTCTCATTCTGAATGATAACCTTTCTGGATAGAGTATTCTTGGCTGCAGGTTTTTCCCATTCAGCACTTTGAATATATCATGCCACTCCCTTCTGGCTTGCAAAGTTCTTATTGAAAAACCTCCTGCTAGACTTATGGGTTTTCCCTTGTAAGTAACTGACTTCTTTGGTCTTGCTGCTAAAAAAAAAATTTTTTATCACTAGATTTTATCAATTTAATTACAATATATCTTGGTGTGGGTCTGCTTTTGTTGATTTTGATGGGAGTTCTCTGTGCCTACTGGATCTGGATATATTTTCTTCTCCAGAATAGGGGAGTTTTCAGCTATTATTTCTACAAATAAAGTTTCTATCCCCTTTCTCTCTTCTTCTTCTGGGACTAGTTCCCTAAGTCTCTTCTTGTTTTGCATAATTCTTTTTTTCTTTCTTTTGTTCAGCTTGATTACTTTCCATTGCTCTGTCATCTAGGTCACTAATTCATTCCTCTGTTTCTTCCAGCCTGCTGTTCATTCCATCAAGTGTGTTTCTTATTTTGTTTATTGAGCCCTTTATCTCTGCTATGTTATTCTTTATCTCTGTGTTATGGGTTTCATTCATGTCCTCCACTCTTCTCTCAAGTCCAGTGAGTATCCTTATGATCATCGCTTTAAATTCTCTATTAGTCAGATTACTTATGTCTATTTCACTTAGATCTCTGGCTGTGGCCTTGTTCTCTTCTTTCACTTGGGATAAATTTCTCTGCCTCCTCATTTTGTCTGTCTCTTTGTGTCTGTTTCTCTGTATTAAGCAAGTCACCTGTGTCTTCTATTCTTGAAAGTAGTGGCTGCAAGAAGAGGTCCTGGAGTGCCCTGCAGTGCAGTGTCTCCTGTTTACCAGAACCTGGACCTTCAGAAGAGTATCCTGTGTGTGTTGCTTATGCCCTGTTGTGGTGTCTGAGTCACTTTTTCTTTCAGTGCAGTCATCTGTACTGACTCTCTGCCTGTTGTGGGCTGTTCTTTCTCTCTGTGGTGTTAGTGGAAACCAGATAGGCCATCTCTGAGGGGGTGTGCCCGCCAGGGAACTTGGGATGGGGCGTCAGTGTTAGCAAAATTTGTGCTGGGCCCCTGGGCTTACGTCAGATCCTCGAAGTGCTAAGGCAGTCGGGGCCTGTGCCGCAGGGTGGCCAGGGATGGGAGGCTGGGTTGGGGGGTGTGGTGACGGCGAGGCACATCTGGGTCTGGTGCTAGAGGGTGGCTGAGGGCACATGGCTGGGCATGGCATGGTGGCAGCTGTGGGCCAGGCAGCGGCAGGGTGTGCAGAACTTGGTTTTAACAAAATTTTCCCCGAGCTCAAGGTGAGGCTAGTGGGCCAGTCCTCAGGAGAACTCATGGGTATGATGCACTGCTAGCAGATTAGGCAGCAAGTGTCTCTTGGGTTTTGATTCAAATTTCATTAAAAACTGATCTCTTCAATATCCTCTAAAGAGAACCGAAAGTTAAAAGAGAGGTGCTCATATGTTTCCATTCGTCTTTAGTTGTTTCTTCTTCGTTTGTTTTTATGATTCTCTAGGCAATCGAATGGGAGGACTGCCTACCAAACAAGTAACGTTTATAGAGTCTTGGTGATAATCTTATTCACACCTTCATTAATTTAACAAAAATTTATGCAGAAATACCTGCGTGGGTGGGGTTTAGAGAATAACTTAAGTTCCCCTGGAGGATCTTAAAATCAAATGACAAAGGAGCATCTAAAGCCAATTAAATAGTAACATATGAGCAAGTGCTCCCAAACCACTATGTAAACCTGGTTTCCTGAGGTATTATGTCTTTTGATATCTGCATTTACCAGCAACTACATTTCCTCCTGGCATATATATTTAACTGAGGAATGGCTTGGATATGCCCTAATACTCCCATCCATAGAAGCAAGAATCTTGCAGATAATTACTTTGAATAGTGCATGGAGGGGGACGAAGAAAATGAAGGATCCTGACATGATTTCATATTGCATGGAGAAAATGCTTTATGTTAAATACCAGGATGACAAATACATACGGTTCTTGAATGAAGAATTGTCGCTAAGCCAGGGCTGTCGTCCTCTCAGAGATGCCTGAGCACCAAATATATCAAGGATGTTCTCTTCGGAAGAGGGATGGATATCTATGCCTTCTTTAAATTGAAAACAATGTGTTTTTTTAATTACGTAGGCCCCACACCTAATGCGGGGCTTGAACTCGTGACCCTGAGATCAAGAGTTGCATGCTTTACTGACTGAGCCAGCTGGGCACCACCATGCCTTCTTTTCAATCTGTCTAGGAATCCTTAATAAGGAATAGGCCCATCCATTTTCTCTTCCTCCTTTATTCTGTTTCAGGGGACACATAGTAGATACATTTAGGAGCCAAAGTGGAGAGGAGACAATGATAACTGTTTGCATCATGAATCAACCTCACTTGAAGATTCTACACGATATACAAGAATATAAGTTACGTATGAAATGTTTAAGGACAGTTACTGAATTAATCAATGAGACACTATAATAGCTAGGCAGATTTAAAAAGACCCCCCCCCCCCAAAGAAACTTCCACAAATCGAAAATACAACTGTTGAACTTGAAAATTTTATGCATGAACAGAGTGGACACAGCTGAAGAAAAAAATTACTGAGTTGGATAAGACCTAAAATAATCTGGAAAGCAGCATGGAGAGCTAAGGGAATTGATAATATAAAAGAGAATCAAGAGACATGGAGGCTAGACTGAAGTGGTCCAGTGTAAATCCAATTATAGAGTAAAACAGAAAGAACAGAGGAAATAGAGGAAAAACATTATTTGATAAGATGATAGCTGAGAATTTTCCAGAACAGATAGAATACATAAATTCACACACAGAGGATGTATGACATATATCATTCAGAATAACATAGGCACATTATGGCAAAATGGGAAAAATAAAAATATTTTCAGATGAACAGAGTTTATCACTAAGAGACCTCCATTAATGGAACTTCTGAAGGTATACTTGAGAAAGAACCCCAGGAGGAAAGTCTGAGAGGCCAAAAAAGAAAGGTAAGTAAAAATTGGAAAGTTTCAGGGTGCCTGAGTGGCTCAGTCCATTAAGCATCCAACTGTTGCTTTCGGCTCGGTTATGATCTCACAGTTTGTGGGTTCGCTCCCTGTGCCAGGCTCTGCACTGACAGTATGGAGCCTGCTTGGGATTCTCTCTCTCTCTCTCTCTCTCAAATAAAATAAACTTAAAAAAATGGGAAAGTTTCTTAGCTTTGGATTGTGTTGTTCAAAAGAAATGTAGGGTCCAGGGCAGAATAATTTTCTGTCTACTGTGCCTTTTCTGTGGAGGGAAGCATCTCTGGATGATGAACAGTGGAGAGTAATGGACACATGTATACTTTGGAGAGAAAGATAACTCACTGCATTTTTATTGCTTTGCAGCATTTCTGACTTAGGTCTGAGGTAATAAGCCGCTGGCACCGAGTTCTCATCGCGACAGTACCACTCTTCCAGGAGCTTTGTCTCCAGCTTCGCCTCTATGGCAGCATCCAAGATCATCTCAAACTCCGAGGCTTCGACTTCTCCGGGGATTCGGATGTTCCCATATTTTTCTCCTAACAGTCCCTGTGTATCCACAAAAAAGTTCAGGTTAGTGTATCACCAAGAAAATTCATTCTGTCGTATTCACATCCTGTAGCTACTTGATAAATAATAAATAGACACCAGGTACATTGTTCCATCAGTTGTTTTCTTTTAATCACGGCAGATACTTTTTTCCCCATGGATTATTTAATAAGTAAAATCAGATCGTTTATATTGTAATCATAATAAATTCATATACTGAGAATTGAGATTGCATATCATATTAGGCAAATTCAACATACAGAATTTTGTCGCAAATTTATTTTCCCAAAGTTTACATAATACAGCAAAAGTTGTTCTATTCTGACGTTTTTTGTTCATGACAAAGAAAAATAATATGCTGCACTCTATGAAATATCAAACATGTAAACTCCCAAACAAAAAATTGCCTTGTGAAGAGTAAATAGTATATGATTCTAAGCCCCAGATTAACACAGCTACAAATGCAAGTAGGAAATCATTGAATGCAATGCTACTGTGGACCCCACTATAACTAAAAACAATTCAAAATGTAAACAGGACACAATTTTCTCCTTATGAAATTCCCAAAGAAAAACATGCTCAGTGTTATGTGAAGGTGTGAGGGGCGCCTGGGTGGCTCAGTTGGTTAAGTGTCCGACTTTGGCTCAGGTCATGATTTCACAGTTCGGTTCATGAGTTTGAGGCTTGCTTTGAGTTCTGTGCTGATAGCTCAGAGCTTGGAGCCTGCTTCAGATTCTATGTCTCTCTCTCTGCCCTTCCCTGCTTTCACTCTGTCTCTCTCTCTCAAAAATAAATAATAAACATTAAAAAAAAAAAAAAAGGTGTGAGAAGATACCCACATAGCCTTGACAGGGGTATAAATTGGTACAATATTTCACTGAAATATTTGATTCAGGCAGAATGTATTAAAAGCCTTAAAAATCTATATAACTTTCATCTTGGCAATTTTTCTTCTGCAAAATTGTCTTTAGAAGATAATTAAGGTTGTACATATAAAGACTTCCCAGAATATTTATGCTGATACTGTTTTAAAAGGAAAGAATTGGCATAACAACCTAAGTGTCCTGCCCATGGGAACATTTAAATAAACTCTGGGACCTCTGTCCAAAGGATGCAGCAAGTCATATTCTAGAACTGCATTGATGTAAAAAGGTTATTTTTTCTTTTTCAAGTTTTTGTTTAAATTCCAGTTAGTTAACATACAGGGTAATGTTAGTTTCATGTGTAGAATTTAGTGATTCATCACTTACATAACACCCAGTGCTTATCACAAGAGCCCTCCTTAATGCCCATCACCCATTTAATGCATCCCTCCCATCCCCCCTCCCCTCCAATAACCCCCGTTTGTTCTCTACAGTTAAGAGTCTGTTTTCTGATTTGCCTCTCTTTTTTCTTTTTTCCCCTATGTTCATCTGTTTTGTTTCTTCAG
Organism: Leopardus geoffroyi; assembly: GCF_018350155.1. NCBI lineage: Eukaryota > Metazoa > Chordata > Mammalia > Carnivora > Felidae > Leopardus > Leopardus geoffroyi. The sequence goes on from NC_059327.1 coordinate 174,389,552, forward strand.
TTCCACTTTTGAGTTAAATCATATGGTATTTGTCTTTCTCTGACTGACTTATTTCACTTAGCATAATACTTTCTAGCTCCATCCACATCATTGCAAATGGCAAGATTTCATTCTTTTTTATGACTGAGCAATATTCCATTGTATATATGTAGCACGTATTCCTTATCCATTCATCGGTTGATGGACACTTGGGCTCTTCCATAATTTGGCTATTTTTGATGGTGCTGCTATAAACATTGGGGTGCATATATCCCTTCGAATCAGTACTTTTGTATCCTTTGGGTAAATACCTAGTAGTGCAATTGCTGAATTGTAGAAGATGTTTATAATATATTATTAAGTGAAAAGGGAAGTTACAAAACAGTATGTATAAGATGATTCTAATGTTTATATATATATATATATATATATGTTACATATATATACAAGAGAAGATTGTGTATATATGTATATACAAACATACATATACATGTAAGAAAGGTTTTATAAGAATGCACAGTATTATCAATTATTATCTTTGGGTGGCTTTAAATTTACTTAGATTGTTTTATGAACTTCTTGGTTTTTTTTAAAAGTTTATTTATATTTTGTGGTGATCTCTACACCCAACATGGGGCTTGAACTCATAACCTTGAGATCAAGAGTTGCATCCTCCACCAACTGAGCCTTCCAGGCACCCCTGAACTTACTGCTTTTTTATTAAGAATTTGTGTACACATTATTACTTTGTAATGAGAAAAACAACAAGCATTAAAAATTCTTGAGGCACCTGGGTCCTTTGGAAGGGCCTCAGTCGGTTCAACGTCCGACTCCGGCTCAGGTCATGATCTCGCAGTTCGTGAGTTCGAGTCCTGTGTCGTGCTCTATGCCGACAGCTCAGAGCCTGGAGCCTGCTTCAAATTCTGTCACTCCCTCTCTCTCTCTCTCTCTCTCTCTCTCTCTCTGCCTCTCCCCTTCTCATGCTCTCTCTCTCTGTCTCTCAAAAATGAATAATAAACATTAAAAAAATTTTAAAAAGTTCTTAAACCTAGTGATGCGGTCTATCCTGCTTTGTGGAACCATACTTCCAAGCTCCTCTAAATGTCTGCTTAAGCTTGCGGTTCTTGCAGTGTGGTCCTCAGACAAGTAGCCTTGGCAACACCTGGAGACTGCCTAGGCCTGCAAATTCTCACATCCCATCCCAGACCTCCTTGTCAGAAACTCTGGGGGTAGGACCAAGCAGTCTGTGTTTTCGCAGGCCCTCCAGGTGCATGAACCACTGGCTTAAGCTAGTAAAAATGTTAGCTTCTCTAGCATCTGGTGTTCCAATTACTTTTCAGTCTTATCTAGTAGCAACAAGGAAGGAACATAATGAAACTCCACGACAAATCTATGCTATCCAAGACAAATTTGTCTGCTTTATAGAATCCATGGAAAGATTTCTCCTTAATCCGTGGGCACCTTCATCCTTTCCTCCTGTTGACCAGTACCTTAACCCTAAACTTCAAGCCTCGTTTACCCATTGGAATGTGAACTGTGGTTTGGCTTCTGACCTTGGTCCACTTCTGAACTACCGCTGCTGCTTATCACTGCAGTATCCAGAGTGTCATCTCATACAGGCAGGTGAGAGAATTAAAGTCCTGGTAAATCAAAGTCCCAACTAAATTCCTAACCTAAACTCTGTTGCAAGATGGTAAGCCCCATAAGGACTGAGGCCCGAGGTGTTGCTTCCTAGCACATAGAAAACATATGTATTTTTAAAACCCTATTTATTGAATAAATGAATGAACCAAGGTAGAGGAAGAAATCTTTAGACTTTGCTCTCTTCTCAGCTGAAGCTTCTTCGTGTGTTCAGAGGTAATATTTCAGCTGTCAACAGGGGGACTAACAATTTGGGAAGGTACCAGTCTTGTCTGCAACCTTCGTTTCAGCCTGTGATCTTTTAATAATTCCTGTCTACCCACATTCCTGGTTGGGCCATGCCCTGTCTCCTTGGGACATAATCTGTCTCATCTAATTGGCTTACTCAAGTTGATTGTGGCTAACTGAACTCACCTTTCCAAGCTCAGGTTTTCTCAGTACTAGCCTCAAAGGCCAGAGAGGAGGAAGATACAACCCGCTCGTCCTCTTTGGCTGCATAAAGGTCCTTTGGAAGGGCCTTGAATGGAGGGACCCCACCACTTTATTATTCTAGCATGGTAAACAAGGGTCTTTGGAGGGTTCTGTTGACATAAGGGTGTTCTAACTTCGACTCACTGTATCAGCTTGAAGGCCACGTGGGAACACTTTCATTATAATCTGCATTTGTTTTGGGCTATTCTTGACAACAGGCTGTAGGCAACAAAAATAATGTTATTTTGAGTTGCTTCTCACTTTCTATTTTGTGAAGGAATAACTGACATACAATGTTGCAGTAGTTCCGGCTGTACAGCATAGTGATTCAATATTTGTACACATTACAAATGGTCACCACAATAAGTCTGGTTACCATCTGCCACCATACAAAGTTGTTAGAATATTATTGACTGTGTTCCCTATGTTGTATGTTATATCCCCGTATCTTATTTATTTTATACCTGGTAGCTTGTACGTCTCAATCCCCTTCACCCATTTCATCTACCCCCTCATCTCCCTCCCCTCTGGCAACCATCATTTTATTCTCACTTTCAGCGTTCCTCTTCTAAAATCTCTGATGTTAAACTTGGATAAATGAGCACATATGACTTCTCATTCTGCCACAGATACAGAAGGAGATGACATTTTTAAGGCTAACCAGTCTGAGGATTATCCTATTCCTGTTGGCTAGTCTGGATAAGGGTAGTCAACATCTTTAGTCAGGGCTCTCTGTCATGAGGAGTGAGGTTTTAGTGCTGGGATGAGCTACCTAGAAAACCCATATGGGCAAAATAGGGAATACGCAGACTTCTAAGCAGTAGCCACTGGAGGAATCCAAAAAGTCATTCAGTGGAGTCTGGCCATGGGTGGAGGATATGGAGGACAGCCAGAAAATTAAATATGGGGTTAATTGACACTTCTCCAGCTAGCGGTCGATGAAGTCCAAGAATACCATGGACCCAGCTATCAAGGTCTAGGGCAGGACTGGCTGGATCGGGGATATGGAGTCAGAAAGAGGACAAATAATGGCTTAGCAAAGCAAGGTGGTGTCCTAGCACAGGACCATCATCACTGCACTAGCCATGAACTAACTCCTGGCTCTTTATCTTTCTGCCCTAACTAAGGCTGGTTCCAGAGCCTAGGGCCGGGTCAAATCTATGGATTGGTTTCTAGAATGTGTGCCATGGATTACCCACACCTGGATCACTCAGGGTGCTTGTTAAAATGTACATTTCAAGATCACTTCTCAGACCTGAAGAACACTGTGGTTGGCAGCCCAGGAATATGCATTTTCAAATGAGATCGCAAATGAATCTAGAATTTGAGAACCACTTCTATGGGCAATGCATATGAGTAAGGGTTAGTAAGCACTGAAGGGGCAGGATGGGGAACACGGCAGGTCAACATAAAAATCGAAGGCTATTCAAAAATAATTATTTGAGTGGAACAGCTGGCACCAAATACTACAATTATTGGATCGATATAGTAAGGCAAAATGTTTTTTAGAGGAGAGATACTAAAGAAGAAAAAATATCCTCATCCAATTCAAATAGCAAATGTATATCGAGCACCTACTATATATAAAGTGGTAATACAGAACTTCAGAAAAGTAATGATGTGCTACAGGCTTAGAGTTTCTTATTGGATTGTTCTCCCCAAGTCTTTTCCTTCTATTGATTCTTCCTTTAGGTGGAATGCTCATAAATCATGAAGCAGTTACTTTTTAGGAGTCCAGGACAGGATTCTGTCTTAGTCTTATCTTGTTATTTCAGAAATAGCAAAAAGAGAAATAGCAAAAGAGAATTTTGCCACCACATTTTTTTTTTTTTTTTTTAAATTTTTTTTCAACGTTTATTCATTTTTGGGACAGAGAGAGACAGAGCATGAACGGGGGAGGGGCAGAGAGAGAGGGAGACACAGAATCGGAAACAGGCTCCAGGCTCTGAGCCATCAGCCCAGAGCCTGATGCGGGGCTCGAACTCACGGACCGCGAGATCGTGACCTGGCTGAAGTCGGACGCCTAACCGACTGCGCCACCCAGGCGCCCCGCCACCACATTTTTCAGGAAGACTTTATGGGGTTCTATGTGGCTATAGTTTCAAGGTAACTCACAAAGCATGCCTATATCTACCAGGGATGGACACAATCAATTTAGAGTCGGTTAACCTGGTTGCAAAGTCCAGTACATATGGTTGATGGCTCAGAGTGGGGGTAGAGATACAGGATCATACTTAGGAGGCTAGCAGTCAGATTTGAGGTGGCAAGATGGAGTCCATCTTGGTTTTCTAATTCGATGATTCCTTAGTTCTGTAGTCACAGGCAGTAACCATGAATGACTTCAGAAACTATGAGCAAGAGTCCACCGGCAATAGAATATTCACTAACCCATCCATATCCTTCTGGCCCCAGTGCTCAAAAGCTCATTTTTTGCTTAGTTAAATCAAATTTGCCCGTGTGTGGGAGAAATTTGGTGGCAAGTTGAGGGACTACATTGGGTTTTGCATTGAGGCCCATTTATTTTTAACTACACTATATAGATCAATCTACCTGTGTGACCCTGTATGGAAGAAACACATTATGTCTGAAACAATTTTTAACCTTTTATTGAATTGCTTAACACACTGTCAATATACATATGAACATAAATCTATGGAATTTCTCCTGTCTGCAGAATCACCATAATCACCTCTCCCACCCCCTAATCAAATGTAGAATACATTTAAATTGCCCATTCTTCAACACTGAAGACAGGTAGGTGGAAACAATCCAGTTGAATTGTCAAATAGAATCTGGGAGTTAAGTTCATTTGTCTGAACAGCCTAAAATAATCTTCTACTATTTTCAAGGTAGTTTCTGCATGTAAAATCCTAGCATAAGAAATACTTCAAGACAGATGCTTTAGAACCAGATAGAGGTGATGGCTGCACAACACTGTAAATGTACTAAATCGTTCCACTGAATTGTTCACATTAAAGTGGTTAATTTTATGTTCTGTGAATTTCACCTCAAGTGAAAAAAGGAATGTTTTCTGAATTTTTCAGTTCTTTGCAACCAGGAACTTGAATGTAAAAGGACTCTACTTTTTGTAGCTCCCTTTCTTTATACGCCGATATAGATACATCTAATCCCATTGCTTTTAAAGGCTTAGAACATTTTCTTTCCTTTTCGTTGATGTTTCTTTTCTACTGGGCAAACACTGATCCCCGCCCCCACCTCCCTCTGCTCTTCAGGTGCACTTGGTTCTCCCTGGGCTTGCAACTGAGAATCCTTGGGCTCTGAGTCTGATGGTATGCAGCTTATATTGTAATGGAAAGAACAGAGGGATTGAAATATTGTTAAAGGTGTCAGTAAGCTCAGTGTGTCTTTTACTCTGTTGTGGGGTGCCAGGAAAGGCATGTGAAGGCAGTCTTTTTGGGGTTATGGATGAGATGCCTTGTAGGCAGGTGGACGACTGCTCTGGGCTGCTATTTATGAGCCAAAACTCATGGGGGCAACTGGAAGGGAAAGGAGAGATCTTCCCCACACTGGCGCTATCACAGGCGGAAGCAATACTCCATAAATGCCCTGTGACTAACCCGGTCACTAATGTGAGGCAGGTGCGACTCTTCCTTCCTTCTGTAAGATTCCCTTTTATTTCTTAAAATAAAACCCACATTCATATACACAACTTCCCCTCAGGATTCTGTGAGGTAGGTAGAATCGCAGAAGAAAACCCCATCTCACAGACCTCCACTGGCTTGCCCACGACTACCTCTCTAAGAAGACGTTCGAGTACCGGCAGTCGAACATGGGGCTTTTCAGTCTTTCTACTTCAGCAGGTTACTGTGCTATGCTCCCTCCTAACAGTGCCTTCCAGCGGCTGATTTGCCCGTGATGGCTCTTCCGGCCAGTGCCCTTGGCAGGGCCACCATCCACGGCCACGCAGTCTGTGTGCAGCACACCCCCAGGGGGCACTGTTCACAAGGACGGCAGCATGTTCAGTGTTATGGCCCTGGCTGTTGGTATTCTTTTTATCGGATGTATTGTTGGGTGGAGGGACACGCACAGTCGCGATGTATTCCCAGGAGCTCATAGCCAACCTTCAGAGAGCTCTGCTGTTGAGTGGGGCCCCAAAACCAAAGGGTCAGTACCTGCTTTCCATACTTAATAGTATTTTCTCAATGTTTTTTTGAAGTCAACAGGCAACTTTACAACTGACTTTTTACATTTTTTAACATAAACGTAATATAAAGTACTTTATTTAGAAGTGAATTGCAACTCTAATTACTCAAACATGACATTCATATGTCATAAGAGGCAAGAGTAAATGCAGAGAAGAGAATGTGACGCGGTTAATTTTATGTGTCAACTTGACTGGACCGTGAGGTGCCCAGGTGTTTGACCAAATGTTATTTCTGGGTGTGTCCTTAAGGGTATTTCTGGATGAGATTAGCATTCGAATCAGCAGACTGAATAAAACAAAAAGGCGGAGGAGGAGAGAATTTACTCTCCCTGCCTATCTGAGCGGGGACATTGGTCTTCCGCCCTCTGCCTGGGACTTCCATCAGCGGTAGTGCTGGGTCTCCAGCTTGCCGACGGCAGATTGTGAGACTTCTAACTTATCTGTTAGAATTAAATTATGTCCACACTAAAGACAATATGGATAAGATCTGCAAGAAAGGTTTATCTTTTGGCGCCAAAAGACAGAAAGATAATATCTTCAGAAAACTGGTCTTCTCTTGGTCATTAAAGATGCACTCTTGCATACGGGGTTGCCAAAAGTGGATGTTAGCAGGTATGTTTAGCACATAAAGCACTCAATTATCCAGATACCCATGTTGGAATTAAAAGTATATTCTCATTAGACATTTACTGGCATCTGTCTATGGGCAAAAGGATCTATCTACCTCCCACCATTTGTACATAGTGAGCCCGTGTTTCACATACCACAAAAATGAATTTCTGAAATACGACCGACAAAAAGATACACTCTTGCACACAAATAACCTGCATGTCAATAAAGAATATTTTGAAATTAGGAAAGGCAGATGTTAAGAATGACCTTCTTTCTCTGAGTCTCAGCTTTCACATCTGTAAACGGAGATAATACTTGAGGCTTTGTGTATTTGTCTAGCAGCACATCCACTCTGGTTTATCATGAGAATCAAACGGCTACTACAGATGAAATGCTTTACATTTCACAGAATGCTTGGCACACTTAGCTATATATATATAAGGCACCACTACTTTACTCGTAGTTTATAGAGAAACATATGTACGCAATACACTCAAACATACATGTAACGGGAATAAATCCTGAGAAGTACTACCGGATAGGTAGATAAAGGAATAAAATACCTCTTGATTGCAAAAAGGAAAACAGAAGATAGCAAGGAGGAAAAGAGTGGGTAGCTAGTTGCTTACAGGTGTAAGATGGTAAGAAAATATATAGCCCTGGGGCACCTGGGTGGTTCAGCCGGTTAAGCATCTGACTTCGGCTCAGGTCATGATCTCACTGTTTGCAAGTTCAAACTCTGCATCAGCTCACTGCTGTCAGTGCAGAGCCCACTTCAGATCCTGTGTTTCCCTCTCTCTCTGCCCTCCCCGATCTCAAAAATAAACATTAAAAGAATTGAAAAAAAGAAAATACGTAGTCCGGTAAGGACAAACTCCTCTGTTCTTGAGCAGGGGAGGAAAACAGGTTTCAGTAAACTATGCGGGGTTCACCATATTAGCTAGTCAGAGTACACAGATGCACGGAGTTAACCTTTGTGGAAAATTCAAGCAGTGCTTTAGGGACAGCTGACAACCCTCACGTCAAATAAGTTGTAAAAAAATGGAGCAGTTTGTGTCATCAGTGTGTTCCTAACCATGTTTGGAGGAATTGAGAGTTACTTAGATTCAATCATTCTACCAAAGAAGTCCAGCATTGCTTTGGACTGAACTGTGTCCCCTGAAATTCATATGTTGAAGCCCTAACTCCCCCATGTGATTCAGGAAGGGCCTTAAGGAGGTGATTAAGGTTGAATAAGGTCATCAGGGTGGAGTTTTGCTCCAACGGAACCGGTGCCCTTATAAGAGAGGAAGAGACACAAGCATTCTCTTTGCCTTACGGGGACACAGCCAGAAGGAAGCTGTCTTTGAGCCAGGAAGCGGTTTCAACAGAATCTGACCATCTTGGCACCCTGAACTTGGACTTGTAAACTCCAGAACTGTGAGAAAAGACCTGTCTTTTTTTCCTTTTTTAAAAAATTGTATTTAAATCCAACTTAGTTAACATATAGTGTAATAATGGTTTTAGGAGTAGAGTTGAGTGAGTCATCACTTACATATAACACCCAGCGCTCATCACAAAAGTGCCCTCCTTAATACCCATTACCCATCTAGCCCATCCCCCCACCCAACACCCCTCCAGCAACCGTCAGTTCTCTGTATTGAAGAGTCTTGTGGTTTGCCTCCCTCTCTGTTTTTATCTTATTTTTTTTCTGAAGCCTCCCATTCTATGGTATTTTGTTATGCTAGCCCGAGCTGATTAATACAAACCTAATGAACAAAACGAAGCAAATTTTGTCAGTGTAAGATCTGGTATTTCTGGCAATTCATCACTAAATGTCCTGAGGGGGTAAATTCATAGATTAAATGACTTACCAATTACATAAAGTATGCAACAGAATAAGTTAATGCTTCGATCTAGTTTGAGAGTCTCAGCTCATAATCAAATTATAATTTTACCTTTTTTCTTTGATTGTTTAACTATGGCTATTTACATACTGAAACCCACTGCTGAACTCATTAATAATAACATATCAATAATAATTCTGCTACCTTTTACTTATTATGAGGTGCTTCTGTGCGTAGGAAGTTCCATTACCTAGAAAATACTGGACACAACTCTTGTTCTTTAGAAACACCCAAGCAAGGGAAGCAAGTGTAAGTGTGAGAGGATTGGGTAATAGAACCACAGGAAACACAACCATCCTGGAGCTGGTGGTTAATTCGCATCAGTTTCAAAGTACAGATCGTAACCCTAACTGTGGCCCGTTGCCTCACAAAACTGAGAACTAAGAACTGTGTAAGGATTACTGAAATTTTAAAATGCTAAAGGAGTAATTCATTGAAAAAGTGGATACAAAAGAGCCAGGGTGTTTGTGGGGGGGGGGGGGCGGTAAAAAGGAGTGGGGAGAGAGTTCTGGACACAGAAATGAGATGCTGTTATTTCAGTGGTGCTGTCCATGAAGCAGTCACAAATAAGGATCTGTAAGTCCCAGGACTAATCTGGCTGGAAAAGTAGTCCTGGAAGTCATCGTGTATTCATTCAGCAAATATTGAGCATCTAACTTGCAGGGTGACCAACCATTTCAGTTTGCTCATGACTGTCCCAGTTTGAGAAGTGAAAGTCCCAGGCAACCTGAGACCATTGGTGACACGTAGGCGCTCATGGTCCTTGCTCCTTTGAGCTTTTAAAGAGAGCACCCTGCTATCTGTATGCATTAGGTACTTTAAGGGAGAATTACAGAGTGGAAAGAGAACAGGGCTGAGGACCACCACGTTTGAGTGTGGGCACAGGGCAGGAGGAGGAGGAGTGGAACAGTGTCACAGAAGTCCAGAGGGAAGGGAATGATGCTGCTGAAAACATTCATACAGAGTTCTCATAAAGCCATGGGAAAATGCATAAAGGACATGAACTGGTAATTCATAGAGGCAGAAAAGCAAGGGCCAGTGAGCATGAGAGAGAACAGTGCTCAACTCTAGCTTCATTAATGATCACAGAACTGTAAACGCAAACACACATGATTAAGGCTTTTTGCTAATCAAACTAATACCTAATAATGCAGAGGCAGAAGGAAACAGGCACTCTGACACAGACAACCAGTACAAATGGGTATAACCCTGCTGAGAATGTAATCTGGCAGTAGGTAGAAGATTCTACTTTCAGAAATCCATTCTACTCTGCATAAAGATTTGTTTACTAAGATGTTCAGCAATTTTTAGCTTCTATTTTGGTTTTATTCTAGAAGATATATTAAATATACCAGTGATTGTGTAAACAAGAAAACAGAAACAAATTGCCCATCAAAATCAATTCACCTAAGGTGTGGGACAGAATTCTGCTTGAGTTTCTATTTTTCTAACTCTGAGAATTTAAAAACTAGAGAAACACAAAACATAAAATAAACAACTATGCCTCCACAGCCTAGCTTGGCCACTCAACATTTGGTCATATTTTCAAGTGACTTTTTAAAAATAGGCTTTTCCTACTGATGAATACTTAGACTCTTCCATTTTTTTAAATACAAATAATACCATACTAAATATCCTACCATTAAGTTAGTAGATACTGAGGGCATTATGTTCATGGAAATGACATCCGTTTATATTTAACATATCGAAGGTCCCACACTCAGACCAGATTGCTACCTTCATACTTAAAAATGTGGATTCAAGGGGTGCCTGGGTGGCTCAGTCGGTCAAGTGTCTGATTCTTGATCTTGGCTCAGGTCATGATCTCACGGTTTGTGGGATGAAGCTCCGTGTTGGGCTTTATGCTGACAGAGCAGAACCTGCTTGGGATCCTTGGTCTCCCTCTCTCTCTGCCCCTTCCCTGCTTGCACTTGCCTCTGCCCTCTCTAAATATAGTTACATAGATAGATGAATGAATGGAGTCCAGTCATGTTTTAGTGCCTGTGGAGCCTGGTTCTTGCAGCCATTGTCCAGCTGGCTGGGTCTGTATCCCGGCTTGGATACATCGCACAACGCCTCGTCCACAGGGGGCTCTCCCTTCTCTTCCTGCTGCCCCGCAAGGGTCAGCCCCGGCCAGTGTGTCTAAGGTTCTTTCAGAACTGCCCATCCGTGTGCAGATCCTGTGAGGCTTTTCAGCACCGCTTTGAAAGCCTTCCCAAAAGAGCTGAATTGCCGATGCATGCCTCTGGTCCACAGTTCCAAGCAAAGTTTCTTCTTTTGAACTGGGGTTAGAGAAGAGAGGCCTAGAAGGAAGCCTGGCATCTGCACCAGGGGCCCGAGGGCTGGACAGAAGGAAAGCTGGCTTGAGTGTTAACTGTCTAAATGGCAGCATTATTAACGGGTACCCATTAATAAATAAGGCCTGGGCTCATGAAGGTCTATGGCGACTTACAAGTGTCCCCCTCAGTATTTGCCTAATTCATAACTGGTATTTTACATTTCGAGGTTCTTCTAATATCTTGCATAATAATCTCTCCTCTTAGATGGTAGTGAATTGAGCCAGTATTCTCTTTTTGTTGACCCAGTATTTTCAAATGCACTTAAGTGGTTTTCAGTACAAGGAATGCACATTTGAATATTATCCTCTTTCTTTCCTGATGGAAAATATTGAGTTAAACATGGAATTATTTATGGCCATCCATATTTCCTAGGCTCTAGCAACTGGTGATAAACTAGAGTCAAAGTTCTTGCCACAAAATAGGATTGATCTGGCTTTCCATCTACCCTCCATGGAGCTCAGAATCTTCTGAGTTCCTCCACAAGAGTTCTGGGAGACTCAGGCAGGGGGGATTTTAGATTTGCCCTGGGGTTTAGTGGTCATGCTACTCTGCCGTTTTGCCTTTGCAAAGCCTTCCAGTGTCTCCAGAAGCAGTGGGAAAGAGCAACAGCTGGGTTGTGGGGGCCTAATCAACACTGCTACGGCAGCCAGTACCCACCATGGACCATAATGCTAGAGCCGATGCCTGAAGACCTTCATGCCAAGGGTACTGGTGACTGATGTCAAAGCAGGTGTTAAAGAGCAGGTGTCCCTCTCTCCTCCCATCCCCCACAGATGCCAGTGTTGCTGTCTGTGGTCACTGCAGATGCCTGAGCTCCTGCCATCCTGAGTTCTTAGCTGTCCACAGCTCCATTTGCTCTGACCATCCTCTTTTCTCCTTTCCCAATCTTAGGACGTGGGCTGTACTTAGACCCACCCCTCCCTTCCATGATGGCCTTTTTCCCTGGGACCAAACTCCTACGTCTGGTTTTACCCTTCCTGGATGAGAAATATCTGGAGGCTTTTCGATGTAACCATTTTTGAAGGGACCCTCCACCATTCCTCTCATCGCTGCTCACTTGTTTGAATTCTCGAGTCAGGGCAGTTTCTTAGACTCATTCTAGGGTTCGTCTTCCAGTAATGTCAGTGACTGTGCCAATTGTACAGTAACTGATTTATCCAGCACCACTAGCTCTTCCACATGAGAGGGAGAAATACGAACCAATCACATGCCATTAACTCATCTGATCCTTGTAACACCATTGTGAATTCTTCCATGTTGAAGCTGAGAAACTGGAAAACCAGAAAGGTCAAGTAACTTGCCTAAGATCCCACAGCTGGTTAAAGATGGAGTTCAACTCTGAGCCCACGTCTTCCTAATGCAAGTCCATAATCTTCCTACCGTATCATGCTTTCTTCAGGGAGACTTCCAAATGACTAGTTTATCCCTTAGGCATCTTAAAAACTCTTTAAAATAAATTTCAATAGGAAAAAAAAAAAGTCTCAGCTGTATTTTATACTTTTATTTCACCTTGATGTAGATCTTAAACAGAAGACAATGGGTGCAATTTAACTTTTATTGATGAGGTGGTACTGAGAGTGGTTAAGAACACAGTCTCCTGCTGTGTGACCTCAGGGAAGTTACTTAGCCTCTCTGTGCTCCAGTTTCTTTATCTGTAAACTGTAGATGACAACAGTGCCAATCTCCATGGGTTGCCATGTGGATTAAGAGTATTAATTTAAGGGAATTAGAAGGGTAACTGATCATAAGCATAAATGCTCAGTCAAGGCTACATTTTAATTGACGAACCAGTCAATAACCTATCACTGTGTACTACGTTGATCAAATTCTTTTATACATTTTTATTCTGTAAATGTCAGGCTGCGAGCTGTCATTTTTCCAGCTTTCACAATACCCATTTCCGATCTAATGGGGAATGAGAAACTGTACCAGCCAACCTTTTATAGAACTGTATATTAAAGTGAGTCTGAATGACATTTGAGGAAGACCGATTATTGGTGGCTTTGGTATAGTTTCATTACAGCTACTTCTGGAGCATAAAGCTAATTTATCTTTATTTTGGAGTGTCAGATTTTTATTTTTTGAAGTGTTGAGGCCACTGAAAGACTGATCTCCAGATGAGAAAAATGTAATTCTCTATAATGTGAAGAAGTACAGTGCAGGCACCAGGTCATTTACAAATAAACCTTATGAAGACTTTGAAACATCCCCCAAAGTAGAGAGACCAACAAGAGGAGCCCACAAACCTATTTCAAGGTTCAGGCATTACCAATACTTTGATAATCTTGTTTTATCCATCTTTGGCAATCCCATCATTGTATCAAACGAAAACAAAACAAAAAACCCTCAGCATGTATTTTTAACTTGCAGAAAGTTTTAAATGTCATCATGGTGCTGTTATTATCCTCCAAAGAACGAAGTATAATTTATTAATGCCTCCTCCAGCCCATATTTAGATTTCCCCAGTTGTTTCAAAACCTTTTTGTAGTCGCAGGTTTTGAAAATCGAGATCTGAACACAGCCCATATATTGCATTGGGTTTGCATGCCTTTTAAATTTATCTAATTCTGTAATAGCTGCCCTCTCTCAGGCAGGTCATTGGTTGGTTGAGTAGCAGGTTATTTGTCCCATAGACCGGTTTTCAAAGTGCGGGCCCTGGACAAGTGGCTTCAGCAACCCCTGGGAACGTGGTAGCAATGCTAATTCTGTTCCCAGGCCCCATCCATCCCGAGACAGAAACTCCCGGAATGCAGCTTAGCCGTTTGCTTTAACAAGCCCTTCAGGATCTTGATGTGGGCTAGTCAACAACAGAGGTTGGTAGGAGATTTGGCTGATTGCCACCTCTTGTTGCCATTTATCTCTAATTAGCCTTCATATTTCCAATCAGCTGGCAATTAGATTTAGAACCTTGATTATAGTCAGGTTCAATCTTTTTTTTTTTTTTTCCCCACTGATCATGTTGTGCTTTCCTGCTGCATCAATCATGAGGCTCGCAAGACCTCTGACCCAGCGTGAGTAGAGTAGCACTGAGACTACAGAGCCTGTGTGGCGCCTGCCTGATGCCTGCTTTCCTGAATAATTGTATCAACCATTGAGAAGTGTCGTCTAGACTTACTATTTCCTTTGGGATGGTGAGATGATGTCTAGTGTCTGTCCTGCGTTTATGAATCACTTTCAGCCCTTTGTTGTTGTTGCTTACTTGGGACTATGACCACCTCCATGGCGCAGTTACAGTTTAAAAGCAGCAGGAATTAACGTAACTCGTTGTTCGCAGATTTAAAAAAAATCATGACTTTTTGGATGACTCTCAGGACAATCCATGGCAGACCCCTGATTTGCATTTGCTCAGAAACCACTCAATTAGTGAAGAAATGATGACAACGTAACAGTTTTGAACATGGGCTCTGGTTTTGAGTCAGTTACAATCTGCCTGCGTATCTGTGCACAGCCACGTGTGCTGCTCAAGCAAAATGTGGTACTTAGACCAGTGTTTGGATGCCTCAGTACCCTGTACGCTGTGATGCCAATATCACCTGTTCCTACCTGCCTGATAAGAATTTTAAGATCTCCTGAGGTAATGCCAGAGTACTTTGGGTGAAATCATAAATATGTGACTCTTAGATCTGACTCATTTAACCTATGAGACAGAGCAACATTTCTCAAACCGTTTTTGACAGAGACCTACAGAAAGAAACAGTTTTATATTACGACCCTGTTCTCTCCCTCTCTCTCACACACATACTTTGGAAGTGGAACCATCTGTGTCCACCCCAGACCTATGGAATCAGAAACGGAGAACATCTCCGGTAATCTGTTTCATCAAATAATTACATTACATGCAATGCATCCCGGCGCTTTCTATTTCATTCCAGTTCTATTTTATCCCACTCTATGAAAGATTGCTGGTGGTAACCCACTATATTAGAAACTAGATTAGAATGATTTCCTGGCCCACTCTTAGATAATAACCCACATTTAAAAAGAAAATGTGTAATCCTTTAAAGAAAAACCTCTTCTCCTCCATAGTTCTAAACTCATCTTCCCCAAGATTGCTTCATTCTTCTTTGGTTGTCTATTGAATAGAAGTGTCCCTGATCTCAGGCACACACAGTAAGGTGGTGCTGCTAATAAAAGAGAAAAGCAAAAAATGAATTCACAGGTGGGTGCCATTTATTTGAACTAGAGTCACAAGGGAAGGTTTTATGCCGAGGATAAAACTTTATTCATTTATTCATAAATGAACAGGAAGGCACAATGAGTGAAGGACAAGATTCTTTCCCTGGTTATAGGCCAGATGGGAAAGAAAACAAGACAGGAGACAGGAAGGAACAGCATGGTTGGGTCGGTCAGGACTCACAGACCTCAGAGAAGATTGAACTAATGAGAGGTTGACTGTGGATGAGGAAGGAAGCAGAACTTGAACCAGTCCCTGCTAGACAAAAAAGGCCAAATTGGGGTGAGGGTGGGGAAATACCTTCTAGATGCTTGCAGCTATAAATGAGACAACTAGAAGCCTGGCAACAATAACAGCAAAGCTTTTATTTCTATCAATAAGAACAGCAATTACTATGAAGTTACGAGTTCGGTACTATTATTCTCAAGGTTGAGAAAGTCTGATGAACGTGGTCACAGAGCAAGTGTGGGACAGAATAAGGATCTGAGCTCAGGTCTACAGAACTCCCAAGTTCACAGTCCTGTCCTTGTGTTCTGTAGTATGACTGGGACAGAACTCCCATTAAGAGCCAGCACGTGGTGGGATGTAATGACATTTAAGGGATGTGTAGTTCAAGTGTGGATTGGCTGCGGAATGTGGGCCTAATTCTACAGGTCTCTGATTACTATGACTTGATCAGCTATGAGACGTCAAATATCACTGAAAAGGAATTACTAAAGTTGGTGAATGAAATATTATTTGGTCTACTAACAGAAACATTCTTACGGATTTCCAATCTGGTGTACATTCCTGAATGGGACTAAAGGGGCAGAGTACCACAAATTGCCCATGACCTGAAGCCAATCTCTTTTACACCATAGGTCATAACCATACCTGGGTCTGCTCCCAGGAGGGCTGCATAGACGTAAACCCCATCTTGAAGTGTATGTATTAGAAAAACAAGTGGAGAGTTGCTGTTGTAGGGTGTCAAAGATCTATGCATTTTAGCTTTGCCTTAGAGAGGATGTGAGCTTTGCATTGGATCTGAAGGTGCCTCAACCTAAGGGAGGTCTTCTCCACTGGGCAAAATGGATCTGACTCCCAGGAGTTTCCTCGTGGACCAGACCCACTGAAACTCTTACAGTTGGGTAGATTGCCTGGTGCCCCAGATTCTGCAGGAGTAGACTGATGGGAGTCATTCTAGTCTCTGCTCAGATGTCACTCCCTCAGCTAAAGCTGCTCTATCCACTTGTGCTACATTAGCCTTTCAAGTACCCACTACACCTTGCCATATCATTTCTCATGGTGCCTTACCTTTTGAAAACACCTTTATTTTCTTGTTCATTATAGTTTCTCTGTTATAAGCTCCGAGAACGCAGCATCCTTATCTGTCTTGCTCATTGCCATATTCTCATGCCTAGAATAGGGTCTGGTGTATCATAGAAGTTCAGGAAATCTCGGCGGGTGATTAGAAGGCAGCTCCTGAGAGTAGTGTGCTGTGGTTTCGCAGTCTTCCTAGTGCTTTTATTCCAGTAGACTTTGTTGCTGGTGATTCCACGGAAAGATCAGGAAGAAGTCAACAGCCTAATCCTTTCTCCCAGGGGGCTAACTGACTTGGGTTGAGACCTTTTACCGTCAAGAAATCCTCCTTGGGGCACCTGGGTGGCTCAGCTGGTTGAGCGTCAGACTTCAGCTCAGGTCACGATCACATGGTTCGTGGGTTCGAGCCCCGTGTTGGGCTCTGTGCTGACAGCTCGGAGCCTAGATCCTGCTTCGGATTCTGCGTCTCCATCTCTCTCTGCCCCTCCCCTGCTCACACTCTGGCTCTCTCTCAAAAATAAACATTAAAAAAAAAAATCCTCATGGTGTTTAAAGTGGATTTGCTTATGCTGTGAAAATGGTTCATCAACGTTAATAACCAGTAGGTTTTGTATAACAGAAGCTGACAAAAGGTAATGGTAATGACTAATAATCTTAGACTTGGTAGAAACCTTAGGGAGAGTGTAGTTCCAACTCTTCACTTTACAGATAAGGAAACTGAATCTTTCCAAAAGTTGAAATGACATGCCAGAACCTAGGCAGCCGGATTAGCAGACAGAGCTGGGAGCAGAGCTTAGAATCTCCAATCCCGGCCTTACCTTCCTTCCACTTTACACAGAACTTCCATAACGCTTTCTTCAAATGAGAATTTAACTGATTACAATAGATGCATATTCTAGATAGGGGTGGAATACATTGCATTACTTTGAAGTAATATTGCAAAGGAAGAAAATGTCTGATTCAAAATGAGCTAACATTCTTCTCTATAATACTTCCGTATTACGTCCCTGTGATTAACAGCACACAACTGAATTGAGCGCTTAAACATCTAATTATGGTAAAACCCCACGTTTCTCAATGGGGAAGTTAAAAAAAAAATGCAAAGGACCTTGTTCCTGGTCTCAGGCATAGACAACCCCAATGGAAGGCTGTGTTGTAATACAAGTATAAAATGTGTACGGAGGTGGGTGTCCTAGGTTTGCACTAGAAGCACACCAAGGAGGAGAATTTCAACAAGCACAGAGAAGACACTGCAGATGGGGAAAAGGCAAGGGGTCTGAAGGTGGGCAGCTCGGAGAACTGCAGGTTGCCTTATGAGGCTGGAAAAAGAGGTGTGGAAGACAGTTGTTCTGGAATGGAAAACCAAGCACTTGGAGGTGGATTGTGGAGGACCTGGAGATTCCTTAAGAATTTTTTTTTTTTTTTTTTTTTTTGGATATCATGGAGTTTTTGAAGAGGGGACTAACATAATCACATCCACCTTGTAACAATCAAGTAATTATGGTGTAAAATGCTGAGAAAAAGAAGCCACCACTGGAGGGACTAGTTAAGGGTCCAGGTGAGAGAAGATGAAGGTCTAAAGCAGGGCGGTGTCCAAAGTACTGGAATGGGGAGAAAGGGAGTACGTGAGCCATGCTGAGGTTCCAGCGGACAGCAAGAGCAAACTGGCAGACGGGATCTGGGGGCAGCTGAGGCAGATTCAGGCGAATCTTTGGAGACCAGCTTTTCTTGCAGACTCAGTCTGCCAACTGGGCCCAATGGAGGAGAGAGATTCTGAGGTGGAGGGAGTTGGGCCTTCAGGGGGTTCACGGTGATCTCCCGTGTTTCTCAGAGAAGAGGGAAATGAGCTAAGTTGAAGAGGTAGGTTTTGTAACTGGTAAGTGAAAGAGCTACTACACAAAATAAACATTATGGGCTCTTCCAGGAGACATGATCCCTAATTTAGGAAGTGGTTTACTGCTATTTACTTATATATGTGCATTTTACATGAGCGTTCTTCTCACTTGTTCTGCTTGGCAATTGTCAGTGCCTCGTACAAAAGGACTACACGATATCCATTAATGACAGCACAGGTCACTGAATCCTTAATGTTCCACTTGGCTAAATAAATCCTGTTGAAGTTCCCTTTTAAGCATAACTGTTGCAACTGTAACAACGAAAAATTTATACAGCTATCATTCCTTTAAGGAAAGGCTATCTGGCTTCTCCAAACTTCATTTCAAGAAACGCAAATTGAGATTAAAATGTATACATTTTGCATTTTGTTTATAATGCATCAGTAACAATAAAAGCAAAGCATTCTAGGGGCACTCGGGTGGCTCAGTCAGTTGAGCCTCTTACTCTTGATTTCTGCTCAGGTCATGATCCTATGGTTCATGCGATCGAGCCCCCTGTCAGATTTCTGTGCTGACAGTGCAGAGCCTGCTTGGGCTTCTCTCTTTCCTCTCTCTCTCTGCCCCTCCCCCACTCGTGCACGTTCTCACAATAAACACTAAAACAAAACAAAACAAAGCACTCCATCGTGGCTTCCATAGAATGGCCATCTGCCAGCCACTCCTCAAGAGAAAGTGTATAAGGCAATTAGTCACAAAGTTGAAATGAAGTGTCTGAGAATTGTTCATGAGCTTTCTAAACCTTGGCAAGAATCAAGACAATTTCTATGTGAAAAATGGCACTCCATTCTAGGTGAATTGATTGATGACGGCTAGGAATTCTGCCTCATGTGAGGAGGGAATGCATGCCATCACTCCCAACTTTCTGATTAAGGATGGGAAATTGCTCCCTACTTCAGTTTGGCTAACAGCCACAGACAGATGGAAAAAAAATCCATGCCGAATAGCAAGCCTGATACCCTAAAACACAATTCAGGAAGGCAATTTCTGTTTATTTTCCCAATGGAAGATTTGATGGGGGGGAATTGAGCTGTTCCCTCTGCACATCTTCATTTCTTAAGTTATATAGGACAGACAGAACTCATTTGGAGACTATACGAGGAATATTAGATCAGTTGGAAAGGCAAACAAATAAGGGATTTTAAAAGTAGCAATTTACCCATGGGTATCTGTTTAGATTCAGTCAATTTCCAAGGTTGTTGAAGCTCTCAAGTCTCAAGATCGTTGGGGGGTGAAGAGTCTACAGTCTGCCTTAGCTCTTGTTACCTGCTACTTACTGATTTAGAAAATAGGGGACAAAAAGGAAAGGCTTAAAACCTTGAGTGAGGAAAACGGGGTGCTGTGGTGTTCAACTTGAGCCTGCTTCAGAATCACCTGGAGAGGTTGTTCAAACACCGATCACTGCCCCACCCCCCACAAGTTTCTGATTCTGTAGGTCTGGGGTGGGTCCAGAGAATCTATTTTGAAGCAACTCTCAGGTGAGAGTTGGTTGCAGCTGGTATGAGATCATACCCGAAGAAGCAGCAGTAAAGTTAGTCCTGACTGTAAGCATGAAGACTGGACTTGACTGAAAGGCTAAAGAAATTTAACTTTATTTTGGAAAAAGAGGATGAAGAGGAAAACCAGGTTACCCACTGGAAGGACCAGGTCAGAAATTCAGTTCATGTCAACAACAGCCAGAATAGGAGGAAGTGGTCTAAGGGGCAAGGAGATCTATTATAAGGTTGGGTATATGGGAAATATTGGGTCACCAAAGTTACACGATGGATTCTTCAAATGAGTGATCTAAAAGGGAAACCATCATTTTAATCCAAAACTACCAACTTTAAGACTTGTAGCTCATGAAACAAGTGCATTCAAGAAGGCAAAAAAATAAAAATTATTTTAGCCAAGACATTTGGAATTAAAAAAAAAAAAAATAGAATTTGGCACAAGAAGTTTGTGTTGGCCGAATCCAAGTCTTTTCCTAGTGTCTTCCTAGAGCCAGAGGACAGCCAGCCAGAGAGGCTTAAACAGCGAATCCATTGGCCTGAGCCCCTTATTAGCTGAAAATGTGATTGGCCCGACCTGTGAGAGAAAGTCTGCCTGAAGTTTTCTTGAGGGGTTGGGTAGGGAAATTACAGAGACTTAAACTTTTCATTGACCTTCATATATGGATATCTTCTGCTTTGTCTTAAAATTTCAACTGACAACACAGCTATTGCTGGGGGAAAAAAGCCCCACAAAAACAAAAAAGACCTAGGATAAGTTTCTTTCACAATTCAGTGCTCTCAGATGTATACCTTTTTCTACGAACTTCCATGCTTGATTTATCACATGAGGAAAGATGCGAAATTTACTGTTCCTCTTTTGGTCACAGCAGCCAGGAACCTCAGAGCTAAGTTTTCTGTTCAAGTTTGGTAGCTCCCCTGAAATGCTTTTCTGATATTGTTGCCTTTCCCTAGCTTCTTCTTTCTTAGCAAGTAATTTCTTTTTCTTTCTTTTCTTTCCTTTTTCTTTCTTCTTTCTTTCTTTCTTTCTTTCTTTCACATTAAGAAAGAAAAACTTACTGTTCTCTGAATGTAAATTCTTATCAAAACCTTCTTGGTGTCGATATGGTTACACATAATGAACTTAAAAATATATGATCCAATTTAGTCATAAATATGTATAAAATATATAAAAGTCTTTGTTTAAAAAGACCAGGCTGACCCTGCAGTAGGATATCCTTTTGGGGGCCACAGCGTTGTAATAAAAAACATAGGCTTTGACGACCTATCTCTGGATTAGAAATCTGTCCCTGCCCCATTGGCTGTGTGACCCTAGATATGTTGTTTAACCTTTGGGGGCCTCAGGTCTCTCATCTGTAAAATAGCCTCAGTTACAGTACCAACCACCATAGATTCTTGCAAGGATGATTTAGTGCTTTGAATAAAGTGCTTTGAACAGTGCCCGGAGCATAGTTAAATATTTAGTAAACGTTAGCTATTTCAATTAGAAACAGTGGTGATGAGATTGTGTAACTCCCTCAATTGTGGAGTTAAATGGTATCATTTCAATCACGGGTTCATGTTTCTGGGCAACAGGAGCTGTGGTTTTAATTTGGACTTAATTTGAAAGATCCGCTTCCACTCAGTGAGCGCTTATTATGAGAAATGTCTATGGCCGTGGTGTGGCGAGTGCCAAACCCACAGGCAGTGGACAGAGAGCCACAGAAAGATGCAGCTCAGCAGAGAGGGGGAGACCGTTCCCAGGGAAACAGGTTGCTAGGGGTAAGCATTTGGCAAAGGGCACCAGAGAAATGCAGTTTCTTTGAACCACGTCTAATGAAAATGCTCTGTACTTATAGTGAACCTTAAGCAAGCGAACCAGAGAATGTTGGGGAATTAGAAATAAGGGTTCTGAAATCACCCTCACTTCGGCACGGGCTACTTTATGGCAAGAACAATGTGGGCACACGAGAAGACAGTGAGGGTCTGGGTGGCACCAGAGAAAATCTGGAACTGAGCATGATAGATTTCATTCCCTGTTTCTGAGAGAACAATTTGGAACCAAATGTCCCAATTAGATGGTTAGTATATGTGGCTGTACCAAGTTATATGCCAGACAATTAAGTACTATTCTCACTTTATCATGTGGGTTGTCCCTCTTCTAAGATATCTAGATATCTCCTTGTGATATCTTCATAAAGTTCCGAGTTGAAAAACGCTTCCAGGTACTGGTAAACAGATGCTGACAGAATAGAATACACAGACTACTGGAGAGGAGAGTAAGGTTATGGTGTCCAGAGTGAGCAAAACACGTTGTAAGTCTCTGTAGAGCTGTTATAAAATGTTGATTAGGGCTGTATTGATTAGGGTTCTCTAGAGAAACAGACAAACAGGGTATGTGAGTGTGTGTATCTCCATTTTTAGGAATTGGCTTCTATGATGTGTGGGCTGGCACACAGTCTGAGATCTGTAGGGCAAGCTGGAGACTCAGAGAAAAGTCAACGTTACAGTCGTAGGCAGAATTCCTCCTTCCTTGGAGGACCTCAGTCTTTCTCTATTAAGGCCTTCAACCCACCCAACGATATGAAGGGCAATCTGCTTTACTCAATGTGCTGATTTCAATGTAACTAAAAATACCCTCACAGTGACCTCAAGACTGGTGTTTGGCCAAATATCTGGATTCTAGAGTCAATTTGACACACAAAATGAACCATCACAAGGTCTCTGCCTGAAACTCAGAATTTTCACTGAAACCCAAAGCAAGAGCAGTAGGCCATTGCCAACAATGTAAAAAGGAGTTGCTGGACATACCTCTGGGCTGACTGAAAAGTGGTCATCTTGTTCCTATGACCTTTGTTTCAATCACCCACCTCCAGTCTACATCACCGAGAACAGGAGACTAGAAAGATTCTTTGGAGGAAACTGGAGTAGAGTCTTCTCTGCTTTTTTTCTATTTTCAGACTGAATGCTGCTTCCCCTATCCACATCCCCACAAAGTGAGGAAAGTTCTATCTATAGACTGGGGAGACCACATTCTCCTCTCTCAGACCTGCTGAGCTAAAGCAGCCATAAAATCCTCTCCAGTGAACATTGGGGAATGCAACACACTTAAATATTTCTTGAGAGAACCCAAGATGTGGCCCCAGAAGCTTTTGAAGATTCACAAGTATCAAGATGGGCTCCTTCCATCTAAGAGAAGTGAACACAGCCTGATGGGAGCTGCCCATGACAGCAGAGCACACACAGGGCAGCCTGGGCCCCCAGAGACTGGCAGGTGAGGGGTAGGGATATGTGAGTTTCCCATAAACGAAGTGGAATCATAGCAAATAGCTGGGCTCTAGCCATTTTGATAAAACTTCATCCAAGAGGGCTATATGCCAAGGTGAGGAAACCACGAGTAAGAGAAAATGAGGTGGACGGCAATGGTGAGAACTGGGCTGAAGTCCTAAGAGGGCAATCAGATAATATACCACTCATGTCAGTGTGGAGGTCCCACTGAAGGCTTCCTCACAATGAGCTCCAGGGAAGAGCCAGCTGGTAGACACTAGACATGAGGGAGTGCAAGATGGCAGGCAGGGTTGAAGAAGTTTTAGTTTTTGCTCCTTTTTCTCCCTTCCCCCTTTCTTCGACCTGAAGGACCCAGAAGCCATATTCTGAGCGCCACAAGGCTGGTGTGGAATGAAGGCTGAGGAGGATTGGAGTAAGAACCGACCCAGCCCCTTCTCTTTTCCCGACCTGAGAAGCTGACCCGAAGAGAAGAAAACACTAATCTAGTAGAGAAGTAGACACTTTTAGTTAGATTGACCTGGACTTTTTAGTACTCGAAAGTGAGTCTTGATAGTGTCTGGCTGAGAAAGCGTCCAGGGCAGGGAAGGAATCCTGCAAAGTACGTTTGGAGGCAGTGAGGCAAGAAAATTCTCTCATGTGTCCTTAATTGCGTTCAGCCCTCTGAAGACACCGGTTGTACAAACTTAAAAAGACTCGGCCCCACCTGGGCTTAGTAGGTGCCGCCACTGTCCTGGTTTAGCACACGCTTTGGAATGCTTTCTAACCCTCCACGTGTCTGGGCACTACATTCTCTGCCAACTGAGGACTAGGAGGAGGGTGAGGTCCGGGTCAAGAATGAAAGGCTCCCACGAGAGGAACACGGGCCAATTTGTACGCTGTTTCAGCTACATGAGCCGATCAGGGACAAAGTTCCCATGTGTCTCCACTGCAAACACTAACTTATAAGCTTCCTGTTCCTGTAGGGCTGGGCTAGCTTTCAGGTCGGCGAGAGAGAAGAAGGAATTAGATGTGACTGCAGGACACATAGATTACTAGTGCCACGGCTTATCTGTAGTCCCTCTTCTCCCCCCCACCCCCCACCCTAATGTTTATTTAGAGAGAGACAGAGTATGACCAGGGGTGGGGTGGAGAGAGAGAATCTCAAGCAGGCTGCATACTGTCTGCACAGAGCCTAACATGGGCTCAAAGCCATGAACTATGAGATCATGACCTGAGCTGAAGTCCAGAGCCAACCAGGTGCCCCACCCCTCTTTTAATTAAACGGGAGGGGTCTGCCCCTCATTGAGGAGTACTGTCATCAAGTACTTAAATGCCTATTTATGGGGATCACTCTGTCACGGGCTGTGCTAGACCCTATTCAAAACAATAGGTTAATTTTTTTTTTTTTTAGCTTATGTGAATCAATAACTTATTTATGTCCAACTTCTGTTCTGAGCCATCTGGTGTTAACAGATTTTACTATCTCCCCTGCAAAACCTTGGTCTCCTGCTCCTACCCCTCTTGAGGCTTCTTGTTTAATCATGTGACAATAGACAAATGCAGAAGGAAAACACCGGTAAAGATCTCAGAATAAAAACAAAGGCTAACCAGGGAACAGTGAGGTGAGATGATACATTTACTGCAGGGTTTAGGGTGGGTTATGTTAGGGGATGAAAAGTACTAGGCAGATTAGAGAAGTAAAGACTTCCATATTCACCTGAAGTGTTTCTCTTCCTCTATTTTTCTTAGAAGATGTCTAAAATAATGAATACTCTTATTTGGAGGCTTTTCTTTGTAATTGGAGGATAATTCATTTTGCAATTCTTTAATGAAGTAAGGAATTATTTTTCAAAGGTTAACCTCATATTCCCAGCCTGGGGACCAAAGGAATCAGACCAACTCAAGTAGCCCAAGGCAAGGCTTTAAGCCTTAAGGAGGAGAAAGTTGTGATAGGAGAGAGGGATGTTGGTTAAGAGGAAAACCACAGAGGTAGGACTTGATAAACCTCATGTTACATCAGGAGCTGGGAGGAGTGTAGACAGAAGGGAACTCCAGTAACTCCAAGTTCAAACCAACAGAGTGCTAGCTGCTGTGCAGGGTTCAGCTTTCCAATGTATTAAAAAAAAGAGACTAAAATAGTGGTTTCTACTAAGACACTGTGGTCCATTAACGTGTCTAGGGTAGTAATAGCATCCCTTTGCATTTTTAAAATATGCCGGGGCTATCTTCTCTGGACATTTCCAAGTTGTACTGGGTTTTTATGAATTTTCTGTACTCTTAAAGTGTATTTTGAGAGAGAGCGAGAGAACGAGAGCATGTGTGTGTGTGTGGGGGGGTGTACCTACAAGCAGCGGAAGAGGCAGAGAGAGAAGGGGAGAGAGAATCCCAAGCAGGCTCCACGTTGTCAGCATGGAACCTGATGGGGGACTTGATCCCATGAACCATGTGATCATGACCTGAGCTGGACACTTAACTGACTGGGCCACCCAGGTGCCCCAATTTTCGCTACTCTTTATGATGCTTAGGCATTTCTTATAACACAGAGCCCAGGAAATAATAAAGAGTCTTGATTAAAAATATAAAAACTACTAAAGTTCCTGGAGAACCTCTTCCAAAAATTTGCTTTGAAAAGGGGCAATTGCTTCTCTTGTAAATTCAGTAATGTTGATGGTTCTAACAGAAATTATAGGATTAAAAGGCCCAACAAAACCACAATTACTCCTGGCATGAAAGACAGTTTTTCCTGAATCCCATCTTTGATTATAATCAAGGTCAATCCCCACCCCCACATCCCCACCCTCCAGAAGGTTTCCTGCTAGCCTAAAGCCAGTCTCTGGCTTCTAAGCAAAAGGCCTAACATTCACAGTTTGGCCTGACTGCCCGCTGCTTCCCACTCTCTGTGGCTCAGTGGTGTGGAGCCAGTGGTTCCCAGAGAGGGGAACCGAAAGACTGCCTGCTCCAGGTCTGCCACTCACTTGACCGTGACCAGAAATGATTCTATGACCGACCGAGATTGGGGCCAGCAGAATTCTGAAGCATCCACAACATTCATAGACATCTCAGTGAATGAGAGAATTCCGTGGTGCTTGGAAATTCTGTAAGGGGGAGACTCTAGAAGGGTCAGACGACTCCAACTGGTGGAGACCATGTTAAGGTGAATAAATTGCCAACCGCTGAGTCTCTCTTCATTCACAGAGAGGGTTATCGAGGACCCTGCAGAGTGCAGAGCTCCGTAGGAGCAGTGGCGAGAGCTCAAGCTGTCCAAAACTGAGACATCATCGTTCAGCGAGGCACCCTGCTGGCTACTCTCTGCCCACTTCTAATCAGGAATGCTGATAGAACTGTGCCCTCAGATATCTAGATATCTCTCACATCTATATCAATAGTTCGTAATGGGGGTGGGTAGGGATTCTGCCCCCAGGAGACACTTTTGGTTGTTACAACCTGGGGGTGGTGGTGGTGGAGGGTTGTTACTGGTATCTAATCAGGAATGGTCAAGAACGCTGCTAAACATCCTACAATATACCCGATCGACCCTTGACCTAAAATGTCAATAGAGCTGAGGTTCAGAAACCCTGATCTCAATGGTCTGGTCTAAACTGTTCATGATTGTTTTATTATCAATCCTCTAGTCTTTATTTTTTTTATGGGAGATGATTAGGCTCGAGCCTGTGTAATGCATTCTCAGGCATGTTAAAAATGACAGACCCAAAATGGAGTTGCTTATGCTAAGCCCCGCCTCACCAAACTGACACTTACAGTTTCAGCTGTCCCAGAAATGGAATCTTAAACTGGTCAGGACTTGTCTGATCAGCATTACTTAGGAAATCTGCCTGACAGACTCCTGCCATCCCCTGAAGGAAAGCAGCCAACCTGATTTTTTACTCACTAGACTTTCTTGCTCCTGTTTCCTTTTGCTTTAAAAGCCTTTGTTGTGTATAGCTACTTGGAGCTCTAGTCTGCTAGACTGGATGTTGCCCAATTGAATTTTATTTTTGCTCAAATAAACTCTTGACATTTCAAAAACTTTTAACGGGCATATGGATTTAAGAGCTTGTTCTTGCCTTTTTATGTATCCATACTTTATCAAATGAGTATTTTTGATGAAGATAGGCACAGAACATATTCTTTTAAGTTTATTTATTTTGAGAGAGAGAGAGAGAGAGAGCCGGGGAGGGGCAGAGGGAGAGAGAGAATCCCAGGCAGGCTCCACAGCTGTCAGTGCAGAGCCTGATGCAGGGATTAATGTCCTCAACTGTGAGATCCTGACCTGAGCCGAAATCAAGAGTCAGACCCTTAACTGACTGAGCCACTCAGCTGCCTCAGAACATACAGATTCTTAATTATTGTTCAAATTTGGTGAGGTGAGGTCATGTACTGTAGCTGAGGGAAGACACTGGAGCAGGAGGAAGAACTTGGGGTTGGGGGAGGTGGGGCCACATTGTTGAGGTCTTCATATTTCCGCTTCCTCCTGTGGATGATAAGGATGAGCTTTAGCTCCACGTTCTGTTAGGGCTCTAGCATTCTACCACTAAAAACTCCTGGTGATGATGTGGCATCTGGGTGGCTCAGTCGGTTGAGCCTCCGACTCTTGATTTCTGCTCAGGTCATGATCCGAGTCTCGCTAAGATTCTCTCTCTCTCCCCCTCTGCTCATGCATGTGTGTGCTTTCAAAAAAACAAAAAAACACCTCCTGGTGACTGAAACCTGTATACCCATTTCCCTTCTTTGTATGTCTTCATACATATTTCTCTTTCCATCTCCCCCACCTACCAAAACACCTTCCCAAATACTCTCCTTTTCTTACTCCAACTTAAGACAATTATTTGCTATTTGAAGACTTAAGTCTAAACCCCTCACTTCCTCCCCACTCAAAATTCTTCTTCTTGAAGCCTCCTCTGCCCCCCACGCCACCCCCATTGCTCCGATATGTGCATATTATGTTCTATCTGCTGGCTGTGAGCACCTTTAACATATAACAAGCATGCTCGGGTTACGGTCTAACGCTGTTTCCCACATCCTTTTAATTCTAAAAAATCTGTCTTCTCTTTCCACACATCACAGAACTCTGGAATACGAGCGCTACCACATTTAATCATTGTAATTTATAGGGTGTGAAGTTTTCTTGATGATTTTCCCCAAGTGCTTTCCTACTTATTAGTAAGAGACAAGGCATCACCAACACCAACAGTTTCTGAGACAAAAGCAACAGAAAGGTGAAGCTATCTTACTGAAATTCAGGGCTGTAGGTGGCAAATGACCTCAAGCTGGATGTTGTGAAACCAAAGCATCAGTAATGTAGATGGTATTAACACACAACTCTAATTTGAATTAACTCTGTAAATGAAAATTTACAGATGAATCCCACAAATGTATTGAAATATACAAATCAGTTTAAAACTTGGAAAGCAAATTACACCCATTCTCCATTTCATTTCCATCTCTTTTTCTAAAAGTCCTCCCGAAAATGAAACCTTTCCTGAACTTCTGACAGATTCCAAGATATCAAGGTCCTTCCTAAAGTTTCTCTACCAGTTACAAGCGTGACTTTTGGCAAGTCATTGAAACTCTCCACACTGCAGTTCTCTCACGGGCAGAACAAATTTTTGATGGTTCTAAAGACTACAGGTGCCAACCCTGGCTGCACAGGGAATCACCTGAATCGCTTAAAAAAAAAATCCCGACGCCCAGGTGAGACTCCCCCAGACCAAATAAATCCATCTCTGGAGGGTAGAACAAAGCAACAGTATTTATATTTTATGTATTTTTAAAGTTTATCGTTGAGAGAGTGTGCATGTGTAAGAGGGGCAGGGGCAAAGAGAGAGGGAGATGGGGAATCCCAAGCAGGCTCTGTGCTGTCAGCACAGAGCTCCATGTGGGGCTTGAACCCACGAACCATGAGATCATGACCTGAGCCGAAACCAAGTGTTGGATGATCAACCGACTTGAGCCACCCAGGTGCCCCAAAGCAACGGTATTTTTAAAACTCCCCAGGTAATTCCGAATGTTCTGTCCAAGTAGGGTCAATGTTCATCCCTGACTTATGACAAACCAAATCTCTTAGATTGGTGACGTTCTGGACGTTGTTTTTTTTTTTTTTTATTTATTTTTTATTTTTTTTAACGTTTATTTATTATTGAAAGACAGAAACACAGAGCGTGAGCAGGGGAGGGGTAGAGGGAGGGGGAGACACAGAATCTGAAGCAGGCTCCAGGCTCTGAGCTGTCAGCACAGGCCTGATGTGGGGCTCAAACTCACAAACTGCAAGACCATGACCTGAGCCGAAGTCAGTCACCTAACCAACTGAGCCACCCAGGCACCCTGTCTGAACGTTTTAAAAATGGCCCATTGTCAGAAAAAGCATTTCATGTTGTGCCTAAGTACCCACATGAATATGTTTTAAGATTAACAAAAGTTTGTGGAATGTGTCAAATTCTATAAAGCCATTTCCATGCACTCTGACGTTTCTTATTGTATAAATTAAGCAATTAAAAAAAATTTCATGACCTGCAAATTGAAAAACACTGCCCTACCCACAGCCTAGGTCCTACAATTTAGCCACTAGATGGAACCCTCACATTTAAAGAAAGGAAAGCACAAATCCACACTCTGAACTCTGCAAAGTGAAAACAAACATCCCTATGATTGAATATTTCACATCCAGACAAAAATATATTTTGTACTAAAAGGAGCATTGCTGTTGGAAAATGAGTTATGTTAACAGGTAACACTGATGAATAATGAGACCCTGTGTGGAGTGCTTTCTGGCTGTTTTTACCCACAACCACCTGCCAAGGTCAAGATTCTGTCCCTTTCCCAGTCGAGGGCACTGAGAACCAGAAAGCTTAACTAACATGATCAGCACTCGAAAAATGGCAGCCCTTGTGGATGAGGAATGAGCAGAGGGGAGAGAAGGGTTTGAAATCTAGTCACAAAGTAACAGAGAGAAGCAGAATTTAAGTCCAAACGTGTTGGGCTTCTGTGATAAAAGGTAAGAGAGTTAAGGCTGATAACATCAATACATAGATTAAATTCGTACAAAATGGGAGCACGCTCGATTCTTTCCTGGGCATCTAGGCTTCAAAGCACACACATTTCCAGAAAAGGGGAAAAAACAGCAAGCACCACAGGGGGCAGCAGAGTGGCCTGAGGCACAGGCTCAGGTTCAGGCAGCACTTAACGGTTTTATTCAAAGTGCATGGAAATCCCACTGCAGGGTTCTGGCAGGGGAAGAACTTGGTGGGATCATTCCTCTCTCTGGGCACACGCCTTTTCCTCGGGCTTTTCCTGATCACCAAAGCACTCCTGTCCTCCACCCCCTCATGAGGCTTTCTTGTTCTCACTAGCCTTTAGCTTTAGCAGACATCAGGTTAAATATCTTCTTGCTGCCTCTCCTCAGGTAGAGGTGGGCTCCATGATGGAAGATGGAAAGTGGAGAACTCAGACGTTGGGGAAATGGGGAGTTGTTGCTTCCTGCGTCTAGAGTTTCTAACTGGAGCGACGGTTGCACAGCACAGTAAATCAGTTACTGCCGCAGAATCGTGCAACGGTTAAAATGGCAAATTTAATGTTGTTTATATCTTACCACAATAAAAAAATCAAAATCACTAGTAACCCCAAATTGAAACCTGCAGGGTGACTTAAAAAAATCTCGCTATCACTTACGGAGTGCTTGTGTTCTGTGTATCAGGCACTTTACATGTGTTAGCTAAGTGGATCCTTGCAGCAACCCCATAAGGTAGATACTATTATTGTTCCCATTTACAGATGAGGAAACTAAGGCACAGACTGGTTTAGCAATTTGCCCAGGGTCACTCACTGGGTCTAGAGGCAGGATTTACGCTTGGATAGGTTGCTTTTAACAATTACACTGCTGCTGTATCTAATACCTAGAATAGAATCTGGCCTGTAATCATTTAATAAATATTCACTTCAAGAGCAAATACTTCCAAACGCTTCCTTTGGTTGCTCGGTGGAGAAGAGGCGTGGAGGGGTGAAGAACTTGGAGGTGGGGGTGGGGGTGGTGACGGTAGGAAGTCTGTAGGTGAAAGATGTGAAGGCCCCGGAGGTACAGACAAGTGGACAGTTTACATATATTTTAAGACAGAGGCAACAGGATATGCTAATGTAAACATGAAGCTGAGATCAAGATTGCACTGTCCAATATGGCAGCCATCAGCCCCATGTACCTACTGAGCACTTGAAATGTGGCTGGTAAGACATGAGGTGTCATTATGTTTACCGGAATTAAACAACTTAATTAAAAAAAAAAAGATGCAGAGGGGTGTCTGGGTGGCTCAGTCAGTTAAGCTTTCAACTCTTGACTTCGGCTCAGGTCATGATCTTATAGTTCGTGGGTTTGACCCTGCATCGGACCCTGTGCTGGAAGTGCAGAGCCTGCTTGGGATTCTCTCTCTCTGCCTCTCCCCAGCTCCTGCTCTCTTTCTCTCTCAAAGTAAATAAAATTAAAAAAGAGAGATGCAGATAACTGATCTAATTTCAGGGCCTCTGGGGGTGTTAATGATAATTAATCCTTCTTATGTTCAATGAAGCCATCTATTAAAAATATTTATATTAAAAAAATCAAATGAAGTGTACTGATGGGCACAGAATACATTTGGGATTCCAGAGGGTTTACTTTCCTGTGAGATCTTAATGATTTTTATATTGAGGTAGCAGTGGCAATATTTTTGATATATTGACAGATACATTATATTACTAATTTAATTGTCTTAAAATGGGATTACTAGAAAATATAAAATGACTTATGTGGCTCACATTGTATTTCTCTTGAAGGTGCCGGTTTAGGATAATGCCCTAGTTTCTTGCTTGAATAATGTAATTAATGGTGATCCATTTACTCAACTGGAAAAGATGGAGAAGGGACTTAAGAGTGGAAATACATTATGTTCAGGACATAGAAAGTTTGCAATGTTTGCGAGATATCCAGGTGGAGATGGGGTGCCTGGGGCTTGAAGCAGAGGTCAAAGCTGGCACTGCACATTTGGATGTCACCAGCCTGTAGATAACACTGAGAGCCAAGTAAGAGTAGGACAGAGCCAACACGGAGAGCCGAGTGAGAGTAGGGGACCCCTTCTGGAAAGCCTGTATGTAGGAGAGCGCCCAGTAAGGACCCAGGACCAAACCCTGAGACACTTCAACATTTAGGGGTTAGGCAGAAATACCTCACTAGATATTGCAGAAATGATACCACATTTCTACGTTCAATTTTCTAGCCTAAGAAAATACCTACAAATTTGGGGCACCTGGGTGCCTCCGTAGGTTGAGCGTCTGACTTCGACTCAGGTCATGATCTCACGGTTTGTGGGTTTGAGCCCCGTGTCGAGGTTTGTGCTGACAGCTCAGAGCCTGGAGCCTGCCTCAGATTCTGTCTACCCCTCTCTCTCTACCGTCCTGCCTCCCTTGCACTCTCTCTCTCAATAAACACTAATAAAATAAAATAAAAAAATACCTACATGAAACCATAGGTTTCAATGTAATGTACTTTTGTCTAGAATTCATGTTTTTTTTGTGTGTGTGAACAGCAGTTTATTTCAAGGCACACACTAGGAGTGCTTTTTATTTCTTAGACTACATTGGTACAGTGTAGCAGCAGAAATCCTTGGAAAGCTTTCTTTATACAGAAATAACAAAACTCAGTATGATGAACAAGTGCCATAGAGAAATCTCACAAAATCCCTAAATATCCAACATCAAAGGAAGAAACTCCCTGAACTCTTGAATGACAACTGCTTTCTGGTGAGCACCTTGGTAGGGTGGTTGGTGTGCTTGTTGAGAGAGGAACATGTTTTTGGAGATTTTAAAAAACCAGTTAATCTCCAAAGCAGTTCTTTAGAGAACTTCGTTTTAGATAACAACTAATGATCGTGCAGTGAAGAGCCCCAGCTTTGTGCTCGGGCCCATCTGAGTTTGTGAACACCCTCAGCTGAATTCCTGGCCTGCAGTGAACACTTTAGGTAAACGTTATCATTATCGTTCTTGTTCCTAAGACCAGAAATGCTTCTGCATTGCCCCCTGTTAATTCCTATCCTGTTAAGAAGATTGTATGTGTACATATGTCCTATAAAATAAATATATCACATATATCAAAGCAGTTTATGGGTTTCCCACCCTTGTTCTGAGATCTAGCGTGTGCTTTCTTGGTGGGTGTGTGCCTCCACTTGGTGTTAAGGTAGGACTTTGTGCTGCTGTTGTTTCCATGCGGAGGGGCCCTCTTTTCTCGCCCTCCTCCAATCATGCCTCCCAGGGTGGGGGAAGGAGTCTCTGGAGGCTTTGGGGGATACAGCCGGGCATCTCTTTTTGGAATCCACCTGTTGGCAGAGACCACGTTCGGCTCTGCTCCTCTGAGCAGCTAGTAGCATGAGGACAGGGGCCCCTGAGGGAGGCCTGAGGCTGTCCGGTGGTGCGTGGAAGGTAATGATTGTGAAATCTGACAAGCCCGCCTACCTGGAAATCCCAAACGGCTAGATTCACAGGAAAGGTGAGGTTTTAAAATGATACGTGAGGGGCGCCTGGGTGGCGCAGTCGGTTAAGCGTCCGACTTCAGGTCACGATCTCGCGGTCCGTGAGTTCGAGCCCTGCGTCAGGCTCTGGGCTGATGGCTCAGAGCCTGGAGCCTGTTTCCGATTCTGTGTCTCCCTCTCTCTCTGCCCCTCCCCTGTTCATGCTCTGTCTCTCTCTGTCCCAAAAATAAATAAACGAAAAAAAAAAAATTATAAAATGATACGTGATTCCTGTTGTCTGTCTCAGTCGGTTCAGAATTTAAGCATGGGTAATGGGACTGTCACTTATCTCCCTAAATCCCCAGTGTCTGGTACCTTCCGCTGGGAACTTTGAGAAATCGACCAAGAGTAGAGAGGGTTTTTGTGGAGCCAAGGCACATGGCTTCAGGCCTCTAGGGTGGGCAGGGAGGGATCACGCATGTTAATGTTGGGACTTGGTATCTATATTGTGACATGCAGCTGTTTTTCACCATTTTCTTTAAATCTTTTTTTTTCTTTTCTTTTTTTTTTTTTTTAATTTTTTTTTCAACGTTTATTTATTTTTGGGACAGAGAGAGACAGAGCATGAATGGGGGAGGGGCAGAGAGAGAGAGAGACACAGAATCGGAAGCAGGCTCCAGGCTCTGAGCCATCAGCCCAGAGCCCGACGTGGGGCTCGAACCCACGGACCGCGAGATCGTGACCTGGCTGAAGTCGGACGCTTAACCGACTGAGCCACCCAGGCGCCCCTCTTTAAATCTTATTTACTTATTTTATTTAGAGAGAGGGAGCACAAGTGGGGCGGGGGGGGGGCGGTCAGAGAGGAGAGACAGAATCCCAAGCAGGCTCTGCATCATTAGCACAGAGCCTGATGCAGGGCTCAAACTCACAAACTGTGAGATCATGACCTGAGTCGAGATCATGAGCCACCCAGGCACCCCTCACTGTTGGTTTTTAACTGGTGCGGCTGAGCCAGAAGGCTTCAGGCTTTGGCAAATGTGGGTCTTGTGGGATTCCTGCAGTGGCTTAGGATGGCTTTATCTGCAGGTGAGTGGCTATTTTTGTAGGGGTAAGAAAATAATTTTATGTTGGCAGGAGTGTCGTTGCCCACCTTGAAAAGCAGTCACGATGGAGTCGAGATGGGGAAAGTGTGCGAACAGGTACAGGCCTTTTAGATATTCATGAGCTAAATGGCTTTTTGCTGCTATTTCTCAGCTGTGCCTACTGGCCAGGACTTGTAAGAGTAGAGCTAGCTGAGCTCCGTGTGCACTAAGAAGACTGGTAAGTTCTAGCTTTAAATTATTAGTGTCAGGCCCAGGGAGGCGGCATTATTCTGGCCGTCTCAGAATCCATGAACTACACTCAGGACCCAAAGAGGGAATTAATATGGCTAATGTCTGGTGATTATGCGCTTGCCAAAGGCTCTCAAAGGTCACCTGTGAAAGGCAGTATATTCAGAATATGCCATCTTCTTGGGTTGAAGTAGAGAACTCCATATTACTGCAAACCCAGAGTCCCATCACCAGGAATCAGGGAATGCAGGAAGAACTCAAGTGGTTTGGAAAATGTGCTCCAGGTTGACAATCCCTTCAGGATCAATGGAAGATTGAAAAAATAAGACAAGCTGATTAAAGGTTGAAGGACAAAAAGATTTTCTTGAAGGAAAGTCTGACATCTAAAACTAAATAGGTATGAAAATCTTTGAAGGCCTGAAAAGACAGCTCTCAAACATGAGATGGGCCTAAGTCTGTCTGCTTCTAAAACAGGAGATACCTTTAAGCTGATCAGAAAGAGTGACTCAAGCCCAATGAAGAGAACAGACGGCGAGATCCCAGAAAACAACCTGAAATCAGGGCATCTGGCTGGCTCAGTCGGTTAAGCGTCCAACTCTTGATTTCAGCTGAGGTTATGATCTCATGGTTAGTGAGTTCAAGCCCCACGTTGGGCTCTGGGCTGACAGTGTGGAGTCTGCTTGGGATTCTCTCTCTCCCTCAAAATAAACTAAAACAAACAACTTGAAATTACTCCCCTAGAGGGCGCTGGAATCCAGAACACTTTTGCAAACACTTTAAGAGCCCTGCAAAGTCCAAAGTTAAAAGTCATTGAGGACCCACATTCTGGTTACAGGGTTGGTGTGGAAAGTGGTTACATAGGTGGACAGATTGGATATGAAGTCTGGGGAATGCAGAAAAGAATGCCTGGGTGAATTTTCAGGGGATAGAGCCACTGTGGGAGGCATGTGGGTGTTTCATGTGCTCTAGGGACTTGCTTGAGAAGCTTGTGAGATCATAACTCAGAGACAGAGACGAGACCCGCTATATGTGAACGGCCAGTGCGGCAACAGAACAAGTCCACATCAGACTCCTTGCTGATCTGATGCGAGAAAATCACCCACGTGGAACTGTCCAACTCAGCGAGGGCCAGATAGGCATGATTTGTTTGAGAAGCAGAAGCCTCTGGTTATCCAGAACTCATAATTTCATATTTCTCACATGATGAATCTAAAGAAAGATCGTAGAAAATCAGTTGTTTTGGCTATAAATTAAAGGTGGGGGGAGGCTGTCAAATTCAGTAAACAAGGCTAGTCCTAAGCATGTTAGGAAAGGGAGGGAAGCCAAGGATTAGGTTGAACTGTTAGAAACTTCCCTGAGCTTTTTTTTTTTTTTTTGAAGTTTTTATTTTACAGCAAGTGAGAGCACACCTGCATGCACAAGTGGGGGAGGGGAAGAGAGAGAGAGAGAGAGTGAGAGGGAGATACGGAATCTGAAGTGGCTCTAGGCTCTGAGCTGTCAGCACAGAGCCTGATGCAGGGCTCAAACCCACGAGCTGTGAGATCATGACCTGAGCCGAAGTTGGAAGCTTAACTGACTGAGCCACCCAGACGCCACCCTGAGCCTTTCTACAATACTAGATGATGTGACTGCAGAGAAAGATTACACAGAGAAATGCTCCTGATGCTTCAAATAGTCAAAATCTGAGGGGAGTACTTTAAGGAGAATATGATGGAAGAAATGGTTCTCAATAGGTTCCTAAGACCTCCATAACATCTCCAGCTCAGGAATCTTCTTAGGGTAGTTCTCCAGTTGAAACAGATGTGTGGATGCAGCGAAAATCCTGAATCTTCAGGCAGCATGCTTCATTGGTGGAGGTGATGCCATGGTAAGAGATCGTAATAGACATTTGTCAATAGAGTTTCACAGAGGCTTTGGTTATGTCACTGACTCCATCCCCTTAGTGCATCACTGGCATGTCAGTCCTCAAAGGGGAGCAGAGGAGGGAGAGGTGGGGAAGAGCACCATTTTCCCCATTTATAGTGCCACTGGGGAAGAATGACACCCCTCACATAGAGCTTGACGTCCGGGGCTTGCCACCATTGGCGATGTCAATTGGCAAGGGAGGAGCCCGTCAATGTTATGCCCCCGTGAGGAGAGACGGTATGTGCAAGGAGAAATGTTTTTCTGACTATAGTAGACAGAGTGCCAAAATTAGTCTCTGGATGGGAATTTTCTCCCAAATGAATGCAGGTCATTGTCACTGGAGTGCATGCACGGACCAGCTGGCATCCTGGCGAGGTGGAAAACAGGACTTTCCTATTGTGTCTCTTTCGCTGGCAACCAGTAAATCCCTGCTATGATTTCTGGCAACATCAGGGTTCCCAGGCTAACTTCTTCACAGCCTGGGGTTCGCTTGTTTTCTAAATGTCATGGGCGTGGGGACAGTACTAAAACGGCTGGTTATGTTTTATCATCTCCTTGGAAACACAGAATAATAGTTCATTTCTGAGATGCTGAAGTAATAACACCCATCCAGAGGAGGACAGCCCAAGCTTGTCCCAGGCATCAAGACTGTCTATGAATGAGACTGAGCAGAATAGGACGTTAAAGGAGATCAGTTCTAAACTTTAAAAAATTTTATCCTACAAAAGCAAGAGCATTTCCAATTATTTTGATATTTGACTTAACTATTTTGCACTTTAATTTTTTGGACGCTCATCTTTTACCTTTAATTTCTCCCTTTATAATTCATAATGGCATGAGATTTATGTTAATAAATACAAGTGTCTGTTAGCATTTCATCACTGGAGTGGCTATTTGCCACCTTTTAATGCCATCACAGCCCAAGGGCTATGTTGGATGATGTGGCTGCACAGAATTTGGGAAGGGAATAGAATATAGACCGAATTCTGGATTTAGGTACAGAGTAGCCTTGGCATTAATTTAATAATTACACATTTTGGACCTGTTTTGGGACTTTTGAGGGAAAAGAACACTGTCTGGCTATGGTCCAGGGAGAAAACCCAAAGCAGCAGCAGCTGATCTAGGTGAGTGGCCTCACGATGCCCAGGAGCAGTCCTGCCCAGACAGACGTTAATCTCCTCACCTGAGAGGTGTAGTCACAGGCCTGGATGACCCACAGCCTTAAAGGTTGAACCCAGAGAAGCTGAGAGAACACAAATCCGGAACTGTTGAGTGTGATTCCCATGCCCCCCTTCCACGTGTTTCTATTTGGAGGAGCTCCATGAGTGTTGACGCCCCTGGCCTGTCTCCACCCTCACCCACTCCATCCAGGAGAGACGTCACTTACACTTATCTGATTGGTCACGTGGGAGAAAGGATGGAATTCGAATGACCTGGCCTTCTCTCTCTGGGATCTGCCTGCAGCAAATCCTCACCCAGCTCCAGTCCTCCCCAGGGCGGGCTCCATGGGGTGGATGTGGGGCTTGAGGTGTTAGGATGGCCAGGAGGGAGGTCATTCTGTCTCATGAAAGATTTAATCACTGGCATCAAACCGAAGTCATGTTCCTTAACAGCTTTATCCCGTAAAAGGTGATCTGCCTGATTCCTGCAACCACCTCTTAACTAGTACTGGTTAAGCAGGAAAATACGGGCATTTTTCCTAACCTGCTACAGCCCTAACGCTTGGGCTCCATCTAGACTAGGAGAAGTCGATCTCAACTGGTTTGTCAGAATCAAAGATGGGCGATGAGGCCTCGGACTCCCCTCTGCCTGGGCTCACATTCTGGCTCCAGTGCTTACTGGCTATGAACATTTGAGGAAAAAAAAAATAACATTTGCAAAATGGAAATAATGTAGCACCCACTTCATATACGTTTTGGTGAAAACAAAGTGAGATATTTAGATTACTTATAAAATCTGCTTTTTTGGTCTCCTATCCCTGATTCCTTAGCATGCAGTTCCAATAATCACAGCTAGCATTTATTTAACACACGATATGGGTAACACCCTGTGCTAAGTAAACACAGGGTTTCGTCTGATTGTCACAAAAACTGTAGTAGGCGCTAATATTATTCCAATTTTAAACACGAGGTAACTTGGAGCCTAGAAAGATTGAGAAATTTGTCCGAGGTCGCACATTATGTGAATAGTAGAGGAGATATTTGAACCCTGACATTCTGAGTTCAGGGTCTATACTGTTCAATAACATACTGTCTCTCTAAAATAATACCTGCCATTTATTGGTTGCCTGAAATGTGCGTGGCATATACCAGGATCTTTATCTCATAATGTCCACAATCCTATGTAGGTTAAGAACACAGACTTTATAGTAAAAAAATGTAGTTTTGAACTCCTATTCTGCCATTTTCTGCCTTAGTAACCTGGGGGAAGATAGCTAATCTCTTTGAACCTCAAGTTTTCATCTGTAAATGGAGGATAACAATACCTACGCCTCATAGATTTGCTGGAAGGATTAAATGAAAGAATGTTTAGTACTTGGCCTGCTAGGATCACTGAACGGAAGGCAGAAATTCTTCTTCTCACTTTACCGATGAACAGACCGAAGCTTACAAGTGCTAAGTTCAAGTCCTGACTTCTCCAACGGAATCAGCTTGCTTTTTCCTAGATGTTATTCCTGTTGCAAGTAATTTCTGGCCTCTCCAGAACGAATTTCTCCTTATACCTTTCAGTCCGTCAGAACAAAACCAGTCCTTACCGGTTTGCAAGATAACACAGAACAAGACCATGGGTTCCCAGCTCTCTTCTATAGAGCCCTTCTAGGGGTTTCTGGGGTTGGCATGGAAACAGGTAGAGGTAGGAGAGAAGTCTAAGCACCTGGTCATTCTGCTTCAACAGGACAGTTCTGCCTTTATTGGTCTTCTATAAAGAGATAG
Organism: Leopardus geoffroyi; assembly: GCF_018350155.1. Classification (NCBI taxonomy): domain Eukaryota; kingdom Metazoa; phylum Chordata; class Mammalia; order Carnivora; family Felidae; genus Leopardus; species Leopardus geoffroyi. The sequence goes on from NC_059327.1 coordinate 174,429,378, forward strand.
TTTAACTTTTCATTGAATGAAATTGTTCCTTAGGAAAACAAAAACAAAATGAGAGAAGAGTAGGAGGCTTGTGGTCAGGATGCCTGGGATTGAGACGGCTTCACATTTGCTCGTGTGTGGCCTTGGTCAGTCCTGCTTCACGATTCTAGGTCTCAGTTTATTCAAGTAAAGAAGCAGAATAAAAAAACCCTTAATATCTCCTGGAGCTATTAAGAAGAGTCAGTGAAAAAAACATCAAACTTGCTTTGTCAAACGCCAAGTGCATGGCACAGGAATAAGCGGACCCTGGAGCTGGACTGTCAGGTTTTGAATTCCGGCTCCCTTTCTTACTGTGTGACCTTGGGCATCCATTCAACTTCTCTGTGCCTTGGTTTGTTCTGTGAAGTGAAGGTAACAAGAGTACCTTCCTCATCATGCTGTTGGAAGGACTAAATGATTGAAAGTACAGAAACCTACTCCATAAGTATTTTGTTATTATTTATTCTTTTTGGGGGGGGGATATTTTTTTGAGTGCAGCTGACACAGGGTGTTCTATTAGTTTCAGGTGTACAATATAGTGATCACTATCCTTCTTATCCTTCGAGGTTGACTAACTGTAGTAGCTCCATCCATCACAATTCCTGTGAACACCCTGCAAAACACATCCTAAAATGCCGCCCTTTTCTGAACCTCAAATATAACAAAACATTGGGCGGATTCATGAACGGTCATGGTTTTCCACCGAAGGATCAGATAACTGCAGTAAAAGAAGCTTTGGGCCCGGGCACACAGAGGAACGCATATTAGCAAGCATTTGCTAAGCTTTGGCTTTCCTTTATACAATTAATCTGAAAGTTGAGTTATAAAATGGGAATTGAAATTGTAGCCAGTTTTATAGCCTCGGTACAAAGGAAATAAAACTATTCCACTAGCATTAGAGTTTCTAATTGAAAACCTATAAAAACAAATGTTCATTCCCTCAGCAGCTTTAAAACAACACAACACACAAGTCCTTGTGAATTTCAGCAAAATGCCCAATTCTTTAAACTTCTTATTTTTTAAAGAAATCTGCTGTTGAGCCCAGCATTACAGAGAAAGCAGTTAAAAAAAAAAAAATGATTTACAGAATTACATTTAGAGAGGACACATGGGGGGGTATATTGAAAGAAACACTTTTATAACAGTCACCAAATTATAAGTCCCTCTGACTCAAAGGTCACTAAAAAAAAAAAAAAATCAGGAAAATAAGGCAAAACGTAAGAGTCAGCAGGAGGAAGGCAATTACATACCAGGCCAAGGAATTGTCCCAAGATCCTGGCAAAACCAGGCTAGAGTCTGGCTAGCATCAGCCATGGTTCCAAGGGAAAATGGAGTCCCCTCCTAACTTTCCTGAAATTGTGGGCTGTCATCCAAGATGACTGACAGCTAGATGATGAACTAAATGACACCCTGTCACACTGGTCACTTCTTAACCAAGAGCCTCATCATCATCATTATTTTTTGGCTTGTGTTTCACTTTTCTCTTTGAGAAAGCTTGGATAATAAAATTGAACTTAAACCTGTCTATAAAGATGATTGTTGTGTATGTCCTGTGTTTCAATTCAGACATCAGTATAGAAGCACATAATGAGAGAACATTTGAAGTTCTCCAAACCAAAGCTGTTGTTAGTATTTTGTAAGAGGATTATTAACAGGGGGGCGCCTGAGTGGCTCAGTCAGTTGAGTGTCCAACTTTGGCTCAGGTCATGATCTCATGGTTCATGAGTTCGAGCCCCGCGTCGGGCTCTGTGCTGACAGCTCAGAGCCTGGAGCCTGCTTCGGATTCTGTGTCTCCCTCTCTCTCTGCCCCTCCCCTGTTCATGCTGTGTCTCTCTCTGTCTCAAAAATAAATAAACATTAAAAAAATTAAAAAAAAAAAAGATGATTATTAACAGGGATGTTAAGCAAACGGGCCCTTAAGTTGAGGAGGGTGGGTTGGGGATGGATAAGGGGCACAGAGAGCCAACATTTGTTTTCTTAATTATCATAACCAAAATTAGCCTTATGAATTTATATTTTTTATTATGAAAAAGATGGCCACCTAAGCTAAAATAGGCTTTAAGTTATTTTATTCTGAAAAGTTTCCCCCTGAACTTTTCTAATGACTTTGGTATGTCAGTGAAAATAATTTTAAAAACCATGTTGACTTTTGCAGGTCTTTATGAAAACTTAGCAGTGAGATTTGTCGTGTGTGTGTCTGCTTTACTATGTCAAACATTGTGAGCTATTTTTGAAAACATTTCACTTTGAATGGAAAGAGGAAGAAGGGGGTGAGGTGAGCACCTCTCCATTTACTGCGGTCCACACTGTGACCACCACACCTCTGTTCATCAAATTACACTATGGTGGTCACTATGCCCTAGAGTATGGCCCGTATGGCACTGGCCTGTCATTGAGTTTGCCCTAAGGAAAGTAGTTAGCAAGTAGTTAAAACTACAAAAACTGCCTTTAAGAACTTAAACTTGACTGCTTCTATTTTTAAAAATTCTGCAATAGGAAAACGATAAAATGTTTTAGAGGCTAGCTAGACGGAATCATGACATTTATTCACAAGTTGTCCTTTGGAGACACGGTAATTTCATATTCAGCTCAATACAGTAGATACGTATTTCAATATATACCCCACTTCATGTCAGTACTGGAGACACAGGACTAAGATAATTCCTGAAATTCCATAATCTATTGATAAGTATATATAAAACTGTAATTCAAGTCTAAATAGAGCTCCAAGTAAGTGACATGAAAGCACAGAACAATGTTTTAAAATAGTTACCATTTGTAGGCTTCTCTACACTAAACACTAAACACTTTGTACACTAAGAACTTTGTATTATTTAATATTGATAATAAACGAAATGAAGTATTATCCCCACTTTAAAGAAGAGGAAATGAGGTTCAGTGAGATTAAGGTTTGTGGGATCAGGATTAAGTTAGATTTCCAGGAATACCTGTATGAATTTCTCATGCCAGCCTTTGGGTGAGAACAATTTATCTAGTCTAGTGATGTTCTGTTTCTTAAAAGTTGAAAGCATCTTGATCTAGAGGCTGACAAAAACGACCATTCTTAACCATGAGCTATGCTGCTTTTTTCAGGGGCAGGAATAAACAGGTAAATTAGAAAACAATATTCCAGTGGCCAATTAACGTATGAAAACACGCTTACTAGTTGCCAAAGATGTGGAATAAAGTAAGATTCCCCTTTTTCACTTATTGAATTTGCAAAAGTTTTAAACACGGTGGTACTATTCAGAGATGGACATTCTCAGCTTCTCTGTGTAGAAACACAAATGGCACATTCTTTTTGGAAAACAAGCAAAAACTCAGGACAGTTCATAAATATTAATACTTTTAACCTAGTAATTCTGCATCTTGGGGTTTATCCTCAAAGAAGAAATTTGGTAGCCTGAATTGATATGAAAATGTTAAATGCATTAATATTTATAATAATAGAAATGACCTATATATTTAAAAATAGGCAATTTAAAAATACATAACAGTTCATTCATATGCTAGAATATTATACGATTATTAAAATCCTAATTTTAAAACCTAGCATTGAAAAAGGCTTACGCTAAAATATTGGAAAAAATTTCTCTAAAGAGACGGTATAAGGCAATGGATTGAGGGAGTGAATTCTAGAGTAACATTCCCAGAGGTCATACCTTCACTGTGTTACTGCTTGATCGGCAACCTTGACAAACTACACAACTGTTGTAAGCATCAGTCTCATGATCAGGAGAATGGGGACTACAAAAATAATACCTCTGGCAGAAGACTGGTAGAATTAAATGGAAACATGCCAGCACTTAGAATAGGGCCTGGTACATATTAAAAATATTAGTTAAAATATTAATGGCGAGTATCTCTGGATGGTGAGATTACGGGTGACTTATATTTTCTTTCTTTCTAATCATCTGCAAATTCCTGTCAATAAGCATTGAGTTTATAATAGGCATTCCTGGGGGCGCCTGGGTGGCTCCGTTGGTTAAGTGTCCGACTTCAGCTCAGGTCATGATCTCATGGTTCGTGGGTTGAATGCCCATGCTGGGCTCTGTGCTGATAGCTCAGAGCCTGGAGCCTGCTTCGGATTCTGTGTCTCCCTGTCTCTCCGCCCCTCCCCAGCTCATGCTCTTTCTCTCAAAAATAAATAAACATCGGGGGTGGGGGAGAGGGGAAAGTTGGTGATGGGCATTGAGGAGGGCACCTGTTAAGATGAGCACTGGGTGTTGTATAGAAACCAATTTGACAATAAATTATATTTTAATATAAAATAAAAAATTTTTTTATGTAATAGGTATTCCTATAGTCATCACAAAGCTGGTTATTAATAGATGATACTCTTAAAATATAAAAAAAGAATCTTCCTATCGATAGATTTATAGAATTCATTACTTGTTAGAAATGGGTCTTGAATTTTATTAAATGCTTTATTTGGCATAAATAAACATTTTTGCATTGATTTACTTATTGATGGGCTTTCTCATAATCTTAAATTTCTTGGATAACTATGGTAGATATACTTTCCTAAACTTACTTCTGAATTTAGTAATTTATAAAGAATTCTTGGATCTACATTAAAATTAATGAGGGACATTAATTTTTGTGGTCTTTCAGGTTTGGGGTCAGGGCTGGGCAAGTTAGAAAGTGAACAGGATGGCTTTGCATCCTGCCTTCACAGTGGAACAATTAGCAGGGGAACATGTTCCTCGAAAGCCTGTAAGAACATACAGGTAAAACCACTTTCTTTTCTGAGTTTTTGGAAGCAAAAGGAAGCTTATTTTTGGAACTTCTGCTTTGATCAGCTTTCAATTTCTTTTACAACTACCAGTTTGTCCAAGTCTTGAATCTATTTTGGTAATTTACACTTTCCAGAAAAGTGTTCGTATCATTCAGCTTTGAAACTTTCTCAGCATTGAGTTTTACACAGTATTTCAATTTTAAAAGTTTTCTTGTGATATGTTTAAAACCTTGTATATATAATTCTTAGACTTATGGCACTTAGCACTCTATTAATATTTATTCTGTTATTTCTATACATGTGACTAAATTACCTTTTTTATTTCTAATTTTGCTTGTACGTATTTGCTCTATTTTATTAGATTTGCCAAAGGTCTGTTTTTACTGCTACTCAAAATCATTTGTGCCTATTTTTTTCTTCAACTTTGTCTCTGATTATGGCTTTCTGACCCTTGTGTTTTTCCCTGAAAATGCCTGTACTACTTATTTCGGGGGGGGGGGGGAGGAGTCCATTCTCTGCTTTTTTTCTTTTTACTTCTTGTTTTTTTTCTTCTATCAAGAAATTATATTGATGTTTTGCATCACTGACTTGATTTTTACTGTGTTAATTCCATTCTTTGTTTTCCTCGCAAATCACCCATTCCTACCATTTAGCTGGTTGGTTGTTGTTTTTACATTACTCTGTTCATATCATACCACTTTCAGCCTCAAGAGAGTCCTTTGCATGAGATGCCAACATGTTTTTTAAAGTCTTTGGTTTCCTGGGGAAAATTATTTACAGATATATTACCCTTCTTCTTAGTCTATTTCCCTTTATCCATAAAATCATTTTCAAAAGCTTTTTCGGAAACTTGATGAATATACAGAATGTCTGGCTTGTTCTCTTGTCCTGATCTCTGTCCATCTGGGTGTTGGTCAACTCTTCCTCTCCATCTGTTGTGGGAGGACAAATTGATGCCCTTTCTCCTAATTCAGAAACCAGTGTCTAATAGGCATTTAGTAGATTGAGCTGGATCTTCTATCTACCACTGTCGCTTATTCTCTCAGTGTCTTAAGTGATGGGGTATATAGGTATTTAGAATTCTCAGAATGCAGTGCTGCTAAGGTGTTTCCAAGCAGCAACTGGTCTATTGGGAATATCTATGCCAAATTACAGTAAGCTACCAAATCTCTACCCTGTTCCTTGTTGATAATGATTTGCAGTTCCTGAATTTTTGCTGATCGAACTTTGACAACCTTTCTGGAAAGTATATATACATAGCCATGAATGGCTGCTCAGTGCATTTCATGTAACTGACCCAGATTTTGAGGCAAAGGGTAGATAGTGAGGTCAGAATGAATGAAGTATCTCAGACCAAGTGGCAGGAGAAATGTTTAGACTATGAACCTCAGAGTCCATCTGTCTGGCTTCAAATCCCAACTCTGTGTGCCCATTTCCTTATCTGTAAAGTGGGGATAATAGTACGTACATCATTACTGCTGTTGTGAGGTTACACAAATTACTATATGTAACTACATAAATAATGCCAAGTAAATGTTTGCTGCTATCATTATTTATTACCCACATTTTGTGCCTCTTAATTTAGCTCTCCAGGTCTTATAACTAGTTGAATTTCCTCCTTGATTTGGTCTTGGTTTTAGCATTGTAGATTTTTATCTTTGCCTTGGATCCTCAAAGTTCGCTGTAAAGCTGGGACAGTCAGGAGGTATTTATGATGTAAGTCTGCATTCTTTCACTCCCTTTCTTGCCAAGGATTAGAGGGATGATGGCTTCTGTGGGAGATAAGGAAATGTGAACTAATCACATTTAGAAATGAGCAGTTTTCTGTGCTGCACAGCACAATGGCACATGGATGGATGTGTCTTAAAGCAGAATGAAAACTATGGACTGGAACTTTGAGAAGGGTGAAGTCAGGAATGCTTTTCTTTAACCTGGATCTATATGAACTGGAGCATACTGAAAAGGTGTTACTAGTAGATAACTGTGCTCCAAGGGGAGATTAAGACCCATTGATAAAGACGGACTTGGTTCCTTAGACTAAAAACACACCTTAATTCAGGGGAAACACAAGCTGAGCAAAGACTGAGGAGCAAGACTGTGGGGTGGTTAGATCAGACCAACTGAGTTTGTGCCCTGCGTTGTTCCTTCACCAGCAGGTGTGCTAGTGGATCAGGAACCCTCTGCTCCCCCTGGGGTTACCTCATCTGTACAATGGTTGTAACAAGAGCAATTTCCTCATAAATTATTGGGAAGAGTAAATGAACTAACCCACACATTTACTCATAGTACAGCCCGGAAAAAGTGTCCCACTAATGTTTTACATGTTTATGTGATTCATAAATCTGTAAATATAATCTGGACATTTTTAAAAAATGAAGAATATGAGTCAAACAAGTGTGTGCTTAGTTTTAAATAATAGTGTTGAGGTAGAGATAATTAAGTAGTAAGTAAAAGAAGATACAAATAGTTATTAAATGTACAATTATGATTCATATAAAACTTATAATTTCACCGAACAATGATTTGAAAGGACTTCCTTGCACCAGCTTTTCAATATGCTACAGGAGTATAATACCACTTTTCTTATTAAAAACACAGTATTTGGGGATTTTTTGATTCCCTAAAATTTAGTGCATTTTTTTCTTCACACTTTATGAATGTTATTACCGTGAACACAGTTCTGCTTCATTCTAGAAGGACACTGTTAAAATACAGAAAGTTTTCCATTGTAAGAATTCATTTCTGTGCATTAGGAAGACTTCTAAGAAAGGAACAATTATTCTGCACTACAGGGTGAAAGGAGATAGAATAGGAATACATATTTCAACGTTTTCTCCAGGGGAACAACAAAGTGGAACATCTATTCAGTTGATTGGTTTGTAATGTCAAAGAAAGAGAATTAGGCGACATACCTGGTGCCCTCAAGTAAACAAGAGCCAGTGTGTGTCAGCCACAATTATTGCTTGTACACGATAAAGTGAGGAAAGGGAAGCCTCTTGCCTCACTTCCTGAGAAACGTCAACATATTTAACTAGAATAAAAGCAGAAATCATGATCACATCATTGATAAAAATTAACAAGGAAAGCCTTCCGTCCTAAACTTTATTAAAAAACCACTTTGGCCGTGTATTAAGAGGAAATTCAAAAACACAGTGATTGTGATTAATAAGAAAGTAAAGGAACATAGGTGGTTCCATGTGGGTAGCAAGACCCCCAGCTCACACTGTAGAGGTCCTACAGACAAACTAAAAACCAAGCCCTCTAATTGGTAGGTGTGTTCACATCTGTAGGTGACTGTAGGTAACACAGTTACAAATCTAGTAAAAACTAAGGCTGGGCTGAACATTTTATAATTAAGCTCTAGTCTCATTATGATTCTGGTCTTGAAGAAATGAGGTAGAGAGATGGATGTAATGACTGCGATAAGATTCTTTTTTATACTTCTCTGCTCCATTTTGGAAAAAATTGAGTCCAGCATTTCATGAGACTGGTGTAGGCAATTAAAATACAACTGCTTCCCAGTTGGTTAATCGGGGTCACCTCTATATTTATAACTGGTTCAAGTTGGAGATCAATTAATATCCATTTTCAATTCAATTCAAAGACTCATCCAAATGCTTACTCAGCTGCCTCTTACAAAGCCAGGTAAAAATCCCCAAGTCCACACCCATGTTTGGACAAGAAAATAAATTATAGTTAAAAAAAAGTACCATGGTTCATCCACAGCCTGAAAAGATACCTTTATTTTTTTTTTTTTTTTATTATTTTTTTTTCAACGTTTATTTATTTTTGGGACAGAGAGAGACAGAGCATGAACGGGGGAGAGGCAGAGAGAGAGGGAGACACAGAATCGGAAACAGGCTCCAGGCTCTGAGCCATCAGCCCAGAGCCTGACGCAGGGCTCGAACTCACGGACCGCGAGACCGTGACCCGGCTGAAGTCGGACGCTTAACCGACTGCGCCACCCAGGCGCCCCGAAAAGATACCTTTAAAATTATGTATAATAATGAGAGTGGTATATGAGTATTTGATTCTAGTTCAGAAACACTAATCTTAATGACAGGGTTGGAAAACTTGGAGCATTCGTTTATGCTTTTTTTTTTTTTAATAGTAGACAATTCAGTGTAAATGCTGAACTAAGTAAAAATAAGCAGAGATTCTCTCCAAGTTAAAAAGTTAAAGCCATCACCTCTTCCATAATCAGAGACGTTATATGTAAATAAATGAAAATGTTAAAATATTTAAATTGCCTCAAACCATTCAGTTCAGTTCTGCAGGATGGCTGGGAAGATGGTTTGTCAACTTGTCATAGCGAAGCAGGGAGGGGAGGAGAGCAATGATGATCCTATGACTAGATCTGTATTTTTTCTAGCATCTCAGGTGCTAAACAATGAAGATAAAACAGGAAAAAGGGAAGGACGTCCTGATATTTCAGGCGCTGCTATAGACAGCTGAGAATAAAGGGGCCATAAAACAGAGAAGGCCCACAAGGCTGTCCCATGTTTGTACAGATTTCCAAGCTAGGAGAGCACCTACTTTGACCTCCAACCGCAGAGTTTTCTTCGCATTTGACCCATAACAGATGTTTAAAAAATTGCTCCTTTATGCTTTAAAGAAGTAAAAACCAGTATGAGAAGTGTTCATAGAACTCTGATGGTCCACACTGATTTTGTGATTCCATTTGCTCCTTATTCACTCTTGGTTACTGGTTTTACCGCCCCCTGCCCCCAACATGGCCCAAGATAGGGAAGAATCAGGAAGAAAACAGATTGGAATAAATATTATACATTCTTGCCGGTCTTAGGTGTTATTTTCAGCAGATAATTAGCTTTTGTAAAGCTGGATTATAGGTTATTCTATAACGTGTGTCATTTCAGTGTCTGTGACAGTGGAATGGATGGAAGAGGCAATACCCTGGGTGTTAGCATAAGCACCTTTGACTCTTCATCCTTCTTCAGCAATTCCTCCCCCCATTCTATTTCTTAAAGGTCTCTAGTCTATACCCACCCCTCTATTTCACCTCTCACCACACCAGATAATCCTCCACCTCGATCACGTCAGCTGCATGACATTAGCTGGGCTCCAGTGTCTCTAGCTTTTTCCCAACACTACCTTCAGAGCTACATATCTGCAGAGAATGTCCTCCCTCACTGCTAACAAGTGTAAGCTGCAACTTATTTATAAGTTTTGGCCTCAAACGACATTTCTTGCCTCGTGTTCCCCACGGCTCTGTCACGCTGCCTGTATTCTAACTGCATTCAGGAACTGTTGCTCTCTGGACATCAAGGCACCCCCCCCCCCCCCATTCGCTGCGCTAGATCTAGAGATGGAAAGTCCTTCTAGCTTCTTTGCAAACATCCCTTCCTCTGTAGACTTCTTCTGACCCAGAGAGTCAGAACAAGCCCCCTTCTCCCTTTGGCTCTCATACACTTGTCTAACACCATATTGACGTGTTTATGAAACTGGATCGTATGTAACTGCATACACATCTCTTTCTGTTTAGGCGAATGCTTAGGACAGAGATAGTATATTCCTTATTTTTCTATCTCTGAGCACAGAATATTTAGCTATTAATATGTTATTCAGAGAACAAAGCACAGAGTCTTATACATGATAGACACTCCAGGAATTGCTTTTATTGAGCAACACTGCATTTCTAGAACCACATGGGGACTTTAGGCTGGTTTGGTATAGCTGACCTGGACCTTGTACTGTGAGTAGATAGACACTGGGTAAGTGTAAGGGGAAAAGAAATCTAAGAAATCATTGTGTTGTTCTGACAATGTGCATGTATGGCATTTCCAAGCACAGACTTTGGCAGCTTCCAGGTCCTCTGTCCAGGGAAATTCGGTTAACAAGTCAAAGTTTATTACAGAATTTCATGGTTAGCTTAAGCAATTTTAATAAAGCCTTGGGCAAAACAGCTATATTCCCCACTGGACATTCTATTGCACACTGGAAAGTATATTGCACACTAGATCAGTGATTACTGGACCTGACCCGCTCAACGGTGTGTGAAACAATTCCACACAATGGAAACAGAGTACTATGGTACAATTTCTGTGCTTTTATAGCGTGAGAAGAGACTGAGAGGAAGGGATGTCATTTCTAGAGCTCACTATATCCTCCAAGTAAGCTACCTAGGGGCTTGTAGGGAGAGTGTGGTCTTTGGAGTTGCAGACCTGGCTGGAATCCTGGACCCATCTCTTACTAGCTGGAAGACTTCAGGCAAATTAAAGAAACTGCCTGTGTCTCAGCATCCTCACGGACAGAACTGGAAAAATAACGATTGCAATGGGTTAGTGTAAGAACTAGTAGATGAAACGTGCTCAGAATAGAACCTGGCGTATTTTAGGCATGCAGGAAATATTGGATTCCTTCATTTCTTTGGGTCTCAATTTTTACCTGTGTGTAAAACGTGGGATTTTTTTTTTTTTTTTAACCACTTAGTTACTTGATGATCTCAAGGCTCTTTCCAGTTCTAAAGTCACATTACCCTTTTATCTTTAGAGGTGTGAACAGTACTGAGAACCTTTGAAAGTGGTTTCAAAGCTGATGAATTCTTTAAAAAAATTTTTTTAAGCTTATTTATTTTGAGGGAGAGAGCAAATGGGGTAAGGGCAGAGAGAGAGAGGGGAGAGAGCAAATCCCAAGCAGGCTCTGCAAGGTCAGCGCAGAGCCTGATGTGGGGCTTGAACTCACAAACCATGAAATCATGACCTGAGCCTAAATCAAGAGTTGGACACTTAACCAACTGAGCCCCCCGGGCACCCGAAAGCTGACACATTCTGATGAATGTGCTGCTGTCTTTGGATTTCCTTAGGTTTAATTTTCTCTTCTTTGAGCTTCTTTGAGATGGACAATTAAATCATTAATTGCCAAACTCTCTTCTAATAAACACATTTCTATGCATTTCCTCCTTTGTTCCTGTAAGCACTGCTTTAGCTGAACCCCACACGTTTAGTTATATTGTGTTTTCATTTTAATTGGTTAAGAATATTATAAAATTTCCCTTGTGATATTTCATCTTTTATCCCTGGTTCACTTAGAACTATGCTGCTTAACTTCTGTGTATTTAGAGATATTGCAGTTCTCTTTCAGTGATTTTTTTTCTTAGTTTTTAATTCCACTGAGGTGAGTGCACACATTTAGTGGAATTTCAGTCCTTTGAAATTTGTTGACTTGTGTTATTACCCATCATATGGATGAATCACACTTTCCACTTCAGCAAACATTCTCTGTGTCACTGAAAAAAGGTACATTCTGTCATTATTGGTTGTAACAGCTAGGATATAAATGTTAATTAGGTCACTGCTGGTCCCGTTATTCAAATGTACATACTTACTGATTTTTGTTGTCTACTTATTAACTTCTATACTAGAAGAAGTTTATGGACTCAGGTCGTGATCTCATGGCCCGTGAGTTCGAGCCCTGCATCGGGCTCTGTGCTGACAGCTCAGAGCCTGGTGCCTGCTTTGGATTCTGTGTCTCCCTCTCTCTCTGACCCTCCCCTGTTCATGCTGTGTCTCTCTCTGTCTCAAAAACAAGTAAACATTAAAAAAAAAAATTTTTTTTAAAGTTTATAAAAATTTCCAACTATTTCTCTTTTAGTTCTGTCAAGTCCTGCGTACTTTGCTTTATTGCAGATAACTGTTTTTTACAAATTGAAGATTCATGGCAGCAAACCTACTGGTGCCCTTTCACCAATGGCATTTGCTCATTTTTTGCATCTCTCGGTCACATTTTCGTAATTCTTGAAATATTTCAAACTTTTTCATTATTATATTTGTTACGGTGATCTGTGATGTTTGATGTTACTATTGTAATTGTTTTGGGGTGCCACAAACCCTACCCAAAGAAGACCATGAACCTAATTGATATATGCTGTGTGTTCCAGACTGTTCAACTAACAGGCCATTCCCTGTCTCTCCCTATTCCCTGAGACAGAAAAAATATTGAAATTAGGCTGATTAATAACTTTACAATGGCTTCTAGGTGTTCAAGTTAAAGAGTCACATGTCTCTCACTTTAAATCAAAAGCTAGAAATGATTCAGCTTGGTGAGGAAGGTTCTCTCAGCTTAGTGAGGAAGGTGTGTCAAAAGTCGAGACAGGCTAAAAGCTAGGGCCCTTGCACCAGTTAGCCAAATCGTGAATGCGAAGGAAAAGTTCTTGAAGGAAATTAAAGGCGCTACTTGAATGAACACACGAATGATAAGACAGCCCTACTGCTGATGGAGAACGTTTGAGGGGTCTGGATAGAAGATCAAACCAGCTACAACATTCCCTTAACCCAAAGCCTAGCCCAGAGAAAGCCCCTAACTCTCTTCGATTCTGTGAGGGCTGAGAGAGGAGAGGAAGCTGCAGAAGAAAAGTCTGAAGCTAACAGAGTCTGGCTCAAGAGGTTTAGGGAAGGAAGCTGTCTCTAGAACATGAGAGCGCAAGGGTTCAGAAGCAAGTGCTAATGTAGAAGCTGCATCACGTTATCCGGAAGATTTAGGTAAGATAACTAACAAAGGTGGCTACACAAAACGGATCTTCGATGCAGACAAAACAGTCTTCTATTGGAAAAAGAGGCCATCTGGGACTTTCATAGCTAAAGAGGACAAGTCAATGGCTGGCTTCAAAGGGCAGGCTGGCTCTCTTGTTAGGAGCCAAGGCAGCTGGTGACTTCACATTGAAGCCATTGCTCATTTACCATTTCAAAAATCCTTGGGCCCTTAAGAATGATGCTAAATCTACTCTGCTTTTGCTCTGTAAAGGGAAAAACAAAGCCTGGATGACAGCACATCTGTTTACATGAATGTTTACTGAATGTTTTACTGAATGTTTTAGGCTAACTGTTGGGACCTACTGCTCAAAAAGATTCCTTTGAAGATATGACTGCATGTTGACCATGTACCTGGTCACCCAACAGCTCTGATGGAGATGGACAACGAGATTAATGTCCTCTTTATGCCTGATAACACAACCATTCTGCAGCCCCTGGATCAAGGGGTCTTTACAACTTGCAGTCTTATTAAAGAAATACATTTTGTAAAGCCATAGTGCCATAGATAGTGATTCTTCTGATGAATCTGGGCAAAGTAAACTGAAAGCTTTTTGGAAAGGATTCATGGTCTGAGGTGCCATTAAGAACATTTATGATTCATGGGGAAATTAAGCATAAGTATATAAATAACACTAACAGGAGTTTGGAAGAAATTGATTCCACCCCTCATGGAAAACTTTGAGGGGTTCAAGACTTCGGTGGAGGAAGCCACTGCAGGTGTGGTGGAAATAACTAGAGAACCAGAATTAGAAGTGCAGCCTGAAGACGTGACTGGATTGCTGCAATCTCATGATCAAACTTTAACAGATGATGAGTTCCTTCTTACGGATGAGCAAATGGAGTGAAATGGAATCTACTCCTGAAGATGCTGTGAAGGTTACTGAAATGACAACAAAGGGTTTAGCATATGACATAAATTAAGTTGATGAAACACTGGCAGGGTTTGAGAGGAGGGACTCCAATTTTGAAAAAAGTTCTACTGGGGTTAGAATGCTACCAAACAGCACCTGATGCTACGCAGAAGGGTCACTTGATACGGCAAACTTCATTGTCTTCTTTTAAGAAATTGCCACAGCCACCCTAACCTTCAGCAACCACCTTCCTGACGGGTCAGCAGCCATCCACATCGAGGCAGGACCCTCTATCAGCAGAAAGATTATGACCGTGAAAGTTCAGATGATGGTTAGCATTTTTTAGCCAAATAAAGTATTTTTAAATTGACAATTTACATTTATACAATTATACGCTGTTTTATTTTTAAGACCTAATGCTATTATGAATAGACTACAATACAGTGTAAACATAACTTTTACATGCAGTGGAAACCAGAAAATTCATTTGATTCACCTTATTTTGATATTCACTTTATTGTGGTGGCCTGGAACCGAACCTGCAATATCTCGAGGTGTGCCTGTATTTTGAAGCCGTATTATTAGGCGCTTAAAGGAATATTACATCTTCCCACTGAATTGAACTTTTTATCTTATGAAATGTCCCTATGTCTTCTTAGCTTAAACCCTTAGCTTAAAGCCTGACAAAACTTTGTTTTTGTTAGTGGACAGCACATAGTTGTATCTGTATCTTAATTGGAGTGTTTAGTCTATTTTAAATTTAATGAAATAGTTGGGGTTAAGGCTTCCACCTTTCTATTTATTGCATCCATGCTTTATTCTTTTCTAGCCCTCTTTTAGAGGAGTTATTCTATTTAATCTTTTACATGAAATTTTTATATCATTCATTATAATGAATGAATATTATACCTATGTATAGGAGAACCTATATAGGTATATTATAATATTCATCCTTCACTAAATACAGATAAGCTCTAAGTTTTACTTTATCACTTCCCAAGTAATGCAAGACTACCTTTAAAAGAGGTTAACCACATTTGTCCCTTTTGCCCTTTGAGCTATAATGGGCTTGTATCTGCCTTTCATGTTACCATCCCTATACAGCGTTATTAGTTGCTTAATACAGTCAATACTCTTTGACATTATCCTTTTCAGTGCTCTTAATTCCTTTTTATGGATTTGAACTTCTCCTTGTGGTCATTTTCTCTAAGGCAGAAAACCATCTTTTAGTTTTCCTTTGAATGTAGATGACAAGGTCTTTCTGTTTTTGTCTGAAAACCTCTTTATTCATCGTGTTTGCAGGATACTTTCACTAGGTATAGCCATCTAGCTTGGCTGTTTTTTTTTTTTTTTTTTCCTTTAGCTCTTTAAAGATGTTATTTCATTGTCTTTTGACTTCAAGAATTTCTCTATTAAAAAGCCAACTGATAGGCTCTCTGTTGTTTTTCTGAAGGTAATAATTTTTTCCTCTCTGATGGATTTTAAGGTGTTTTTTTTTCCTCTTTATTTTTGCTTTTCAGCAGTTTACTAAAATGTGATCAGGTGCAATTTCCTTGGAGTTTACTGAGCTTCTTGAATCTGTGTGGGTTGATGTCTTCAAATAGTTTTGGAAAATTCTCACTTGTTACTTCACATCTTTTTTCTTGGTGTCTTTTTCTGAGACACCAGTTATACTTCTGTGAGACGATTTGTACCTCACATGTCTCGTCTATTTTATTCTTTTACTCTATTAAAGAAAATCTATGCTTCAATTTACATATATTTTAACTGACTTCTCTTTGAGTTCACTAATCTTGCCTTCTACTGTGTTGAGTCTACTATTAAGCCCATCGAGTAAGTTTCAACTTTTAGACACTGTATATATTTTAATTCTAAAATATTCATTTGATTCTTTCATATTTTTTATAGACTCCATGTCTTTGTTGAAATTATCCATCTTCTCATTCATTTTACCTTACTTTTCATCTATTTTCATTAACATTTAAAAATAGTTATCCAACAGCTTTTGCCTGTCAACTCTATCTAGTCATCTGGGGGTCTGACTTCTATTATCTACTTTTTCTTGCTTATTAATCATATTTTCTTGATTCTTTGCATGGCTTGTAATTTTCATTGTATTCTGTGCATTACATTTATTATTTTCTTACTGAAGCATAATTAACATACAATATTATAGGATTTTTAGGTGTACAACATACAGATTCAACAATTCTATACTTGGTGCTCCCACAATAAGTGTATTCACTATTTGTCACCAAATGCTCTTAAAATTTTGTCAACTGTATTCCCTGTGCTGTACTTTTCATCTCTGTGACTTATTTATTTTATAACTGGAATTTTATACCTCTTAATCCCCTTTATCTATTTCATCCACTCCCTCACCTACCTCCCCTCTGGAAACTACCAGTTCTCTGTATTTAAGAGTCTGTTTTCTTTGTTTGTTTTTGTTTTTTGGGTTTTTTGTTTTGTTTTGTTTTGCTGATTTGCTTGTTCAAATTTATTTAAAATTTTTTTAACGTTTATTTATTTTTGAGAGAGACAGAGACAGAATGTGAGTGGGTTACAAGCAGAGAGAGGGAGACACAGAATCTGAAGCAGGCTCCAGCCTCCGAGCTGTCAGCACAGAGCCCAACACGGGGCTCGAACTCACGAGCTGTGAGATCATGACCTGAGCTGAAGTCAGATGCTCAACCAATTGAGCTACCCAGATGCCCCGTTCAAATTTATTTTAGATTCCACATATAAGTGAAATCATATAGAGAAGATATTTTCAAATGACACCTATGACAAAGAGTTAGTATCCAAAATCTATAAAGAACTTATAAAATGGAACACATAAAAACAAGTATCCAGTTAAAAAATGGGCCGAAGACATGAACAGACATTTTTCCAAAGAAGATATCCAGATGGCTAACCGACACGTGAAAAGAGGCTCAGCATCTCTCATCACCAGGGAAATACAAATCAAAACCATGATGAGATATCACCTCACACCTGTCAGAATGGCTAAAGAAAGGGGAACCTTCTCACACTGTTGGTGGAAATGCCAACTGGTGTAGCCACTTTGGAAAACAGTATGGAGGTTCCTCAAAAAGTTAAAAATAGAACTACCCTAGGATCCAGAAATTGCACTGCTAGGTATTTACCCAAGGGATACAAAAATACCTATTCAAAGGAAACATGTACCCTGATGTTTATGACAGCATTATCAACAATAGCCAAATTATGGAAAGGTCCCAAATGTCCACTGACTGATGAATGGATAAAGAAGATGTGGGATGGATACACACACACACACACGCAATGAAATATCAGCCATCAAAAAAAATGAAATCTTGCCATTTGCAATGATGTGGATGGAGCTAGAGAGTATTATGCTAAGTGAAATAAGCCCAAGAATGACAACATGATTTCACTCATAAGTGGAATTTAGGAAATGTAACAGATGAACAAGGGGGGATAAAAGAGGCAAACCGTAAAACAGACTCAACTAAAAAGAACATACTGAGGGTTGCTGGGTTGGGGGAGATGTTGGTGAGGGGATGGGTTAAGTGGATGGTGGGTATTAAGGAGGGCACACGTTGTGATGAGCACCGGGTATTGTATGTAAGTGATGAATCATTAAATTCTACCCCTAAAACTAATATTACACTGTATGTTAACTGGAATTTAAGTAAAAATCTGGAACTACAAAAAAAGGAAAATCATATAGTATTTGTTTTCCCTGACTTATTTCACTTGGCATAATGCCCTCTAGGTACATCTATGTTGTTGCAAATGGCAAGATATCATTTTTTATGGTTCATATTCCATTGTGATATCTATATATATATTTCACAGAGTCTTTATCCATTCATTAATGGACACTTGTGATGACTGTATATCTTGGCTGCTGTAAATAATGCTGCAATAAAATACAGGCATACATGTAACTTTTTGAATTTGTTTTTGTTTTCTTTGGCTAACTACCCAGTGGGATTACTGGATTATATGGTTACTTCTGCTGCTACACATCTTCTGCCCATTTTTAATGTTTATTTATTTTTGACAGAGTACAAGCAGGAGAGGGGCAGAGAGAGGGGGACACAGGATATGTAGTGGGTTCTGTGCTTACAGCAGTAAGCCTGATGTGGGGCTCAAACTCATGAACCACAAGGTCATGACCTGAGCTGAAGTCGGCCGCTCAACCAACTAGGCCACTCAGGCGCCCCTCTTCTGCCCATTTTTAAATCCTATTTGCTTTTTGGTGTTGTGTAAAATCTTCATATATTTTGGATATTAATGCTTTATCAGATATATCATATGCATAAATCTTCTCCCAGTGGGTTGTCTACTCTGTTGATGGTTTCCTTTGCTGTGCAAAACCTTATTTCGGTGTAGTCCCAATAGTTTATTTTTGCTTTTGTTTCCCTTGCCTGGGGCACATATCTAGAAAAATGTTGCTAAGCTGATATCCAAGAAATTACTGCCCATGTTTTTTGTTGTTGTTGTTTTTTAATAGGAGTTTTAGGGTTCCAGGTCTCACATTTAGTTCTTTAATCCATTTTGATTTTTTGCATATGGTGTAAAGAAAGTGGTCCGGTTTTCTGGGCACCGTTTTTTGAAAAGACTATCTTTTCCTCATCGTATATTCTTGGCTCCTATGTCATAGATTAATTGACCATATAAGTGTGGGTTTATTTTTGGGCTCCCTACTCTGTTCCATTTATTTATGTGTCTATTTTTGTCTGGGTATTGTATTTAGAAGAGCTGTTATTTATGGGTTCCTTTTGCTGTTAGGCAGGAGAAGAGGCTGATCATGTCAGTTGCAGTATTTGAACTGGGTGCAACTAGGTTGTAGGTTTAGTTGGATTCAGTTGACTTTGAATTCAAACGTGTCAATGGCAAGACTTGAATATTCATGTTAGGTTTCAGTGGACTTTGTTTTTCTAAACAGTAAGAGATTGTGGAAGAAGACCACTCTGCTTTTCCATCCCAGCTTTCCATTATTCCATGTTGCCCACTGAGCAGCACATGTCTCACGGAGAAAACTGTGTTTACTTTTGGCCCTCCTCCAAATGTAATGCCAGCTCACCAAGAAAGGACTTTTCTCTCTGGACATGGAACTTGTCTAATCATTGATATCTTCAAAGCTCTACTATCTCTGTAAAAACAGGATATTTATAATTTTTTAAGTGGTTGAAATTCCACTCGGAAACATAAGTCCTTTGGACTACAGTTTCCAATGAACACTTTTTCTTACTAATTAAGTTATACAGAGGTTGACTGCTCTCCTGTTCTCTCTTCGGTCCATAATTCTTCTTACTGTGAAACCGTGCTTAAACTATATACATTAGCAAAAATGAACTAAAGGAATCTCTTGGATTCTATAAACAAGATAACTAGCTTCCTTTTCAATAATTTTCAGTGTTTGCTCATTCTATCATTACTTGGGTGATAACCAGGTAATTTATTGGAACCCAACTGGAACCTATTTTAGAGCTACAGTAACTAGTTGGTTTCAACTGGACAAGCTTAATTTTATAAAAATGTCTTAAAATTTTTTTTCTAGAGGGAGTATGCAATTCAGGGTGAGGAGCAGAGGGGTGGGGGAGAGAGAGAGAACAGAGCTCAAGCAGGCTCCACGCTCAGTGCAGAGCCCCACACGGGGCTCAATCCCATGACCCTGGGATCATGACCTGAGCCGAAACCAAAATCAG
Organism: Leopardus geoffroyi; assembly: GCF_018350155.1. NCBI lineage: Eukaryota > Metazoa > Chordata > Mammalia > Carnivora > Felidae > Leopardus > Leopardus geoffroyi. The sequence goes on from NC_059327.1 coordinate 174,449,233, forward strand.
ACATTCAACCAACTGAGCCACCCAGGTGCCCCTATAAGACTTCATGTTGAAAATCTAAGGCTTCAGATTAAGTTTTATTTAATTTTTTTAGGGAAGGACTTAAAAAAAAATCTAGATTGATTAAATGTTTTCCAGCTCTGATCAATGACTATTTTTCTATTTTTCTTATGTTTTGACTAGTAAACCTGTACCTATAAATGTGAGAACTAAATCATACACAACCCCTGCATATTTTTTTAAAGTACAAACTGAGACTAAGCACTTGTAATCTTTTTTCATGTTTCTATTTAATTTAGTATACCTCAAACGGTAAATCAATCATATAATGGAATATGGATAAAATGAAATATTTTGCAAAGCTAAACTGTTGTGAGAACACATCTTTCAAATTGAGTGATTTCAGAACTCTCACTGTATAGTTTTCCTTCACTGAAAATTATTAAAAAACCAAAACGATCCCAAATCTGAAGCATCATGGCAGTTGGAGGAGAGTGGGGGCAGGTGACAAGGAACGGATCCGTGTGCTGTAGGCTCCATTCAGTAGTGTCCCTCTGTGATGTGCAAATATGGAAAGGTTTCATTTTTACCAGTAACAACTATGGACCTTGCTCTGTCTCATCTTTATTCTTCTGCCTAGTGGAAAAACTTTAAATTGCTCAATAGTGATCGATTTCTTGGTCCAACCCTTTCATTCTGTTTTCATATTTCTGTTTTGAAATTTAGCCCAGTTGAAAATGTCTATTTCCGAGCTTCCTTCTTCCCACTTTGTGCATAGTCTCAAGTGCAGCTGCCAGGAGCCGTCTGTGGTCGGCAAGAGTGCTCTCTGCAAGTACCACTGGTGCCAGTGACGGTAGTGTGTGTGTGTGTGTGTGTGTGTGTGTGTGTGTGTAGGGGTGGGTGGGGTGGGGTGGAAGATGGGTGTGGCATCCACTTACGCTCAGGTCAGAATGATGGCAGTAGTTCCGTTCTTTTGGAATGCTTCTCTATCCAATGCTGACAGATTATGTCTGTTTACGTCTGGTACCCCAGTGAGGATGCTATATGGACTATGGCTCCCTGAGACTTCTGGAAATTGACAAAGCATGCCGCATTCTCTTTGTCCTGACTCTTAAGATACGGGGAATGGCCCTCTGAATGTGAAGTCATGGAATCACCTCTTACCTGTCTCAGTCCGTGGTAACTGGAGCTGCCTGTATTGGCTGCACAGGCCTGGCTCGAATCCCCTAGGGTAGCCTGCCAATGCCTCTCCCTCAGTAAATCTCCACATCACCCACTCTGGACTGAGGGAATGTAGCGAGACGCCGTCTGCATCTCCCACAGCTCTGACACCCTTGGCGGAAGCTCTTCTAATCCTGTAAGGAAGCTTCTCAAACTCCCAGTTCCTCAAGCCAACAGTTGCTTTAATGAACTTTGGCCAAGACATAGGCCTTCACCTAAGGTCCAGGGTCAATGCTGAAATGTCACAAGCAATTCTTTTGGGGTACTCCAAATTTGGAAGGATGACAAGAAAATGCTTCCTCTCCATAAACACGCATCACGAAGAGGGCCACGGATACAGGAACTCTGCTCAAGGGCATCCCCCCTCCCCCTTCATAAGAGGTTTTTCTGGACTAAGTGGGTGGGACAGGTTGTGGGGAAGATTCTGCTAAGCTTCCCACACTTGGTGGGGGCTGAGGCAACTCTCTGAAGATGAGGACTCTGGACTCCGGTGTAAGCTGTCTTCCTGTAAACAGTGCGGTCCTGGTCAACACCCCTCCTTGGGAGCAGGTCAAGGTCTAAGTAAATTCCAGCAAATTCCTATCCAGCAAATGAATATATACTCTACATTTTACAACATTTGTTAAGAATGAACTCAAAACCCCTATAACATTTGATTCTATTATCTGCTATTATCTGACGGTGTGAATCGAGTCTTAGTGCTTTTCTACATTTAGACTATCATCACCATTTTCAAAGGGAAAAATGTCCAATATTGCATAAATGTCCATTACGGGTAAAAGCATTTTATTCTCACTTGAAAATAAATCCCACTTTAATAATAACTAATGGTTGTGCATCCCTTTATCAAGAACTATCACATTTGGTTCCTACAGCAAACCTTTGATATTTGTTCTACGTTTGCTGTAGTTCACGGTTATTTCCCCATTTTATGGATGCGGTCATTAAAGCAGGGTGAGGTTAGTTAACGGCTCTGTCAGAACCAGGGCTCTAACTCAGGTTGCGAAATACAAAGTGTGGCTTTTTCCCATTGCGTGTGCTTTCCTACAAGAAAATGATGTATTCTCAGTATGACAGGTCTCCTGAGTGGATCCTCTGAGAAACCGGACACGTATATAGGCACCTGATGCCATCCCATCCTGTGATCAAACATGTGCACAGACAGGTGTGGAGGATTAGCCTTCTTGACTGTATGACCTCAGGCCATATCCCAAAGGACCGCTTTTGGGAAAGGATGCTGGAAAGAGCCAAGCACATACAACGTTTAGGTCCAAGTTCCCTTTGGGTCTCAGTTCCCCGGGTACTTAAAACGAGCTTTGTTTGGTTGCAGAATTTATCTGCATCTAACATAAGGCTAGTATTTGTGAAGCCTTTGAAAATACACAAACTTTGTCATTCAGCAATAGCGAATTTTCCTGCCAAAGAGTTTAGCACTAGGGGGAATAATATGCCATGGGCTGCAAGCCACAGGGGTCATGATGACTTCTAGAAGTAACGCAAGGAAGCATTGGGCAAGGAAACTGGAGCTCAAAGGCGACACATGCACGCCTGCTGTTACCATAGTTACAACAAGAAAGGCCATAAGAGACGTACTATATTTCTTATAAGCAGGGAGAGAAGTCTTGCCTGGTTCAGGATCACTGGGGTGAGTAATCCTGACTGTATCCACAGGGTTTCATCCTGGTTCCCCTGAGTTTCAACACGGAACAGGAGAAGGGATAAATCATTTGTTTACATTCAATGAAGCTGTTCCTATGTTCTCTCATTTAACCTTTATTCTCAGAACCTGCTGAAGCTGGCAGTCTTTATTCACTTCCCTACCAGCAAATTGTGAGAATTAATGGCCGTGGCTAATTTTAGTAGTTTGGGTATGATGCTCTACAGGGAGACAAAAAAGGGGGGGGGGTTGTGGAGAATGTCCCTCATTCCTGACTTTTCTGAGGCTGAATCAGGACAGCATAACAACCGTGATTCCCCAGGGCGGACCTCTCCAGTTGGGCTTTCCAAGCATCACGGAACCTGGTCTAACTTGTCTTCCACTGAGTCTCCTCTACAGCACCCCTACCTCTCCTTTGATGACAACTTTCTTAATGATGCACTCATTGCACTCTGGCCGGATGATTTCATCTTTAGACAGTTTTGAGAGGTAACAGTGATACAACACTTACTGCGGATTCCGGATATGAGACACTACAAAGCGCTCTGGAATGTCATTTCATCCTCAGAGGGACCCCAGGAGACAGAGAACTATTGTCAGCATCATCCCCATTTCACAGATAAAGAAACTGAGGCTGAGGGTAGTAAAGAAACTCCTCCACTGTCAGGCAGCTATGAAATGTCAGAGCCCAGGGATATGCGACCCCCCCCAAACCAGTGAGTGCTGTATCTTCCAACTTCTTCACCTGGAGCTGAAGCCTGTCTTCTTGTTCCTTCCAGCTGCCGGTCCTAATTTTGTCCTCTGAAGATCCATGGAAAAGGTCTTAATTCCTCTTCCCCTACTAAATCTTCAGATATCTTACATGGCTTTCAGGACTGTCTTGTTCCGTTCAGACCACAGGACACTGTTGTTAGATGTCCACTCTTCAACCCCTTAAGTCATGTATTTTCGTTTGGCTTCCTGCATTAGTGCTCTAAGGGGGCTCCCCGCTCTGCCCTCTATGTTACACTTAGCAGCCGTGGTGGGCCGTAAGAGAGTTTAGGTCACTTCAGTCTTCTCAAAATACTCTGTGGCTTCTCAGGTCATTGGAAGCAAAATCTCTGCAGCCAACTTCAAGATGATCAAGCCCAAGATCATCCTGTCCTCCCCCCTCTTGCTCATACTGTTCCCTGAACATGCCAAGCATGGTCCCAACTCCTTTCCCTGGAACACTCTGCTCTGGAAATATACCTGGTTCTTTCCCGTCCTTCCTCCTATCTCCCCTCACAGGCACTACCCACACCTTAGCAGTAAGGCCTGTCTCCAACCACTCTACCGAAAATAACAAATCTCTCCCCTCATGGGTCTTCCCTCTTCTCCTTCCTTTTTGTATTCTTCTCCATAGCACTTATTATTTTCTTTATTTTCTTCATTTTTGCCTACCCTCTCCCTTTGGGCCCACTTAAGAATATCAAGCTCTCGAAAGGGCAAGGAGTTTTTTGGGGTTTTTTTTTGTCGGATTTATTTATTTATTTTGGCAATTTATTCTTTATTTTATTTGTATGTGCCCAATAATTATTAAAACTTTTGGAAGTGGTTAGTTTTATCAGTCTTCTGCGAACAGCCGGTGTTCATCCCAACAAGTGTCTTCCTTAATGCCCCTTCCTATTTAGCCCATCCCTACACCCACAACCCCTCCAGCAACCCTTAGTTTGTGCTCTATAGTTAAGAGTCTCCTCTATTTTGTCCCCCTCTCTGTTTTTATATTGTTTTTGCTTAAGGGCAGGGAGTTTTACCTTCTTAGTTCAAAACTAAGGTTAAATCATAAGTGGCAGACAAAATAACCACTTCATATGGGTCAACCCACCATATCCCCAGCACTAAGAGCAAGGCCTGGCACAGAGGCATTAAGTGGTTGGCAAATAAGTAAATAATTTATATACTGATACTAAAAATGCTGTAGAACCTTTATGCACTTTATTATCCTCAGGAAGAACTTCACTATCGCGTGGCTGGATATCTGATATCATCTCTGTCTTCCTAATCCTTTGTGGAACTGAATATAAATAGACATGCAAATAAATATTAAAAACTCTTGCTGACACACTAACTCTAGGCTTTTAACTGTATGCTATTTTCTTTGAAGCATTCACTAGTTTCAGATTCATCTATCAGCCTCAACATCTCTGTGTTGAGAGGGGTAACTTCCCTATCAATTGCTAAAATCTGTCTGGATTCAGGATAAGCTAATTCTTTCTTAAGCTAAATTAAGGCAGTGATTTGACACAATCACCTGCCAGAGAGTGACCCACATATCATACTACCACTGTGTGTACATAGAAGAGTACGTATTCTTTGGAAAATATGTCTCACTTGAAAAACCTGTGCATTTGTAGCCTTTAATGAACATCTAGCTGAAAATCACTCTGAAGACTTTTTTCCTCCCATAGGGCATCACTTTCTATTGGTGGATTTGACATCCTACATTGGTTTACTTTAACAAACGTTTCAGTCAGTGTGTTAAAAAAAAAAAAAAAAAAAAACAACAACAACAACCTGCCAACAATTCCGGTGTCAAGAAAGGGAGACACTGATGTAATACATTATACCCTGTAAGGAAAATCGGGCTACTTACTGTACACGGACACAGTAATCCTTACTGCTAATCACAAGGTGTGGGGGAAACTGCTGTCAGACCCAAGTCACCCCTTCGATTACCACTGCGAATTATTCACTGCGAATTTGCAGTGCTGCTTATGGAGAAGCTGAAGGTTTTGTTCTCACACATTTAGGGCAAGGAGACAGTTTACAGTTTTTCAATAGGTAGAGAAAAGCCAGGATTTGTTCCTCATTCAAAATAACTATAAGTCCCTTAAGAATCACAAACCAACAACAATTCTCACAATCATCTACAATTTAATATAAAGCATTAGTGTTTTTATACCCACAACAAAACATGGACCTGCGGAAGTTTTCAAACACTCCTCCAGCTGCTTCATGCGTGTCTTCTGGAGCTCGGGGCTGTCCCACTCGTCCTCATCGATGCCCCAGTAGAGATCTATGACCTGGGAACCAATGGACGAGGCAACATTAGTTTACCTGCAGGAAAACTTAATTTACCTTTATTCTTACTTACAGTGTTAAGCTAACGTGACTTTTAACTTTCCTCTTTGCAGCACGTTTTCCCTTAAGAGGGAAAATTATATTTAAGATCCAAACAGATACACTGTTTTACCCCATGATAGGTGTGCACACTGTAATGTCTTTTGTTCTTTATTATACTGTTGACATAGGCCCAGAGAAGAATGAAATGTTAACTGTCAGCAGAGGTTTTGTGGAACCAACTTTTCCTTATATTGAAATGGTTAACAGGAGTTCAAAAAACATGTCTGGAAGCAACGGGGATATGGCAACCACATTATTTGAGACAATTAATAGTGTATAATGGTGCTGTGCATCTTAATATGAGAAGGGAAAACCGTAATGGGCATTAATATATACTGACCTAGAGGGAAACATCTACATTTCTTAACAGGTGTTTTTAGGTTTTATGTATTTATTTTTATCATGCTTTATCCCACGGGAATAGACATTTTGTTTATGTCTGTTTCATCTGAGAGCAGTTTGGCTTTCATCAATATATGTCTGAGAAACATGTATTGGAAACAATGAAAGGCGGCATGCCTTAATGAGAAGTGAGGATAATAGGATCCTCTATTTCTTTACTTCAAAGAGTATGAGGGAAGATGCTGAGAGTCTGTGAAAACTTCCGCAAGCACACTCTTTGAAAAATCTATGAAGAGCATTATGGGTTTCCTTCCCTTTACTCAACTGATGTTCTGCATACATAAGCTAAATGTTTCCAATTGTAGCTTTGAAGATTTCCTTTTTCTTGTTTCCCACAAACAGAAAAAGAACCTCCCCTCCTTACTGGCTGTTTGTATGGCATTCACGGAGACGCAGGCACAGAGCGTGTGTCCTCCATGGTGCCCCAAGCGGGCCTCAAGGGCTCGCGTACCTCCCGTCTCCTGGCCATGGCCCTGCATGGGTGTGTCTGCACCAGTTCTCTGTGTGCATATGAGTTTTTAGATGGCTGACAAAGATATAACAACTTCTTAAAAAATATCCTTATGTTTTATGATAAATGATGAATATCATATATTTTGGGGGTTCTTCCCTTTAATCTACCTTACAAAGTTTAATCACAGTATTAAGGAAGGAGTCATCTGAGATGATAACTTTGGTGTCCCGTATGAGAGCCTATAACTTTGGCTATTTAAAATTAAATATAAATTAAAATTAATTCAGTCCTTGGGGCGCCTGGGTGGCGCAGTCGGTTAAGCGTCCGACTTCAGCCAGGTCACGATCTCGCGGTCTGTGAGTTCGAGCCCCGCGTCGGGCTCTGGGCTGATGGCTCAGAGCCTGGAGCCTGTTTCCGATTCTGTGTCTCCCTCTCTCTCTGCCCCTCCCCCGTTCATGCTCTGTCTCTCTCTGTCCCAAAAATAAATAAAACGTTGAAAAAAAAATTTTTTTAAATTAATTCAGTCCGAATACTCAATAGCCACATGTGGCTACTGACTCTCATGTTGGAAAGCACAGATACAGACTACTTCACCATAACAGAAACTTTAATTTGGCATAACTGTAAGTTACTGAGATTATTAGAACAAGACATTTTTGGCCATCTACCAATAACTTGTCAAACACACAGATCTGCAATGTGAATGCTGACACTTAGTTGTACCACGCACAGATTAACAGTCATTCAGAGAGCCTGCTTTCCATCCTTTTGGCAGACACTGTTTGGACATGTGAGGAAAGGTCTGATTTAGAACAAATGAATAGAAAAAGAAATGGTAAATGTAAAGGTTGATATAACAAATGCTATCAATATATACCTGCTCTCCTCTCCTCTTTAAATGACATAAAATTATATAAAATATAATTGGATATGTAACCTATATAAAAACAGTCCAAAAAGGGAATAGAGTTATAAAGAAGTATGGTAGCTCAATGAAATTAAGTTGGTATAAATCATACATAGTTTCTGAGAAGATGGGTCTTAAGATAACTATGAGTAACAAATATAGTGAAAAAAATTATTAAAGAAAAAACTAAACCAATAGAGAAAATAAGTGAAACCAAAAGTTTGTTCTCTGAACACAGTGGAACAAAACTTTAGCTGCATTAAAAAAAATACTCAAAATTACCAAAATCACAAGTGAAAGAGAGGCATTACTACTGACCTTATAGAAATAGAAAAAGGATTATTAGAGAATACGATGAACAACTACATGCCAATGAATTAGATTACTTAAAGGGACAAATACCTAGAGAGAGACAAATCACACAGACTCAAGACAAAACAAAATATGAACAGAAATGTGAAAAGAGATTAAGTAGGAATTTGAAAGAAAAGCATAGGTTCAGATGGATGCACTGTTGTGAACTCTATCAATTCTTCACAGTCTTCCAAAAATTAGAAGAGAGAACACTTCCCAACTTATTCTATGAGACCAGTGTGACCCTCGTACTAAAGGCAGACAAACATATAAGAAAATGACAGGGCAGTATCTCATGAGTATAAAACAAAAGGAGAAGATTCTAGAATACTCAAATATATTCAAGAACACTTGAAAACCTAGCATGTAAAAAGTATTACACAACACAACTAGGTGGTATTTATCCCAGGAATACCTGGGATAATACTGTTGGCTGAGCACCAGTAAATTAACTAAGGTGATGCACTTTATACCAATAGAATAAAGGGAAAAAAATCAAATGATCAATCTTAACAGATACAGAAAAAACATTTGACAAAACCTAACACCCCATCATGATAAAACACACAAAAAACTAGGAATAGAAATTAACTACCTTAACCCGAATAAAGGGCATATAATAATAGCATACTTAATAATGAAAACTCTGCCCTTAAGATTAGGAACAAAGAAGGATATCCATTCTCACCACTTCTATTCAACACTTTCCTGGATGTTCCAGTCAGGGCAATATGTTCCAGTTAGGCAAGAAAAAGAAATAAAATAATAAATAAAAATAAAATAATAAAGAAAAAGAAATAAAATGCATCCAGATAGGAAAGGAAGAAGTAGATCTATCTTTATTCATAGATAACATGATCTTATATGTTAAAACCCTAAGAAAACCACTAAAAGTGTTGGAACCATTGAGTTGAGCAAGGTTGTAGCATACGAGATCAACATACAAAAACCAAATGTACTTCTGTACACCAGCAATGAGCAAACAAAACAGCAACAGAAAGAATAAAAAACTTAGGGGATAGATTTAACAAAAGAAATGTAAAATTTACACTCTCAAAATTATAAAACACTACTGAAAGAAATGAAAGATGATCTGAACAAACTGGAAGACATCCCAAGTAAATGAACTGGGAGACTTAAGATGGCAATACTCCCCAAATTAATATTTAGATTCACAGCAATCACTATAAAACCCAAGCTGGCTTACCTACAGAAATTGACATGTTGATCCTAAAACCCAGAATACGGGAATTCAAGAGCTATTAGCAATTTAGCTATTCAAGAGCTATTTAGCTATTCCAGAATAGCTAAAACAACTTGTAAAGGAAGAACAAAGTTAGAGGATTCTCACTTCCAGATTCAAACTTACTACAAAGGTGCAATAATTAAGACAGTGTGATACTGGCATAAGGATATTCAATGGAATAAAATAAATCCTCACACTTCTGGTCAACAGATTTCAACATGGGTGCCAAAATAATCCAATGAGGAATGTATCATATTTTCAACAAAAGGTACTGGGACAACTGGAGATCCACATACAAAAGAATGAAGTTTGACACCCTACCTCACATCATATACAACAATTAACTTGAAATAGATCACAGACATTAGTTTTAGAATTAAAACTAGTTTTATAGAAAACACAGGAGTTTATTTTTGTGAACTGGGATTTGACAATGGTTTCTTAGATATGATAGCAAAGTACAAGTAACCAAAGAAAAAAGGTGAGAAGTTGGACTTCCTCAAAATCAAAGTTTTGTGCTTCAAAAGATGCTGTCAAGAAAGTAAAAAGAGGGGCATTTGGGTCTCTCAGTCAAGTGTCCAACTCTTGATATGGGCTCAGGTTGTGATCTTGCAGTTGTGGGATCGAGCCGTGTGTGGGGCTCCACTCAGCATGCAGCCTGCTTGGGATTCTCTCTCCCCCTCTCTCTCTGCCCTCCCCTGCTCGTGTGCACTCTCTCTCTCTCTCAAAATTAAACATTAAAAAAAGAGAAAGAGGACCCTATACGATAATGGAATTGCAGTTAGAATACATAAGGAACTCCTACAGCTCCATCAGATGACAAGCTGATCGAAAATGGACGAAAGATCTGAGTAGACGTTTCTTCACAGAATATATAGATTGTCAATAAGCACATGAAAAGATACTCAACATCATCAGTCATCAGGGAAACGCAAATCAAAACCACAATGAGATAACGCCTCACACCCACTAGGGTGGCTGCCATTAAAAAGACTGATAATAACAAGTGTTAATGAAAATGTGGAGCAGTGTCATACGTTGCTAGTGGCAATATAAAATGGTGCGGCCACTTTGGAAAAGAGCCTGGCAGTTCCTCAAACAGTTACACAGAGTTACCACACGATCGAGCAGTTCTCCCAGAGAAATGAAAACATACGTTCACACAAAAACGGATATTCGTAGCAACATTATTCATAATAGCTAAAATGTGGAAACAGTCCAAATGTCCATCAAGCGATCAATGGGGAAATATAATGTGGTATATCTGTAAACGGAATATTATTTGGCAACAAAAAGTAGTGAAATACTGATGCTACAACATGGATGAGACTTGAAAACATTATTCTAAGTAAAAAGTCACAAAGGAATCCGCTATATGATTCCATGTATATGAAATGTCTAGCACATGCAAATCTACAGAGACAAACAACAGTTTCATGGTTGGCTAGAGTAGGGAGGGAGGGGAACAGGCCAATTTGAGAGTGACAGCTAAAGGGCACAGGACTTCTGTTTGAGGTGATGACAAGGTTGTAAAATTGTAACGCTTACACAACTTTGACTATACTAAAAAGTACTGAATCACACTTTAAGGGGGACGATTTTGTGGTTGTCATCTCAATGACACTTTGTGCATCCATTTAGTACCGTGATTTTCTACAGGTCTTCCGTCTCCTACTCACAGTAGAACCGAGAGCAACAACAGTAGATGTTTAAATCAAGCGCCTACAATTTTAAGAGTCAACAATAAAATCTAAATAAATATATGTGGAACAAATGACCAGGGTATGAGTCAAAACAAGGATTTCACTTATATTTTCAAATAGAAGCCTAAGGGACACATGATTTATCTGCCACCAATGGAAGTCTTTCGTAATAAGTTTTGCTTATTGACTTTCTTAAAGTTTGGCCACCATGGCCCTCATCCAGGGCTGTCTAATGCCACGTCTCCTTACTTTGGTCACTTTGTTTAAATGTTCTCCTGCTTCCAGCTTTTCTCCCTTAAGTTACTCTTTCTCAAACGTCTTTATGGGCAGAAAATGACGAAAAAAGATAAAATCAAGTAACCATGAAGGCAGGGAGGAAATAAATAAAGGAAACATCCAACTTATGCAACACAAAACACCATTTTAGGCAGGCAAATCTGCCGTCTATTCGCATGATCAATAACTGGCAAAAAGGGGTTGGAATCCAAAGTGCCCAACAAGACAAGATTTATTATATACTTACAAAAATTAGTTTAGCTTTTAGCCTAATGCCCAAGCACTGCAGACACTGAATCTAATTTACTATTTATTGGAATACTAACTTGTTGACAGCACATTTTATGTGCCTTTACTTATTTCATCATGAAATATAAACACTCAGGAAAGTAATCTGATTTTATCTTTTTGTACTTAAAGCCATCTAACTTGCTTTAAAATATTCTTAGGAAAGCTAATTCATCATGATTCTAATGTGCTGAATTGGTTTGAAAACAAAAAGCCAGCAAATAAAGGCCCTAACAAATTTGGCCACTCGAATCAGACATAACCATTTGAATACCAAGACTGCCCAGCAAACACAAAGCAGCCTGTAAGAAACCAAACATAACCTTATGATTTACCAGAAAAAAGGTCAAATTGGCATTTACCATGGCTTCATACTATCATTTCTTCAGAAACAGCCTTTGAATTGAAATATTTTCCAAAATAGGTTCCTTCTCGATTTTCCCATGCTATCATATGACGCTACCTGAATGCAAGACAAGAGTGTAACTACAGAGACAGTACGGCCGATTTTGGTTTCGAACAGACACAGTACTGAAACGAAGGCTGTTTCTCAAAGTTATTATAATGGGAGGCTACGTGTTCATGCCAACAATTCTGCCACTGCCCAGGGCATTTCCTCTGCAGGAATTATCTTATTTTGTATTGAAAAAACCTCTGGTCACTCTATTGTTAGATTTGTTTTTATTAAAAATGGTATTTTCCCAGCCTTACTGGCCTTTACATTGTAAGACATGGCTTTGAAAAGGCCTTAAGCTCTTTCAAAAAAATCAGACCTATCCTTAAAGGGATTAAAACCTGCCACCACTAAAAATATTCAAAAGAACACACAGCAGGTCAGAAAGTTTTGAACAAGGGCAACATTATGGTGATATGGACATAACTTCCAAGGTCAATACAGCACTCATTTGATTTTGATTTAGTTGTGTCTTGTTACTAGAATGTTCACCTTGCAGGAGAATGTAAACAGGGAGGAGTCTTAAACCTCAGACTAGGTTCGCCAGAAACTGGGGAGGTACGGTTTACAGGTATGGTAATTCTCGCTCCGGTTAGAATGACTTCCCTAAGATGCATAGGATATAAGAAAAACAACCCTCTTCAGCTCCGCATCATCCACGGCCACCCTTTTACTAGAACTATAGCAAGTCTTGACTTTAGGTTACCTCGCAATTATTCTCTTGGTCATGACATATAGAACAAAGATAAATGGGGACATGACTAAGATGGGACTTTTCTGGGAAAGTCAGGTGCTAAATCAAGTCCAGGGAGGACTGGCTGAGACAAGTGGTCATACACAATCACCAGAAGGCTCCAAGAGTATGACATAGGGTGGGTGATGCCTCAGCCAAAGCCTCATGAGGATGACGAACTGCTCACACCTGAGGCCTCTGTGTCTTGGAGATTTAGCCTCTGGACAGCCCTAACAATTATGATGTGATAGTGAAGAAAACTAAACCACGGAGTAAGGCAGCACCTTGGACTTTTCAGGCCTAATGAAGGGAGAGAAGGGAGCAGTTGTTGTTGGAGGCAGAAAAAAGAACCACAAGCTAGAAGCCAATGGCCATGGAACAGAAGCTGGAGAAGCCCACTCCATGAAGGAACAGCAGCTAGGCAGCAACCAGGGACCGGCTTCCTTTGGTGGCAGGTCCACAGAGCAGGTGCCCGAGTGAAAGACCCAAAGTTGGCTCTGTTCTCATCGCTGGGATTTCAGCAAGCACCGCATCGGAGTGCACCTGTGCCTGTCTTGCTACTCCGACTCCCTGCGTTACCTTCATCCTTGCTTCTTCTAATCTATTCACGACATGGTGGGCAGAGGGAGCTTTTTAGAATGCAGATCTGATCACCAGAACTAAGATTTCCTCCTCCTCTACCAGATACTACACAGAGTAACTTATTTACTCCTTAAACTTACGAGACAAGAATATTGTCTCTCTTCTGTAAATGAAAAAGCTGAGGCAGAGAGAAGTAACCTGTGCAAAGCCCCGGAGGTCGCAAGTATGGAGGTGGGATTTGAACCTGGGCTGTTTACTTTATGGTACTTCCCATGCTTCCTATCAGCCTGAAGATCGGATCTAGAATCCCTGACTTGCTCTAGGAGATCCTCCATGATCTAGTCCCTACCCAACTCCCTACCCTCATTTCATATCACGTTCCCCTCACTGTTCATGTTCTAGCTATGTATGTGCCCTTCACACAGGTGTTTGTACAAGTGTATAAATATATATTGAAATGTCCATATATTTACATAGATGTTTATATTTACATACCTGTACCTAGCCATACACATTTTTGTGAACATGTGAACGTAAGAGGCTTTTTGGTGCAATGATTGAAGAGCATGGACACTGGGGCCAAACTGCCTTGGGTCAAATCTGACTCTGCGGCTTACTAGCTATGAGATCTCTAGCAGTTATTTACTTCTGTATTTCTAAGCATCCCCAGGCAATAAAATGGAGAAGATGGAATTTACCGGCTAGGCTCACAGCAATGATTAAACACGTTAAAGTACACACGGCACTCAGCGTAAGTGCCTGGTAGGCAGTGAGTACAGCATAATGTTCAAGTGCTTTTCCAAACTTGCCTATGCAAATATGTTTTTTCTGCCTGAACTTTTCTTCTTTTCAACGTGGGCATCTGCATCTACCCATCCTTCAGGATTCAGCTTAGACATCAGTTCCTCAGCAGCCATCCTGAGGCCTCAAAGTTTGAGGAAGCCTCCCACTGTGCACGCCCAGAGCACCCTGTGTTCCCTTTGCAGCCAGCATCACTCTGGTCACCACCGTTCACGACTCCACGAAGGCAGGGACTAGGTTCGTTTTCAATACTGTGGTATCTGCTGCACCCACAACTCTGCCTCGTGCAGAGCAAGAGCTCAGTCAATGTCTGTGAATAAATACATGAGGCCCATGGGACCAAGGACCTAAATCTGCCCTGAGGACTTGAGGGTGAGACATTAGTGAGGAAGTCTGGACTTGAAGGTTAAATGTACAGGAGGCTGTTCTTCGGAGAAGATGGACTTCTAGATAGAAGCTCCCCAAAGACAGAAATGTGACAGCCTGTCCATAAAGAGATGATGAGGTCACAGCATAATTAACTGTGGGAGCCAAAAGAAAATGCAGATCAAGTAGAAGAAACAAGAAAACTGAGCTGAAGTTACTTTTTCGATGGTTTACAACTAATTATTGACAAATCAGATCTCTTAAGAGTGCTCTTTCTACGGCACAGTCTTGTTAAAAGGTCTCCTCTCTCTACTGTAAGAAATAAAAAATGAGGATAGGAAGAAATAGGTGCCTTGTGTTAAGAATCTGAGAAAGGCTTCACGGTGATTGTACCCAACTGGGACACATAAATGTCACCTGCAAATGAGGATCTCTCATTCTGCTTACTGGAGGACTAATCTTCTTGGGTGATTTTCAGCGTTGGGGTAATCAGCCAGCCACAATTTAGCAGAATTAAATGTTCAGCAAAGTATATAGCTCCTCCAGTAAATTCTGGAGCTCCCCACAGTGCCACTGCTCTATATTTAGGAGAAATATTAGGCAGAAGATTGTCTGTGCACACCAGGTAAAGGAGGAACAAGAATACTGTCTTGGGAAGTCAGGCATGAGAATTCCAGAAGAGCCGCTCCGTGCTGCAGAAATGGTGAGCCAACACTTACAATCACACTAGAACAATGAAGGTCAGTTATGACATACTGCTTTCCTTCTCTTTCTCATCTCTATTAATCTTCCTTCCCTCTTGTAACCAATGGGCTCATGGATGGGAGAAAGATGATGTCACACACTTATAATACTTCTACGGAATATCAAGTTGGTAAGACCTGTCCAGGCACTGATGGGCAGAACTGAAATGTGAAGTGAGCTAGACAAATTGAAGTGCTTGCCTGAGTGAAACAACCTGTGATTCCATAAGAGAATATACATTTCACTTAAGAAGCACGCACTTGATTAACAGGAAATGGAAAAGTCCATCAGTTTGACAATGTGGAGAAAAAACCAAGGGCTTCACAACACAGCCTGTCAATTTTTTTTTTCTTTTTTTTTTTTTTTTAATTTTTTATTTCAACGTTTATTTATTTTGGGGACAGAGAGAGACAGAGCATGAACGGGGGAGGGGCAGAGAGAGAGGGAGACACAGAATCGGAAACACAGCCTGTCAATTTTAAAGCCAATGATGTATTCTGGCAACTCAGAAGGCAAAGACATTTTGAGATTTGTGAGCAGGCGGACGGCTGCAAGGAAAAAAATCAGCATAGAGCAGGAGGCTGGGCTCGACAGAGCAGGAGGGCTGTGGCGGAGGAAGAGCGGGTGGGGGCAACCGCGGGTGGACCTTCAGTGTGAGACCAAGTGACTGTTCAAGTTGGTAATCGTTAGCAAGGTGAAGGTAGTGTAAGACCCATGGAATTTCACTCAACCTACAACTCGGATACATACAGAGAGTGCAGCTTCTTAATTCTGTCTAAGACCAGTTTGTGCCTCCTGTCCAAGTCTCCACCCTCTGGCTAGCACGAGACCGTGAACTTTCAGTTTTATCCAATTTAAACCTTAGTGTAAACTGATGTTTTCCAGGACTCTGTTAGGTGCTTATTCTCTCTTGGATCAAAATGCCGAGTTTCTCAAAAGACACGGCTTCCCTGTTCCCCTGCTTCTTTTCCCTAAGATGATATCCAGGTGACCTCATATCC
This sequence comes from Leopardus geoffroyi, assembly GCF_018350155.1. NCBI lineage: Eukaryota > Metazoa > Chordata > Mammalia > Carnivora > Felidae > Leopardus > Leopardus geoffroyi. The sequence continues at coordinate 174,465,563 of NC_059327.1, forward strand.
TGAAGGGAAAACATGAGAGGGCTTGGGCATGGCCCCCAGGTGATGCCCACTGGCTGCTGGCATCATGTCACCCAGGGACTGGTCTTTCCCTCTCAGCTGGGTCAGAGCCTCGTGTTGCTCTCCAGCCAAGCCAGGCCAGCTTCCCCTGCTGTGGATGAGCTGCCGCAAGCCATGGGCCCATGCTCCATCCAGTTTCTTCACCACGGCCTTTCGTGCGGCAACCTCTTCCGGTCGTGGAGACTAGCACTGGCTCTTAACTCAGAATATAGGACACACGATAACTGAGAGCAGCCTGGGAAAGTTAAGCCTAATCGTCACTTGCTGCCATGGCCATGATGTGGCCAAGCCCAGGTCTGTTTGCAGGGTTGGGGTGGGGTCGGGGAAGGGTGGTTACTGTCTGGCCATCTCTTTCCAGAGTCCCAAGTAGAGAGCACAGGCGAGGTGCCCTTAGTACTACCTATTTTCCCACTCATTTTCACTTATCTAACCCATGGCCCCTTCTCTGAAGCAGAACTCAGAGGAAGGAAAGGAAAGGTATACGTGCTGACTCTGCCTTTCTCTCTCCTTCTATCACTTTCCAGGAGGCTACAGGGGGAGGGTTCTGGTTCTGCCTTATGGACAAACTCGGCCCTTTTCTCTACACTTTAGACCTCCAGGCTCAGAGTCCTACAGTACTGGTCGATGTGCTAAAGGATTAAACGAATTTAGCAAAATCTTCTCTCAAGCCAACAGCCTGACCTTTAAGGTTCTGGTCTTGTATGCGGCACAGTATTTCCTAACCATTCTTCCCGTTTGTATTCCTTCTGTACCAGACATTGAGCACCCCTCAGACAGATAGATGCCTCTGGTCAGAAGTCTCCTGCTGTACTTAGAAAGGCAAAAGAAAATGCACATAAATCATTTCATTACACCGGGTTCTTAATCAGGAGAAGAGACTTAAAAAGGCGAGAGGCAGTAACAAATGAACATTGGCGGAGTGCCTTCCACGTGCCAGGGTCTTCGTGTCATCTCGTGCCTTCGCAAAACAATCTGGGAAGATAAACACTACCCCCCCATTCATTTTACAGAACGGTCAACTAATGTCAAAGAAATCAAGCAATTTGTTTAGACTCACAGAACTGCTAATTTGCAGACCCAGCATTTGAATCCTAGTCTTTCTAACAGAAAAATTCATGCTGTTTCTACTATACTCCATAAATGACATAATTCACTGTATTTTACTGAATCCAAAACATCAGGAGTTGTAGGCTGCTCCAATACTGTATGTTCCACTAAAAACACAAACGCACTGCCAATTACATCAGGATGTGCTATTTGTAAGATGAATTCTGATTTCTGAGAAGTAAAAATGTGAAAAGAAACATCTTACAATGAATTAAATCTGATAAATACTGTTTAAGGAAGATGATCTGAGCAGCGGTGGACAGTCTGGACCAGAAGACAAAATGTCCAGTGCTGGGAGAGAATTGCAAAATGCCATAGTCATTCAGCATCTAAGAAACAGAAGGCTGAATAAAGACAGAGCCTTGTGAAATGGGAAGAAAAAGGTGAATTTCTAAGAAATGCTGTGGCAGGTGAATCAATAAGAATAGGGGCAGTTTGTACATTATAAAAGGTGAAGAATGTGCTGGAAGCTAAGATCTTGAAGTTTTGAAGACTAGAAAACAATAGCAATTGAGAAACTGGACAAAAGGAGAGGGATGGCTTCCATTTCACATATATTAACATTCCAAAAATAGAGACTTATCTTCATGTAACTCTGGAGGGAAGAGAGCCAGATATGAGGACATGGGGATCACTCAGAGGCACCAGCTTAGGGGGAAGACAGCACTCTTACTGGGGGTCTAAGGATTAAAAACACCCAGGGTGTACTGGATGTTAAAGGCGAAGAAAAGGAACAGGTTTATGAACATCAGGGAATAAGATGAAGTGAGATCAATACTAGATGCCACTGAAGAAGCTGGCTATCAGAGTTTTTTTTCTTTTTTTAATTTTATTTTTGACAAGCATGCACACAAGTGGGGTAGGGGCAAAGAGAGAGGGGAACAGAGAATCTAAAGCAGGCTCTGTGCTGACAACAGAGACCCCGAGGCAGGGCTTGAACTCGTAAACAGTGAGATCCTGGCCTGAGCCTAAGTCGGATGCTTAACTGACCAAGCCACCCAGGAGAGAAGATATTCTTAAGGAATGATACCGAGTTGAGTGGCTGGACTCACACGAAAATCACTTTCAAAATGGAGGTGTCCTGAGTGCCCATGAGTCAAGCACCCTCTCTAGAGGTTCCTGCCCTAACCTGGCTTACTCCCAGTTCAGAGTAACAGTGGGCGCTGGGCAGGGCAGATTTATATATTCTTAGTGCATACTAAGAATGAATGAATGAACATCTTAGTTTAAATGAAAAAATTAAGGAAACAGAGAAAAAAGCCTGACCAACAGGCATATATATATATGAGAGAGAGAGAGAGAGTTTTAAGGCCTTGTGTAAAATGTAACTGTATATTCTACCAATTTAATAAATATTTAACTGAACAGCCTACTATGTGCCAGACACCTGACTTATCACTGGGATAAGATGAGTAAGACAATTCCCATCCCGAGAACTTGCAGACCTTAGAGACAGGTGATGAAAACTTGACCTCACCAGATGTCTCATTCTCTCCATCGCTCATTCTAGTCCATGCCGTGATCATTTCTTAACTTGCACTGTTCTCCTGCTTCTACCTTGTCCTGCACCCCTGTTCCAGTCTCCTCACAGAGCCTGAGTGACTCTCTTACATGTCTTTTTTTTTTTTTTTAACATTAATTCATTTTTAAGAAACAGAGACAGAGAATGAGAAGGGGAGGGGCAGAGAGAGAGAGAGAGGGAGGGACAGAATTTGAAGCAGGCTCCAGGCTCTGAGCTGTCAGCACAGAGCCCAACGTGGGGCTCGAACGCATGAACTGTGAGATCATGAACTGAGCCGAAGATGGACGCTTAACCACCTGAGCCACCCAGGAGCCCCTTGAATGACTCTCTTAAATGTAAATCCTATAACATCCTCCTTTCCCTTCTTAACCGTACAAAGTCCTTAATCTTGGCCCACAAAGTCCCATATGATCTGAACCTGATGTCCTCTCCCACAAGGGTCCTCAGACCCTTTTCCTTGTTGCCTATGCCTGGAATTCTCCTACCAAGGCATCTGTAAGACTTGCTCCTTCATTTTCTACAGACCTCTGTCCAAAGGTCTTATTAAGGAGTCCTTCTCTGACTACCTGGCATTCCCTAACCCCCTTATCCTGTCTTACTTTTCTTAAAAGCATTTACTCAAGAAAATGCATCCATAACCACTGGGATATATTGTTTATTGTCTGCCACCCCCAACAATACTGGAAGCTCCACAAGAAGAGGGTCTGATTGGTTTGTTTTTGTGTTCCCAGCACTTGGCTGGCATGTGTTCATTGGTTAACAAACACTTCTTGAACAAACTGGATGCACTGTTGAGTTATGCCTAGGATTATAGGGGAGCAAAGAGGAGAGGGTACATGGCATATCCCAGGAGGGGCCAGAGGATCAGAGAAAACTTCCTTAAGCAAGTAATGTTGGACTTAGACTTCGTTCATTCATATGGTCAGAAAGGCTTTCACTTGTTCAACACATTCCTACAGAGTTTTACTATGTGTCAGGCACTATTCTAGAACTCGGAGGGGAGATGTCAAGAAGGCAGAGAAGTCCTTATTCTTGTGAAACTTACAATCTAGTGGGAGAGAGATAATAAGCAAGCCAATATGTGAAAAAAGGCAAATATCCAGTGTTGAGACATGCTATGCAAATAACTAACATAGGGTGACGTAAAAGTCTCCTAGGTGCTTACTTTAGACTGGGTCGCTAGGGAAGTATCTCTAGGAAGTGGCATTTTTGTGGAGAACTGGAGAATAATAAGGAAACTCCCATGTGAAGATGAGGGGGGTGAACATTCTTACAGAGAAAGCGCAGCCAGGGCAAAACTCTGAAATGGGAACAGGCTTGAAGTATTCAAGGAACCACACGGAGGACACATAGCTACTGGGCGGTGGTGAGGAGAGGGGCAGGACTTAAGATCTATAGGCATAGTCTTAAGAATGAGTAGGACTTAGGGGCACCTGGGTGGCTCCGTCGGTTAAGTGTCCGACTCTGTCTCCGGTCTGATCTCACCGTTTGAGACTCGCATCGGGCTCTGTGCTGACAGCTCAGAGCTTGGCGCTCACTTCAGATTTTGTGTCTCCCTCTCTCTCTCTGCCCCTCCCCCACTCGCACTCTGTGTCTCCCTCTCTCAAAAATAAATATACATTAAACATTTTTTAATGTATATAACTGAATAAGTAGGACTTATTCAGGGAGGGAAGCAGGCTGCAGAGCACTGCAGGTGGAAAGGACAGCATAAACGAAGGCAAGGAAGCATAAAGCAGATTGGTGCATATTTAAGTAAACCTAGGAAATTCACTTCTTCTGGGTTCAATGCACAGCCAATGATGAAATCCAGAGTAATATATAGAGAAGTTGTTTTTTTTTTTTTTTTTTTTTTTTTCACGAATCTTCCAGCATCATATTTTGTTGCACTTGAGGGAAGAAAACCATCTCACTAGAAAACATATCCTTAGGGAGATCTATAAACAACTTACTAGAAGAGACTATACTAAGAAGTATATTTTTAGCAGATTCAGGTATTATATATTTGAATTCCTGCTAAGCTCAGAAGGTGGGAAGCAAATGCGAACTAGCAAACTATCATTCCAAACACAGCCTCAGACACAGAAGTGGTCACCACCCCCGTGTTTCAGACGCCGGACTAAAGGAGTCACAGTGGAAAGCCGGGCTTCAGTTCCAGCTCTTTTTTGCCCAGTGTGGTTTCCACTGCTTCCTGGCATCTCAAAGACTCGTTCAATGCACCTGCCTCGTTCAATGATCCTTGCTGCCAATTTGTTCTATGGACCCTGCCTTCCACAGTTTTCCTTTGGCTTTATTTCTCTTTTCCTGGGACTACTTATAATTTAGAAAATATATTTTTCTTCTTTTTCCTCTCAGCTAATCTTAATACCATGTTGTATGCAGGCTGGTCTGTAGCTCAACAACTCCCTCCCTCTACTAAAAAAAAAAAAATAATAATGCAAATCCAAACAAACTCAAATATGGGATTAACGTGCTTGGCCACATCTTTTTCTCTATAGTAACTGAGTCCCCAAGGAGTGTCTAAGTCTTTGGGAATCTTGACAGATCAGAATTTTTGTAACAGTTGAGATCCTGTTATCAGTAGAACCAGATTCCCCAGGGAAGGCAGTGCTGAATTCACAACAAGGGGTTTAATTTAGGCTCACAATTTATCTAGCAATTCGTGACTTATGAGTAACTGTTCAATATGTGTGTCATAATGGCCTGTTGCTGACTTACAGTATGCACAGAGAACGGAGTCATTTTGAGACCAACTATTTTATCCATCAGATAAGAAAGCATCATTAAGTGTACCAAGATAAAATATTCAGGAGGAAATAAATGAAGGGTGAAGTTTTCTTCCACTAACAAAGATGCATTTTGCACTCTTATACCACAAACCTCTGGTACATTTTATTCCTCACTTAACAGTGGAAACATGTAGTTAAGATAGCACTGGAGAAGTAAGATGTCCATTGTAAATGAGGTTGAAAAATTGTTGCAGGAGGCATTTACTTTTTAAATTTCTGGATATTCAAGATATGCCCAATGTTTTCTAATACTTTTCTATTAGGTGGCAAAATCCGTGCTATCTATAAATGCCAGGGTGCTCATGAACTTTAGCAATGACATGAAGAGTTACTGTCTCTTGAAAGGTTGATGTAATTTTTTTTTTTTTTTTTTTTTGTAAATGGCAAATCCCTGAAATAGGAAAAAGGACATTCTACAATGTGAACAACAACTAAAAGGCAAGATAGAAAGCAAGGACTGGCCAGTTGCTCAAAACAAAACAAAACCAACCAACCAAACAAACAAAAAACACCTGTGAGAAAGCTGGTCCCAATTTTTAGATGTAAAACCTTTCCAGAGACCACAGCCTAAGACAGGTGCTCAGCAACCTTCACCCTTTTGAAAATAGTGGAGATTGCCAAGAGGCAAATAAACATGGTTACAGGGAAAAGGTGAGCCAATGCCAGGCAGGGTCCAAGAAACAGCATAAAAGTGCAAAGCATCAAAAATAACTAAATATTTTATTTCCATTTTCCACTGTTCCTTTTTACCCATGCTTAAAGAAGTAAAATTTGGGGGGGGGGGCTTAAAACTTGGTTTGTAACACCGAAGCTGTGACAATAAATAAACACAAACATTATTTAGCTAACGTTATTAAAAATGAAATTAATGTCAGAGTTACCTGAAATTCTAATCCATAGTTTTCTCTGCAGAATTCTCTCAATTTAGGATACACATTTTCTCTTAGTGCCTGTCTTTCTGCTCCTGTGTCTGTGGTAGAAAAACAAACACATAGAGAGGGAGTTATGTCCACACATATGTATTTCTGGAAAAACAAGGTAAACTTACAATTAATATTAACATTAATATAACCAGATTGGGTGCCAACTGTGAAAGGATGGGATATCTGACAAGCTGGGGAGCCCTGTTCCTAATAGGGGACGGGGAGTAGTGACCCCTCTTCTAGACACGCACAGGAAGCCTGAGGAATGGATGGGAGTCTCACTGGTCAGTTCCGTGTATGTGACAGGGCTGGGAATTCATATTTGAGCCTTTATGCCCACGCGGACCCTCACATGAATCTCTTAAATAGCCAGACGTGCTGTCTTTGGAAGAGACAGAAGAAAAAAATCATAGGGCTATTGGCCATGAGGTGTTTTAGCCCCATTACAAGTTTTGTAACTTGTAAAAGTTACAAAATCACACACACACACACACACACACATTAATTTAGTTACCAATTTCCAAAAAAATTCAATCTCTATCATCATGCCTATAGTACTTAGAACTAATTAGACTTTTACAAAATTCAGTACGGCATCCATGCAATCAACGCAACAGTGAGGAGGGACAAACTGTGGGAGCCAACATCCAAACTTGGTAGATTCCACTGGCCAATGGGTTAGCAGAGTAACGCCTGCCACCCTGGGCACAGGGACTGCCTGTTTATCAGAGGGGAATTGTGTCACATGTTCCACACCACGTAAAAACTTCAAAATCATGTTACAATTTACGTCATTAAAAAAAAAAAAACATACAAGAAGAAACAGAGAACTTGAAACCCGAAGAACCACAGAATATGTATGTATTTAATGGCAAGTGTTTTGCACAGAAAGGGCTTTCCAAAGCCACCTGTGCTGGGAGATTATCTGCATCGATGATGACGCTGTAAAATGCTTACAGCAAAGACAGGCTGTTCCCTGCCCAACTAACTTCAGTGAAAGAGGAGAACAGAGATTTTAAAAATTAGGTTAATGTCTTATCTCATAAAAATTACCATTTGCCAAATGTACCTCAATCCCAGCCATAACTACAAAACATTTGCATACCGCATTTATAACTAAGAGCCAGTTTAAAAGACTTGCCTTATTATTCTCAAGTTCGTCTGTCCATGCAAATTCAACCATATGCCGTACTGACCTACTCTACTTTCCTACTATTCTCAAGACTATTTTGAGATGTAAATAACCAATCTCAAGAGTCTGAAATGCAGCTGGAGGCTGACAAAGTGACAGAAACCTGTATTTACAGGGAAACCAGAAACTCAATACAAGGCTTCTAAATCACCATATGGTCCAAATGGTCAGTCTTTTCTAACCATAGATCCAGCATGGACCCTCAGTTTAAAGGGAAAGCTGGAGGACCGAGTGGTACATTTGAGCAGTGCCCACGTACTGTTAAGGCACTAGTGGAGGCAGTATGCTAAGCTTTTACAGGGTTTATATCATCTCAGGATCAGAGCCCCATCCCCCTTCACCCCATTTTAAGGGCTGAAAACACTAACTTTGCAATAAAGCTGATTAATATTCAACCAATCTCTCTAAAAGGCTGTACATGTTTAAAACACAAGTAACAAAAGTCACTTTAAAAATAAATATTGGGGTGCCTGGGTGGCTCAGTCAGTTGAGTGTCCAACTCTTGGTTTCAGCTCAGATTATGATCTCATGGTTTATGGGATCAAGTCCTGTGCTCTGCACTGACAGTGTGGAGCCTGCTTGGGATTCTCTCCTCCTCTCTTTCTGCCCTTCCCCTATTAGTGCACACATGTGCACGGGGTCTCTCTCAAAATAAACAAACATTTAAAAATTAACATTAAAATTAAACAACTACTACCAGATGTGGAAGCTGGAAATAACATGCATAATGATTATATTATTACATAATTAAGTAAACAAGGGCTATTAAGGCATACTAACGTAGTATCAAAATAACATGGGAAACTATGAAATGATGGAAGGAGCAGAAATTATTTCTTTAATATGTTATTGTAACTCATTACTAGGTACAGCCATCTGAACGTGCCATATTATGAGGATAAGACAGAAATATGGTCTCTAATCTCTAATATTTACCAAATGCTTACTGTAGTCATGTATTAAGTATTTCTATGTGTATTTTCTTAGTCACTCTGACAACAACTCTCTGAAATGGGTAAAATTATTATTCCATTTTTTTATAAGAGGAAACTGAAATACAGAGAAGTTAAGAGACTTGCCTGAGTCATATGACCACTAAGTTAGAGAAGCTGGATTTGAATCTAGAGAGCCGTATGCTATAGTTCACTCTCACCAGAGGAAACATGCAACGGTGCAAAGAAACAATCTTTGAAAATGACACATAGACTAACTTCATAGAATGGTTAAGGAATGCTGAACTCACCTCTCATCTGGACTCTGCCTCTCTGTTCTCATTCTTGCCCCCTTCAAACCATTCTCCACAGAGGAGCCAGACTCCTCTTTTACAAATGCCAATCAGATCACAGAAAGCCCTCCAGGGGCTCTGCAAGGCACTTGGAATGACATCCATGCCTCTTACCTTGAATGTTCTCCCTCCCCCAAAGGGATCTCTTACCACTACTGGATTACACGCCTACTCACGGCCTTCACGCCAGCTGTGACTTCCTCCTGTAATGGTTAGTCCTGTGATCATCTCAAGGCATCTCCTGTCATTCAAGTGTCAGTTTTAGAGCCACCTCCTCAGAGAGGCCTCTTTGAGCCCTCCATCTACGAACCACTCTCTGTCACATCACCTCTCAAGTCTTTTGCACATTACTCATCACTTTACTGTTGCTATTCAGTTACTATTTGTCTCCTCTACTGCAATGTGAGCTCAAAGAGTCAGAACCCTTCTGTTGTCTCGTTTACTGCGACATCCCCAGTGATCAGAGTTGTGCTCGATTAAGAAATGAGTGAATGAAAAAAAAAAAAAAAACCCACACATGCACCAGTGACCAAAATGAACTGACAGGCAATGCTTCCTTGTAATTACCTCCGGAAACAGAAGGGCTTCCTACATCACAATTTGTCACTGGATGGACCCAGAATCAAGACTAGGGGAAATTCTGGGAAATAAACGATGTGGCTTATAAAGCTGGTTTCATGAGGTAAGTGAATGGGCTGAAATACTGGTTTCTTTTTTTGGTTTCTATGTTTCTGGCAGAATACATTTTACCAAGTCATGTTGACCTTTCCTAAAAATATGAAGAAAACATACGCACATATCTGACAGACATTTTGTGTTATTACTTATGTTACAAAAAAGTCTCAGATTTTCCTATATTTGTATTAATAGGTGATGAGTGGCTCTGGAAATGGAAAAGTAATTAAGACAGAATGGATTAGTTATAATGGGTGGCAGATAAGCTGGCTTAATTATATTAAAAAACCTAATTCATACTAACAGCAAATCCGGATGGTTGGCAATTAAAAAAACATTAGAATGTCATAAACAGGAAAAATTAAGTTACAAAATGTCACACATAAAAAGAGACCTCTTTAAAAAGTGTAGGTCAGACACAAGGTATGTCACCATTTACTCTTTCTACATAGTCACTGCATCCATTTGTATCTGCCCAGCTCCTTAGCGCTTTGAAAAGATACATTAACACTAGGGCAGCACTACTAGGTTTTTAAGAAGTTGTTTTCTATAATTCCTCAATGATCTCAGAGTTAATGATCGTTTCTAATGCCATGTCTGAGTTACCCACGGGAAAAGCCTTAGTTGAGGGAGTATTATTAATCAATACCATGTATCCCACTTCATGAGGGATTTAGATTAATGCCAAATTTCTATCAAAAATAAAAGTGCCAAGGGCCATGCCCTGGGTGGCTCAGTTGGTCGAGCGTCCGACTTCAGCTCAGGTCATGATCTCACAGCTCGTGAGTTCGACCCTGCACCGGGCTTTGCAGTGACAGCAAGGAGCCTGCCTCGAATTCTCTGTCTCCCTCTCTCTCTGCCCCTCCCCAACTCGTTCTCTGTCTCTCAAAAATAAACATTAAAAAGAAAGAAATAAAAATGCCAACACGACCATGTTGCACTGGGACTTCTTACTGTCCCTGCCTCACCCAAACTTAAGGCCAGGGGCATTTGATTAAGTCGCTTCCATCCAGGCAGCTCAGAAAATTCATTTAGGATCCAGCCCACACCCTCTGCTACAACTGTTGTTCCAGCCCAGCCTCCCAGATTTCTGTACATTTGCTCTTGCCTGGGTTCTCTTTCTTCCCCTGGCCTGTCAGCCAGTGATTCCTCTGGACACCCTACCTGGCTTCTGTTGTTTTTGTTTGGGTTGATTCCTTGTCTGATGGCTTCCAGAGGTTGGCTCCTCTCTACACCCTCTAAGCCCTCTGTGCCCAACCAGCCACGCTTACCCTTATATGTATCACCAAATCCTGTCAATTTGATCACAAACATCTTTTGAATCTGGCCACTCTCTAGTTTTGTACTCACCATCTCTCAACCCGAAGGGTCCCCAAGTCTCCTATTTGACCTATTATCTGTCCCTCCTCACTGCAGTCTTATACTCCAGAGAACAGATGGAGAGAAATCCAAGACAAAAGAAAAGCAATAACTAGTTTGATCAATGCAGGTCTTGGCTGGAATCTGGTGGCCCAGAAGATAAAGGCTGTAAAGTTCAGTAGACGTAAATGTGTTTTCTAGCTAAGTTCCATGTTCTACTGCTCTCTACCATGTACCCTCCTGGGTACATTTTCAGCTATTACTTGAACCCAACCCTTGTCCTTAATACATACTGCTTTCCATGCTCAGAATTCTTTATCCTTGCATCCCCTTTGCCTGGCAGACTTTGACCTTTCTTAGGCCCAATCAAAGGTAGTATACTTAGTGATTTCTTACTACTCAGAGGCAGGCATGCTCTGTCTAGCTCATCCCAGTGAGCACTGTGCTCACTCCTATGTATCATCATATACTATATTATAATTTTTAATTTGTCTCCCCTAATAGACTTGTGAGTTCATGACATGCTGGGACTTTCTCATTCACCTCTGCAATGTGGAAATTAAAGCAGACCCCAGTACACAGTCAATACGTGAATGGGCAAATAGATGCTATCTACAATGAAAACATTGATTAATCCCAACTAAAGAATGTGTCTCCACAAAGCTAACACAAATCAAAATGCAATATCGTTTTCAAGTAATAATTGACTGTGTCTGCAGCATTAATAGTCGTGTGTGAATGTGGGGTGATGTTACAAAACATATGACAGGGTTTGGTATAGTGGGGAATTTATTAGATCCTCAATAAAATTCACTAAAACTGTCAAAATAAGCATTTTAATTCTCTGTAAATTCACCAAAGACCAAAGGCATAAAGCAAACTGGGAAATGACTTTCATGAAAAACTACTCAACTCTGGGTGAGAACAGTGAGAATCTATGGGACTGTCCCATTCCTCTTTAACTGCCACACCCCTTCCCATGTCAGAGAAGGTCAAGCTGTGAGTATCAACAACTTCATTGCTAGAGAGCGCTTGCTTGATCTGGAGCGGAGCATGGGAACAATCCATGGCCATGCAGCAGCAGCAGTGGTCTCAGAGGTAGAGAGACCTCTGTGGCTCAGCCAACCTATAGTTTCACCCAAATGTAAAAAAGAGACCAAGGAAATAAACAGTCATGGAAGGCCTTGTTAAGTTCTCTGCAAATTCCTAGCTGATGGGAAGGCTACCCACAAACACAAGAGAGACTGAAAGCTACCCTCGTATTTGTGGCTGACTTTGAGCCTGTGTACATAGGCAGTGTAAACATAAGACTGGGTGGAAAGTAAAAGTTGGGATAGACTTAAACACTGGCTAAGCTTTGCAGGTGTTCCCCAGCCCATAGAAACTGGCAGAGAACAGAAGCCCTACTGGCTTGAGGTATTTGAGAAGAAACTCTTGAAGTCATTGACAGACATTAAGCTACAGAGAAAAGTGGGTGATCCCTGGGAAGTCAGGCATATCTGCATCATCACCACCATCACCATCAAATAACTGGGCAGAGACAGCAGCAGCCTGCACTGTGGGGAACCGATGCCATGGATTTAGTCCAGGCAAGTAACTAAACAAACAAAAAATGCCAACAAATTAAAAAACACCACTCAGAAGTAAAAAATCAGAATCCAGATTTGTTACAGTGTATTACCTAAAACGTCTACTTTTTAACAAAAAATCTTGAGATATATAAAGAAACAGAAAAATGTGACACCTATTCAGGATAAAAAAGTAGTCAACAGAAATGAGCTGTGGGTGGTTCCTATATGAGATTTAGAGAACAAAGACTGCAAAACAGCTATTAAAGATGTATTCAGAGAACTTCAGGTCACCATGTTTAAGGAAGAAAGAAAAATAAACAAGTTCCCAGAAACCTGTGGGCAGCATCTGCTGGAGTGGTACATAGGTAAAGGGAGTCCCAGAAGGACAGGAGTAAGAGAAAGGAGGAAAATAATTTTGAAGAAATAATTGTGCAAATGTCCCAAATTTAATGGAAAACATTAATCTACACATCTGTGAAATTGAAAGAACCCAAATATGTAGTGACTAAGAGATCCAGAGTTAGACACCTAGTCAAACAATTGAAACCAAAGATAAAGAGCAAATCTTGAAAACAGCAAGCAAAAAAATGACTCATCACACTAAGGGAAACAATACAATAAGGGTTGACTTCTCATGAGAAGGCACGGAAACCAGAAGGCAATGGAATGACATACTCAAATGATGGGGAAAAAAGGTCAACCAAGAGTTCCATATCTAATAAAACTATGTACAAAGAAAAAAAGACCTGGAGGACATGATGTTAATGAAATAAGACACAGAAAATTACTGCATGATTCCACTTATAGGTAGAATCTAAAATAGTCAAACTCACAGCAGCAGAGAATAGAATGATCGGTGCCAGGGGCTGAAGGGAGACATGGGAAGGGGTTGGTCAAAGGGTGTAAAGTTGCATTTAGGCAAGATGAAAAAGTGGATCTAATATATAGAGAGAAATGTGAATATAGTTAACAATACTGTATTTTAGGCTTTAAATTTGCCAAGATCCTAAGCATGATCACCAAAAAAAAAAAAAAAAAAAAAAAAGGAAAAAAAGGCTATGTGAAGTGATGAATATATTAATTGGCTTGATTGTGATTCACAGTGTGTATCAAAACATCAAGTTGTACATCTTAAATATTTACAACTTATTTTTGTCAATTGTACCTCCATAAACTTGAGAAAAGAAAGTGAAATAAGAACATTAACAAATTTAAACAGATTGAGAAACGCTGCGGCTAGCAGATCTGCATTAAGAATTTACAAAAGAGGGGCAGCCAAGTGGCTCAGTCGGTTAAGTGTCCAACTTCGGCTCAGGTCACGATCATGCAGTTTGTCAGCTCAAGCCCCGTATCAGGCTCTGTGCTGACAGCTCAGAGCCTGGAGCCTGCTTCAGATTCTATGTTTCTCTCTCTATCCCTCCCCTGCTTGCACTCTCTCTCTCTCTCTCAAATAAGTAAACATTAAAAATTTAAAAATATTAATTTAATATTAAAAATATTAAAAATAAAGAAAGTCCTCCAAACTGAAAAGAAATGGCATCAGACGTTAACAAATCCATACAAAGAATGAAAAGCACTGTGAAAAGGTAAATAAGTATGTAAAAAAAAGATTACATAATTATGTATTTTTTTCTGTATTCCTTTATATACTTTTTACAAATTTTTAATCATTTTATCTTCTTTAAAAAAAATTTTTTTTAACGTTTATTTATTTTTGAGGCAGGGAGAAACAGAGCATGAACGTGGGAGGGTCAGAGAGAGGGAGACACAGAATCTGAAGCAAGCTCCAGGCTCTGAGCTGTCAGCACAGAGCCGGACGCGGGGCTCAAACTCACGGCCCGCAAGATCATGACCTGAGCCGAAGTTGGACGCTTAACCGACTGAGCCACCCAGGCGCCCGTCGTTTTATCTTCTTTAATCACAATAAGTGTACTCTTTAATCCCTAACCCTCATTTCCCCCATCCTCCCATCCATCTCCCCCTGGTAAACATTAGTTTGTTCTTCATAGTTAAGAGTCTGTTTCTTGGTTTGTCTCTCTTTCCTTTGTTTTGTTTCTTAAATTCTACATATGAGTGAGATCATGTGGTGCATGTCTTTCTCTGACTGACTTATTTTGCTTAGCATTATATTCTTTAGCTCCATCCATATTGTTGCAAATGGCAAGATTTCATTCTTTTTTGTGGATGAATAATATTCCATTGTGAATATATATCACAGTTCCTTTATCCATTCATCAATCAATGAACATTTGGGCTTCTTCCATAGTTCGGCCATTGTAAAAAATGCAGCAATACCCATAGGAGTGCATGTATCCCTCTGAATTAGTGTTTTTGTATATTTTGGGTAAATACTCGGTGATGTGATTACCAGATTGTAAAGTAGTTCTGTTAATTTTTAAAGGAACTTCCATACCGTTTTCCAGAATGGCTGCATCAGTTTGCATTCCCACCAATGGTGCAAGAGGATTCCTTTTTCTCCACGTCATTGCCAACACTTGTTTCCTGTGTTTTTGATTTTAGCCATTCTGAAGGATGTGAGGTAGTATCTTATTGTGGTTTTGATTTGTATTTCCCTGATGATGAGTGATGTTGAACATCTTTTCATGTGTCTGTTGGCCATGTGGATGTCTTCTTTGGAGAAATATCTGTTCATGTCTTCTGACCATTTTTAATTTAATTATTTGTTTTTTGGGTGTTGAGTTGTAACAGCTCTTTATATATTTTGGAATCAAACTCTTTATCTGATATGTCATTTGCAAATATCTATTTAGTTGGTTACCTCTTTTACATGCTTCTTGGAAAAAAAGACTATAACACTGCGCTGTTTGGTTTTAACAAACATATATATATATATATATATATAAAACACATGCCAATAGTAACACAAAACAGGGAGGAGAAAATGGAGCTATAGTGGCACAAAGTATGTTTTACCAGAATTAAGTTAGTATTCACCTAAAGTGTAAGAAGTTAAGATAGATTTTATAATCCCTAGAGCATTAAAAAATAAAAACAATATAACAAAGGAATTAAAATGATACACTAAAAGGGGCGCCTGTAGCTCAGTTGGTTAAGCATCAAACTCTTGATTTCGGGTCAGGATATGACTCCTGGCTTGTGAGACCGAGTCCTGTGTTGGGCTCTACACTGACAGCATGGAGCCTGCTTGGGATTCTCGCTCTTCCTCTCTTTCTGTCCCTCCCCTATGTGCTCTCACTCAAAATAAGTAAATTTAAAAAAAATAAAAAGATACATTCAAATATTTTACAAAGAAGAGTGTAGAGTGGGAACAGATGAAGAAGAATGACATGAGTTATGTAGAAAAAAAATAGCAAAAGGAGAAATAAACCCAGACACATCAATGATTACTTTAAGAATAAACGCTCAAATGGAAAAAGACTGTCAGTCTCCTGGATATGGATATTTTCTATGGATAATGAAACCATATTCAATTATATGCTATCTACAAGTGACACACTAGGTTTAAAAACACCAATAGGTTGAGGGACACCTGGGCGGCTCAGTTGGTTAAATGCCCAACTCTTGATTTCAGCTCAGATCATGACCTCACAATTCATGGGATCAAGCCCTGTGTCAGGCTCCAGCTTAGCCTGGAGCCTGCTTAAGATTCTCTCTCTCTTTCTCCCTCTGCCCCTCTCCCCTGATCACTTCCTCTCTCTCTTTCAAAATAAATAAGAATTTTTTTAAAAGAAAAAAAAACCAAGAAGTTGAAAGTAGAAGGATAGAAAAAAATAACATGAAAACAGTAACCAAAAGCAAACTGAATATATAAAATCAGACAAGACAGATTTTAAGAAACAATACTAGAGAAAAAAAAGAGCCATGATATAACAATTATAAACAGAGATGAAAAATATATAAAGCAAAAATTGACAGAAGTAAAAAGAGAAGTAGACATTTCAACAACAGCTAATGATTTCTATGGTCTATTCTTAATAACAGATAAAACTACAAAACAGAAAATCAACAAGGGTACAGAAGATTTCAACAACACTATCAAACAACTTGACCTAATTGACATTTGTAGAACTATCCCCCCCAAAAGACAGCAAAATGCATTTTTTCTAGTGCTCTGATAGGTCATATGCTAAACCACAAACAAGTCTTGTAAATTTAACAGTACTAAAATTGTAACAAATATGATCTGTAATAGAATAAAAAATCAATAACAAAGATTTTTGGGAAACTCTCAGGTTTTATTTTTTAAGTTTATTTATTTATTCTGAGAGAGAGGTGGGGTTTAGGGGTAGAGAGAGAGGAAAGAAGGAATCTCAATCAGGCTCTGTGCTGTCAGCACTGAGCCTGATGTGAGGTTTGATGTGGGGCTTGATCTTAGAGATCATGACCTGAGCCAAAACTGAGTCAGATGCTTAATGGAGTGAGCCACACAGGCACCCCTGGAAACCTCCAGATATTTGGAAATTGAACAGCACACTTCTAAAATACTCATGTACCAAAGATCAATGCAACAAGAGAAACAAATGTTTTGAAGTGAATAAAAACACATGTTAAAAGCCATGAAATATAGTGGTGAGAAAGAAATCTCTATCTTTAAATACCTATAACAAAAATGAAAGGTCTCAAATAAATAACTCAAGAGTCCACCTTCCCAGCAAAAGAAGAGCAAACTCAACCCAAAGCAAAGAATAGGGGAAAAAATTAAGCATGAAAACCAATGAAATAGAAATCAGGAAAACAAAACACCCCCCTCTCCCCACCAGAGAATCTGTAAAGTCAAAAGCTGGTTCTTTAAAAGATCAGTAACATTTATGAACTTTTGGCTAGGTTGACGAAGACAAAAAAAAGACAAATGATCGAAATAGGAATGAAGGAGAAACCATATGGCATACTGACACTACTGAACTTTTAAAAATCGTCTTATGAAGAAAATCACCATTCTGGAGTGTTTAATTGGTAAATTATATCAATAAAGAAGAAATAATCCTTTACAAACACTTTCAGAAAACAGAGGAAGGAAAATAGTTTTCAATTCCTTCTTTAAGTCTGCTGTATTATCCTAAACCCAAAGCCAAAGATATCGAAAGAAAAAAAACACAAAACAAAAATTACAGACTAATATAACCCTCATGAACATAAATGCAAAAATCCTTTTCAAAATACTAGTAACCTTAGTTCAGCAACCTATATATCATGTCCAACGGGGGTTTGTTACAAGGAGAGGTTAGTTTTAATATTTGAAAATCATTAATGGAACATGCCATTACATTACACGAGGACATGACCATATGATCACTCCACAGATGCAGAAAAAAAAAAATCATTTGACAAAATCGAATACCCATTCAGGACAAAAACTTGGCTACAGGAACAGAGAGGAATCTTCCTCATTCTGGTAAAGGGCATCTGCACAAAACTCTACAGCTAGCACCATGCTTCATGGTGTAAAAACTGAATGGCTTCTACCTGTGATCAGGAACACTTCCTTGTCACATCTATTCAGCATTTTACTGGTTCCAGTGAAGTGAAAAACAAAAAAAAAATAAATAAAAAATAAAAAATAAAATAATAATAAAAAAAGGCAATTAACATTGGAAATAAACAAATATAACCATTTTTATTCTCAAATGACAAGATCTTCTATATGGAAAGTCAGGAATCCAGAGGAAAAAATTCAGTAACTGATAAACGAGTTCAGCAAAGTTGCTGGATATTCCATACGAAATCAATCATATTTTTTTATACTCACCCCAATCCAGAAATGAAATATAAAAACTGCACTTACAGTGGCATTAAAATAATAAAACACTGAAAAATAAATATAACAAAAGAAATGCAAGACATACTGCGTTTATAAACTATAAAACCTTGCTGAGAGAAAGATCTAAATAGACATTTCATCTTCAAGAGTTGGAAGACTCAAAATTGTCAGAATGACAATCCTTACCAAATACTGGCCTGAGATTCTCTAAAATCATCTACAGATCCTACACAATCCCTATCAAAATCCCAGCACATTTTGCAACTATTTTTTGAGTACCATCATTAACATGAAATAAAAGGTACACCTTAGTCGATCTTGCCCATTACCTGCTCTGTAAGGTACACCAACTGGTATCAGAGAGGACAGTGGACAGACTGAGTGTGGTTCTGGAACCAAACTTCCTAGGTCCGAATTCCAGCTCCTTCATGCACCAGCTATATGATCTCTGCCAAATTACTAAATCTTTCTGGGTTTCCATTTATTTTTCACTTGTCACATGCAATCAACATTACTAATATCAGCCTTATGAGGTGTTGGGAGTACTTAAACACACCTGGTGTATGATAAATGCTCAATAAATGTTTGCAATTACTTTATCACACAATTTGAGGGTCAAATATTTATTAAAGCGGTTTTTTTAAACTTACGACAATTTTCAGTACTGAAAGAGTAATGGTAAAGTAGCCACAGCAATCATATCTTGTCCCACATCATATTACTCAAAATGATTGAATTTTCAGGGTGCCTGGGTGGCTTAGTCAGTTAAGCATCTCTCCTTTTTTTAAATTTTTTATATGTTTATTTATTTTTGAGAGAGACAGAGCATGAACTGGGGAGGCGCAGACACACACACACACACACACACACACACACACACACACAATCTGAAGCAGGCCCAATCCGGGAGTCGAACCCACAGACTGCGAGATCATGACTTGAGCTGAAATCGGATGTCCAACCGACTGAGCCACCCAGTCGCCCAAGCATCTATTAATTTTGGCTCAGATCATGATTCCTGCGGGGTTCATCTGGTTGAGCATCCGTCTCTTGACTTCGGCTCAAGTCATGATCTTGCAGTTGTGAGATCCAGCCCTGTGTTGGGCTCTGCACGGAGCATGGAGCCTGCTTGAGATTCTCTCTCTCCCCCTTCCTCTGCCTCTACCTTGCACATGTGTGCTCCCTCCCTCTCTCTCAAAAAAAAAAAAAAAAAAAGATTAAATTATCTAGATATTTTTTAAAGCCTTAGAGAAAACCATTAAAATATAATTTTTTTAAATCTAAGATTTTTTAAAAATACAAATTTAGTTTTAAAAATATATCAACTTATTCTTCTAATTATCAGTTTATGAAAATACTCTTAAAAAGTAGTAGGAAAAGTAGGAATTCAGTATTATTTCTATACCTAAATACATTTTAGCAAAAAAGAAATCATAAAAGGTAATAATGGACTTGTTTCTGATAATGTTGAATAAAAGAAACCTGTACAAGTATCACACTAAACACAACTAAATGCAGCATAAAATATTTAAAAATATTTTTATATGTGTCACACAGATGGAAAAAACTCAGCAATGCACAGAGGTCCAAGGCATAGTGAATCTCAGAAATTAGGAGATCCCGGAGGCCAGCTTTTAGTTATTTGCTGTTAAATCAGTCATCTCTACTGTTGGGTATTTGGTCAAAGCACAGAACCCCAAAGTGATGGGTATAACGGGATAACTATGCAAAAGGCTATGACCCCACAGACCTGTATCTTGAATGTGAGGATGACTCAAAAATAAATCAGCAAGAAAAACTGTGACCATCATATGTGCATAAGGTGAAAGAAAAAGCAATCTCCCTGATGCATGTAATCACAAGCTGGGCTTCCTACAGGTTAGTAGTGCAAATTCATCTTATTTACGGTCTAATTAACCTTAAGTCTGTAATTTATTTTTAAATAGTCCCATTCTGATATTGACCCCTGGTGCCTGAAAAGCATACTTTTTAACAATGTCTTAATGAAATCCAGAAAATGAAATGTTCTAAGGAATATTAAGCCTTACCCATTTCCTATCAACACATATGCAAACAAAAATCAATAAAAACACAAAGAAATAACACACCATGAATTGAAACAAAAAAACCCAGGTGAATCAGATCCACACAGCACTACAAAACTATCTGGAACACAAAATAAGTACTTAATGTATTTAAAGGAAGAAAAGTAGGCGCTGAATAAAATAAGAGTACGAAACCAAGAAAAACACTAATATTGAAGAAAGAATCTCTAAAAATGAAAAATATCTGGGGCGCCTGCGTGGCTCAGTTGGTTAAGCATCCAATTATTGATTTCGGCTCAGGTCATGATCTCATAGTTTGAGAGTCTGAGCCTTGCATCGGGCTCTATGCTGACAGTGCAGGGTCTGCTTGGAATTCCCTCTGCCCCTCCCCTGCTTCTCTCTCTTTCAAAAAATTAAAAAAAATTAAAAATAAATAAAAATAAAAAAATATTTAAATTTAAAATTTAATAGAATAAACAACTGAAGAAAGGTAAGTGAGCAGAAAAGTATGAATAAATCATCCAGAATGCAGTACAGAGATATAAAGAAAAGAAAAATATGGGAGACTAGCAGATAAGGGTGAAATACTGAAATCTAACAGGCATCTCTCAAGTCCCAGAAGGACAGACAAGAGAGATCAAGCAGTCCTTGCAGAGATCATAGTTAGGTATTTGCCAGATTTGTTGAAAGATACCAGTCCTCAGGAAGGCGAACAAATCCCAGGTATCATAAGTATAAAGAATTCCGTATCATAGTGAAAATGCAGAACACCAACAAGAGAAGATCTGAAAAACAGCCAAAGGAAAACAGATCGATTACGTACAACATAATGACAATTATATTTGTAGCTGACATGACACCAGCAACAGTACTGAAGCCAAAAGACTGTGGAATATTTTCTCCACTCTGTAGAGAGAAAAACCAACTGTCTGCCTGGAATGAAGTAACCAACAATACTATCTTTCAAGAAAAAGGGCAAAAGGGGAATGCTTTTAGAATAACAGAAAGGGAGTTTCTGCCATCTTCCTTTAGAAGGAAATTAAAAAGAATATATTTCAGGTAGAAAAAAAACAAACAAACCAAAACTGTCCCAAATGTTCAGTTTGAGATGCAAAAAATGTTGGTGTACAAAGAAAGTGGTAAATGTATAACTAAGCCTAAAATATTCGTTGCATAAAATAATAATGTTTAATTTATGGAGTTAAAAAGAATTACGATCTTAAGCTAGCATGTAAATCAGAGATGGTGAAAATTAAAACCTTCTTCATTCCCTCCCCATGTTTTCTGAGTGTCTCTATACTTTGTTTAGTCTGTTTGTTAAAATTTCCAGGAGAGCCATTAAACTGAATATTAAAGTTAAAACCATGCATGTTGTTGAAGAAGCTTAAATACCTCTTTGTGGTTTATTTTAACAAGGTAAGATTTTTTTCTTTTCAAAAATAGTTCGTATTTATTACAAAATGATTCCCTAGTAAGTCCGTAGTAAACAGAGTTACTGCAAAATTGGTGACTCGGAGTTGTCAGTTTCTTTGTAATTAAAAAAAAAAATTCCTCAAATTGGCATAATTCATCTCTAATTATTCTCTTCCTTTCGTGCCAAAGTCTATTTAAAGAACATTCAGTAAGAACTATATGTGGCATCTCAGATCTACTCAAATAATACATAATTTGAATTTCATACTCCACTAGACTTCACTCAAATGTAGTTCTCGACAAGGGCTTGCCACATTGAAATTTACTGCTATGTTGTTTCTTTCAAAATAAAAGAGGGAAGGCACAGCCTTGCTCTCAGCACTCACATATTGAAGGCAGACAGCCCACTAGAATGGGATTCCTAATAATGTACAGGAAGTTCTAGATTCGACATATAAGCAAAATGCTGAAGGGCAGAAGAATTTTTTTCAGGTTATCAGAGACCGTTTACCAGAGCAGACAACCATTATATTAGGCCTTGAAATATGGACAAGATTTTCCCAGGCAGAAAGGAGAAATATCTTCTAGAAGAGGCGGCAGCAGGAGCAAATGAGGAAGGCTTAAAAAGCACGTGTGTCTGAGGAACATTAGGCAGCACAGTTTCCTGTAGTACAAGGTACAGGCATTATATTAGTCTATTAGTTACGAATCTTTTGAGGTTCTTCTGTGTGCTGGAAATTTGGGAATGTGACAGCTATTCTTTCTCATAATCAAATGGGAAAGAAAGTAATACATGCAGAGGAACATAAAGAAAAAAAAGCAATTTATTACATATTCCAGTCAACTATGAGAAAAACGTCTTTCATACCATGTCCAAAACGCAGCTGTTCCATTTCTGAAAGGGGTCCACCTACACCCGGCAGATCTGTTTGCTGAGAGTAATTTAACAATCAGCAGTCCTCCATCTGCCCAGACTCCATCCTGTACCCAGCACTCTACCAGGTGTCAAGGAATCAACAGAAAGACCATGTAGTCCCCAGTGCAAAGGAACTTGTATTTTAGACAGAGTTACAACTAAGGTACCCGTAGAAAACCAAAAAATGACTCCACATTAAACCAAATAGAATGTATTCTAGACCCAAGACTGACACTGAAGCCCAAGTCAGTGAAGCCTTTAGGCTAGCTATGACTTGAAAATAAGTAGAATTCAGAATAAGTAGGCTAGAAAAGAGAGCTTTACTAATGGAGAAAAAGACCTAGAGCTTATTATAGGAAGGGGGGAGTGAGTGAACAAAACTTCTGAACGGAATAGGAAGAAGTTATGGCATTGGGACCAAGTTACTGATGGGCCTGGATTCGATGAAGGGGCAGGGCGAGGATGCGGTAAATGTGATCTCATGGAAAGGTACAAAAGGAAACAATCGTGTAGCAGATTTGACAAAGAAGAAATTGGAGTTGGGGGGACTACTGGAAACAGGTATAGTAATCCATGCATGAGGTGAAGAGAGTTTATACCTTGATTTCAGGAGGAAAAGAAGGAGTGCAAGATAGATTAGATAAATAAAAAGGAGATGGCATAATATGGCTGTTCTTTAAGAAAAATCCTGGGTTTGAGTACTGGCTTGGTTAAACATAAGGTGCATGTCTAAGGGCTAGTTCATAAGCCCTTACAAACCTCAGAGAATGTCCATACTGTCTACTGCATTAGGATTCAATCAGTGTTTACCTTCTTAGTAAAAGTTGGCTGCACCACCACCATCTTCATCATACTAGAGTGATTAAAAATTTTTCTTGTAATTGATAAGTATCTTGTGGGGGCAATACTTTGAGACTATATCACTGTCCTATTCGCTCAACCTTTCACCCACCAGAGCAACCAATGAAGATCCCTGCCTGAATAAATTGTTATAGTTGGTAAATAATGATTTTCTATTTCCATCATCTTTCACATTTACCCTTATGTTGTAAGGAAGAACTCTCCCCCTTCCCATCCATCCATACTTTCATTCACCCATCTGTGAGGAATAAGTTCAAGAATTCCCTGAGCTTGCATCAGTGGGTGAACAAGGCTTAGGACAAAAGCATCCAGAATAGGTTAACAGGGCAAAAGCGCCCCCAGCATAGAACAAAAGCCTAAGAGTGGGAAGCCGCTTTCACAAGATGGAAGCATCCAGAATAGGTAAACAGGTAAATAGGATGATAGACCACCACATGGAAATTGTCTGGAGTGGAGCTAATTAGCAAAAGAAAGGTGCCTTGTTGACCCTGAGGTAGCATGCTCTTATTCCCTAGGCAAGTTAAGATAAACAGACAGGTGCCTGGTGCCTGCCATAAAGAGACATCTGCTTGGGGCTGGGATTTTTTTTTGTATTGACCCGCATATCTTAGAAACTCCCTTTCTCTCACACATGAGTTAATGATCACTGTTTCATTGTCTTTTTCTGCATGTTCATCATGTTTGTAAGCCTCTGATCCTCTGATCCTAATAAATATGGAGCAAGAACCCTTACTCGGGGCTCTTGTCTCCTCCCGGACATTAGCCTCTCTCGTATTCAATTCTGCATTTGCTCTCTTGCTGGACAAGAGAGAACACCAGACTCAAAGTCTGTGACACACACTCCATCTACCCATCTATCTACCCACTTCAGAAGGGATACTTAGATTAATCACAAAGAGAAAACAATAGTAATAAGAAAAAAAAAACTATCCCTGAAACTGTTATCAAATAGGAGCTGACCTAGTTCTCACAGCTAGTTGATGGTGTTCAATTGGTGAATGTAAATAATTTCACCTAACACCAGTATTAGACACGGTTACTCTGTGACCATGATGGAATAAAAGAGAAATAAAACCACTGTATAATCATAGATGGACACAGGAGAAGAAAAACAATACTGTGCAAATTACAAAAAATGACCAATATCCATCCTCTGCCACTGACATGGGTGACTGTTGCTTATCAAATACAGGTTTAGCATTGCTCTATTTCTCTTGCCTTCTAGATACAGATTATTAACCAAGAATAAAACTACCTGTTTCTTTTCCTAGTTTTTTTTTATTTTTAAAAATTTTTATTTAAATTTCAGTTAGTTAACATACAGTGCAATATTGGTTTCAGGAGTAGAATTCATGATTCGTCACTTACATACAACACCCAGTGCTCATCACGAGTGCCCAAGTGCCCTCCTTAATACCTGGCATCCATCTAGCCCATCCTCCTACTCACTTCCCTCCATCAACCTTCAGTTTGTTCTCTATAGTAAAGAGTCACTTGCGGTTTGTTTCCTTCTCTTCTCTTCCCTTCTCCCTTCCCATATGTTCATCGGTTTTGTTTCTTAAATTCCACATGAGTGAAATCATGTGTATTTGTTGTTTGCTTTAACACAATACATTCTAGCTCCATTGACATTGTTGCAAATGGCAAGATTTCATTCTTTTTGATGGGTTAGTAATATTCCACTATTTATATGTGTGTATACACACACACACACACACACACACACACACACACACACACACCCCACATCTTATTTATCCATTCATCAGTCCATGGACATCTGGGTTCTCTCCATACTTTGGCTAGAAACCACCTTTTTCTGAAAGCATCCATTCTAGAGTAAGACCTCACTTCCCTGAACCCCCCCCCAATAATCAATTGTAAGTCTAAATATGATAATAAGCACTCCTTGAGACCCTTTTACTAAGATGTCCCAAAGTTCCTCATGGTATGGGCTCTCCCTCTCACTGGGAGGTTGAAGCCAATAGACCCAGGTGTGTTCAAACACAGCTGTATTCCTGGGGGTGTTTGGCTGGAGGGCATCAGCAATAATTCTGTAGTAGAGACACCTGGAAGACACCACCTTAACCAAGCAATCAATTAGCATTACCCGACATGGAACCAATCAACGTCATATTCCTCCTGATATGGCATGCTGAAGAGAACACTCACTTTTGTAACATTTCTGCCAAAAAAGCACAATATAAATTTAATCACGAAGAAACATCAAATCGCACTGAAGACAGTCTCCAAAACGACTGATGATATACTCACATAAAGGGCTAAGGAACTGGACTAAATCAATGATGGCTGGAGAGACATAACGGTTGAATGCAACACATGATCTGGTATTACTGGGACAACTGGTAAATCCTACTAAGATCTGTAGATTAGATAATAGTGAATTCATGTTCATTTTCTGATTTTGATAAATATAGTGGCTATACAAGACAATGTGCTTATTTTTAGAAAATACACACTGAAGCATTTTGGTGTGAAGGATATACATCTATGTTGTAATTTTATGTGTATATATACACACATATACACACACAGAGACAGATGTATAAAGTGAAATGTTGTAAAATATTAGCATCTGGGGCATATAGATGAAGGGTATACAGAAATTCTTTTTACTCTTCTTAAAGTCTGAAATTTTAGCTGATTCTCATTATTTTCCGTAGTTTTATATGTTCTATGGTGTTGCTATGAACCCAAAATTAGCAAATACCAAAGCACTGCCCCTAAGAGAAACACGGGGTCAGGTTCCTGGGAGCTGCTGGTCACAGTATTTTCATCAACCAATCAATACAAAACCTTGTTTTGTGGGTGTTCTCTTTAAAGACACCTTATTTAATATCTATTGTTGATTCATTCATGCTGGCCAACAGCACTAGAACTCATGTCTGAAAGAAGCTTATCTGGCTCATAAGTGTTCTCCCTAAGGCACTTCGCAGCCCTCCTGTGCTTAGTAACACTATATAGCCATCAGCACTGTAATTTGGGGCCCTTTTACATAGCGATGCCAGCGAGAAAAAACCACAAAAATGTGGAACTGTGGCACTAAATGAACTGTGGAAGGAATCCTTGCTTACAGGAGCGCTGAAACAGGGAAGCATGGCATCGCCTTGGTCAACCTCAGCGGGGAATGGGTCACACTGGGGGACGCAGATCCTTCACTGCTCCACACGGGTCTACAATGGTCACCAAAGCCCTGCAAGTATTGGTTCTGGGGTTACAAATAAATTTTAGTAAGTGAATGAATTTGCAAATGTGGAATCTTTCAATAATGGAGACTACCTACATATCAAAATAAAAAGTTCAGAATATATACTTTCAACCTGGAAAACTAGAAACATGGTGGTATAATAAAATGAATTTATGACCACTGGGCTGGGGAGTTGTTCTGGAAGGGAAGATACTATTTAATTCAGGATAGGATAGGTCTGGAAGGTTGACCCCCAATGCCTTAGGGACATTTGGAAATCCAGCAATTGAGGAAGGCCGAGAAAGGGTAGGAGATGAAGTTTATGGGAATTATTGGTCAGAGTAGAGATAATTGATGCCACGAGCAAGGGAAAAGCCAGATTATGTGCCTAACCAGTAACACAGATGAGGATTATATAATAAGGCAGGCAGAATCAAGGCTAATGTATCAGGAATGGGGCACACAGTGATGCCTGCCTGCCTTTGTTGTACGTAAGTTATTAAAATACGCACACTGAACAAGGAATGGCAGACAGGTTTCAGTGAGAGTGTTCCAATCCAAAGAGAGAGAAAAATTTGTCTAGTTAGAGCTTTCCAGGCCAAATGGGCTGCTTTATTCATTTTAAGTTTATCTTGAGAGAAAGAGAAAGTGTGTGTGCCCGAGCAAGGAAGGGGAAGGGGTGGGGAGAAGAGAGAGAGAGAGAGAGAGAGAGAGAGAGAGAGAGAATATGAATGAATATATCCCAAACAGGCTCTTCCCTGTCAGCACAGAGCACAACATGGGGCTCAATCCCACAAACTGTGAGAGCATTACCTGAGCCGAAATCAGGACAGATGCTTAACTGAATGAGCCACCCAGGCTGCTTTAAAAGATGGACTTGTGGGTCGCCTGGGTGGCGCAGTCGGTTAGGCGTCCGACTTCAGCCAGGTCACGATCTCGCGGTCCGTGAGTTTGAGCCCCGCGTCGGGCTCTGGGCTGATGGCTCAGAGCCTGGAGCCTGTTTCCGATTCTGTGTCTCCCTCTCTCTCTGCCCCTCCCCCGTTCATGCTCTGTCTCTCTCTGTCCCAAAAATAAATAAACATTGAAAAAAAAAAAAAAAAGATGGACTTGTTCCTACTGGCAGTATTCACAGGGTTCAGGATCACTGACTGCAATCGAAGCATCTATGTAGTACTTGGGATCATCATTAAGACCTGTGTAATTCTAGCTTTCAATGACTAATTTTTTTTGCTGACCCTCTGGTTTTTATACAAAGGATTCCCATACTTGATCAATCATGAAGCAGGTCTGACATCCTTAAAAATAGCCAAGCCTATCAAGTTAAGCAAAACAATTTTTTATCACAGACAAAACCATAATCCATCTCACTGGAATATCTGCAACACAGAGAAAAAGGCAGCAGCCACATCTTAACCAAGCTGTCCACCTTGTCCCTCAGTTTGCTATCTTATGAATGGGCAAGTGGTGAGGTGGACATCTGGGGCCTGGGCCACATCCTTCCAACCATGAAATGAGTCCTACAAGGTCATTAAAAAAGATTCGGACCTCAGAAAACCTGGAGGAAGCCTGTCAGTGAACATTCTTCTCCATTCTAAACTATCAAAAGCAGTTAAAGGATTATAAGTTTATTTTGTCTTAAGTTTACTTATTTTGAGAGAAAGAGCATGTGCAGATGTGGGGGGAGAAGCAGACAGAGACGGGGAGAGAGAATCCCAAGAAGGTTCTGCTCAGTGCAGAGCCCAGTGCAGGGCTCGATCCCATGACCCTGAAATCACAACCTGAGCTGACATCAAGAGTCAGATGCTCAGCCAACTGAGCCACCCAGGCTCTCCTTGGTAAGTTTAAATTACCTTGACCATTACTTATTTACGGATGCGTTTATCTGGTCTCATCACTAAAAGGGTGCGCTTTCTTGGTCCTATCACACCACATGAAGCACATTAATAAACGTTTACATGGAAGGAAACAGCAAAACAACGTCTTTGTAAAGTTACCCCCTCACTCCAATGCATTTATAAATAATATATTATTATTAGTGTGAACTTCAAACTACTCCTCACAGCTAGAGGTTGCAAAGGTTTCCTTGTAATCCATTAAAGGATGTTTTCACTTTACTTTTCTCCAGAGTATCAATATTGAATGTTACAAAAATATTTTTGCCATTTGCTTTCAAATAAAATATTCAACACTCAATGCTTTCATGGAGCATTTTCCCTTAAAAATCCATTATACTAAAAGTAAATATCTTCATGGAGCCCACTAGGCTGATGTAATTAACATTAAATTCACAAAAAGGTAATGGAGATTTTATCAGGAATGGCACACAATTCAATGCAGCAGCTCAATCACTGTGGAGTTTTTCCTACAGAATCTCACCATGTGAACAAAACATCGCATTTAAGGTATTTTTTTAAAGCCTCACGACAATCCTTATATTGGACTATTATTTTTGTTATGGGAACTTAATTTTATTATAAGGTATTAAATGACGCAAGAAAATCAAAGTGATCCGAAGGTAAGAACTTGGCCATGTTATTTTCAAACTGCTGAACTAACTCCCCAGGGAAGACCTGCTAACAAAGTGGGGATCACTGCCCTATGCCCTGGGCGGATTCTGGGCCTTGGAAGGAGAAGGCTAAACTCAAGGGCTTTGGTTGAAGGATTCCTGCTGTCCCTTACTTTGCTCTCAGGGTTCCAGACTCAACACACAGCAGCTTATTTTAAGAAGTCTGATTAAACCAAAATCTTGTCCTATCATTCCTTAGTTCCAGAACTCTTTAGCAATCCTTCTAAGCGTTGCTTCTTTCTCAAACCGTACAACCAGTTGTAGATGATGCTCAGAAGCTAATCCAATATATCGGTAATTGATCTGGGGTATGAACAGCGAAAATGATGATGGCTCAGCTCACACCTTCTCGTGATGAACATCGTAAGAATCTACTGGATTTGCCCCATCTCCTTCTCCAGCCTCTACTTTCTGTCCCTTTCCTCCTTGCTCTTACCCTCGACTTCCACTTTTCCAACATGCCAATGCTGTTTCCACATGTCTGTGATCAAACTTCTGCACAGCCCTTTCCCCTAGTTTATTCGTGCTTGTCCTTTAAAGATCAGCTTAGAGTCCATTTCTTCCAGAAAGCCTTTTCTGACTGTCTGCATCCTCCCAGAGGGCCTAGGAGGCTCTCTCTGCCTACTGTAAGCTCCCGCAACACGCTGCACTTCTGATTTTGACACTCGGCACACTTGGAATCACTAAGGATTGCCTTTGACTCCAGCCTAAAGCTCTGGAGAGCAGAACCAAGTCTATCTTGTCTAGGGTGGTATCCCCATTGCCTGACACACAGGAGAGATTCAGTAAGTATCTTCTGCACACAGTAAATGAATAATAGTTTCCCTGTACTGTGAGTTCTTCATGTTTTATTCATCTTGGTATCTGCTCTGTCTAGCCCGTACCTGGCACAAAGCAAGCCCTTACTATATACTGGTTGAATTTATTTCTGAAATGGTGTCTTGAGAGGGGCATCTGGGTGGCTCAGTCGGTTGAGCATCTGACTTCGGCTCAGGTCATGATCTCATAGTTTGTGGGTTTGAGCCCTGTGTTGGGCTCTGGGCTGACAGCTCAGAGCCTGGAGCCTGCTTCGGATTCTGTGTGTGTGTCTCTCTCTGCCCCTCCCCCACTATCACTCTCTCTCAAAAATAAACATTTAATAAATAAATAGACAAATAAATAAATAAAAGGTGAAATGGTGTCTTGGACTTCCTAAGAACTTTCCTCTTCCCTTCGCTTACCCGTGAACTAGGAGGAAGGAACTGGAAGACAGTTGGATTATTAGGGAGAAGGGCAAGTGAGACATCAGGAGAGTGGAAATAAGAGACTCAAAAATTAGACCAATGTGAAAATGGAAAATGGATTGTTCATTCAAACTTCAGCCAGGGTACCTGTGTATGCTGGCCAAATCTAACCAAAGTTTTGGTTTTTGGTTTTTTTTTTAAATGAGGGAAAAAGCATTTGTTACTAACTGGTTGCTTGAAGTTAATCTACAGCGGAATAAATCAGAACAGTGTGGACTCTGGGGGTGAGTATGGGGACTAACTGGGAAGGTGTAGGAGAGCACTTCCAGGGGTTGGCAATGGATTTCTCCCACACTGATGGCAGCCATTTGTCAAAACTCATTAAGTGGTGCACTTAGGAAGTGTACATTCCACTGTGTGTTAATTTTACCTCAAAAAAAAAAAAAAAACACATAAGGTCAATAAATATTGAACTCTATTTTTTTAAGATTTTTATTTTATTTTTGAGAGACAGAGAGCATAAGGCAGAGAAAGAGCAGAGAGAGAAAGAGGGAGACACAGGATCTGAAGGAGGCTCCACGCTCTGAGCTGTCAGCATCTAGAGCCTGACCCGGGGCTCAAACTCACAAACCATGAGATCATGACCTGAGCTGAAATCAGTGCCCAACGTACTGAGCCACCCAGGTGCCTCATATTGAACTCTATTTAATGGCACACCAGATGTGACACACTAAGGGTGGAGTACCCGCATGATGGCAATTTACTTTGAAATGTGTGTAACAGGAAAGGTGGACAGGGAAACATATGAGAAAGCGAATATGTAAAACTGTAACTGTAGGAACCAGATGGTAGGTATATTGTATTTTTAGTATATAATTCAACATCCCTGTACGTTTGAACATTTTCATTAAAAAATGCTTGGGAAAATGGTTCTTTGGCCTCATTTAGATGCAGGTACATTAGCACCCAAAAGTACTGAGTTGTCTTCAGGGAGTCCTTCAGCTATGTAGTCAGAAATTAAGGTCATGGATGAAAGGTTAAGATGAATAATGAAGAAATTCTAAAAGTCTCAGGAAAATAGGAAAAGTTCTCATTATCTGTGACCGATGGACTCATTCATTCATTCAATAAATATTTACGGGACTCCTAGTATGCACCAGAAACTGTTTTAGACACACTGAAGAGACAAAAATTTGGATCTTCTTGGGAGTTGCGATTTTCATCATGATTTCAAGGGGATCCCCTCCAAAGATGGGGAGAAAACTGGGGGAGGGGCAGGGGCTTAGCTGCAGACAAGGGGGCAGTTCTGTTCCTGTTTCAGTCCTGACTACCCTCTGCAGGGAATACTACCACACAAGGACATTAAATGGATAGAGGCATTGTGATCTGGAATGTACTGGCAATCCACTGAGGGTAATAACACTTCCAGGTGAGACCACCTTTTCGTTCACAGTGGTAAATTAGCATGCCTTCCAAAGTAGAAAGAATCAGGGTCTTTCATTTTCTTAACTCCTGTTATAGTTGGCCCTGGAAGAACGTATCATGTACAATATAGAGAAAGCTATGTGTTGCAACCTTCTAAATCTAGACATAACTGCATATTATACAGACTCACGTTCTGCTCCCTCAAGGGAAGGAGGCAGAGTAGTGGTCAGTATTTTAGCCACATTGGTGATTTATTTCTTTAAAAAAACATCTGAAGCTTATGTGGCAAGACATTTATTAAATCTGGGTGGTACATTTTCTTTATGTTTAAAATGTCTCAGAATTAAAAATGTCATAATTAAAGAAAAAAAGTTGATAAATTAAAATGGGAGTACCAATGATATCAACCAACAACACTATATGGGGTTTTCTGGAATGCACTTTAGGGGTAAGGGAGGTGAAAAAAAGAAACGAATATGCAACTGTCAAAATAACATTGTAAATAAAGTTTTTTTTTTCTTTAAGGATTCATTTACAAAAAAGTATTCCTTCATACAGAACAATATATTGGGGGATAAATGGGTGAAGTGACCCTATTTAGTTAGGAAACTATTATCACTAGTATTGTACTTTCTGAAATTACTAAGTGAATTAAATCAAAATATTAATGTGTCAGTAAAATGCTTATTTTTGAAAAATAGGGCTTCTGCGCAGATATGGGGTATAAGCACATTACAACTGAGACTGCAGGGGACTCATGAAAAAATACAGAAGTCATGTGGAAATTTCCAATTTATATCATCCCAAGCTAGATTATTCTCTGGAGTACTAAAACTGGAACACTGCAACCATGTTGGAGGTATTTGTCCAAATATCCATCAACATTTGAGCACCAGCTTGAATTCTAGGTTAAGAGATTTATCATGAAAAACCACGGGAAACTTTAGCGATGAAAAAAGAAAATCAGGTGAGGCTAAAATCCTGATGTAAACCACATATGGAATTAACATAAACACAATATAAAAGATCATTATTAATCATTCAGCACAAATTTATAACCTTTTTTTCCCCTAAAGCTGTTTTATTTAAATAACAAACGATTCATCCAGTATCATCAGGCCCATTCCTGTATGTTCCTACAGCAATTGGGTTCCATTAATCCCATAAAAACCAACCACTAATTTACTTCTATTGTTAAGCCTTGTGTAACAAATGGCCAGCTCACAGAGATTTCTACTTTTCTACACATTCCATGGCTATGCCTCCAGGACTCTGCCAGAGGCAGCAGAAGAGATTACAATGCCTGAACTCTTTTCCAGAATATAACCACTAAACCTCCATGGAAATAACAGGTTGCTGATTAAATTTCTGCACATGTGATCTTGAAAAACTGTTACATAAATCAGGGTGACAATTAGAAATGCTATAAATAACATGTTTAATTTGATAGCTCAGCTATTGTAATAAATTGGACAACTGTTTCTCCCTCTTGGTATATTCACTTTCACCTTGGGGTTAAGTGATACTGGCTTAAATGATCCTGGAACACGAGGCATTTGCAGAAGGCTAGTGTGTGAAATTAATTTTCCTCCCAGTGGCTTTATTCCTTTATTGACATAAAGGATCCACATATCACAGTACACACTAGAAAATATCCTACCTTCTTTGTACTGATTTTTTTTTTCTTTCAGTGTCATTTAAGTTAAGCTGTGTGAGAATACGAGCAGTCACGATTCAACCAGTATTTATTAAGACCTCCTCGGTGACTGCTCCAGGTTCTAGGACATAAACCTCACAGTAATCATATGAAAGATGTATCATGATCTGTATTTCACAACGAAGAGACTCAAAGTTGCTCATCAACTTGACCAAGCACACACTAGTTGTGTTGGTCAATTCAGGGTTGGTCAATTCGTGGTTTTTATCCAGGGTCTCAACTCCAGAGTCCATGTTCTTTCTACTGCCCACAAATGGATTCGAATTCTTTATCCTTTCTACCCCACGTAATTGTCTTGGCACATGCGTACTACAGTGTGAACTGGGCTTCTATCTGATTAATCCCTACGTTAGAATCTTACGTAGGTAATTTCACATTCTAGGGCGCGAGGACCCATTCACAATAGGGAAGAGTTAAGGCCCTTCTCCATTTCAGACAGTGGGGAAGCCTGACCCAATAAGCACAGTCTAATTTGGATGATATTTCAACACTAGACTATCTTGGGGATTTCATCATCACAGCTGTTATTGTTAACAAAAGTGCTACGTGAAGAAAACCCTCTAAAGCGGATGCTAGATAAGACAACACTACATAAAAATGATTAACTTGTCCAATCATGTTAGAAAGTTAATTTTTTTCACAGATGGCAATAAAAGTTTTATTTGAAAATAACCATTATGCATTAAATGATACTCTGCGATGCTATATCCTATTTGTTCAGTCACTATATGCAGAAAATTGTTCTCTATAGATTTCTGTTGGCAATACCTTTAAATGACTTGCTTCCACACATATGGCCTAAGGCCAGTGGGTGACATGATCCTAACACCAAGCAGCTCCAAAATCCTCACATGCATCTGATGAGCTTTCAAAAAATTGGAGTGAAATTCTTTTCCAGATCAGTTTGATACTAAAAACTAATTTAAAAAAATTGCTATCACTTGAATAACATAGACAGTGACACCACTGAACAGAATTATACCCTGTATTCTGAGCATTAAAGAGAATTTTCTGCACATAAAATTTTGGATGAGAAAAATCAGCTTACTGTAAACTTCTGCATATAACTTCCAACAGAATAAAGATAGACACATACACATATATTAGAAATCAGAATGCCAAGTAAAGTGATAATGTATTGTTAACAAAAGATATTTTAGAAAACACTGTCCAGTCTAAATGAAACCAAGATCTATACATTTTCTCAAAGAAAACCGTTAGGAAATAGCATCCTTCATGTGTTAATGAAGATGAATGTGTAAAAACAATGCCTATTTTTCATTTAATTTTTGGGCACTTATAAAAATTATAAATCAGAATGGTCCTATACTCTTGTATGTTACTATAAAGATATTATTATATTGTGCATTGCTCATTACCAGAAAGTCCTGGAGATCAGCCAATGAAACCGTATTTCAAAATACAGGAGACACTTTTAGGATAATTATCTACAAATTGTTTTAGCAAGCCCAGTGTTTTTTTTTTTTTTTTTTTTTTTTTTTTTCCTAACATTCCAGAGATTTAGAAAAATAAAGGTTTTGAATTACAGGGAACACATATCTGAGATCATTAAAAAGACACACAAAAAGTCTACCTTCTTAAAAGTTACATAGTGTGCTATAAAGTTGGCCAGAAAGGGAGACACAGTTCAAGTTCTGCCAATAATTACTGTAGCTTGATCAGACTTCTGTTCCCCACTGGTAAAGGGAGAGCATTGGCACGGGGGGGGGGGGGGTTGAGGGTAGTACATGCAAGAAGGAATGTTAAATTAATATGGTATCCAAGGTCGTATACCAAGATTTTTTTAAATTAGTCCTATCCATCTGTAGATACTGAAGTAAACGTCTAACCGTAGAACTGGCTGAAAGAGAGGTACTTCATTAGTGACACAACTACTAAGAATATCATTCCTGAAGGCAAACAGGCTACCAGCATTTCCTCCACATCCCTCTCTGATATCCCAGCCAGCCGGTCTCCAGTCACTGAAGGGACATGAGGCGAGTACACAGCTGCAAAGACACATACCTGCAGCCTCGTTTCTGGAGCCAAGTCAACACAAGGGCTATCACAGCATCCTGGGGACCCGATACTCATCGGGGCCGGGCACAGAGGTACGTGTACCACATCTACATTCTGTGTTTCCAACTGAATGTCTTCCTTTATTCCCTAATTTTACAGGATTCATGCTAAGAGAAAGCTTCCTGAAAATGGGCTGTAGAGATAGGGCCATCGGATGCACAGGGTTACTCAGGCCAAAGGAGAATCTGGAGGTCTGGGGCCCTCTAAGGGAGTCCAATGGGAACTGGAGGAGTGAAGAAGTGGAGAGCTCCTCAAGATGGGCTGTGGGCTCTTGGCTCCTGGAATACAGGCGCTCTACTGATTCACGGTAACTCAATGCTAATGACCTTCCAGGGGAGAATGCCAAAATGTTTCTTGAAGGAATTTAAATAAAAGACTTGCATTGTTCCTTCACTTTTATACTGTATATACAGTAAACTAACCAAGAGCCAACCACTTAGTTTAAGTGAAAACACTGAAACCCAAGAGCTTTGGGGACATTCTCCAGAATCTTGATCTCCTGAGCACATACCAATAAAGCACACAGGGGGCGCCTGGGTGGCGCAGTCGGTTAAGCGTCCGACTTCAGCCAGGTCACGATCTTGCGGTCCGTGAGTTTGAGCCCCGCGTCAGGCTCTGGGCTGATGGCTCAGAGCCTGGAGCCTGTTTCCGATTCTGTGTCTCCCTCTCTCTCTGCCCCTCCCCCGTTCATGCTCTGTCTCTCTCTGTCCCAAAAATAAATAAACGTTGAAAAAAAAATATTAAAAAAAAATAAAATAAAATAAAGCACACAGAAGGGTGCTAAATATACTTTCCTGAGATGACAGTTCTCTTCATCACTTTATACCTCTCAGACGCTCTTGAGATATATCAAGAGAAATCTTGGTCAAATTATCTGACTTGCCCCACTACATGTAAATTTCCATATGATTCACATTAATGAAATTTAAGTTCCAATTCTTTATAAGTATTATCCAAATTGTAAGACCTGTGCATTACCCAGTCTCATTCTGTTAAGTGTAAAGTCACTCTGCTAAACGTGCAAGGTTTCTTAGAAAGATGGGATATCCTAGGCTCAGGAAGCTTAGGATTTCAATAAACCACACTAATGATACAACTCTACATTTGTAATTGATTAAAACACTGACTGCCACAATTACCAGAAGACAGAACTCAAATCTTCCAGTATCATTAAGAGCTCTTAGATGACATATACAAGCACACTGAATTAGTAAAAAATTAAGCGAACACATTCAAGAGAACATAAGTGCCATATTTCAGAAATTATTTTGTCAAAAAAGTGGATTGGTCCTCACAGAGAATTTTTTCCTAAATCCATTATGTACTGAGCCAAATATTCCTTCAGAATGGTGTAAAACAGATTTCTGCCTATTACAATACTACCAATAAGAATTCCGAAAACACATTTTAGGTAAGGGAAGCCTCTTCACTGATTGCAGAAGGCTGGATCTGAGGCAAGATCGGCAGATGATTCTACAATGTCCCAGTCCAACAAGGAGCCTGGAGCTTCAGAGTCCTGCTATGAATACGTACGGAGTATGTGAGTCCTACTTTGACCACACCTTAACTGTGTGACTTTGGGCAAGTTACTGAACCTCTCTGAGCTTTCAGAGTTAACAGGGTTAACAGTAGTCTCTTTCTAATACTCCGTGAATAACTTAGTAATCATATAATGTCCTGGGATTTAATTAAACAGTACCCACTGTAATGGCATTACTGACATTTGTCAATTAATTTCTCACAACCCTAAAAGAGAAACTGTAATACAACATTGAAAGTTATGACAATGCGAATGTTGAGAGATTAAGTAATTTCTCCAAGGATGCTCACAGTGTAACTTTACCCACAATATTTAGTAAATGCTAAATAAGGAGACCCAGGGAAAGAAAAGCTTGTGCCTCAAAACTGAAAAGAGAGATAAGTTACGGGAACATGCCCAGCACGATAGCTGGAACCAAATACAAGTCCAGTAAGTGGTGAGTATGAATGACGGAATGGCACTTGAATATTTTTTACAACTCAGATTGTACAAGGATTTAGACTGACTGGAAGGTCAGTGGGTCTGACTTACTGAATTACCGATGCTTAACAGGGAGAGGGCTTACTATTTTTACAGCCCCAAACTGCATTCGCTGTGCAGCAAACAGTATCCAAGTAGACTAAAATCTTAATGTGCCTTCCTAAGCACCTAAATTACTTCAAGTCCAGGAAATAAAGCAAGCTCAGTGGAGAAAAAAACATTGTCATTCTATAATTTTCTTCCTACCTTAGAAATAAAATATGGCTACACTGTATGCAGTTTATAAGCAGTAATTTTTTTTTTTTTTTCAGTCTAGGCAGTAGATTGCATACCCTATACTTGGGGTCTTGGGAATGTTTGGGGTTTTTGTTTTGCTTTTCATTTTTAACAGTCTTCCACTGAAAGAACTGTGATTTCTACAAGAGACATGCTAATGATTTTAAATTGAGAGACAATTAACTTATGTTATTGACCACTAAAGGTCTATACACAGCTGCTCTAAAATCTTGCCCGAGAAAAGCAATATTATACTCATGGTAATGCAGAGAAACCCTGAAGACAGTGTATATATGAAGACAGATCTTCCTATTTCTCCCTAGGGAATTATAAGCCTTGTGGAGACTTTAGGAA
The DNA here is from genome assembly GCF_018350155.1 of Leopardus geoffroyi. NCBI lineage: Eukaryota > Metazoa > Chordata > Mammalia > Carnivora > Felidae > Leopardus > Leopardus geoffroyi. The sequence goes on from NC_059327.1 coordinate 174,503,886, forward strand.
GCTACATTTAGTCAACTACTTTGATTTAGCTACTGGAATGCTACTGTGTGTGTGTAAAGGAGGTAATATCTGTTATTATTTTTACATCCATAAATCCCCTTAAAATAAAAATATCTTCAGGGGTGCCTGAAGTGGCTCAGTCAGTTAGGCGTCTGACTTGATTTCCACTCAGATCATGATCATGCGGGTTCCTTGAGTTCGAGCCCTGCATTGGGCTCTGTGCTGACAGCACGGAGCTTGCTTGGGATTCTCTGCCTCTCCCTCTCTGCCCCTCCCATGCTTTCTCTCTCTCAAAATAAACAAATAAACTTTAAAAAATAATACCAATATCTTCATATAAACTCTGAGAAGGGAGATGATTTTCAGAAATAGTAAATAAAAAAAAAATTGTGCTGTCCAGTTCCCAGTAGTCCCCAGCCCACTAGAAATACGTACAACCCCCCACACCCCCACCCACATGATGGAGTCCCAAACCTGTAGACACTTCACTTTCTGGTTCTTCTTCCCCTCTCTGTTTCATGGGCTTGTTTTCATGGGCTTTGCAGTGAGCATGTGCCATGGAATAAAGGGAGGAGGGACTGAAAGTCTCTGTGTCACCTCAGGGAATGTACATTTGTTCCAATTAGACTACTTTTTGCCTTACGTGGGCATAGGTGATGTCCGGAAAAGGCTGGAACCTCTGTAGGACCCAGCCAATGAGGAACCAGGGGAAGGCCCTGCATGCAAGGAGATAAATTGCCTGCTGTAACTGTCCTGAGTATGTCGGTCCTTCAGACACCCAGTCTTCCAAGAAAGTTGATTAAAGCCTTGCTTCACTGTGCTCCGAGCCTCCGCGTCCCTTTGACTGGGTCAGTGGGTTTCTTTCTCACATGAACTGTGATGATTACACAGGAGATAACAGAACAGACCAAAACTGTGTAAGAAGTTGGCGGTTTTGGGGCACCCGGGTGGCTCAGTCGGTTAAGTGTCTGACTTTGGCTCAGGTCATGATCCCATGTCTCATGGGTTTGAGCCCCGCATTGGGCTCTGTGCTGAGAGGTCAGAGCCTGGAGCCTGCTTTGGATTCTGTCTCTCCCTCTCTCTGCCCCTCTCCAACTCACACTGTGTCTCTCTCACAAATAAATATTAAAAAAGTTTTAAAAAAGTTGACGGTTTTTATATTAACCTTAGTATTTTATTTTATTTTTTTTTAATTTTTTTTTCAACGTTTATTTATTTTTGGGACAGAGACAGACAGAGCATGAACGGGGGAGGGGCAGAGAGAGAGAGAGAGACACAGAATCGGAAACAGGCTCCAGGCTCTGAGCCATCAGCCCAGAGCCTGACGCGGGGCTCGAACTCATGGACCGTGAGATCGTGACCTGGCTGAAGTCGGACGCTTAACCGACTGCGCCACCCAGGCGCCCCAACCTTAGTATTTTATTACTAGTGTTTCTATTGTTAAGCAGTGATGAATCTCCTTGTATCATCAAATATGATGGATAAAAGGTACCCAATGCAAAGTATTCACAGAGATTTAGGGGAAGATGAGTGAATCATTACTTCATGCTTTTAACCTTTTTATTACATAGGTGGTTTGACAAGATTAAACGAACATTGATTATTTGGCACTGAAAGTTCTTGTTGAGTTACAAAGCGTAAAAGTGGTTACCACAATGCTGGGGGCATACCACAGCTGACCTTTGATCAACTTGGAGGTTAGGGATGCTGTGCCCCCACCTTCCCTGCACTGTAAAAAATATGCATTTACCTTTTGACTTCCCCCAAACTTTGCTCTTAGCCTAGTGTTGACTGGGGGGAACCTTACTGCAAAGAAACAAGATGATTAACACAGAATTTTATACATGTATCATATACTGTATTCTTAAAGTAAGGTAGTGAAAAGAAAATGTTAGGAAAATCAGAAGGAAAACAAAGTATATTTACAGTACTGGCCCTGTATTTATTGAAAAAAAAAATCCACATACAAGTAGACCTGCACTGTTCAAGCCCAAGTTATTCAAGAAGTCAGCTTGGGTTCCTCCTTACATCCTGGGAGCTATCATCATCATTAAGGACACTCCTACCACTCTTCCTCTTTTCCTCTGTGACCTTTCAGCCTTGAGTGGGCGGGAGGGCCTTGTCAAGGTCAGAATGTGGGGAGGGGCTGGGGCAGCACCACCCAGCTCAAATCGCACCTTCCTCGTTTACTGTGTGACCTTCTGTGTTACTTAACTTCAGGGATGATAACAGAATGAATCCCATAGGTGCAGGCAAAGAAATCATGATTGAATACAATAGTACTTTAATAAATAAAGAGCTTAAGAGGAGAAATGGGTCTCTGTCCTCCCCCCCTGCCCCCCAACCCCCGCATGGCTGCTCTAGTCTCCCTTGAGGGTCATCCAGACATGGCTTACAGATGCCTTTCTTTCTTCTCCTCCCATCAGGACTTTGAGGAAGTCTTTATTTTGCCAACTTTATATTATCAACTTTTAACAAAATGTCTGGAACAGAGCAGCTTTAAAAGAAAAAAAGGTAAAATCTACCAACCCCCTCAACTGGTCCCAGAAATACTTGGTGTGGTGCAGAAGAGAGGAGGCCAAGACTGCCCCATGGGACATCCACTGTCCCAGGTAAAGAGGAAGGAAATCCTTCATAAAAACGTTTAATCAGAGTCCTGCAATAGGCATTTCTGCTTTTCTCTTTTGCGTTCATATTTAACTACGCTGAGGTTGTTTTTACCCACATCTTTTCACTGGACTGGAAGCTCCACAGGAGCAGCGTTCTGAAATAGCATGTGGGTCAGCTTTCCTCCACTGTCCTTCAATGTCCCCCCTCATTTTTTCCCAAGCCACGAGGTCGATCTGTAGAGAGTGTCAATTGGTCCCTTGGTTCCCCTCCAGCTTCCTGTGATTTGTGGACCCTGGGAGCCACAGCAAGAGGCCAGGGGGAGAAAGGAGAGAGAGAAGTCATGTCTTTATTTCGCAGGGTCCTGCCCTGTAAAGTCCCCTCAGGAGGGGGCCTTCTCTTTGCATGATCCTGTAAACATGCTTCTCCAGGACCCTTTGGACAAGGGGTGGGTACAGCTCTATTATTATTGGCCCCAGGGGGCTGCACCACCCCTTGTAATTTCTCTCCACTCCTCCCAAAGCTTTGTTAAAAGTGCCTTTTGTAAGCCCCCCAAGAAAGGATCTAGTGTGTGCCATCTGTTTTCTGCTGGAGCCCTGACTGATACAGTACTCTAGGTATACACACAGCCATAAAACAACCATCTTCTTTCCTCCCACTAGGCAGCTAGACAGCAATGTTTCCTCTCTTAATTCCTATTTACGACCCAGGTACTTCCCCCTTGCTGCTTACCACCTATTCCTACAAATACTTCCCTGAATTCTAAAATGATCAAGACTTCTCCATTCTTTTTCTTCCTTTAGGAAATTCTTTTGAGAGAAACAATCTTTGCTATAACTTCAGAATAATTTTCCGTATCTTAGTTTTAGTTTTGTTGTGTACTTTTTAGAGGCATCATTTCACTTGATGATTATACTCTGCTGTCCATGTTTAAATTTAGCTACGGGTGATAATATAATCTGAATGGAAAGCGGTAAGTTTTTCAAGATAAATTCTGCTCTTAGTAGCTGAATTTTTTCAGTGAATAGGAAGAGTTTTAAATAAACTTACAAACATTCCATTAACAAGAAATGTAATATAAAATAAACTATTTTTGAGATAATTCAGATACAACAGAGATGCTTCTACTTTTCACTTCATTTTTTTTTCAATCTAGTCCAGATATTACAGCAAGTTTAAAACGTATTTGAGAATAATCAACATATTTATTTACAATAAAATTCTGTCTCTACATATCATTTTGGGAAATTCTACTGAATTGTGAAATGAACAGCTAATTACTATGTTAACTTTTTCCTTCTGCAGGTACAGTCTTAGTATTACAGAATTTTTGTTGTTGTTGTTGGTAAATCAACCCTCCCATTTGGTGAGGATCATTTTCCAGCAAAGGTTTTGTCCTATTTCTATTTATTTTGGCTTCCAAAGGGATGGATATTCAAAAGGAAAGCAGAGAAACATGGAGCTGGAAATCTGTAAAACAAATCATAATGAAGTTCCTTGCACAAATAGATCTAAAACCCAGAAAAGTCTAGCAGTGAATTCTACATCTTCTCTATTTAAACATATAGTCTGATATTAACCATGTGTATTTCTCCTTATTATGTTCATCTTGCTTCGCATTCTGTCTTCCTTTTTTGACTGATATTCTTGATATCATATAAAAGAGCCAAATGCAATGGAAACAAGTGCCTATACTAAATTAGTCTGGTTTGTCCTAATGTTTGGACAGAATTGACAACAACAGAAGATTCAGGAAGCTGAAATCTTAATAATAATAAGCTGCACTTAACTTACCAACAACGTGCCCTTCTATTTTGGGTGAGAGGGCTATAAAGCCAATTGTACATAATGGGATGGGTAAGGATGCCAGTTAAATCAGAAAATGGGCTATTCATCTTGTAGGTGTATGTGTTTTGGAAAATAGCCCATTTCTCTTGTGCCATGGCTGGGTCAATTTCACTATACTTATAAATGGTCAAGGAAGTGAGTGCTAGTTTCCACAAAGATTCAGAGGATGTCAGAATGAACGAAACCCTCACAAAGGCAGCAATGCATATGACGATTCACTTAAGTGCACTTTTCCCAACTCATATGGCCATGTTTCATCAATTTTAAGTCGCACATTTGATGAAAAACGTCACTTAAAATTACTGGTGTCTCACAATTGCTGTTGACCAGCAAGGTGGCCATGGAGGTTGTGCCAGGGCAGGGCAGGCCGTGGGGGTGACATTTTATCTGCTGCAGGTAAAGGGGATCGCTTGTTTTGGAATACTGAGTGATGGATGGGTATGGTTCATTCCCAGTGGCATGTTTGATGGAAATGATCATCTCAACAACAGACAAGTGGGAAGGGCCAACGGTTAGGGAAAGTCATGGCTGAAGAAAGCAAAATTATGGCTACAGCTACATGTGCATCCAGGGAATACCAGACAGGACCCAAGCTATTCACATACTCCTAACCAAACCTAAGGTTAAGCAAATGTACATAAAAAACCTCAAAGGGCCTAGAAAAAGTAAAGGTCAGAGCAGAATTTAAAATAGCCTGAGCTTTGAATGCATTACTTACACCACACACAGATGCACAGATCATGGACAGAGGACTTACTGGGAAGGTGGTTGAGCATAACTTCGCACCACCAAGCTACAGAGATACATGGGAAAACCCCCAGAAAAGCAGACCTAAAAATTAAAACAAGAGAATATCTATGGTCTATGTATACATACAAACTGAGCAGTGGTATCTGTGGATGCGTATGACAGAGGAGACAAATTTCACAAAATTAGATTCAGTAAATTACTACACAATGAAATAAAACCCAGTGACAATAACAATCTTCAGATTATTATTGTTATTATTATCAGTGGAAATATCTAAATACAGAGTTGCTAATATTATCTAAATGTCCAGTCTTCAACAAAAATATTGTGAGACATGCAAAGAAACTGGAAAGTGTGACTCGTACTCAGGAAAAAAAAAAGTAGTCATTAGAAAAGTTTGAACATCCCCTAATACTAGAGCAGACAAAAAGCTTCAAAGAAGCTCTTAGAAAGAAGTCCCAAGTAGTAAAGGAAACCATAGTTAATGAATTACAGAAATGCATGGAGGGGGGCCCAAAATGGTGACACAGGAACACCATGGACTTACATCCTCCACTGGGTGACTAAATCTACATGCACAAATAAAGCAATAGCTCCTGAAGAAGAGCAGAGATGACTGAACAGCTTCTGCACAACAAAGGAGAGAGTGAACACACAGAAAATAACAGAAGAGATGACACAAGGGAATGATGGGTAAACTCACACCGAGCACTGTGACCTGCAGTAGGGACGGATAAGACTAAGGGACCATCAGTAGATTCACCGTCCTGAGCCACAGAAAAGTGAACTAACCTTAGAGAGTCTGCCAAACAGCAGAGGAGCTGCTAGAACACTTTCCAGGGGTCAGTGGTGCTGGTGAACACCATTGTTTACATTCCCCCTGTGCCTTGATAATAGATGGAAGCAGAGACCGGGTGCCCCAACCTGCCTACTGTCCCAGTGAATGCTGGGTCCATAGCCCACACCAGCCCCAGATGCTCCTCAAGGCCGCCCCAACCTGTGCCACCCAAGTTCCACCTCTCTCACCAAGGTGGCCCTAGTATGGCACTGACTGGGACATTCCAGACAGAGCCCACTATAGCTTAAGTAATCTCATCAACGCAGCACAGGTACAAAGCAATTCCAGGACCCTCTAGCCTGCACCTGCTTCAGCTCCAGTTGTCCCACTAGGTACCCCCTCACCCCTATGTAGAGCTTCCTGAGATCCCTTGGCCTGTGCCTGCCTCAGCTTCATCCATCTTGCCAGGATGGCCCCTGTGTGGAGTGCCCAGAACCCCCCAGTCCGCACTGCCTCAGTTTTTGCCATCCTGCCAGGCATGCCCTGCATAGAACGCCCTGGAACCCTCTAAGTCTGTGCCTGCTTTAGTCTCAGCCATCTTGCCAGGGTGGTTCTGGGGCAGACTGCCCTGAAAGCCCAGCCTGTGCCCACTATAACTCAAGCCAGCCAACTAAAGCTGTCAGGTATACACAGTCTATACAAGAGACATTACTACACAAGGCCACTCCCTTTAAGACCAGGAGAGATAACTGTTTTGCCCAATTCATAGAAACAGGAAGACCAACAAAATGAGGAGACAGAGGATTGTGTCCCAAATGAAAGAACCAGACAAAATAACTAAATGAAACACAGAAAAACAGTCTTCCTGATAAAGAGCTCAAAGTAATGGCTAGGAAGGTGCTCATAAGACTTAAAAGTGATGAACTCACTGAGAACTTCCACAAAAAGATATGAAATATAAAAGAGAACCAATCAGAGTTGGAAAAATACAATAACTGAACTAAAAAATACACAACAGTGAATCAAGAGCAGATTGGAGGATGCAGAATGGATCAGTGATTAGAAGACAGGGTAATGGAAAGCGCTCAAGCAGAAAAAAGAAAAAAGAATTAAAAAAAAAATTAGGATAGGTTAAGGGACCTGTGAGACAACATCAAACATGTGAACATTCACACTATAGAAATCCCAGAAAGAGAAAAAACAAGGAGCAGAAAAATTATTTGAAGAATAACTAAAAACTTCCCTAACCTGAGGAAGAAAACTACCATCCAGGTCCAGGAAGCAAAGGGAGTCCAAAACAAGATGAATTCAAGGATGCCCATACCAAGACACATAATAATTAAAATGTCCCAAGATAAAGAGAGAATCTTAAAGGCAGAGGAGAAGCAACTAGTTATGTACAAGGGAAACTCCATAAGGCTATCAGCTAATTTTTCAACAGAAACTTTTGCAGGCCATAAGGTAGTGGAAATATAATCAAACTTCTGAAAGAAAAACAAAACAAAAAAACCCAAAACTCTACAACCAAGAACACTCCACCTGGGAAGGTTACCATTTAAAAATTTAAGGAGAGATAAAGAGTTTTCAGACAATGGTGGAAACAATCCCACTTACATCAAAAAGAATACCTAGGAATAAATTCAACCAAGGAGGTAAAAGAGACCTGTACTGTGAAAACTATAAGATGGTGATAAAAGAAACTGAAGAACACACAAATAAGGAGATACACTATACTCATGGATTAGATGAATATTGCTGAAATATCCATCCTACCCAAAGCAAGCTATATATTCAATGCCATCCTTACCAAAATACCAACAATATTTTTCAGAGAACTAGAACAATCCTAACATTTATGTGGAACCAAAGAAGACCCAGAATAACCAAAGTGATCTTGAAAAAGAACAAAACTGAGGGTATCCCAATTCCAGATTTCAAGATACACTACAAAGCTGTAGTGATAGAAACAGAATGGTAGTGGTGCTAAAAAAGACACGTATCAACAGAACAGAGAGACTAGAAATAAACCCATGTGTATGCAGTCAATTAATCTACAACAAAGGAGGTATAAACTGAAGACAGGTATCGGTTGAAGACAGTCTCTTCAACCAATGGTGTTGGGAAAACTGGACAGCTACCTGGAAAAGAATGAAACTGGACCACTTTCTAACACAATACACAAAAATAAACTCAAAATGGATTAGATACCTACATGTGAGACCTGAATCCATAAAACCCCCAGAAGAAAACAAAGGCAGTAATCTCTTTGACATCAGCTGTAGAAAAATTTTCCTAGGAAAAATTTCCCTTTGGTAAGGGAAACAAAAGCAAAATTAAACTATTTGGATTACATGAAAATACAAAGCTTTTGCAAAACAAAGGAAACCACCATCAAAAAGACAATCTACCTGATGGAAAAGATATTTATAAATGATATATCCAATGAGGAGTTAATACCCAATATATATAAAGTCCTTATACAACTCAACTCCAAAAAACAAAACCAAAAAAAAAATGCAATTAAAAATGGGTAGAAGACATGAATAGACATTTTTCCAAAGAATACATGCAGACGGCCAACAGACACATGAAAAGAGGCTCAACATTACTCATCAGAGAAATTCAAATCAAAACCACAATGAGGTATTACCTCACAACTGTCAGAATAGCTAAAATCAAAACCATAAGAAACAACAAGTGTTGGTGAGGATGTGGAAAAAAAGGAACCCTCATGTATTGTTGATGGGACTGAAAACTGGTGCAGCCAATGTGGAAAATAGTATGACGTTTCCTCGAAAATTAAAATAGAGCTACCATATGTTCCAGTAATTCCACTACTGGGTATTTACCAAAAGCAAATGAAAATACTAATTCAAAAAGATATTATGTACTGTTATGTTTATTGCAGCATTATTTATAATAGCCAAGATACGGAAGTCATCAAGTGTTCATCCATACATTCATAGATAAATGGATAAACTGTAACATATATATTCAATGGAAAAACTCAACCATAAAAAGAATATTGCTCTTTGAAACAACATGGATGGATCTAGAAGGTGTAATGTTAAAGTGAAATAACCAGAGAATGACAAATAATGTACAATTTCACTCATGTGTGGAATTTCAGAAACAAAAATAAAGAAGAGACCAGCAAAAAAACCACACTCAAGGGGCGCCTGGGTGGCTCAGTCGGTTGAGCGGCCGACTTCAGCTCATGATCTCACGGTCCGTGAGTTCGAGTCCCGCGTTGGGCTCTGTGCTGACAGCTCAGAGCCTGGAGCCTGATTCAGATTCTGTGTCTCCCTCTCTCTCTGACCTTCCTCCATTCGTGCTCTGTCTCTGTCTCAAAAATGAATAAACGTTAAAAAAAAATTTGTTTTAATAAAATTAAAAAAAGAAAAAAACCACACTCAAATATAGAGAACTGGTGATTGCCAGAGGAGAGGTGAAGGATGGGTGAAATAAGGGATGAGCACTGAGTACTGTATAAAATTGTTGAATCACTTATTGTACACTTGGAATTAATATAACACTGCATGTTAATTATGCTGAAATTTTAAAAATAGATTAAAAAATTTTAAGTAAAAAAAAAAAAAAGAAATGAGTCTAGAAGGTGACTAGAATCCACTGAATAAAATGGAAAACACTAGAAATGGTAAACATGTGTGTTAATAGAAAATACTCTATAGGTGTATTTTTTCATTTTGTATCTACCTACGTTAAAAGATACGTTATATGAAGCAAGAATCAAAAAACTTTTATTGAGCTTATTACTTATAGAACTATAACTACATATGGCAATATTAATGCAAAAGGGGAGGGAACAGAATTATTTTCAAGTAAATTTTCTACATTTTAGTGGAACAAAGTTAATAGTAATCTAAAGAGATTGTGAAAAAATAGATTTATCTTATGATCCCTAGAACAAATGCAAAGTAAACAATTTTTAAAATATAGTTTAAAAATCAATGGAGGAATTAAAATGGCATACTACAATATTTACTTAAGACAAAAGAAGGCAGTCAAGGAGGAACAGAGGAATAAAAAGACAGAAGGCACATAGAAAACAAGTAGCAAAATGGAAATCTGAATTATGTTAATTCAACTACATTTATTATTATTATATATCAACGGTCCAAAAACTCTAATTAAAAGGCAGTTGTCAGACTTGATTAAAAAAACAAGACTCAACCAACTGCATGCCGTCTACAAGAGACATACTCTAGATTCAAGGATAGAACTACGTTGAATGCGGAAGCATGAAAACAGATATGAATGCCATGACTGGCCTGGAATGGCTATAGTAACATCAGGCAAAATCAGCTCTAGAACTTTTACTAGATACAAAGAGATACTTTGAATAAAAGGGTCAATACATCCAGAGGACTTAACAATGATAAATATGTGTGTACCTAAAACAGGGCAAAAATTAACAGAATTAAGGGGAAAACCAGTAGATTTCAGTAATTGATAAGACAACTGGGAAGAACAGCAAGTCAACCGACAGAACGCTTTACCCAATGTATACAAAATATACATTCCTTTTGAGCTTACGTGGAACATTCTCTGAAACAGACCATATATTATGCCATAAATGCTTGGATTAGAAAAGTGGTTTAAAATCAATAACTTCAGTTTCACTGTAAGCAGATAAAGGGTAAATTAAATCCCAAGTAGAGTATAGAAAATAAGAACAGAAAGGAATAAAATAGAAAGCAAACAGAGAAAATTAACATAGCCAAAAGACGGATGTCTAAAAAGATTAGTAAGATAAATAAATAATACTACAATGATTATATTAGCAAAACTGGTTAAGGATAAAAAGAAGGGAAACTCAAATTATTAATATAAAAATAAAGGTCAAACCACTAGGCACCCTATGCTAATAAATTCAACAACTTCAGTAAAACAAATTCCTTGCAAACCTCAGTCTACCAGGACTGACAAAAGACAGAAAACCTAAATTGTCCTGTATCTTTTCAAGAGTTGAATTATAAAATATTCTCACAAAGAAAACACTGGCTCACATGACTTCAGTAATATATTCCATCACACCCACTTAATGAAGAAATAGTATCAATCTTATATAACTATTATAAATAAATAGAGGTGACGGGAATAATTCTCAATTCTTTTTGAGGCCAACAGTACTGATATTCAAATCAGACAAATACAATGCAGGAAAAGAAAGCTACAGATCACTATCCTTCATGAGCACAGACTAAAGGTCCTGAAAATATCAGCAAATCAAACTCAGCCATAAATATTAAAAGGTAATATATGATGACCAAGTTAGGTTTATCCCAGAAAGGAAAAGACTAATTTAACATTTGAAAATAAACATGCAATTAACCACAACAACAGAATTAAGGACCGAGAACCCATAAGATTTTAAATGATGCAGAAAAGTCTTTAATAAAATGCAAACCCATTCATAATAAAAACCCTCAGAAAATTAGGAATTGATTAGAAAATTTTAAATCTGAAAAAGAGCAATTGCCAAAAACCTACATCTAACATCACACTTTATAGTGAAATATTGGACATTTTCTCATAAAACTGGGAACAAGGAAAAAATATCTTCTCTTACCATTTCTGTTCAAGAAGTTACTCTGAAGTATAATAGGCTAGTGCAATAAAGCAAGAAATAGAAATAAAATGTGTAAAGACCTGAAAGGCAGAATTGTAACTTTTTATTTCCAAATGACATGATTACGTATCTAGAGAATGCCAAGGAATTTACAAAAGAATTATTTGAACTCATAAACGAACTCGGCATAATCATAGGACATATAAGGTTAACATAGAAATCAACTGTATTTTTGTATACTAGCAGCAATTAGAAAATTATATAAAATAGTTCCACTTAAAAGGACATATTAAAGTTTTTAAGTACTTAGGAAAGAATTTTTAAAAATGTATAAGACCTAGGGGCACCTGGGTGGCTCAGTTGGTTAAGCCTCTGACTCTTGATTTTAGCTCAGGTCATGATCTCATTTTGTGAAATTGAGCCCCAAGTCAGGCTCTGTGCTGACAGCATGGAGCCTTCCTGGGATTCTCTCTCTCCCCTTCTCTTTGTGCCTCCCTGCTCACACTCTTTCTTAAAATAAACATTAAAAAAAAAAAGAAATAAAAACGTGTAAGACCTGTTCACTGAAATCTATAACGCACTGCTGAAATATCCATGTTCATAGATTGGTAGACTTAATATTGTTAGGATATCAATTATCTTTAAATTCATCTGTAGATTCAATGGAAACCCAATCAAAATCTCAGTGGGCTGTCTTATAAAAATGGACTGATTTTAATATATACACAGAAATTAGAAAGATCTGAAATGGCCACAAGAATCCCAAAAGAGAAAACCATGTTGGAAAACTTACATTACCTTATTTCGAGACAATATGAACACATAGTGATACTGGAATAAGGACAAAGTGACCAACAACCCAGAACATAGTCTAGAAACATATCCACACACATGGGGTCAACTGATTTTCAACAAAGCTGTTAAAGCATTCCAGTGGGGGTAAAGAACATGTTTTAGACAAATGGCACAGGATCACTGGATAATGTATAGAAAATGAATCCTAACCCTGGTCCCATACCTTATATAAAAATTGATTCAACCTGTATCAGAGACTGAAACCTAAAAGCAAAAATTAGTTTTCAGAAAAAAAAAATGTAAGAGAATAATTGCTATCCTGGAATAGGAAAAGGTTTATTTGGACAAAAAAAGCACTAAATATATAATTGGTAATTTTTCACCAAAATTAAAAACATCTACTCATCAAAAGATATTTAGAAAATGAAAGGTACATGTTATAGACTGTGAATAAATAAATAAATAGACTGCTATATATATATATGTTTGACATATATATGATATATATGATATATATATATATACACACACACAATACATATATATATATATATCTGACAAAGGACTTGTATCCAGAATATATAAACAATTTTACCAATTAATAAAAAGACAAAAACCCAAGCTGTTAAAGGCTTGGAATACACCTCACAAAAAAATATGTACGAATGGCCAATATGCGTAGGAAAATGTGCTGAATATTAGTATTCCTCAGAGGGATACAAATTAAAGCCTCAATGTGATACCACATCACACTCACTTGAAGACTGACAATATTGACTGATGTAAAGTACCTAAATCACAACCAGTTTTTACAAATTGACAGCCTTTGAGTCAGCAATTCCACTCTTGGGTATTTATTTATTTATTTTTATTATTATTTAAAAAAATTTTTTTTTTCAACGTTTATTTATTTTTGGGACAGAGAGAGACAGAGCATGAACGGGGGAGGGGCAGAGAGAGAGGGAGACACAGAATCGGAAACAGGCTCCAGGCTCTGAGCCATCAGCCCAGAGCCTGACGCGGGGCTCGAACTCACGGACCGCGAGATCGTGACCTGGCTGAAGTCGGACGCTTAACCGACTGCGCCACCCAGGCGCCCCCACTCTTGGGTATTTAATCAACAAATGAAAATATATACAATGAAAGACTCTCAAAAAATGCTAACATCTCAATTCCTAAGAGAAAAAAAAAAAAACACTGGAAACCTCAATGTCATCAAAAGAATAACAATAAGGGGCGCCTGGGTGGCGCAGTCGGTTAAGCGTCCGACTTCAGCCAGGTCACGATCTCGCGGTCCGTGAGTTCGAGCCCCGCGTCAGGCTCTGGGCTGATGGCTCAGAGCCTGGAGCCTGTTTCCGATTCTGTGTCTCCCTCTCTCTCTGCCCCTCCCCCGTTCATGCTCTGTCTCTCTCTGTCCCAAAAATAAATAAACGTTGAAAAAAAAAAAAAAAAGAATAACAATAATATGTTTATAAGACAGAATAGTACTTAGTTGAGTGAACTATACCACACAATGATGAATCTCCAAAACCTTATGCTGAGTGACAGAACGCAGATGAAAGAGTACCTATTGTATGATTCCACTTGAATGAAGCTCAAAAATAAACAAAACTAATCACTGGCAAAGGGATTAAGAAGAGTAGTGCTCATGAAGGGTGGAAACTGACGGGTGAGGAGTCCATGAAGAGCTTCTGGGGGCAGGGGATATGTACAGCTTGTGGATACACAAGGCAATACATTGTTAAAACTCATTAAATTGTACCCTTATGATCTACATATCTTAATGCATATAAGTTTCACAAAGGATTACTGGATCATTCACAGATAAGACTGTAGATTAAACTTCCACTTTTTAGTTTAATATTCTAGACCTCAGTCTTGTGTAGCTCGGATTCTCCTTAATTAAAAAGTACAATCAACCATTAAGAGCAGCACAAGAGGAGACACCATCTGGATGTCCAGGATCAAACCAAATTGTGACTGGCATCATCAATTTCAGTATACTCCTTTTTTTAAAACTTGTGATTGTAAAACACATGTTATTTATTCTAGCCCCAGATACAGGCTATTATATTTAATTCCTATGAAATCATCCATGCTCACATCTATGTAATACTAATAAATCTGGAATGCACTCTAACTGATCTTGGCTAAAAACAGACTTTCTTTCTCTCTCTCTTTCTCTCTCTCTCTTTCTTTCTGAACAATTAATGGAAATAAATCCTGAGGATTTATGCTTTAACAACATTTAAATAATTATGGATGCAATTGGTTATGCTGGGTTTTTGGGAGAATCCTGGCGCAGATACTAATTTGCCGCTTTAAAAAAAATTTTTTTTAAGTTTATTTACTGAGAGAGAGAGAAAGAAAAAGAGAGAAAAAGAGAACATGTGCATGCACAAGTGGGGGAGGGGCAGATAGAGAGGGAGAGAGCATCCCAAACAGGCTGTGCACTGCCAGCACAAAGCCTGATGCGGGCTTCAACTCACAAACCGTGAGATCATGACCTGAGCAGAAGTCAAAAGCTCAACCTACTGAGCCATCCAGGAGCCCCCTAACTTGCCTCTTATGCTTAATATATTGCAGAGTACACCTGTCTTGTGGCTCCTCTATTTGCCTCCAGTCTCTCTCACCTCATCAACTCACCATTCATAATGCTACCAGAATAATTTTCTTAAAAATGGATTTCCTCATACCAACAGTCTGCCTTCTCCTTTAAATATTACCAAATAGCCTTTTACAAGCTCTTACCAATTATAGGACACATCACTAATGCTGATGAGTGACCTTACTGCATAAAAATATCATATGTCAACCTAGTTTTGTAATTGTCTTATCAACATTCAAGCTACGTTTTGTAATACTGCATATTCATTGGATGACTTTCTGGCAAGGGACTGTCCAAGGTGCTGAGAATCAACACATGCATAGAACAATCCCAGTTCTTTATAAGTTAATAATGAATTTGGGAAACAAGGCATAGACACTAGATAAAGTGAAGCAATAATGTGAAAGGTCTATGATTTAAAAATCAGCATTTAAGCAATAATTTTCCCAGGAGTTCATTCAGAATGGTTTCCTGCAAGTAGACCTTAAAACTGAAACACAAATGCTTCATTTGGGGGAATATGTGAGGGTAAAGTACAGGAAGAAATCAGCTAGCTGGTAGGATGATGCCAAAATATGAAAGCCTAGCAACTTAGACTCTTAAGTTCAGACTTTATTCCAGAGGTGGTAAGGGGTAATTTAGAGGTTTCCAAGTTGAGAAGGGGCAAGCATATGGAAATGGTTTCTTGAATACAAAGCTATAGTCTTTCTACAGAGGACTCCTGCAGGAAGTAAGACAGGTCATAGGAACAGGTAAGGGTAAAAGCTTATAAAGAAGAGTAGACAACCTATGACACTGGGGTCAAATGGCTTTCACAGTTCTTATTACATGCAATTATTAATTTCTATTTCTTTGTTTCTCTCCCTCATTAGTCACAAAATCCTTGGAGGCAGAATCAATTTATTATTACTTGTTATAATGCTTTCCATTATTGTTACAATATTAATTCCTGGCATATAGTAGGGACTCAACTCTTGTTTTAAAGAACACATTGGGGTGCCTGGGTGGCTCAGTTGGTTAAGGGTCTGTTCTTGACTTCGGCTAAGGTTATGACCTCATGGTTTGTGAGTTTGAGCCCTATGTGGGGCTCTGCACTGACAGGGTGGAACCTGCTTGGGATTCTCTCTCTTTCTCTCCCTCCCTGTCCCTCCCCCCTTTGCTTGCTTTCTGTCAGAATAAACTTTAAACAAATTTATAAAGAACACATTAAGGGCGAGAGGTATGATTGCAGGACTCTGGTTGCAAGATCTTTATCACTCCAAACTTAAAGTCTTTAACTTTTGTAGGTCTATAGATTGTGGCTAGATGCATCCCTAGGTGAGGTGCTCAATTCAAAGGAAGAGTCTTGTCATCTACATTTTCTAGAGAAAAGGCATATCAAAAAAAAAAAAAAATGGACAGGACCCCTTGATGTCTACACTAGAGGGTAAGACCCTCCTTTTGTTCTGATTAATAGATTCATAAGAATTCTTAAAAGCCACAGGCTCTGATGGAGTTGATACTGTCAAGGGCTGCAATGCTTTTCTCCTTTTCCTCAGCATTTTTCCTGCAGCTCCTTACCTCCCTCGGTGAAACGGCAATAGGTTCCTTAACATGAGTGACAGCTCCTACTATGCATACATAATCATAGTAAACCCTCAGTAAGTAATTAATTGGATAACTGCTTGTATGAATCATAGCAAGTTATGGAAAAACTCCTATTCTGCAATGACAATTTCTAATTAATGTGAACATGAAATATTTATGATTTATAGCAACACAGTCATAAGAAGTGGTCTCAGAATCAGGAGACCGTCTCCACCTAAAATTTAGTTTGCTGTTTCTCTGTGTTTCCTTTATGGTCACATGCATTCTGTAACAATTCATACTCTTTGCTATAGGTCTTTTTCTATACTGAATTCTACTCATCTTCCAAGTTCCAGCTCAAGCGATGACATTTTTCAAGTCATCAAGCCCTTTAGTATACTTAATTTCTCTGAATTTTTAGCACTTATTTTAATTAACCTGGAGCTGCCTCAAAATATCTCTTCTTTTACCATGTTATTTTCAACTGCATTTAACGCACTGACTATACATTTACTATCAGTATTGCACAGTACCAGGTGCCAGGTGGGAGGGGTGGGGTGACAATGAGAAAGACATATGCACTTCCTCTAAGGATTCAGTGTGTTGGTATAACGATCCAGAATAATATATGATCAATGTCATGAAAAAGAAGATAGAGGTGGTGTAAGTAACAGCAATATAAATTAAGATGTATAAAGTGGGGTTTGAGAAGTAACACCAGGCTGGAGGCTACAGCAAGTATTTTTTTTTCCAACACCTTTTTCCTTCTTTCACCTCTTGTGAGAATCTTTTCCCCATTTCCATTCTCCAGCTTCAATATGTGACCATCTGGACACAGTGATTGGTCTAAAGGCTGAACATGTGACCAAAGCCAAGCCAATCGAAGTCCTTCCCACCCAAGTGTTTTCAAACTCTAGCTGAAGGAGACTGGTTTTTTTTTTTTTTTTTCCTAGTTAAAAGTTGTAAACTGTGAGACCGAAGTAGCCTGTGGCCACATCTACTTCCACCAAAGTCAGAAGTGCTGGTCTGAGATAATTTGGTAGGCATGTGGAGAGAAGCAAAAAGCAGCAGCACACAGTCCTAATCATGTTCAAGCTCCTGACTGTTACAAACTGAATACCTGTGTCCCCCGAAATCCATGTTAAAATCCTAACCCCTAAATGTGCTGGAGGTAGGGTCTCTGTGAGGTAATCATAAGGTCAAGAAGGTGGAACCCATATTGGGATTAGTGCTCTTCTAAGAAGGGAAAGGGAGACCACAGCCCTCTTTCCCAGCCATGTGAGGATAGAACAAGGCATCTTTCTGCAAGGCAAGATGAGGGCTCTCACTAAAAACTGAATATACTGGCACATTTATCTTGGATTTCCCGGCCTCCAGAACTTTGAGAAATGAATGTTTGTTGGTTTAAACCACCCACGCCTATGGTATTCTGTTGCAGCTGCCCAAACTAAGACACCGATCCTACCTATTTCTGAGGTCAGATTCACCCCTGACTTGCCCCTACACCATTAAATTGCTGGCATTAATATAACTCCAGTTCTTGCTTAAATTAGTTTGAGATAGGCTTCTGTCCCCTGCAGACAAAGTGTGCTGGCTAACCTGGGAAAATCACAAGTACTGAAGGGAGAACACTGCATTCAAGACCGCTCTTGAAGGATGGGTAGGACTCCAAAAGGTGAACAAGAGACAGGAGGATTCACAAACAAAGGCAGAAAGGAGAGAAAGGGCAGCGCTGTAGCCAGAAACAATGCACTTAGGGAGTTTGGTGGGAAATGAAGCTGAAGGCAAAGACTGTTATTATAGCATCTTCAAATCTTGGCCGCAAGGGTGGTTTTTTGGTGGCTTAAAGTTGTGGTAGGCTAAGTAAGGCCCCTCCCCCAGGACATTCAGATTTTAATCCCTAGAACCTGTAACCATTACCTGACATGACAAAGGGGACTTTGCAGGTGTGAATAAATGCAAGAACTTGAAATGGGGAGATTATTTTGGGTTATCTGAGAGGACCCAATAATCACAAGTGTCCTTATGAGTGGCGGACAGAAAGGTCTGGTGAGAGGAGGAAGTGTGACCATAAAAACAGAGTCAGAGGTAGAGATGTGACAATGGGAGCAGAGGTCAGAAACAGAGACCTGAAGGTGCTACACCACTAGCTTTGAAGCTGGAAGGGGCCACGAGGCAACAAATACAGGCAGACTCCAGAAGCTGGAAAAGACAAGGAAAGAGACTCTCCCCTACAACTTCTAAAAAGAATGCAGACCTTGTCAACACCTTGACTTTAGCCCAGAAAATCTGAGTTCAGATTTCTGATCTCCAGAACTTTAAGATAATGTATTTGTACCGTTACAAGCCACTAAATTTGTAGTAACTTGTTAAGAAAGCAACAGAAAATGAATTCCAATCTTTTATGTTTGTTAGATACTTTCTAACTTCAGATGTCATTGTCAGTAACTACACTGTAAGCTCCTGGATATAAATCCCATGTCACATACGTCTGTGTGTCTTTACACAGAGACTGTTCAGAGCTGGGTCAATTAAATCTTAGGAGTTTGTATAATTCACGGCAGCTGACCCTGTTTGAACTATAGCATTTGATAATCTGGATCTTGAGGACTTACTCTCTTTTTTAAAATATTTATTTTGAGAGAGAGAGGATGCGTGTGTGTGCCGGGGAGGGAGAGAGGGAGAGAGGGAGAGAGGGTGAGAAGGAGAGAGGGAGAGAGGGAGAGAATGAATCTCAAGCAGGCTCTCCGTGTTGTTAGCACAGAACTTGATGTATGGTTCAATCTCACAAACCAGGAGCACATGACCTGAGCTGAAATCAAGAGTCAGACACCTAGCTGACTGAGCCACCCAGGCACCCCATTACTCTCCTTTTGAAAAAGAATTATTCAATACTTGATTATCACAAAGTATTCCTCTTTTTTCCTTCCACAGCTCCACTTTTTTTGGAAGGTAGAAAAGCTTACAATCAAGTCACGAAGAGGCTGGACTGGGCTTGAGAGGTAATAACTTGCTTGGATCGGATTTTAATATTCTTGAAATTTGTATTATTTTGAGTATTTAATGGCAGGGAGACCGATTTTGAGATTCATTCTACCCTACAGATTCTGCAGTAAACACTCCTGCATATTTTGATAGTATAATTCTTATGGCAGAAATATTGTGCCCAAAACAAATGTATTTTTTTTTTAACTCTTGATGATTGAAGATGGTATTAGAGGACTATAGTATTTTAAAATATACTATACACATCTAGGGGTGCCTGAGTAGCTCAGTTGGTTAAGTGTCCAACTCCTGGTTTTGGTTCAGGTCACGTTCTCACGGTTCATGGGATCAAGCCCTGCATCAGGCTCTGTGCTGACAGCATGGAGTCTGCTTGGGATCCTCTCACCCTCCTCCACTTCCCCTATCTCCGCACCATCCCCCACTCACACTTTCTCTCTGAAGATAAACAAACATTTAAAAAAACATATACTATACACATCTCAATGTGATTCGTCTTTAGAACTTAAACGGGAATTAAACATTTTTATGTGTGCATAGAATATAGTTGCATCAATGATACAGGGCTAGATCCTGCCTATTTTGCTTCTGATTTTATTTCTTATTTAATGAAGTCTCATTTTTCATCTTTTGAACATTTGAAAATGTCTGGTTATATGTTAAGGGTATTTGTTTTCATTTTGTTCTGTTAGGGCAGGGAATTTTATTTATTTATTTTTTTTTAATTTATTTTTTTATTTTTTTATTTTTTTAATTTTTTTTTCAATGTTTATTTATTTTTGGGACAGAGAGAGACAGAGCATGAACGGGGGAGGGGCAGAGAGAGAGGGAGACACAGAATCGGAAACAGGCTCCAGGCTCTGAGCCATCAGCCCAGAGCCTGACGCGGGGCTCGAACTCCCGGAACCGCGAGATCGTGACCTGGCTGAAGTCGGACGCTTAACCGACTGCGCCACCCAGGCGCCCCAGGGCAGGGAATTTTAAATGCTACCACCTCACCAGCTTTCAAATATAGACTGAAATATATGCTTGACATATGGACACATCCAGATATAAATATATGCAGCCTCCTTGGGCAAAAATCTCCAGAACGCTGAGTTTACTGACTGTACAGCAAAATGACCTATTTAGGAAAAAGGTCAGCTGATTATAAAAAATCAAAATGATGAACAACACAACTCCAGGATGGGGGAGGATAGAGAAACCTCATTTTACCTAAGGGAGAGAAACGATACAGACCACACATCCACCAAAAGCAAAGCAAACTCTTCTGAAGTTCTGGGAAGATACGAGGTTTATGCCAGTGATTTCACCTTCAGTGAGCCACTCAAATTCTCCATGTCTTCCTATATCATAGGAAGGGGCTGATAAAAAATCACCACCTATCCCATCTGAATTCAGCCAGGCACTAAATTAAAATTGACAGTTATCTGTTAGCTTTGGGAGTGGACAGATTGAAGGAGTCCGCGTCTAAAACCTCCCCGGGTCTGGTGGTGTTATTTCCATCAGAAATGAATAGAATGGCTGTTAACTGCCCTGCTGCCATAGTCTGGAATCTCCATCATAGTAACGATCAGATACACCCCTAGCACTCTCTTTAATTGCTATCTTGTTTCAGGAATGCTCAGAAAGTGGTTGTTCGTCATCTCACTGTGTACAGGAACTCAGTAAACGTTCAGGAATAAAAGCAATCTTTAATTAATTCCGATGATCATCCAAAGCCCTACTGGTAAAATCATTTCTTCTTTTTTCATTTTAAATAATTTAGGGCCCATTCCAGCCTATCATTCAAGAGTCTCAAATATTTTATCTTCACACACCTTGGCACACCTCTGATTTTTTTTCCCCTGCTGTATTCTTCCTGAATATTCTCCCCTCCTCCTTCCCTCTCTGCTTTTTCCTCTTTTCCCCTTCTTTCCCACCCCTGATGCCCCGCCCCCACCACGTACATGTACACACACACACACACACACACACACACACACACACACTCATTCTACTTCCGTTCTGAATTATCAAACCAACAACTAACATTAGTGTGTCCACTACACCAGGCACAGTGCTAAGTGCTTTCCATACATTATCTCATTAAACCTCACAGGAACTTTAAGTCAAATGCTATTTTCAGCTCCGTTCAGTGATGAAGAAACCAATGCTCGGGAAGGTTGAGGAGGAAGACGCACTGCCACAAAGTGGCGGAGCCCAGATACCAGACCTAGAGCTTTCCGATTCCAGAACCTGAAGCCACACAATTGTCTGTCATGGTTAACATCTTGAAAGCTTTCACAACCCACGCTCCCTCAGCCTCCAAACCAGACTGGAGAAGGGAAAGAGGCAGACAGCTCCAGCCATGCAGGATTTCTCTAATGAATGAACCCACGAATGAGACTCTTGGTCACCTTGGGGATCTGCTATGAAACATGTGGCTTATGTGTTCTCCTTTGCGGACTGTTCCGTTTTCCGCCTCAGGTATAGGTCTAGTAGATACAAAATGCCCTGGGATCCTAGTAGCTGTGAAAGCCGCACCATGTAGCCCCTGGTTGTCCCTG
Source organism: Leopardus geoffroyi (assembly GCF_018350155.1). Taxonomy (NCBI): domain Eukaryota; kingdom Metazoa; phylum Chordata; class Mammalia; order Carnivora; family Felidae; genus Leopardus; species Leopardus geoffroyi. Next base: position 174,525,983 of record NC_059327.1, read on the forward strand.
ATGGGGGTCACATCACAGCTGCTGCTGCTGGGCTGCCAGAGGCCCTAGGCGACACTCACTCAGGCCTCTAATGTTGACGGCCATCACTCTCATGGCTGCTACTGCCCTCACCGAGGCCGACGTGGTAGTGTTGATGGTCCTTGCCCCATCAACTTTATCATGGGCTCCTGAATGACTGCCCTGGTTTCTACTCTCAAAGAATTTTCAACAGGGTTCCTCAGGGCTTTAGTTCAAACACATGACAGGGATCCACCTGGAGATATACCGAGAAGCAAAGCAGCCTGGGACGCCTTCCAGCACCCAGAGACTAAGACGGACCCCACCCTCTGCCACCTCACAGAGGACTTCCGATCTGCCCAGGTCACATATGAGAAGGTGGCTTCTTCTTTTAAGAGTCTTATTCCCATGGTTTAGGGCACTCTGTCACCTGCTAACTCAAAAGATCCAATAACTGTGTCTCTTATCCCCTTCTCTTTTAATTCCTAGAAGCCAGAGTAGGCAGGGGATGAAAGTTAGGTTCCACATCTTTTTACTCTAATAGGATGCTGAAGGAACTACCGAATGAAAAACAAACAAGTACAGATCAGATTTGTAACAAATCCGCCTTGAAATTTTCTTACACTCACTTTTAAAAATAACCCGAGTCAATAATAAATGTACTCCCTCCCAAATAAACAGTAATCCTTATCTTTTATGGATAAAGTTGGTTTCTGGAGCTAAGCCTAGAAATTATGCTAAAAGAACATGGTGGCCCTATGTGATCTGGCCTCTCTAAATTCCCTCCAAAGACTGATATTCAACAGAGACGCACTAAGCACAGCTTACTGGTTGCTTATAGATGGCATCTGTCCTGGTTGGTTGGTACCTGGCAATATGGGGGGGTACACACTTTTGTGAAAACTGCACTGCCTCCATCTATTCCCCACCACACTGATCTTGCTGCTCCTTGGGTCTCCAAAGGCATGCCTTGCCACAGGACCTTTGCACTTACTGCTTCCTCCTTCCACTTACTTCTTGGCAGAAGTGCTTGGCTCCCTTCCACCATTCATGTCTCTGTTCAAATATTATCTCCTCAGACAGACTTTCTCTGACCACTCATTACTGGGAGACAGTACCTGCCCAAATGCTTCCTCTTTATCTCACTCTACTTTTCCTCATAATACATACCATCACCTCCATAAACTTTACAAACAAATGTATTTGCCTTTTTATGTCATGGTCCCTCCATCTGAATGTGACAACCACAAGGGGTAGGGGTAATGTGTAGTTATTTAGCATTGCTAAATTCTATCCTCAAGGCTTAGAACGGTGGCTTGTATGCAGAAAGCCATCAACAAACACTTGTTAAATGACTATTGGGACTCTGATTAAAAATGGGGTCTGAGAGTAAAAGGAAGAAGGCATGCCGATTCTTGTGGCTCTAAACTTCCTTCTGGTGATAATTCTACGAAAGCACTTTTTAAAACGTTTATAATAGTGCTGGCTTTGGCACCACATATACTAACATTGGAATGATACAGAGAAGATTAGCATGGCCCCTGCACAAGGATGACATGCAAATTCGTGAAGCGTTCCATATTTTTGAGAAACTTAACAGAAGACCATGGGGGAGGGGAAGGAAAAAAAAAAAAAGGTTAGAGAAGGAGGGAGCCAAAACATAAGAGGCTCTTAAAAACTGATAATAAACTGGGGGTGGATGGGGGGTGGGAGGGAGGGGAAAGTGGGTGATGGGCATTGAGGAGGGCACCTGTTGGGATGAGCACTGGGTGTTGTATGGAAACCAATTTGACAATAAATCTCATATTAAAAAAAATAAAACGTTTATAATAGCTACGGCCTCGTTAAGATGTCAACCTTGATAGGCAGCTGGAAATAAACATTCTGGCTTAATACAAACAGAATATAAATGCTTCCTAATTATGTCATCATGGAACACATCTTCCTTCTCCTACTGAGTGGGCAACAAAGATACCATGGTGGATGAGTTTTTTGTTTTTTGTTTTTTTTTTTTTTTTGAATGACTGCCAGCTAGTTGAGCCAGGCTTGATGTCACTTCTTTACCCGCTGAGGTGTCAGCAACTCCCAGGTAAACAGATAATGGAGCTAATAATGGTAACAATCCTAGTTAACATTCAATGAAAGCTTATGAGGTTCCAGGCATGTGATAAGCATTTCACAAGCTTTACCTCATTTGAGCCTCATAAAAATCCCAGCATATTTTCAATTTTAGAGATAGGCAAATCTAGGATTAGAGGAACGGACTGCTTTAAGGTCACGGAGTCAGAAAACGGCAGTCAGAAAATGGCACACCGCAAGTGCTCCAACCCAAGTGTTTCCGACTCCTGAGTCAGACCCTTTACCCTCTATTACTAGCCCCCGTAAGCGTTGTGTGCTGTACGTGCACACACAATGTATTCCACCACAAAATTCAGGGTAGAGAGCCAATCCCTTCCATCCGGGAGTTCACACACAACCATCTGACCCCAAAGCCCAATAATTTTATCATCCTAAAGTCTCATCTGTTGGCCTAAGGAAGGGGCCCTTTCTGCGTATTTCATCCTGCTCATGCTCCCCATCTTCCTACTGAAACTTTGGTCAGATTTCCTAAATCCCGCCCATGTCGTCCACTGACTTGTGCCCTTTTACTTTCCACATTCAAATCAACAGTGCACATTCCTGCAGTAGGTTCAGAAGGAGGACAGGCACTATTATCCCTCTTCTTCAGGAGATGGAATGGACATGGTCACCGAGTCAGGAAAAAGGGCTATTAGACCCCACACTCCCTCTCCCTGCACAGAAGTAAAACAAGGCGGAACTGCCGGGGAGTTTCAAAGAAGTGGGATAACGTAATACTGGAGCTAGAAGATGTCGCAGAAGGTCCTGTTTTTCAGCCACTTCATTCTGCAGATGAGGCAAGTGTCCCAGAGAAGATGCCCAAGGTCACAGAGCTATACTGTCCAAACCAGACATTTCAGTCCGTGTTCTGCCCCCCACCCCTTACCACCTCGCAATGTCTCCAGGACAAGAACATTCTCCCATATGTGCACACAAGGCCATCAGAAGGCGAGGAGAAGGTCTCTGGTGAAAACACAGCTCTCCAACTTCTAAAGGGCTGTTACGCAAGCCTGATGGCACATGATGTAAATGGAACATAAAATGAAATTTGCCAAAAAAAGGATGTTTCAGAAAGCGGCAAGGTGCCTAACTGGTCCTCAAAGACACAATGTCGCTAGCCCCTACCACTGGCACTATTGCCTTCTCACTGTTCTTGTGAGAAATGCACGGGCACGTAAAGCTGCACGGCCACAGTCCAGGTTCACGACGGACCTCTCTTCACCTCACCCCCAGTCCCTGATTTCCCGGTGGGAAGGCACCCGTCTCTCCCCACTTCCTCCTCAGTGGCTACAGCAGGAGATGGGGAGCTATATGCGTGGAATGGGGCTTACTGGGAACTTGGGCCTCAGGACTTGGGGACCCTAGGGCTGGGCCTCCATGGCCAGCCCAGTGGGCACCTAGCTGGCCTGTGGGTGAGGCCCTATCAGCCCTGGGATGAAGGAGTAGGGGAGCCATACAGGCATGAGGAGTTTGGGTATAGTGACGGAGGGTTACTTCACTGAGGAGGGACTGGAGACAACAGGGACAGAACCACCACAGGAGGTATGGGATTTGGAAACCAGAGGTGGTCCTGGCAACAGCCGGACCTGCAGAAACACCCAGCATGGCCGGGGCATGAGGAAGACGGCCCCCACCTCACTGCCCTCTCCACTTCCATTTCTCTTCAGGGGTCTTTAATTTTTTTTTTTTTTCAACGTTTTATTTTTATTTTTGGGACAGAGAGAGAGACAGAGCATGAATGGGGGAGGGGCAGAGAGAGAGGGAGACACAGAATCGGAAACAGGCTCCAGGCTCTGAGCCATCAGCCCAGAGCCTGACGCGGGGCTCGAACTCACGGACCGCGAGATCGTGACCTGGCTGAAGTCGGACGCTTAACCGACTGCGCCACCCAGGCGCCCCTCTTCAGGGGTCTTTAAATTCAACAAGCATTTCTTGAGTACATACTGTGTGAGCACTACTGTTAACACAGTCACTTAAGAGTCAGTTTCCAACTCATGTATTTGAAAGTTGTTTTTTTTTTTTTTAAAAAAGGATGATTCTTTGTTTCTGCATCGGGCTCACTGTTTATATACTACAACAGAATTTAGTGCTCAGAACTCCATAAAAGAGACAATGGAGGGGTTTTGTTTCTGTAGAAAGGAAGATGGGGCGGCAATGCAAGCTGGTGCAGCCACTCTGGAAAACAGTATGGAGGTTCCTCATAAAACTAAAAACAGAACTACCCTACGACCCAGCAATTGCACTACTAGGCATTTATCCATGGGATACAGGTGTGCTGTTTCAAAGGAACACATACACACACCCCCATGTTGATAGCAGCACTACTAATGATAGCCAAAGCATGGAAAGAGCCCAAATGTCCCTCGATGGATGAACGGATAGAGAAGATGTGGTATATATATATATATATGTATATATATATATATATATATATATATATATATATATACACAATGGAGTATTACTCGGCAATCAAAAAGAATGAAATCTTGCCATTTGCAACTATGTGGATGGAACTGGAGGGTATTATGCTAAGTGAAATTAGTCAGAGAAAGACAATCATATGACTTCACTCATATGAGGACTTTAAGAGACAAAACAGATGAACATAAGGGAAGGGAAACGAAAATAATATAAAACCATATAATATAAATATATATAACATATATAACTATATCTATAATATATATTATATATAATTTATATAAATATAATATAAAAATAATATAAAAACATGGAGGGAGACAAAACAGAAGAGACTCATAAATATGGAGAACAAACTGAGGGTTGCTGGAGGGGTTGTGGGAGGGGGGATGGGCCAAATGCATAAGGGGCACAAAGGAATCTACTCCTGAAATCATTGTTGCACTATATGCTAATTTGGATGTGAATTTAAAAAAATAAAAAATAAAACAAGTTAAAAAAAAAAAAAAGGAAGGAAGATGGGACTCATGGTTCTAGAAACCGCCTCAGGTCACAGCGCTGGTAGAAAGTGGGCAGTACTGAATCGAGAACTCTGGGGTTATGATTCCTGGATGCCCTGGACTCACATGAAACTCACAGCCTACCAGTTTGCACGGCTGTCCCCCTGGCAGACACAGGTGCTGGCAGAGAGGAATCTGCATACCCATGTGAGGTCAGCTTATACACCCACCTGCTTACATACCCGCTGGGGCTGCCCCCCAGAGCAGAGGTCTGCTTTGATACTGCTCATGGGATTTCCAAAAGTGAAACCTGTTTTTTCCTCCCTGACAAGGTTCACACAGACTAATTTCTGAAAGGATAAAAAGAAGGAAAAACAAAACATTATACAGCAAGTACTGAATCCAAAAAAAAAAGGAGTTTCAAACAGTTTTTAAAAATCTCAGTAAAAGAATGAAAGCACTTGGCTAAGCCCTAAATTTCGTTTTTTTCAGATAATCCTATGGGGCACATAAAGGGTGGCAGGCTCCTAGCCTTCCTCCACCAAGCACTCTGGCTCCCCTATCCCGAGAGGGACCAGATTAAATAGCTAGCCCTTTTCTAGTATAACCCAACTCCAAACTTGAGAAACAAAACTGTTTTGGTTTCAAGACTTCTAGATTCTGGAGCCTTCTCCTTCATTTCATTCTAGTCTGAAATCTGCAGAGCAGAATCAAGAAATGAACGATAAGCACTCTCCAGATTGAAGTTAGCATCCGCCTGTCCCTGTACCTTGCACTGACTCAGTCAAGAGACCCATCTTCTCCCTCCCCTTCCCATCTCCTCTCTCCCCTCCTCCACCCCAAACACCAACACACAGGAATATCTAGATCATTTGCTTAGTATAACACGGGCTTACAATGACCATTACACGCATACAATAAGAATTATCAACTGATGTGGGGCCCCTGGCTGGCTCAGTGATTTAAGTGTCTGACTTTGGCTCAGGTCACGATCTCATGGTTCATGGGTCTGAGCCCCATGTATGGCTCTGTGCTGACAGCTCAGAGCCTGGAGCCTGCTTTGGATTGTGTCTCCCTCTCTCTCTGCCCCTCCACCACTCTCACTCTCACTCTTTCTCTCTCTCAAAAATAAAAAAAATAAACATTAAAAAAATTTTTTTTAAGAATTATCAACTGACGTAACCATGGGGTCATTCTACCATAATGGCCACACGGAATGAAATAGTTTTCAAACATATGTGAGGTGTGTATTGAAATCCTCCCTAAAGAGGGATGTTCCTTTTTGTGAAGAGTGGTCCTTCTCACATGAATGTGGGCACCAAATACGCTTTGAAACATCGTAGCAAACTGTGCATCAAGGTCTAAAAGATTAACAGGGGTTAGAAAAAAGACAAGACTTTATGTAGATTAAAGCAACATTAAAGGGATTCTTTCTTTATGTGTGAAAGAAATTATGGTTTTTAGTTTAAGATTATAGCACACCCTACATTAAAAGGTGGAAGTGCTATCTTTTTATTCTTTCTGAATGTCATTTTATTGAAATCTGCTTGTTATCCATGGCTTTAAAAAGAGAGTTGGGGCTAATTTTTAAAAGCAGGTTTTAAGTAGATCTGCTCTATTATTTAGAGATGGAACTTAGTAACTTAATATCTTATAATTTGGGCTGAATTCATATTTATGTGTTAAAACCATCATTTAAAAACGGTGTTTTTATGTAGTTGCCTCTAGCTAAAAGCATACGTGATTACATGGGTGGCATAATCTGGGAAAAGGGACCATTTCATGCTGCAATTTACAAAAAAGTAAGTTACTCAAGCAACTGTCATTCCTTTGAAACACCTTTATCCCTCGTTCTTTTCTCTAATCTCCTAGGGCTTTTAGCAAATTCGGATCTAGAACTTTTGAGTCCTTGATATCTTTCAGGCATTGTGTTAGGTGCTTGCGTATTTCACTTCTTTCCCACAATGATCTTGCCAGGTAGTTATTATTGTGACCAACCTTCAGAAGGGACAATGAAGTCTGAGGAAACTAAATACACAAATTTACAACAAATCTTGGGATTCAAAACCAACTGTAACCTCCAAGTTCTTTCATCTTACCCAGTACGTACTATAATGCATTTATTTTACTAATTTGTCTATTGCTGCAAAACATATCAAAATCACTGGCTTAAGACAACATTCATCTTCCCCTTACATCTGCAATTTCGGCAGGGTTCAGCAAGGAAGGCTGCCATTTGCCTCACATGGCTTCAGCTGAACTGGGAAAGCTCAGTGCCAGTGGGCGGAGATGCACTTTCAAGGGGGCACATTTTCCTTGACCACAAGATGGCTGATTTCCAGAATCCTGGGCCCAGAAACTGGTGCGGTGCCATTTGTTCCATATTCTATTGGCCAAACCAGTTGGAAGAGCCCAGATTCAAGGAGAAAAGTCATAGATTCCACCTCTCAGTGGGATGCATGCCAAAAAAAAAAATTGGGGGCCGTGTAACAAAACCCCCACACCTTCTAAGACTTCAGGTTCAATGGTGATTTTGTTAAATTGTGAGACCCCTCTTTTATGAACGTTTTCATCCCGCATGACTTTGCAGATGAATGCCCCCAAAGGCAACTCCTCCAAGGTGGGAAGGTCTGGGTCTTTTCCCTTTTTTTTTTTTTTTTTTTTTTTTTACATATTCTATGTAGATTATTCAGGCTTCTGAATAGCGACCCTAGGCTTAAAAGGGAACTTTAATTTTCACATCTTCTTTTTCGTGTTCTCAGATTTTTTTTCCTTTAATATGTAATATCTTTGATTAACTCTGTTGCTTTTTAATCACTGACCTCAGTAGTTTCTGAATTCTATTTTAATTAGAGAATTTTCTAGAACACTGGCAACCGAGCACGGTCTTCTGCTTGAAGCTACACCCTTTGCTTAGCAACTAACGAGCATGCAGGTCCTACCACATGCAAGTAGGTTTTCAGTCTCTTTTACAGCTAACACATTTTTCCTCCTTTAAAAAGTGGTGATTCTACCAGTTCTGTCACTTGGGCAAGAACATTTCTCACCTGTTATTTCTTGGGCATTTTTTTTCCTATTTCACTCTGGCTTGTTCTCCTTGCTTTGGCCAAATGAACCAAAACTAAACCCTTCTGTTTGTTGCTTACCCCTTCCCCACTCAGGGTTCACAGTTGCAAATTCACTGCACAAAGAAGGATACATCCCATTTTTTTTTTTTTTTTTAATGTTTATTTATTTTTGGGACAGAGAGAGACAGAGCATGAACAGGGGAGGGGCAGAGAGAGAGGGAGACACAGAATCTGAAATGGGCTCCAGGCTCTGAGCTGTCAGCACAGAGCCGACGCGGGGCTCGAACTCACAGACCGTGAGATCATGACCTGAGCCGAAGTCGGATGCTTAACCTACGGAGCCACCCAGGCGCCCCATCCCATTTCTTACCCACAGGAGACATTACTAATCAATCCCTGAGCATGGGATGTGGCCCCAAGGCATTTGTGGCTGCAAAACATTTCAGTCAACCACTAATGATTAAGCAATGAGAATAGCTTGCCTTCCAGGGTATATACTATTCTGTGTCTCTGTAATGCTTCGTCATCTTCAACTAGGCCAATCAAGTCTTTCTAATCTCTCAGTGCTCTGAATTCCTTGTTTGTATTGAATAAGGCTTCCTGCTGCCCAGCCCCAGCATGTACTCTGTGAAATATCCAGAACCACACTTCCTGCCACCTGCAGTGCTGGCTATTCTCAGCCAGGAAATGTTTCCTATTACTTTCCTAGTTCCTGTTTTCCCAACTCTCCTGAGACTCAGGGTCAGATCACTCAGACAGCAGCTGTGGCCCTGGCCTTGGATTTCAGTCCTGACAGCAGCCAGCACCTTTCTCAGGACCTGGGTCCCACCTAAAGATGAGGGGCTGGGATCCTGCCTTGATTTTGCCAGATGCTTCTTACTATCCCCTCGGTCTTCCCCAGAGTCCCTATCTTGTGCCCGAACCCCTCTAATTATTATCCGAGTAAACTCTGAGGTTATTCTGACACTCAAGGAAATGAAACAAATTTCAACATATATGTGTTCACTACGCCTCTTTGGTAACAAATGCTTTCTCTTCAAAAACAGTGCCTTTCTCTTGGATCTAGACTTACTCTCATCACCTACAACTGACCCAGTTCCCCACTGGCCACTCCTCTACACCAGAGAGGTCCATTTCTTAGATTTGACACATCCTGGTCTTTCCCTTTTGACTAAATTTGATGAGCTCATGCCTGACTGGGATATCAGACACCACGGGTTGATCCCAATTTTTCCAAGTGCCCTTTGTGTGAAATACCTCACAAGCATGGTGTTTTGTTTGTTTATTTTGGGGGGAAGGGAGGGAGGGAGGGGGAGAGAGAGAGAGAGAGAAAGAGAGAGAGAGAGAGAGAGTGTGTGTGTGAAAGGGGGAGGAACGGGGGGGGAGAGGGGGGGGGAGAGAGAGAGAGAGAGAGAGAAAGAGAGAGAGAGAGAGAGAGAGAGAGAGAGAGAATGCCAAGCAGGCTCCATGCCATCAGCACAGAGCCCGACGTGTAGCTCGAACCCATGAACCATGAGATCATGACCTGAGCTGAAACCAAGAGTCGAGTCGGACACTTAACCTACTGAGCCATCAGGGAGCCCTAAGCACAGTATACTTTTGGTAGTTATGCCTGTATTGCTTCCTAGCTGCAGGAGTATCAAGAATGAAGACAGTATGTATCTCTTACTTCCTCTGTAACTCTCCACACCAACCAGTTACGAGTTTGGCTGTACACAATGGGTATCTAATAAATACTGCAGGTGACACTTAGAATAAACTCTGAAGGAAATCTATTCAGTGGCAAGAATCTGACACTATCCATAATGGATCAGATTAAACTTTATGAAAGATAGCTTTTTAATTTTGTGGTTTCATTTCTGAGTTAGATTCTGTAATCACTCTTGGAATAAGACACCTGACATCTGGGCTTTGCTCTTTGTTTTGATTGTACTCATGTCAAAGCCTAGCAAATATTTTGGATTGAAAATGAGATTTCAAGGAAGCATTTCATTAGAAGTGGGTATTATTCTCTTAGAAACTACAGCTTTGGATGCCATTCAATCTCTTTATTAACTTTCTATCACGTATCCTTTTCCTAATTATACATTAGCCTACTTACTTTAATTTGCAGAAGGAATCCTGTTTGATTTCAGTAAAAAATATGAAAGATAAAGCTTTGAAACAGCAACAGGAAGGAATCTGTCTTTAAGTTAGTAGCACCAGACTTTCTTTTAGATTGTCCATAACTCAGCATATATGTGTACTTTTGAACCACCTCCTAGGGGTTTTACATTGATTTAAATCACATGACCAGTAAGGGCAAAACTTGTAAGAATTTTTTTGAGTTGCAAAGAACTCTAAGCCTTTATCAAACCCAAGTACCCTGTAGATGAATTCCTGTCACACTACAGGAACTGTATCATTTGCCATTTTAAAAGGTGTTTGTGAGTTTGTTTTTGTTTTTTGGTTGTCTATTGCTGCCTATCAATCTACCCCAAAATGTAGTGGTTTCTAGAGAGATGAAGTGACTTACCCCAAGGCCACCTGAACCACTTGAAGCACTAACCTTATGAAAGTATCTGATACAGACAGCTGATATAGTTACTGCTATTACATACAAAGCATGTCAGACCTTATAGCTTAGCATCTTGTGTTAGATACCGGCCGGGATAGAATTTGGGCTATTTCAAACTAGACATCCGATATAAGTGATCCTGTGTACAAATGTTAAAACTGAAAGAGGTAAGTATCTGGATTAGGGGAGAAGCCCTTCTTCCCCTAACTGGAGGCTTCTTCTGGAGCATGGGACTCCTGGGTTCCTTTTACCTCCTTCCTTACTTCCTGGAACAGGGGTGGGAAGGTTTAAGGGGTGACTCATTTGACTGAAAATGTGGGAAAAAATAAAACCAGGCAAGCTCAGTCCACCCGCTCACTCCTTCCCCCAGGAATTGACCTGTCCATGCAGAGGTCATGCTCTCTTCTCCAGGCTCAGTGTTTTGTGGGGCAGACCCTCCGGTGGCCAATCACTGCCAGTGTGTGGGTAGAAGAATGTCTAATTCTGGAGTTTAGTATCAAGAAGCACAAAAGCATTCTCCGTTATTACCTCTTCAGTAACAATGGTGGTATTTTCATCTATTTGCAGGCTCCGGTTTTTCTCAGTTTAGAATTTGGAAGGTTCTACAAGGGCACTGTGCACGGAGTCCCCATCAGTGCTCAACAACTCACTGATCAGCACAACTGTGAACACCTGTCGGGCATGTGCTACGTGCCAGGCCACCAGGTTACTCACTTTGCAAGCATTTACTCACTTAACCTAATTAGGACAACAACAGGCCAAAGAAACTTCACAATACAACTGGGGTTTTGGTAGCTTTTGAAGTTGGCCACCATTAACTCCTCCCCCTCCCCCCCCCCCCACGTGCATCTACCTCTGCTCATCTGAGAAAGAGGGTCTATTTCCTCTCCCTCTGAATTTAGGCTAGCCTAGGACTTGCATGGACAGAACACAGTGAAAATGACATCCTGGGACTTCCAGGGCCTTAAGAGGCCTGGTGGCTGCCATTTCCCTTCTCTCGGGTAGCCAATCCCCCACAATGAATCCTGGGCTAGACCTCCGAGTGAGGAGAAAAGCTGGAGAGCAAGCCCTCGTGGAGGAGCACTGAGGAGCCAGGCACAGGAGTGAGGCCTTCCTGGACCTTCCACAGCCCAGTTCCGCCCAGGCTTAGCTGAGTGCAGTCAAGTGAGTGACTCCAGCCAACGCTCGGCAGAAGGTACCTACCTGTCTTCTTCAGGCCAAGCCCTACCTGGATTCCCCGGCAGGCACAGAACTGTGGGAAACCATAAATCATTGTTTTAAGTCACTAAATTTCAGCGTGGGCATCATGATACACAGCAGCAGACAACTGAAAAAAATAAAACGCATATATACACACACCCTTTAAAACAGTAAGTGGTGTCATTGCTACCGCGTGACAAGAATCTTAAAAGAGCTGTAGATGATTGACTAAACCATAAAGTCACAATGTCTTTGTAGCCGGCCCTATATACTCAAGTCGCACTCTTTTAAATGGCTTTCTAAATGGGCCACCTTTAAGGGACAAACCATAGTTATCACCTCAAGACATCAGCTCCATTCTCTTGTTCAAAGGGATAAAAGCTCTTCATTGAATAATAATCTCTTTCTATTCCCTCCAGAGAGCTCATCATCGCTTTGCCTCGTATTTGATTACCATGTAGGATAGTGTTTACACCCTGGCTCCGTTGGCTCCTCTGGGGAGCCCTCCCAACCCTCATTCTGAGCTCTAGGCTGGCTTACTCCTCCTCAGCGTCTCTCTACTGCTCTGCTCATATCTTTAGCACGGTGCTCATCGCATATATTATTTACATAAACTGCATGAGAACAGAGACCTGCCTGTTTTGTTACTGCTGTATTCTAGGCACCAGAACAGCCCTCCATGTGGAGTAAGTGTTCCATGAATGTCTCCTGGTTGAATAAGTCAATGCGCCTACTTCCCCCCTGGACTAGACCCTGCGTGTTGGTGGTGAGTGTCCATCACCGCTTCCTTTCATTCTCTCTTTTGTGCTGGAAGCCTGGAAGGGCCTAGACTTACTCACTGCGAGGGTCCAAGTGCAATTCTGACTCTGCCGGGGAGCGGTGGGGGGGGGGGGTGCGCCTGCATGAGATATGGAGGACAAGGGAACAGGATAAGTTCTTCTGCCTTGAGTTGTGGCGGCTGATACGCGGCTTCAGCAGATGGGCGTGTTTGTACAAACTGGCCAGCTACACGGCTCGCAGCTAGGACAACTGGCAGTGGCTTCTATGGTTTCCTGCCCTCTAGGTGACGGCTTTTGGAAACTGCCTAGCGGTATCCCTTTCACTCCTCAGACTCTTAACAATGACTTTTGGGACTGCTGAGTTCCCTGAAGTATCTGGAGTGCTTCTTGTTTTCCTGTGGAATTCTAACTGATATGCTTCCATAGACTCCATTTCTATAAGGAGGGGAGGGTTTATCCTTCCATACCCAGGCCTGCACAGGATCTGGATCACAGCGGAAACTAATAGTGATAAAGAGAATAAGGGGGACCATGGCAAACATTTATTTCATGTTTACTATGGGCCCAGCCCTGTTGTAAGTTCTTTATTTATTCAGTAACCCTGCAAGGCAGGCACTATTACTGTCCTCTTTCTACAGATTAGGACACTGAGAACAAAGTAGTTAAGCAACGTGCTTAAGAATCACAGCATTAAAAGGTGGACCGTGGAGGCAAGCCCGGGCAGTCCGGCTCTCTGGTCTTGTACCTGCATCTAACATGCCCTGCCTGAATGATATTTGCTCCAGGACATGAAGATACAACCACTAGAAGTTGAGAATGCAGTATGAATGCTCTATGTGCATTTACCATAAAGTAGCAGTTCAGTATGTTCTCCTTTAAGACTATTAACTTTGTGGTTCAAATAGCTGTGTGTATACACACGCGGGCACACACAGTTTTTTTTTTTTTTTTTTTTTTGCCGTGTTAACTTTTTTTCTTTTTTTTAAGCATGTATTCATTTTTGAAAGGCAGAGAGAGACAGAGCACAAATGGGGGAGGGGCAGAGAGAGAGGGAGACGCAGAATCTGAAGCAGGCTCCAGGCTTTGAGCTGTCGTCAGCACAGAGCCTGATGCGGGGCTCGAACTCACGGACCACAAGATCATGACCTGAGCCGAAGTTGGCCGCTTAACCAACTGAGCCACCCAGGCGCCCCTTAACTTTATTTTTTCTGATTACTCGCAAAAACAATGAAAAAACAGGAAGCCTTAAATGGGGCGCCCGGGTGGCCCAGTTGGTTAAGCGTCTGACTGGCTCAGGTCATGGTCTCATGGTTCATGAGTTCAAATCCCATGTTGGGTCTCCCTTTCTCTCTGACCCTCCCTGACTCATGCTCTCTCTCTCAAAAATAAAAAACATTAAAAAGAAAAAAAGAAAAACCAGGGAGCCTCAAAAATAATTGACATTTCAGGGAAGGTAAGAAGAACCACAGTGAAGAATATTCATAGCTTTCATTTGAATTTCTTGATGTACATCTTTCTGCCTCTTGCCTGGGAGCACAAGATAAAGTAAAAGTCAAATAAACACTGGTTGCAACAACTATAGGGAAAATATTTCTCTCTTTACTGTGGCTTCTGCCAAAACGGAGAACAAACGTTTCTACTAAGACCTCAAAGACATGGAAGAGAGAGCACAGGAACATGCAAAGACATACAAAGTCCACGTGGAAAAGGACAAAGCAGCTGATCACGAATACTATGGACAAACGTGCACGACTCTCAAAGTCGACCAGTGGATAAATCGGAGCGGGCGTGAAAAGGGACAAAAATAGGTGTTGGAGAAGCTTTTTCTCCAATCCTGATGTCTCCCAACACACATAGGGAGATCCACTAGCAGAGTAGCCCTGGACAGGGCCATTACTTACTATTCAGGGCAGAAGTGTCTTAATCAGACGGATGCATTTGGAAGGAAAATCTGAGCACAAACAGTCCGGCCCCTTTGTTCTCTCTTGTAAGTGAACCTGTCATTCTTCTCTGTTCTTCCATGTCTTAAATTTTCAAAGGGCCAACTCTGTCCACCAGCTGGGGGAAGGGGCAGGTTTATGCCCTGGTCCATTGCTGACACTGCCTGGGAGGAGAAGTTTATGCAGTTCTGAGGTTCAGCACTGGAAAACCCTACTTGGCTTGAGTCCAAAGCCATATTTCCTCCAAAAGGTCCACAGTCCTTACCTGCACTTCCAGAATCCACAAAGTAATGAAAACAAAAAATTTTTCCCCGATTCATCTGGCAGCAAAACCTTAAGTGACCTGAGTCACCAGTGGCAAAACGTGACCCTAACAGACATGAAACTACTTAAATCCTCATTTTTCCCCTTAGAGCACTGTGTTGCATGTCATAGCCAACAGCCCCATGTGCCTATTTAAATTTAAACTAAGTTACAATAGATTCTCAGTCCTACCAGCCACATTTCAAAAGCTCAATAACAGCTATATTTAACTAGTACTACCACACAGGACAAGGCAGATGAAAACCTTCCAGCACTACAGAAAGTACAGCTTAGAGTGAAGGCATGTTTCCTTATACACACATTCATATTTGCTTACGGGATATGACCCAGACCCTACATAATAAATAGCATACGTACCATTTTCTTCCTAAACCTAAAAAATATGAAATTCCAAAATCGTATCTGGCCCAAAAGATGATAAAGGAGCATGGGCCCACATCAGTTTTTACCAGTAATAAAAGCAATATCTTGACCTTCTACTTGCTTTAGACATTACCAGTTACGGACTAAATGGTTGTGTTCCTCCAAATTCATATGTTGAAGCCCCAAGCCCAAAAGTGATGGTATTGTGGGGTGAGACCTTTGGGAGGTAATTAGGTTTAGACGAGGTCACGAAGGTGCCCTATGATGGGATTACTGTCCTATTTATAAGAGGAGGAAGAGACACAATAGTTCTCTTTCCACCACATGAGGACCTGACCTTCTTGCCAGTGACCATGGAGGCAGAGGCTGGAGGGACAAAGCTGCAAGCCAAGGTCCACACAGCATGGACCACCAGGAGCCACCTGAAGCTAGGAAGAGTCAAGGACGGGCCCTTGCCTAGAGCCTTCAGTGGGAGCACAGTCCTGCTGACACCTTGATTTGGGACTTCCGGCTTCCAGAATCATGAGACTGTAAGTTCCTGTACTTTAAAACCCAGTTTGGGGCCAAGGTCATGGCAACTCTAGGAAATGAAGACAGAGTTTGCTACCAAGAGGCAGGTGCTGCTGTAACAAACACCTAAAACATGGGGAAACAGCTTTGGAACTAGGTAATGGGTAGAGACTAGAAGAGTTGGGAGGTACATGCTAGAAAAAGCCACGACTGCCACAAAGAGACGGTTACTGGCAATTCTGGGGAGAGCTCAGAAAGGAAAGAGGAGAGCTGTGGAAAAAGATTCTTAGAGAATCCAGAAATTGTGAACAGAATATGGCCATTCTGCTGAACTGGCCATCCGGGCGACACCTAAGACTGAAACCAGGAACATGTTATCGCCCAACAGAGCAGAGGCAAGTGCCATAAAGTGGTCAACGATGTCACTGAACTGTGTTCTAGTGTTTTGTGGAAGGTAGCACTGGTAAGCCAGGAAACTGGATGAAGGGGTGGCTTGGTTCCTCCTGTGTGCGGAGGGGAAAAAAAAAAAAAAAAAAAAAAAAAAAAAAAAGGAGGAACCGAGAAAGGAATTGTTAAAACAAAAAGGAACCAGAACTTTAGGATCTGGAAAAGTCTCAGTTTATCCGTATCACACAAAAGGACAAACCGAGAGTTTTTTGCTCTGAAAACCAAGAGTGTGGTCAAGCAACCCTTTGATACGGGTGTAAATCACGGACCACCCCAGCAGAGGCAAGGTTCAGCTGGAACTGAGGAAGACAGGGGTTGCAAGGAAGATAAGTGGACTGAGATCCTGCAGGACTGAGCTATAAGGTGATTCAGCTGTGGTTCTTCAACACAAAGGGAGAATGACCTCAAAGGAGATTTGGAGATCATCAGGGTTGCATCTTGGTTCAAAGGTAGGGGAAGGCATCACCTGGACTTCAACAGGGCAGATGGCATCGTCCAAAGCCTTGAGGGCAGCGCCTCCTGGAGTCTTGGTGGGTAACTCCCTTCCACAGAGTTACAGATGTAGCACTGCTACCCCCAGGGGGTATGGAAAGCAGAGCATCAAACCAAAGACCATTATTCTAGGCTTCAAGACCTAATGGTATTTGCCTTGCTAGTTTTTGAACTTACTTGGGACCCTTCATCCCTTTTTTCATTGCAATTTCTTCCTTTTAGAATGACAGAGTCAATCCTATGCCTCTCCCACCATTCCATCTTGCAAGCACACAACTTTTCTCGTTTCACACGCTCACAGCAGGAAAGGATTTCTGCCTCTGGATAAATCATATCTGGATTTTCACCCATATCTGATTTAGGCTGTATTTAGACGACACTTTGGGCTGCAGACTTCAGAACTGATGCTGGAGCAGGTCGAGACTTTTGGAGTTGTTGGTATGGAATGAATATCATTTGTATGCAAAAAGGACATGAATTTGGGGAGGTGCAGGGATAGAATGTTATGGCCTTAATATTTCTGCCCCTCCCCCATTCGTATGTTGAAGCCCTAACAGCTAATGTGATGGTATTTTATTTATTTTGAGAGACAGACACTGCACAGGGGATGGGCAGAGAGGAGAGAGAGAGAATCCCAAGCAGGTTCTGAGCTGTCAGCACAGAGCCTGACATAGGGACTCAATCTCTAGAATGGTGAGATCATGACCTGAGTGGATATCAAGAGTTAAGCATGCTTAACTGACTAAGCCACTCGGGCACCCCTAATGTCAGGGTATTTAGAGGTAGACCCTTTGGGAGGTAATCAGACTTAGATGAAGTTATTAGGGTGGGGCCTCCATTATGGGATCAGCATCCTTATTAAAGAAAAAGAAGAAAGACCAAAGCTTGTGCTCTCTGTCATGTAAGGACACAGTGAGAAGACGGTCATTGGAAAATCACAAGGAGGTCCCGCACCAGGAATCACACTTGCCAGCACCCTGATCTTGGACTTTCCAGCCCCCAGAACTTTGAGAAATAAAAGGTCTGTTGTTGAAGCCACTCAGTCTATGGTATTTTTTTTTTTTCAACGTTTATTTATTTTTGGGACAGAGAGAGACAGAGCATGAACGGGGGAGGGGCAGAGAGAGAGAGAGACACAGAATCGGAAGCAGGCTCCAGGCTCTGAGCCATCAGCCCAGAGCCCGACGCGGGGCTCGAACCCACGGACCGCGAGATCGTGACCTGGCTGAAGTCGGACGCTTAACCGACTGCGCCACCCAGGCGCCCCTAGTCTATGGTATTTTGTTGCAGCAGCCTGAGCTCAGTAAGACATTACTGTGCTCTAAACTGATTAAGAGTTAAGGCAGGGGTGCCTGGGTGGCTCAGTTGGTTAAGTATTCGACTCTTGGTCTCAGCTCAGGTCACAATCTCTCAACTCATGGAATCAAGCCTGACATCAGGCTCTGCACTGACAGCATGGAACCTGCCTGGGATTCTCTCCTCTCTCTCTCTGCCTCTCCCCTCCCTTCCTCTCCCTCTCTCCCTATTTCTCTCTCTCTCAAAAAAAACAAAAACAAAAACAAACAAAAAAAACCCAACAGGAATTGAGGCAAAGAGGATTATTTATTAGGCTCCCATGAATTTCAATACAGGGAGAGAATTATGCTGGCTCTTCTCCTCCACATATTCATGGACAATTCAGGCTCATCACAGTGGAAGATTTTATACACGTTTTAGAATCACTGTTCCAAGAAGGTATATGTGCCATTCTGGCAGAGAAACATGGCTAAATAACTAGAAGACTCCCAAGGATTAATACAGAAGCCACAGATGGAATTTCTACCTTGGGTGGAAGGTGGGACTAGATGAAGTCCAAGGCTTATTCATGTAAGAGAATCTGGGACAATGCTATTGTCTCCCCCACACTGGTTCTTCTCCAGTGTCCTTAATGTGGCGTGGACTGGTCGTATGCAGATATACTTTTGGACCAAAACAGGTCCATTAGAGTCCAGAACATTCTGAAATTTCCTTGAATGCCCTTGAGGCTACCCCTCTGGTGTAAGTGAAGTAGGTCAGAGCAGCCATGTTCCCTGTTAGTCAGCTTCTGGCTGGCTGTCAGGATTCAAGAGTAAGGATAACACTTATCCACTATATATCCAGCTGATTGTCTTGTCCATGTGGGTGGAAGAGATTTCACAGAAATCTGGCATAAACCTAGGCTGGGCCACAGAGTACCAAGAGAGATGTTTTGAGTCGCCTGAAAGCTCCACGTTATTTTGCTATCCAGGTTCAGGCAAGTAGCTTAACCTGGCACAGCCTTAGTTTCCTTATCTGTGAAACAGGGAGAACAGCCCCTGGTCCACCATCCTGACAGGATTTGGGGATGGAAATCAAAATTAAAATACTGAATGAGCTAACACATGGGAAAGTAATTTTTATGTATTACCTTTATTATTGATAAGTAAAGTCCATACAAGCCTTTTAAAGCAATACGTATTAACACAATAACCTAAGGGAGACCCTAACTGAATTCTTAAACATACTGCTAGGAGTTCAACACAAAGCAGCTTTTATCTAGAGCATGAATTGATTTCCACTTGTAGAGAAAAGCATGAGATAATGTTCTTTGTCTTAATTGGACAGTGGAGAAGCTCTTGAGTATTGGCCAAGAATCTAATATTGGATGGAACCAAAACACAACCATTTGCTTCCTGAATTGCATCCACAAAAATTTTGTGGTGGAGTGCTGCCTCTGATAGAGCATTTACCAAGATTGCAAGGTTTCCTGCACAGGACCCTCAAAAATACCCGTCTCTGTCTATTTAATATACCCTCGACTTTCCAATTTGATCAAATCTGGGTGCTAACCCTGTTACAACTTCTCACGTAGAAGTCACATTTCTGGTCCTTCAAGATCAATGTACAAGCTTAGCAGCTCAAACAGTAAGCAGGAGACACGAAAGCCTCCCTTCTGTTTGCTTTCCTAAGAGTAACATATGGCAAAGCTTTTAAGAAACCAGAAAATTTGAAGAATCATATGGACAAGCTTACGAAAAAAATGACATTAATCTTAAATATTAATTCAATGTTAACCTGACTTAACATACATTCATGATCGATTTTTATTTTAGAAATTACAAATTTAAAGGAAAAACAAACTACTCATATTAACATTTTCACAGTATTTTTGAAGGAACATGTTTAAAGAAAAACAGTAATTTTGCTGGTTCTACATCAGCAGACTTAAACACTTCTCATGAAATTTCTTTCAAGCTTAGGAGAAGTGAAAATTTTAAGACAACATTTTCTAACACAATTCTCCCAACCACTTAAAAAAATGTTTTAGCATTAAAAAAAAAAAAACACCTTGAATACTTAAATTGCAGATTACCAGTAGTCTTTAAACAGGCTGCATATCTCCATGTTTTCCTTTATTCAGACTTAAGTAAAAATCCTGGAAGACATATCTGAGATTTTAAAAGGTTTTAAAAGGGTGGACAGTAATTTCCTAAATACCTCAATTATTAAATTTTGTGAAAATGAGCTGCAAACTTTATTAGCACAGTTGTGCCTCTGTCTCAAAAAGTATACATTCTATTATTATATAGGTAACTGTGAGTTACCTATTGGAGTCTTTCCCCAATGCCCTGACATAATGTAAAGTTTCCCTGAGATTTCTGTTTTGTTTTTTACAACTTCTTTAGAAAGTTATTTTTGTTAGTCTCTCAAAATGCTTTTCAAAAGCAACCAGACTCTTGGGTTAAAAAGATTATATCTAATGATTGTTAACGCTTACTTTTTGTCAGATTCAAAGCTTGTTAGAGTGCATAAAAAAAAAAAAAAAAAAAGGCTCCTGCAAAACTTATCTTATGGCCACACATTTACTTTTTCTAGAAAAGAGCAATTCCCGCAGTTTTATCCAGTTAAGTCAAAAGCTTCCTACTTCTTCACTTACTAGTAAGGAAAGTTAATATTCAGGTCCTAAAACTCAAAGGCAGTGTTGAGCAAAAAAAGAAATGAACCATCCAGCGCTCAGCCGCTGTGATTTGCGAATGCGAGAAATCAACAAGTTTGCGTTTGGCGCCTACCAGGTGCCCAGCCTTGAGCAGAAACAGGCCTGAGTAGGTCAGGTTCCAAACCGGGAAATTAAGCCCGGGGTCCAGCTGTGGAGATGAACTCCTGAGCGCTCGCCACGAAACCAGCGCCGGGATGAACGCCCATCTATCCCGGGGCCCCACAGCGCGTTTCCTCTGCAATCGCCGCGGGCCTTCGGTTCACAGAGGATTCTTCTGCCCTCCAAAGCGAAGGGCACCGTCTCACTCACAAGAGGCTAGTCTCAGGGAACCCCATATGCTCACCCCGCTCGGCGCGAACAAGTACCAAGGGAGGAAGCCCTCCTTCAGGACCCCGCAGCTGAGCCGGGAGCGAGACGAACTACTATTTGCGTTCGCGAACACCCGGAGAAGACACCGCTAAAAGAAAAGGTGGCAGTGGAAGCAGGTTGGCGCTTCCAGAAGCGTCTAATGCCTCGGACGTTTCTTAGCTCGATCTGAATTAGTAACCCGGGCGAGGGGCGCGAGAATGGGGGTCCCAGGGGAAGCCAGCGGGCAGAGGGGATGAGCGAAGGGAGAATAAAAGTGATTCAAATGAAATTCCCACGCGCTCAGGCCATCCACGCTTTCAGCTGGAGGAAGGGAGATTTGGGCACGCACGGCGCGCCCGGCTGTGCTGCGGAAACTCTCCGGCTCCCGGCGCGCGCGGACGGACGGAAGGACTGACGGGCAAATCCGGGCGAAGGACTTACCTTCAGGGTTGGCGCTGATGAAGACCCGCACGCTTCGCCCGGCGGGCACGAGGTGAGAAGGCAGGGCGTTGAGGTTCCCGGAGAAAGCCGCCCGCCGGAGCGCAGAGTCCCGGGGACAGGGCAGCCTGGTGCCCGCGCCGGCCGGCCACATCGCCCTCTGGGAGGAATAGCCGCCGCCGCCTCCTGGTCCTCGGTTCCTGCCCGCGGCTCCGCGGAGCAGCTAGGTCGATCCCCGCAGGCGGCGCGGCTCAGAGCCGCCCCGAGCCCGAGGCGCCGCCGGCGAGCTCCGCGGCGCACACCACCGGCAGGCGCGGGGCGGCCATACGGACCCTCGGGCCGCTGACGCCGCTGCCTCCCGGCCCTTTGGGCGTCAGCCTTCGCCCGCCGCCGGGGGCTCAGCACAGCAGCCGGCGGGAGGTCAGCGTGGCGGTGGCGGCGGCGGCTACGCGCGCGGCGCCTCTTTGCGCCGGGAAGCGCCCGCGCCGGCCGCCCAGCCCGCAGCCATCTCCCCGTCCGCGCCTGCCGCGGGAAGAGGGGTCGCCGAGGTGACGGGGACCGAGCGGAGGAGAGCTGCTCGAACTTTATCTGCTAAAGGCGCCCGACTTTATGGGAACGTCCTTCCGCGGGGCGGTGAACTCACCCGCGGCTTAATGGGCGGCAGGGGCGGGGGCGCGGGGGCCGCGGGCTGCCCGTGGGCCTCCCGGGCTTCTCTGAGGACGATCCCGAGCGCTCGTGGCTGTCTCCTTGGTGGAGAACGTGAAAGAAACTAGCCCGAGATCCCTCTGACTCCTCCAACTCTCCTAAAGGTCAAACAAGCCCTCAGCATTTTGGGGAACGCACGCCTACCGGCGCCGGCGCCTCTTTGCCTACGTGCCGCCAATTCCGGCCTCAAAGTTAGACTCACGCACTGAGTCCGGCCCCCGAGGGTGCAAAGCATCAAAACTCGGGGCCCTTTTGAGCGTCCTGGAGGGGCTGTCACCGTCGCCCGGCCTCAGGTGGCGCAGGTGACTGTCTTGCCGCTCCGCTAGCCTCACGCTCGGCAGAGCCGGGGGTTTTTATAGAGAAGCCGTGCCGCTCACGTGCTCCTCGCCGCGTGGTCGCGGAACCTTTCCAAGAGTGGGTCTCCGCGGGAAGCCTTCCCGAGGTCTGGAAGGCTCCAGAGGGGTCCTTCCTGCCCCCGCCCTGGCGCATTCCCGGGCCACTCCGCGAGCTGGGCGGCTCCAGGAGCCCCGTGCCACCCGGTGCGCGCCTGGGCCCGGCAGGCCTTTGGGGGCTCCGGGGAGCGCTGTTTGGCGCAAGAGCCCGCAAAGTGCAGGTGGCCACGGATTGGGGCGGAGTGCGAGAGATCAGAGTTGGCTTTTGGCCGCTTTTCCAAGTCCCTGCAGGCTTCGCCTGACGCTGATCCGACGGGGCCAGAGCGGTCGCGGAACTCTGCTACCCCGCGGTTGGGAGTCGTAGCTCTAGGGGTCTGGTCTACGGCGGGGTGACGTAAGATGCCGAGGGACCCCAACGTAAAATCACCGTCTCCGGTGCACGCTAACTGCCCTTGCCAAGTACTGCAAATTCCAGGACAGGAAGAAGACCTCGTAGAATTAAAAGTGTGATTGTACTTGGGGTGGGGGAAGGGAGGAGGTGTGTTTGGAGCCTTAATTGGAGTTTGGCGTCCAAACCTCTCATTGTGAGCTTTGGGGCAGGAACTCCTGGCTCTTAGAGAGGAAGAACGGCTTTTCCAAACCTTTGGGATTGGAAAGGGGGTGCTTGGGCACAGGGTGCGGGCAGCTCAGCTGCAAATTTTATCTTCTCTCCTGGGGCTTCTCCTGGCCTCCTCCTGGCCTGCACTTCTCCTAGGTCCTGCTGGTGGCAGTGAAGTCCTATGCACTGCTGTTTATTTTCTGACCCCACCCCGTTCCCAAAACATGCTTTCTGGGGTAACCTTTCGGAGGAATTGGGTCTCTGGGTTTTTAAGGCTGCCTCTCCACTACTGGGAACCAGGGGGCAGTCAACCGTTCGTACTCTGTAATAATTTGATGCAACCAGTAAAGAAACGTTGAACATACCCAGGCATTTGTTCAACTGATTCCATTTAGCAAATTATCTCCTTCCCTCTCCAGCTTTATTACTCCCAGGTGGGAACATTGTCCGGCAGGAAGGAGGTCTCTGAAAGATTTCCTGATATCCCAGGAGGTATGGACTGAGAGTTCTGGAACAGGTCATGAATATACAGTGTCCATTACAGTACCGGCCTTTATAAATATACAGTATTTATTACTGGAGAAAAGAGCCAGGACCACTTTATGCCTAATCTCAATGCTGTTTGTAAGAAACTGATAAGAAGTTGCCGGATTGTCAGGGACCTGCCTTCCTTTCTTTCGTTTCCCCCTACTTATTTGGTGGTTTCTCTCTTAAAAATCAGATTAGTGTTTGTGTCTTCTGACCTTTGCTTCACATCTCAAAGTGTTGCACTTTCTTAAGATGACTTTGGGATTTTTGGCAGCATCTATAACCTAATTAACTGTTCTAGACAGGCCGAAGTTTAGCATCTGCCAGTGTCACTGCAGACCAAGGATGCAGAGGAGAGAGACTTTCACATTTTTTGTGCGGCGGTGTTTTAAAGGGCTCCCTGCACAGCCAGCTTCACATAGGTAGAGCCAGCGCTGTCTTTGGGTTATCAGGGAGCTGTCTACCTTAGGACACCTCCTAAGGACACTACCCAATCAACCACCTCCCTCCTCCATACACATATACACATACATCTCTCTCCTATCTTCTTCGAAGTTTTCTGTCTCTTGCTAACATCTGATCTCCTAAAACCAGAGATTCATTCATTAGTGTGGAAATGGCATAAGGGAAATGTCACCCTTGGCACTAACACTGTTAGGAATTAACTAGATTTATTTCCCACCCCAAGGCACTTGTGACTATACCAGTGGAGAGAGAAAGAAAAGAGAAAAGAACTGAAAACGGAAGGGAAGGAGCTGGTTTGAATGTGGAAGGCAGGCCCTGACTTCTAGCTGGGAGACTGTTTTGTTTTTATATCCGTTTAAAACACTTTACAAACATTTTCTCCTCTTCATCAAATATTGAACTTGTTATTATTCCTTCCATTTTACACATGAGAAAACCAACGTTCAAAAAAGAGAAGGGCTTGTCCAAGGTCATATAACTATGGGATCCAGGTATTGTGGCCCCAGTCTTCGCACTCTTTGCAACAAACCTCTTCTATTTTCTAATTTTGCCTGGGTCTGGCCCTGGCTGACATCTTTAGTAACCTGGAAGATAGATGTTCAGGTCTGCGTTCACAGGTGTGGAAGGCTGGTTATCACCTCTGCTTCCGTGTGGCAAAGAAGGTCTATGTCTACAAGATCACCCTGGACTAGACTCTCCCAACGTAATTGCAGAATGCCTTGTATTCCTGTTGTTTCCTCATAAGACCACAGGTAAACCCATATCATCCTTGCAGCCGGCTGGAAAGTTTAAAGCGTCTAGAAATTGGAAGATAAAAGTACAGGAAAAATGGGTTGGGAACCTAGCTTGTGACCAAGGACGGGTATTCCCCTCTTCATCCTCCCACACACCCCGGTTAACAGGACGGAGGGCCACAGAGAGGCATGGTCTTTAGGCAACAATGGTCGCAGCCCTTGATAAAAACAGGACTGTTCAAAGGTTCAATTACTGCTAGGTTCTTCCTACTCATAGAGCTAGGAGGAACGTTGTGCTCATGGACTCCAACTCCCCTTATATATGATAATGCCCCTCTCACAAGGTAGTTTTATAAAACAGGAGGAAGGAAACCTAAGCTAATATATTGATATACTGAGCACTTGTAAGCTAGACACTGTGATAGATTCTTTAAATCGCACTGTATCTGGGGCCAGGGCCCAACACCTCTAATATCCCCACTTGATATCCCATTTTGGACACAGCTGTCCCTTGAATACCTTTTATGATGTGCACACATCATCTTTGGCGATGTATGTGCAGGTTCCCCTGTCTAAGGTCCATGTTATGGAAATATACCTCACCTGCTCCCCTTCCCTGCACTGGCAGTGGTTTTTCACCCATCTGCATGGCTCTATCCCTTGGCCAGGTCATCCTGCTGAGATGACAGGGCTGGTGAACATAAAGCACACAACCAGAGCCCCTGCCACTGACTCTGACCCAGCAGAAGGAAGGGCCACCCCTCAAGCTGTATTTACCTATATGTACACTCACTTTTCTGCATGTCAAATATCCTGGGTTCTTCTGGACCAGTGTTCTGTATTTGTCCACATGGACAGAAGTGAAAATAGAGCCCCTGGGGTTATAAAAATGACCAAATTATCACACCCTATTCTAACTATCTCGGGAAATCTAGCCAATGAAGCCAATGATGTGTTTTTGTGTTTCCTAGACTTGAACAAGAATGTCAAATTTAATGTTACATTAATGTTCATGGTGGCCCTTGGATGTGAGTGATAAAGGTTTGAATCTGCTTTGGGGATGTGAGGAGTAGATTATACAGGTCCACTCAGATGAGGACTCTGCTTTCCAAGGTTCCAGCTCAGGAGAAAAGCTGGGCCATCAGGAACCCACTTACTTGTTTACAAAGTGGAAATTTTCGGTGTATGTGAGAATTTGTCAGCATAACAATTTGCCAACAGAGAGGGTTGATTCAGAGGTGTCTGTGACATAATAGAATTCACAGCAGCTTGGTTTTAAATAAAGTTACACCTTTCTGAAATTGCTATCTGATGTTTTCATGACTCAGAAATTCTAACTTTATATCCACCCCCTTCCAAATCTGTTTAATGTATTTTTTGATCAGTCTGCCTCTTACAACCTTCTAAATACTCACATTGTTTTGTAAGCACTGGGCATACCACACAAAGTAGAAGAAAGTAAGGTGAGTTGTTTAAAAATTTGTAGTTTATTTCATATTTGTCAGTCAGATATTGCATTTTCATTATATGATTGCCAAATATTTTCCCCCTCTTGCCATTAATCTTAAACACAGTACCCTCTCCTCTCTTGTCCCTTTATCTGATGCTGGTTTGGAGAATTGCTTTTTACAAAGCTCTTTCACACATGTTAACTCATTTTGATTCTAACCCTGAGAGGTAGTTTCTGCATTAACTATACTACCCTTCTCCCCTTCCCCCTTTTTTTTAATATGAAAAAGTAGATCAAGAGATTTAAGCGGCATGCCCAAGTTCATTCAGTTAGTGGTTGGCAGAGCCAGTATTAAAACTAAATCTCTGACCACCAAACCATGGATTTAATTACAATGTATCACATGACTACCAATATATAACAAGATCCATCTGGCCAAATTGATGGACATCATTTGTACCTCTCTATGAAATTTATATGGGTTGTTAGGCAAGCCAAATCATACAGGGTATAAAACACTCCCCCTGGATTGCAATGCTACCTACATGGCTTATTTACATTGATTTCCGTATTTTTTACTGAGTGAAAGCTATGTTCCATATCCTTTAATTCTATTAACAGCTCAGTTTTGTAGATGAGTAACAAGAGGCTCCGAGAGTTTAAATAATTTGTCCAAATTCAGGTAGCTAGTAGATAGCAAAGCTAGAATGTGAACCAGATTTCTCTCCCTATGTTATTAAATGACATCTTTCTACCACAGAAGACTGAATCCACATGAATAAGATACAAAAAATATTCTCTTTATAGTATTCCATACTGACATGGCCCCAGTATCTTAAATGTACTGTCCGGGTCAATCATCTCGTTGTTTAAATGCTTGTACTTAACTAGAAGAGTATTAAACTTGAATGTATGCTAATTTTACTTTTGGTCCCCCAAAGTTTTAATGGGACCAAGTGTTCTTTTCCTGGGTATTTTTCCTGTAAAAATTAAGCATAGATGGTAATTCTATCACAGTCTCTCTAAACATAATTCTATGGATTCTATTTTCTAAAAAAATACTCTTGCAGTTCTGCTTTATATTTGTTATTTGATTGAAATAACTTCTTCACAAAATAATGGTCCCCATCACAGTCCTTTAGCCTGATTAGTGACAGTTACACCATGTGTCTGCTTGGGTCACATAATGTAAGTGATCCTACTGACTAAATTTAGAAAACAATAGGCAGAAATTGACAGGTTATTTACATTTAGTCAGGGTAAAGAGTAGGCAGTTATTTAGGATTGCTTTGAGGTTTTGAGAAACATTTACAAATCAAATGATTCACAAACAGGTTTAAATTCTGTACTCCTATCACTTCTTGGAAAGTATGGGAAGATCATTTGGCCATCATTTGGAGTGTTTGGAGCAGATTTAAAATTTAGGGGACTTATTTTCTTCCTCTCAAAATAAATATGGTGTAGAAATATAATATCTATTATATTTATATATTTATAACTATAATATATATTTTTATTGTAAAAATATAGGTATGTGTGACATTTTTAAAAGACAATACAAATCTAATTCTGCATTAGACAAAATTTTTTTAGTGGTAAATAACTGAAACGAAGGAGGAATTTCTTTTAAGAATAGGAGGTTTAGGGGGCCTGGGTGGCTCAGTCAGTTGAGGGTCCAACTTGTGCTCAGGTCATGATCTCACGGCTTGTAGGTTCCAGCCCTGTGTTCGGCTCTGTGCTGACAGCTGGGAGCCTGGAGCCTGCTTGGGATTCTGTGTCTCCTTTCCTCTGCCCCTCCTCCACTCAGGCTCTGTCTCTCCCTATCTCTCAAAAATAAATATTTAAAATTAAAAAAAAAATATATAGGAGGATTTGTTTTGTTTTTTGTTTGTGTTTAAGAATATAGGATCTTATACAGACTGCACGGGCAGAAGTGTAAATGAATCTCAAGAAAAACTGGAACCTAGAATTGGAAATGTGCTTAGGAAAAAAGATATTATTTTTCCACATTTCATCTCTGGTTCTTGCTTAGCATCATGAATATTCTCTCTCTCTCTCTGTCCCCCCCTTCCCCTCCCCCCTCCCACATTTTTTTGGCATCTAATACTCATTCTGGGTATGGTCAAGCCACATCTCAGGCCTTAGGTCATGGAAAGAGTAACCAAATCTTTTTTGAAATCTTTTTAGAAGTTAATGGACACAAAGTGATTGTACTCATTTTGAGTTGATATTTAAGTGTAGATCTTCCCATTCTTTTAAGAAGTTACCATACCTCAACACAAATACTAATGTCAAATTGTGGTAGATTGTCTAACAAGCAAATTTTAAGCATACAATACAGTATTGTTAACCGTAGGCACTGTGCTGAATAGGAGATCTCCAAAAGTTATTTCTCTTGCGTAACTGAAATTTTGTGCCCTTTCGTCATTCTCTCCCTGTTTCCCCCTTCTTCTAGCCCCTGGAAACCTACCATCCTACTCTATCTATAAGTTTGACTATTTTAGATTCCATATTTAAGTGAAATCATGCTTTCTTTTGTGTTTCTGTGTCTGGCTTATCTAACTCAGTATAATGTCTTCCAGGTCCATCCATGTTGTTGCAAATGGTAGGATTTGTTTTTTTTTTTTTTTTTTTTTTCCAACGTTTTTTGTTTTTTTTTTTTTTATTTATTTTTGGGACAGAGAGAGAGAGACAGAGCATGAATGGGGGAGGGGCAGAAAGAGGGAGACACAGAATCGGAAACAGGCTCCAGGCTCTGAGCCACCAGCCCAGAGCCGACGCGGGGCTCGAACCCACGGACCGCGAGATCGTGACCTGGCTGAAGTCGGACGCTTAACCGACTGCGCCACCCAGGCGCCCCTGTTTTTTTTTTTTTTTTAAGACAGAATATCATTCCAGTATGTGTAAGTACCACATTTTCTTCAGTCATCCATTAATGCACATTTAAGTTGTTTCCCTATCTTGGCTATTGTGAACAGTGCTGTAATAAACGTGGGAGTACAGCTATTTCTTTGAGATCCTGATGTCAATTCCTTTGGATATCTACCCAGAAGTAAGATTGTTGGATCATATGGTACTTCTATTTTTAATTTTTTGAGAAACTTCCAAATTGTTTTCCATAAAAGCTATACCAATATACATTCCCACAAACAGTGTACAAAGATTCTCTTTACATCCTTGCCA
The DNA here is from genome assembly GCF_018350155.1 of Leopardus geoffroyi. Lineage (NCBI taxonomy): Eukaryota > Metazoa > Chordata > Mammalia > Carnivora > Felidae > Leopardus > Leopardus geoffroyi. The sequence continues at coordinate 174,555,537 of NC_059327.1, forward strand.
ACACTTGTTATCTTTTGTTTTTTAGAGAACAACCTTCCTAATAGGTGTGAGGTGATATCTCATTGTAGTTTTGATTTGTGTTTCCCTGATGATTAGTGCTGTTGAGCATTTTCTCATATACCTGTTGGCCATTTGTGTGTCTTTGGAGAACTATCTATTCAGTTCCTTTACCCATGTTTTAATCAGATTATTTGTGGATTTTTTCTTTTTGTTTTGTTTTTGCTTTTAAGTTGTATGAGTTCCTTATGTATTTTGATTGTTAAAATTTTTTTTTAATATTTATTTATTTTTGAGAGAGAAACAGACAGAGCACTACCAGGGGAGGGGCAGAGGGAGAGGGAGACACAGAATCCAAAGCAGGCTCCAGGCTCTGAGCTGTCAGCACAGAGCCCGACACAGGGCTGAAACTTACAAACCACGAGATCATGACCTGAGCCAAAGTCAGATGCTTAACCGACTGAGCTACCCAGGTGCCCCTATTTTGATATTAACCCCTTATCAGATACATGTTTTACAAGCATTTTCTCCCATTCTGTAGGTTTGTTGGTTTCCTTTGCTTTACAGAAGCTCTTTAGTTTGATGTAATCTCACTCAGTTATTGCCTGTGCTTTTGGAGTCATATCCAAAACATGATTGCCAAAACTAATAGAAAAAAGAATCGTAAAATTCACAAAAACCCCAAATGGCCAAAGTAGTCTTGAGCAAGAAGAACAAAGACAGAAGTATCACACTTCTTGATTTCAAATTATGTTGCAAAGCTACAGTAATCGAATAGTATGGTCCTGGCATAAAAACAGAGCAATAGAACAGAATAGAGAGCCCAGAAATAGACCCATGCATATACAGTCAACTAATCTTTAACAAGGATACCAAGGAGACAGAAAGGGGGAAAGATAGTCTCTTCAATAAATGTTGTTAAAAAAACTAGGTATGATGCAAAAAAAAAAAAAAAAAAAAATGGAAAGTTGTAACTTACCTTGCGTTATACACAAAAACCAACTCAAAATGGATTAAGGACTTAAATGTAAGATGTGAAACCATAAAAATTGTAGAAGAAAATATGGGAGGAAAAATTTTTAATTTTTAATTTTATTTTGAGAGGGAGAGAGAGAGCATGTGAGTGTGGGCTCGGGCGGGGGGGTGGGTTGCAGAGGGAGAGGGAGAGAGAGTCTTTTTTTTTTTTTAATGTTTATTTATTTTTGAGAGAGAATGCAAGCAGGGCAGGGGCAGAGAGAGCCAGAGACACAGAATCCAAAGCAGGCTCCAGGCTTCAAGCTATCAGCACAGAGCCTGATGAGGGACTCAAGCTCACAAGCAGTGAGATCATGACCTGAGCTGGAGTTGGACACTTAACCAACTGAGCCCTGGGAGAGAGAGTCTTAAGCAGGCTCCATGCTCAGTGTGGAGCTGGACACAGAGCTTGATCCCATGACCCTGGATCATGACTTCAGCCAAAATCAAGAGTCTGATGTTAACAGCCTGAACCACCCAGGAACCCTGGAAAAAGTGATTTTTTCTAAAAATGATCTAAATGCTACTTGCTAGTTTCTCAGGTACTGAGAAGAGTAAAACTAAACTGGAAGTGGTAAGTCAAAACAGAATTTTGACACTTTCTCTGAGTGTGTTAATAAGAATGTGAACAGTTAAATTTACTGACTGTAATCAAATATATAGCTAAACTATGGTTTGAAATCAAGTGACTGCCTTATATTATGATTTAGATAGAAATACAAGAAATTACCCACATGTCCTACACAGGGTTCTTGGCTGAAAAAAAAATACCAGAACTAGTGCTGATTGGTTTAAGCATACAAGCAATTTACTGGAAAATTATTGCATTATTGCGGGAGGGCTGGAGAACCAGGCTTGTAAAATGGGAGCAGATTGAAGAGGTCAGCCCATTGGATCCACACTCAAAGTGCTACAGGAACAGACATCCAGGAGAGCATTTACGCCATTGCCACCATGAGTACCATTTACTGGATCCCACCCTGGCTCCATTGCCATCACTATTGTCCTGTACAGTTCTTTACTCTGGCTTCTGGGACTGGGAACCTAGGAAGAGATACTGTCTGCCCTGTATCTAGACTTAGGCTGTGTAGAATTCTCTAAACACTAGAAAGAGGTTTAGAGGTTAGATTGTCAGACCATTACACAGCTCAAACCAGCAAAATACACTTCCTGTGCTCGTAAGTGGCCCAGAACTTTGGATGCTATGGATAAGAGGTGAATTGAATGCTTTTTGCATTTCTTGTAAGAAAATTAGAATAATCATGCTCCACCTCTCTAAGACTCAGATGCCTGGCAAAGCTCACCTCTCTTGGACCACAACCAAAAATAAGAAAGTGAGCTAAAAAGAATTCTCTAAGCAGCTAGACAGCATGTTACAATGTTAATACACACTGACCCTCACTCACTGGACTCAGTGGGAAATCCCCAGAGGGTCTCTGTCAGGGTCTTTTCACACTTACTATGTACAAAATTCAAACAAGGTGGCTTTTCCTGGTTGGCAAAACCACAGCAGATTAGAGACAATGAACAGCTGCTATCTGGAAGAAATGACTGCTCACGGTGAAGAGTCAGATAACATATGACAGCAGAGGAGACAGGTATTCAAACACACACACACACACACACACACACACACACACACACACTACATGATCCAGAGGCCACTTAATTTCGGAACAGTAGAATTCTATATATCCCAAATGGGACAGAAAAAAAATCAATAAATCCTGAAGTTGAGACAGACTAACTTTAAAGTTAGTTGCAAGTACTTAGGGGCAATTTTCAGCAGCAGACAACCCACAATAATTAGCATTCATGATATCCAGCAGTAAACATCAAGGAGGTGAAGGTAAACAGCAAATGAAGTAGGCAGAGATTCAGTTAGAACTGTACCTCCAAGAAGAACATTGTAGGTGTCTTTTACTTAAGTGCCTAAAGTAGTGGTATTATTCTTATTATCAGTAACGATAATAATATGACTTTTATGGGAATTATAGATATTACTTAATTCTAAGTTGGAATCTCTGAGAAGGAGGAGCTATTATTCCCATTTTCCAGATGAAGAGACGGAGGCAAAGTAATGTGAAGGTACTTGCCTAAATCACATAGGTGGGGTGCAGTGGGGCATAGACTTTAATGCAGGTAGTCAGGCTCCAGAATCTGAGTTTCAAACATTGATATACTCCATCTGTAGATGCTAGGTAGCATACCAGGCAAAAGAAAACTAGCTTAAGACAAGGAAACTCAGGTTGCAACATCTGTCTTAAAGGAAAGAGAAGGGAAGGGAAATAATGCTCAATGAATGTTTACTCTGTGTTGTGTTCATATGGCCTTCCATATGCTGTACGATTATTATTCATTTTACAAATGAACAATCTGAGGCTTAGAAAGGTTAAGTAATACATCCATCTTTACAGAGCTTGTAAGTGATGAAGCTGGGATTCAGTTTCCATGATGGACTCTGCCTTTTTTTGCTAAATGGTGACATTGCCTCTAAACAGTGCAAATGCCAGTTGCAAGAATGAAATATTAAATTTGTGCATTCATAAATTCATCTATTTCATTTATGTTTTTATTTATTCATCATTTGTTAAGCACTTCTTTGCTCTGAGCTCAGCCTTGTTCTCAGGAAATTGAATGTAATATGGGACTCGAAAAATGATTGTGCCTGTGTGGGGCAAGACTCTAATGAAATGACCATCAATCAGTTTAGAGGTTTCTCAAATACAAATAAAACCATGAAGACAAGTACATCCCTGAAAAGACATTGGTTAACACTCTAAAAAACAGGATTGAAGGGAAAAGGAGGGTCACAATGAAAGAGTGTCACGACAGTGCAAGAACAGGAATCTAAAAGGGGTTTGATGAACTCTACTCAAAAAGGCAGTAGGCTATAATATTAGGATGTGAGTTTTGGAGACAAATTAATTAATGTGGGTTCCAGTACTGGCTCCGACACTTACTAATTGTGGCTGTGGTGGTAAATCTTCTTCTCTAAGCCTTAGCATCCTCTGTGAAAAGGCAGTAAGATGCCTACTTTGCAATGGTGAATGGTAAGCATGTTAAAAGACCAGCACATTGCCTGGTACTCACTGGTGGTAATTATTGTTAGAAGAGAGGCCCGCTTTGACTCACAATTATTGCTTTAAAAGAAGATCGTGGGGCGTGTGGGTGGCTTGGTTGGGAGTCTGACTTCTGCTCAGGTCATGATCTTGCTGTTCCTGAGATCTAGCCCTATGATGAGCTCTGGGCTGACAGTGTGGACCCGCTTGGATTCTCTCTCTGTTGCCCCTCCCCTTGTGCTCTCTCTCTCAAAATAAATAAGTTAACTTAAAAAAAAAATTTAATTCAAAAGAAGATCATGACAGCAAAACTCTGCCAGATTTCTAAAACTTTATAGTTTGTTATTTCTTGTTTATATCCATAGGTTGGAGTAAAAACAAAATCAAACCAACCAATTAACAAAACTTCATTTGAGGAATTTTGGCCCTTTTGTGTCTTGTTTTTGCGTGGATGGGGACAAGGGTTGCAGGGCTATCAGTAGCAGCTGAGGACATTGGGTTTTACTCCACAGGCAGTCTAGCTAGATGAGAAAACCTAGATGAGGAATGAGCTACAGCAATGTGAAAAACACAGGTGACACACATTGATTCCTGGGCCTCTGGTAAAGCAGAAAGATCACAAAACGTGAAAGGCATTCTTGCAATTTGCAAGTGGAAAACCCATGCTGTTCCTGATATAGGGGTCCATAATAGAAGATAGAGTCAGGGACAAGGTTCACCATTAGATTCATACTCAGTAGCTAGTAAATATCCTCTAGTTTGGAGCTGGGGGGTTCTGGAAGCCTGAGGAGGTGGAGGCTAGCTACTGTTGGGGCTCTAAGTGTGAGCACTGGAGAGATCTTGGAACAGGCAGCGCTAACTAGCTCACTTGCTATTTCCTCTCTAGGCTTCTGCAGGAATCTCCCAATTGATCTTCCTGTCTTCATTCTCAGTTCTCCAGTACAGCTTTTCGCAAAGATTCTGTTCCCAACTTATATTTCCTGTCTTCTCTCCTCTCTTCCAGTACAGATTTACTCTAAGTAAAGGCAGAGAATTCAATATTGTATTTTTTCATAGTGAATGGTTTCACTTCAGTCCTTCAAGGCTTAGCCTCTCCAAGTCATTCTTAGAAGTCTTTCCTAACAACCAATGTCAAAATCCCAGGGATTCTTTTCTTCAGCATCATACTGGAGGTTCTAGATAGGGCAATTAGACAAGGCAGAAAGAAACAAAAGGCATGAAATTGGAAAGGGAGAAACAAAACTATCTTTATTTGCAAACAATATGAACTTCTATGTAGATAAGCCCTAGGAATCCACTACAAAAATACTAGAACTAATGAATGAATTAATCGAATTTGCAGGACACAAGACCGATATTAAAAAATAAACTGCATTTCTATATACTAGAAATGAACAATGCAAAAAAAGAAATTAAGGAAACAATTTCATTTACAATAGCATTCAAATATTAAAACTTATTAAAAATACACTTGGCCAAAAAGTGTAAGACTTGTATACCAAAAACTATAAAACATTGTTGAAAAATTTAAAGATCTAAATAAATGAAAAGACACCCTATGTTCATGGATCAGAAGACTCAATATCATCACAATGGCAAAACTTCCCAAATTGATCTACAAATGTAATGCAATCCCCACTGAAATTCCAACTGGGATGTTTTTTTTTCTCTCCTGTTTTTAAGAAATTGACAAGTTGATCCTAAAACTCATGGAAATGCAATAATCTAGATTACCCAAAGAAATTTTGAAATAAGAATGATGAGGTTGAAGGACTTACACTACCAGATTTTAAAACCTATTACAAAGCTACAGTAACTAGTACAGTGTGGTATTGGCATAGGATAGACACACGTAGAACAGAATTGGAAGAATAAAGAGACCAGAAATCAGCTCTTATGTTTATGGTCAGTTGCTTCTTAACGGAGGTGCCAAGATAACTCAGCAAGAGAAATAGGAATCCTTTCAACAAGTGATTCTGAGACAATTGGATATAAACACACAAAAGAATGAATTTGGACCATTACCTCACACCATGCATAAAAATGTACTTGAGGGGCATCTGGGTGGCTCAGTCAGTTAAATGTCCTACTCTTGATTTCGGCTCAGGTCATAATTTCATGGTCATGAGACTGAGCCCCATGTCAGGCTCTGTCTCCGTGTTGGGTGTGGAGCCTGCTTAAGATTCTGTCCCTCCCTCTCCCTCTGGTCCGCCCCTACTCACTCTTTCTCTCTTTCAAAAAAAAAAAAAAAAAAAGACTTAAAAAATGTGCTTGAAATGGATCAAAGCTCTAAAGGTAAGAGCTAATACTATCAAATTCTTAGCAAGAAGTCATAGGAGTAAATCTCTGGAACCTTGGCTTAGGCAATGCTTTCATAGACATAACACAAAAATCATGAGTGATAAAAGAAAAAATTAAACCTTACGAAAATTAAAAAAAGCTTTGTCTTGCAAACCTATTATCAGGAAAGCAAAAAGACAACCCACAGAATGGGTAAAATATCCATAAACTATATATCTAACAAGGGATTTGTATATAGATTATACAGTGAACTCTTTAAACTCAATAATAAGACATATACACCTATTATAAAGTGATCAAAGTATTTAGTAGGGATTTTCTCCAAAAAAGATTTACAAATGATAAGTAGGTGCATGGAAGGATGTACAACATCATCACTTAATAGGGAGATGCAAATCAAAACCACGCAAGGTACCATTGCACACCCACTTGAATTGACTCTAATAAAAATGTCAGATGATAAGAATTGTTGGTAAGGAGGTGAAGAGATAAAAAGTTTTACACATTGCTGATGTGAATGCAAAATGGTATATTCACTTTGGCAAATACTTTGGCGGTACCTTAAACTGGTGAACACGTTATCGTATGATCCAGCAATTTCACTCCTAGAGAAATGTTTGTAGCAGCATTACTCATAAACACCGAAAAGTGGGAAAAACCCAAATGTCTACCGCACAACGAATGGACACACAAAATGTGGTAACCACATAGAATGTATTCAGCACTAAAAGGGAACATGTCACTGGGATACCACAACCCAGATGAACCTCCAAAACTTTATGTGTAGTGAAAGTAAACAGTCATAAACAACTGCATTTTGTACAAGTCAATTTACTTAAAATGTCCAGAATAGGTACATTTATAGGGACGGGGCAGATTAGTGATTGCCTAGGGCTGTGAAGATGAGAGTGAAATGCCAAGTGATTACTGATGGGTTTAGGATTTCTTGTTGATGAAATCGAAATGGTGTTGTTTTAATGAAAGCACTCTAAAATTAGGTTATGGGGATGGTTGTGTAGTTTTATAAATGTACTAAAAAACATCAAACCACACACTTTAAATGGGAGAATTTTGCAGTGTATAAATTATATCTTAATGAAGCTGTTAAGAAATCATAGTAATTGAATACAATGAAAATGTATTCCCTCACTCATGCTACACACTCAATGAGGGCTGGGAGAGGGGCTCTGATCAGAGTGGACACTTAAGACCCTGGCTGATGGAGGCTTTGCATTATCATATACTTCTATGATCACTAGGTAGGACCAAAGGAATATGGTGAATCGCCCATTGGCCCTTAAATTTTCACCTGGAAGTTATACACATCAGTTCAACTCATGTGTCATTGGCCCAAAGAAGTCTTATGGTCACATTCCGCTTGAGAGGTGAGTCATTTCAACTCAACCATATATCTAGGAGAAAAGAAGAGCTAGGGTATTTATGGAGCGTCCTAATGAACAACATGTAAGGCCTAACTTCTTTTTCTAGGTTTGAATTCCAGAGGACAGTGACTCTGTATTTCCTCACTGCAATGGAAAACTAAGTCTCCTTCAATTCTTTTTTTAATTTTTGAATAACATGGAGTATTTGCCTGAGTAAGATTAAAAAGAAAGCACACATACATGCACATCCAGAATAGTGCTTTCTTTACTGCAAATGTTTCATCATTGTGTGCCAGATGAATCAATGAACATGAAATGATTAAGCACAGTGCAGAGTCGTGAATAATTAAGAGCCTGATGTGTGAATTAAGGATGAGTGTAGCAGGAGTTCAGAAGAGAGGAGCTCAAGGTGAGTTGAGGTGGCAGCAGCATGGCCATCCGTGTTCCCAACCCCGTGTCTCTTGTATCAGTACAGATGGATCACTGGGGGCTGCCGCAGTGACCCAGATGGACGGTGTTATCTGTGTCACTGTTTTCTTCTCAGATACGGCTTGGACAGAGCCCTACGAGCTTAATGAGGGCAGCAAAGAATAGGATCTGGAATCACTTCACCTTTCTGAATCTCCATTTGCAAATCAAGGCTGTAAACTGCGGCCATAGAACACTTGAAAGCCCTGTGATAAAAGATGCTGTGAATATTGTGTGCAAAATCTATCAGAGAGCAAATGGTACTTCATAGATCTGGAATGTTGACTATGTCAGAGCCTGACTGGTCAGTGTGGAGGTCAACTCTGTATGCTGCTGAATTCAGAGTTTTCACAGCAGTGCTTTAACGAAGACCCCCTTCTTTCCAGAAATTCATTAGGCGCTACAGTTATACATAACTTGAGTCATTTTTACATTATGAAGAGGCTGTTAAATGAAAAGGAATCCTGAGTGTGGTTTCAAGGCATTGCTAATTCTGTCATTATATATGGACTTTTAAGCAAAAGTTGAGCACTGTATTAGCTGGCAGAAGTCAAAATCTCTACTTCCTTCACATTCCTATTAAACGTGTATCTTCATTAATTTCGGTTCTTTGGGAAAGAGACTTTTCCTTTAAGAAGCCTTTTTAATGTGTCCATTATCAGTATTGGTTGTTATAGGGACCAAATAACCTGATAGCGGCCACACTCTACTTTCTGGCTGGCAGACAACTCTGAACAGAGAGAACATTTACTCTATTCTTACGAATAGTCCTTATTGTTTTTTTTTTTTTTTTTAATTTCAGTTAAAAATATTTCTTTCCTTCTGCCAAGAGAAGGGAACAATAAAAATTTCAGTTAAAAAGCCAGGAAAGAAAAAAAAAAAAAGGCACTGAGCACTAGCACATGTAAATCTTTGTGTAAACTATTTTAAAATGAGAGAAAATAAATACGAATATGGGAGCAGATCTCAGTTTTTGAAAACTACTCTTATGATTATAGGAAGAATAAGGGATTGTGAATCATTTAACAACAGAAAAAGTGAATAAACCATTTCCTTACCATCACCAATTATGTTAGCTTTTTATTTATTGGAATTACACAGCACGTAGCACAGAGGAGGTGCTTAATAAAGGCTTCTGCAATGAATTGCCCACACCCTGGCAAATGATCTTGGAATATATTCAAAGTAGCAGACAGTCGGTTGCATCTAGCAAAGCACAAATACCTGCAGTAACACCAAGAAAGCCATATGTGGAGCAGAATATTTTTAGTCCCTCCCTAAGGGAACCACACCTACTGCTAATTCTGAAAAAAGAGAAAAAAAAAAAAAAAAACCTTCACAGCCTAACACTGCAAAGACAATAAAGAATAATACTTCTGAAATATCCATAAAGGACTTCTGATGTGTACTGATGAATGCTTAAACATTGATCTCCTCCCTATTTGCTGGGTCCATCAGAGGGGAGATGGCGAAGTCAGTCACGTGACCGCGCCCATGTTGGATAAACCCAGTTTATTTCAGAAAGAACTTATGGAGCACCTATTACCTTTTTTGTACCGTGAAGGGGATATATGTCACCACAGGATATAGAGTATTGAAGTAGGATCTTGAGGAAAGACAGAGGAAGGAAGAAAATGACATTAAAATTTTTGTCTTAAAAAAAGAAGGAGCAGCAACTGATATTTGTTGTATCTATTGTTATTTTCCAATTCCCTTACTCCCATCTGGCTCAATGACATGAAAATTATAGTAAGTAAAGAAAGCTCTCCATCTGTTAAAAATGTAGCATAAAGCACTTGATCTTGTGTGCAACCACACAGAACACCAAGAAATTTCTCACAACTGAAATGATAAGAGCCCAATCCCATTTCCGGTTAAGGATACCTCATGCAGATTTCTCAAAGATCTCTACTATATGGATAGACATGTTTGCAAATGTTTCTAAGGGCTGAGTGCTTTTCTTTGTTCTCAAGTGAGATGAAATACACTAGGCAACTGGTATGATACTCATAAATCAGGAAGACAATTTGCCATGCATTATAAGTAAACTGTATAGTAGATATCCATTATATGTGGTGTTTATTTTTTGTTCCTTGCTCTCCCACTCCATGACTTCCTGTCACATGGTTACAGGACTCTGCCATGTTCATGTGACATTGACTTAGCACCTCTCCTATTGATACTCCAAGGGTAGACCTGTCAAAACTTGGGTGACTTTCCCTGGGAATTTCAGTGGCTGGATCTGTAACAGGTAAATCCAAGAGGCATGTTTCTTTTCCACGTGCACTAGAGAAGCAGAGGAAGCTGGTCTATTCAGAAATTTAGAGTAGGGTAAGGGGAACTATAATAAGCACCAGAAGGAGAGAAAGACCTGGAAAGAGAGAAGAGTGAGAGGGAGTGAGAGGCAACAGACACGGAGACAACAGGCAGAAAATGGGTCCAGATACGGCTTCGTGGGAAACACTTCCTCTACAATAAAGTCCCCCTTTCTGAGTTCCTCAAATGGTTTCTATTTGCAACCTTGTCCCTGTTATTTAGTAAAACCTTGGATTGCAAGAAATTTGTTCTGCAAGACACAAATATTTCTAATGAATTTTAACTTGACAAATGAGCAATGTCTTGCAATAAGAGTAGTGCATGACCCCAAATGTCACATGATCACAGCTGAGCCAATGGTTCTTTTCTCTCTCTCTCTCTCTCTCTCTCTCTCTCTCTCTCGCTGCTGGACTGTGGGTGATTGTCTTCTATGCTCAGATGCTCAGTCTCAGGCTGTGGTGTTTGGCAGAAATCAATGATTTTTCATAATGTTGGAAGGTGCCCACAACTGGCACTTCAAAGCATCTATGGACAGTTCTTTGCTTTTCCATATGTGAGTAAGCTTAGGAATGCTTTGCTTCATTCTAGGTCAGGCTGCCTGCAGATATAAACCCCTTCCTCTGCTGCCTTATTGCCAGTTACATTAAATACAGTATATGACAAGAGTTTATTAATACTGTACTGTGGCCAATATCTGTGTGAGCATATACAATGGCCCCCATGCAGAAAAAGGCTGAAAACAAAGGCGCTAAGCAGAAGGAGATGATTAGGGTGGAAGTTAAGAAGGAAATCATTGAGAAGTATGAACAGGGTATGCGAGTGGCCAAAACTTCAAGATTTTATAAGACGTCTACGTCTGCGTCTCGTCTGCAGAGGGGGAGAAAAAGGCAGAGGAATCCCTGACTTCAAATGAGATGAGGGAGATGTCTAAAATGTGGGAAGCAGTGCAAAATTTTGTAGAAAAGCACCACCCAAAGAAGGCTGTAGCAGTGTGAGTGATGGATCTGTTTAACGACAATGCAATGTCACATTTCCGTGAACTCTTCAAAAGGAGGCAAAAGCAAGTGTCATTGGATAGGTTTCTTGTTAAAGCTGCATGAAGAGAAAAAGATTGCATTGAGCCCGTAGACAGCAGTGATTCCGTTAGTGATAGTGAAGGTTGTGCTACACGATAACCCTCCTCTCTCTTGTCTCTCTCAAACCAGCCAGGAAGGTTTTCAAAGGTAAGTGCAGGTTAGTTTGTTTATTTTTCTTTATATTTTGTATTTTCTTTATTATTTTGTATTATATTACAGTATTGTAATCATTTTTATATGCATATTTTGGGGGTGTAGAACAAATTATCTGAGTTTCCATTATTTCTTATGGGGAAATTCACTTTGATATACAAGTGCTTTGGATTACAAGCGTGTTTCCTAAACGAATTATGTTCAAGCAAACCAAGATTTTACTGTATCTCCAAGCAATAATGTAGTTGTTTCTGGGCATTTATTTGCCCTCTAGCCTCTCACTTGATCCAGAAGAAACTTTCTCCCTCTACCACCTCACAGCAAAGTAGAAACAAGGATTCAAACAATCTTCTATTGAAGTGACTGTTAAGAAGCTGCCTGATGGTCTATTTCTCCACTCCCACTTGAAGAGATTAGATGTCACTGCCCATGGGGAAGGGAGAGAGGGGACAGAAACCTGTCTAACAATCAGTGGAAGAGGAAGGATGGTTTAGAGGAACGAAGTGAAAACCTTCAGTCAGGAGAATCAAGAGCAGAATGGAAGAACCAAGAGGATGAACACTTTCCTGCCTGCTCACTCATCAGCTACCATCCAATAGTCCTGGGCCCTGGTAAGTCCTCTGATGAAAGAGGGGGAGATTTGGACCTTTGTCGGAATTTGGATTGCATTTTGGATTGCATTATGTTATCACGACTGTGAAAAATTTCACAACTGTGAAAGGTTGTACCTCATACAAATTGCAGTTCACCACGTCATGGCTATTTCTCCATTAGCGTGAATGATTATCTCAATATTTCAGATACTTGAAAGTAGTTATGACTGAAAAGTATTAATCAACTCATCACAACATTCAGGTCAAGGTCTATGATGGAGAGATTCTCAGTGGATGCCTGTTTTCCATTTGAGGACATGTTTGTTTGCAGCTATACCTGAAATCAGTTTAGCTCAATGTTAAGAGGAAACATAATTAACATAGGACTTTATTTGAAGGGAAAAAGTGCCATCCTTCCTTCGAACCTGTAGCTGAGAAAGCACAGATAACTCACACATCACTGGGACAATTCAAACCCAAATGTACTCCTCTTCCATTTGGAATACTCTGGGCCTTGGGACTTTGTATTAACAAGAGGCATTAACAAGCATATGGATGTTTGAGCTAATCCTGTCGTCTTTGTGTCTCTAAGAAACAGATCTTTGATGAGACACATGGTTTGTATGTGTCGTCCGCTTCTCTCTGCTGTGCTCATCCAGGAAGAAATGATGACTGAGGCTAGGCCCTGGCCAGACAGCAAGTCAACTGACGTTGGATATCAACCCTGTATCCATAGCCACCTTTGTCACATATTTGCCCACTTAACTTCCGGCCCGCCTGACATCTCCAATCCTTCTTCCTCACCCTCCCACTCAATTTCTTCCAAATTCCACAGCCTTGCACACTCTGATCACGTGCTCAACTCCCAGGCTACTGATACCCTGCCTACACTAGCCACGGAGGGTGCCATCTGTTCGAGGGAAGTGGGAGGTCCCATCTGCTCAAACACATGACAGGGAACTCAGTTAGGGTGCGAGGAAGTGGGGCAAAGGGAAGCCTGGAATGAAGCAGAGTGTGGAAAGAATTAAGCCAGAGGCTCAGGAATTCGACACTTGTTAATTGTCTAGGAATGGTTTTAGGCACTAGAGATCTAGATAAACATGAACCTCATCTTTTAGTAGAGCAAATAGAAACTAGTTTAATAAACAGATCAAAGATAATCTAGGCATGGATTTTTATTTTATTTTTAAGTTTAAATTCATTTTTTAAAGAAATATGATTTTTAATTTTTTTAATGTTTATTTTGGAGAGATGGAGAGAGAGTGTGAGCAGGGGAGGGGCAGAGAGAGAGAGGGAGACACAGAATCCAAAGTAGGCTCCAGGCTCCAAACTGACAGCACAGAGCCCAACGTGGGACTCAAACCCAGGAACTGTGAGATCAGGACCTGAGCCACAGGCTCAGCCACTGAGCTACCCAGGTGCCCCAAGAAATATGTTTTTAAAAGAGGTAGAAATATGTTTTTAAAAGAGGTAGAAAGGGTTTGGGAGGGGTGTCCAGTTTAGATAGGGTGGTCAGGGAAGGTCTCTGAGAAAATGGTATTTGAACTATGACCTGAATGATCAAAAGGATCCATCTATGCACTGATTTGGGGGAAGAATATTACAGGTAGGGAAAACCATGAGTGCAGGTGCCCTGAGTCAAAACAAGCTTGCTTGTGTTAGAAGAAAGTGGGATAGAGGAACAATTAATGAGAGGAAGGATAGTTCTAGATGCCTTGAAGCGAATATAAGCAGCAATCAGTTCTTTTAGGGTCTTGCAGGCTGTGGAAACCATTTGAGGATCTAACGGCTGGAAATAACATCATCACATATATGTTGTAAAAAGCTCAACTGGGTATAAAAATGAGCTATTGGACAGCAAGAGTGGAACCAGAGGGACTCCAAATGGATGGATGGCTTGGATTAGAAATGTTGAGTAATTTACTCAAAGACACTCAGCTGGTAAATCAGGGCCAAGTGAGACGGGGTTAGCCAGAATAAAGGAGTTGAATGGAAACACACCATTTCCTGCTTATGCTCACGTTCACCCTAACCTGGAATGTTGGCTGATATTCCAGCTTGGCCAAGAAATCAAGACAATGGACGTTTGTCATTCTCCATGGCAGTCTGGCACCTTTGAACATATCTACGTTAGGGAGTTCCCTACTGTGTCAGCACGTCCCTGTGGAAAGTATTAGAAACTAATTTTTCCAGACTTTCTGCAGTTATGCATAAGCATGTGATCTAGGTGCTCCCATCCAGAGATCTGTGTGTAGGTCATAGATTCGGAAGGGAGTGATGGAGGGAAGCAGGCCCTGGGAAGAATCTGTGGTGAAGACAGCCCTAGAGAGATGCGCAGTTTCTAGGGCCAGTGGAACAGAAGCCTCTGAAAATGTATGCAGGCCCTCGTGTTGCTGATGCCAGAGATAGTGCTGCATCTCTGTTGGGGCCATGCTGTGGAGAGTTAACATTATATTTGGCCACAAAGCCTCAAGCCTGGTTCTCCATCCTCCCAGAGATGCCAAATCTACCCATTATCCTCAATTCATTTCTTTTCTGCTTAAATCAATTGGTTCTTTCTTTTGACTACTTAGGAACCATGACCGGTACCTCCATTTTCTGATAGAATGCAATTTCGTGCTGGAAAAGTCAAAGGAGAGAGACTCCTCATCAAGGTTAAAGGCTATAGTTTCAAAAGACTCTCTCCTGACCCAGCTTGCCTACAGGTTCCGCCACATTTCCCCCTTCCCATTACAAAATAAAACCTGAGAGCTGTTTAACATGCCTAATGTACTGACTATATGTAAGACAAGGCAAAGTGAAGTTTGTCAGTGGGCTACAAACTGGGCAGATAAGCCCTACCTGTTAGTAAAAGCAATTTCCCATGAAATGGGCAGGGCAAATGAAAACCAGTAGCCTTAGTTTTGGACTTTTTCACAGAAATCATTTTGCAAATGGTAGTATTCACTTAATACTTGGCTCCTCGTCGATATTACCAGAGAATGTGTAGTTTCTGAATCATCAGAAATATTTGTAGGCAATTTTCCCACTACAATTGGAAATCACACACACACACACACACACACACACACAAGTGAGAAAAATCCTACCAGTGACCCCTTGTGAAGAATTCTAGTGAATAATAAGCTTAAAATATACCCCGAGCTCCCAACTTCCAGGGTCTGGGATGGTTGTTCCTTACAAATTACAAGGAAATAATAGAGAAAAAATTGAGAAAGACTTTAACAAGATTTACGAGTGTGCTTTTTAATATTAACCTTAATTATTCATGACTTCTAAATAGATTTTTCTCAGAAAATCTAAAAGGTACGATAAATCTGAATTTCAGATGCTGGTTGTATGTATCATTTCAGTTGGTTGCTCCCTCCTCCAGGGGTCTAACTTCACTGTGATGATTAGCCAAGGCCTTGGGACTGGATTTCCCTTAGGCCACAAAAGAAGAAAGGAACTGCCTCCACCTTCCCGATCAGATTACTGCTGACCAAAGTCTTCCTCTTGGAGCCATTTTTAAGAAGTAGTATCCAACGGAGTCAGGTTGCCTTCCGTGTAAAGTGTTTCAGGAACTCACATCCATTTATCAACGAGAAACACTTATTTTACACACCTGGCTTTATAACTAGATTGTGAACAGAACTGAAGTCTTATGATTTTGTCTTCATTTTCCTTACTCCTCCACCTCACTTCTCAACAGTGCAGTGGATGCCAGCCTTACTGATAACTGCCATGGAGCAAACCTGTGATACAATCTCCTTAGGAGGATTCAGGGCCAGGAGTGAGGAGGTGCTTTATACGCTTGTGAATGGCTTCGTGTGGCATCTTCTGTGGACATGTGTCCAAAGTGTACTTGCCCTTCACGTATGACACACTCCCTGATGGATTAGTTCATTAATTAGTTCATTATTAATTGACCATAGCGGTTGCTATAGACCGAATGTTTGTATACTCTACAATTCAGATGTTGAAACCTAACCTTTAATGTGACAGTTTTAAGAATGGGGCCTTTGGGATGTGATTAAGTCATGAGGGTGGTGCCTTCATGAATAAATTTGTGTCCTTGTGAAAGAGGCTCTAGAGAGTTCCCTTGCCCCTTCTGCCTTGTGATGACACAGGAAGAACATGGCCATCTGTGAACCAGGAAGTGGGATCTCGCCAGACACTGAATCTGCTCGTGTCCTGATCTTCAATTTCTCAGCCTCCGAAACTGTGATAAATCAATTTTTGTTGCTGAGAAGACCCAGTCTATGGTATTTGTGTTGTAGCTGCTTGAATGGACTAAGACAGAGGTATAATCGAGTGCTTTGAAAGTTGGCCTCATGGATTATCCAAGGCTTTCTAAAGGCAGTGACTTTGAGCTAAACCTTGAATGATGAAAAAAGTTGCAAAGGAAGGGGAAGACTCTTTGATGAGCAAAGGTAAAGAAGCAGAAAGATTAGTGGACAGTTGTGGACTTGTATAGATGTATGGAGTTTGTAGGTCAGTCTGTGGGAAAGGTGTAGAGAACTGATCCCCGAAGCTTAGTGTTTGCTGTGTTCTCCCTCCTACTTGGCTGAGAATAAATATTCCATAACTACTTGAATGAATCATGCTTTGTGTAGGGGTTTGAAATTTACTGTGAGGGTAAGGAGGGAGTCACTGAAAGTTATGAAAGACATTTTGGAAGCTCTATTTAACATGAACAATATTCAAAGTGTTTCCTTTTCCTCTTCACAAACTTCATTTTCACTACCTCCCTTAACCTACCTTTTCAAATACTGCTCTTACTGCCGAATTTGTGATCTGCTTTTCAGTGATGTTTGACATTGCACTGTTATTCCCGTACAAGGGTGTGCTATCATTGACTTTTGTTGACATCCTGCTATTCCAGAATATTCTCTATCAAAAATTGTAAACTCATTGAAGATGGATTCAGGAGAAACTCTTGAGGATACCTCTGCACAGTAAAGGCACTCTAATGTTTTTGACAAATGTCTGGGCTCACTTTTGGTGGCAATCCTGGGCCAGACATTCTTAGCTCAGAAAGATAGGACAGCAGGAAGTAGGACAGAATTTCTGTTTCCTCTCCGGTCAATCAGATAAGACACACAAAGATAAGAATACCCCATGTGGCTGGGAGCGCTGATGAGATGGTATAACCCCGAGTGCTATAAATTTTAGTTGAAGTTTTGATGGTTTGGATGGCAGATAAACTTTATAAATACAATTTACACTTGGGCCCATTTTGCCCTCTAATCTTCACTTTGATTCTGCTGGCAGGTCTTGCTTCCATACAAACAGCAGCTCTGGATCAAACTATTCAGCTGAGATGGGAATTGAGTTACATGCTACAGTGATTTATTTTATTAACATTTGGCTTAGGTATCAAATGCTCTCTCAAGTTACATTGGCTAGAATTTCCTGTCTCAAATTGTGTTGTAGAAATTTGGAAGTACAAATCTGATGGTGCAATCTATAGCAATAGTCACTGATTTTACCTTGTCAGGTGAAACAAGATGGTAACCTAATTAAAATGTGAGGGGGCTAAAAATAATATTTACATGGAAATTAATTTACTAAGAACAGTCACATATAGTCTCCTTAATATCCTGCCATTACTCTGGCTGATGATATTTCCATGTTTGTCAACCTGTAGCTCATCTCACCAATGGGAAATGATGCTTTTAGGCACCATGATAGAACAAATAGGTTTTGGTTTCTCTGCTTTGTGAAAGATAATATTGAGTAGGAAAAAAGAAAAGTCACAGATGAAGAAAAGTTGTGGATGAAGGAAAGACAAAAGGAAAAAAACAACTTGTGAAACAGATGGTGCCTTTTAAGCAGCGGGTAATCAACTCGTCTCTCCCGCTTGACTTTGCTATATGATGGTGGGTGGGGCCAATTTCCTCTACAATATATCAGCTAAACTGATTAGCTGACATTTTTCCTCCACAGGCCAATATGTTGAAAACCATAAGTGTTATTTGCTTTCATTAGGTTATTTTGTAGAGATGAGAGATGGTGATGGATGAAACTCAAAGTTAATTGCAGTGGTTCTAGAACCATCCTTCGAAGCATCCAGCCCAAGAATGTCTCTCAAGGACTTCCTGGGACACTGTTGGCGTGACGTCTGGGAGAGTGTTCCAAGAGGCGTGTTTGGAGTCATGCCTCTCCAATGCCCTCACAGCCCTAATTTTATACCTGTATGAAGGCAAACGGTCATTTTTACAGATACACCAAAAAAAAAAAAAAAAAAAAAAAAAAGAAAGAAAGAAAGAAAAAAGAAAGGTACTTTTTTTTCTGAGTAAAAGAAGAAAAATGTAGTTAAATACCAGGGACTTGATGACAATAATACTGCTCGCATTTGGATGTTAGGTATTAGGCAACCTGGATACTAATCCCTACTCTTCCTAGCTCCAACTAACTAGTCCTCCTGTCACTAATTTGCTCAACTTGACTTTTTTAACTCTGCTTTCTCAACTGAAAAATGGGGCAACCCTTTTTAAATTAAAGTCAAAGTATGATAGAGCGGCCTTTGAAAGGGTGATCAGGGAGCACTGAGTCTCTCCCCTGCTTGCCTCATGAGACCTCACATTAAGCCAGAATGGGAACATGGATGAACTGATACAAAGGGTTAAGGAAAATTCACACTGGGAGCAAGGGTCAGAGAGGACCTCCAGCCTCTTGAATAAGAATTGTCATGGGGCACCTGGGTGGCTCAGTCGGTTAAGCGTCTGACTTTGTCTCAGGTTATGATCTCATGGTTTGTGGGTTCAAGCCCCGCATCGGGCTCTGTGCTGACAGCTCAGAGCCTGGAGCCTGCTTCTAATTCTGTGTTTCCTTCTCTCTCTGCCCCTCCCCTGCTCATGCTCTGTCTCTCTCAAAAATGAATACATGTTAAAAAAAATTATATATAAAAAAGAATTTTCTGAGCTTCCATCTCCTGATTTATAAAGTGAAGAGACGGAGGGCGCCTAGGTGGCTCAGTTGGTAAGCGTCTGACTTCAGCTCGGGTCATGATCTCATGGTTTGTGAGTTCGAGCCCCACACGGGGCTCTGTGCTTACAACTCGCAGCCTGGAGTCTGCTTCAGATTCTGTGTCTCCCTCTCTCTCTGCTCCTGCCCCACTCACACTCTGTCTCTCTCAAAAATAACTAAACTTTTAAAAAAATTAAAAAAAAAAAATAAAGTGAAGATACGGGACACAATGGCTCTTAACAGCAATTCTAGTTCTAACAAATGTTAGACTTTATGACATCATCATGACATTGGATTTGTGTGCAATGGCAATCTTCTAGAAACCCTTGAAAGCAGTGACCCAGCATGAGAGGTTTTGCAAACACATGTCGGGTGATGAAAATATTTCTTTATGCATAAACACACACACGAATGGGGCTTTTTCATGTATATGAATGATAAAAAACTCAAACGTCAGTCTTTACGCACTGACATTTATTGCTGAGAAACTTCAGTGTTCCATGACTTGGAAATGATTAGCATAACTGAGAGTTTATGTTTACATAGTTATTTTTTAAGGCAGTTACTTGAATTTAGTATCTATTTACATCTTCAGTATTGGGTGCCTATGATTATAGATATACAGCACCATCATTATATGCTTCTTCTCAAAACAATTGAAGAAGGAATTGCTCATGACAAGATAACATGTTCATTACAGTTTCCCCCTATTTATCAGAGAGAGAAGGCATTCTATTTTTGGTTGTGAGCATCCCTCCCTTCCCCCCTGCCAGAGTACAATGACAAGAAAATGATTAATGAATGCACTCCACATTACTGTCAGCAGGAATCCAGTCCAGGCATGGGGGAAGCCTGAATAATTGAAGGCAAGAGGTAACGGTGGTAACATTAGTTATAACAGGTCAGAGAAGCTTTATTCCTGGGCTTTCTGCCCAGCTTAAAGGATCGTTTACACATTTCAGAGTGTGGTTTGCTTTGCTAATTGGTAAGCAACCCTTACCGCTCAGAATCGCAGCACAAGGCTCCTCGTAAAGTTAGAAAGGGAGGCTGGGCAGCATTACACGTCCTCCTGATTACTGCAACCTTTCGTGATAACGCTTCCAACAGACGTTTTACCTAATGGGTGATAAATGACCACATTCCAGATGGGCACCTTATCTCATTTATCACCAGCTCTGGAGTGGAGTGCCACTAGAATCAGAATCAAAACTATTGAAAAGGTCTATACTTTGCATTTACTTGGGATTTCTTCTCATCTCCTTTTGTTTTGTGTTTTCTTTATAACAGAAAAGACTGTATTGTATGGCTAAGGGAATTGGGGCCGTGTGAAGGGATATGTGAGAAAAAAGCACTTCACTGACTAACGCGCCTGAACAGAACCTATTTATGCAATTGTATGAAGCCAAAACTGAATTCAACCACAGCCTCAAAGCACTGGGGGCAGATTAATCCATGCAATGGCAGTGCGAGAGGAAGAGGCATCTCTGTAATGACCCACATGGGTGAGCGGTGGACATCAGGTAGCCTGCAATGCAGGACTTGCTTGACAAGGGTCCACATGCATGCCTGTCTCCACGTTTTGGGTCTTGTTAGCTACTTGGGCGCGTGGCTAATGACCCTGTCCTCAACGGTAACTTGAAACCTGAAAGAGATGGCTTATAGCCATTCATACACATATACCCACACATGAACCCTAAGAATAGAAGGAGCTGTCGAGGGGATATAGAAGTTGTTGATGCTGGGTTAAAACAAGATGAAACCCATGATGACATTTAAAGCAAAACAAAAGCAACCCTGGACCAAATAGTAAGTTACTGGCTGAACATAAAGGGAATGTGATACCATAAAGGTCAGCAAAACCATAGATTCTTTTTTTTTTTTTTCAATGTTTATTTATTTTTGGGACAGAGAGAGACAGAGCATGAACGGGGGAGGGGCAGAGAGAGAGGGAGACACAGAATCGGAAACAGGCTCCAGGCTCTGAGCCATCAGCACAGAGCCCGATGCGGGGCTCGAACTCACGAACCGCGAGATCGTGACCTGGCTGAAGTCGGACGCTTAACCGACTGCGCCACCCAGGTGCCCCAAAACCATAGATTCTTTTGAAACAGATCTTCAAATTGTGGCCCTCAGCCTGACATTACCTCTTAAGGAGCAATGATCAAGGGAATTTTGTTATTTTTGTAACCTAAAAATTTACATTCAGTGCTTAATAACCTATGGGAAATTATCCCGTATATATTAATTAAAAATAGAAACTATATAAAACTTGAAAAAATAGAAACTATACAAGAGGGTCAAGAATTCTTCATAAAAAGTAAGGTATTTCATAAACATCAAATTCTAATATAAACTTGAATTGCACTGAATATTAAAAAAAGAAATAAATTCAGTGAAAGAACAGATTTTAAAAAGTTGTTCTGAAGCTGAGAATTAGAAAGAGTCTGGAGATTTCCTTTCAAACCCAGAACTCAACTGTTTGAGAAGTGAATAAACCTTAGGTTTACTTCTAATTCTTTATGTTACAATATTTAAAAAGTCAAGCCAACACAAAAGGAGCAACTTAGAAAATGCTGCACATTTCCAAGCTACAGCATGGCTTCGAAAGAGTTTGCTTTTATTTTTATTCCCATGTCAAGTGATGATGAAGTCCTGATTCAGCTTAAAAACAGACATTTATAAATATAAGGTATAAATGAGAGGCAATTAATTTAACTTATAACCTTCCCATTTTTGTTATTAATATGCTTCAAGTTCAAACATTTTTAGATGTTCTTACCTCACTTCTTTGTTGCAGACCTAGCTAAAAACCATATCTAATACATCTAAAACATTGTGACTTATAACTATGACCACATCAACCAGTATATTCCCAAATAGAGGAAACTCTCTACCAAGCCACAAATCAGAAATGTCCTTCTGGAGCAGGATTTTGGAAACATGTTTTACCTTTCTCTTCTGAGGACTACTTAATTTCAGCCTGCCCACAAAATACCGAAGCATGCAAAGCCCCTTTTATTCAAGGCAAATAATCTTTAAGGTGGAAACTGGTAATTAATGGTCAAGGAGTATAATTTGCTCTGCAACACTGGATTCATTCCACTCTAACTGGATTTCGAGCTCAGTTTTTTTTTTTTTTTTTTTTCCCTCAAATCCAGAATGGTGATTCTTTCTGTGACATGTGTCAGACAGGAATCTCCATTTTGTTGTGTCATTCTTCCTATGACAAAAATCTCCATATTGATCAAAATTGCTCTGTCTATTGCCGCCAGAACTTTACTTGGAAATCCAGTATATCCTGAATTCTACTCAACACTTCCTCAGCAGGTTTCTTTTCCTTAGGCCTTCATATATACCTCTGTGGTTAATGCAGTTGCAAACAGAGAAGATTCTGGAGGTAATATGTCTGTATCCAAATCTGTGTCCATCACTTATAGCTATGAAACCATGGGAAAATTTCTCCGTAGCGGAGATTCCTCATTTTTAGTGGAAATGTGAACTAGTACAACCACTCTGAAAAAGCAATTTGGTGTTAGCTTGTAAAGCTGAATGTTTGCATTCTCCACAACCCAGTGATAGCTTACTGATGTATACTAAGGGGCATGCCAAAGAATGTTCATATATGTCACTCATGTCCCACAAAAATGCCGTGAGAGTTAAGGTGGGTACATAGTTAGCACCTTTTTTACCACCTCCTCCCCCATCCTTCAGTGTCTATGGCAGACATCACTAATCCATGTCAGATATCTTTCCTGCTGAGTCCAGTCTTAACCTCACAGTTCTTTTTTTTTTTTTTTTTTTAATGTTTATTTATTTTTGAGAGAAAGCTTGTGCATGTGCATTAGCAGGGGAGGAGCAAAGAGGCAGGGCGGACAGGGGACCCGAGGCAGCCTCTGCACTGACAGCAGCAAGCCTGATCTGAGGCTGGAACTCACTAACTATGAGATCATGAGCTGAGCCTAAGTCTAGGCTCAACCGATGGAACCACCCAGGTGCCCCGTCACCGTTCTTTGCAATCCAGCTCCACAGGTGACACTGCCACTCAGTTGGAATCTTAAGATGACTCTTCTGCCTTCCTGGCTTTAGGAAAATTAGAGGCATTAGGACTGAGTCTACAGCACTTGCAGCTTATTCCAAATGGTTTGGTTTGGAAAGGAGGTAATGACAAAACAGATTTCTAACTGCTTATTTCCTCTTTCTTTGTATAACATCTCATCCTGAGATGATGCTCATTTCATTAACGCTTGTTGTATTTTTCTTTCTTTCTCTTTCTTTCTTTCTTTCTTTTTCTTTCTTTCTTTCTTTTTATTATTTTATTATTTTATTTTATTTTACTTTTAAATTTACATCCAAATTAGTTAGCATATAGTGCAACAATGATTTCAGGAGTCCCTTACATTTTTAAGAACTGAATTACATAACAGTTTTATGGTGAAAAATTACGTTCTCATCTCTTAAATGCTTTGTTTTTACAGACTCTTTTTTTTAAAAAAAAAAAAGATATTTATTTATTTTAAGAGAAAGAGAGAGAGATGGAGAGGGAGAGAATGAGCTGGGGAAGGGCAGAGGAGATAGGGAGAGAGAGAATTCCAAGCAGAGCCTGATGCAGGACTTGATCCCATGAACCATGAGATCATGACCTGAGCTGAAACCAAGAGTTGGAGGCTTAACCAACTGAGTCACCCAGGTGCCGCAAATGTTTTTGACTTCTTGTCTAAATGTCAGACTTATTTCGCTTTTATAATCCATATTGATCCATTACATAATGCAGCTAATTTTCAGCTGTCATTCAAGTGTTTAGGACATTTTGTCTTTGGATTATTGACACTGACTTTCTGCAAATTGCTTAGGCCTCTTTTGTGTGTAGCAATCAATGGAAAACAAAAATCTAAAAGGATACAGGGATAGGTTATATTAACATTCCTTAGAGCTACACATGGGTTCCCAAAATATGCACAGAAATTGCCAAATCTGTACTTTCATTCTTCCCAAATGTTGATATATTATCCTTAGCCACAGTAGATATTGTAGTTCTTTCTGGAAAATAGGTTTAGAAGGAGAAACACTGAGTCACTGTGCAATAATTTTAAATTATGAGGGCAAGGGAACAAGAAAAAAAATAAGGCTTTACATATAATGTAATAATTTTCAATGTTTCCTGTGGCTCATGGTCTAGGCTTTTTATTTTCTGGAATTGAGACCCTGGTTTGTAAGAGATTACTATAGAAACAGTGTAGGTGGCTGAGTGTCAATTTAGTTAAAAGATACCTTCCTGAAGAAGGAAAGAAAATCCTCACACCTTTAGAGTAACTTTGCCACTGAGGCAAAGTTCCTCAGCAAACTTCTCTTTCCATTAAGAGAACAAGTTTAATGCTTGGGAGACAACGTGGATTAAATTGATGCTCTTGGAGGCAAAGGTCATATAGAATTTCATCCCCAGAATAATTTATGAGCAGTGTTTGTCTCCAGTAAAGTCCAGATCCAAGCCTTACACTGGAAGAACTAAGGTGACAGGGAAGGAGGCCAATTAGGAACACCTTCTCTTTGAGATGCCTGTCTTGCTTTTAGGAACCTGTACTCCCCAAAGATACCTCTTTTTTAAGTTGTATAGATTACTTGACAATGAGGTTCACAAGCTCTAAGAAGTTCTTCACTAGGTCTAAAAGCTGGGGGAAGAAGGCAAGCACACTTCAGACCTGAGTGACGTTGCATAAGATTCCAAGAAATGCAGAGGTCAAGGGCATTGAAAATTAAGCTTCCTTCACCCATTTTGAGATAGAACAATGTTGGGAATGTTTGTCAAGATGAGGCATGTAATAGATCTGATAACACTTAATTTTAGTAATACTCCAAGGGTATATGTAAAATGATTTTTGATGGTGAGAAACTAGAAGGGGAAGTACCAGTAACTGAATTTTATAAATACTGAAATTAAGGTGCATACATTTTAATTACTATTCTGAGGTAAACACAATAGACTCATGGCCTACCTAACCAGGATCCCTACTGCCATACTTCTGTCAATTTTCAACCATTTCTGTCTCCTTCCCTCCGTCCCTTCCTCCCTGCTCCCCCCATAAAAGGCAGTTTTGCATAATAGCTAAGAGCATTGGCCTAGAGATTCAAATGCCTGGCTCTTCTACTCTCTGGCACTGTGACTAAAGACAGTATCTTTGCCATCCTGTTGCTACAGGTCCTCATCTATAAGATGGGGTTAATGATAGTACTTACTTCAGATGGGTGTTAGAAGACTGAATAGGGAATTACAGGTGAAATGCCTGCACAGAATCAGGCTTTCCATACATGTTAGATGGCAGAATCCACCCCCATAGCTTCCTCTGTGAAGAATTGCCTTCTCTCCTTCTGCGTGTTTTTTGTTGTTGTTTTGTTTTATTTTAAATCCATAGTCACCATCAAGTCTTTCACCTGTGTTTGACCCCTGATCTCAGTCTTGGTTAACACCCCTCTTTCCGGATTTCCTTCGTGTAACTTCACTATAATTCCTGGTCGGTAATTGTTTACTGGTCTGTGGATGAACAGATCATGTTGGACGGGGAGGTGAGAGTGTGGTATGTGCTTGGTAACGAGATCCCCTGGATCTCTGAAGAGGCAGCGTCGGAAGGGACAAGAGTGGAGGCGAGAATGCTAGTAAGGAGGCAGTTGCAGCCTTCCAGAGGAAGGCCAGTACTAAGAGAATGGCCGTGCAGATGGAGTGGAGGCAGGGGGAGAGGAGCTACATCAGGAAGCAGAACCTACAGAATCTGATTGCCAAGGATGTGAGGGAGGAAAGAGTCAAGGATAATGGCTGGGTTTCTGACTCAGACAATTGGGTCTGGAGATACAGATCTGGAGGTCAAAGCCATACTGGGAGTAGCTGAAATAATGGGCATGGGTAGGATGGCCAGGGAGCTGTACCATACAGAGGAAAAAGAGGAGAGGGCCAGCGCAGATGTCTGAGAAGTGCCAGCATTTAAGGGTTGCATAGAGCAAGAGGAGTGTAAAGAAACTTGAGATCAAGGCCTAATGCAGAGAATGTGAGCCAAGTCAGTGATAAGACCTGAGGGAGGCCTGTGCCACTGAACCCCTAGCTGTACTGGACCAATGAGTGGTATTTTAAAATTTATCAAAACTTGAAGAAACAAGAAATAAATATTTGTTAAACCTCTGCAGATGCACTAAATTTCTAAGCATAGAAGTGGCAAAAAGAAAAAAAAAAAGAAAGAAAAAAGAAAAAAAGAAAATAAAAACATTCACATTGAAATAAAGAGGTTTACGTGAACACAGAGCTACCACTTTTGAATGTTAGCAATCAAAACAAAAAGGCAGGGGCCCCTGGGTGGCTCAGTCAGTTAAGTGACCGACTTCGGCTCAGGTCATGATCTCATGGTTTGTGAGTTTGAGCCCCACATCTGGCCTGGAGCCTGCTTCAGATTCTGTCTCTCTCTCTCTGCCCCTGCCCTACTCACGCTTAGTCCCTCTCTCTCAAAAATAAATAAACATTAAAAAAAATACAAAAGACAAAACAAAAAGGCAAACATCAAATTGAGAAAAATGCTTGCAAATACTGATGGTCAGGGAAATAGCGTCTTTAGAAAAAGTCTTTATATAAATTAAGGAAATACCATTAAGAATGCAATAGCTCAGTGTGTAAAGGCCTTCATGGGAGAATTCATAAAATGTTCTCAGCACAAAATATAATAATTATTGGACCTGGTGGAGGTGTTAGCTAATGTAAGGTGGTAATCATATTGCGATATACAAATGTATCAAATCAATGCACTGTACATCTTAAACAATATTATATGTCAATTATATCTCAATTAAAAAAGGAACAAATACAACTAGCAAGCATGTTGGAAAGCATTTATTTTCACTACTAGCAAAGAAGCATATTTTAGAATAAAAAGGTGAAATTTTCCTCTCATTAATCAGCAAAAAAAATAAATTTAAATAGTAATAAAACAGTTCTAACAAGTATCTGGTGAGGCCAGTCCTAATTGTTGTTGACATGTGTATATTGGTTAAGACTTCAGGGAAACATATTTATTAGAATGAATCTGGAACTACAGATTGTTCTTATAGAAAGTTTTGCTAGTGTCTCCTAAAAAAATCCAAATGATAAAATATATGTACAAAGTATTTTTGTTAAATCACAGGATCATAAGTAGTCATGAAAAGATTAGAAATCACCAGTAAGGCTGTTGTTAAATAATATACAATGTGGCCTATTATGAAGCTGTTGTAAATAAGGGTTTATAAAGATCATGTGATAACCCTTTAAAATGACTATGAGATATGTTTGTGAATTAAAAACAGGGTCTATATCTATATGTCCACTGAGTGTAGCTATGTAGAAAATGAATATTAAAATCTGGAGAGAGCAATGATGTGTTAGCATGCTTGGGCTAAGTGTGATATTTCTTCTATTGGCTACCATTCTTGCTTTCTCATTAGGTTGCTTTTGGAACTGAATCACTGGATAGTTATTAGGTCTTCATTTATTTTTCTCTTTTCAGGCAAAATGAAACCGTACTGTTCAGTCTTCAATGGATATGCTGTTTTAGTTTTAAAACCATCTTGATGGGGCGCCTGGGTGGCGCAGTCGGTTAAGCGTCCGACTTCAGCCAGGTCACGATCTCGTAGTCCGTGAGTTCGAGCCCCGCGTCAGGCTCTGGGCTGATGGCTCAGAGCCTGGAGCCTGTTTCCGATTCTGTGTCTCCCTCTCTCTCTGCCCCTCCCCCGTTCATGCTCTGTCTCTCTCTGTCCCAAAAATAAATAAACGTTGAAAAAAAAAATTAAAAAAAAAAAAACCATCTTGATGAAAATTATCCATAAGTCAAGAAAAATAATTCCGATGCTAATACTTGTTATCACATAACAGATTTACTGCCACTCGTTAAAAAAGTGACCCACTGATGATAATGACTGATGGTGATGTTGATGATCATTATGATTATAGCGATGATGATACAGTGAAGTTAGGTGAAAGTTTAAAATTTTCAAAGTTATTCTTTTGTGTGTTACCTCATTTGATCTTTTTTTTTTAATTGAAAGGCTATTGTATTTTGTTTCATTTTTTTAAGTTTATTTTTATCTATTTTGAGAGAGAGATAAAGAGCAAAAGGGGGAGGGCAGAGAGAGAAGGAGACAGAATCCCCAGCAGGCTCCACGCTGTCAGCACAGAGCCTGACACAGGGCTCGAGCCCATGAACCATGAGAACATGATCCAAGCCTAAGGCAAGGGTCAGACACTTAACTGACTGAACCACCCAGATGCCCCCTCATTTGATCCTTAATAGAATTCTATGAGGTTGGCAGGACTGCTATTACAAAGTGAGGTGTTATTATTTATTGACTGTGTGGCTATAGGCTCTGGGGATATCACTGTCCGCATCCAAAGATGAAGACAATAGTCTGCCAGCATTTTGAATATTTAAGGTAAAGTACCTGGTATTAAGCCTACTGACAGGTGGCACTCAACATATATTGACTCCTATTCTTTAAATGGAAGTATGACCCTAAAGAGGCCATTGATCAAACACGTTGGATATAAAATGTGTTATTATAGTCTCATGAATGCATATACAGCATTCATTGGGAGGTTTATGGACCGGAAGTCCTGGCCCACCATCTTGGATGTTCTCAGGGTTCCCCTTTGGAGTTCCAGGAAGGGGATCATGATAATCCATTATTGCAGAAGAAACTTTTACAGTTTACTGAAATGTCAACCAAAAGCATTGGAAGAGCCATTCTTTTTTTTTTTTCTTTTTTTTAAATTAATTTTATTTTTTTAAATTTATATCCAAATTAGTTAGCGTATATGGAAGAGTCATTCCTAATGTTAAGTTTGCCTACCTCTCTGCATTTTCCTTAGACCTTCAGCACTGGCTGTCGCTTGACTATACCGATGTAATATGATATCCAGTGTCACACACAATGTATTTTATTTTTAATATTTTGGCTTTATGGAACCATATTTGATAGCCCTCTTCAAAGTGGTCTCTATGGCTCCTGGATGCTCTGCCTGCTGAACTTACGTGAAAACTAACGGTCTAGGCCGGTGTATTCAGCATGATATTCATGAATATATTCACGTACAGTATATTTAGAAAGATTAAATTTTACAAGTGTGAAGATTAGTCCCAATTTCCTTCAAATACAAATCCTAAACAAAGACATGGGAATACTTTTTTGCTTGAAACATATGTGTCAGGAGCTTTTTGAACGTAAATGGATGCATCTTGGAAAGTGTAAAGCCCTGTGTGGGTGTAAGGCATTATTACACTTTTGTGCTGATGTGTTGTATGATCTTGTTCTTTAACTTCTATATCTATGTGCTTCATCTTCTTAACTGAACCATAAATCCACAAAGGTAGGGATTATGGCTGCTACCCGTAGGGGAACCCTCATAGTGCTGAGCAGTTTTATGCACAGCTGTAAGCACCTGGAAAGCTCAGACTTGGTTTTTCTGCTTTTTTTTTTCACTGTGTGACCAAGGGAAAGTTACTCAAGTTACCATACCTCTCTGAGTCTCAGTTTCCTTATCTACAAAGTAGATTTGTAATAATATAGAACTCAGGATTTCTGCGAGATTAAGTGTGATAAGAGACGTATCAGATGAGAGTCACTTCGTAAATGTTAGAAGTCTTCTCCTTCTTACTTTTTGGAAACTTGTTGGGAAAACTGAAACACCTAACAACTTCTATTTATTTGGATTTACATGTTCCTGGATATACAGCACCAGAGATTCACTATATTCAAATGACAATAACTTTTCAGCAGATGGTGCACTACTCAATTGCTGCTGTTACTTTGAGACCATATTTAATGAATCACAGTAGATATTACCCTTTGGTTTCACAGAAATTACAGAGCTTTTTTTAAAAAATTATTATAATTATTATTATTATTTTTTAATCTTTCAGGTCTAAAGCCAGGAAAATATGTCTCCTGTGATTAATTAATATGTGGTCATTAGTAAACCTGAACCCCAACTTGAGGTCTTGTTTGTAGGTGTAACAGGTGAGAGCTCCTGAGCTCATTATAAATTCTGTGAGTCATCTGGTTAATTCCTTCACTGATGATGCCAAATTACCCTACATGATGAAGCATCTGTTCAGAATAACAATAAGATTCTGACAGGGTCTGGACAATTGACCAGCTCTCCATGTCTAGACAGAGGCTGTTAGGGAGCATTAACAGACAGCGAGCCAAAAACTTCCCTGAAATCTAATTCATCAAATGTTATTTTTACATAATATAAGGCACTACCCAGTTTTCCTGTATTGGATGATATCTTTCTATGGGGGTGTCTGACCCCATCTTTTTCTCCTCTAAACCACTTCAAGTTTGACTTGCTGACTTCAGATTTTTTTTTCTTTTTTTGCCTAATTCTCGAGGTGACATAGTGTTGACTAAAAAGCTGACTCCTTCCCAAGTTTACTTTCACCTAAGTTTAAAGTTCCTAACACTTAAGGCACATCTTTATGTCAGCATTGATGACCGTTGCCATTCTCTGAGATTATCATTCGGATGCTGGTGTGGGTGGGGGAAGGGTCTTGTTCATGGTTCTTTGAGACTGAAGACTCATAGTTGACAATTTGAGTTTGACTTCACAAAAGACTTAAACTTTTCAATTATTTTCTGTGCCCTAGCCAGTTTTCCTCAAATAGTGTTAGAATATAAAGTCCACTAGAACACAGGTTTCCCAGGGCCAAAAATTTGCCTATGTGTTTTTTTTTTTTTTTTTTTTTTTTTTACCTGTGCCAAACAGGGCTTGCCCCATGTTAAGCATGTATGTGATGAATAATTGTTGAAGGGACAGGATCTAAAAATAAGAGAGAAAGATGTGAGCCTTCTTTAATGGGCTGTTTATTCCACTCCCATTTATTCTTGTCTCACTGCACTTTTCTTTACCTGGAAATAGAATTGTAAACTGTGTATAAAGAAGAGGAGAGAGCATAGGACCACTCCTTCGAGCTCATGGCTTGAAAGTTGGAGTCCCCCCTGCAGATGGTGTGGTGAGTTAAAATAGCTCATAGGGGTTCCCAGGAAGGGCTGCTTTCCATGGAATAGTTAGTAAGAGGAAGTCTGCACAGCTCCTTTATTTTGAGGTAGCCTTCAGGAGGTTCCTATCCTCTAAGCTGAATGCAGCTTAATGTAGGAGATGATTACGAATCCTCAGCTGTGGTGGGCCTTTTCTAATAATTTCTTTCACAAGCATCGATCCCACATTTGTAAACATGTGCCACATGCCTTTTGAGGTGAAACTGGATTAACTTTAAAGTATTGCATGGAGAGAAGATGAAACTTCTGGCAAGTTGAAGAATTTCTTCCAAAAGACTCTCTGCTGAATGGGGTAACCTTAGTCAGAAATGTCTCTGGGACACAGTTTCCTTATGTACGTAAAGAAAGCAATACAAATCCTGCTCAATAAACGTTGGTTGAATGAATGAAATATTTATTGTATGAATAAGAAAGAATATTCATATATTAGTGAGTCATCATATATGTTTTTGTTCTGGGAAGTGGATTGCAGGGTGTAGTGAGGGCTCATTAGTCTGAGGCAGAAGATGTGGGCTCAGTCTTGGTGATGTTACTCATCCTGGGACTGTGGTGGGCACTTCTGGATTCCACCCAAGCATCTATTACTCAGAGCCCCAATTTCTCTTTGTGAAATTCAAAGTTCTCTTGCTCTCAGACATGTGATTTGGGTTGATTAATCTCTGCCAGCATCAAGGATACTTGCATAGGGTGGTGGGAAAGCTAAGTGAGTTAGCATATGCAAAGCACTTAGAACAATGCCTTCCTGGTCCTTAATAAATTTTGTTGTTACACAGGCCAATATTTTCTTTGTTTGTAAGTAATTGCTACAAGATCTTGCAGTAATACAAATCATTGGGATAAATGACATTCTGCTATTTTATATTAAACTTCACAGCCTCTCTTCTTTTTTATGAACTCATTCAACCAAGTAGCCAAACAGTTTTTATGATGCGGCTGGTACATGTACTATATTATTACATTATATTATTACGGTGGCATATAAAAGCAAAGCCAACATGGTTTATGTTTTCATGGAGCTCACAAGACACTTGTCTTATTCAGAATTTTCACTCACCCAAGGAGTCTGAAGCCAAGACTTTCTATCATACTTGGTACAAATGAATAAAATGTGTATAGTTGCATTTTTACCCATTCATGATTTAATTGGATGTAAGTAGGCAATTTGATAAGTCTTACATTATGTAAGGTTTTCCCCCTATATTCCAGTGTCTCATATACAAAAAGGTAAGAGGAAATAGAAGGGAGGTCTGATATATGGATTCAGTTGCTTGGGATACTTTTAAACTGAGGCACATAAAGACCACCAAATGTATTTTCAGTAACATTGGATGCTCTCACAAAAGCCCTCCTTGGCCCCTGTGGGAAAATCTGTAATTTTTTATTCTGTTTTATGGAATCACATATAAAAATAGTACATTTGTCTTTCCTAACAATAGCAGCATGTTTTAGACGGCAGGCGTTTGAACTCAATATGTCTTACAAGTGAAGGTTGAATCTATTCTTATGCCCTAATTATCCCCCCTTATGCCCCATTTCTCTGGGGGAAATTTATTGGGGAAAAATCTAGTGATAGTAGGCTTATATAATGCCCCCATGATATTGATGCAATATATATCTTTAAATGTATTAAATAAGGGTTGATAAAACATATAAAGCTTGGAAAATCTTCAGATCTTAAATACTATGGATATTTCTTTCATTTGATTATAAGGATTTCTCTCCCAACCCGTTTATCCTGGCAAGCTCCTACTCAATCCTGCAATACCCAGTTCAAATATCATGTTCTCCAATCTCCCATCCTCTCTGCATTCCACACTCTGAGTGTTTCCTCCTCAGAGCAATAACTATAGTTTGTAAGTATCACTGTCATTGCTCTTGTCCCATTGCACTTAGATACTTGTTGATCAGTACAGATTTCTTTCTATGGTGTGAGTTTCTGGAAGGTGGAGTTGGTGCCTCACTTATCATAATTATAGATCTTGGACATAGCAAGTTGCCTATTCCAGAGTAGTGGCTCAGTAAACATCTGTGGAATGAATGAACAAGCATCTCCCATTCTGTGATCTGATCAGGCTTTGGGTTTACATGGAAATTAGATGGTGTATCTCTGGAGGCTCGGGATGTTAAAGACTCAGATTATAAAGACTGCAATTATTGGTTTGGTGGAACGCCCAATCCTGCTAATCCTTTTGGGGAAATCTGTAATTCTGTGATACTATCCCTGAGTCTAGGTCAATGGATAGTAAGCCATACAAAAGTGGAGGACATACATATACTTTGCTATAAAATAACATTTATTATTATATAGTATCCTCCTTAATACTACCTTTGGTGAACTATTAGATTTTTGAAAACAATTTGCCTGTCTGCATGCCCACGTTCATTGCAGCATTACTCACAATAGCTAAGATAAGGAAACAACCTAAGTGTCCATCATTATATTAATAGGATAGTATTCAGCCATGAGAAAGAAATAAACCTGTCATTGGAGACAACATGGATGAACGTTGAAGTCATTGTGCTAAGTGACACAAGTCAGACAGAGAAAAGCAAACACTGTATGTTACTTACTTTTATGTGGAATCTAAAGAAGCTGAACTCATAGAAACAGAGTAGAATGGTGGTTGCCAGGGGTTGGAGGGTGAAGGAACTGGGGAAATGTTAACGGTATAAACTTGCAACTGATAGATAAATAGGTTCTGGAGATCTAATGAACAACATAGTGATTATAGTCAATAATACTGTATTATAAACTTCAAAGGGGCGCCTGGGTGGCTCAGTCGGTTGAGCGTCCAACTTCAGCTCAGGTCACGATCTCACTGTCTGTGAGTTTGAGCCCCGTGTCAGGCTCTGTGCTGACAGCTCAGAGCCTGGAGCCTGTTTCAGATTCTGTGTCTCCCTCTGTCTCTGCCCCTCCCCCACTCATGCTCTGCCTCTCTCTCTCTGTCAAAAATAAATAAACATTAAAAATAATAATAAACTTCAAAGTTGCTAAGAGATGAGATCTTAATTGTTCTTACCACAAAAAAAAAAAAAAAGATGGGAATTATGTGATATGGTAGAGGTATTGGCTAACACTATGATAGTAATCATTGCAGTATACAAATGTATTCAATCAACACATTGTACACTTTGATGTTACATGTCAATTCTTCCTCAATTTTAAAAAAGGGGGAAAAAAGAGAATGGATGTGATAGTCATTCTATGATGCATAAAAGACAAAACAAACAATTTGCAAAAACCTGATATTCTTAAAAATCACATAGTAACAGAAACTGTGAATTAGCTACCCCCAAACCTCCTTTCCCTTATCTTCTTCTACTTTGGAGAGTACGAAGCTGAAACATCTTCCGAGATCTCCCTGAAGCTAGCACTGATCATAGCATGCATATCTAGCCAATGAGACAAAGGCAGAAATCTCCAAGGATGCCTTCCTTCCCCAAAGTAAAAGACAAGGGCTCACCTCTTCTTCCTGCTTGCAACCCGGACATGATGTCTATAGGAGCAGGAGCCATATAATACCATGAGGACTAATGCCACAACCAGAGATAATAGGGTAGGAAGACGGAAACAGATTTGGCATGGAATATACTATTGAACCACCCAACAAGCCCTGCATTACTTCCTTGGGCATTCTAATGCTGTGAGCTAATTACCCTTGTTTGTTCTAGCCATTGCAATGGAGTTTTCTGCTTCTGTCAACCAAAGACAAACACAACTGATACATGTTGCAATCGGTTAGGCTGGTTTATGCTACAATATATGAACAACCTGGAAATTTCAGTGGCTTCCTACAAAAAGAGTTTATTTCCTGCTTCTGGTATGCTTGCTGTGGTTTAGGTGATATCCATGAGTTAGCTCAGCATTGCAGGTATTATGGCAATTCCATGTCAACACATGCTATCATGAACACCACAGCAGGGGAAAGATTGATTCAGTCAAGTACAGTTAATTACTCTGGCCAAAAGTGACACACTTCATATCTGCCCATATTTCCCTGGCCAAACCAAATCACCCGGCCAGGACTAACCTCAAGAGTGTAGAGAACAAGATATCCTTGCATACCTGGAAAGAAGAACCTCTAACTATGGGTGAGCAGCCCTGATGTCTTCCACACACATCAAATGTCTACCATTTTATTATCAGTTGCAAACTGAGGCAGTGATGTTGAAAACAATAACAGGGCAAAGATGTAAAGATGGCTTGATAAAATAAGTGTTGAGAGCAAGATCCCTCAGGTCTAGTATAGAAAATAATACACCCCTCTTATCTTTCCTCCATGGTGTTGTTTCCTGGTGGGCCTTTGCTAGTAACTGGCATGGAAGGAGGTGTGATGCTCACAGTACAAACACAATGCAGTAGAACTCAGAAATATTCTCATTCACTCACTGGCGATTTTCTGAGAGCTTTCTTATTTTTCTCCTCCAAGTGTTGAATCTGTTGTGATTGTAAAGATGAAATAGGAAGAAATGCTGCTGACCTGTAATTGCTCAGGACAGTTTCCAGCTGCCCTCTCAGCAGGTGCTTCTGGGTAGCTTGTTTTCTCATCATGGTAACTCCAGTAAAGTGATTTTTAAAAGTGTCTGGGAGTTTGGTAACAGAACTGAGTTGAATCATGATTCAGAGCACCAGGCTCTCACGTGGACTCAATGCAGAAGTCATCCGCACGCTGTAGACAGGATAAATGGCTCAAACTGTGCAAGCATCAGCCAATAAAATGTGCCTTTTTAAAATAGTGCCCTGTTGTGTTATCATGGACATTTGGGGAGTGGAAAGGAAATGAGGAAGTGTGTGGGGGGAAGGTCTCTCTCACAGGGTTGGGTCTGCTCCTGGGTACAATGTTTCGCACTGTAATGATCTTTGAAGTCAGATACTTGGGGCTTCTATGCCAGCCTTGACTCTTTCTGGTTTGAGTGCCTTAGTCACATCCCCCCTTTAAACCTTAGTTTGCTCATCTGTATAATGGAGATGATACCACCTATCTCACAGAATATCTGGGAAGATAGACAATTGTAAGGAAATTGAGATTTATTTGATTTACTGTTTTATTGCTTTCTCCTGTCCCCTGTGGGTTTCTTTTTTCTCAGTAGAGAGAAAATAATTATGGGTTAGTTGGTTTAAATTGTTTTGAGTTGATTTATTTATTTTTAGAGAGAGTGAGAGTGCTTGTAGGGGAAGAGTAGAGAGAAAAGGAGAGAGAGAATTACAAGCAGTGCAGAGCCCGATGTGGGGCTGGATCGCATTAACCGTGAGATCATGACCTGAGCCCAAATCTAGAGTTGGAAGCTCAACTGACTGAGCAATCCAGGCACCCATGATTTATATTTTTTTTAAGATCAGAATAGATCTTTTAAAGTTCTCACCTAAAAGTTCTCTTTTTAAAGTATTATATTTCATTAAAATACTTCAAACGTAATAGGAAAAATCCAGTTCCTTTCTTCTCAGAAGTCCTTAGAAAATTATGTGATAAAAATTAGCATTCAAATTACCTTTCTTTTTTCCTTGTTTCCTTCCTTCCTTCCTTCCTTCCTTCCTTCCTTCCTTCCTTCCTTTCTTCTTTCTTTCTTTCTTTCTTTCTTTCTTTCTTTCTTTCTTTCAGAGAGTAACCATGAGCATGAGCAGGGGGAGGGCAGAAAGGAAGAGAGGGAAAGAGAGAATCTCAAGCAGGTGCCATACTGAGTGTGGAGCCCGACAGAGGACCTGATCTCATGACCATGAGATCATGACCTGAGCTGAAATCAAGAGTCATATGCTTAACCAACTGAACCATCCAGGCACGCCTCAAATTAGTTTTGTTTTTTGGTTTTTGGTTTTTTTTGTTTTTGTTTTTGAGTGGAGGTGTCCCAATGCAAGGTTAGAATACAGGGGGAAATATTTTGATTAAACTCTGGCCTTGCTTTGTCTATTGGAGGCTAGATTCACTGGTGTCAGGGAAGAGGGATGAGTTCAGGCCAGATGTAGACACCAGGGAGACACAGGTGAGACACTGTTGGCTGGTCAGGATGGATACTAGATAGGATAACATCTTGAAATCCTCAGATGGTGGTTGTAATGGGTTCTGACCACTCCTAACTGCAATAACATACATATAACCAGACAGATTAGGTTCAGTATATGGCCTTGAGGAACACAAGTGTGCAGAGAGAAAGAAGGTGATATAGATGGCAATAGTGACAATTATAGCTAATAAATAGTGACCTACAGCATGGTAATGTGTTAATGATAATAAAAAATGGCTGGTGTTTACTTAGAACTTATAGGCTGGGTGTCAGGCTTAGTACTTTATAATTTCTATCTCATCTAATCTTCAAAATAACCCCATATAATGATTTATATCATTACCCCTACTTTATAGACAAGAAAACTACAGCTTACCAATTTCAAGTATCTTTGCCAAGGAAGTAAATGGTCAAATCACAATTTGAACTTGGTGCTGCTTGATTGTGAATTCTGTTTCTTCTCCCCTGCTTTGCTATACTGTCTCCATATCAATGAGGTTGCAAGGACTCATCTGCTGCTTAAAAATGCTGCAGAGATCAGACATGAGACGGCAAAGAAATGAAGTAAAATAGTTATGAGAGGGAGTAGTTTTTGTAGAGTTTTAGTAGATTATGTGAGGAAGATGGAATTGCCTTGTAGCTGACAGTTTAAGTCATCAACATGGAGACATCTCGAGCTCTTCCTTGGTCCTGTCTTTTTTTGCTCCCTGTTTGTCTACTTTGGTTGAGCACAGATGCCTCCCCTACACTCAATATAACCAACAGATACTCCTCCTTTAGTTGCTCATAAATGTGATTTTAAAAGTGATGAAAGCCGAGATCAGGAGTTGACAGTATTTGAGAAATATAATATCAGAATTGGTTTCTTCCTTTCTTCTTGCAATAGAGGGTGTTGAGGGAATATAAGGGTAATGTCTTAAAACTAGTACCCACTCTATTCAATCCCAGGGCAATCTCATAGTTGATGGACAAAATTCCAGCAACCAAACATAATTTCAAAGCAACCCAGGTGTTTCATATGTATTCTTATATTTCCTAAGCACCATGATTCTTAGACTATCCACTCAATTCTAAGTATTTCCAATTTTCTCTTCTATCCACTGCATTCAAATACTGCAGCTGTCCCCATATGTCTTGCTTCAAAATTCCATCTGAGAGGTCCCTTCTAGTCTATGTCTACAAAATCTTGTCCCTTCTCTCTTAACTCTTTTCCTGCATCATAAAGCTCCTCTTCTCATGGTGGAAGACCCAAATAGTAAGAGGGTCAAGATCAAATCCTCAGCAGTAGGCTGTCTGAGGAGGAAGCCTGGAGACAGACACTCTTACATTAGTTAACTTTTGTCCCATAGTGCAAGCGTTTGCTGACCAACAACTCTTGAGGTAGGGGGAGAGGGTGGGTAGGGCAGCTGTTTTCACATATGGCATAGAAAGCATTGTGGTAGTACTAGGTAGACCAGTTTGCCGTCTTTGACATGCAGGCCCTCGGTTTCGGATTATCCAGAGGGTCATGAAAAGCTATTAGTTTAAATTTAATTTGGCACTGGAGAACACTGTTAATGTGGGCAGGCTCACCGAGGCAGCTCTCAATTATGCTGAAATATTCAATGAGGGACATGTTTGGCCTCTAGAAGTAATTCATACTCAGTAGTCCAGAAAGAAGAACCCCCAGTAGGATAAATGAGAGTATCTTTCTACCATACAAAAACAAAATGTATTACTGCTTCAAGCCAAACACCTACAGTTGATAATTGTATCTCATTATGGTTCCTTAACCCTCACTTCACTACAGTCTTGCTCAGTGAAGAAGGCAAATGTTTATTAATTTGAGGGCAGATGAAAAGCTTCATAGATTTTACTATTATGCCCCAAAGAGCACTGTTTGAAAAATATAATTGGTACCTAGCAAATTGTATGCAGACTTTGAGTGCGGTACTTTCCTACTCAGGTTTAGTGCATTATTTTCTGAACTGTGGTCAAGTTGCAAAAACTTTGAGTCAGCTAAAAAATTCAAGATAAGAACTGCTAGATAATTCTAGAGTCGGGTATGCAATTTAAAAAAAAAGAATATGATAACTGTATTTTTGGAAGAAGGTTTATTTTTAGGAAGCAAGATTTATACCATTGAAGTAGAAAATAAGGAAAATAAGGTTGACTTAATTTACTTTACCATCTCTCTAAATAAGGGATGTACACAAGCTGGCCCAGAATTTAGTGGTCCCATAAAATAACAAAATTTATACGTGGGCTGAGGGATTGTGATCATATATATGCTTGGTTTTATGGAGGAAGCTGAAGCAATAATAACGGTAATAAAGGAGACCATAAATGACTAAAATGCCAGAGTAACCAGGAACCTGGCTGTGACCAATAATCTGACAGTTTTCCCATAAAACCTTTTATCTTCATGCTTCATATGTAAGTAAAATGGAGAAATTTGTGTTTCATGTTCGAGGTACCAACTGTTAATTTATGTTCTGTCTCAATTTCTCCCCATTTCCCTTTAGTAATAGAACCTCTCAGATTTTGACTGGGCACATTGCTGACCAGGTAATGACTACCCCCCAGTAGGATACTGGGAGTTATACTGGGAGATACCAGGGAGCCTCTGGTGTGATTTGATGGGACCATTTGGCTAAGTTTTGGTCAAGGACGTGTGAACAGATGTGATATGTGCAACTTCTACTAAATGCCCTATGAGTGAAGAAGCAGGCTTGAACATGGCCTCTCCTGCTTGCTACTTACATGCATGATGCTGGGAGTGGAGCAGACACTTTGGAAACAGGGATGGAGACTGGAGGTTGAGAACCATGGATCCACCCTCCCATACTTTGTCTACCATTCCTGGGCTATTGCAAGAGAAAGAAATAAACTTCTATTTTGCTGA
This sequence comes from Leopardus geoffroyi, assembly GCF_018350155.1. Lineage (NCBI taxonomy): Eukaryota > Metazoa > Chordata > Mammalia > Carnivora > Felidae > Leopardus > Leopardus geoffroyi. The sequence goes on from NC_059327.1 coordinate 174,595,800, forward strand.
ACTCTCTTTGCTTTAAGAGCTTAGGTTGTGCCACAATTAATATAGAATTCTATTATTTTGCGCCCATTCTTTGGGAGAGAGTTGTCAATGAGCAATCAAATCTTCTCAACAGGCAATTGGAAGAAGTAGTGTACAGTCCCTTCTAAATAGTGATGTGAATGAAACATGTTGGAAGGAAGGAAAAGATTCCATTACTTCTATTTAAAGCATTGGGGAAAGCCTCATGGAAAAAAAATGGCATTACACTGAAGTTTGAATGATCATTTGGGGTTTACCAGCTGGGAAAATGTGAAGCAAAACTTGGACAAATGTGGCTAAGTATGTAAAGGTTCTGGTGAGATGCCTAAAGTAACTTTATGAAGCCATATTTGCAAGACTACCGTATGCTTTAAGGAATTTGGTTTTTGTTAGATTAAACAAAAAGTGTCAACTTAAATTATGGAGTTGAAAAGATCAAGTCTTTGTTGAGAAAAAATACTCTGGCAGCTCTGAAAGAGAAAAGCTGAAGTGGGGAGAAAGTGGAGGCAAGGCATCAGAGTTTCATAATTCCTGGGGCACCTGGGTGGCTCAGTATGTTGAACATCCCGACTTTGGCTCAGGTCATGATCTCACAGCTTGTGGGGTCAAGCCCTGCATACTCATCAGGCTCTGTGCTGACAGCTCAGAGCTTGGAGCCTCCTTCAGATTCTGTGTCTCCCCCTCTTTCTGCCCCTCTTCTGCTCACACTCTGTCTCTCTCTGTCTCCCAAAAATGAATAAACATTAACAAATTTATTTTTAAATTTCCAAATTCCTGTTACCAATCTAAATTTTATTAAGTGTTCTATCTATCTATCTATCTATCTATCTATCTATCATCTATTTATCTATCCATCATCTATCTCTATCATCTATCAGTCTTATCTATCTATCTAGTTTATACTAAGTATATTTCACAATTTGGCCTTAGTGTATTATATTTTTTAAAATGTAATAAAAATGCATCTTTTATTTTTAAAAAGTTTCTATATGCACCTCTTTATCTTGGGTATCTTCATAATACACATGCCATACTCATGACAAAAATTCAGCTGGCATACACTGATGTGGCTTTTAAGTTGTTAAAATATTGAAATGCCACCTTACCAGTTGTTAAACAGTGACTGCCCTGAGCTCCTGAGTGTCCCCCCCCCCCCCCCACCTGCCTAGAGCTCTGGCCACCTGCTGCACCTCTAGGGACTCAGGACCTTCTCCTGATTTAGCAGCTAGCACATTTCCAGGGCCTGTCCTGCATTACAGCTGACTTCTGTTCTGATTGGTCAAGTCGTCATAATTCATTTTTAAATATTTTGAATAGCAACCCTGGAAACATATGTACAGATCACAGATTATTTTGCCTATAGAAACAGCATGAGGAAAGGATATGAGAAAACAAATGTGAGACACATTTTGAAGGTAAATGTAGAGGATTTGGTGACTGATTAAGTGTGCAAGTGAAGAAAAGGAAGTGTAACCGTTCTGGAGTTGTGCAAGCAGATGGTTGGTGATGCCATTAACTGGAAAATGGATACTGGATACACAAACTTGAGGAGAGGAGATAATAAGTTTGGTTTTAGACACGTGGAGATTGAGATGCCACTCCAACTGATGAACATTCCATCTCCGTGTGGATGGATGCATTGATATGTTAGCAAATGTTTAACATCTGACTTTCAAACAATGAAGAAAAAAATTTCTTTCTTTGGGGTGGGGGTAGCATTTGTTTATTTCCATGGTGTAAATACTCTCACCATGTATATTCTTAATTTTGTATATTTTGCATATATCAATGGAGCTATACTACTTATAGGCTTTTCTCATTGAACATTATTTTGTGATTCCCTCATTTCCATTTGCATAGCTGTAGTTCATTCGCTGCACTGTTTGACTAACCCAAAATACACCTCTCTCTTCTCCTATTGTTTATCTCTCTTCATGTTCGTTTTTGCTTGTTTCTTGGTCCTAATGTCATTTTGGCTCTATATTTTATCTTCTATACTTCTCTACCTCGTTGTTTGATATGTATGACCTCTGATTTGAAATACGGTTCATAGCTGTACCTTTGGTACCTCTTCAAGACTTGTTGTATTTGTCTCATGCATTGCTTGGGTAAGATGTTCTACCCCATCTCTCATCTTGCCCGTTTCTCCAAGAGCCTACCTTACGGATTCTTTTTATCTCATGTATTTAAGGTAATACTCACTTTATTCCCGCCTTGACAGTTAAAGACTTATTTTGCCAAGAGAAGACTTGAGGATATGATGCAATTGTTTCTTCCTCTGGTTTAGGGAAATTACTATGCTTTTCATTTATAATATGTAATATATATATATATATGAGGAAGAACATACTGGTTTAAAGCTAAGTTTTCTTGGGGCACCTAGGTGGCTCAGTTGGTTAAACATAAGACTTCAGCTCAGGTCGTGACCCCAGGGTTCATGAGTTTGAGCCCCACATTGGGCTCTCTGCTGTCAGTGCAATCCCCCTCTCTCCATGCCCCTCCCCTGCTTGCTCCCCCACTTGAACTCTCTCTCAATAATACATAAACATTAAAAAAAATTTTAACTAAATTATCTTGACATTAGAGAGTTCGCATACATAAAAACAGGTTACAAAGGGATTGACGATACTTATACAAAAGTATTCATTGTGTGATAAAATAGCAAATGTCTTCAGTACGTTTAATACATAACTTGATTTATTAAGAAACTACTGGCTAGAAGTGAATCTATTAAGTAAAGAACGATACATCTGAAATTATATTTGAACACAGAGTCACTCTTTCCATAGCTTGCTTTTTATTTAATGACACAAAACTGATTTTCCCCTTGAGGAACCAATGCAATAAATTTTATGACTTGCAGATTGCTAGCACCTTTTATTGAGAAGCAAAGATATACAGAGCTAAGAGAATTCAGAAAGAGTACAATGAAAACATAATTTTAAATTCTAAAAATAGCAAGTGTTAAATCTTAGGAACGGATTATGTTGTTGTGGACATTGAGAGTTTCACACCTGAATGGAGAGACATAACATTCTAACTGTGCCCATCTTGGTTTCAGGCTTCCCCCCTTCATGTCTCACATTCAGATGACACAAGGAACATGTCCTAAACCATCAGCAGCACAGCTGGCCTGTCTACGCTTCATTGCCTATTGAGAAGTGCTTGTGAATCAATGAGAGAAAACATAAAAAAAAAAAAAAAAGATTTAAAAAAGAATATATAGTCAATCTGAATAAATGATACTTAAAAATACATGGAATATCTAATCAATACGGTAAAGTCTCTCTAATCAGCAAAACTTCTTGTCATAATCATTCCATGAATTCTCATACTTTAGATTAAGGTTGCAAAATTGAATGCAAACTGAAACAAAAGTTATATAATATTTAAAAAAACCAATTTTAATGTCAAGTGTTTTCTTTTAAAATTGTTTAATGTTTATTTATTTTGAGGGAGAGAGAGAAAGAGTGCAAGTGGGGGAATGGCAGAGAAAGAGGGAGACAGAACTGAAAGCAGGCTCTAGGTTCCAAGCTGTCAACATAGAGCCCGATGTGGGGTTTGAACTCAGGAAACATGAGATCAGGACCTGAGCCAAAGTTGGATGCTTAACCTACTGAGCCACCCAGGTGCCCCTGTCAAGTTGTTTTAAAGTATACTGGAAATTTAGATGGGGTGGGAAGGGAAGTTTTAGTAGGCTAAAATCCCTAGTTTTTAGAGTGGATAGTAAAAAGTGCTATTTCATTCTTGATGGTGTTAACCTTGGAATAATGGCCAAAGAAGGTTTGGGAATACCTTAGTGGGAAAAGTCTGTAAGCAAAAAATAAGCACAATTTGTAACTTTCAAATGATTGAAGTAGAAAAACATTCTATCGAAACAAAAGAGTAGCAATAAAGCATAGAAAATAAGAGCATAAAATGAGATATCTGAAGACCAAATATTTAAATTATGATAAGGGTTATGTATTAAAATCCTATTAAATGGCTAAGATTCTCAGTCTCACTAGATAAAAGAGTTAATTGTAAAGAAGATTTTTATTTATGGTTTTCCCCCCTAATTTGTTAGCCTGATTTCAAGATAGGGAAAGACTTTCCATTCATAAAAGCATTGGAAAAATTGATTTTAAAAAATCAACATTTTGATTTTTTACATAAAATTATCCTACACTTCACATTTCATAGTAGCCAAAATGAAAGACAAATTATGAAGCGAGATACCTGTAACAAATATGAATGTTACAATTCCTAATTTTTGGAATTTTTACAAATCAATGATTAAAATACAAAGGTCCTAAAATATGGGCAAAAAAAAAAATATGATAGAAATGCTAATGTTGAATAACTACAAGAAATTTTTCATTAACAAAAAATTGTTAAGTGTTCTTATTCATTTTTTGAGAGACAGAGAGAAACAGAGCATGTGCAGGGAAGGGGCGTAGAGAGAGGGAGAATCCGAAGCAGGCTCCAGGCTCCGAGCTGTCAGAGCCCTACTCAGAGCTCAAACCCACAAACCGCCAGATCATGACCTGAGTGGAAGTCGGCCACTTAACTGACTGAGCCACCCAGGTGCCCCAAGAAAATTTTCAATTCACTCTTCATCGTGGCAATGAATGTAAAAAGTTACAAATTTTCATTTATCAGATCAACAACAACAACAAAATGGTATTACTTAATGCTGGTGAGGGTTTGTGGACACTCTATTATGTTAGGTTAGTTGAAGCATTAACTGGTACATGGTATTTGAAAAGCAATTTGGCCATATGTATTAAGAAAACGTTTTCTGTTGTTTTACTTAGTAATTTTACCTCTAGGAATCTATCACAAAGAACTAAGTAGAGATGCGGACAAAGATCAATATATAGGTTACAGTTAGGGCATTCATTTTAGCACAAATTATAGAGAAAGTTGGAAATCATCTTAATTTTTAAAATTAAGAGAATATTAATGTAGATTATGGAATGACACGTAATAATCATTAAAATTACATTTTCAAATAACATTTCCTTGTCATAAAACAACAGGATACCAACCTTTCTGCAGTTTCCTTTAGTATCTTGGGATATTTTTTTCTTGTTTACTATATATACATTTCAAATTTTCTTCAATGATAGTATATTATTTTCACAATGACCAAAATGTTTATGTAAATAATTAACGTCCAGTAGCTTCTGTGAGGGCTATTGTTTGTATTTATCCAAGTGATAACCCTAGAAAGTTTGTGGGAACGTGGAAGTCACCATCATAACACAACCTTCTCATTTAACCTGGTCTAGTGAGGTTGTTAACTAGGTCACTGTATGACTGACTTTTCTACTTTTGCAATCCCTGATGTCAGAAGATCTGATGGAGGCAGTAGCATAATCAGAGTTGGTAAAAAGCCAAACTTGTCCATTTTTTTCCCCCCTTATGACTTTCCTCTTGTCTTGTAGATAGCAAAGTTTTGAGATGCTGTGCTATCCTGGGCATTTAAGGTTGATTTTGATTGCCATAATCACTAGAATAATGAGGTAGTCTGGGTTATGAGTCTTCAAGGTATTTTTGAGGTTATAAATAAATATCGAAGCTTGAATTATTTTGGTCATATGAGTCAGAAGAGTTGTCAGAGAATCATTAGAACCTCTGGGGTGGGGAGATGAACCCCGGCCATCATCTTGTTTCACTGGGACCACTCATCTTGTCACATCATTGGAATATCTGGCCAGATCGTTCTGTAAGGGCAGCTTTATCAAAAATATATCAAATAGTAGGTTGATTGCATTCGCTGGAGATAAAAATAAGACTTTAGGATTTTTTTCTTCGGTATCATTTTCTGTTGATTAGGTGATACTAAATGCTCAGTGTGACAAAATATTTTCCAAATTCTAATCATGTCATTTTCTTATGAGAAAATCAGCCTTCAATGAGTAGGTAATTTAGATGAAATAAAACTATTCCCTTCCCCCTCTCTCCATTCTTCCTTCCTTTCATTCATTCCTTCTTAACTTCTTTTCTTTTTGGATTTGGGTTTGGGGAGGACTGTCCACTGCTTGGTAAAATTATACTCCTTCTCCAGGGCAAGAGCCACACTGCTTCTTTGCCTCTCGACCATCTGGGAAGAATAACAGCTGTTCTTTCTGTGTTCCTACAAGACTTTGGAAATGATGCTAGGGTATTCCTTGCACAGTGTCAGAGCCTAGTTGCATATTTTCTACTAGATCATTCAGAGGGACCATGTTGCCCTCAGTTTTATATCCCAACCCAGTGTCTGGCACAAAGCTGGTCTTTCATGAATGGTGAACTTCTGTTTTTCTGGTGATGTAATGCCTTTCAAAAAATTTAGATCCTCCCTGTTTTCTCACTTGTGGGAGAACTTGAGAAATGGAAGAAAAAAAATATCCAAGAGCTTTGCAGTTTGCATTCTATTCCCTCTAAATATTTAAATATAAACTAGAAATAACAAATGCCCCTTGCAAAACCCAGAAATGATTAAGCTGAACAAAATAAGGATAAAGATTTAAAAGTATGTGGGAGTTTCTTTGTTAGATTTAGTCCCCACTTTTATCAATAAGGTTTCAAAAATATGTGAGCATTTTGGTGAACCTTAAATTACATCTGAGCTTCTGATACAGAATTTCTCTTCTCACAGAATTTTTTTTCTTACTTGGGCATCGCATTTCCCTTAGGGGGAGTAAAGGGCATCAATGCAGTTATGTCTTCCCTCCATCAATAGAATACATAAAAACAAAAATATTCTGGCAGGTAAAGGCCATGCATCATTGGGAAATTATTTAATTGGCCATGATTTTAAAAATGTTTGTATTTGTATATTTCCATACATTTCTTCAACACAAAGATAATGAAATAGAAGCCTTTTCGAAAAATTTAGATATATATTGTTCATCAGTTAAAAAGAATTTTGTAGTAGGGCTGGCTGATAAGAGAAAGAGATTCAGGTTAGTGGCTAAGCCTACAAAATTCATCTTAGCCCGGCAGTCTGCTGACAGCCTGGCAATTGGTTAGCACAGACCTTTAAAGAATGTGCTGTAGGTAAGAGAGAACATAAGAAGCTTCAGTAACTTTAACAGTATGAAGCATGGTGGCCATTCTCTCTCAATAAGTTGCTGAATGGAGATTTCTGTCTTGATGGAGAAGCTGGGAAGCATTGTATAAAAATCAGCTCACCTTGAAGGGTGAAGCTATTTCATACACTTACTATTTGTGTTGTAAAACAGATCCCCTATCTGATTAGGTATGATTTAGTGCTGCAAAAGAATCAGATTCTACTGGTGTAGGACTCAAAAATCAGAAATAGGATGTAGAGGGAGACGATGCCAATAGTACGTGGGCATCAGGTACAGGTCAGATCCTTTCCATAGGAACAATGAGAGAAGACCCGTTGTAGAAGCTGTAAGGAGAATAGAATGTGTTGAAGCCAGTCATCATTTGCATGGGAGGGGGTGACGCAGAGAAGGAAAGAACCCCGAGGGAGAGTAAACCTACAGCTGAACTCTTCTACACACACAGAAAAGGAATGATAAACCAAACAGATTTTTTTTTTTTAAATTTTAGAGTGTCTGGGGAGGGAGAGGGCATAGGGAGACAGAGAGAGAGAGAGAGAGAGAGAGAGAGAGAGAGAGAGAATCTTAAGCAGTTCCATGCTCAGCATGGAGCCCGAGTGGGGTTGATCCCACTACCCTGGAATCACCTTCTGAGTGGAAACAGAGAGTAAGATGTTCAACTGACTGAGCTCCCCAGGTGCTCCCAATCAAACAATTTTAAAAAGTAATGAAAGGGCTTTTCCCTAGAAAATCACTATATTCAAGGCAAATGATTTTTCATTTCCTCTAAATTTCCAGATAATTACCTTATTTCCCACTTTGTAATATACATACGTGCATGTAATTTTTCCTCCTTTGTATAACGTTTATCATAACTACAGCAAGATGATGATTCAGTGGTTTTATGCTCACCCTCTTCCCAGAAAACTGCACTGAATTGGTAAGAAATTATTGATTCCAAGAATCCTGGATTGCTGTAATTTTATGGGCTTTGAGAGTATATTTCACACCTTACAAGATCTAGAAACTTGATGGCCAATTTATCCAGAGTTGATTTGATCCAAGAGATATTTACCAATTTTATTCACTATCAAATGACCATTTATTCAAATCATTGACAAATATCCAAAAAGTGTGCTGGTTTAGGTGGTGGATTGTAGCAATGAACACAACAGACGAAATCCCTGTCTTCGTGGATCTCATCTTTATTTTCTCATTAATACACTAAGTATCTATGGAAAACAATAAAACAATAGAGGTGACTCAAGATCTCGAGTTAGAATAGTTGTCAACTGATCTCAGTTTCCCATAAAATGGAATGGTTTGTTTTGTTTTCTTTTTGGATAGTGAATCAGTGGAGGATATTGGTAAATAGCAAAAGCTCAGGGTTCAGGCTGCCAATATTCAAGCCTCGATTTACTTCTTCCTAGCCGTAACCTTTCTGTGCCTGAGTTCCTAACTATAAATGGGATGGTAATGAATTTGTGTCTATCGCAGTGTTTTGTGAGGGCTTAAAACAGGGTTCAAGAAGTGTTAGCAGATATTATGACAACTGAACTGCCCACATATGGAGGTGTCAGGATCAAATGAGATTGAATGTGAATCTCCGGGAAACAACAGAGCACTAGACACATGGTTTTTTATGAATTCACTCATTTACAGATACTCCATGAGTGCTAACCACTGAGCATAAGCTGGGGTGAAAATGCATGCAAGATAGTGCTTGCACCCAAGGAACTCACAATCTAATGCAGGATAAAAGAAACATTGTTGATTTTTTTTTTTACAGTATATGATTCTAGAAATATTTCTTGATGTTACTGTTCAGAGAACAGGATGAGAAATTTCTGAATTATATAAGTTAAATGGATATTTAGAAGCTTATAGCTTAGTATATGAAAATGAGCGGTATGGCAATGATAGAAAGGACCGAATAGAAATCATAAGAGAATTACAGACAAAGTGCTAGTGGCATTCAGGGAGATATTCTTTGCACCTAAAGAGGGCAGGAAGGTTGTTATAAGAAAAGAGAGATTTGAGTTAGGTTGTAACGGTTATATTATTTTTAAAATTTATTTTTTAATTTAATTTTCCTTGGGATCATATTTGACAGAGAGACTTACCAAGTTGTTTGGGTACTGTGGATGCATGGCCAGGGCTGTTCCCTGTTGAGCTTCCCTGTAGAGTGATTGGTGGGGAATAACTAATTCACTGGGGACCCACCCATCAAACCTCAGCAGGTCTTTTCTGTTGTGCCCATTAGTTTCTCTAGGGAGAAATTCTCCAGTCCTTTGCCTGGGGTATCAAAGCTTAACTTCCGGTGTTCTAGGAGCTGAGTGGACGGAGGTGCCTTGGATCATTCAGGAGAAGACCTTTACAATCCCCTTGTTTTCAGTCTCCTGCTTTCTCCCTGCCATCGCTGTGCTTACTTACAGGCTCCTGAGTCTCTCTGGTTCATGTGTCTGGAGAGTATTGGTGGTAGGCAGAATTCTAGAGGTGTCCTCCCAGGATTCCCAGCTTGGCTATCCCATTATATGGTAATCTATGCACTGTTTGGTACCTAGTTTAGGTACTTCTGTGAGGGGACTTTATAGATTAAATTAAGTATACTTATTAGCTGGGACACCTGGGTGGCTCAGTCAGTTGAGCGTTTGACTTCTGCTCAGGTCATGATGATCTCATGGTTCATGAATTCGAGCCCTGCATCGGACTTGCTGCTGTCAGCACAGAGCCCACTTCAGATCCTCTTTTCCCCACTCTCTCTGTCCCTCCCCTGCTCTCACTCTCTCACTCTCTCTCTCTCTCTCTCTCTAAAATAAATAAACAAAAAAAGAATACTTAATAGCTGACTTTAAGGTAAGGAAATTATTCTGGATTTTCCAGGTGCATCAACAGAAGAGGAATACACAAGAGGAAGGCAGAAAATGAGATGCAAGAGATATGGTAGAAGGGAGGTCAGAGGGATCTGAGATGTGAGAAGTACTCACTGTCCCACTGCTGGTAAGACAGAGAGGGAAACGTGAGGCAGAATGCATGGAGCTTCTGATTTAAGGGTGGCTCCCAGGTAACAGCCAGCAAGGAGATGGGGACTTCGCTCCTACAACCTCAAGAAACTGAGTTGTACCAATATCCTGAATGAGCCAGGTAGTGGATTTTGCTCAGAATTTTCTGATGAGTCTAGCCAGTCAAAACTTTTTGATTTTGGCCTGTGAAATTCAGAGCAGAGCAACCAGTTGAGCCAACCTGGGCTTGAAACCAACAGAACTGTGAGGTTGGTTGTCTAAACTGAGCAGTTGTTTTAGACTGCTAAGTTTATGGTAACTTCTTACAGCAGCCATAGAAATCAACGTAGTAAAAAACTGGAGACGTTTGAGACATATCATTTTGGTGAAACAATAGTCTTAAAAATGATGTTAGGAGTGGTGTCTATTGTCAGAACATCTGAGCATGCAGACTGGGTCTAACATTATGAAATCCAGAAATAGCAGGGGCAATGATGAGATTCTGGCAGATCTACAAATACATAGTAGAGGAATGGGGAAAGAACTGAGGCCCATGAAAGGGAAGTGAGAAGAGAAGACCCAAGTGATGTATTAGGACCCATTTCACTGGAACTGAGGTTAGGATGGGCTCCAGTCCTATATGGTGAGACCACTGAGAAGAGTGGAAGTGCTTTGACTTGACCTGCAGGTCACATATATGTTCAGGGCTTGCTTGGTATTGTATATTTGAGTCCTAGGTCTGACTGGCAGTAAAGAAATCTAAACACTCAGCGATTATGCCTGGGTAGTGGCCCTCAGTATTAATTTTAATACCCAATATATTATAAAAGGAGAGGTAGCTAGAGACTATTACCGTATTTCTGAACTCTTTTGAGATTGATGATAGAATTGGTGAGGACATCTGGGGATTTGGGAGTGAAAATCTAGGCCAAACCAAATGGGCAATCAACGTGGGAAAAGAGGTAATTACCATTTTGGATACGACAAAATAGGGAGGAAGAAGAGAGAAGATTACTATTTGGTTAGTGCCAATGACAGATAAAGAAAGATGAGTAGGATTGGTTTTGAGTGGGGAGATAAATGATTCTATTTAGCTCATGAAATTTGCTTATATGTATTTGAGGTGTTGACAAGACATCAACCAGAACTAGGGTATTGACAAGTTGTCAATGTTGGAGACACAAATTTGAGTGTTTTCATTGTATGATAAATTGTTTGCAATGAGATTGCCAAAGCTGGAGATAATGAAAGAGTAAAAGACAAATATGTAATGTGTTTTATTTTTTAAGAAGCTTTGCCTCCACTTTGGTCAGAATGCTGATCATTAATTAGTAATGAGATGTGACTGCCAAGTGATCAGAATGTTCTTGTTGGTTCATCAGTGTATTCTGTCTCTAATAATTAACAGAAACCATAGATATTAATTTTGAAAACAATGTTGGAAATATAAAATGAGAGACAAAAATAAGATGGTCTTAAGTGTTGTTTTTACCAGAGTATAGGAGCCCAGTGAATCAGTTTCCTATTAAATGGAAAATCTTTAAAGTATTGACATAAGTTCTTTGTCATCCACATAAAGCAACTTTTTCCTCCCAGTCATGTTTTAGGGAGACCTAACAATATCTCCTCTCAACTCTACTTTTTGTAGATTCCGGGGATGTTGCTCCTTTTTGTTTGTGATGACTTTGCAACCTCATCTATCATTTCAACAGACTTTCTTGGCACATTATAATTCATTTTATACTGATCATCTCTTCAGTTAGCATACAGGTAAGTCCTTCATTTTTTCAGAACTAATCACATAATATAGTAGTTAGAGTTGGGAAGTTTTCTTGTAGGCATCTCATTTCATTCCTGTTGGGAAGCAGCGTTGGTCTTGGTCAACTTCATCACAGAAGGATGTTGACTTGGCTAAGATAGGCTAGGTTATGCAGTATAAAAGACAATATAGAAAATCTCTCTGGCTTGCATCAACAATGTTCATTATGGATAATGTTCATTACGACTCTGTTCCATATCACCTTCACTCTGGGATCCGAGAAGATGGATCAGCTTCTATCTGGAACAGTGCCAGTTGTTGTCGCAGGGGGAAAAGAATACATAGGGAAGCACCTACTGGCTCTTGAAGTTTCCAGTGGAAGAGTCGTAGCTCAAATGTTCTCATCTAAGGTTACTAGAGTGAGAATCCTCACACAGGGAAGGGCAGCCAATATTGTTGAGTCAATCACAAATGTCTCTTTGCAATATCCTCACTCATTTACTTCTCTTGAATCAGTTTGTCATTGTCCCAAGAACTTAGGGCCTGAGTACTATGCTCTGATTACATTTTACCTAAAGAAAAGGTATAATGGTGCATTACAGTGGACCAGTGTGATGTTTTGCATAGGGTTGAGATGATGGAGTTCTCTTCAGATTATATTTTGACAGTGAAGAGCGAATGTAATTGAGGCAAGAGAATGAATGTGAACTGCTATGGACTGATGCTAACGAGGACTTCTCTTGATTCTTCTTCCTGAAAGTATTTGAAAATAGTGCATTATATTTAAAAAAAAATGCATTTACCAGATTAATTAAGGCCAATGGTCTGTTCTAGTGAAGATATCACATCGACACACCAGCTGCAATCAGGACTACCACATGGTTAAGTTTATGGCAGTCTCTGATCATTTTCTTGATCTCCTTGGTTTATGCAGGGGCTTCACTGTGTGTCTTTTAAATTTTTGAGTGGTACTAATCTTTGATAATACACCTGGTATTTGGTATTGCTTCAGATTTACTATCTTGGCCTATAAAAGGGGACTATTGTAGGCTTTGGCCATTGCTACCGTGATGAATCTTACTCTGCTGGTCAGAGATCTACAGGAAGTTGTATAGCAACTACAATTATCCATCTCAGGTATGCACTCAGGGACTAGGGATGTGACAACAGTATGCATCCTTGGAACTATTGCACCTACTGTGATGTGGGCATGGGCTGAGATTCCATGTATAGCCTCCCTCTGTATGTTTCCATTTCAACAGATGGGTCACAATGTACTTTTTGTTCTCTTGTTGTCACCACTCAGGCCCTCTATCCAGCAGTCCTTGAAGGAACTGGCTATTTTCCTTTCCCTACCTTGGTTCATCTAGTACGTAACTGTATGTTGTTTGGGGAAAGATTTTTGGGAATCCTAATCATATATACCTTCTGTGGTATTGCAAGATTCTTCTCTTTTTTTTTAATGTTTTTTTAATTTTAATTTTAATTTTTTTATTTTTGAGACAGAGAGAGACAGAGCATGAGCAGGGGAGGGGCAGAGAGAGAGGGAGACACAGAATCTGAAGCAGGCTCCAGGGTCTGAGCTGTCAGCACAGAGCCCGACGCGGGGCTCGAACTCACGGACTGTGAGATCATGACCTGAGCTGAAGTCGGACGCTCAACCGACTGAGCCACCCAGGCGCCCCGCAAGATTCTTCTTTAATGTTCCAAATTCAGTGGATGGGCTCTGGAACTGAAAAATCAGCCTCAGGTCTGGGAGGTGAAAGGGGGATCATGGCTTTTCCATGTAGCAGCTGCTCATCAGCTCTTGACCATTTTCATTTGTATAAGTCAAGCTATGTCCTCCTTGCCTCCTTAGCTTATCTTTCTTTTAGTGACCCAATGGTCTATTAACCCCTTGTTGCCATCCTAACTTCTGCCTGTTGTAGTAATTATATCCATTTTGCCTCTGATGATTGTGTGCAATACTTGGCCTCTGATGTTTCAGAATACCATCATCTGTATCACCCCATCAACAGGAGGGAGCCTGGCTCCATAGCAACATATCCTCCCATCGACCTTGGCTACAGAGAATAGACATTCGACAGATTCTCAGCAGTGCCAGTGCTCCCTCATTAATTCCCTATTGATTTAGTGAAGTAACTTGTTTTTTTTTCCTCACTCTCTTGGGATCATGCAGACTGTAGTTCTCTGGTCTTACATAATAACACACTGTTTGTCCACCGCTGTGAACCTACTGACCCCTTTTTCAATCCTCTGTCAAGGCAATTCTGGTACCTTCATAATGTTTACTGTAGGTCATCATCAGAAGCATACGAAGACCATCTTCAGGTGGATGTAACCATCCCACAATTCATATGCTAGAACAGTGGTTTTCAAAATTTAGTTTACATCAGAATTCCCTGAAGGGCTTGTTAGAACACAAACGGCTGGACACTATCCCAGAGTTTTATATATATATAAACATATGATGAACGTGTTTTTTTTTTATTTGTGTGTGTGTGTGTGTGTGTGTGTGTGTGAGAGAGAGAGAGAGAGAGAGAGAGAAAATCTTAAGGAGGCTCCATACTCAGCACGAGGCCCAAGGTGGGGCTTGATCCCATGACCCTGGGATCACGACCTGAGCTGAAATCAGGAGTCAGATGCTTAACCCACTGAGCCACCCAGGCACCCCTAAACATGTTTAAATATACACTTTTTGCAGTATGTTGATGCATAAGACTTGCTTTGCTGTTATGATTCTTTCTATGCTCCAACAATGCCTCAGGTTTTATTCTCGGACAAGGTAGACAAGTGACAGTGGTAAACCCTGTCTCTTTTAATGATGCCCAAGGTCTGCCCTGACTGACCTCTAGTTGGCTTCTGCATTTAAGGGATACGAGGCCCTCAATAGGCATTCTAGCAATTTATGTTTTCAAAGTATAAACCAGAAAATATCATATCCCAAATTAAAATTTTGTTGCATGTTGAATTTTAAATACAATGCTGCGGTCACTGAATGAATTCTAAGATAATAAAATGAGCCAAAATAGAGTCTTTGAAGAAGATTGACAGTGAGAAATTCGCTGTCCAATTAATATTCAAATTTGGCTCCTCGCCCCAGCCCTCCACTCCCTCCTCATAAGTCAGTTTGTCTAAGGAGAGGCTACCAAGATCAATTGTTGTGAATTTCGAATGTTCAGCAAGCTGTCAGATGCTGCTTAGATGTTTCCAAGGAAACAGCTTTGCTTATCAGCAGTTGTCTCCACAGAAGGACCAGCTTTAAATACACGATTTCCTGAATATAGAAGCAATCAGCTAGGGTACTTGTACCACTGAAAAGCCCGCAAACCTTATTTAAACTATACTGTAGGCAAAAATAAAGACATCTCATGGTCTTCTTACACTGAAAAATAGGTCCAGTAAGATATTCTATAATTTAGATTCCTGCATTTTCGATACAAATGAAGGTCTTGCACATGAAACTCTTAAAATAGCGAATAATCTAGTTTAGGCATAATATTTAAATTTCATTTATTTCGCCTACATCATAGCATTACTTTCAGCAAAACTATTTTAAAATGTTATCTTTGAAAGCTTATGACATGATATTTTAATCTGTAGCATTGACCCCACCTGTAAATTAATTGTAGCTCCATGTCATATTTGGGAGAACAGGGTAAATTTGGATGATGATCTTGCACTTTGGTCAAATTTGAGAACTTGTGCTCCTGTACAATGTTGAAAATTGTCCATATGGAAGTGTATACTGCTGACAGTGAAGGACACTCTCATCATGGTCCCACAAGTCTGCCATGAGCACATTTATCTGGCCGCTAATCTGGCCAACAATGGCCAGCAGCCGCCCCGGAGGGTTACGTGGGTGATCTGGTTCTCTTCACATCTGCTGTGGGTGTGTGGACAGATCTCTCCCCCAAAGAGCTGAGAATAAACTTGCAGTAAATGCACTTCAGCCTGTTATTGATTGGCTAACCTTTAAAATAACCTTTTGTCTTAGAGGTTTTAAAATTTCTTTACCTTTTCTTTTTTAGACAAGGCACGAATAAGCAAGGTAAAAGGGCAGGGAGGTAAATAGCACCAGTTCGGGGAAATGGTTTTAGACTAATTGAAACTAATGTTGGTTTAATATCCTTAGTGTGTTTGAGTCATGTAAAGGAAAAATATGTATATAACTTCCAGGAGTTTGTAAAAGAGTTGGAATGTTATACCTGTTAAGATACAGAACAGAATAATAAATGAGAGAATGCCACACTGTAGGGAAGTATGGGAAGTAGGGAAGGAGAGTTGTAAGACTTAGAATCAGAGAAAGCTTCATGAAAAGGGAGAGATCCCAGTTTGGGCTTTGAAAAAATACAGGATATTTTCCATATCCATGTATAACAATGGGAAGTATCAAAAATACAAGACTTGTAACACTTACCTTAATACTTCTTTAAAAATGGATGTTTGTTTTCCCCTAGGAATTGATTAAAAACATAATTGATGTGTGTACATGTGGGTTCGTGATATCTTTATTTATACTCATTTAAATGAGGTTATAATAATTAAATTATGATGTTATCAGTCAATTAGAATATTAGGCAGTGGTCAGAAAAGATAGCACAGATCCTCACCTCGATGTATTGAATGAAAATAGCCGGACATTAAAGAGCGCGAAACCTTTGCTAATGTTTCTGTAATCTTTGAAGACTTCACTCTGATATGATGAATACCTTTTCTTTATAGGAATAGAAACTACTACGACCGGGGGTTGCTACTACTACAAAATTTTTTGGCTTTCTGTATGATGAGCATCGTGTCAAATTTCACATGTACCGCTTTTTTAAGTCTCAAAAAGTCTCTGAGAAGACTATTATTTT
The DNA here is from genome assembly GCF_018350155.1 of Leopardus geoffroyi. Taxonomy (NCBI): domain Eukaryota; kingdom Metazoa; phylum Chordata; class Mammalia; order Carnivora; family Felidae; genus Leopardus; species Leopardus geoffroyi. The sequence goes on from NC_059327.1 coordinate 174,612,475, forward strand.
ATAGATGAGTGACTTGAGAAGTGAAGCAACTTGCCCAAGGTCATGGTTATTGGCTTGTGGAGATGGGACCCAAACTCAGGATGCCTGGGCATAAATAGGATAAATCTATCTTACGAGCTAACGATGTCCTATCTTTTCTAAAGAATTTTTACTTTCATTCTCTCATTTAATTGTCACAGCAAAACCTGTAAGATAAACTAAGCCAATATGATCATTTATCCACTTATGGGCAATTATTGTCTATTTTTACATTTACAGGTCTTCTCTTCTTTGTAAAGGGATTTTTTGCAGATTTTGTAGCACTCTGTGCTTTCTTTTTTGTTCACCCCTTATTCCTCTCTGTGAAGACTGCTGATCTTCCCTCTGCTGTTAGCAACTCAGATGCCTTTGGAAGGATGTATTCAACTCTGCTTCTCTGTGTTGGAAGTTTTACAAGGGCAGACGCCTTTGCAGAGAGCTGCCTAGGATGGGGTGGCTGACTGTGTCATTCTGGGGTACAATATCAGGATGCCATTGTTTCTCTATACTTAAGTCACATTGACTATAATTTCTCATAAATCAAAGTACTATCATAATTTACCCTCTGTGTTAGTTTTCCAAATTTAACTCCTCCATTGGATCAGAATGGAGGAAGAGTAAATAGGGGTGCATGGGTTGGGTCTCCTTTAATGCCACCAGTCACAAAGATTCAAAGTGAACTTGGTAATGTGGCATCGGGGCAGAAGCAGGGCCAAGAAACTTGACGGTTGTAATCCTAACATTGCCTTCAAGGGTTAAATCTGTAATTAGATAAATACAGGAGGGTGAAACGCTGGCGTGTTCAAAAACTAAGTCTTTGTGTGAAAAAGACTTAGAGGTTTAATTTTATCACAAATTCAGTGATTGGAAACTACTACGCAAAATAGTAGCTATACAGCAGCTCTCTCAAACTTATTTCTCTATAAGTTTCCATGACTTCCATGACTGGAACTCTATACACATTGAACAGCAACACCCCATTTCTCTCTCCTCCAGTTGCTAACAACGACCATGCTATTCTTTTTCTATGAGTCTGACTATTTTAGATACCTTATATAAGTAAATCATGCAGTACTTTTCCCCTGGTGACGGGCTCATTTCACTTAGCATAATGTCCTCCAGGTTTATCTGTGTTCTACCCATGACAGGGGTTACTTCTTTTTTATGACTTACAAGTATTCTGCTGTATGTATCTACCCATATCTAGACATATGAGTATTTAGGCTGTTGCCATATCTTGGCTATTGTGAGGAATAATGCAATGAACGGGGGAGTGCAGATACTTCTTTGAGATCTTGATTTCAATCCTTTTGCCTGTCTACTCAGGGGTGGGATTGCTGGATCATATGGTAGGTGCATTTTTAATTTTTTGAGGAGCTTCCATACTGCTTTTAATAGTAGCCGCACCATATCTTACATCCCTACCAACGTTGTACAAGGGTGGTCCTTTCTTTATATCCTTGCCAACACTTAACTAGTGATTACTATTTTTTTTTGTCTGATAATAGCCACCCCTACAGGCGTGAGGTCATACCTCATTGTGGTTATGATTTGCATTTCCCTGATGACTGGTCATGTTCAGCATCTTTTCACGCGCTTGTTGGCCATTTTATGTCTTCTTTGCAGAAATATCTATTAAAGTCCTTTGTCCACTTTTTAATCGGGTTATCATTCTTATTTTTGCTATTACGTTATAGGAGTCCTTTAAGTATTTAAAATATTAACACTTGGGGTGCCTGGGTGGCTCAGTTGGTCAAATGTCCGACTTGGGCCCAGGTCATGATCTCGTGGCTTGTGAATTTGGTCTGGTAGCTCTGTTCTGGTACCAGCTCTGTGCTGACAGCTCAGAGCCTGGAGCCTGCTTCAGAATCTGTGTCTCCCTCTCTCTCTGCCCCTCCCCTGCTCATGCTCATGCTCGTGCTCATGCTCATGCTCTCTCTCTCTCTAAGAAGAAACAACATTAAAATATTAAATCTTTGTGAAATATATGGTTTTAAAATATTTTTTCATTCCACAGATTGCCTTTTTACTCTATCGATTATTTCCTTTGCTGTGTAGAGGCTTTTTAGTTTTCTGTAGGCCCACTTTTCTACGTTTGCTTTTTTTCCCATAGGCTTTAGGTATCCAAGAAATCATTGCTAAGACCAGTGGCATGAAGATTTTCCCCTACCTTTTCTTTCAGGAGTTTTACCATTTTCTGTTCTTATGTTTGAGTCTTGAGTCCATTTTTTAAAAGTTTATTTATTTATTTTGAGAGGGTGGGGGGGCGCACAGAGAGAGGGGAGAATCCCAAGCAGCCTCTGTGCCATCAGCACAGAGCCCAGTGCAGGGCTCAATCCTGTGAACCATGAGATCATGACCTGAGTTGAAACCAAGAGTCAGATGCTCAACTGACTGAGGCACCCAGGTGCCCCTGGAATCCAGTTTTAGTTTACGGTGTATGGTGTCAGGTTAAGAGTCCGGTTTCCTTCTTTTGGTTTATGGATATCTAGCTTTCTCAACATGATATGATGAAGAGACTATCTTTTCCCTATTGTGTGTGCTCAGCACTCTTGTTGAAGATCAGTATACTGTATATGCTGTATATGTATGGGCTTATTTCTAAACTCTTTTTGATTCCATTGGTCTATGTTTCTACTTTTATGCCAGTATATCATACTGTTTTAATCACGGTAGGTTTGTAATATATTTTGAAATCAGGAAGCGTGATGCCTCCATCTTTGCTCTTCGTGCTTAAGGCTGCTTTGGCTATTTTGGGTCATTTGTGCCTCCATATGAATTTTAGGATTGTTTTTTCTATTCCTGTGAAAAATGCATTTGGGATTTGATAAGGATTATATTACTTTGGGTAGCATGGACTTTTTAACAATATTAAGTCTTCCAATTCATGAACAGGGTGTGTCTTCCCTTTTATTATGTTTTCTCTAACTTCTTTCATCAATATTTTATAGCTTTCAGCATGCAAGTCTTTCGCATTTTCAGTTAAATCTATTCCTAAGTACTCGATTCTTTTCGGTGCTACTGTGAGTGGTATTGTTTTCTTAATTTCCTTCTCAGGTAGTTTGTTGTTTATATACAGAAAAACAAGTGATTTTGGACATTGAGTTTTGTATCCTGCAACTTTGCTGCCAATCATGTCAGCACTCTGAGTGAGGTGGGACAGAAGTTGGCCCCCCAGGTGGTGCACCAAAAGGTTGGGACTTTGCAAGCCTGCTCCACTCCCCTCTCTCCCTCCTGGGGGAGAAGCCCGAGCTTTGGTACCTTCTCCCAGTTGATCAGAACCTTGCCAGTCATAGCAATTCCTTTTAGCTCTGAGATGTGCCGGATTGCGGAAGGGGCAAATGCGACTAAAGTGAAATGGCCCTTCTTACTCGTTTCAGTGCTGCTGTTCTTGGCTTTGATCTTGTCTAAGCTACTGAAACTTCACTGGATTCTGGGCTTCTTGTAAAGGTATGAGGGCCCATATATGATTGTCAAGTCAACGTTTTTGTCAGGGAAAGAGGTGTTGGATTTTCTATTCCACCACCTTGCTGACCTAAAGAGCTGACATTGCCTGTGTTTGAGTCCATAGTTTGTCACTTGACTCATTGTGTGGCTTGAATAATTCACCTCATCTGTCTGAGCCTCGCATTTCTTATCTGTAAAATGTGGATGATAGTCACACTTACCAATAGGCTTTTGTGAAGATTTAATGAATTGGTATCTGATAAGCCATTAAGAAAGTGATAGGCATGGAGTAAAATCTTGATAAATGCTAGCTATTATTATTAGTTTTATTATTATCATTTTAATATTCTGGGATGATGACATCTCCAAATTCAATTACCACTCATATACTGACTCATGTTAATGTCTTCAACTTTGAGATTACTACTTTTGCCCTCCAGGTTTGCTTACTTAATGTCACCTCCAGACTTAATGTGACCTCCAAGCTTAACATAGTAGAAATTATACTAAGGACTGTACCCTGAAATTTTCTCCTTTTTCGTTGTGGCTTGTATTCATGAATAGCATAATCATCCTCCTAGTTGTACAAGGTAGAAACATAGGTGTCACCCTTAATATCTTTCTTCTTTAACTGCCATACAAATCCTTTGTCAAGCCCTATTGGTTTTACTTTCCTAAAAATGCTCATATTTTTCTATTTTCTAATTGCAGCATTACTACGCTAGTATAAGGCCCCATCACACCTTGCCTAAACTATTGTACTAATTTCATAAATGCTCCCTTTGCATCTACTCTTTCTACTTAGCCCCTTCATTCTGCAAACAGAAGTCAGAGTGATAAAAAGTCATATCTAATCAAATCACTTGCCTATTACAAAATCTTTGGGGGCTACCTGTTATTCTTACAATGAGACTTAAATCATTACTAAGATGTCAAATATCTCAGTATGATCTGGTCACTCCTATGTGTCTAGGTTCAATCTGCATTGCTCTATCTTGCACCCTGGCTTACAGCCATACTGGTCCTCCTTCAATTCCTCTAATACAACACAAGCGTTTTTGCTTTAAGCCCTCTGCACAGTGCATCTGCTGTTCCCTTCATCTGGAATCTTTCCCCGTCATCACCCAGGAACACCCATAAATCTTCCAGGTTTCAGCTTAAATGTGATTTCTATGGGAGGTTTCCCCTGATCTCACAGTCTAGGTCCGAACCATATTCATATTCTCAGCATAATTTATATTTACTTCTAAAACCACTTATTGTCATTCTAATACAACAGTTAGTTATATACTTATTGGTTTAACTTCATTGGTATGAGTTCTTTTGTAAAGAGAAGGCAAATTCTAGGAGGCAGGGATTATGTTTGTCTTACCAATATTACGTCTTCCGCATCTACCTGGTGTTGAGCAAAGAGATTGCTCCTAAGAAACATTTGCTGAGTGAATGAATAAAATATTTGATGATATGATGTCTGAGGTGAGTTTTGAAGAATGGGTATCAGTTAGCTATACGAGTGGGGATGGAGAGGGTAGCAGGGAACGCTGGAGGGAAGGGGGCACCAGAAGGAGGAATGCAAGAGGTAGGAAGATGAGATAGTCAAGAGATGAGCTGGACATTCAGGCAGAAGCAATGAAAAACATTGCTCACTATTCTAAGACCTATGGACTTTGAAGACACTTGTAAAGTACAAAAGGTATTTAAATAGTTAAGTACCTGGATCAGATTTGGACTTTGGCATATATACTTAGCAGAAGTATAGAAATGTCCTAGGGAGAAGAACTTTTTGGAAAAGAAAGACCAGTTAGGAATCTGTTAGACTAATTGAGTTGGGAAATGATGGCACCCTGAACTAAGGCAGCAGTGTAGAGAAGAGAGGATGGATTCTGAAGATGTCAGAGAGGTGACACTGAGGGGACTTCATCACCGACTGGATTTGGAGCGTGGGAGGGGGTGCTATGAATTTGTTATTGATTTATGGTTTGGACAACTGGCTGAATAGTGTTGGAATTTATAATTTTTTTTTTACATTTATTTATTTATTTTTGAGAGACAGAGAGAGACAGCCCAAGTGGGGGAGGGGTAGAGAGAGAGGGAGACACAGAATCCGAAGCAGGCTCCAGGCTCTGAGCTGGCAGCACAGAGCCTGACTCGGGGCTCCAACTCACAAACCGTGAGATCATGACCTGAGCCGAAGTTGGATGCTTAACCGACGGAGCTACCCAGGTGCCCCAAAGTGTTGGAATTTATAAAGACAGAAGATAATGTATGAAAGACAAATTTAGTGGTGGTGGTAAATTAGTGATTTGCTTTTGTATTGTTGTGTTTGAGGCATTTGTGAAATATCAGGGGAGCTACCTAGAGGCAGATGATGTCTTAGGAGTGGATGTGCTTACGCAGGGAACATTGTAGAACTTCATTTCAAGAATCTTTTGAGCCCTTGGGGCACATGCGTGGCTCAGTCAGTTAAGTGTCCAACTCGATTTTGGCTCAGGTCACGATCTTACGGTTTGTGGGACCCAGCCCCACATGGGGCTCTGCTCTGACATCGCGGAGCCTGCTTAGGAGTCTCTCTCTCCCTCTCTCTGTGCCCCTCCCCCACTTGTGTGTGTGCTCTCTCTTTCAAAATAAATAAAATTAAAAACAAACAAAAGTAAAAGAATCCTTTGAGCTCTCAATAAGTACTCTTAAGTCCTAGAAGTATGCACACACATGTAGATACAAAATTTTGGATATAATTTTTTGGGATTCATAGATATCCAGAAGGACATTTGTCTTTTTTCTTTTTTGAGTAAAAATAAAGAAACAGAAAAGATAAACTCAAGTAAGTCCAAGAAGAATACCACAATGGATTGACCGGAGACATAGGTGAGGATAAATAAAGAATTGTGTCAGAGAAAACAAGAGAGAGGGAATTTTTCAAAGAAATGTGCAGTCAGGAGTGTTCAAATATTTTAGAAATGTTCACTGATAAAGACTGAGAATAATGATTCTAGTGATGTAGTAAGGGCGAAAGCCCAGTTGCCTCTGAAGTTCATGGAAAGTAGGAAAGTAAAACAGTGAGTACAATATTCTTTTCTAGAAACTTAAGATTATGGAAGAAGAGAGTTAAGGCAACAGCCTGACAAAGCATAGGTTCAAGGCAAGGATTTTTTTGGTTATTTTTATTTTAATGTTTTAATTGCTGCATCATAAATATGTATCCATATTGAGGGTAAAGAGGCATTAAAAAGTTGTTTGGAGAGTATTTGGTGATTTCTTTTCTAACTCAGTAGAGAAGAATTAAAAGGTTCTGAGAGTAAAGTTCAAGCATGTGACTGATAATTTGTGAAAGTCAACAACTTAGTGACACCCTATAGTGCAGAATCGGGCCAGTGGGATCCTGCAAAAGAAGCAGGCTCATTGTCATGGGAAGTGTACAAGCAAAGGCTGGTGGCAGTTTGTTAGGACTAGTGTAGAGGGATTTCCCAATTATATGGAAAATTCAACTATGTGAACACCGATGTCCCTCCTACCTCTGGGATTCTATGGTCCTTTTTTTCAGGAATTCCTAGGAAGACTCAGAAAACCTTTTTTCTTTCTTGTTTGAGAAAACTGGTGCCCTAAATACAGAAAAGCAAGTTGCACTGCAAGCAGCATTTGAATAGTTTTGGGTTGATATGCCATGGGAACTGTCTGTCAGATCTAGTCACAAAAAACATGTGATACTTTAGATTTAATCAAAGGCGATATGTCAGAGCTTCTGCCTGGGGAGTTTGCTAATGATGATGGGTTATTTTTTTTCTCTTTGAAGCCATCTGACAAATTTTGGGAGCATAGAGTGATATTTGCTACTTTTACCTTAATTTTTAAAAATAAATGGTTCCTTTTATATTTGCCCTTCTCACGTATAAAACAGAAAACATTCATGATATTAATGGCAGCAAGACTCAGAATGATTCTCTATGTGCAAGAATTCAATATATGTTCACAACAAAAATTTTAAAGAATATGTTAGAAAAGTTTAAGACTATAATTTTATCACGAACCATTTTAGAATGTGAGATTGCTAATGTGACACTATGTCTAAGCATTGTTACAACACTGTTTCTTTTAATATAAAGTACCCCAAATGCCCCTATGGACACAATTTAATGAATCTGACAAAGTAGAATTAGTAAATATTCCAAAATTGGAGTTTAATAATTGAGTAACCCTAAATAGCAGACTCCATTATATCAGAAAAGAAAGAATTATTATTGTCCCACTTTTATTTTATGTATTTGTGTGAGTGGGTACATATGGGTCTTGGGAAACTGTGGTTAATGCCTGATTGTATAAAAGGAAGGACAGCAACAGAAAGAGACCCTTTTTAGCCTCCATTTTGTAATGGAGCCAGATTACCTTGTCTTACTGAATCGGAGCGCTAAAATAATGACAAGTATCAGTTAGACCTGGCCAGCCCAAGCGTCCTAAGCGGTATATCCCACTCTAGACTTTGTAAGAGTAGCCAATAGACTGGTTAATAAAAACCAAGGCCACTTGATGATGCAACTTTTTTCACGTAACTACTGAGTGCTTTTGCTAATAACTACCATTCTCTGCCTGCTAACTAAATAGACGGAGTCAATATTCGGGAGTAATTAGATTAGCGTTGTAGATCCTAGCCTTTCAATAAATTGGTTCCGTATCTCCCTCCTGAATTATTGTTATTCATTCATTCATTAATGGAATCAAATATTTTAACGAATATTTATTGGACACTCTTAACGTTTGAATTTTGTCCTCCAGTTTTGTATGGTGAATTTCTAAGCCCCAGTGCCTCTGAACGTGGGAAGTAATTAAAGTTAAATGAGTTCATTGATGTAAGCCTTAATACAAAACAACTATTGTCCTTATAAGAAGAGATGAGGGCACAGACATAATCTGAGAAAAGACACTGTGAAGACAAAGGGAGAAGGCAGCCACGTACAAGCCAAGGAAAGAGACATCAGAATGGAACCAAACCGGCTGATACCCTCATCATGGCCTTCTAGCTTCCAGATCTGTGAGGACATAAATTTCCGTATTTTAAGCTGCCTAATCTATGGTATACCTTGTTATGGCAACCTAGCAAACTAATAAAGTGCTTCTCAAACTTTAGTATGCACAGTGTTTATTAAAATAGAGATTCTGGAGCCCCACAATCAGAGTTTACAATCCGAGTTTGAGGGGGGCCCAAGAATTTACATTTCCAACCATCTTCCAGGTGAGGTGATGCTCCATACTTTGGGGAGCTGGGGTATACTTTGGGAAGTAGCATTGCTTTGCGAATGCCTTTCAGAAGGGCAGTAAATAATCTTCATCCTTGATTTCGTCACTAACTGTTAAATTTTCAGGAATTTTGTAATCTTCTTGTTAAAAACCGCCATCCTTGAAATTGACAATGGAGGGAGTGTTTACATCACAGAAACTGGCAAATACTACAAAAGAAGGCTTTTATCACTGGAGAGCCAGTGAGTGAGTTTATTAGATTGCTTTTCAAAAGTTATGGGAAGTAGAGAAAAACTGAGGGCATGGGCCTGTAAGGAATCCCCTAATGTGAGAGAGATAAATAGAGAGAGGACACAAAGTAGACAAAAACTTATATCAATGACTTCAAAGAACTGAAGGTCAGCAATTTCATTACTGGATTAAATAATTCTAGTAGATCACTTTCAACCAGGCAGGTTGAACAAAAAGATAATTTGAACTTCAGTCACTGGTCTGGTGCTCACTGGCTGTTTGGGTATATAATTTAAACTTTAAAGCTGACATTTTCTTTTTTATATAAGATGTGGTGGACACAATAATTTGATCTGCCTGTTCTGTTTTTGAGATTTCTGAGTGCAGTAGCCTAATGAAGTACCCAATTCCCACGCACTCTAAGATGATTTTTTTTTTTTTTTTTTTTTTTTTTTTTTTTTTTTTTTTAGGTTCAAAATCTCTGGAGCTCATGATTGTGTAAGTACCTGGGCTGATGGGAGTATGGGCCCGTCCTAATTTCCTCTTAAGGTGGTTATGAAGGGTAAATGAGATCATGTATTAACAGAGCTTTGCAAACTCTACTGAGTTCTTCAAATGCAAGGTCAAATCAATAAGAGTTTGTGATTTGGGAGTTTTTTGAGTTTGGGTATGAAAACTTTAAGGGCAGTGATTTGTATAGTACTATATTGGTTAATGTGACTGTTCTTGACATATCTTCCTGTGCCTTCAGGAAATGGAGAAGTGAACTTTAACAATTTAGTGCAGTAGAATTCCAGAGAGATTTCTTCACACAGACTGAAAATACGCTCATGTTTGTCATTTACATTACTTTACAGTACACTAATGTATTCACTGTCTACATTAATTTCTTCACTATTCATTGTTATGACAAATATTTATTGAGCTTCTGTTATGTGCCAGCCTTGGGTTATATACTATGGATGAGCATAAGTCAGACATGTTCCTATACACAGGGTGTTTACAGGTCTAGAGAACATGAAGACAAAAGGACATTTGAAAAAAAAATTATGACTTTTATTGCAAAAAAACCTTGTATTGCCTATTAGCATTTGCTGTACTCTTCCCCCAACCTCCAAAAATCAAATATGGTTTCTAAAAGAAGATGCAATTATTTGGAGCAAGATGTTGAGATGATAGCTATTTGGGTATGTGTATGATACAGAATAATTACATATATTAGACTAATTGTAGTAATTGTGGAGGCACTGCATTTAATCTTGTTTGAGTGCAAACTGGAAAGTATCTCTTTATTCAGAGACTTAAATGACTATGCCTGCCTCTTCACAGTCCAAAGTCATAGCAGTGACCTGGAAAATAAAGACACCAGAAGAGTCCAGCCAAAACAATCTGAATACTTGTGTAATTTCATTTTTTTTTTCAACGTTTATTTATTTTTGGGACAGAGAGAGACAGAGCATGAACGGGGGAGGGGCAGAGAGAGAGGGAGACACAGAATCGGAAACAGGCTCCAGGCTCTGAGCCATCAGCCCAGAGCCAGACGCAGGGCTCAAACTCACGGACCGCGAGATCGTGACCTGGCTGAAGTAGGACGCTTAACCGACTGCGCCACCCAGGCGCCCCTGTATAATTTCATTTTGAAAAAAAAAATATGTTTTTAACCGTGAGTAGCTTACTTATTTGTAAGATTACTAGAATTTAACATTTACATGGCATGGAAGAAAATTTAACATACAATTGAAATACTGTAAATCAAAAACACAAAACTGGAGCCCAAGACTGTATCAATCATGTTTTTATTTTCTGTATCTTATGAGACCTTGATGTCTTGGGGGCCTCACTGACCAAATTAATGTAGATAATGAATACATTAGCTAGACCAGGAAAAGGATGCCCCTCTCAGGCCTAGCTAACTCCTAGAGATAGGAAATGACTTGTCTATGAGCACACCCTTGATATGCAAACCAACCAATCCCAGAGCCCACACTCTGAACAAGCTTCTCTGCCTTCTATACTCCAGGAGGCAATATTCCCATGACCTTTTCATCCCAAGGCCCAGTACCAGACCATTAGGGACAACCTCTAGAGCCCAGAACCCATAGAAAATATTCAAATGACGCAATCCGAAACTGTTTACTCTGCCTCCCCCACTCCTTCCCACAAAACCACAATAAAGGCTTTTGCCCATGTTTTTGCCTCACTCCTTCCACTTCCTGAGTGACCCTGGTGCTTCCCCAAGCAGCCCTGCATGGCGTGGTGTGTCCCTTTCTGTTAGAAATTGTGAAAAACACTTTTCTTTTAAACATTTTTTTTTTCAACGTTTATTTATTTTTGGGACAGAGAGAGACAGAGCATGAACGGGGGAGGGGCAGAGAGAGAGGGAGACACAGAATCGGAAACAGGCTCCAGGCTCTGAGCCATCAGCCCAGAGCCCGACGCAGGGCTCGAACTCACGGACCGCAAGATCGTGACCTGGCTGAAGTCGGACGCTTAACCGACTGCGCCACCCAGGCGCCCCTGAAAAACACTTTTCAATGGCAGTTGTCTCCTGATCTGTTGGCTTCACTATATCTGAATAAAAACAAAGTCCTGCGTAAAACAAAGTCACAGGAACTTGGGAGTATTTTCAGGAAGAAATCAGAAGTTAGGGTGAGTTAGAAACGCCTTTGGTTAGGTGGAGGACATAATTGAATATGGAGTGAACAATCTAATAGGAACAGTCTGATGGCAAAATAGAGGTGACAGAGAGGAACGCTCCATGTAGATGATAAATAATTGTCAAACTGAAAAGCAGGTCTATTCAGGCATCCATCTAGGGCCCATATCTGATAGCTGTAAAAATTTTCAACCTGCATATTGCTCAGTCCCATCCCAAGAAAGGGACATATTTTGATCAGCCTTTCTTAATCCAAGTGAATTAACTGATAATACAGATCTATCTAGGAAATATTTGATAACAGACAGCCAGTATGCAGAATGCACAACTGCTTTTGCGTGTTCAGCTATTAGGATAGCAGCTCAGTCCCTGTACATCTACATGCACCTGCCATATGATGTGTTCAGTATTTTTTTAATTAAGTTTTTAATTTTATTTCCAGTATAGTTAACATACAGAGGTATGTTAGTGTCAGGTGTACAATATAGTGTTTCAGCAATTCTGTACATTCCCCAGTGCTCATCATGATAAGTGTACTCTTTAATCCCCATCACCTATTTCACCCATCTCCCCACCCACCTCCCCCTTGGCAACTATCAGTTTGTTCTCTATAGTTAAGAGTGTTTCTTGGTTTGCCTCGCTGTCTCTGTTTTTCTTTGCTTGTTTGTTTCATTTCTCAAATTCCACACAGTAGCAAAAGTGTATGGTATTTGTTTTTCTCTAGCTCCACCCGTGTTGTTGCAAATGGCAAGATTTCATTCTTTCTGTGGCTGAATAATATTCCACTATATATATATCTTCTTTATCCATTCATCAACCAGTAGACACCTGGGCTGCTTCCATAATTTGGCTGTTGTAAATAATGCTGGAATAAACGTAGGGGTGCATGTGTCCCTTTGAATTAGTGTTTTTGTATTTTTTGGGTAAATACCCAGTACTGTCATTACTGGATCACAGGGTAGTTCTATTTTTAACTTTTTCGGGAAACCTCCATACTGTTTTCCACAGTGGCCGCACCAGTTTGCATTTCCACCAATAGTGCAAGAGGGTTTCTTTCTCTCCACATCTGCACCAACACTTATTAATTGCGTTTTTGGTTTCAGCCATTCTGACAGGTGCGAGGTGATATCTCATTGAAATTTTGATTTGCATTTCCCTGATGATGAGTGATGTTGAGCATCTTTTCATGTGTTTGCTGCCAGTGTGCCCAGTATTGTTTAGCAGCATCACCAGTGATAACTGTTTTATACTTAAAACTGTGCTAAGAAGTAAATTACCCCTTCTCCCACAAATGAGGAAACTGAGGTACAGAGAGATGAAATACACAAGTGTAGGTATGTTGCAGAAACTTGTTATAAACTCAAGCATTCTGAGTCCAGTTCCCCTTAACCCCTAGACTTTACTGCCTCTGCCTTCCTTACTCCTCACGTTTCAAATGCCAGTGTGTCTTGTGAAAACTTTTCTTTGCTCCTTCTTTTGTATTTTATAGGATGAGGCATTCTTCTATCGTCATCTACCACAGTTAAACATGGTTTAGGGGCACCTGGAGGGCTCAGTTGGTTAAGAGTCTGACTCTTGATTTTGGCTCAGGTCATGATCTCACAGTTCATGAGATCGAGCCAGAAGTCGGCTCTGCACGACAGCATAGAGCCTGCTTGGGATTCTCCGTCTCCCTCTCTCTCTGCCCTTCCCTGCTCGTGACCCCTTTCTCTTTCCAACACAAATAAACATTTAAAAATCCCACATGATTTAAACAGGTTTAGTTTGTCTTCTGTGACAGACATTCTAGGGGAAGGCCTCACAGGGTTACTCAAGGATTTGCCATATTTGTACTCTACCATCCTTGGATGTAGGATTTTGTCCTCATGCTTGTTGCCTCACAGTTGCACGGTGACTGCTGCACTTTCTGGTATCTTCTGTTCTTGAGAAGAAGAGGGATGAACAAAGGGGAAAGGAGCTAAGTTGTATTTTTAGAGAGATTTTTGACTTCTTATTCAGGAAGCAATAACCTCTTCATGGACTTCTGCCTTAATCTCATTGGCAGAACTATATTGCGTGCAGGGGAGTTCAGGAAATCAAACCTTTTTAGTTGGTCACATTACTATTGCAATGAAAATCAAGAGTCTCTTATTGAAAAAGAAAAGAGGTATTTTAAATAGGGAGGTCTACACATGGAGTTCAACCCAGTGTATTCTAATTATTTATAAAAGTTTGTCTTTCCTGGGTAGATTGGGTCTTTTCCTACCTGTCCATCCTTCCTCCTGACACACTGCGACCAGAACTCTGCCTGGCATATTGCAGAAACAGCAAACATTTAATGAATGAACCACAGTGATTCTTGCCTTTGGCTTTAAGACCGTAGGCATTTATTGTTGTTTTTATCTCAAGCTGGGTTTTGAAATTCTCAGCTGAAATTTACCTGGAAATCACTTTCTACAATACTTGATGTCCTTTTGGAGACTGAAAAAATGCACAGTGCCTGAAAAAATTATATGATCACTGAATTAGGAACTTTCAGAAGCACAACTCAGACATTGTTCCAAAACAAATACATTCTGCATTGTTCTTTTAGACAGGGCCACAAAGAGAACAAATGGCCCACAGGGTGAAACAGCTGGGGAATCACAGAAAGAAGGATAGTGGACCATTCAGCTGCTGCTTCAGTTGACATTTTGGCGATTCATGAGATAGACTATGGCTGCTAGGGTAAATGATGGGAATGATCTGTGCTTCCTTGGGAATTTAGGTTTGTGTAGACTTCACGTAAAAGAGAGAAAAATTGGATCCTTTATTATTCCTGATATGTTAGGGGAAATTTTGTTTTCTTCAGTTGATATTTTCTAAAGGGTGAATCACCTAAAAGGGAAATTTTAACTATTGACAAATGCTGGTAAAATATTGGCAGAGGTGTAGCTTTTAGCTAAATAGTTCTGAAGTGGTGGAATGAAAAGGTGGAATCCAAGCCTAAGTAGTGGTATTTCCAAGTGATCTTGACATTCTTTGAGAAGAAAACTGAGCTGGGTCAAAGTGACCTCAACTTTGGAAGGCAATGCCATGGTTTGAGGGTTATCCCTGACCACTACCCCCATCATCTTCTTCTGCAGGAAGAAGCTCTGTTTTTACACACTTATATGTGTGATACAAAGTGTTTCCTGTACTACTTTTATTTAGTTTCATTTGCATTGAAATACCTCCATGACTGTATCATGAATTTTAGAAATGCTCAGGTATATATACAAGAAGATATCTTATGTATGATGAAGTTAAAAATTTATCAGAAATCTTGATCATATTTGTATTTTGAGAATTAAAAAACCCTTTTAATAAAGCGCTTTTTTTGTGATTAATCTGATCACTCTCCTCATTGGAGACTAAAGAATCAATAAACATTTTCCCTTAATAACTACTGCAGACAGGTTGAGCACTGAAACACTGAAGACAGGTCGAGTACTAAAGCACTGAAGCACCGAAGTACTTAAGACAGGTCAAGTACTGAGGTACTGAAGACAGGTTGCTATAATGTTATGTAGGTATTACAGCTTCAGTCCCCTGTAGTGGGTAGTAGTTGCACATGTTAGGGGCTGAGTTGATATTCTCTGACACTCCAGATGTACCTTCCACCACTGTCCACTCTTTCCTGTATCCTGGAAGACTGACTTCTCTGGACTGCATCAACCATGCTTTCCTAGGGAGAAGGAGTGGCATCTGGAGGAGACCTGAGGGTGAGTAGAGAAGGAGAGGTTGGGGTATTTGTTTTTCTGGTTCCCTCTCTGCTTGGCCATGGTCTGGCAGTTGCTTTGTTCCTCTCTCCTATAGCCATACCTTTTGCCATATTCTGGTAGACACTTCTTTTCCCTCTTCCCTTTGTCCTTCAGGTCTTAAAGAAGAATCTGCAACAAGGAGCTTCTAGCTTTGGAGAGCGTCACTCTCCTTTGTCATTTTCCTGAAGCACTACTCACAGTGTTGTGAGCAGCCCATCGATTCAAACCATCAATCCTCCATTTGAATTATGTCATTGGATTTTTGCTATGGCCCCAACTGATAAAAGGCACCTCATTTTATCAGCCTTGTGCTTCCATGAAGGGTCTTCAATTTTATTCCTCAAAAGAAGTGGTGGATAAATATTTGGGGGCCCATGGGTATTCTATCTCCCCACAAAAGGAAGAGTGGGGAAAATATCAGTGCAGGATCATAGTTTTGCATCTTGCCTTTGTTCTGGGATCAGCCTGCCTTCCAGCAATCTGTGTGTTCTCTCTTCTTCCTTCCGTGGAGAAGCTCCCTGGAATAGTGTTTTTATGACCTACTGATGCCTGTGACTGGGGAAAGGTCAATTCTGGGGGGCACAGTTTTGGAGCTTATATCCAAGTTGCCTTTTTTGGTCCAGCTTTCCTAGCAATCAGGTTGATATTTTGAGCTCAGTGTTGCCTGTGTATAGTTATCAATTTGTTCAGAATCTAGAGGGAAAGAAAAGGTAATTGATTTGACTCATTTTAAATCCAAATAATAATCAAATTTTATATAGGAAAGTAAATAAGGAAGGAGACATTGGTGGTTTATTTCTTGCCACAAAACCTTAATGACTTCTACTAATCTATTTCGTTGGCAATTAAATGGCTGTACCTATTCATGAAACCTATGTTCACAATCCAAATTTGCCACTTAAGACTTTGTCATTTTACTTTCAAGCTTTTAGTGCTGAGGTTATTAATAACAACTTTAAGATGATAAAAGAGAAGGCTTTAAGGAAAACTAATATCCTAGAAAGTTATTTAGTGTTTTCATTCCATCTGAAAAGTTGATTTTGACTAATTAAATCCATCATGTTGGGCAAGCTTAGTAACCTCTTTGGACTTGGGTTTGCTGTCTGTTAAGCAGGAGGCTTAAATTAAGGGAAGACATTTTGTTTAAATAAAATCTAATATGAAACATAAACATGGAAAAGAAATTCAACCAGTGTCATATTAGTATAAATGTATCATATATATTGAACTTTGGGACATTTATTTATACAATTAAAAAATAAACATTTTAAACCCTTGTTAGGAATGACAACTATATTCCTTAGCCTCCAATATTTTTGTTTTTTGTTAAGCAATAATCTAGAAACTTGTGATTTCTTATAGATAAACAGTTAAGTGGAAGACGTTTAAGAAAACATTTTACCAATGTTTTCCTTATCATTTGTGCTTTATAAAGCTTTCCTTGAGAAATCCTTTTTATTCTAAATAAAATCCTTTTCATTACATCCTATAGGTGGTAAAGTTATTCTCCTTTGCTTTTCTTTAAAAGTTCTAAAGTTTTGGCTTTTTAATATTTGTCTTTAATTACCTTTGATTTTGTTGACCTTCGAAATCTAACCTTATTTTACTATGGAAACCACTTTGTTACCATTATTTTTGAGTATTCTTCTTTTCCAGTGTCTGTAAGCCGCCACCGTTATATATCACTCATGCATCTAGCCTATGAGTTTCTAGGCTCTCTCTTCTGTTCCATTGGTCTCTTTATCTTTTCCTACATGAGTACCACTCTGTTTAATTGCTATAGTCTTGTAATTTGTCTTGTTGCCTACTGGGAAAGTGGTTATCACACCTTGGGGGATATCAAAATCACCTGGGAATCTTGGTAAAAATACTGAGGCCTGGGTCTTGCTTCAACACACCAAGGCCTCTATGTTCTTTATAATCAAATACACACCAAATGTTCAAGAACAATTGTCCACTCACTAAAAACATGCAGACATGTTTTCTTTTTTGGGAAATGATTTGGCTATTTTTGCCCTTCTCACTTTTAATTAATTTTTAAAGTCTGTTTGCCAGTTTTATATGATTTCTGTTGGGATTTAGATGAGGAAAACATTAAATCTGAAGATCGTTTTGTAAACACTTCTCTGAAATTGCTCTTTCTTCTTCCTCACATGATCCACGTAAATAGGTTTCTGACCCTCCACTTCACTAGAAAAGACATAAATTTATAGCTCTTGTTGACCACCAGGGTCTACATTTCTCATTGTAGTATACACGTATTTGAGGAACAGTGGAAAACCAAAAATAAATTGCATGGAGAGGAAGATGCTCTGTGTACCTCACATCAATGTATTGGTTGTGAGGACAGTGCTGCTAAAGAAGCTGGGGAGAGATTAAGAGAATTTCATCCCTCAAATTCATCTTTTCCTCAAATGCTAACAAACACTAAAACTTGGGCAGCTCAGGAAATATATCACAATTCACTTTCATTTACCCATAAGAGTCCAGAGTGAATAACGTGCTTAAGCTGCAACAGGGCAAATTTTCTCACTTTTTGACTTCCAGAAAAAAGTCCATAGGAGCATTGATTGACTTGACAGTTCCTTTATTCCTCAAGAACTAAAAAAAAAAAAAAAAACAAAAAAAACATGGTGCTTAAAACTAGGATGATGTGGGGCGCCTGGGTGGCGCAGTCGGTTAAGCGTCCGACTTCAGCCAGGTCACGATCTCACGGTCCGTGAGTTCGAGCCCCGCGTCGGGCTCTGGGCTGATGGCTCAGAGCCTGGAGCCTGTTTCCGATTCTGTGTCTCCCTCTCTCTCTGCCCCTCCCCCGTTCATGCTCTGTCTCTCTCTGTCCCAAAAATAAATAAACTTTAAAAAAAAAAAAAAAAAAAAAAAAACTAGGATGATGAGAAACAACATCATCCTTACTTGGATGTCTTGCTGTACAGGGAGTGGGAGAGCACATCGCCTCGATAGGAAGACATGTTTTCTTGAGCTACACGCTCAATTCCATGAAATCTCATGAGGAATGGCAAGGTGGTCACCATTTGCCTTCAGTTACTCCATCTGCATGGGGTCCGGGAATCTTGCTAGCTCTGACCTCTTTCTGAGAACAGAGAGGGAACTTCTGTAAGAGGCAAAAGAAAATGAATGCAGAGAACACCTATATTTATTTTTTCTTCTGTTCTTTCTCTGTCTCTGTGTGTGTCTCTCTCTCCTTTTACATTTGGCATTTATTTCAACTAAGAAGTTGAAAAACAATAATTTAGTAGTTTAATCTGTTTAAAGTCCAGCTCTGTCATTTACGAATTGTAGAATGAAGAGTTGTTAAATCATGTACTTGATTAAAAAACGGGATGACAATAATTTCTTTGGGAGGTGCTAAATTCGTAAATACATGTGAAGAGTCTTAGCACTGGGTGGTGTTTTTTAAAGTGTACTTCATGATCATTAAGTATGAAATCAATATAGTGTACAGTGACTGGCTTAAAAACATTCAAGTAGAATAGAAAATATCAGAGTGTGTCACATTAATGAAGGTATGTATTGGATAGTGACACTTTCTTGCTTCAGTTTCACGCATACACACACACACACACACACACACACACACACACACACACCAAGTTACCATGAAAACTGTATTTCTTACTACAAGTTGAGGTAAAGAAGTTTGAAAAGCACTAGTACAGGGCAAAGCAGACAGTCAATAAATATTAACATCTTTCTTTCCTTTTTTTATTAAATTTTTTAAATTTTTATTTATTTTTGAGAAAGAGACAGACAAAGCATGAGCAGAGGAGGGGCAGAGAAAGAGGGAGACACAGAATCTGAAGCAGGCTCCAGGCTCTGAGCTGTCAGCACAGAGCCTGACATGGGGCTTGAACTCACTGACCGTAAGATCATGACCTGAGCTGAAGTTGGCTGCTCAACTGACTGAGCCACCCAGGCGCTCCTTTCTTTTCCTTTTTTATTTTACTTTTTGCCAGCCTTGTATACTGGGATTTGGTCATAATAAATAAAATTGATCTTTGGAATTGGTGAGGGTACAATAAAACCCCATTGAGATGTGGCCACTGGGTAGACTCCAAAGCACTGTCACTAGTTGTCTCAGAGTATGTGTGATGTAAATGGAACCTTTGTGGGTACAGTGTACTACATGTCACGGATCATTGGAGACATTTGCCGATAGTGAAGACATTGGTGGCATTCCAAATTCCAATGAGACCGACCCGATCAAAGTACATAGTTGTCCCAAGTTTAATATTCAGATCATCATATCAGGCTTCACGTATGTCATTTAGCCTCTTTTAAACCTAAAGTTTTCACCTGTCATATGGGGATAATATTATTTTCAGTGAGCATTGAATGAGTCAACATCTGCAAAGTATTTGGCACGCAGTAAACATTCCATAGATGTCAGCTATTGTCCCAGGTAAGGGGCCTAGAGAAACAGACTCTAGGTGAAGGTTTTTGTGCAGGAGCTGCTCTGAGGCTTGATCTCAGGAACATCACTACAAACAAATGAGGAAGGCACAGCTGGGCAGAGGAGGACATCGAAAGTGGGGTTGCCACAGAGGCCCATGGGTTATCTGGTGCCGGGATGACCATTCAGATTGTCCTGGATTGAGGTGAGGATATCGGACCTCTTTTACCCTTGCATAAAACAGAGGTGAGTGGAGTTAAGGTAAGTCCTTTTGTTGAGAGAAAACCCCTGAAAGGGATTCGGTGGGGAGAAATTGTCCGCCCACGTTCCCAGTATCTATGAAAGTGGGCATGTTTCAGTCCCGCGGGGTCAGGTAGCACACCACAGTGCTCCCCCACCCCCACCTCATCCATGTAGCACTTGGGTCCACTTCACACAGAGGATGTGTCCCGTCTGGGATGAGTGCCTCCAGGATTCATCCAGGAGTCTTCCGATAGTAAACATATGAGAGGAACATTGGTGGAATAAACTCCAGTGCTCATTGCTGTGGCTGTCTCAAGGCCAGAGCCATACTCCTCATCTCCCTCCTCCACCACATGTCCAGAGCCCTCTCATACTTGGTCTAGGTGGCATAGCTGGTGGGCAACCCGGATCTTCATTCCTAGTCTCCATGCCCATCTCAGGCCGAGGCTGTTGTCTTTTTCCGTTAGCCATCAAAATGGTGCAGGGGAGTGCCAAGAAACACCCCTGTGGCCATCGGGGTGCTAAATCTGTTTTTCTCTGCCTCCTGTGTGTGACAGCTTTCTCCGGGTGATCACAATCCCAGCTCTGCCAAAATGGTGACTCCTTTCCACTGTCCTCTTGGCATGAACACCTTGAAATAACTTGGCAGAAGCTATAGCTTAAAGTTTAATGGGACCCTTGCTCTGTGCCTTCTAGAAACCAGGACATTTAGGCTCATGCAGCACAAAGGTATGGAAATGGGAAGCATGTAAGTCCCTGGGAACCAGATCCTTCAGGTGTTCTCATGGATCCTTGAGAGTGATGGTCAGTGAGGTCATTTCTAGTTTCACCCTCTGGTTCCCACGTACGTATATTCTACCGACAAGGAATATAGCACCAGCATCCATAATGGTCACCGATATCATGTATATGAGATGTCTTGGAGTGTACATAAGGTGGCCTCTTGTCTTTGCAAGGTATCATCTCAAGCCAGTGCCCCAGCAGTGCCTTCAAATGGCCATATCACTGCTTATCGGACCCCTGCTGCTAATTATCGGTGGTATGTGCTAGGACCAGTGTGTCCCATTATTACGTGCCCACAGCATTGCCTGCTTAACTGTAAAATGGGTTCCTTGGACATACTGTATGGGATTCCATGTCAGCAAATCGAATACTTTGAGAGTCCTTGGCTAGTAATAGTGTTAGCTACGTCCACCTCACTTGAGGGGTTGCCTAAGAATGAAGCCAACACAGAGGAGAACAAAACAGAGAAATGGAGAAACCCTCCTTTAAAAAGTTTTGTTTTTTTTTTTTTTAATTTGAGAAAGAGAGAAAGTGTGAGTGGGGGAGGAGCAGAAAGAGAGAGGGAAGAGAGAGTATATCCCAAGCAGGCTCTGAACCATCAGCCTGGAGCCCCATAGGGGGCTCAAACTCACAAACTGTGAGATCACGACCTGAGCTGAAGTCAGACGCTTAACCAACTGAGCTACCCAGGCACCCTGAGAAATGGAGAAACACTTTTGATGATGCTGTTTGAGCACTTGTCTTTTTTTTTTTTTTTTTTTTTTTTTTTTTTTTTTTTTTTTTTTAGCACTGGGAATAAGAGCTCTCCTGAATTTCCAGCTAAATGATGTGATAAATTACCATTATTATTATCATTGCTATTTGAATTGGGCTTCTGTCACTTGTATCCAAAGGAGTTCTGAGGAAGCCACCAATGTGCCTTTCACAGATACACATTCATTCTCTTACAAAATTAATATCTAAATCAGGCCTTATTCTGCCTTGAGGGTCATTTTATAACTTTAGGCTAACTCCGTGATTGGATCCAACGTTGTGATGATGTTAGAGCTGAAATCTCAGAAACAGATATTTTCAAGTTCTCGTGAGTCTCACGATAGTTCCCATGGCTAATATCCAGGACCAGGGCCTGCGAGGCAGGAGGCAGCGACGTGGAGAGCCCAAGAAACACTACCGTTTATTGAGCACTTACTCTGTGCCAAACACTGCTGAAACTGCCCTTGTAGTTGGCTAAGTTCATTCTCATTGCAACCTGTGAGACGGGGATTAGTTTTCTCATTTTGACATTGAGGAAACAGGATGAGAGAAGTTAGGAAGTTTCCTTTAGGTCAGTCAGCGAATAAGTAGAAAAATCACAGACTCAAAACATGTTGCGCTGACTATACTGGCAGGAGGGGTCCAGGGATGTGCGAAATCAGTGCAGGCGGCAGGCATCAGAGAAGCTTCCCGGAGAACTGCGAACAAACCTCTTTTCTCCTTTTCACTATTTCACAGCCTGTAGAGAAACCGTGATCTGGTGTCCAGAAGGCGTCCATCCTTCAAATTACTTGAACAATTATAGACATGTGTGGAAATTTATTTTTGATCTGTTTCTCAACCATGCTCATACAGGTACATGATTTTTATGTGAAAGGGATTATTTCAGACTTGCTTTTAAAATATTCTCCTGGCTCACATTCCTGTAATAGTCATTAAAATCATGATAACACAGCTACACCTGCCTCAGACCCTTCCAGCCTGGTCTCTCTCCGTCTCTGACTGGCGGCGAGAGGAGGGTCTTGCTTGGCTCAGAGTCTCTGCCCTCGAGCTCACGTGAGCCCTGCTGTGGACAGTCATGTCGGACCCCTTGTGTGGGTTTTGAGAGTCTGAGGTATTTTCTTCAAAGCACCTCCCTTCAAGTAGTCCCTGAAAATCACAGACAATTTCATCTTATATTTAATTCCCCACATGCCAGTTTCTAATTGTATGTGCAAGGTTATTTTTAAAAATTTTTCTGAGCCCTTGATTGAAAGTATTTAGAGAACTTTCTAGGGAGCATGTAAGCTCAGGGCAAAATAAACCCATGGAACCTTGCATTCTAAGCTCTGCATTCATATCTAGTCTAGGTCAAGAATGAGTGACAGCAACAACTTTAGTACCCCTGGGGAGAGGGACTAATTCCATTTCTGGACCTAGTCAATTTGATTTTGTCTTTTGAGACTTTCAGGAAGAAGTCTCAGAGAGCCATTAAGCTTTGCTTGGGAGGTGCCATGGCCTTGTGGAATGAGACCATGTTTTAGAGTCAGAGTCATTTCAGGTTTTGTCCTGGCTCTGACTCATGCCATGTGACCTGAGAGAGAATGGCTTCACCTCAAGAGGACTTGAATTCCTCATCTATCAAATTGGTATAATAGTATAAACCCTGCAGGGATTGCTGTGAGGAACTGTACACACACATACACACACACACACACACACACACACACCATTCACAACGTGCCAAGCACATTGTAATGTTTGCACTTTGCAAATGTTACCTACTTTAATACTCTTTATAACTTATGGAGGGGGAAATATTACTACTATCCCCGTTTTACATATAGGAAAACAGGCTCAGGGTAGTTGAGTAACTTAGCCAATGTCACACAGCTAATAAGTGGTTTTTAGTAATAAGCTTATTATAATAAGCTGAGTTACAAGTTTAAGCAGTCTGGTTTTGGAGTCTGTGTTCTTTACTGTTAGTATGCTGCCTCAAATGGTAACAATTTTTCAATCTACTTTTAAAATGTTTAATACAATGACTATAAGTTACCAGATGTGTGTGTACATGTTGCTGCTGTAGGAAGTTATATTACTTGCAAATAGGAAATCAACTGAGCTTTCCTTATTAGGCCTTTAATGAAAATAAAATAGAGCTACAACATTTAAAATAGGTTACTTAGTATTATTTGAAAAGTTCTACATTTCTTCACACTGCTGCCTAAATTCAATATATTTGTCTTTGAAATTGAGAATGGCTGAATACGTTGAGGAGTAAATTGAGGAAGCTCTTCTCCACTTAGTACCCTGCTCTTATACTGACATTCTGAAAGACACAGCACCTCAGTACAAAGTTTTTTTCTGAAATTCACTCATAGAACTATCCCCCCTCCCCCCAAACAGACATCACAATAAGTAATCATTGAGTTTCTACAATGAGTTAATAATCTCCAAAAGCAGTGATTCTAAGTGTGGGAAATCCTAGATCAGAGTTAAATATTTATTTTTAAACTTGAGGACTTGGCTGAGCCTTTAACACAGTAATGTGCTTGTGAGTCTTTCCGAGAGATAGGGAATGTTGGGGTTTTCAACGGTTGGCTATGGGATATATGGTAGCTTTGTAACGTGTCAGCTTGGCTAGGCTGAACTACATTTCCCAGAATTCCCTTCTCTCTGTGTTTCCAGTTAAGGTAGGCCGCAAGTTACAAGGCGGAAATGGAGAAAATGGAGCTCTCACGTGGTTGCTTATCTGCTGACCCACCTTAATGACGTGGAGCCACCTTACAGCTGCCCCGGCAACTTCTCTACCTTTCCAAGAATCCTCTCTCAGCTTCTCCAACCCTGAAGCCAGGCGTATGTTTAACTCCCACGTGCAGAGCACCAGCTTCTCCTACAAGAGGATGCCCATGCCAGTGTGGTAAGAGGCAGTGAGACCTGGGTTCTAGCTGTGCCGTTGGATTTTAGCGTACCTTTATTCCCCCCCACTTTACATTCATCTTTCCTTCTTCATTGGACTTCAAGCTCCAACAACAGACAGAAAGACAACGGCTTTACTGAGATTTCTTTAAAAGTTCCCAAATTATATGATATAAAATTTGTGTATTTATATGATATTTTTAAATTAAAAAAATTTTTTTAAATGTTTATTTATTTTTGAGAGAGACAGAGACAGAATGCGAGTGGGTTAGGGGCAGAGAGAGAGGGAGACACAGAATCTGAAGCAGGCTCCAGGTTCTGAGCTGACGCGGCGCTCGGACTCACAAGCTGTGAGAGCATGACCCGAGCTGAAGTCGGTCGCTCAACGGACAGAGCCACCCAGGCGCCACATATGATATGTGATATTTTTAAAAGCAGAAACAAATGGAGACTAATCTTGAAAATTCCCTGAGCAGACAAAACCAGTTTATTCATACAAACAAAGCTTAATTTAGCTTATTTTGCAAGTCTAACTCAACCAGGGTCATTTCTTGTTTATGCCTCTGGAAATCATGAGGAAAACTTGAACTATTTCCCAAGGTTGATATGAAATAACCACTGACTGATTCCCTATCATTTAAGAAAATTTACTATTATAACCAATCACTGGGAAGAAAAAACAGTCACTACTTTCTCACTATAGTAGCTGCTCTGTAACAATGTACCCTTGAGCCTCACTCCATGTTTTGGTTTGAATGCTCCCAGTTTGCAAAGTGCCTTTTTGGTGTTTGCACGATAAACTGTTACTAATTGCACTTTACTTTAGCCATCTCTTAATTTTTGACAATATATATGTGATATTATATATGCTATATATCATAGATACTTTGTCTATGATATATAACATATAATATCTATCATTTTTTGGTTTTGCTTCTGATTGGGGCCCTAATAGATACATAACCCTTGAGTCCTGGCACAGTTAATTACATCTTCAGATATGGTATTCTGCAAAACATTAATTAGGAAATTCTTTTTTTTTTTTTTAACGTTTGTTTATTTTTGAGACAGAGAGAGACAGAGCATGAGCAGGGGAGGGGCAGAGAGAGGTGGAGACACTGAATCTGAAACAGGCTCCAGGCTCTGAGCTGTCAGCACAGAGCCCGACGCGGGGCTCGAACTCACGGACCGCGAGATCATGACCTGAGCCGAAGTCGGCCGCTTAACCGACTGAGCCACCCAGGCGCCCCCACTAATTAGGAAATTCTAATGTAGTTGGGTCATTTTTTGGATGTGATTTTCCCAAAGTTGAGTAAAAACATGTATAGAGCAAGTTATCACATAGCATCTAATTTGCCACTTTACGGAAGGCTGTGGTAAGAAATAACAAGATTCTGTTGTAGGTTGAATTATGTTCCCCCAAAGTTATAGTCTAGTCTGAACTCCTGGTACCTGTGAATGTGACCTTGGATATAGGGCTTTGCACGTGTAATTAAGATGCAAATTAAGCTGAGGTCATAATCGATTAGGATTGACCCTAAATCCAATCACTAGTGTAGGGAGACACAGGCCAACACGGAGAGGGAAGGCACATGTAACAGGGAGGCTGAGATGGGAGTTATGTTGCAGCTACCATGAAACCCTAAAAATTGCCAGCAACGATAAAAAGCTCAAAGAGGCAAGGAAGCATTCTTCCTGGAGCCTCTAGAGCGTGGCCCTGCTGGCACCTTGGTTTCAGATTTCTACCCTCTGGAATGGTGAGATAGTAGATTTCATACCAGTTCTTACTGTTGTTTTAAGCCACCCAGTTTGTGGTAATTTGTTAGAGCAGCCCTAGGAAACTAACACAGGTTCCAAATGAACTTTCCGGATGCCCGTGCTGGTGGCCATAGGTCGGAACTCCCACTTTTCATAAAATCTGTTGCAGGAAATCACTAAAGGGGACCGTGGTGGCCCTTCAGACAGTCTCAGTAATCGTGTTCCTGTTCATTGTGTTTTGAGTTCAACCCAGGAGGGACCATGTTGGATTGTTTCATACCACTCTCAGGCCACAAGCATCCATGTCTCTCATACAAGATCTCTGGGTTGTAGAAGTCCAGGGTTCTCATGGTGGGCAGAAGCTAGGGCAGCATCTCCAGTGCCCTGACCAGTTATCTCCAGAGGGATGCTCCCTGGGCAGGAGGTAGACTCCGGGCAATTAGTCTTCCTTGGATGGGAGGAAGCATGACAACTTAGAACTAAGTCTGTCTTGACGTAACTCCCAGGTGCTCTCAAAGGAAGGTCTTTCCTCACCCTCCTGGTCTAAACCTTAGTCATACTGACCTTGAGATTATTCTGTGTCTTCCTCTCTGATCTGAGAGCTACTCCTTCTTTTCCCCTTCTTTCTCAGTCAGGGTCATCTAGCTAATACCTGCTAGCTTAAAAACTCACTCTGTAGATGTGTGCCTGAGTTCTGACTCAAGCTGATTTTGTTTTTGCTTCAGTTTCTATAGTGGGTTACAAGTTCAAGGCAGAGGTGGGGGTGGAGGGATGGTGGAGGAAGTGAAAAGAGGCCTTTGGAGAGAACTATAATTAAGATTCAGAAGTATTATCCCATTATATGGATCAAGTTCCTTCCTTCCTTCCTTCCTTCCTTCCTTCCTTCCTTCCTTCCTTCCTTCTTCCCTCCCTTCCTTCCTTCCTTCCTTCTTCCCTCCCTCCCTTCCTTCCTTCCTTCCTTCCTTCCTTCCTTCCTTCCTTCCTTCTTCCCTTCCTTCCTTCCTTCCTTCCTTCCTTCCTTCCTTCTACCTCCCTCTCTCTATCCCTTCCTTCCTTACTATAACAATCATCCACATATTGATGACATAATGTGAGTTACTTAGCTAACCAGTAGACCATAAGGATGTTCCATGATTCCTGGTTTCTGGAGGCTCCCAGTCTATCAGGGGTGCTGATACACAGAACTCACAATGTGTCGATTACTTACTACTTACAAGGGCCTCTACTTCCAGGGGTTCAGTGATGGTGGGGAGCAGAGGATGCCAAACAGAAGAAATAGCATGGGCAAAACCCCTAAGGTAGAAGAGCATGTCTTCACCAAAGTAGATTTAGGGAACTGTGTGTAGTTGAGACATCTTATAGGAATCTTGAGAGATGAGACTAGAAAGGAGGGTGGGATCCTTGAAAGGACTTGAATGGCATACCAAGGAATTTGCAACTTAGTATCTTTACCAATAGGGTGGCCTAGGAATTTCCAAAGTTCCTGAACAAGGAAATAAATGATCATTACACTCTGGAGATGCCTTTCTACAGACCCTGTATGTAACATGTACTCCAGCCGGACTGTAATGCCACACAGTCGGGGAACATGAGGCTAGTACAGTGCTTGCTGCAGATACAGTGTTGTGTATCTCCCCAGTTGTCTGTTGAGTGAATGAATGAGGCTTAGAGAAGTCATCATCTGTGGCCAAAGCCTGACGTTTGAATCATGATTCTGGGAGGTTTACAAAGGATAATAGAAGACAAATCAGAGGAACTGTCAGCTTTGTTGTTGCAATCATTTTTCTCACGTTTACTCTAAATCTCTCCTGCTGTGATTCGGCCCAGAGCCCCTCATCTTTTGTGGCAATGGGAGGTAACCAAGTAGCACCTTTCCTTGGAGCATAAACATTGGTGTGCTGACGACCCACACTGAATTGTCCTCAACATCTCCAGAAGAAACAATTTCTATTTTTTAAAATCACTTTTTTCACGAATCCTTTTTCCAACTATTTGATCATCTTTGCAGCTGACCTGGATTTTCTGTCCCTTCCCCTCTGTTGGCTGCCAATATCTTGCCTGGAAGAGACACAGCTTGAGCTACATGGTCTCTAAGGGAGCAAAGTCTGGCCAAATCCTTTGGGCTGATAAGGAAGGGCTAGGAAATGGTCCATATCTAATATTCGGATAATGTTTGGGTCCCAGTCAATAAACTAATGAGAAATTACGGAAGTTCTATCTTGCTGACTTAAAAGGAATTAGAATTCAATAAAATACGCAAAGTTAAAATGACAATAAACCGTGTTTTGAGGTTGTTGAGAAACCAAGGTGCATTGGCTATGAAGTGGGAGGGAAAACAATAGATGTTGAGGGCTTGCTTTGTATGAGAACTTTGCATACTTTCTTTTAATTCTTTAAAGAACTAGGAAGCAGACCTCTCTTCCTGTGTAAGGAGTGAGAAGATGAACATTGGAGAGTTTAATTAACTTGCCCAGGGTCTCCCAGGGACTGACCAAGCTCGGACGTAGCCCACATCTGTCCAATTAAAAGACCAAGGCTCTTTGCCCATTGTCTTGAAATTGGACACAAAATCGAAGGACCATCCCACAGTGGCTATTTATAGAAATCGCCACCACCATTTATTGAGGACCTTTTAGACATCAGGTCTTTAGACTAGATAAATCTTACATAAAGTATCGGATAAAATTTAACCTACTCTTTGTTGCAAAGCTGTTTCCCAAGAGTTATTATTCCCATTTCACAGATAACAGAACAGGTCCAGAGAATTTAAGGAACTCTTCTGTTTTTACAGTTAGTAAGGGACAGAGCTGGGAGTGGAGGCCAATGGATGCCTCTCCTTCTACTTCATCTGAGTGCCATCAGTTATGGCAATCAGGAAAGGCTGCTCCAGGCTCAAGAGCAGGGGTACCAGAGGGTGCCGACTGTGGGGAGCAGCCCCAACTTTTATTAGAGCAAGAGCCCTGAGGCAGATGGTAGCTAGATTTCACTTTACCAATCTGACAGTTTTACTACTGGGAGCATTCATACTCAAAGATATCAAAAGCTAATGTTCCTCCCTTAGATCATTTTTCCCCCCTGGAAGGTTGGGACAGTTACTTTTATCAATTAAAGTCCTTCTGAATGGCGTAGAGAATGGAGTGTTTCTCCAACTTCAGTGTCCCTAAGAATCGCCCTGGGTACCTGATTAAAATATGATTCCTAGACCTGACCCCTATGGAGAATTTCTGATTCCATAGGCCTGGAGTGGACCTGAAGAAATTTGTATTTTTAACAAGTACCCTAGATGTTGTTGATGCAGGTGTGAATTCTGCCTGTTGAAACCCTTGTGTAGTGGTTGAGATTCTGAGTCTGGATCCCTGGTACCATCACTGTGAGCTCTGTGATGGTGAGTGAGTCATTTAACCTCTTAGCCTCAGTTTTAGTATCTATGAAGTGGGAATAATGATGATACCTACCTACCTGTCAGTCATGGGAGGATTAAATAAAGCAATGTATGTAAAACAGTTAATGTCTTTCTGGTACAAAGTAAATGTTCAACTAATGTTAGCTATTTTTATACTAATGAGAAGTTAGTCATTTACAGAAAAAAGATTGAGTCATTCTTTCCACTAGAAATTTTTTATGTCTTTGTGCCTATGAAGATGGGGGCCTGGGGAGGAATGTACCTGTTCCTGGAAAGGTGCATAATATAGGAGTTTTTTCTTCTGTAGTACTTATTTCAAATGTTCTTTTTTATTTTTCTTTTCTTATTTCTTTTCTTATTTTTCTTTTGCCAGTATTTAAATAAATAAAATTTATTTATTGGAGTGCCAATGGATTCTTTGTAAAGGAATTCCTTGCACATTGATAATCACTAAATAGATCTCTGGTTGATGAGTCATTCATTTTCCTATGGATCCTGTCAGGGCTCCTTGGAAAATTTCCTTTCCTCTGGCTTTTTAAGAGAAATGATAATGGAAGAAGCAAAACTCAGAAAGTTTGGAACAACTTCCTTTTTCCCTTCACACTCCCAGGTCAGAGATGCCCACACCTCAGAGAGAGCCCTCCCCTGGACTGGAGGTATAAGGACATGAGCCAGGTAGGTCTCCATTCCAGCCCTCTGATGTCAGGGCTGCAGCCAGACCCCCCCAGGCACAGGATCTGTGGAAAAACACCTGTGCATCCTGGCTTCCCTGGAAATAAAGTCCAAGCTCTTCCATGTGTGTATATGACCCTTTAAATGTCTTTGTTCTGGTTCCTGTTTATCTTTACAGGTGCCTCCACAGCCACCCCCCCCCCCCCCCACCTCCTTGGTCCTCTTCATACTTACAGTTTGTTTATTGGAGCCTTATTTTTTCTCCACTCTGGGATTTTCTAATGCTATTTCTTTGTCTAAGCATGTTTTCTTCTGTTCTTTCTACCTTCATATTTCCTGTAGATCTTACTTGGATGTTCTTTCCTATGGGAAGTCTTCATTAGGTATTAGTTGCCCTCCTCCATGTTTCTAAAACCTAACAATTATTGCTATTACACGTTTAGCAAAATATAACATTATTTGCCTTTGTATTTGTCTCCTCTACTAGATCAAAAGCACCCTGACTCAGGGAGCTTACCTTTCTTACTCACTTTCTACCCACAGGACCCCATCACAGGCACAAGGTAGAGACTCATTAAATAATTACTCAGTGAATAAACATGTTGTCTTTTAACACCTGCCAGAGCACTTCCAATGATGGGAAACTTATTATCCCCTGAGGCTACTGGATCCAGTTTTGGAAGGATCTGCCCATTTGAAAGCTTTTCCCGATGAATGAATAGAAATCAGTGGTCCTATGACTTTCCAGGAGAGCTGGAAAGTTTCCACAGTCTTGGAGGCTGAGATAAAATCTCGAGTCCTGTCATCATCTTACGGTCTTGGAAAGGCTCTCTAGTTAAGATTCAAGTGCAAAATGAAGATGGCATTTTTAAGGAAGGGCTACTGGATAGAGATAGAAATGTTAAGAGTCAAACTGATCACTCGTCTGAGATAGAGAACATTGTTGTTTTCTTACCACACAAGCAAGAGAGGTGAAAGGAGTACCTCTGGGCAACAGGGATGGAGTGGCCTCCCAGAGACAGGTGCTCTGTGTCTGTGACAATAGACTTAGGAATTTACTAAGAAAGCTTGAATCATTCTAAGATGTTCTGATTCATGATTGAAGCTCCTTGAGTGAAGGAGATAGTGCCTTTCCTTTAAAAATGGAAGGAGTACAGAGTGCCTGAGTGGCTCCGTTGGTGAAGCATCTGACTTGATTTCAGTTCCAGTCATGATCTCACAATTTGTGAGATCGAGCCCCATGTCAGGCTCTGCACTGACAGCATGGAGGCTGGTTGGTATTCTCTCTCTCTCTTTCTCTCTGTCCCTCCCCTGCTCTCTCTCTCTCTCTCTCTCTCTTTCTCCCCCTCTTTCTCAAAATAAATAAATAAACATTAAAAAAAAATGGCAGCAGTACACTGAGGGTGTTAGCATCTGTTCTGTTCCAGGGTGGTAGTTGTAACTTATAGTCCATTGAATTTGCTTTTTTCACCCCAACCTCCAGAGGGAGATTTAATTATCCTCGATTTAGAGGAGAGAAACGAATTTCATGAAGTAATTGACCCAAGGTGACACAGTTAATAATTACTGGGCTGAGACCCTTTTCCCAGTATTTTCCCGCCACTTAATGGAGTTTTGTATTTTTACAACATACAAAACATACGGTCACTTATATAAACACAGTATTTCAAAAGATAAGATTCCACCCTCACCTGCTTTTAAAAATCGCATTTTGTCTTCTAAATCGTCCTGACTTGAGAGGTCATGTTACGGTGACATCTAAATGCTAAGTTACATAAAACAAAAGAATCTAAAATAGTGCCATTTTCTTCACTACTTGCTACACATTTTAACATTTTAAAACTGTGATTGAAGCACACACACGATTTCTCACCTTCAGTCAGAAGAGTATTCAAATTGCCTAAATAAGTATGTGCTTGTAATATGTCCTCAGAGACTATTTCCACATCAGGGATAAATGTATAGGTGTAATGAAACAACTAATTGAAAACTGATGGCAGGGGAGGCTCTATATCAGAAATAGTGATCATTTTCTTCAAAATAACTGAGGTAAATAAAACCCCACTATTTGCTGTTCGTTATTCATCCTTTCTCTTCCAAGCCCTGAGACTCTGAGCCAGCCTCACTGGGCCGGTAATTTGTTAAGGCACAAGCATGACAACTCTCCTTCCAGTCCAACCCCAACAACATCAATGGCACTTGATGAGTCTGAGGGGCATCAGAAAGCCCTGGCTAGATTGCAGCACTGAGATCTTCCTTGGAATTATGGGATCAGAGTCTATCTTTGGCATTAAGATCATAAGTTTTAGAGGGGTGCCTGGGTGGCTGAGATGGTTAAGCATCCCATTTGATTTCAGCTCAGGTCATGATCTCATGGTTCGTGAGTTTGAGCCCTGCACGGGGCTCTGTGCTGACAGTGTGGAGCCTGCTTGGGAATGTCGTTCTCTCAAAATCAATAAATAAACATTAAAAAAGAAAGTTTCTTTAAAAAAAAGATCATAATTTTTACAGAGCAAAATTTAGGTTTCAGAGAGAGAGCAAGAGTTGGGCAGAGGGACAAAGGGAGAGAGAGAATTGGATGCAGGGCTCAATCCCAAGACCCTGGGATCATGACCTGAGCCGAAGCCAAGAGTTGGATGCTCAATTGACTGAGCCACCCAAGCGCCCCTCCAAACTTTAGTTTTTAAAAGAGAACTCATGAAGATGGATGTTTAGGGCCCATCCTGGGTACACTGTCACATTGGCAGTTCTTTTATTTTGCAGTGTCTTTCCAACTTCCTGAGCCCCTTCTTCTCTGGTAACTTGCCCAACTTCCTGTATCACCAAATGCAGCAGGCCATTCATTTCCCCCACCTTCTCTACCTGGACTTGATTTTATCTGAATCTTTGTTTTTGTTTTCCCTACTGACTCAGCCCCGTTCATTCAGGGCCTTTCCAGATGATTGGGCTAATTTCCGATAAATTCATTCAGAAAAGATAATGGCTTAATGTGTCAGACATTTACAAGGACTTGCATTTCAGGGGATTAATCCTAATTGTGGGAGGAATCTTGAGAATTTCAAAAGGACAAAAGGACAAAAAAAAAATGTTGATATTATATACCAGACTGTACAACAGAAATATAACTTGAGCCACAAATATAACCTGCACATGTAATTCAAAATTTTCTAGCAGTTTCTCGAGAAAGGAAAGAGGAACAAGTGAAGTTAACTTTAAGAATCATATATTTAACCCAATATACTCAAAATATTATCCTTAAAAATATAATCTGTATAAAATTTATTAATTATTATTATTACTTTATTTTTGTTCTAAGGTTTTGAGATCTGATGTGTATTTTACACTCACATCTCAGTTTGGACTAGCCACCTTTCAAGTGCTCAACAGCCACATGTGGCTTGTGGCTACCATACAGGACAGCATGATTACATTCAGATAAATTAAGAGCACATTTTCTGTGTGTCTGTGTGGAGATGAGGCATGGGAGGGAAGTGGTGTGTGTGTGTGTGTGTGTGTGTGTGTGTGTGTGTGTGAGAGAGAGAGAGAGAGAGAGAGAGAGAGAGAGACTTTATTGAGAATGTAATGAGGTGATAGGACTGGAAACAACAAAAGAGAGAGAAGTGTGTGTGTGCTTAATTTCCAATTGAATTTAAGAGGCAGTATGGTATAATGGGAAGAGTGTGTGTAATTTAGATTACAATTGAAACTGCTGTGTGTTATTGGACACATTACATAAGCTCTGTGAACCCCAGATTACTTATTTGCAAAAGAGATATAGTAATAACCACTTTAGAGGATTGCTGAATTTAGAATTTAACAATAAATATACAGAAAAGCCTGAGTGGAGAACTCTCAATGAATGCAAATCTGCCTGTCCAATCCCCACCCCTCCCGCCCTCACCCCCACTAAGGCTCGGAAACCTTTACATTTTTCCTTCTCTTTTCCACACCACCTACCCAATCAACTCCTCCTCAAATGCTAGTTAAATTCTCAACTTCTCTATGAAACTTTAAAGAAAAAATACTTCTGCAGTTCTTACTAAACATCCTAAAGAAAAATTGGCAAGATCGTTGAGATTTGATATCAAGACATAGTTCAGCCCCATATTTACCAGATTAATTCCATTTCTATGGCTAACATTTTGTTATCTGTGAAACCCTTTTATCCTCTCTTTATCTATCTAAATTCTATTTTCCGTATTGCCAGGCTCATATTCCAACTTGTGTCTGAAACATTGTTAGATCGCTTGAGTCTGCAATCACCTTGCTCTTCCTACAATTATATCACGTCTTCCCCAGTTTCTATGAAGCTGGATTCTATGAATGGCTCCTATGGCGGCCCCGGGACACAAGGTGGGAGGCAGCGACCCTGCGTCCACCAGCCCCTCCTTCCTCCAAGCCTGCGGGCTCCCTCCGAGGGCTCATCACCTTCTACCTGAAGGCACCCACAGTGATTTCCCAACCCGCCACCCCCTGGGCTGTCATCCGCATACCGCCTGGGGCCTTCCTCAGAAACCTGCCTGCACAGGAGCCACGGCAAACCTGAACTCTGACCGAGCCTCTACACCCCACGCCCACCCACACCTTCCTCCCGTCCTGCCCGATTCCGGGCATTTAGTTCCCCAGTTTGGCCCCAGCGTGTGAGCTGCTCACATCCCCCAAGCATTTTCAGGCTTCCTGCTTTTTGCCACACTTCAGCAGCTGGAAACAGCCGTTATGTCCTCACAGGGGTCCCGTTCCCAGAAGTCCTATTGGAAATTTGGTTCCTATGGCTAATTAATAGGTTTTCTTGAAAAAAAAAAAAAGTTCTATGACAGAAAAAAAGTAAGCTGATGAAATTCTGAGTTAAAGAAGTTGAATTATTTTATTTTCCAGTGCTTCACAGGGAAATGTATATTGTGAAACTACAAAGGGGGAGGGGGACAATTATTTGCAGCATTTCCCAAATTTATCAATCAGGGTAAAAAGTTCCTATTTTTTCTTTTAACTACTTCATAAACTAGCATTTCAAAGAACTCATTTTGGGACACACTAATATATATTATGAACCATGGCAATTTAATATGTGCATCCTTAACATCTCAAATACACTTTACTATCATTTGTTTATGCCTAAACTTCCCAATAGCACCATCGTGATGCACATTGGGACTTAAAACTTAGAAAGTTTTCATGAGTTTCTTTCTTTCTTTCTTTCTTCCTTTCTTTCTTTCTTTCTTTCTTTTCTTTTCTTTTCTTTTCTTTTCTTTCTTAATCCTTTAATTTGATATTAACAACAATATTCTGAGCCAAAAGTATTTGAGAAGACCAATATTCAACCAGTATTGATTGAGGAATATGTAACAGGCACTGAACTAGGTTCTCAAATACAGAGGGAACCAAGAGAGACTTCATAGCGGCAGACAGACATTTAACGAAACTTTCACAAAATCCTTAAGTATTTTGAAGAAGAGTAGTAATTGCTAATACTTATGCAACCCTAAGTCCAAGCCATTTTCTAAACACTTAAATAATTCTCAAAATGACCTAGAGACAAGGTCCTATTATCTCCATTCTGCAGATAGAAATTGAGACACAGAGACACAGTGACTTGCCCAAGGTCATACAGAGCCAAGATTAAAACTGAGGCAGTCTGGCTCTAGAGCTTGATCTATGTTGTATTACCTCCATCTATAGAAGTAAGGGAGTATAGCAAGATCATGTGGCTGGAGACCTTGCCTAGTGTACGTTTTCATGGAAAGAGCTAATGTTTAAACTGCATATTCCAGGGGCTCCTGGGTGGCTCAGTCGGGTGAGCGTCCGAGTTCGGTTCAGGTTATGATCTCATGGTTTGTGAGTTCGAGCTTCACATCAGGCTCTGTGCTGACAGCTCAGAGCCTGGAGTCTGCTTCAGATTCTGTGTCCCCCCCCCTCTGCCCCTCCCCCACTCACGCTCTGTGTCCCTCTCTCTCAAAAATAAATAAACATTAAAAAAATAAACTGAATATTCAATAGTGAGTAGGATTTGGCCAGTAACATGGGTGGGAAAAAGCATTTTAAGCAAGGTGAAAAGCATGTGTGAAGGTGTTGAGTAAGGAACAAGTTTGGCACTTACAAGAAACTATATAAAGGCCAAAGTGACTTGACTCTAGTGACCCAGGATGGAGAGCAGTTCATGCTTGTCAACCTTGTTGTGTAGTAAAAATATAATCTTTAGGAGATGGGTAGTGCTGATGGTACTCAATGCCATAGAATTGTACACTTAAAAATAGTTAAAATGGTAAATTTCATGTTATGTGTCTTTTACCACAATCAAAAAACAACTGAACGAATGAGAAAATAGAGGAAGGAAATATGATAAAATTGCAGTTAGTAAGGCTAGATGATGGATATATGGGAATGTATCATAGTATTTTCCCTACCTTGAAGTATATTTGAGTTTTTTTTTATGATACAGTTAAAATAAATGTAATAAGTATTCTTTTCAACCTAAAAACAATGAATAGTGATTGAAAGACTTTAAGGAGAGCTATACGGTTTTTAAGATGCTATGTGGAGAAAAAAAGGATAGTTCAGATGGTTAGGTAGAGGAATATTATTTTGTCTATTCAATAACCACGAGCAAAAGTGGATGCATTTAAAAATATTTAGGGCAGAGAATCATCAGACTTGGTGATTGGATATTGTGACATTTCTGGCATGAGCTACGGCATAAGAGGAACAAAATCAGGAGGGTATAATGTCATGGAAGTCAAAGAGAAAGGTAGTCAATGTTTGAATGCCGAGAAGATCGCAAGCGAAATGATCATTGAAATTAGGAACACAGGGGCACCTGGGTGGCTCAGTCGGCTGAGCGTCATGACCTCACTATTCTGTGCTGCTGTCAGCACAGAGCCTGCTTCAGGTCCTCTGTCCCCCTCTCTCTCTGACCCTCCTCCGTTTTCTCTCTCTCTCTCTCTGTCTCTGTCTCTCTCTCTCTCTCAAGCATAAATAAACATTAAAAAAAAGAAATTAGGAATATAGGAATTATTGTAACTTTTACCTAGAGGGCTTTTGGTGGAGGGAATAGGAGTCATTTAGTTGTAGGTTACTGTTATAGACTAAATTCTTATGTTCTCCCCCAAATACCTATGTTGAAATCCTAACCCCAATGCGATGGCATCAGAAGGTGG
This sequence comes from Leopardus geoffroyi, assembly GCF_018350155.1. Taxonomy (NCBI): domain Eukaryota; kingdom Metazoa; phylum Chordata; class Mammalia; order Carnivora; family Felidae; genus Leopardus; species Leopardus geoffroyi. The sequence goes on from NC_059327.1 coordinate 174,649,889, forward strand.
GGCCTTTTGGAAGACATAAGGTTTAAATGAGGCCATGAATGTGCAGACAGATTTGTTGATATGAGGTTGGGAAGTTAAGGGAATTTCTATCCAGTGGCTTCATCTTTCCTGTGAAAATATAATTAGAATCATAGGAAAACTTTTACTGATGGTTTATTGACAGCCGATACTGTGTAAAACATTTACATGTACTGACTCACTTACTACTTACAATAACCTTATGAGGGAGGAACTATTACTATCTCTATTTTACTACTACAAACCTGAGGCCCAGAACTGTTAGGACATATATGCCTAAAGTTACATTAATTTTTAACATTTATTTATTTATTTGCTCAAGTATAATTAACATATAAAATTAAGCTATTGAGACTACCCTAAGATGAAAAGCTTTTTGCACAGCAAAGGAAACCATCAGCAAAACAAGAAGACAGCCTACTGAATGGGAGAAGGTATTTGCAAATGATGCATCAGATAAGGAGTTAATATCTAAAGTTGCATTTAGATAAATTGCCGGAAGCTGAATAAAAGCCTGGACAGTTCGCTTTTAGACAGCTGGCCGAACAACAAGCCATGTTTTGTTAAGGCCATCCAGAGATGGTGAAGGGGATATGGGAGGGGTTGGTCATCTGAGGAGTGTGAAGGGCAAAAAGAATCTGCAGAAACTGATTGGAATAATGTGATAAGATCATAAGGGATGTTGAGAGCTACGTTGAGACTGGGAATTACAAATTGAAAGTGCCGTCAATCAACCTGGTGATGTGATTTGTTCCAGAACATTTCAGCTATTTGAATGCAGGTACTGGGAAGACAGACAGTCGGGTTTTCCTAAGGTTAGGACTTAACTGGGTGTGGCAGAGTGACAAAAAGACAATGGAGAGTGAGGGTGGATGCAATATTCTATAAGGAAAGAGGCTTTTGGGAATACATCCCTCTCATTCAAAAGTCTTTCTACTATGGTAGTATTTTTTCTCTCACTGGTCTTTTCTGGCAAAGACTTTGGTGAATAGATCATAGCCTTGCAATTCAGTTAAATTCAACACACTGTTACAGCAACTTCAGTATCTGTTAGCCTCTCTGATGTGTGCTAGGTATTTTAAACTAGGACTTTGCTGTTTATATACTATTAATGCCGTTGGTGCCAGAGGTTTTGTCTAAAAGCAGTGCATAAGATACTTAAATGCCTTTGCTCTAGCCTACCCATTTATTCCATTTTGGTCACAAGGGCACATCATTGATTACTTTCAGATTTCTTTTACGTCACTTATGTCACTCCATACTAAAAAATGTTAATGTTATACTCACGTGAATAGACCCTAAATTTACACCTTAAATTTTATTGTATAATTTAAGAAGTTAAGACTCACATCTGAGAAAAAAAATCAAGAGTCCAATTAAAAAAAAAATTATGTATACATCATAATGACCCATTCCAACAAATCTTTCATAATTAAGACTTGGGTTATTGGAGAGCGCTGAATAATCTTCGTGGTTGGTTGGACATAAGCTGGTCATCAATACACTGTGAAAAACTTACTTTTAGGATGATTCTGATGCCCTGAAATAGTGGAATGGATGCTGAATCACAAAAATCTGGCATAGATTAAGCAATAATGAGATGGATCATTAGAAGTGATTTTATTTTGAACCTATCAATGCAATTTGTAGGCATTCAAAGTCAATAGAATGCAATAGAATTCGTTGTTAGAGATGCAGAATCTTGTGCCCCATTCCAAAGTGACTGAATCAGAATCTGCATTTTGATAAGAACTTCAGGGAATTTGTATGCACACCGCAATTTGAGAAAGCACTGGTCTAGGTCAGCATTGTAGTAATTAAGTATTGTGATGGCTTGCGATGCTAACTCACATAAAACACCCATTGGTTTTTATGGTTTTGGTCTAAAGATGAGCTCATCACCTGTAAGCCCTGATGTTTTTTAGGTAAAAGGCTAGTTTGAGAGGAAAACAGGGAGGAAGATGTGGGCTTTATTTTATTCTAGACTTGATATGACTGGTCTGCAAAAGCATCCATTCACAATTCTGATATCCATTTTCTCCAGTCTTTCTCCCCTCTGGCTCTCCTCTTTCCTTTTACAATTGCTCATGCCCCTCAATTTAAAAACCCATGATTTGCAAAAACACTAGTTTCTAGACTCTCAGCAGCCAAATATTTGTTGATAGAAAAGAGTTAACCTAAAGGACATATAAAGATGGCAGGATTCTTATGGTTCAGGAAAGTTTGAAAATCATCACATGGGGCTTTAACTATTGGAATGGTTGACAGGTTTTTGGTTTTTTTTTTTTTTTTTCCCCATGACATGGCAGAATGTTGACTCACAGGAATTAATGTGATTAACCTTCAGCCAAGATATGTTTGAGGCAAAGAGGTGAATCAGACTCATTAGTTTTTGGTTCTGGAGCAATGAAGGATCATGGCATTTGCCCTGTCCGTGTCCTTCTGAACAGAGATCACCCCAATTCTGTCATTACTGCTTCTGAGCCTTTTTCTCCATTTTCCCCCCCAAAGGCATAAAATGCCAAGCCGAGTAATCAAAAGACAGTGGCTATTCAGTGTATGACGATGACTTCCAAGCTAAGGTTTTCATTTTGTCAGATATTTTCATCGAGAGCATTTTGTTTTTCCCTCTCCATGCTGTCTTCTTGAAAGAGAGATAATAAATGAGAGGTCAGAGCATCAGGGCAGTCAATGGAAGGCCTCCAAACAGGCAAAGGCAGTTTCTATCTCTTTCTGCATGATTTCTCTCTCATCTTTAGGATTTAAGCAGATGCTTTTAGATAGACAATGCCCTATGGAGCAAAAGTGAGAATGCTCTATTGCTCAGTTATTCTAGGTATCAAAGCCCATTGTCAGGATTTTGAATTAACGTTAGATGTTTAAGTGAATGAATTAAAGCTCCATGCCGTTGTGAATATAAAACTGACACAATGGTTACATCACTGAACTGGCAAGGGTAAATTGTCCACTCTAATGATGATAATGTTTCTTGACGATTATTACAGGCATTATCTCATTTAATCCTCCAAGTAACCCATATGAAAGTGGTATTATAATTCCCCTTATTCAGATGAGGAAATTGAGACAAAGAGGTATTATACAACTTGCTCAGGATCACGTAGCTGGTCGGTGGCATACTTCCTGTCCTTTACCCCACCTTCTCCCTCCCTGACAGCTAATCTACAGGTTACAAGGGACTGTGAAGGTATTTATCCATGATTTCTCGATCCTCTCCACTAACACCTTCTCATATACCTTGTAAAGCCCTTTGGTACACTAAGAAAAGTTTCAAAGTGATGCTTCCCTTCATGTCCAAATACATTTGGGAATATATTAGCAATTATGAGCAGGAGTCATTTCTCTTTCTGACGGCCACAGACAAGATACTGATTTAGAACACATTATTATCCCTTCAGCTCATAAAGTGAATTTAAATAAACATTACCTGTGAAGAGAATCCTAAAAGGAGACTTTTATTTTCCCTTAATATTCAAAATACCACCAAAGTGAGAAAAGCAAACAAACAAGAACTCCTTTGGCAATGCCCTTGCTTCAGTTTCCTAGGGATTTCACTCCGTAGTTTGCATCAACTCTCTCCACCTATGGAAAGAAAATGACTACATCAGTAAGCTGTTGTTTGTTATGTGGGCTCCATCAGTCGTCTTATTTATTTGTCATGCTCCCTTTCTTCCTTCTTGGAGGTCTTGCCCCAACAATTACTCTCTTTGTATCCTGTATCTTTAGTATTCTTCTGTTGACATTTAACCCTGATATTAATATTTAAACATACCAGATCTCTCCCTTCTTAAGCAGTAATGGGTAATAATAATAAATCAACCGTATATTGTTTTAGCTATGGCTCTGTTCTCTTGCTCTTTGCAGTCAAGCTTTTCAAAAGAATTGTTAAAAAGTTGTATTTCTTCTCTTCACTCCCCAGCCCACTCTGAACTCTCCCCACTGCTTTACCAAACCAGCGTTTCCCAAGTCACCAGTGACTTTCTCATCTCCCAACTTATCTGGAAAAAAAGTTGATTGTCGATCTACTTGAAGTCAAAGCAGCATATGATGTGGTTGACCAGAGGGTTAAACTTTTTTGCTCTTTATGCCTGACCGCTCTGTCTAATCACTAAATTGTATTAATTTTACCTCTTAAGTATCTAATACACAACTTCTCTTCATTTCCATTGCCTTTAGCCTACTCCAGGGTTTCTCAACCTCAACACCATTGTCATCTTGGACCAGATCATTCTTTGTTGTGTTAGATCATCTTGTGCATTGTAGGATGTTTAACAGCATCCCTGTCCTCTACCAACTAGATGCCAATAGCAACTCTTCCTCCTTCCCCCTAGGTCCTGATGATAAGAAATGTCTCCATGCATTATAAAATGTTCACTGCGAAGCAATAATGCTTCCAGTTGAGAACCATGACTTTAGTCCCAGTTAATATCAGTTCCCTCCTTATTTAATGCAACAGCCCGAAATGGTGAAAGATGCAAATCTGATTGTTATCATAACTTCTTAAAAAACTTTATTTTGCTTTTCCATGACTTTAGAATAAAATTCAGAGTTCTTAAAAGCATTCTCAAGTGCTTTTTTAACAGCTTTATTGAGGCATAATTTATATACAAAAGACTGCATATATGTAATATATACAATTTGATGAGTATGACAGGCATACCTGTGAAACCATTACCATAATCAAGATAATAAACCTATCTATCAGCTCCAAAAGTTCCTTATGCCTCCCCCTTTTTTCTTCTTTTGTGATAAGAACACTTAACATGAGATTTACTAAATTTTTTTAAAAGCGCGCAATATAGGCACTATGTTGTACAGTAGATCTCTAGAACTTCTTCACCTTGCATGACTGGAACTTTACATCCGTTGAACAACAGCTCCCCTGCTAGCCTCTGACAACCACCATTCTAGTCTCTGCTTTTGTTAGTTTGACTATCTTAGGTACCTTATATATGTGGAGTTATGCAGTGGTTATCCTTCAGCAACTGGTATTTTACTTAGCATGATGTCCTTCACGTTTATCCATGTAGTCACATATGATGGGATTTATTCCTTTTTTTTAAGGTTGAATAATATCACATTTTCTTTATTCATCTGTTGATGGACATTTAGGTTGTTTCCGTATTTTGGCTATTGTGAATAATGCTGCAATGAACATGGGAATACAGATATCACCTAGAGATAGTGATTTGTATTTCCTTTGGATAAATACCCAGAAGTAGGTTAGTGGATCATATGGTAGATCTACTTTTAATTTCTTGAGGAAACTCCATACTGTTGTACATCTTGGCTGCACCATTTTCATTCTCATTGATAGTGTACAAGGATTCCCATTTTTCCACAACCTGTTTACTTTTTTTTTTTGTTTTGTTTTATTTTTGAGAATAACCTGGTGTGAGGTGATATCTCATTGTAGTTCCGATTTTCATTTTCCTCATGATTAGAGATGTTTAGCAGCTTTCCATGTATCTGTTGGCCATTTGTGTCCTTGGAGAAATGTCTGTTCAAGCCCTTTGCCCATTTTTAAGTTGAGTCACATATTTCTTATGGTTGTCGGTTTTTTTAGTTTTTGCTATTGAGTTGTAGGAGTTCCTTATATACTTTGAATATTAACTCCTTGCAAATATTTTCTCCCATTCCATAGGCTGCATTCTCATTCTGGTGATTGTTTTCTTTGCTGTGCAGAAGAGTTTTAGTTTGATAGAGTCTCACCTGTTTATTTTTGCTTTTGTTGTTTTTTCTTTTGGTGTCATATCTAAGAAATCACTGCAAACATTCCTGTCAAGAATTTTATTGGGGCACCTGGGTGGCTCAGTCAGTTAGGCATCCAACTTCAGCTCAGGTCATGACCTCATCGTCCGTGAGTTTGAGCCCTGTGTTGGGCTCTGTGCTGACGGCTTAGAGCCCGAAGCCTGATTTGGATTCTGTGTCTCCCTCTCTCTCTGCCACTCCCCTGCTCATGTTCTGTCTCTCTCTTTCTCAAAAATAAATAAACATAAAAAAAAGAGATTTTCTCATATGTTTCCTTCTAGAAGTTTTATATTTTCAGGTCTTACCTTTAAGTTTTTAATGTATATTGAATTGATTTTTTGTATAGTATGAGTCCAATTTAAATTCTTTTGTATGTGGATATCCAGTTTTCTCAACACCCGTTATTGAAGAGACTATCCTCTCCCCATTTTATATTCTTGGCACTTTTGTTGAAGATCAATTGAGTGTATACATGTGAATCTATTTCTGGGCTTTCTATTCTATTCCATTGTTTATATGTCTGTCTTTATGTTAATACCACTTTGTTTTAATTAGCTAAAGAGATACAAAGATTTAATGCTATGCCCATCAAAATGCAAAGGCATTTTTTAACATAAAATTTTATAATCCTAAAATTCATTGGAATTACAAAAGACCTCAAATAGCCCAAACAATCTTGAGAAAGAAGAACAAAGCTAGAGGCATTAAATTTTCTGACTTTAAAATATATTATAAATCTACACTAATTATAAAAGCATTCCTAAGTTTTAACCTTTACTTACCTCTTCAATTTTTGGGGGCTGTATTGGATTTCTTCATACTGGCATTTCCCAGAATACCAATTATCTATCCTGAGGCTTCACAGAGCTCTTACCTTTTTCTTTTGCTTGGAATGTTTTCACTTTTCCCTCTCCATTCACCTAGTCAATTGTCCATAATCCTTTAGGTCTCTTTTGACATGCTACTTCCTCAAAGAGGCCCTGTTTAACCAGTGTCAGTATCCCTCTCTACCAGACTAATGACTGGTAGACTAATGCTGCATAATGACTCATGCTACCCAAACTACATGCTTTCATATCAGATTGTATTTCCCCTCTCACAATATGTTTTTTGGTGGAATTATCTATTCAGTGTTTCATTTTCCTGTCAAACCATACAATCTCTGAAGATAGTTTCCATGTCTATCTCATACTCTGTTGTTTAATTAGAACTTTCTACAATGCTGGGCGCATAGTACAAACTCAATATATATTTGTTGATTGAATGCTTTGGAGAATCTATTGGAAGAAAGCCGTGGTATCTCACAGACTATCTACATAGGAAATACAGAAAGTCTCGCTCACTACCAGAAGTAGAAACCATAAAGTCAAGAACCCAGGTCACATCTTTCATTTGCGGCGGCCAAATGGTCTTCTGTCTGCTTTTGCACATTTGCTTTATGTGTTTTTCTCTGCCCTTTACTCTCTTGTCTTACCTGTGTCAAATAAGCCCTAAGTCCACAAGACCTCCATACTGATTGGTCCAATACCAAGTAATAAGTGCTTACTAAATCCTATGTTTTCTGTAGTGAGAAAGAAACATTAGTGGATAAATTGGTGGCCCTGTATTCTGAAATTAGTGAAGAAGAAGAACAGTGAGATGTATGCCCTTATTTCTATGACTCCTCCTTAGGTTTTTTTCAGAAGCATTTGAAGGACCTGGGACACTCAGATGAAATATCCAAGGTCGTTTTTGTCTTAAGGTCCCTTTGAGGATCACTCCCATCAGCAACATCTTCCTAATAAGAATGTCCTTGAATATCACAGCAATGAAGAGATGAAAATAATTCACGTAGAAAGTGGGAGACAGAGGACTTAGAAAATTTTCCTATCCTAAGCACTTCACAGACTGTCTTTCCCAGAGCATCGGAGTTTGGTTCCAAAAAAATAGAGCAACAACTCTCATAGTCCCTGAATGCTGACAGAACCACCACTGAATGTGGAAGCCAGCCAACATGAACTCTTTCCCTTGATAAATGGACACCACAGGAAATGATCATCAGTGGAAGAGCTAAGTTGATTTGTTTCATGGCCCTCCATAGACAAAGTTTTATTCGTTTTTTAAACAGAACTAGAAATAGTTTCTTAATTATTATTTTTTTTTAAATTTCACTTTAAAGGTTTGCTCCCAGGCATAGGAAAATTGTACGTCATTGAAGAGCATGTATGGTGGAGCAGATGCATTTATGCCAAGACACATTCGAAGAGGAAAAGTGGGCAAATTATGCAGGGGCATATGGGCTTTGGTGACACACTCAGCCAATTGTCCCTACATCTCAAGAGCGAGACACAGCTTATATTTTGGAACAACTGAAGTCAGACTTCTATTTTGTGGATGTAGATGAACACTCAAATGTGATACATCAGGCAGCAGAGGCTGCCACTTGGAGCAATCCTGATTTATTTTAGGAAAGCTAAGCCAAGGGAAACCCATAATTTTCTAAGGAAGAGATTTTGCAATCATCTTTAAACTTTCAGATGCTAATTCCTATCTTATTTCTATAACCACCCGCTCTAGAGCATGTTTAATGAAAATAAGAGATGATGGCTGTCATATCTTAAGTGAGCTAAATTTTATCTATGCTGAAAATCACTGTGAAATAATCTCTAATTATAAAGCTGGGAAACAGAACATTTCAGCACATGTGCGTTGAAGTAGGCCCCCAGTTCTTACCACTAGAGCTATCTTGAAAATCTCACATCTGCTAAAAGGGGAAAAGATTGAGCTTCTTCATCAGTATTTTAAATAATCTAAATATTTTGCAATCACCATGAAGTTTGGCCTAAAGACCCATTTTTCTGTGTTGGTGATTAAAAACATTTTATTTTACATGAAAAATGTCTCTGATTAGTATAATATCAAATGAAGAAATTATGTAGCATACCATACATAATTTTACAAATGCTAAATGGATGCTATGTGCCAGGTGTAGTGCTAAATGCCTCAAATGTTATCTGCCTTATGTTTTCCTGCCAAGATAATGAAACTCTACATGGGATAACCTCAACCAAGAAATTTCCAAAGGATTCAGAAATCTACTTCCAACCTTTAGACAACAACGTAACAGTAAAAGGATTGAGAAAAGAACAGAAAAAAAAAAAGTTTTTATCTGCTATATAGCTACTTAAAAAAATTTAAAAGGTTAGGTTTTTTTATGGATTGGGAAACGTGGTAGTGTTCATTATTTATCCTTGTACTTAAATAACAAGTCATATTATTCTAACTCAAATCATTAATCTATGTATGCTATATACTGCTGGATGCTGAGCTACCCAAGGGAGGTTTACACAGAGAGTTCAACTCATAAACTCACTCCTTCAACTTTTCTGCCCTTTCAACTCAGTAATCCACTTTCAAAATTGCAATTATGAGGCAATATATAGCAAAAATAAAAGGATCCCCGACAATGTCACAAATAATTGTGCCATGTAACACCTGATGGTCTTTTTTTTTTTCAGTGAAAAAAAATGATTTCTACAGACGTTAAGAGCTATCTTGAAGCTGAATGGACAAATGTTCATCTATACCATGTGGGTAATTCTTTCTAGACTGGTCATGGAATGACCAGCTTTGTGCTGGAATGTGTGTTAATCTTAACATGGTATGCTGATTTCAAAACAACTGTCAGATTTTTCTTTTGTTTAGAGATATACTTCATGGAAATGTTGCTGTTAGCTTGAAATTCTCACTCAGGTCTCTTAAAAAAGCCTGCCCATAAACTTAAAAAATCCTAACCCACCTCAGGTGTCACTAAATAAAAATACATTTGTCACATTTACCTATGTGGGGGGGGGGGATTAACCAAATTGACTCTTATGAGGTTCTGTTAAGTCTTTTTGAATTGTTATAACAGGCATTAGTGGAATATTGATTAGTAACTAAAAGCCAAAATCGACTTAGTTGATCAAGGAACGACCAAAAAAAAACCAACAACAACAACAAAAAACAACAAAAAAGAAACCACCCTGGGAAACGTTGATCTTATTATTTTGCTTTTTTAGGGATATCCTTAAGTCTGGGTCAAATCAATCCATCATCAACAACTCAACTGAATACTTGGTATTCTACCTCAGAACGAGGAAACCCGATCCATCGATTACTCTAATATTATCTGAGATACACTAAATCACTTTCACTTTAAAATCTGTTAAACAGAGAATGTCAAAATCTTTTATGCTAGGAAGGAATACTCTTAGCTGAAATTTCGTGACTGAAATTTGATGAACTTTGTGCATTTCTTGGTGAAATGTTGCCTCTCAGTATATTTCAATGTCTTCTGGCTTAAAGAGTCAACTCTATGCTGTAACTTTTGAATCAGGATGTCTATTTTATATTAAAATGATATGTTTACTATTCTGCACCAGCACTGCAAGGCATGGGAAGGAAATGCACACCCTATTCTAATGCAGGCTGCCTTTAAGAAGCCACCTTAACTGACAATCATATTCCAGTGTATATTTTCATGAAGTCACTTGGTCAGAAATGTGTTTCACCGTTTACCTACCATTTTAACTTGTCTTTTCAGTATGAACCCTAGGTCACTGAACTGTGAACAACATTTAATTATAGGCTCAATTCTTCATTGAAAATGACAGGATCATATATATATATATATATATATATATATATATATGTATATATATATATTTGTCAAATTGACTATTATGTGAAAATGAAGATTGAATATAAATCTGGAAGCTCTATAATAATTACCTAATAAAAAATGCCCAGCCTTTTCACTTAGAATAGTAAGTCCTTAAAAATCCCAAGATGTGATTCTATGGTATTTTCCAATGTCAATCAATCAATAATTTCTTTTTTTTTTTTTTTTTAATTTTTTTTTTCAACGTTTATTTATTTTTGGGACAGAGAGAGACAGAGCATGAACGGGGGAGGGGCAGAGAGAGAGGGAGACACAGAATCGGAAACAGGCTCCAGGCTCTGAGCCATCAGCCCAGAGCCCGACGCGGGGCTCGAACTCACGGACTGCGAGATCGTGACCTGGCTGAAGTCGGAGGCTTAACCGACTGTGCCACCCAGGCGCCCCCAATCAATAATTTCTTAAGTACCCACTGTATGCTTATGTTTTTTTGTATCACAAATTTCAATATTTTCATCTAAGATGAGGAGACAAAAGCCCAGAGAACCATTTGTCATAATCATATTTTTTTAATAAGAAAAATAAGGCTATGTCTTCAATCTTCAACTCCCAACTAAACTAATTTAATTTGTATTTATATTGATCTGAGGGTTTTGTTCTAGCTCCTTGATGCTTGAAGCTGGTCTGCAGCCCAGATATACACCTGTCATCTAGAGTTTGTTGGAAATACTTGTAAACCACCTATCTGATGAGAAGTTAATGTACAAAATATATAATGAGCTTATATAACTCAATAGCAAAAACCCAAAATAATCTGATTGAAAAATGGGCAGAGGGCCTGAATAGACATTTTTTCCAAAGGAGACATGAAAATCACCAACGGGTACATGAAAAGGTGCTTGACATCACTAATCATGAGGGAAGTGCAAATCAAAGTGAGACATCCCCTCCTACCTGTTTGGATATCTATTATCAAAAAGACAAGAGATAACAAGAACTGGGGGAGAATGTGGAGAATAGGGAGCCCTTGTGCACTATTGATGAGAGTGTAAATTGCTATAGCTACTATGGAAATTAGTATGGAGGTTCCTCAAAAATGTAAAAAGAGGCCCACCACATGATCTAGCAATTGCACATCTGAGAATATACCTGAAGGAAATGAAATCACTATCTTGAAGAGATGTCTGCAACCCCATAGTCACTGCAGCGTCACAATAGCCAAGACATGGAAACAACCTACGTGTCTATCAATGGGTGAATGGATAAAGAAGTTGTGTTATATGCATATATGAAATAAGTCAGACAGAGAAGGACAAGTACTATATGATCTCGCTTTCATGTAGAACCTAAAAATGTCAAATTCATAGAAGGGGAGAGAGAGCGGAACACTGATTGCTGGGTCTGGGGGGTGGGGGTAATGGGGAGATGTTGATCAAAGGGCACAGACTTCCAATTAGAAGATGAATAAGTTCTAGGAATCTAATGTACTGCATGGTGACAACAGTTAAAAATGCTATTATATACTCAAAAAGTATTGTTAACTAACTTGGATTTAAATTAAAAAAAAAGAAAACATAAAAAAATAAAAAAATCATTTGAATAAACCGTGGATGAAAACTTTCCATATTTGATGAAAATTATAGAAGCCCAGATCCAAGAATCTCAAAAACCCCAAGCAGAAGAAACAAAGAAAACCACATCAAAGCACATCATAATCAAATTGCTCAAAACTAATGACAAGACAAATACCATCTGATTTCACTCAGATGTGGAATTTAAGAAACGAAACAAATGAGCAAAGGGAAAGAAAAGAGAGGGGGGTGCAAACTAAGAAACAGACTTTTAACTAGAGGGAACAAACTGATGGTTATCAGAGGGGAAATGGGTGGGGGGATGGGTGAAATCAGTGATGTGGGTTAAGGAGGGCACTTGTGATGAGCACCAGGTGTTGCATGGACGTGCTGAATCACTATATTATACACCTGAAACTAATATTACACTGTATATTAACCAAAAAAAATGTTAAGAGAGTCAATCAATTATTTATTTAATTTATTTAAATTCAAGTTAGTTAACATATATGTAGTATCAGTTTCAAGACTACAACTTAGTGATTCATCACTTACATGTAACACCCAGTGTTCATCCCAACAAATACCCTTCTTGATGGCCATCACCCATCTAGCCCATCCCCCCTGCCGCCTCCCCTCCAGCAACCCTCAGTTTGTTCTCTGTATTTAAGAGTCTTTTATGGGTTGCCTCCCTTGAAAAGAGTAAATCTTATTTTTTTAATGTCTATTTATTTTTTGAGAGAGAGAAAAAGAGAGCACATGTGGAGAAGGGGCAGAGAGAGAGGGGGACGGAGGATTTGAAGCCGGCTCCACACTGACAGCAGGGAGCCCGTTGCAGGAGTTCGAACTCGTGAACTGCAAGATCATGACCTGAGCTGAAGCTGGAAGCTTAACTGACTGAGCCACCCAGGTGCCCTGGGTGTTCTAACCACCACACACATGCACACACATACACACAATTACACACAAAGGTAATTATGTGAAGTGATGAAGATGTTAACTAACCCTGTCATGGTAATCATTCCACAGTATATATGTGTATCATATTACATTGTTCACCTTAAAGTTACACAATGTTATATATGAATTATAGCTCAATAAAGCCAGAAAAAAAAGAGATACCATATCTCAGGCCCCACCCTGACCTGCTGAATCCTAATCTGCATTTTATATGATTACCAGGTGATTGATAAATTTGAGAGTGACTGATACACATTGTACCAGGAAATTAGAAGTTTTAAAATATAATTTTAATATTGGAGGAAAGGGCTATTAAGATATAACTAATAACGTGATTAAACTATTCAGTGGCTGAAGAATGAATTATTCATTGTTATTAATTATTGGTTTATAAATAGATTGAGGTTTTTGCTTTGTTTGCTGATGAGCACTATTTACATGACGATGGAATAACTCCTTAAGGATTAAGAAGCTAAGACATTTTTATATAATACTAAATAATTAGTTAGGATGACTTACTGTCTGAATTAAATATTTATTTTGGAGGGATGTATGTGAGCTTAAATGTTATGTCTCAGTGCTTTCGCGTACGGACATGGTGGATGCCATTATTTCAATTCTATAGGTGAAGAAAATAAGCCAAAGAATTTAAGCAATCACATAGCAGGTTGGACACATTCTACCAGCTTAACATCCGCAGTGGAAAAAGGAACACTTGCCCGTCTTAGCAGCTGGGGCAGAAAATCCTGGAGAGTACTTTCTCTGCCCCATTTTGAGTCACTTTGGCCAGAGGAATAGGATAAACGCTTGGACAGGGCTGGGCCATGTGACCACTCCTGTGGCCAAGAGGAGAGGAATAAAGAAATAATAGGATTCAGGGCGTACAAAGTGGGAGGAAGAGGTTGCCCCTGGAAAGAGAGCTTCTGGTTGTAGAAGGCTAAACAAAAATCAGTATAGATGGTAGGTGTGTGAACTGTGCCGTGATCATACACTGAGGCCTTTTGATTTCTTTTCAGTTACCCTTTACTGAAGCATTGAAAGAGTAGTTTTCATTTGGTTGTGGTGATGAGATGCATCCATATTGAAATCTCCTGGAAGAATATGTAAGCACACACTCACCAGCATAAAGCCCTAGACTGATATAGTAAGAATCTTGGATGAGAGTCGGTGGGACAATATATGTGTAGGATCCCAGGTTTCAAGAGGTGTCTATTTGCACTTAGGTATTTTAATTTATTCAAAATGTTTTCTGAATTGCATTTTAATTGGACAGTGATAAGTGATTAGGTAGTGTAAGGCTTCTTGGTTTTAAAAATGTTGTCTTTTTATTTCAAAGAAAATGAGTATGTGTCATATTTCTTCTTTAGGTAACCGCACCTGTGGAAAGTCCACCGGTTCATTTTGAGAATTCGTGTTAGTATTCATGCAGCAGCTGGGGCCTTACCTGGGAAGAGATAAATAGCCCCCAAGCATTTGCCTTGTAAAACCTTGCCAACAACCCATCATTAAAACTCAAAGTAAATGTTTGCCACGTTTCTTTAATGCTCCCAGTATGTGTGATGATCAACATCAATGATTAAAATGAGAATTATCAATCTTGAGGTTATTAATTACTAATGTCTTTTAGCCCCATTAATAGGAATAAGTTTGAGAAAAATATCAATCAATGCTATCTTGCTTAAGTAATCTTTTCACTGCATGCATCTGAAGGTTAGGCTGTCGAAAGTCTTCAAGCCCTTACCAAAGTCCTCAACCTCTCAATAAACATGTATTAATGCATTCTTTATCTCTTCCTTGAGTGTCCCTCAATTCTAAGGTATTTTTCACTTTTGGATCTTTATTGTAAATGTTTTATTTAACTCTCTCTTTTCTAGTCTTTACAGGTGATAGCTACCAATCATCTCCAAATCAATTGCTCATTTCTTTGGCAATGACTATATCTGCAATAATAGAATGCTGCTTATTCTTGTTTGAAATTCCCTTGCCCTTTCTAATATCTGCCCTTCTATAACCTTTTCCTTTTTCAACAGGGTGCGTGACGAGATACCAGTCTCTAACCATTTAGTTCATAGAAAAATCCCCTGAAGTCTTTTGAACCGGAGTTCTTTTTAACCCAAACACTGAAAGCCTCTTCTGTGTAGTACAAATCTTTCTTCATCTTCTAAAAGTCACTTCAAAAGGTGTTTCATTTTTCTAGAAAACTAGTAAACCTCATTATACTCAGATGCCATCTTGTTCAAAGCTTTTAATACTTTGTTTAAGGCATGTTACCACTGTGCTAGGGAAAGGCTTACCTCATGTAAAGATATTTACAGCATCTGAGTAGACCGTGTAATCCAATCACCTTGCTCAGTGTAGCCAGAATGTGAAAACAAACAAACAAACAAACAAACAAACAAACAAAAAAAAACACTCAAATTAAGCTGCTCTCTTTCTATTCCTTGACTGTAACTACTTTTAACCTCATACCTTTTGAAAACCAAAACCAACTATTAAAATTAAGTCATGTAGAAATAATTCCTTCTTTCCCAAGTTCCTAATAAAAACTGAAATTGAATTTTATTGATAGCCCTCAAATTAAGCTCTCTGTGGTTTCATTCTCAACATTAGCAACAAGACGACTATTAAAAACGAAATCAAAATCCAAGATTCTGCTCTTAATCTTGCGTTGCTAAATTTAAGAAGCTTTATGTGTCATGGACATGAAATATGCCTATGTATTCATGAGATATTTTAAGCCTAAAGGCAAGCCATCTGTCCACCTTTGTGTCTCCCTACTCTTCATGCTACTCTCCTTCCCACCCTTAGTATCTCTTCCTTTTAGTTTTAAAGCAACAGACGGGTTTCAGAAAAAATACACACATGAGCTCATTTGTTGGCAAAAACTATGTGTGTATCGTTTATGTTTATACGATGTCTATTTCTATTTACATACCCATATATCGATTTGGATACACAGAAAAAGCACTGGAAGAGACTCACCAGGTTATTTACATGAGGAGGAATGGGATGAGTTGGTGTGGAGGACAGGGTATAAAGACAGACTTTCCTGCACGTGTTTCATTTTCCATATTTCAGTAAAAACATACTTACATTTAACTTGTGGGAACATTTTACAAAGTTAAATGCACTTTCAAACTATTGCTTGATACTGATAAAGAACTGGGGGCATGGGCAAAATCCCAGTTCCTTGGTCATTGACATCCTACCCTGCCAAGCATCGAAGTGAAAAGAAGTGATTTTTAATAAGATAGAACAAACAACAGAAAACAGAGAAGGTGAGGAAGTTGAAGAATGGAAAGGAGCCGCGGCTTTGGTAGCAAGAATTCATGGGAGATTTTCAAGAAAATAATTTCAGCAGAGTAGAAAGCAAGAGTAGAAATCAGAAGTTGGAGTAAGCTGGGGGATTGGAGGAAGTGTGTGAAATTTTTCCAGCCAAGTGTGAGCTACCTGTTTTAAGACATTGACACTTTAGGAAATGAGAGAAGCAGAATCAGCCCAAAAGAATAATGGAGCAGGAATGATATTTATTGTATTGGGGTCTGAGGGAGATAAGAATATAGTCAAAGTCTTATGGAAATATAAGAATTTGGGTATTTGATGTAATAAACTCCAGGAGGAGGTCTTGAGATGACACAGGAAAAGTTTTACAACATGACTATTTAAAAATATGCAATGATGGCCAATTCTATTGAGAGACTGGCATCTTTACCCAGTAAAAATTTTGGCCAAGTAAACACTAGTCTTTTTTTTTAAGTTTATTTATTTTGAGAGAGAGGGAGAAAGAGAGGACGAGTGGGGGAGGGACAGAGAGAGAGGGAGAGAATCCTAAACAGGCTTTGCGTTGTCAGCGTGGAGCTCAATGTGGGGCTTCAACTCACAAACTGTGAGATCATGACCTGAGCTGAAAACAAGAGTTGGCCCCTCAACCGAATGAGCCACCCAGGTACCCCAATGCTGGCCTTTTTTTTTTTTTAAACAAAGAAAAGAACTATAGCCAGATGTTTTGGTCTCAAAGAACTCCATTAAGAGAGAAGGGCCACAATAATGACGTTTTACTTAAGCACTTCATTTGTGTCTACCTCAGCAATAACACAGCAATGATCAGACCCTCCAACAAATCCTTGCAACCTAGTTAGCTTTTCTGTTCCTCCTGGCATGTGATGCTGAAACCTCATGGGGAGAACTGTGCTACTTTTTAATAAAAACTATCTGGACAGCATTTAACTGGAGCATTAACCTGTTTTGGAGAACAATAGATCTGCTGACACTTGCATGTCTCTGGCAATTAAATGACCAGAAGAAAAATACAAGTGACACTTCTAAATTTAGAGAGTGAAGATAGAATAATTAAGGCCCCAAGTAGATACACTCATGTAAAATCATATATATGTGTAATGAACTTGTAGGGTATCTACAAGATGCAAGGCGCTATGTTGAGTATCAGGGTAAATAAAAGCAGCTTATGTATTTGAGGAAGATGAACATCTTTTTAATATATTTAGGGTTATGTATTTAAATTTGTAAAAATGTCTCTTAGAACTATAAAAGTACATTATAATCCTCCTATAAAAGTTTTACGTGACCATTAAGCCTTGGAAAATACAGCAATGTATCAAATGGAGAATTAAAATCACTTTTAATCCCTCTACCACTCAGAAATGGTGCTATTCATACTTTGGTGTATTTACTTAGTCTCTTTTCCCCATCCATTGCCTTCTACCTGGCCAATAGCCTAGTATCTCCACTGGTTGGAGCCCTCAGAGTCGAATTACTGGATCAAAGGGTACAGAGGTTTAAGACTCTTGAGATGTATTACTTAGTTGATTTCAAGAAAGGTTGATTCAGCTCATGTGCACTTGCCTCCATTAAGTGTATATATCTCTTAAAAATCTTCAGCATCTAGAGTGGACAAAACGTGCAATTTCATTGTTTTAATTTTCATTTTATTTATTTGAATAACCAACATTCATTGAAAAATTACCACGTGCTGAGTGCCAATCTGAGTGCCCCTCTTTAGACATACATGTAAATATGACAGTCTCTGTCCTCAAGAAGCCCAATACGGAGGACAGCGCTCACATAGGAGGTGGCTCGAAAAATAAATGCTTTGATGAGGCATTGTGTACACCCCGTGTAGTGGGAGCAAAAACCAAGGGGTATTTAACTTTCCGTGGAGCGATGGGCTGAGTCGATTTTTATTTTTCTCATGGAGGATGAAAAGTGAACTGAAGTTGTAAACACCCTTTAATTTGAATACAAGACTATGAAAGAAGGTTATCATTTCCATTTTACAGATGAAGAGACAAAGTTAAAGAGGTAATTATTTACTTTGGGTGACAGATTCAGCAAACAACAGAGAGAAAATTAGAATGTATGTCTGTCTTACATCAGAACCCCAGCATTTTATATCCTTCCTACGTTGCTTCTCTGCATCTCCCAAGAAGATATTTGTTATATACCCCCTTTTTTGTTACGGTATTTAAGATCTCTATCTCTATCATCTATCTATCTATCATCTATCTATCATCATCTATCTATCTATCTTTCTATCTATCATCTATCCATCCATCCATCCATCCATCCATACACATCTTTTGTTTGTTTGTTTAACCAGGGAATCCTGGCCTACTTCAGAGATCAATTTGACTTTCTAGTCCTGTTCCTGCTCAGATACTCGAAGCACTGAGGGAGCTCGAAGCTCAGGCTGAATGGTACACAGAGGCCACCAAGAGCCACCTGCTCTTGTTTCAGCTGAGGAGGCTGAGGCTCGGAGAAGGGGGCACCATAGCCACTTGTGGTGGAGAGAACACAAACACTGACATTTCTGATTTCTGCTCCACTGGCCTGCCTCCATACCACACTGTCCTTGGTGTTTACAGTTTGGTTCAACAAAATATGAGGTTTGGACCCAAATCAAGCGCAATTTAAAATTTGTGGGTCAGGATCCATTTTTGTTCAACTTCTTGCTCTTTGTTGGCTGAACCGTACAGAGGTATTTAGACAGTCTGCTCTGCTCCTTCCCGTAGGGATGAGGAAGGGGAAATACTGAACATTGAAGTACCTCCTCACTATATGCCAGACACTTATGTACTTTACACCATGCAGTCCTCACAACTCCTTCATGTATCTATTATAAGCTCCAAGTCACAGATGGGAGCATAGGGGGAAATGCACAGGGAGTTTAAGGAACCTAAATTGCTCAGCGTAGAAGTAGAAGTGGGAGAATTGGGACTTGGTCTGTTCGACACCAAAGACTATGCCCTTTTCACTGAATCCCACAGTTCCCGAACCCTTATCCAAAACTGATGAAATCTTGCATATTGGGCATATACATTATGATCTGGTGGTAAATACTAAGTTCGACTTCATTTTCTGCTGCTCCTAAATCTAAACGCCTGCCCCTGTCACCTTAGCTCCAAGCATATGGAACTTCTTTCAGTTCCTGGAATGAGTCACTGGATCTCTTGCTTGGGACTGAGCAAGAGACAGTGCAGGATTCTAAGGGAATTGTAGGAATTCTAGGGCCAGACTTTTTGGATGCAAGTCTATTTTCAACTACTTAGTACCAACATTGTTTCGGGCAAGATCTATAAACTCAATGTTCCTTAGTTTTTCTGTCTGGAAAATGCGATTGATAATACCTCACTGGGTTGTTTGGATGATGAAATGAAATCATGTATGTAAAGCACTTCAGCGTAAGATCTCACATATTGCAAACGTACAGTAAATGGCAGTGATTTTCACTGTTGCCTCTGCAGTATCCACGTTCTGTTGATCTGGAGCATGCTTCGTTCTTAAATCCATTTGTCTAGCTAATTTCTATACATTCTTCAGGTCTCAGTTTCAGAGCCAATTCTCCAGAGAAGCGTTCCCTGACCGTCTAACACTGTTTCTTCCATATAGTCCTACAGGAGCCTGTATTTCTCTATCAATGAACATAAATACACTGCATTAAAATGAACTCTTGCTATACGCCTCACCAAACTCCAAGTTCTCTGAGGTGAGGACTGAATCTTTCTTGTTCACCATTTTCCCTCCTTCACCAAGTTCAAGGTCAGACCCAGAGTAGGTAGGCATGTTCCTGGGTAAGTAATGGAATTGCACGCTTGCTTGTATTTTACCAGTGGACTTGGGGAAATGTTCCCTCTCAGGGGAGATGAACGGGCATGAAGAGTGACAGAAAAGATGTTTTGGTTTTCTCGCCTTCCTGAAGGCACAGCTGTTAGGCTGGGCCAAGCTGCCTGGTTGTGAATCACACAGAATTTCGGGGCTACAGGATTAATTTATAATTGTGTACAATTGTGCAGTTGTGAGGTTCAGTAGTGAGCAGTTC
Organism: Leopardus geoffroyi; assembly: GCF_018350155.1. NCBI lineage: Eukaryota > Metazoa > Chordata > Mammalia > Carnivora > Felidae > Leopardus > Leopardus geoffroyi. The sequence goes on from NC_059327.1 coordinate 174,670,182, forward strand.
AAGGAGTGAAAACATAAAGGAAACAAATGGCTCCAGAGGCGTACACTGAGATAAAACAGTGAAGAAAAAAAGAAGACATCACCTGGAAAGTGATCAACAGTAGTTGAAGCTGTTGTAATGGCTTTTGCCGCTGGCTGGGAAATCCTTGCAGATTCAGTCAGTCGCTTGGAACACTCAGATGCCTCCCTTTTCTCTCAGCATGTGGAGCCACTGTCACTATATTGATAGGTAGTGAATTAGCTTTCTATTGCTGCTGTAACAAATCACTGCATACTTGGTGGCTTAAACAATGCACATACACTCTCTCATAGTTCTATAGGTCCAAAGTCCAACGTGCGTCTTCCAGGCTAAAATTCGGGGCTGAGTCCTGTCTAGAGGCTCTAGATGGAAATCCATTTCTTTGGCTTTTCCACCTTCTAGAAGCCTGCCCACGTTCCTTGGCTCGTGGCCCCCTTCTTCCATCCTCAATGTCAGCAAGAACAGATGGAGTGCTTCTCATATTGTAATATCTCTGCATATGTGCAGCCTGTGAAGTTTCTCTGCTCTTAAGAATTCATATGGATGCATAGGATATACCTGCATAATTCAAGAAAACCACTTCATCTCAAGGTCCTTAACTGTAATCCTGTGTGCACAGCTTCTTTTGCCCTGTAAAGCAACACAGTCCCAAGTTCTGAGGATGGGGGGTGGACATCTTTGGGGTCCGTCATTCTGCCACTACAGTTAGTTCCATGCCTTTTTAAAACCTCATTGAGGCTGTCCCCAGATACATCATTGGAAACACCCTCTTGTGCTTGGCACAGTTTAGGGGGTGATAGGGAGGTACGCGCTGCCTATATTCTCTTTCCATGACGGGGAACCCATCCCTCCAGCTCCTGGGAATGACCATGGTGACTTCATGCAGCTTGGTCTTTTTTGGGAATTGTCATCTGTTGAAGATCATCATCGCATGTAAAGTCACTGTGCCTTCTGAGGGACAGCCTGCGTCTAGTGACTTGCCATTGGGGGAATTACAAAAGCCCAGCTCCTCGGCCTTAATGTGGGGGCAACTCTGAGGTCATTCGAGCTTCAGCCCCACCCCTGCCGTGATTCACTGTGACTTCATTTCAGTTCAGTGTCCCCTTGTACCCAAATCCACTGCCTTCATTTCCCTACAGGGGTTGATCCCAGGAACACTTCCCAGTAAACCGGCTGCAAATCACCCCTTCAGAGCTGGTTTCCTGGGAACCATCTGCAATATACCCTGATAGAAGATGTGTGGATTCCTGCAAGCATTTGGAGCTTTCCTAAATCTGAATACAAATAGGAATGAAAAAAGCTTTCAACAGTGCACTCTCATCAATGAATTGAAGATTGCCTCCCAGGTTTGCACCCACTAACATCTTAATACTCATGCATCTTAAATGCGGTCAATCCTCATTATTTGCAGAAACCCTGCTTGCACACTTGTCTTCTCCCTGAAATTTGTTTGTAACCTCCAAGCCAGGGCTTCCAGCACTTTCAGGCTTTCCAGATATGTGCAGAGTGATGAAAACTTTGAGTTGCCTGACACAGACATTCCCAGCTGAGGTTGAACAAGGTGACATTCTGCCTTCGTGTTCCAGCTCTCTCACTGAAAACAAATGTCCTTTTCATGGTGTATTTAGTTTAGTTGGTTTTTTTTTTTTTTTTTTTTTTTGCACATTTTGTCTTTTCTTTTTGTTGGTGATTTTGCTGTTTAAAGTGGCCCCCTCGCCTGGGTGGCGCAGTCGGTTAAGCGTCCGACTTCAGCCAGGTCACGATCTCGCGGTCCGTGAGTTCGAGCCCCGCGTTGGGCTCTGGGCTGATGGCTCGGAGCCTGGAGCCTGTTTCCGATTCTGTGTCTACCTCTCTCTCTGCCCCTCCCCCGTTCATGCTCTGTCTCTCTCTGTCCCAAAAATAAATAAACGTTGGAAAAAAAAATTAAAAAAAAAAAAATAAAGTGGCCCCCAAGCACAGTGCTGAAATACTGTCTAGTGTTCCTATGCTACGGAGAAGCCTGTGATGTGCCTCTTGGAGAAAATACTTGTGTTAGATGAGCTTCCCTCAGGCAGAGTTATAGTGCTATTGGCTGTGATTATTGAAGTAACAACGTATATTGAATAATGTCTTTAAACAGAAACATACATAAAGCAAGTTTATGTGTTAATCTACTGATGAAAGTGTTATGACCAGAGGCATATAGGAACTTAGCCCGTATTTCCCCAAGAAGTAATGGTTCAGTATTTGCTAATTCAGTGTTCACGGTGACTTTATAGAACATAATCACCCTGAATAATAAGAATCAGGGGCGCCTGGGTGGCTCAGTCGGTTAAGCGGCCAACTTCGGCTCAGGTCATGATCTCGCGGTCTGTGAGTTCGAGCCCCGTGTCGGGCTCTGTGCTGACAGCTCAGAGCCTGGAGCCTGTTTCAGATTCTGTGTCTCCCTCTCTCCAACCCTCCCCCATTCATGCTCTGTCTCTCTCTGTCTCAAAAATAAATAAATGTTAAAAAAAAATAAAAAAAAAAAAAAGAATTAACTACACGTATAAATGCATTTCTCCCCCCACCAAACTAGCAGGTACCTTGAATTGCTTGTTTTGTTGTCCTGTACTTTCTGGAGGTCGTAGGTGTCCTGAATGAATGTTGCAAGCTTGCATGCCTAGAATTATGGGAAAAAGAAATCCTCTTACATGCCACATTCTATTCTGTTCCATACTCCTCCTCTAACCCCGTTTGTGACCCAAAGGAATGAGATGATTATGGAACCTTTCTTTGCAGACACCTATTACACCTTGGGAAAGAGAACCCAAGTTCATAGGTGATGCCCTGAGCAGCTTATGGTTGGCGGTCTCTGTGGATTACTTCAGTACCCTTGCTGTCTCACCCGTCACGTCTCCAGGGGTTCAGGGCCTTCAGCAGCCAAGGCCATGCCCTTATCGCTCTTGACTACACGAGAAAAACTTCTGTGTCTTCCTGTGCCACAGTGGAAAGCAGGAGGACTCTATCAGACTGCTTTAGGTGTCTCTGCCCGACTGTGTTTTGTGGCCATTTTCATTGGCCTGTTCCCCAGTGATGGGGAGCAAAGGTGTCTTTTCTTTACCTGCAAGGCCAGGTACAGATTCCAAACCTTTGCTTTCAATTCTCCAAAGCTGCATCCTCATAAAAATGAGGATTTAATGAATCTGAGACTCCCAGTGCATATTATGTGTAATTGGAATGACAGACCTGCGATTTGCATAAATTTTTGAGAGGCTCACTTGCTTCTGGACCTCAGGTGAGAGGTAAGACACAAGATCCTTAACAGGGACACATTGAAGTAGCTTTCCTCTTTCCCCTGGCAACTCCTCCCCCACTAGTTTATAGAATTCAGAGGACAAGGTTACCATGGCCTTTATTCTCCCAAATGCATTTTTTATGACATAAACTTTATGTCTTGAATCCTTCAGGGCTTCACTTTGATTCTCAAAACATCTTTTCTTTCAAACTAGTGCCTCTGCCGTAAATTTCAAGAGACTGTAGATTATTCAAAAATCACAGAAATGACTCCCTTGTGATCTTTGTTCAGCTGGTAGAATCTACCCTGTGGCGAGGGAAATATCAATCTAGTTTGAATGGGGAAGGATCAGGTACCCCAAGACGGTGCCTTAAGAACAGATTGGGGATGTATGGGACACACTTATTCATATCGTAGACTATTATCCAGATACATGTGCTTTGATTACACATGTACCTTATATATAGAAGTTTTTATCATGGAAAGTCTTAGAACATGTTATACTTCCTTCTATGTTTGTATTCTCTCTTTCATATCATATACACAATTCACATTTTCTTACAAGAAATAAATGTTTGATGATGAGTTATTTAAGTAATGGACCAAAGGTTTCTAAATATGCAAATATCCATCGAGGTCACCTGCCTTCTGCTGTTTTGCAGCATGCTAAATAAATTGAACCATCCATCATTATATGACTCTACTTGGGGAAGATTAAACAAGACAAAACATTCATTTCTTTTATCTTTTTGCCTGCTTTCTTTCATGTCCCCATCTCTTGATGAAGCAATGAATTCTAGCAGCACATTCTTGTCTCCAAAAACAGAGGCTTTTTTTTTTTAATTGTGAAAAGGCTTAATGAGAAGTGACAACCTCCTTCCTTATCATGGTTTAATTTTTAAACTATCTGAAGTCTGCTAATTAATTTCTTTCCAATGTGAGTTTCATCCTTCTTAGCATTTTATTGATTCATGGATTAATCAACTGCAACATTCCTATTGAAAGCAAATGTAGCATCAATTAAAATAATTTTTTCTTGTGGGAGCTTAGTTTCCAATGCTCTCACCCATAACCGAATTTCCAAGACACAGAACACAAATATTTGAATGGTTTTTTGGGAAGTAACATGTACTTCCCAGAGCATGTGTTCCCCATATGTTCTTTTCCAGCGGCCTTCTTTCATTTTCACTTCCCCCTTTGCCAGTGTAGACTTAACATTTGTCACTATAAAGATGCTCTCACTCCTTTGCTCCTTTTTCCTTTTGTCACACTTGATAGCTAAGCCACCACACAGACACACAAAAGCGACACTCAAACATCTCCTGAAGCAGAGTGCCATAGCCACTGGAAAAGAGAAAAGCAGCCAATATGAAAACTATGAAACATGAACCATGACCTGGTACATGAAGCAGTGGGTTTAGATTTTAAAGCCCCACTCAACCGCAACTATCACAGCTAGAGATGTTGAGAATTCCCCTCAATTAGCCTATTGATATTGAAACAGGTAACCAACTGGGCCAGCGTAACCTTGACTGGGGAGCAGATTCAGATGGGTTAGGTCAGGGACAGGAAATTGAGGCGATGAAACAGGAGATGGATATAGAACTAAGTGGAGTCAAGAGTGAACCGTAATGTAAAGTATGGACTTCGGGTGATAATGATGTCAATGTGAGTTCATCAGTTGTCACAAATGTACCGCTCTGGTGGGGAATGTGGGTAATGGGGAAGCTTTACTTGTGTGGGGGCAGAGGGTGTATTGGAAATCTCTACCTTCCCCTCAGTGTTGCTGTGAACCTAAAACTGCTTTTAAAAATTTATTGACTTTCAATAAAAATTTGAAAAAAGAACCCCCAACTAGATGGACTATTTACTAAATAGTTCTGTCCTGGATCTCCTATATTGTGATGAGTAGGACTCGAAAACTAGGATTAGTGTGTTGCATTAATCTCTGGAGTTTGGAGTTTGCCATACATATTTAGTATACATAAATTTAGCAAAGGATATTCAAACTGCTTACACCTTGCTTATCTTCTTCCAGTTTAATGAAGTTTCTGGTTATTTGAGTTATTTCAATGACGTACTCCTGAATCAAATGAACCCTGGATAATTTTGGTGAACATCCCTCAGAAGATTGTTTTCCTTCCTTTGACAGTAGCCCTCTAGAGCTGAAAGGAGAAGCATCTTATCTAGGGGTTCCCAGCCTAAACGTCTTCTGGTGCCAGAAGGGAAATAAAGTGAAAAGCTAATATAAGAGAAAAACAAGGGGGAGGTGGTAGGGTCTTGGATGACTGGGTGATGTGTAATCTACCTAAAGACATTCTAATTGCAAAAAGACCCAAAAAACAAAAGACAAAAACAAAAAACCACCACCAACAATAAAAAAGCAATTACATCAAACAAAACCCACTTGTAGACCTTATTTGGCCCACAAAGATCCAGACCATCTTTTTTATATTACAGATGGGGAAATACAGGTCTAGAGAAGTTAAGCTATCTATCAATATGGTGTGGTGTATAAGAACAGACCCTCTAGGGTCCAGTTCTGCCTGCACCACTTACTGGTCATGTGATGACTTGGGCAACTCACTTCATCTTTCTGTGCCTCAGTTGCCTCTTCTGCACTGTGATGATGGCGGTAATTTTCAGTTTGAAGGTGAAATGAACGAAGAGCATTCTTCAAGATGGCTGGCACATTCCTTTTATTTTTTCATCCCTAATTCAGTCCTGCCACCTAGAATGTAGTTCCTACCATATTGAACCAAAAATCAAGGGCTCCAGCCTAAGGATGGTAGAGTTGTGAAGACCAAGGAGTTTGGGTTCCTGAAATTCCATGGAGTGAAGCTGTCTTGCCAGCCCTAAAAACTGGCTTTCAGACTCCGTTTATGGGAGAGACAAACTTCAAACTTGGTTGGTCACTATCGTTTTGGCTTTTCTGTCACTCATAGCAGAATCCTATTTAATACGTAAGTCTTCTCTATCCTGTTACTTCCAACCACCTGTGTGGTTGTTTTAGGTGTGTCTTTTCTGCATTATATAACTAGATTTTGTTTTATTTATCCATTCTGATAGTCTCTGTCTTTTCATTGGTATATTTAATGATTATAATTTGTTTTAATTATACTCCACAGAACATCTTTCCTATCAATGTCTTTCTAGAACAATTTTCTTAACAATGCCTTCTTAAACCATTCCTATTTTGCAATACTATGCCTTCTGGCTGCTGTTTACATATGAAGAAATTATGTTTACATCCAGTCCAATACTAACATTTTCAACAAATTGATGTATGAGAAAACTCTTGTGTTATATTCCAAATGCAATGAATAGAATTTCAGAATTATTTGGGGACATTTTGATAAGTGCACCAATGTCCACAAAGAGGAAATGTGACTCAGAGTTCCTGGCAATGAGGGAGATCATGCCATTGGATATAAAGCAACTGTGTGCTAACAATCATATTAACTGATCATCAGGAAGCAATGTTTTGAGCATTTCATAACCTATCATTATAATTTGTTACTTATACAAATAAGCTTTTTTTACTTTGTCATAGTTTCATTTTAGAAAATTGAAACTGGGTGAGAATTTTTTTTAAACTTTTTTTACTGTTTATTTATTTTTGAGAGAGAGAGTGACAGAGCACGAGTGGGGGAGGAGCAGAGGGAGAGGGAGACACAGAATCTGAAACAGGCTCCAGGCTCTGAGCTGTCAGCACAGAGCCCAACGTGGGGCTCAAACCCACAAACAGCGAGATGATGATCTGAGCTGAAGTCAGATGCTTAACCGACTGAGCCACCCAGGCGCCCCTGAGAATTTTTAATTGAACTGTACTATTCGTATTTTTTAGCCCTTAAAACAAAGGAGGATAGGCTTCTGGTTAGTGTTTTACATAGAATATCTGCTTTTAAGGACTGATAACTGACTTTAGGAGAAAAATGTTTCTATTGGGATATTTTCTACCATCTTCAAATTTTCTGTTGATCATCCCTTCTCTTCTTTTTCATTTCCTTTATTGTTTTCTGTTGCATAATAAATACTTTTATATATTTGTCTTTCCCTTTTATGGTTTGTAAATCATAGATTGCATTTCTATTCTTTTGGTGAATATCTTCCATTTCAAAAACGCATAATAAAAATAATTTTGCACTTTTGTATATCTATGAGGACACTTTAACTGTTCGTTTAACACTTGCTAACATGTGATATTGTTTTCTATTGTTTTTATTTTTAATACAAAAAGTGAGAATTCAAAAATTAAATTCACTGGCCTATTTTATGAACTCAGTCTTCCCTGGTTCAATTTTGATCCCTGTTCTGGGTCAGATTTATTTTTTTTAATAGATCGTCTCCTTCATTATTTCCTTTTATAAAGGTACTTGGCAGGTAAATTCTCTTTGCATGTCTGAATATGTCCTTATTTTGCTCTTGCTGTTGAATATTATGAGGTTAGATATAAAATTCAATATTGAGAGTAATTTTCTCTTCATCATGTTGAAGATATTTCTTCTTTGCCTTCCAGGATCTATAGTTGTTCATGAAAAGTCTGTTGTCAATCTGCCTGTCAAATTTTTGTAATTAATCTTGCTTTCCCCTCTGGCACTTTTTAAAATTTCTGTCTTCCCTTCCTCCACCCCTGTTCCCTTGATGTTCTGTATCTTTGGTAAGAAAAATCTAAGACTAGGTATATTTTTATTTGTCTTTTTTTTAATTATCATTCTTGCTCTGTAATCCTACTGTACTTTTGATTTGGGGACTCATGTCTCCCTTTAGCTGTGAAAATGTCTTTTGTCTTGTTAAACATTGTGGTTTTTTTCTACTCTCTACATTCTCTTCTGGATCTGCCATTAGGTTTAGGTTAGAGTTTCTTGCCTATCCTCCTTCACCCCTAACTCCTGTCATATTTTTTGCATGCATTATAGGTGCACCTTTTTGCACCTTTTGCACCTGTCATCTCTTTTTGATGCATTATAGGTGAAATTCTTATGAACGCCAATTCACCAATTCACTTTTTGTTTCCCGTTTAGAGTTTATCTTATCTAATACATATTTAAATTTTTTTTCAATGATGATTTTTCAATTCCCAAATTTTCTAATTTTCCCATATTTACTTCTTTTTATTTCATCTATCTCCTTTTCTAGTGAATACCTTTTTGTTCAGTGTTAGTGAATATTATTCCTTTATTTATCTCTTTAAGCATCTTAGACATAACTAAGGATAATTCAACTTATAAACTAAATGCATTTTGAAGTGAATATGATCCCACATTAATACATGTGTATATATACACACAGATTGAAGAACACAAATATTTGTAAACCTTATCTAAATTGATCAAGTTTTAAGGGTTGATGGAGAGAGGTGGGTGGGAGATAGGTTAGATGGGTGATGGGTACTAAGGAGGGCACTTTTTATGATAAGCACTGGGTAGAGTTTTTAAGTGATAAATCACTGAATTCTACTCCTGAAGCCAATATTGCACTGTATGTTTACTAACTAGAATTTAAATAAAAATTTGAGAAGAGCAAAAAAATAAATCGATCAAGTTCCTCTCCTAGTTTTATGCAGGGCTAATAATACATGTCTGTATGGCCAGCATCCGTAGCTGTTGATTGTTTCATGCCTGTGCTATGCTAGTTGCCATATGTTTGGAATACCCCTCTGACTTTAGGTATAATAAGAGGATCATAGCATGAATTCTAGTTGCATTTTTTTAAATAACAGAAAGAATCGTAACAGCAAAGAAGAAAAAAACAAGCTGGAGAGAGAAGCACCATAGAATTGCTAGTCACCCATTAAGGAAAAAATGACCCAAACTCTGGAATTCATGTCTACCTTGTTAATAATACTCAAAGAGAAAAAGCCTGTGTAGAGCCTTAGCATTTTTCTTCCAGAAGAGGAAATATTACACAGAACCATACAATATTAGAATGGAGAAGGATCACACAGCCCACCAAAAAAAACCCTCACTCTTTAGAAAGAAAGAAATTAAGAAACAAAAGAGTTAACTTGTCAAGATCTTCTGGCTTGAGAGTGTACAGGGTCCAGGATGTGGTCCCTGTTTGTTCCTTGATGCCCAACCCAGTACTCTCTTCCTATTTCATGGTTGCCTTTAATTCCAAGACAACTCTAGCCTCCCCAACATTTTTTTTAAGATTCTGACATATGCCAGCAAAACTGTTCAAATATCTCAACTTATGCGTATCCTTGCTTTGCCAGATTTTTCGCTAACTTTATCTCACGTGAAAGAACCATGAGAAGTACTTCTTTTTAGCATGTAAACCAGCAAGATTAAGTCCCCAAAAATGGTTGTTTGGTTTCACATGCTTTAAATAGCAGAGTGATTTTTTCAGTATTGTTTTTCACTCAACTCAAAATCGTTTGAAGCCTATTGTGCTTGTTTTCTAAAAATATTGAATGCACGTGGTACACACCTTTACACATTTAGTCTCAATATATTCTTATCTAACAAAAGTCCACTTCTAATAAACTGACACCTTAGAAATATAGGTAATGCTTCTTTGCATGGTCTTTTATGCTGCTTTATTAAAATAAGATCTTCCAAGATTGTTAGTATTTCGGTACTTAAAATGTAAAGAGTATTTCTGTGTACATTCTATATATTGCATCCATTGCTTTTTATTTTTTTATTTATTTTTTATTTTTTTATTTTTTTAAAATTTTTTTTTTCAACATTTATTTTATTTTTGGGACAGAGAGAGACAGAGCATGAACGGGGGAGGGGCAGAGAGAGAGGGAGACACAGAATCGGAAACAGGCTCCAGGCTCTGAGCCATCAGCCCAGAGCCCGACGCGGGGCTCGAACTCACGGACCGCGAGATCATGACCTGGCTGAAGTCGGTAGCTTAACCGACTGCCCCACCCAGGCGCCCCGCATCCATTGCTTTTTAAATATATTTGAGCACACGTTTTACTTTTCGAAAGTTAAGACCTCTCAGAATTTATATGGTATCTATTACAATGATTATTGTTAATAATTACTGAGAATCTACCAAATGTCAAATTCAGTATTTTATGTATTTCACTTGCCTTATTTCTCACAGCAAGGCAGTAATGTAGATGTTATTATTTCCGTGCTATATATAGGACATGGGGAACTGAGGAACATAGAATAAGGAAATTTTTCCAAGGAAATTTCTAGCTGATGCAGAGGTGACATGTAACCCATATCTGTCTAATTCTAATCCATTCGTTTTCTATGTCATGCCTTTCCCCAACCTCTGTTGCTCTATTACTGAGTTCTTTTGTATTAAATAGATATTTTCTATTGTGTCATTTTAATTCTTTTGTCATTTCTTTTACTATATTTTAAAAATCATTTTCTTAGCCCTTCCCTGATGATTATAATTGAAACTGTCAGTTTCAATTCTGAACCATCGTTCAGATTTTCAGCAACTTAATTTAACAGTGTATAAAAACTTTGCTCCTATATAGCTCCAACCTTTCCCCCTCCTTTGTGCTATTACTGGTGTACATATTACATCTTTATACATCAAATGCCTAGCAACGCAAATATATAATTATTGCTCTATGCCGTTGTCTTTTAAATTATATGGAGGAAGGAGCACCTGGATGGCTCAGTCGGTTAAATGGCCAAATCTGAACTTCAGCTCAAGTCATGATCTTGTGGTTGTGAGATCAAGCCCTGTGTTGAGCTCCATGCTGAGCGTAGAGCATTTTGGAGCCTGCTTGAGATTCTCTCTCTCTCTCTCTCTCTCTCCCTCTGCCTCTCTTCCCTGCTCAAGTACTCTCACTCTCAGTAAACCAACCAACCAACCAACCAACAAATAATAAATCTTATGGAGGGGAAATAAAGAAGAGCTGACAAAAACATACATTTAACCTGTCTCACATTTACCTGTAATTTCCCTTTACCAATGCTCTTTATTTTTTCTTTATTTTATTTTTTCTTTATTCTAGTATCTTTTCAACTCCTCTTGAGAGACTTTAATATTTTTACAGGGCTGACCTGCTAGAGAAAAATTATCTCAGTTTTTGTTTATCTAGGAAGGCCTTAATTTCTTCTTCATGAAAAAAATTAATATTGCTGGATACAGAATTATCGATGGAGAATTTGTTTCTTTCAGCATTTTAAATAAGTCATCCTACCAACTTTTGTCTCCATAGTTTCTGATGACAAATTAGCTGTTAATCTTAGTGAGAATTCCTTGTATAGGATGAGTCACTTCTCTCTTGCTGCTTGTAAGATTCTTGTCTTTTGAAAGTTTGACTATGATTTGTCTAGGTGTGGATCTCTTTAAGTTTATCCTTCATGGAGTTCATTAAGTTTCTTTAACGTATGTATTAATATTTAAAAAAAAAATCAAATTTGAGTGGGTTGACATTATCAAGAGGGTGACATAGGCTGTTCATGACTCAGTCCCCATCACAAGAAGATCAACTAGCAATGGTCCAGAGCCAAGACACTATTGTGTTAATCCCAGAATGTGAGAGTGGAACTGAGGCATCCCCTGACCACAGAGACTAAAAAGGACTGTATTAGAAGGGTAACAACCACTTTGACTGCATTACCCTTGCCACAGAGCAGTAAGAAGCCAAAGTAAGAAGCCCTTCATGGGCCCACAGTTTCTCCAGTTGGTAAAAGAGAACCCAGGGTGGTCATCCAGCATCCCCAGCGCTGGGTGATGCTTCCTGGGAGGCTTGTTAAGCTTATTAAGCTCTCACTTTATGGGATCACTGGGGGAAACTTCAGAGCTCCAATGTTGCAGACCAGATAGAGATGGAAAAGGGGAGCAGAGCTTAGAACAACCAGTGCTGAGATCTTGGTGGACTATGTTCCTATTTATAGCAGTGCCCAAGCAGAGATCTCAGACAGCAGCCATTCTATAGAGCTGAGCTGGTGGCCTTGTCTGGCCAGAGACTCAGTAGTTCTGCCCGATTTGGATCCCCACCCAATGAGCCATGCTGGCTGTGGAGCACATCCTATGGCCTACCCAAGTAGGGAAGCAAACTTATAGTCCAACACAACTGTTCAGCATGGCCTTTAGTTCTGCCCCACTGGAAGGCATGGCCACAGATGCCCAGCAGCTAAGGATCATATCCTATGTCCCACCTGGGAAGAGAACCAAGTCAACAGTCCCACCCAACTATTCAGCATAGCTTCTGGCCCCAGATAACCAGGATGCTTGACCAGTGACTCTGAGCAGTCTCAGAGACCAGTCAACTACCCTACCCACCAGCAGAGCCCAGCATATAGTCATGCCCAGTTGGTGAACAGAGACTGTAGATATGCCCAGGCAGGGAGCTGAGTCAATGACCAAGCCCAGTCACAGAATATAGCTTGAAGCCCTACCAGACCTGGTATCCCAGACAGTGACCATCCCACCCCAACTCAACATAGTCTCTAGCCCCATACAACTGTGGGGTACAGCTGGAGGATCCAATCGACCAGAGAGGCTAACCAGTGATCTTGCTCAATAGTGTTTCATTCACTATTATAATCCAGCAGTAGAATAATGTGATCAGTTCATGTGGATAGGTTAGTGATAATTGGGATCAATTTTGTCTAACCTTCCTTACTCTTCTAGGTAACTCACGCGCTAAGTACGAATAGCTATGATCATAATATTTTGTTAACACTTTAACATTTCAATCAATTCATGTAGATGCTCTCCCTCATTAGTATCAGTAATGACATTCATTCGATTTGTAAAATAATTTCATGATTAGTCATGGACAAACATTTTGCCTAGAAAGTTATCTCCAACTCATTTTACTAACAATGGAAGCAGAAACAAATAAAAAGCCCTGATAGTTTCACATAAGGAATTGCTAAAATGTTATCTGCAAATAATTTTTTTTTCCTAATGGACTATTAAGTTGTACTGCAAAGGGTATATTAGGAAAAAAACCCGAAACAAACAAACAAACAAAAAACCAAATGCATCATAAGCACCAGGGTACTTGACAATATTCTAGTCCAATGTGAACTAAGTAAAAATTCCAAAACAATGCCTGAATTCTTTAAAAAGTTTTAATTTTAATTTTTATTTTTGAGAAGGAGAGCACATGCAAGTTGGAGAGAGGCAAAGGGAGGGGAAGCGAGAGAATCCCAAGCAGGCTCCATGCTCAGTGCAGAGACCAATGCAGGGCCCCATCTCATAACCTTGGGATGAAATCAAGAGTCAGACACTTAACTGACTGAGCCACCCAGGCACCCCCAATTTCTGAATTTTTTTTTTTTTTTTTTTAAATTTTTTTTTTTTTTCAACGTTTATTTATTTTTGGGACAGAGAGAGACAGAGCATGAACGGGGGAGGGGCAGAGAGAGAGGGAGACACAGAATCAGAAACAGGCTCCAGGCTCTGAGCCATCAGCCCAGAGCCCGACATGGGGCTAGAACTCACGGACCGTGAGATCGTGACCTGGCTGAAGTCGGACGCCTAACCGACTGCGCCATCCAGGCGCCCCTCCAATTTCTGAATTTTAACAAAGTACACTCATGGGACTTAAAAACAGAGACCACACTATTGAAAAGGAAATGAAGCCCTTAAGGAGGTTAGGCAGACAAAGAAGAAATAGTGGAATGAAATGCTTATTAGTCTAATTCACTACCCTCAGGCCTAGGGTGATATATTTAATTACCTGGCATTCTCCCTCCAGTTGTATATGGAGGTTATAGATCAGCACATTTCTGAATCCTTAGCTGTTGGTTCAACACCTCCCTGAGTTTTGCTATATTTGCGCACCTATAACTACCCCTGTAATGATTTTTCTCATGGTGAATATACCACATTGTTACTTGCTTAGGATTTTGCTTTTACAACGTTCTTGATTTTATTTAGAATGGAAATTTTGTACGATAGCTGGGAAACGGAGAACACATAACCCTTGCCATAGCCATAAGATAATATAATTAAAACTGTATACTGTTCTTCTGGATACTATTGTGTGTGGAAGGCTCTGAGCCTGAGATCTATTTTCTATTGGTTGGAAGAGGAAGACAGCAAGGGTGCGTGTTAAAGGCATGCCAGCACTAGAATGAGGCACAATCGCAAGGATCGAGAGAAGGTTGAAAAGAGAATGCTAATTTCACCAGACGATTCCGTGGTGTTTAATGCCGTACCTGTGAGCGAGTAAGGCCTGAAATACGTCATATTCTTCTGGCCTTACAAATTTGGGAAATAAGTCAACATGAGTTCATGTCCTTGCTCCGACAGTCTCAAGTTAATAAACTTTTTCTATTAAAGTTTTTTCACTTGTAAACTGAAATGTACCTCATTTGAATGGTGAATATTCGCGTGATAGCAAACAGAAAGCTTTTAACCAGCATGAGTAAATCTTCGGGAAAAATTAACTGTTACCGTTATGTTTTCTGCACTCTATTGCCGCCGGACCTTCCTGAGGTTAGACATGTAATTATAAAGTTGTTACCCCACTCTTGAGGTCATTGAAATGCTTACTATAAGTCATAGCCTACTTGTCACATAAACAGTTAAAAGACATCAGCGAGGAGGCACATCGTATCAAGAAATATTTACTGAGCAGGAGGACTGACAGGTAGGGTGATGCACTTTTTGGTTTGCACAAAGGTGCCTGGGACGGCGAGAGCAGGTGGGAGCTGAAACTCCAACTTTTGCTCTGCAAACTAATCCATGGGCCCTGGCGTGGGGCTGCATCAGCCTCGGTGAGTGCTTTCCCGGGATTTGCACAAAAGCACCTTATCAGTGGTAGGCGCTCCTCCTCCTGCCTGCCTGTTACGTATGCACGCGGTCATTGATCTGCGCATTATGAGCGATAATAGAAGGATCACATATAAAGAATCCTAAGAGGGGCGCCTGGGTGGCCCAGTTGGTTAAGCGTCCTCCTGACATCAGCTCAGGTCATGATCTCACGGTTAGTGAGCTCCGGGCGTGTCGGGCTCTGTGCTGACAGCCTGGAGCCTGCTTCGGATTCTGTGTGTGTGTCTCTCTCTGCCCCTCCCCTGCTCGTGCTGTCTCTCAAAAATAAATAAACATTAAAAAAAATTAAAAAAGAAGAAAAGAATCCTAAGTGAAGGAACTCAAATAAGGCAGCATGCCAGTGGCCTGGCCAAGAAGGACCAAGTCAGAGCTGGTCCCAGAGCCCTGCGCAGGCCTGTCTCCATCCAGGGTTGTCCTGCCCTTCTGTGTCTGCAGGGGCTCGCACAGGCTCTTTTTGTCCTTCCAAGCAATGGCAAAGTTCAGTTAATTACTCATGGAGTTTTGAAGGTGGAGCTGAAGGATGGATGGGGACTGGGTAAACAAGAGAGAGAGGCAGGATAGAGAACGAAATCCAAATTTAGCTGTGGCATAGTTGGGTTATTTTTATTTTGGCTAATAAGCAAATTGCAGAAAGGGATCTTTCCCCTTTTGCTAACTTTTAAAGAAAGAGACCGCTGCCTGTGTCACTTGCAGTAGTTTCAGGGGCCATCCTTCTTCTTCTCAGGGGAGGGAGAAGAGGAGACGATCCAAGGGCTGGGTTTCTTTGATCTGGCTCTGCCTCCTTATCCTCATTTATTTGCACCCTCCCCGCCTGTGACCCAGCATCACTGAAGGCCTGCGTCTCACCGGGAGGCTAGACATCTTGCTCCCGGGGCCTCCTCTCTTTGTCCACCTGGGTAATTGTCGTGGGATCTTGGGCGGCCCCTCCCCTGTCTTCCTCAATGGCTTTGGTGGAATTTCCACCATGTGCTGGACACCGTGGCCAGGGGTAGCCTTTCATACGCTTTTCAGAACAATCCTAAAAAACAGTTAGCTTTTAAACTATTTAGCTTATTATTCCCATTTTTACAGAAGAGGGCAGTGAGGTAACTTGCTCAAAGAAATGCAGTGATTAAGTTTCAGAGCTTCATCTGAAAAGTGGGCCTTGACCATTTCCAGGAAAGAGGCCTGTGTTCCCAGGGCTCTCTTGGTTCTTCAGACCTTTCGTTCTACAAGGTCTAAGCTAACAAATCAAGTGACTTACTATTAACCAGTGTAAAAATGCTTTATCTTGAGGGGGTTTAAATAAAGTATGTAAATATGACACTTGTTCAACCTTATATTTTGTGAGACATTCTGTGTATACAGTGTGGCCAACTAGAGCACCTCCAGATGCGGGTGGCATTGTCAGCTCCAAGGTTGCCCTTCTGTTGTAAGTGCCTTGGGGGCAACGGGGGCTTTGGGAAAGCCCAGTTGAGGGCCTCAGGGAATTCATCCAGTGGGAAAAGGACTGGCTCAATCTCCTGACTTCCAGGAAGGTTAAAAAAAAAAAAAATTGACATCATGGTCAGTAAAGGACAGACTTTCTGCCTGTGAATGCCTTGTCAGAAGTTGGAGGAAAAGAAATAGAGTACACTTACCAGCAAGGCACCTCTGAATTGCACCCTGCTGTCTCTGTAATGTTTTGTCTGCCATAAATGAAGATAAATTTGCAGATGGGACCCTAGAATGCTAGCCTGGAAACTCTAAGATAGTCTTGGGTAGGTGTGTGTGAGCTTCTGTAGTCTGGAGCACAACACGAATCATTATTCATAGCCAATTTAAACGATGCTGTCTCCCCAGTTGCAAAAGGCAATTGCAAAAATAGTTTTCCTTTCCTCAGCGAAGTCTTTGCTCCTTTGGTAACTCTGTGAACCTTAGGGATTCTCAATCTAAGGTGCCATTTTTGGTTCCTATCATCAGGGAGAAACAACACTGGAGAGTCTGTCCGCTGTTGTGTTTGCAGATTCATTGGTGACACTGCAGTCTGGTGCCACCCTGTCTTCTGGGGGCCAAGGGCACCAGGCTAGGAAGCGTTATCAGTTGCAAGAATTTCTGCTCCTCCGGTATTATAATTAATTTGTCTTATTACCATCCAGGGATACCAGGAACGAAATTCTCTCAGAGTTTCTCCCGAACGGGGCCTCCCTCCAACTCTGTTCATCTTCTTCCCTATGCTTAAGGCGTTTGCTGATGTTAACCTATCATGCCAGGATTTCTGGGTCAGTAGGTCTGTAAATATCCACAATGTTCAGTGCTTGGAGCTGGTCTTTACCAAAGACTTCGGGCATTGTCTCAGGCCACTCAGCTGCTATAACAAAATACCTCAGACTTGGTGGCTTAAACAACAGAAATTTCTTTCTCCTAGTTCTTGAGGCTGGGAAATCCAAGATCAAGGTGCTGGTAGATTCGGTGTCTGGTGAGAGCTCTCTTACTGGTTTGGAGATAGCATTTTGCTGTGTTCTCACATGGTGGAGTACTGGTCTCTTCCTTTTCTTATAAGAATACTAATCCCATTGTGGGGGATCCAGCCCCATGACCTCATCTAAACTTAATTGCCCTCCAAAGGCCCTACATCCAAATACCACCCCATTGGGGCATAGGGCTTCAATATATGAATTTGAGGGGGACACACACATTCAGTCCATAGCATGCATGACCCCTGTTTTCCTTGTTTACACCTGGTGGAGTGGGTATAAATACAATGGGATCTCTGTAAATTGTGGCTACAGCATCCTCTACAGTTGCTCCTACATAGGAAGCTGGTCCAGGGTTCCTTGTGCACATGGAGCCGGGGTCATCTACCTTCACCACTGTAATTCCTCGAAGTCAGTTCCACGCCTCTGGTGCAGAGGCCATTAGTCAAATGTTATTTTGTCCTCTAGTCTCATAGCTCATCTATTTCTTGTTCCTGTTGAATGGCCACTGGACTAATCAAGATATGTCTCCAACTGTTTGGATGATCATTCTTCCCATTGGTCCTTTGATTACATGTGGTTAATCTAGTTACAATTTTTTTTTTTTTTTTTTTTTGCTTGGCGATTGGTTTACAATAAAGGACTTGCCTTCCATTTGGAACCCTGGATCCTGCTCTGGATCTCTACCTTAGAGATTAGTCTCACGAGGCACTTGTCTGGGGCAGGGTGCTTGATGGCTACCTCGGTCTCTCTCACAGCAGGTCATGTAAACGGACTAGACAATAGCAACCTTAGATAAAAGAGGAGAAAGGAGAGAGAGGTCCACGCGGAATCGAGTGCCTGGTCACTCTGGGGTGTTAGACGTATACAAGACAATAGGAAAACCATTTGAAGATGTTGAGAAGAGGAAATTTCAGATGATTGTTGATAATATGGCTTAGCTCTAATGAGTTTAGTCCTGGACCTGATTATCTGGTTTAAGCAAATTGCTTAGTCTTTTTTAGGCTCCAACTTCTGCCCCAATAAAAGAGGCTATCTTTGCGGTATGGACTAAATAAGATAACATAAACAATACCCAGTGCCTGGCCCTCTCGTTGTTCTCAGTGCCACGTTTTGAGCCTATTGGTGGGTTGCTAATGGAGACATGGATCTTCTTTGATAATCCTAAACTTTGAGCAACAACATTTGACATGACACTTACATTTTATCACAGATCCTGTCTCCAAAAATGTTCGATTTTTTAATGAACGCCATTGTAAGCGAATCAGAAAGTCTGAGACTGACTTCTCATTGACCATCTTTGGAAACAAAAATGAAAGGCTATACCTTAAACGAGAGGGCTAAAACAAATTTAGAAGAACAAATCACATAAATATTGCCCAGATAGCGATTCTTATTTCCATCTACATCTTCCAGTTTTAAGGCTCAGCCTTACCCGAACTGGGTGGGCAGTCCTGAGCCCTGCTCAGGTGTTTGAGGCAGGGCACTTGAAGACCTTTACCATCTCCCCCTGCTTGCTGCCCTTGTAATACTTTGTGGATCGAGAGAGGCAAGCAGCCAGCCATGGGAGGGAGAGAAGTGAATGGAGGTGAGTCAGAGGGCAGAGAAGGGGTTGCCAGGGGAGGAGGATGGCAGAGGAAGATGTACTCACTGAATGGTAACTAGGAAAACTCCCAGGCCCCATTCCTCCCTCTCCTCTCCACGCAGGGGGAAGAATCTCTATGCTAATGTGCTCAATCTAGCATCTGTTAACGCTTAACATTTCTCCGTAGCCCCCGTGCATTCTGGCACAGTCTCTGCCTCAGGCATGCAAATTTGCATTTTCCCTTGACACTGGTACAAGTAGCTTTCTAAATTTGCCTGAAATATAGCATTTGCAAGGTATTTTGGGAGACTTATGAAGAACTGGGCTGGAGTTAAGCTTCATTATTATTTTATAGACTTTCTCTTTTTTTTTCCTTCATCTAATTTAATTTCTAAGGAAATTGTGAAGCTACCCATAATTTGAGAAATTTAAAGTTATAAGACAAAAAGAATTATAGCCCCAGAGACCACCTTTTACTGGCCGAAAGATGGAGGAGATGATTAAAGTTTGCTTTGAAAATAATTAAAAACATTTGTAACTGCTGAAAGTACTGTGCTCAGACTCCAAAGTAAAGATGTCCATTGTGTAAATAGATGTAACACCTCGAAGTCCTCTCCACTTCATAGGGATGGAGAGGAATTGGCTCTCTGGGATGTGAAGTCCGACTGTTTATCCTGATTAGGTTAATAGCTTCACAAATTTTACGTTAGCCCCTTGCATTCCCTAATTACTAATCAGTTTTACACTTTCAGAGGAGCCATCACACAATTTACAGAATTGAGTTAACAACAATTTAGGAAATCATTCAGGCTTTATTCTCAGATCCTCAACATAATGAAGCGAAATCGCTTTTAGTTGGTTTGGCAATGAGACCAAATGTTTTAACTAGGGAGGGGGCTGGAGGAGGAGGGTCCAGTTGGTGGGCCCCTTCTGAACCACTGCCTTGTCTGTTCCCTGGCCTTGCTAACTGCCCTGCAGACTGAGGAAGGGATGGGGTGGAAGCTGAAATCAGAATCTACCTCCTCCCAATTGAGATGATTACAGCTCCGCCCATAGTCATTATGAGCCTCCATCTCTGGCTTCCTTAGCCCCTCACTCTGGCAGCCAGTAAGTTTGCTTCCTTCTTTCCCTATTGGTATGTTTCATGAAAACAATGATGCTGCTCAGAATGTTTATTTGCTTATTTTTTAAATATAATTCATTGTCAAGTTAGCTAACATACAGTGTATACAGTGTGCTCTTGGTTTTGGGGGAAGATCCCGGTGATTCATCGCTTAAGGACAACACCCAGTGCTCATCCCAAGTGCCCTCCTCAACGCTCATCACTCATTTCCCCCTCTCCCCTGCTCCTCTGCCCATCAACCCTTGGTTTGTTCTCTGTATTCAAGAGTCTCTTATGGGTTTGCCTCCCTTTCTGTTTGAAACTATTTTTTCCCCTTCCCTGCCCCCATGGTCTTCTTCTGTTAAGTTTCTCAGAATGTTTATTTTAACCAAACATGGTTTAGTTCTTCAGAGCGTAGACCTGAGAATAAAGACAAATTCTGAGATGGATTTCCATTTTTATCTTTTATCACTTCCTAGTTTTGTGATTTTTTTATGTATTTTTTTTTTTTTATTTTAGAGCGAGAGAGAGCATGGGGGAAGGGCAGGGAGAAAGTGGGGGACAGAGGATCTGAAGTGGGCTCCCCACTGACAGCAACGAGCCTTACACAGGGCTCAAACTCACAAACCATGAGGTCATGACCTGAGCCAAAGTTGGACACTTAACCGACTGAGCCACCCAGGTGCCCCCTAGTTTTGTGATTTCTAAGCAAGTTACTGTAACTGGACAAACGCCAATTTCTTCATCTGTAAAATGAGAATAATGCCTACGTGACAGTGTTATTGTAGGGTATTAAAATATCTGAATAGAACTCCAAGTGGGATCCAGAATATTGTTGATTGCGGAGCTGGTAAATTAGTGACTCATGCACACGGGGCTTGATTTTCTTTTAAAGCAGAAAAAAGAAATTTTCAGGGGTGCTTCATAAGCAGAGGAAGATGAGTTGGAGGAGGCAGATGGAGAGGGAGTCAGGCCATTTGTCACCCTCTCAGTCCCTTGGTTTGATCTTGGTCACAGTGGACAGAGATGGGAGCTAGACATCTACAAAAATTTGCACTCGGAGTGCTGGTTACAGCGAGACACCATTAGAGAGAAAGGGCGTTCTCCTCCTCCTGCATGGACCACAGAACTACTATCACCCCTTGAGGACTGTCGGCTCTGAGAGAAGCAACGGTGAGTGTTTTCATGGTGAACGGCTGCTGTGGTTGTCGGAGGCACTGTCCCATGGCTTAGTGGATGGCCATCAGATGGAGATGGGACATGAGGAACAAAAATGCCAGAGAAGCTTGCTGGAAGATGGTTTGAGATTAGGACCAGTTTGTGAGCAAATGGGAGGCACCTTGTGGAAAATACCAGTTTTAGGGGGTGGAGGAGTGTTGGGATTTAAGTTACTATTGCTGACCTCACCCCATTTCTGTCCAAAACATCGTAAGGACATTTCAGGCTGCAAAAAATTAAATGAGATAATGCGTATAAAGTGCCTGCTACTGAAACAGATTCACTGCTTCCTGGATGATCGTTATGGTTATTAATCATTCACAAATACCATAGTATTTTTTGAGAGTCTATTAGGTGCCAAACACTGTTCTAGGCATGGAGGGTACAATGATGAACAACAATATTGATAAAACCCCGATCTCATGAAGCTGATAATCTAGTGGGGGAGGAGAAAAATAATGTGATTTCAGATAATGATTCACACTGTAGGAAAAAAAAAAAAAGAGACAATTAGATTGGAGAGGTTAGGGCGTTATTTATTTGAGGCAAGTTTTCATGTGTGCGTGAAGCAGAAGGGGGTGTGGGTGGGAGTGTGGGGGGTCCCCAGTCATATTGTTTGACTTGAACAGAACAACTGGGTGATGACAGTGCTAAAGGACACCTCAAGTTCCACGTGCACATATTTCAACAGGCATAACCCAGCATTTTTCTCATTGCCCCAGTTTCGTTTTCTTTTCAAAGAAGCCATTACAACCATCTTGGATACATGCAATAGTTTGGTTACAATTCCAGCACGAGTGTCTTAGAAACCTATCAACCACCATGAGATGACACGGAGCCTCTGGATGGGCCTGGAGAAATCGCAGTGTGGCAGTCTCCACTGCTGTGAGTGGTTTTATTTTATCTGGCCCCCATCTTCTGATGTAACAACAGGGGTTGTCTTGCACAGCAAAGACAAAAATTGTCTTCAAGGGTTTGGCGAGTTCTCCTCCAACAGTCGGCTGGGTAGCCTCCAGTAGCTTCTGTTCCAGCACAACTTTCTCTTGCTACACAGTATTAACAAGAGAGCAGGGTGCCTGCTGCTGGCTCTCATTGTTAAAGCCAGATCAGTTGCTTAGACTCAGAACTTACTGAGTTTGTACCCAAAATGCACTAGTTGGTAAATATTTTGAATTGCACTCCTGCTTTTTTTTGTTAAAGCTTATTTATTTTTGAGAGAGAGAGAGAGCGCGCGCAAGCGTGTACGAGCAGGGGAGGAGCAGAGAGAGAGAGAGAAAGAGAGAATCCCAAGCAGGCTGGTTCCATGAACTGTTGAGATCATGGCCTGAGCTGAAATCAAGAGTCAGAGGCTTAACCGACTGAGCCACCCAGACGCCCCTGCCCTCCTGCTTTTAAGCACGTATCAGTGAAGCTAATTTCCAGCACAGTATATGCAAATACATCTCTACTTACTATGTGTCCACACTCTTGCCCATCTTATTCTACAACATAAGAAAACAACAAGTCAGCCCATCTCTCCTGGCGTTCGCACTTGAGATGTTGTCTTTCTCCCTGATGCTGCTTTCCTGTGGCTCTCAACAGGTGGTTGGTTTGTTAAGGGAGGGGCCAGCTCTTACTGATCTTTGCTTCACAGAAGCCATTTGAATGGCTTTCATGAAGAGATACCTAATGAACGTGCTGATTAAGAAACAGTGTCCCAACTTATTTCTTTCCCTGTAGAACAGATGAAGTGGAATTTTAGAGTAATTGTTGACAGGTCCTTAACACACTCATCTGATATGTGATTTGGGTTGTTGAGACTGCCTTTTATCATTAAATTTGAAATGTTTCCCAGCTGGCAAGGGGCCACTTTCGGTAATAGCTTCCCTCCTCTACTTAGCTTTTCACCAAAGCCAGACTCTGAGGTAGTTTTCCTATTCTGCAGTCCCCTTCAGCCATAAATTTATTAAGGAAGGGCACCAGGGCTATAAAATCGGGGATGGCAGGATGACATAGTATTTCCAAAGTCACTTCATGAGGCAGGTTGTAATAACAGCGGATCAACAAATCATTCACATTTTTCCAGTAAGTAGTACATGCATACGTGGTCTCGTAACACCTACATGAAAGTTTATTGAGTGGTACAAATGAATACAAAATTAAAATCTGCTGAAGGAACTTGTTTAGATTGCACATACTGTGCAAATATGGGAAACCTTTTTTTATTATGACAGATGAT
This sequence comes from Leopardus geoffroyi, assembly GCF_018350155.1. Taxonomy (NCBI): domain Eukaryota; kingdom Metazoa; phylum Chordata; class Mammalia; order Carnivora; family Felidae; genus Leopardus; species Leopardus geoffroyi. The sequence goes on from NC_059327.1 coordinate 174,693,735, forward strand.
CTTGTCTTGTATATTCTCTTAAGGCAATTTATTCTTAAGCATTAATTGAAGTAGCAATTCACTTTACATTTCTGAACACCTAGAATTCTGCCCAAGTTAGCCACTCCCATAGCTTTAGGGTCAATATAAATACATATGAAAACAGTCTCTAATGGGGGCCCTGCTGATGTCTGTTCTTATTTTTTAATGTTTTCTTTATTTCTGAGAGAGAAAGCGAGAGCATGAGCAGGGGAGGGGCAGAGAGAGGGCGACAGAGGATTCGAAGCTGCTTTTATGCTGACAGCAGAAAGCCCGATTTATGAAAGTTAAAAATGCATAAATATGCATGTATATGTATATATAGATATAAAAATACATTTATGCTTTATATAATTAAAAAAAAGCAGAATGCTTCTCAAAGATACAGTTAGAATTTTAAAGTATGATTTTCTTAAGAGGTATGTGGCTCACAGTTGACCAAGTGTACATTCCTTTCTTCCTAGGCACACAGCAAGACTACATTTCCCAGTTTCCTTTGCAGTTCGGTGTGGTCATGTGACCTAATTCTCCACATTCAGTGCTGAATATCGAAAACCTATATGGGTGATTGATCTTTTAGGATTTCTTTCTGTTTCAGGATTGAGGCAGACAGCACAGTGCCCTTAGAAATTAGAACTTAAAGACAATAGAGATACATGAGGTAAAGAGCCCAAATTCCTGACTCACCGATTAGAGAGAATATCCATTTAAAATTTTAATGTGTAAGAATAAACTTTTATCCTATTGAATCCCTGTAAATTTTGGAGTTTATTAGTGTAGCTAACTGTGCTATTTCTTGATTTCCAAACACCCTGCAAATATGAATAACGGCTGCCATCTGCTCTCCCTGATTTCCTTCACCATGGGTATACAGAGAGCTTCTGCTTCTTGTCTCGTCTCTCTTACCTCGACGTGTTAGGTGATGGTAACTTGCAAAGTGGTTCTTCTTTCCTCATTGTCCTCTCAGAACTTGGAGAGAGAAAGAGAGAGAGTTCAGTCTTCAGAGCAGCTCAGGACTTTTAGTATATATATGTTATGAATTAAGTAAATTACACTTAATCAGGCTGGCCTGGATACCAGGGGGAGGCTCTCTTGAATGACAGGTAGTACAAATGAACATCAAGGGGAGTGACATATGAAAATGCAGAATATATTATCCTTCCTTTTCCAGGTCTCAAACCCGAAGGAAAAGTTCTGGGTCATTGCAATTATTTAAATATGATTTCCAAATAATTAAATTTGTTTTCTTTGGCCATCTTTCAGTGGTTACATCTTGCCTATAGTCTCTGCTCAAATGCCCTCTCTTTTTTATTTATTCCTTCTCTCCTGCCATTTGACTTTTCCTTCATGAGCTTTGAAATTGCTGAGAGAGATTGAATGGGGGCAACAGCTTTTTAAGGCTGGGAGGAACTCCAGCACCTTAGGGCACAAGGATTTTCTAGTACCATGGGCTAGGGATACTCTTCCTACAACACTCACATCAATTACATTCTTAAGGGGCTGGAGAAGTATGCAGTTGACCCTCTTTGTTGTCCCCCTAATATACTAAGGTGAGAATCTCTCATTTATTGCCTCAATGCTAGAGGAAGATGTATTATAAATTCAAAACAACTAACTCTACTAGTTTCAGAAAACACAGACAGCATACATGCTAAAAACTGCCTACATTTCAGAAGTAATGGAAGCTAATAGAAAAATGTTACTCCCTAAACATGCCTTCATATTATTCAAATTTAGCCACATCTATGGCCAAAAAATACCTAAAAACCTTAATTGTTAGCTAGAAGACAGCTTTGTGTCACATAAGCTAATCTTAGGTAGTAAAGAAGTATTGAAAGGCTAGGAATAACCATAGAAGAAAACACTATCCTTTCAGGCATGTGAAATCTGATATAACACTTATTTAGGATACAATCAATAACGACAATGGTAGTAGTAGTAATACATAACATTTTTTTGAGAACTTACCATGTGCCAGGCATTGTCTCCAACAATCCTATGAATTTGGTATTATTATAAACATATAATCAGAATGTAAGTATCTATCTACCAAATGAAGAAATGGAGATACAGAAGGTTAAGTAACATGGCCAATGTAAAAAGACTACCAGGTCTTAAGGAACTAAAGTGTATTAAATATCATGTTATTTTAGATAACCATGCAAGTTGGAGAGAAGTTACCATAAACACACTCATTGTAGTATTTGATCACATTTATTATTTGATTAGCCAGAGATGCAAAAAAAAGAAAAAAAAAGTACTGGAAATGGGTTGACCACTCAGAGAAGGAAATGATACACTGTGTCACAGCAAAGCCTTTTTTGGCTGGCAAAATCTGTACTGGGGACACAGTATCTGTGAATACTATATAAGTAAGGAGGGAGACATTGGGATATGAGAAATCTTTTTCTTGCTGTGCCCAGACCTTGTATCATCAGGACATACATTACCATTCAGAGAGAACTTAGAACAATCTATACCTCTGACCATCTATATTTACACATATCATCCAAGAACTTTTTGGTCCTTGCTTTCTATACAGATCAACAAGGTTGTGTCCTTGCAGAAAACCTATTTCTCTGTAGCAAATCACCTCACTCTGATTTAATGCCCTTTTATTAGGGAGGTTTCTGATACTGAATCCTGGGACCCCACTCATCAAGCCATTTCACTGTAGATCACGCTCAAACTTGGACGGAGAGGTCATGTGGTCATCTCTGCAGCCATCATTTGTCATATATTTATGTTGTTGAAAATTTTTAACATAAAATAACCCATACTTTCTGGCATAGTTTATACTGTTTATTCATTTTGAGCTTCATCATGAATTTATAGTTGTTCTCCACTTCAGTTGGTTCCAATAATTGAACTCTTTGTTAGGTTTTCTCATGGTACTGCCCTGTGTTCTAGTTGTGATAGTATAGCAATGGAAGCCCGTTGGATCTAGATTCTTGGTTTAGCCATAGAAAGCTTTGGAAGAATCCATGTTTCTTTGCAATAACAAAATGTGATAGACTAACCTCAAGATTTTCTGCCCTGAATTGAGTCAGCTATTCTGCAAGGAGTCCTGATTCCTCTTAGGGGGGGAATGATAAAAATGTACATTCACGTAATGATTTCTAATCTACTCCTATCTTTACTAGGTTTAATTTCTTTTGGTCTTGCTTTAATATGAGGCTTTATTAATCTAATAGTCCTTCCTGCTCTCTTCCCATTTTTCTCTTTGATCCAGAATTTCCTTCACACTCCTCACACCCCCCAAAAAACAACATGGGACAGTAGTTTATAACTGTTCTCTGGAGTCAAACTCCCTCTATTTGTTTTTCAGCTTCGTTGTTGGGCAAGTTATCAATCTGTACTTCATTTCCCTCTCTATTAAGTACCTCATAGGATTGTTGCTTAGTGCATATAAACCTCTCAGAGTCATATTTAGTTCTAAGTGCTAAATAAACAGTAGTTATCATTAATTTTGGAACTACATGTTTTATATTATGATAGGAAATCATGGCTTCAAACTGAAATATTGCCTCCAAACTTGAAAATATTCATTTCATTTTTTATGCTCATGCCCTTGGCATCCTGAAATTGACTAAAAAATGTACTGACCTAGATGATTTCCTTTGTCAGCATCACATTCAAAGAATAGTTGTCTAACAAGAGAAAAGAATCCTAAACTTTTTATAAGAGGGCATCCAAGCTGCACAGTAATAGCACCCCTGGATTCTTACAAAAATGTTAATAAAAAATAGCAATAACAAATATACTCTCTCAGGTCTTTATTAAAATTCTATTTTAATTACTTATTTTCTTGGCCATTTAATTATCAATTTTCTTTTACCACAAAAAGCTTCACTGTTGAACTCAAAATACTTAACAACTTTCAGTGGAACTATAACCATAATTCATTAATTCTATAGTTTTCCAAAAGTTATTTACAAGTATCAAAATACTGCTACAGCAAAATTAATATAAAAAATCACTGGAAAATTTTTAAATTTCAACTTCAAACGTTTATGGGGACCCATTTTAGTAGGTTCATAAAGTTACATCTTGGAGCCACACCTAGGAGCCACAATATCTGACCGAAAAAAAAAAAAATCCTAGGGGCATCTGGGTGGCTTAGGCGGTTAAGCATCTGACTCTTGATCTTGGCTTAGATTATGATCATGCATTTAGCGAGTTTGAGCCCTGCGTTGGGCTCTGCACTAATGGTGTGGAACCTGCTTGGGATTCTGTCTCTCCTTCTCTCTGCCCCTTCCCGGCTTGTGTGCACTCTCTCTCTCTCTAAATAAACAAACATTAAAAAAATTTGAAAATCCTAGATATAGAAAAAACTAAAATTTCCTTTATATTATAAAAATTTCCGTCATATTGTTATTTGCTTGTGTTCTAGTGACAAAGCAGCCTTAGACAGGGTCACTTAAAGAGTCATTCTTGTGAATTCGGTTCATCATTTGCTTCTAGTTGGTGCTATACAATCTTTCTACTACCTTTAAGAACTTGTGATGACCACATCCATTTGGTTCCAGCATCTTTCTTAACTTTTATCACCACATCTTCTATGCAAATCATATGCCTGACAAAACTAGTCTTTTCATTTTTTCCCAACGATGCCTGTGATTTCCTACCTCTGTGTTTGTTCACATAGGTCTTTCAGCCAGATGGCCTCTCCTGAAATCTATGCCCACTTGAAGAGCTGAAAATAACCATTTTCCTTAAAGATGTCCCTGTTCTTCCCAACTGGAAATGATCCTCCTCTATTATTATATGTGCTATGTATTACTTACCATTCACTGTCTATTTCATTTGTTCCCTTTCCAATTAGATTTTATTATTTTTTAACGTTTATTTATTTTTGAGAGAGCGATTGCCCCCGTGTGAGTGGGGGAGGGACAGAGAGAGAGAGGGAGGAAGAATCCAAAGCAGGCTCCTGGCTCTGAGTTGTCAGCACAGAGCTCAATGGGGGGCTCGAACTCACGAGCTGTGAGATCATGACCTGAGCCAAAGTTGGATGCTTAACCGACTGAGCCAACTAGGCTCCCCTCCAATTAGATATTTAACTGTTTTGCATCTGTGGGCAACAAAAGCTAGTTGGGTATTTTACACCAGGCATGGCATTCTAGGTGTTGAATGGGAATAAACCTAGATTTTATTTCCTAAGAATAGAGACATAAGCAGTGAAAGAGGTTGCATGGAATCGAGGGTCCACTTCCAGTTCTGGCTCTACTCTTTGGAAACGTCACCTTCTCTGATGTCCCTGTTCTCAGCTGTGAAAGGAATGGGATGTACTTGGTAAACTCTCAAGACTCTTCTTCCTCTAAAATTGCTTTGCTTGGTAATAACTTCCGATTACTCTTTACAAATGAAAATGCACTTTGATTGTTCATCCATAAGTTTTAAATTTGAAAAATATTTTGCATGTATCGTTTTTCATTTGACAAGAAATTATTGTTAGCAACTGAAAACAACTATACTAGGAAGATATATTTAAAAATATTTGGATTCCTGGGGCACCTGGGTGACTCAGTTGGTTAAGCATCGTGACTTCAGCTCAGGTTATGATCTCATGATTCATGGGTTCGAGCCCCGCATTGGGCTGTGCTGACAGCTTGGAGCCTGGAGCCTGCTTTGATTCTCTGCCTCCCTCTCTCTCTGCCTCTCCCTAGTACTCTCTCTTTCTCTCTCCCTCTCTCTCAAAAATAAAAATATAATAAACATTAAAAAATTAAAAATATTTGGATTCCTTATAAAATGATTGAATTATCAGAAGTATCAGGAAAATTTCATTTTATAGTCATCTGTTCCAAAGACCTCAAAGATGCTGGTTTAGAAAAGAATCATCCAAACACTTAAAATCTATATTAAATGCCTATTGCTTAGGTTTAGTGACTTTGAAATATGACTGAAGAAAGAAGTACTCATCTAGCCCATTAACTTAAAGAAGTATAAAATATTCCTTTGATATTTTCCCAAAGTTTGTCAGCTGTGTCCTTAAAAAGAAGGATTAAATTTAATTTCTGGTAGACTCTCACTAACTTTTTTTTAATCTTTTCCAATTGGAATATATTTTAGTTCATGTGTTCAAAAAATCAAGTGAGGAAATGTAAAATTATGTTGATTTTTAATAACATTTTAAGACTTCGCCATATTTGAGTTGCTTACTTTTATACAAATTTAATTCTAAATCAGAGAAGTAACTTCAATTGCAATTAAATAGAATCTTAGCTCTTAATGAATATAACATTGAAGATATGTTACCTAAATTACTTCATTTTCACGGAAATGAACATTTCAACGTGTCGTGCTCTGAAATGAAAATATCTTTGGAGAAAACAATTATTGATGAAATAAAACATCTGGTGGAACTGACTCAGAGATTCTCTGTGGAAACAGACACCTTTATAATCAACAGTTCTGGCAAGCAGTTTTGATGAAACACTGACTAAAATAAAGATTTTCAATAGGCCATAGAGGTTTTTTTTTTTCTTGTTTTTTTTTTTTTTCAGTGTTCTCTCCAAGCTACTATCACTGCAAAATGAATTACAAGAAATTGATAGTATGGATTTTCCTCTTTAATGACTTAAGGCATCTATCTATATCTATATCTATATCTATATCTATATCTATATCTGTATCTGTATCTATATCTATATCTATATCTGTTTTTCCCATAAAATACCAGCCTCGCAAGGTTTTGTTTTCTAATGAGCTAAGTTTGTTTCTTTAGCTTACATGAAAAAGTCCTTCTCAAAGAGAATGGTTGCTACTGGTATGCTCAGTTCCCTGCCCACCCTGCCACTAGTCTTCCAAAAGATTTTACAGCTCTCTATATTTTAGCTTGCAGGGAAGAAATCTTCTCTCATCTGGCCTGAGGGATTCTTGGTAATGTCAAACATTCCACTCTGATTTGCTATTGAATGAATTTCAGGTTTATGTTAAAGGTTCTCTCAACCTTGATACCACTGATATATATATATATATATATATATATAGATAGATAGATAGATAGATAGATATAGATAGATATAGATATATATAGATATATATAGATATATATATATTTGATATCTCTTTGCTATAGGGTCTATTCTCTGTATCTTTGTAAATAGTTTAGCAGCATCCCTGGCCCTCTGCCCTCGAGAGGCCAATAGCACACATCCCTTTGCCTCTCACTGTGACAAACAAAAATGTCTCCAGACATTGTTAATGTCCCCTGAAGGGTGGAGGCAAAATTATCCCTCATTGAGAACTACCATTTTTAAAGTATTTACAGTAGTGCTAATTCTGAAGACAGAGTATTCGCACACGTACGAATTTGAAGTCTCCTCTGTTGGGGAGTGTGATAAAAATGATGTGACCACCGACTGACCAGTGACCTGGACCCAGGCACTTGTTGGCTCCTTGTCCCCTCCCCATCCTTGGAATGTGGGTTCCACTTGCCTTTCCCACACTCAGAGTCTGCTCCAAGGACATAACCTTGAAATAGTGATGTGATCTTGAAAACATCCGCATGGTATATATATGTGACTGGGCCCAGTTAGGGCTTCTACAAGCTTTTAAGATTTGGAGAGCTGCTGTGGGGGTCCATTTGTTTTGCTGCTGCCCAAGACGTGCCTCAAACATAAATTCCCTTTTCTATTATTAGAACTGCCACTTAAACAATCTGGAGTGGCCTCTTTTATTCCCTTCCTACCCTCTATGTAAGGGTGGGCTGGGGAGGGAGGGCGGTTTCAGATTACAACAGGAAAGTTCCAGAGAGGGCTGTGAATCTACACCTCCCCCTTCCCAAATTTGAAACCCTGCTCCTACGCTTACCGACCAGGTTAATTGACTTCTCTGAGCCTCGCTGTCTTCATCTGAAAATAAGGATAATAATGACCTACCTCATGAGACCATTATCAGGATTAAATCAAATGATGCACAAGAACCACTTAGAAGAGTGCCTGGAACATAGCAAGCCCTTAACCATCATTGGAGATTATTTTTATTCCAATCCCTAGAGCCTTTGAATAAAACTTTAATTTTTACAGTAATACAAGATGCAAAGGTTTTCTCACCAACTCTGAAAGTTACATAATTGGTACTAATTAGTGGATATTTTTTCTTTTTAATCCCAGTTAAAATAATTACATAGGCGATTACTTTCTCTAACTAATTTTCAGAAAGGGACACGTGCCATAAGCCTCCCTAGGATGATATATTGCCCGCCACCCTGAGGATAGTATACAGATTACATTACAGGAAAGCATTTAATTTTTTCTTTTTAATCACAGGCATCCTCAAGAAGGTCTTGTGGGCCAAACTTTTACTTTAACAGTAATTGATACAAATGCTAATAGCTCAACCCCTCTAGATTTCAAAACACAGCAGTAGATGAGGCTGCATTTAGAATCTCAGCAGGGCTTGCTTTCAGGCTTCCCATAAAACCTGAAGGCTATAATAGAAGAAGGTATGATTAAGATCAGTGCCCAATAACACTGTGGACTGTGGCAACTGAACCCTTTGTTTAAATTGGAGCTCAGAAGAGTCACCCGATATCTTATGAAGATAAACACGGGTTGGGACTAAAAAAAAAGTAGGATCCTATGTTAAGGACACAGATACTTAAATCATCTCCTTTGATCACATTATAAACTGCATTGAAATATAGATACTTAGCCTCCACTCTCTGACATTTGATTCAGTAATATCTAAGGTACAGCTCTGGAATTAGATTTTTATGAAGCTCTCTAGGTGATTGTCAGATTTTTTCAAACAGATTCAGAAGACACTGCCTAAAGAAACAGAGGAATGCCTGTAGAACTCAAACTAATTTCTATAAATAAAATAAAATTTTCTGATGACTCTGGTCATCAATTGAGTGATTAATTTATTCACACATTTTACATACATTTGTCGAAAGCCTACTGCAGGGCAAAAATTGAGCTAGCCAGAGGCAATTCAGACATGAACAAAATAGGTCTGGTCCCTGCCTTCATGGAGATTATTATCTACCAAGGTGGCCCCAACATGTCCTCAGCCTGACTAAACTTTAGATACATTTCTTTATAACTACAGGCTCCTGACCTTCCTTATTAGAGCATTTATTTCAGAAAATTTGCAGTAGTAAATTTTTTTCTGCCCCTTTGAGATGAAATCTAGTCATGAAATATCTTTCTCAAGTTGCTGGGGGCCATCCCTTTGAAACGTAATCATCAAGAAAGAATTCTCTCTCCCAGTTTCTGTGGGAGGGTAGCGCCTAACTTGGATAAGTGCCAATTAGCAAACACAATGCCTTGATCACATTAACCAATCTCCTTCTTAATCTTCCATAGTACTTTTTCATGAGCTCACCCCTGCCTTTTGCTTCAGTGGAGCTGAGTTCCTTTTCTATCCCCTAAAATATTACTCCTGACCCCTGCTACAATAGTCTTGAATAAAGGCTTCCTTGCCCGTTTTCTTCTTTTACATTATCTGTCACTGATTTCTATCTTTATTGTTCATAAGAATCATCTACCTTTGCTAATCTAGTAGGTTTACTGAACAAAGAATTTGTAGTTGTAAGCACCTAGATGATATGAGCAGGATATAGAGAGACCAGATACTGAAAAACATTGTGCCCATAGTCCTACCATACAAAACATTAAGGAATGTACCATCTCGGGAGCCAGATGCCAGCTTCAAGCATTTGCAAAGGCCAAATCTGAGACATTTGACCACAAAATAACTAAGTATAATAATAAGTTCAGAAATACTGAACAAAGTGGAAATGTATGAGTACACACTGATTGTAAATAAGTGAGTAAATAATTAGGGAGGATTAGGAAGGCTCTTGATTACTGAAGAAGGCTGAATGATGATTGGCCACTGTGCAAAGAATTGTGGAATTTAAAAATCATCATTTTGCAACCATCACAGTAAAAATTAGAAGAGTCATCAATGAATGATAAATCAAGGGGGAAATTTTGATGCAGAGCAGGATATATGCATAGTCTTAAAGTGTCTCCTTATAGATTGCTTGTTAATTACAAGAGGAAAAAAAAGTACACAATAGAGAAACTGGACCATATCTTTGCCAGGTGACCGAAGTTAACATCAGGAATGAAGGACAGATGGACATAATGTGCCTTTACATGTAACACCCTGAGAAAGACAGAAAATTACTTGCATAATCTTTATACTAAGAATGTGAATCTAATCACAGAGCACCATTAGATTAACCCCAAATGATAATCTATTAAGAAAGGGCAGGGAAAGGGTATATTGTCCAAAGACGTCAATGTCATAAAAGATAAAGAAAGGCCAAGAATCTATTTCAGATTAAAGGAGGCTCACAAAGCGTGAGAATTAAACTCACTATGTGATCCCAGACTAGATCTTATACTGAAGAAAAAAAAAAAAAAAAGCTACGTAGGCCTTTGTTCTATTTATTGGTAAAGTTGCAATATAGTTGGTAGACCACTAAAAGTTAAAAACTGTATAATGATTATGTCAGAGAATGTTCTAATATTTAGAAAATACACATTGAACATTGAGGGGTAAATGGTCATATTGTATGTAACTTATACTCAAGTGGTTCTCAAAAAATGTAGATAGCAAATAATAAAGGTAAAGCAAATGGGGTAAAATACTAACAATGGATGAAGCTGTGTAAAATAGAACAAGTATTCTTTATACTATTCTTGTAACTTTTCTGCACGTTCACAATTATTTTCAAATGAAAAGTTTAAAATATGTCATTTTTTTATTAAATGCATGTTTATGTAACGAGAAAACCAATAATTCCATAAAGCAAGTTATCACATGATCTTTACCTGGCTGCAACTAAATATTATACTCTTAGCCCTAACAGAGGATGGATTAAGGAGATGATTTCTGAATATCATTTATTCTGTTTAATTTAAAAAATGTACGCATTTCCCCAAGACTGTAGAACAAGGGAAGAGCTTGGTTAGCTTTACTAACGAAAAACCTCATAAATTTGTTAGACTTCCTTTACTTCATCATGAAGAGCCTCGTGGCCCTTTGGTGTTCTTTGCCTTGACAATTTAGAGTCAGTTTTGTTAGACTGCAGAACTTCCCTTCAGCCCAGCTTGGCTGGTAGAAAAGGTAGTACCTTTTTTCAAAGCCCCACCTCCTTTCTTCTTATCTTTTTTTTATGTTAGGGTTTATACTAATGGGCTTCAACTTTAAAAAAAAATTTTTTTTTTTTTTTTAGAGAGACAGAGAGCAGGAGTAGGAAGAGGGGCAGAGAGAGAGAGAAAGAGAGAGAGAATGAATCTCAAGCAAGCTCCCTGCCCAGTGCAGAGCCTGATGCAGGGCTCAATCCCATGACCCTGGGATCATGACCTGAGCTGAAATCAAGAGTCAGATGCTCAACTGACTGAGCCACCCAGACGCCCCTGGGATTCAACTTTTTGAGTGACATTTTGGTAGTTAAATGGTAAACTGCATCAAAATGTTGAAATAACCACATTATAAATATACAAATGGAAACACTATGCTGAAATTAAAAAAAAAAAAAAAAGCACTAATTAGGCCTGTCCTCTGGAGGTTAAAGGCAACTTTCAGATTTGACTCAAATGCTGAAATCTGGGGAGGTTTCTGAGGGATATACCTCAAATAGCTGTGTCCTTCCCTACTCCCCCCTACTATGGTCATCCTCTCTCATTTTATCCTGCTTTATTTAATGGCTTGGAATTTGTCACCAACTTTTTACATTTATTTTTGTGTATTGTCTGTCTTCCTCTGAAACATAAATTCTATGTTCATAAATTCAGCAAGAATTTTGCCTGTCTTCTGCTTACTGCTAAATGTTTTGCAAATATGTGAATGGGAGGGAGAGAGACATATATAGAGGGAGACAGAGAGAGACAGAAACAGAGACAGAAAAAAAGTTGTATGTTGCCATAAATTCATTCTTGTCTTTTTATTTAAGAACCAAAGTAAAATTTCCCATTGTATCACAATTTTTACCTCTGTAACAAGATATAAATATTTAATGGACTTATGCACACATATGCGTATACACACATATTTGTCTATGCGTATTTCAATCTTTGCTGATTTACAAGGCAGGTATTGCCTATCTCCTCATCCTTACCCTCGAGGGCGTGGAGATTGAAGAACTGTGTCTGTACGTGTGTGTTATTATTGTACTTATCTATTTATTTTCTAGAAAAGCTCCCCACCCAGGTCTCATCCCTCTGATTCTAATGATTTGTTTAAAGTGCGTTTTGTTGTTGATGTTTTGTTTTGTTTTGTTTTGTTTGTTTTGTGGCTGGTGAAACAGGACCATAGAGGGATGTGAGAAAGAACAAGATAAGGAGGAAGGGGAACAGGAACACATGAGGCCTCAAAGCTCCAAATGTGGACAGAGAGTGAGGCTGTTGTCTGGGAAGTGCTGGGCAGAAGCGCCTAAAGAAGGGAGGGTGTACGAGTCCTAGAGCTGCGTTGGTTGGGGGTCCTCACCAGCTGATGACCCATCAAACAGTTATCAGGGGAGACGGATATGTTCATTAGCTTGACTGTGGTAATTACTTCACAATGTGTATGAAGATCAAAATAGCAAATTGTATGCCTTAAAAATAGGCAATTTTTATTTTTCAAGTATATCTCAATAAAGCTGGATCGGGAGTGGGGTGGGGGGAAGCTATCTGATGGCAGGACGGAGAACAGTTTGGAGAAAAGGAAGACCAGAGGCAGGGAAACCAGGCTATTGATAAAAATCTAAGGTATTTTAACCATGGCAGCCCTTTTGTATACACATGACTGTGTTTTCTGAATTAAAAAAGAAATTATAGAAAAGATAACCAAATACAAATTTTTCTCTAAGTGGAAAAACACATACACGTTTTAAAAAAATCAATAACGTTAATATCTCTGTGTGTTGGGTTCATTTAGAAATTTTTTTTTTTGTTTTTGGGGCGCCTGGGTGGCGCAGTCGGTTAAGCGTCTGACTTCAGCCGGGTCACGATCTCGCGGTCCGTGAGTTCGAGCCCCGCATCAGGCTCTGGGCTGATGGCTCAGAGCCTGGAGCCTGCTTCTGATTCTGTGTCTCCCTCTCTCTCTGCCCCTCCGCCGTTCATGCTCTGTCTCTCTCTGTCCCAAAAATAAACGTTGAAAAAAAAAATTTAAAAAAAAAAAGAAATTTTTTTGTTTCTATCCATGGATCATTAAAATAGCCAAATTTATTTTTAATTTACTAATGTCTAGGATACTAATCTCTTCTACCAAGCTACTGATAAATTTGGTTTTAGATCCTTTTCCATTTCAATTGATGGCATGATACAATGATGAAATATCAGGCTGTGGCTGTTATTTTCTTCTGAAGAGTTAATCCATTTTGTTATTTGCTGTGAAGTAGTGGATCTATAGCTATAATATTTCATTGTTCTGTTGATGGTGACAGCCACATTCATTATAAGCAGCCAGTAATCCTACAATGCTTCCTTCAGCTCAAGGATCAGTAAGTTCATCAGACACCATTCTGGAAGCCTGACGTTTGTAGCAAGCAGCCATGTTAAATGGGAACACAGATGCATCAGTTGAAAATTTGACTATTTTTGTAACAGAATTCAGAGCAAGCAAATAGAACTGGGACACACCGCCCAGTATATTATTAGGCAGTGACAGTGTATAAACCGACTAAGGAACCTAGGCATGATGTGAGGGGAGGACGGAGACTTTCCAAAATGAACGGTAAGCAAATTCCAAAGGTAGTGATGAACATCTGACTAGTCAATGCATGATAATGATCTCAGGATGCCTACTGTTGTCTGTAGTGAAGCTTTTACCATTTTCTCTCTGAAAAGTAGGAAAAAAAATGTTCAACTAAACTATCAAGTCTCAATACTAACAAATGAGGAGTAACCAGAGGGTTAAAAAATATCCAAATACTTTCAAGACTTTTCTTCAGTTATTTTGAATACTAAGTGCCTCTTGCTCCTTTCGAAGTTTAACACTAAATTTATGTCCCACGTGCATCTTAGTTTATTAACTTGTTTATACAGTCGACTCTTGAACAACACAGTGGTTAAGGACATTGAACCCACACAGTCAAAAATCTGCATGTAACTATTTTTTTAAATTTTTTTAATGTTTATTATTTTTGAGAGAGAGAGAGAGACAAAGAGCAAGCAGGGAAGGGACAGAGAGAGAGGGAGACACAGAATCGGAAGCAGGCTCCAGGCTCTGAGCTGTCAGCACAGAGCCTGATGTGGGGCTCGAACTCACAGACTGCGAGATCATGACCTGAGCAGTAGTCGGCCGCCCAACCGACTGAGCCACCCAGGCGCCCCTGCATGTAACTTTTGACTCCCCCACAACTTAACTACTAACAGCCTACTGTTGACTGGAAGCCTTACCGATAACATAAATAGTCAATTAATGCATATTATGTGTGATGTATGTGTTGCATACTGTATTCTGACAGTAAAGAAAGCTAGGAAAAAAAAGTGTTATTAAGAAAATTATAAGGAAGAGAAAACATTTATTGAAAAAAATCTGCATATGAGTGGACCTGCACAGTTCAAACCTGTGTATTATCCATAACACATTTTATGAATGTTTCCTGTCATTACAAGGTACTATTAACCTACATTAATTGTGCTTAGCATATCTTATGGGTTTTATCTGTCCCATTTGTTTTCCTTATCCTTTGTCAAAACTGCAATTATTAAATAATGCAGCAAACACACATTGCAGTAGTTATTAAAAATGAGGTTTCTGATCATGTTATTGTAATTATTAACTGAGTCATAGCAGCGGTGACTAACAAGTTTAAGCAATTTAGGTAATAAGCCAGAAAAGGGAGAATTATAGGATCCAAAAAAATACCCTTTTAACAAGATTTAAAACAATTTTGCTTCTATGTAATTTCTCTTACCTAATGGGAAGGTGGCCTTATAATTTTTTTTCCATCTATTTCTTCAATTTTGTTTTAGTTGGAACTAAGTTAGCCTGACTGATGGTAACTACTCAAAATGACAGTGGCCTAAATAAAGTAAAAGTTTATTTCTTTGTCATGTGTGTGAAATAAGTCTGGTTAGCAGGAAAGAGGGAAGAAGAAAAGGAAGGCAAACCCTCTTCTAGGAAGTCAAACACAAGAAGTTTATATAAATGGCATCAGCTAGAACTTAGTCATATAAACATACTTAACTCAAGGGATGCTGGCAAATGTTGTCTTTTTTCAATTGGTTATGACTAGCTAAAAATCAGATTTTAGGGAAAGAAAGAGATAACATATATTGGAAGAGGAATATCAGGCTATGTCACAAAAGTCTCTGAACAAAAACAAAATTTCCATTAAAGTGTAAAAATGTGATTGACCTGAAAATTGGACAAATGTCCCGCCACCTTATCGTTATCTCCACGATCTAAAACTCAATGTAAATCCAAATCTATGTTATTACAACTCCTCCTAAAATATGCACAATTATGATCAAGTTAGCATATGATTAAACATTTTTCTCTAAGACTTTAGATTCAAAACAACCAATAATTATCTTGTGCAGCACACTTAGCAAATGCATCTTATTACCATAATAATATCAAGATCATATCATTAAACCAAATATAAATCTTTGGAAACAATTAAAAATGAACCCAACACTCCCTCAACAGGTGCATGTTTTTCTTCTGTAAGTCTAAAGAACACTACACCTTTCTGTTTGTTTGGGTTGTTTTTTCCCCGTACTACATTTTCAGAAAAGTAAATTACTTATCTGTCTTTAAACATGGGCAGAATAATCTGTTATAAGCGAGGGCTTCACATATGTCTCTTCTAATTGTTGGCTCTAGTCAATTTGAGGAGGTTGATCTCTAGATTTCCTTTGATCGTCTTCAGTAAGAAATGGCCTCCAGAGGACTTTTAATTGGTTTCCATGTGAAATTTTCATTCACTGAAGTTGCAGGCATTTTCTAACCTCTCAATTGATGATATCTGCCCCACCTGCTTTGGGAAAAAAGATCTAAGGTGGCTGTGTAAGGGGAGCTGGAGAGCTGTCTTCTTTGCACCTATAACCCCTGAAGTCTACAGGGAGGGATCTAATATTCATTGAAACAATTATTCATTGCTGGACACCATATATTAAATTTTTATTTGATATACATGAGCTGAATTATTTTCTGAAACACTCATACACATTTCTTGTGATTCATATTCTTGGGTATTTTATGATTAGTTTTCATTGAAGTCTTTTTTCCATTATATTTTACACTTGATTATTCCTGGAACATAAGATAGCTATTGACTTTTATATATTAATTTTGTGGCTAGCTATCTCATACACACTTGCTTACTGTTTTCAGTGATTTTTTTCACTTGGTTCTCTTGGGTTTTCCAAATACACAACGGCATGATCTTCAAAGATTAATGTCCCATATTTTATTATCGTACCTATTTTGTTTTAGAAATTTACTGCTAAGTATCATGGGGAAAGAGAGTTCCTGGTTTCCAACCTCTGACTCCATCTGAGATGTTAGGAGCTTCACCCTTGTTTGCTGAATTAGGCCCCACAACTACTTGCAAGGTGGGTATTATCTGTATTTCATGAAGAAAAAATTGCCTAAAGTCACAAAAGTAAATAAGGGAAGCAAATATTTTTTGAACCTAGGTTTGTTCTCAAATCTCACATATTTTCTGCTATTTTACAGAATAGCCCCTAAAAGAAAAATTAAAGATTCAGTTAAAAGATAAAATTTGTTCTCCAGCTAATGCTGGAGATGGTCATCATTGGAAAACCACAAATCAGAAAAGGGCCTCTTCCAGTTATATATTGCTGTGTAATATGTAACTCCAAACTGAGTAGTGTAAAACTGCATATGCTTTATTATACTCATAGATTCAATCGGGCAGATATTCGGACAGGGCACCATGAGGACGGTTTGTCTCTCTGTAGGGGATCGCATAGCATGCCACGTTCTGCGAACACCACCGTTTGCTACAGCTGTTGTTCCAGGGTGTTGGTGGCAAGATGAAGGCTAAACACAAAGTGAGTTGATAGACTTTGGAGGATCTTGTCTCGCAGGCCATTATGTTTGGATGTTATTCCGCAGGCAACTTTTAAAGGGACATGAACAGATGAGCATTTCAGTTTATTCTAGCAGCCTTTTGAAAGCTATGTTGAGGTGGTTGAGGCATGAGCAGGAAATTATGTTAAGAGAGGTGATGAAGGCTTTTACTGGGGCAAGAGAAATGAGAACTGCCGTGACCCACTGGTGGATTATGGATGGAAGGTTGGGAGAAAGCTTGAGTCCAGGAAGGTTGGGAGAAAGCTTGAGTCCAGGGAGATTCCAAGATTTCAGAACTGGATTTCCTAGCACATGGTGATGCCACGCAGGAGGCCAGAATGACATAGGGGAAGACAGAATGACATGGGGGAGGGGGGGGACAGAGATGATGGATTTTATTTGGAGACATTCAATTTAAAGCTTTTTGTGTGTGGAAGATTTCCCCTGTTACAACAAGAGGAATGGCCATGTAGGTTGCTGGGTTGATGAGTCTGAAACTCTTGGGGTCAGTCTGTGCCATGGCGGGAAGGGTCAGCCAGCACACGTGTGGAAGCTGCAGCCACACGTGTGGATGGGATGGTCAGGAGAGGTTTTAGAGTAATAATAAAAGAGGAATAAGGACAGAGCACTGGAAAGTACCAATATTTCCATCCCAAGCTGAATGGGAAGGCCAGAGAACCAGGAAGAAAAACCGGGAGAAAGTGATATCTCTAAAAGTAATCGAAGGAGAATTTAAAGGAATTTGGTTGGTGTTTTACTTGAACTCTATGACTAAAGCAAAAAAGTATTCTCTCTCTTTATAATATGAAGGTTAAGTCCACAGAAGAAGAAATTTTCAGTGATGGCAAAGGATGCTATACTGGTTCTTGCTTTTGTCTGCCCATCCCTTTTCCTTCTGGGAAGCCAGCCTGCCTGGCTGCATCGGTGGAGTTATGTCCTAGACTGAGTCAGTCACAGAAATCCATCTTGCTGGCTGTAGTGAGTAGTTCATGGTATACGGTATATGCCCCGGGAAAATTTAATCTTGAGAGATGATATACAGAGGCAGAAAGCAGTTAGAATGAAGTCATCTTATGGCAGTTCCCAGAGAGAAGTTTGAAGATCTTTTGCTGCTATGACTCCTACACCTGCCCTTGTTCCGGTTCTCCAAAGGCTTTCTCATTCAATACTTGTTTTATTTTCTTGGCTGTGAGCTACCTTATTTTCTCTTAATTTTATTTTTTTCTCTTCCCTCTCCTCTTTTTCTGGAGTTGTTTCCTATTGCTTGCTATTAGAATTGCTATCGGCTGGTTTTAACAGCCAATGTATTTTTTTAAAGCTGATCTGTTTCAATTGGCTAGTTGTTGAATATGTTGACACTGACTCCTGTTGCCACCAACAGATGTTAACTGATTCAGATGTTTTGGTTAACTGAAAAGCAATCTGATTTGAAAGGAATCTGTAAAGTACCACAATAGGCAACTCTTCACTGATGACCCGATTATTTTCCAGAAATACTGCCCTAAGTTGAGGCTTTGTAAATTGGAAAATGCTTGAGATTTCCAGGGCTTCTGCATGAGGAGGGAAAATGAGTGAGCAGGTTGAGGGTGTTGTCCAGGGAGTTGTTGAAATGACGTTTTCGGAGAGAAGTAGAGTCAGACAGGGGCTCTTTGATTTGAAAACAAATGTGGAATCAAGGGACTTGAGATTTCTATGTGGCCATAGTAAAAATAAGGGAGTACACGGATGGGAAAATGACCATGCATGGCCTGAGCATGAGGGGCTGGAGTGCTAGTATTTAAGGTGCATAGTAACCCTGGTTGATGATAAGTTCTAGGATGTAAGGAATGAGTTAATGGAATGGCATGAAGGAGAAGTTCACAGTGTCTAGCATAGCGAAAAACAGAGAGGGTGGGACTTTGGATGACTGACATGTGGATTCCCAACATCTTTTAGGATGTCATGAGGAGAAAACTGAAATGAAACAGACATGTGAACTAAGAAATATGCATCATTACTGTTGCATCCTATCTCACTATGTTTTTACAGATTAGATTTCAGTTGTTTAAGACTATGTCCTGGACTCATAGCTTTCCTGAAGATGGGTCTCAATGTCTAGTTCCTCACTTATTCATATCATTAAGGTTATATTAATGGGAAAAATGGGAGAAATATAATGTGAATCTTGATGGTCAGATATTTTATAAATAAATATGCTTTTTCTTTTTTTTTAAGTATTTATTTTGAGAGAGTGCAGGAGAGGGGCAGAGAGAGAGAGAAAAAGAGAGAATCTCAAGCAGGCTCTACAATGCCAGCGTAGAGCCCAATGAGGGGCTGGAACTCACGAACTGTGAGTTCATGACCCGAGCCGAAACCAAGAGTGGGATGCTTAACTGACTGAGCTATCCAGGCACCCCAATAAACATGCTTTTTCAAGATTGAAGTTTAATGTTTCTGAATTTGTAATATGCTATAACAACAGTCCTTCAGAAACAAGGGTGAATGGATTGTCTGATGAATTATTAACTTTTGAATACATATTTTTCCATTTTCTGCTCTAACTTACTTGAAATCATTTTCCATTGTTTTATGGAATAGTAGTGCAAGTATTTATAAGTTATGGAGATAGCAATTTCGTTTTGTGATGTAGCCACAAATTAACATGTCGAAGTGCTAAAACTGAGAACATTTTCTAATTTAAATAGTAACACCAGTATTTATTCAGGAAATAACTGTCTTGAGGAGGCAATTACAATTGTAGTTGAAAGAATAGGAGTGAGTATCCATACAAAATGGAAATATGGTAATTCGGAGATAATGGGTAAATGTCCAGAGTAAACTAAGCATGCTGACCCAAAAATGTTTGAGTCCTTACCCTAATGTTCTTTTTAACAAAGGCAGTTTAACATAAAGTCCATGGCTTCCTTTATGGATTAATAAACCCTCAAGAGATCATATACTTTTATGTTCCTGTTTCTGGGCTTAGCACTTTAGATTTTTTCTCAAAGTTTTATTAGGAAATTCCCAAGTATTTATCAAATATTTTCCTGTTTCCTCGTAAGAAATTCTTCTCCCATTCTGTTTCAAAGTTTTCTGGTGTCATTTCAGGATATGGAAGGAGTTAGACGGATTTAGTGCTTACTATGGGACCAGTCTTTAAAATCTGCATAACTCATGGTACTGATTCAATAAACTAAGCAAAAAATGTTGAGTTTGCCTCTTAGTCCCTAAAAAGTCAGCAAATGAAGTCATTTATCTGGTCCCTGATGAGCTGAGTGAAAAAGATGGAAAAGACCCGGGCAGGTATTTAAGGGGCAAGCACTGTAGAGCTACAGGTCTCTGAATAATGCTATTCTTGTGATGGCCTTTGTGTCCCAGCTCTGTGATCTCTTGGCACAAAACTCTGTGAAGTATTCATTCATTCACTTCCCTGGGCCAATTCATCCTCTTGCACACACCTTTTCATATATATGCATATGTAATCCATTGTACTGTAATTATTTAATGTTTCTCAGGCCATCTGGAGAGTGAGGTTTCTCAGGAGTCCTTTGTGTCTGGTTCAGTACTAGAAAAGCTAAATTCATAATAAAAGACTTATTATCATTAGAATGGTTACTTAATTCAACACATTAAAGAGCCAAGACAGCATACTTTCTTCAAGTGGTAAAAGGATGTGGGTAAAATTAGATGTTAAAGAAATTAGATATTCTTTACTGTAATGTCTTTTAGTCCACCTGTCAGAATAAGGCAAGGGTGGACATGGTCAGCTGACTCAGATATTGAGATTTAGGACTTCCAGAAATCAC
The DNA here is from genome assembly GCF_018350155.1 of Leopardus geoffroyi. Classification (NCBI taxonomy): domain Eukaryota; kingdom Metazoa; phylum Chordata; class Mammalia; order Carnivora; family Felidae; genus Leopardus; species Leopardus geoffroyi. The sequence goes on from NC_059327.1 coordinate 174,714,530, forward strand.
AGGGAGAGAGACTGGTATGGGCCAAAGATATATAATATTAGCTAGCTTTTATAAAGGAATGGTAATCTGGGAAACATTTCTGACATTTTCTTGAGGTTAGGAATCAATACAGTTGTATGTAGTTTGGTATTTCCAATCAAAAGTAGTACTGTCAACATTTTAGCAAGTGTTTTTGTGGATAGAAGATTCTCATGGAATAATTCAAGAAATAAGAGCCAGGAGAAGGAGCTAGCCTGGCGAAGTTAGGACAGGTCATGGGCTTTAGTGTCAGATTCTCTCTCAGTGTGGACATTTCCCAGACATGTGGATTTGAGTGCATGATGAATCTTAGCATCTGTGAAATAGGGAAAATATTTGTTTCAGCGTTCTGTTTTGATTATTAAATGAGACAGGTATATACAGCATATAAAGAACACAGTAGGTGTCAATAAATTTTAGTCTCCGTGTTTTATCTAAAATGTAACCAATATTTACTCCATAACTGAATAGTTCTTACCTTCAGTGTGCATAAGAGTAGGCTTGAATTCTTCTAAAATGCATATTCTTGATGCATGGTTTATACGGCCCAGCTTTCTGGTTTCACGAGTCTGCTGGGTGACTCTGACGCAGGTGCACTTGGACCACACTTTAAACAAGGCATTACCCAAGAGCCATTTAGGCAGACTGGTGGATGTGTAGTGTAGGGTGCAATGCATTACTAACTTTATGTAGGTTACAGTTCAGTGACAGTGTTATAAGTCTGTAGCAAAAAAGGAGAAGTATGGGTTTAGCTGAGTTCAAAACAATAGACAGTTTTTCAAGATTCTAAAGTGCAGTCATTTTTACTGTGACAAGTGTTCCCCCAGCTCTCATGTTATATAAACACAGCCATACCAGCCAACCTAGTTACCCTGGCCTGCCTTTAGCAAGAATCCTGTTTAGCAAGTATTTCCCCTATTCTTGATGTCTCCTCTTGGTCATTTTTTATCCACTGACCTCTCACTCTTTTCCTTGGCTGTAAATCCCTATTTTTCCTTGTATTTAGAACTGGGCTCGGTTCTATACTGAGGTGTCTTTTCTCCTAATCTGTTTTTTTTCTTTCTTTCCTTTCTTTTCTTTTCTTTTTCTTTTTCTTTTTTTTTTTTTTTTTTCTGCTTTAACTACTGTTCAGCTCTGGTTCTCTTTAACAATACATAAATGTTAAATCTATTTTTGCACCCACAGAATGCTGCTCACCACAGTACCTACTGTGCTTAACACATGTGTACATTTTTATGAGTAAGTAATCCAGAGAAGGTGACTTCTCCAGAATTCTGTGTGGGCATTTTAAAACACCTCAAAACATTTAATTCTATTTTTTGAAACTGCCTCCCCCATGATCTCAGCACTTCTGAATGGCAAGAATAAAGTTTTCCTAGAAGTCTTTTTTTTTTTCTTAACGCATTCCCCTGCGTCCCTCACTCCACATCCCTTGGCAACCACTTTTCTACTGCCTGCTCCTGAATTTGACTTTTTAGTTTCCACATACAATTGATACCATGCATTATTTGTGTTTCTCTGTTTGACTTATTTCACTTAGCATAATGCTCTCTAGGTCTATCCATGTTGTTGCAAATGACAGGATTTCCTTCTTTTTCAGGGCTGAATAATATTCCAGTGTGTGTGTGTGTGTGTGTGTGTGTGTGTGTGTGTGTGTATTCCACAACTTCTTTATCCATTCATCTGTTTGACTGACACTTACCTTACTTCCATATCTTGGCTATTTTGAATAATGTTGCAATAAACATGATGATGTAGGTATCTCCTTGATATCCTGTTTTCATTTCCTTTAGATACATACCCAGAAGTAAGATTGCCAGATCATACGAAAGTTACATTTTTACCATTTTGAGGAACTTCCATACTGTTTTCCATAGTGGATGTACCAATTTACATTCCTACCAACAGTGCACAAGGGTTCCCTTTTGTCTGTATTTTTGCCAACACTTGATGTCTCTTGTCTTTTTGATGATAGCCATTCTAACAAGTGTGATTTTGATTTTCATTTCCCTGATGATTAGTGATGTTGAGCACCTTTTCCGTGTACCTTTGCTATTGTATGTCTTTGTAGAAGTGTATAGATAGTTACTCTGCCTATTTTTAGTCAGGGTTGCTTGTTTGCTTGTTTTGGAAAATGAGTTGTATGAGTTCTTTATATATTTTGGAGATTAACTCCTTATCAGATATCAGGTTTGCAAATATTTTTTTCCCATTCTACAAGATGTCTTCATTTTGTTGATGGTTTCCTTTGCTGTGCAAAAACCTTTTTAGTTTGATATAGTCCCACTTATTTGCCTACTTGATTGTTTATTTATTTTTAGCTTTTCTAGTCTTTTCTCTTGGTGTCAAATTAAAATAATCATTGCCAAGGTTTATATCAAGAAGGTTACCCCCTATGCTTTCTTCTTGAAGTTTTATGGTTTCAGGTCTTACGTTCATTTCTTTAATTCATTTTGAGTTTATTTTTGCATATGGGATAAAATAGCAGTTTGTTTTCATTCTTTTGCATGTAGATGTCCAGTTTTCCTAACATCAATTAGTTGAAAATTAACTATCCTTTTGTCATTGTATATTTTTACTTCCTTTGTCATAAATTAATTCACAATATATGTGTGAGTATTTCTGGGCTATGTATTCTGTTCCATTAATTTATTGTTCTGGGTTTATGGCTGTATTAGTCTGTTTTGATTACTGTGGCTTTGGAATATAGTTTGTAGAAGTCTTTTTGGGACACTTGCCAAGTACCATCATAATTTATAATATAATATCTGATAGTTCTTTCCTTGAACACGATATATTCTTTATAAAAAAGACTTTTTGGCTGGCAAGTGATAGAATATCAAGTTCAATGCCAAAGAGAAATTTATTGACTCATGTAGCTTATAAGTACCTGACTAAGGTCAGCTTCAGACAGGGTTTTATCTAAGAGTTCAAAAATAAAGACCAGCTTTCTACTTTTCTTTGTCTTTGGCTCTGTTTGTGTTATATTGTTTTCATACCCAGGCTCTGCATAATGGCTTCCGGGAGTTCTAGGCTCACATTATCATAGCTACTGGCAATCCCACTGAAGAAAGGAGACTATCTCTTTTTGATAATTTTTACACAAGTCCAGGGAAATACCATGATTGGATAATTTTGAGTTATTTACTTATTACTATATGGAAATAGGAACCTTTAATTGGTCAGGCTTAGGGTACATGTTCCATTTCTAGTCTGACATACATGGATGAAGAATGGGAAGAAAGGTTTTTCTAAAGGAATTTCAAGGTATCATCAGAAGAGAGAATGGGCATTAGGTGGTAAGACAAACAAGCAAGCAAACAAACAATCAAAGAAACAAAACTTATTTCTTTTGTGTCTCTGGGACTTTTCATTCCTTATTTTCTACATTTAGAAATTACTTCTCTGCTTCTTTTTCTGATGACTTCCTATATATATATATCCTTTTAAAACCAAGTCAAATATCAGAGCCTACTTAAATATTACCTTATCAAGGGGGTCTTTAACCATACTGTTTTTTATTTCCTTACTCAAATTTTTTATTTTACACAGCACTTGTTGCCACTTAACATATATATATATATTTTCTATTTCTCCCTACTAGAATGTCAGCTAAAAGGGCAGAAATGTTCTACTGTGCCGCTCACCATTGTATCCCCAGTGCCCATGAACAGTACCTGGTACCTCATGGGCACTTAGTAAATATCTGTAGAATGAATGAATGAATTCTTCACCTATCTCATTAGTGAAAGTTTGCAGCTCTTTTTTCTATGTCCTGTTAATACTTTATATACATTTCTTTTCTAGTCCTAGCACATTATACTCTATCTATGGTAATACATGTGTCCCTGGCTGTACTCATCAAACATTTGCTTAATCGTACCAACCCCTCTCTCTATTCTGGGGCCCTGAGGCTTCATGAGTTATACTCTGACTATGTATAAGGGCAACTGTCTTATTTTCAAGATCATTTTTCTAAATTGGCATCATTAGCCTGACTATCAGCTTCTGGAAATGTTGACATTTTCAATTACTTTTTGTTAATTTATTCATGTTCAGTTGGTATTTATTGAGGCTATGGTAGAAAGTTGAAAGAGTTTAAAAGTTTAGATTATCAGAGAGAAAGCAATATTTGCAGCTATGATATATAACTGCAACACTTACATGTATTTTGGATTTTGTTCTAATCTCACTTTAAAAACCAACCACCACGACAAGGTGATTATTAGCTTAATTTTTGAGACCACTGTTTTTCTATCACCAGCTTTGCTATATAGTTAGCCAAAAAGGGGGGGTGGTGACTAAGAAGGCAGACGACATGCATTTTAGTATGGATTCTACTCTGAATTAGCTTCATGGTGTACAATGTCACTTCATTTGTCTGAGTTTTCAGGTGATTTCCATCTCATTCCTCATAGCCCCTTATGCTTCCTTTTTAAGATTCCATATAACCCCTGCATCCGTCTCTCCCTCCACCTTCTAATTTGTGCACCCTCTGAAGTAAATTCCCCTGTATTATCAATCTATTCCTTGAATGCTCACTAGATGTTCCAGCCTTAAACTAGCAGTCAGGGAATACCATTTCCCCAAGAAGATGGAGTCTGGAGAGGAGAGGCCTCCTTACTTCCTAATTCTATTTTTAAACCATTAGTCTTTCATTCATTTAAAACCCCTCTTCCCTTGAGGCTTATGGCATTTGGCACTCAAAACCTCTGACTTGCTTCTGTGCCTTCATTAGATACCATCTGTCAACTTCTCTTGATTGATGGGAGAACATGGCTCAGAACAAACTGTACCACCAAGTTGCATGTTGCCACCATCCTGGATGAGCTCATCATCCACATGGAAATCTCCCTTGACATGTGGTCTTTAACGTGTCAGTCATTCATTATTTATTCAAAAAGTATGTACTGATAAGCCCTGAGGGTACTGTAATATAGAAGATGGATAAGATATTCAACCTCAAAGAGCTTACATTCTAGTGGAGAAGATAATCATCAAATCATCATACAAAGAAATGTAATATTGCTATTGTGATAAACACACAAAGTAGGTGTGCCCATTTGACCTGGTCAGGGAAGGTACAAAATAGGCCTGGTTAAGGGAGGAATCTTTATTGTAATGAGTCAAAATTTGTTTCTTTGAAATTACTACCTATTGGCCTTTGTTATGTCTTTGACAATCACACAGGAACAGTTTTCCTGACACACATGGCAACAAGGAGGATAATGTGCCGATTTGACCCGGTCAGGGAGGTTAGGAAAAGTTTTTCTGGAGAAGCGACACTAGAACTGAGATATTGCAGGATAGAAGTAAATTCTGGGAAGAGGAGAGAAGAGTATTGCAGATGGGTGCAATGACATGACAAATTATTGTGTGAATACATGCGTGTGTTTTGGGAAGTGTGCATGATGAGTACGCAGAACTACAGGGGTGCCAGGATAGCTTCTTATTTCTTGACTTTTCTTCCTCAGATAGGTTCTTCATGCCGAGTTGCAAGATGGTTTCCAATAAGTCCTAGGTTGTAACATTTCTCTTTCACATCTAGTTGTTGGGAGTCATTTCTTGGTAGTCTTCCAAGACAAGGAGGTTCTTTCCCAGAAGTCCCGCCAAACTTTCCTTGGGTCATTTTATTTTGTGAGATAGTGTGTTCTGAAGGTAGAATAGATTAATGACCAGAATTAGTAATGGATGTGGTATCAAGCTTTCAATATTTGAGGAGTTGCCATGTGTGGGAGGAAAACTATGCCTGTGTGATTGTCAAAGACATAACAAAGACTGATAGGTAGTAATTTCAAAGAAGCAAATATTAATTCATTATAATTAAGATTTTTCTCATATTCTAAGCTGTCAACATGGAATGGGACCTCAAGAAATTGTGATGTTTGTAAAATTGTACGTGTTTATGTATTAATGTAGGTAATTACATAGAAGCTGTTGGAGAAGGATTTTATGCCTCACATGAGGACTGTACTAGTGGACGTGTTTGTTATTCCCCCTCGACTCTGACATCCAGCTAATCGTTATGGTGGCCTCTGTGTAATGCACTTCTTAAAAGTTCTTTTTCTTCCATGGTTCAACCATAAGCCACTTACCTTTCCTACTTTTGATGTTTTTATCCCCTGCAGCTTTCATTTTATCTTCTAAATTTTGACCATTTTTGCTTGTTGTATTCTTTTTTCAGACCTTGTGCTTGAGGATATAACCACTTGAAAACTTATAAATATTTGAAGTAAAATTCATTGCCCACTTCAGGAAAGACACATGGAATAAAATCCATGGTTAAATTATAAGTGCTGGATTCTTGCTAGCCTAAAATACATATTAATTATTTTCAATAGAGGGTCTGCATGCGGCCATGATTTTATAATATTCTGTTCTTTATTTTAGTTACAAATATCATTAACTTAGCAAGGACAGTGTCCTTCTAGTTTTGCTGCATTGGACAAATTTCTAAAAATATCTTGCATGCATATGTCGAAAAGCTTTAGAAGTGAATCAAAAAGCATATTGCTTTAGGGCCTATATTAGTTTTAAGTTAGAGCCATTTCTTTCATTTCTAATAACTGATTAGCCCGCAAATATTTGTTGTAACTTCTGCTGTAGGCTAGGGACTTAAGAGGATTCCATAACAAATAAAAACAAAAACTTAGGAAATTTGTATACTAGCTGTTGAGAAAGAAAATCAAGTGGAAATTTGAAAAATTAAAATATTTAACCTCATTTAAAAATGTCTTTTGCTTTTTTTTTCTCTGAACAACGCAGAAAGATATGATCTTACTTTCATAAGTGTTTGGGAGTATTATGAAGACCAGGACAGACTGAGCTATTTGTATTGGTGTTTGCCATCTGCTACTGTGTCTTTGTCTTTATTAGTGTAATTAGAGAGCAATGTGTATCTAAGTTAGAGACTAGTTTACCCCCAAAACCTGTTTTGTAACATCTTTGGAGACATAGATATTGCTGAACCCATGGTAAATAGTGGCAATGAGTTTTGGGGCTCTGATTTTGTTTAAAACTCCATTTGTGCTGACATCCGTCAACTAGCAGAGGGAGATATTTTAGCTTGACCTCTGACAAATTTAGAAAAGAGACTGATTTTTTGTGTGTTGATCTGTCATTCTTCACTTTATCAACTAGCTCATACTTGACGGAAAAAGAATGATGTCCATTTTTTGGATTGGGGATCTCTCATTTCCATCTCACAAAAGGAATAATAAAAACTGAACTTTCTAAGTGTCTGTGCTATTACTGAGCCAACATCAAATTTTCTTATGCATTTGAAAGGGGAAAAAAAATCTCCAAGACAACGTGTTCAACCAAACTAATATACCTTATTTCAGAATAAAACAATTCAGAAACACTAGTATGGATTAATTATGCCTCCTTTTGAGGCTTTGCTATTAATAAGTCTTTCACATGGGGTTCACTTGGTCTTAATGAATGTATACCAAACTATCAATTTCAGATCTGGCATAAACAAAATATTACCATGATTATGTATAAATCAAGCAGATCCCTCCTCTACAGAACTCTAAATTCATCAGTTAGAACCCAGTACCCTGGCTACATAGGGTGTGCTTTGGGATCACTTAGACTAACTCAGGTTTAGAGCAACTGAAGACATAGTTCAGGTCCAAACAAAATCAGAAAGAAGATGGTGTCTCTCAGATTAAAAGCATATATCATAAACTGCAGTTGATGGGATTCTATATCCATAAAGACATATCATTAGTCATTCATGCCATTGAAATTTTGACCAATGTTAAAAATCGGGATTTTTAAACACAAAAATCTTGATTCAAGGCTATCTTGGAAATCAGTAACATATAGCTTAGCAGGGCTGTTTGTTATTGAAACTTTCCTGTTGGCCCCATTTTAAACAACTCATAAATGTATTCACATGTTCCTTCACCTGATCTTGTGTGAGCATTTAGAAATGTGACCCCTGGCCTCGGGATGTGGGATTCGGAAGGATGGCTAGTATATTGCAGGTAATGCTATAGGACTGTTCATCTTGACAATGATTCTGTGGGTGGAGATGGTTTTCTAGGATAGTTACAGCTGTTTTGTAATCATCTAGATAGGTTTGTGAAGTTACTAATTTTTAAGTCTTACTCCCAGAGATTCAAAGGAAGTAGATGCCTTTGAAATGGTGGTGGTTGGAAGTAGGGAGAGTGGATAGGATCTGAACTGCTTAAATTCTCTCCAGGTCTATCTAAGAATTATTTAGACCGGGAAGGTACTCTGTATTCAGCAATCTTAGCATTTCCTTATGCCTTAATGTACACAAGGAGGTCAGAAACTATAAAGAAAGTCTATAAATGGGAATTGGGCTCTCTGGGTCTTTGTTTGTCATTGATTTTAGGGCCTTGTTTACTATTTATTATTTATGGGACTTTGGCCATTCACAGAACCTAAGTCTCAGTAATTACACTTGTAAAATGAAGTCAGGAATGTAAGTGTGTTTTACAGTGTTCCTAAAATGTCTATGAAAATAATAAAACTGTAGAAATGCAATTAAAATAAATCGAAAATTATCTATGAGAAAAAAAATTGAGAGTTTTGGATTAAAAAATGACATTTTCTTGTTTTAGAAGTTCTCATAGTGCCATAATGTAACATAAATATTGAACTGAATATATTTTTCCTGACTGATCTGTTTAAATGATTCTGGAATCATAAAGATTACTAAAAGGTCTTATATGACTTCTCTTATATCTCTTTCCCCTTCAACTTTATATCAGAAAACATGATCAAATTGCACTTCACCAGATTAGTATGGAAGCAAATACAATTGAAGGGAAAGATAAGCATAGAAACTATCATCATGTCAAAATACATCTTAAAATAATAGCATTAAGAGATTTAAAAAGTCTCTGGAAAGACGTATAGGCTCTGTGAATACATGGTTTGTTTAAATTAACCAAAGGCAAAAGAAAGTACTGAAGACTGAAAAAATACAGTCAACCCACAAGAACAAGAAGAAAAATAGGACTAAATCTTAGAGGATTAAAATGTATTAATCCTTCCTTGCTAACATTGCCAAGTGCAATGATACAGAAAATTAGGAGTCACTCAGGGACACACAGTCAGATAGACAGAATAATTCAGTCCCCTTAATTCCCTTTCTTTTTTGTAATTGAGAGCAGTTATAGATTAGGACATGTGCGTATCATGTCATGTGCATTCCAATTTTTGATTAGATATTGCCCATTTTTAAATATTCTGTGATGTAAACTACATTAAGAATAAGTAAGTGACAAGAGCAGTATTTTTTTTTTTTTTAAACTTTTTTTTTTCAACGTTTATTTATTTTTGGGACAGAGAGAGACAGAGCATGAACGGGGGAGGGGCAGAGAGAGAGGGAGACACAGAATCGGAAACAGGCTCCAGGCTCCGAGCCATCAGTCCAGAGCCTGACGCGGGGCTCGAACTCACGGACCGCGAGATCGTGACCTGGCTGAAGTCGGACGCTTAACCGACTGCGCCACCCAGGCGCCCCAAGAGCAGTATTTTTTAAAAATACAAACCTGAACCCAATACCTTGGCATCTAATTTAGTTAAATGTAAATAAGATGGAATTTAATTAATACCTTGTAAATAAAAGTATGCCTGAAATCAATGACAATACTCTTAATTTCTATATACTAAAGAAAACAGGGGGGAAAAATCCAGGTCTCCTTGTAGTGAAAAATGTGTTTTTTAATTAAGAAAACACAAATTTGCAATTACAACCTTGCTGCCTATTAGATGTGTAACTTTCAGCATGCTATTTGCTCCCTCTGAGATGCAATGAAGAACAAATAGTTTTGAGGTGGCCTGACAAAAGAGGACAAATGGAATTGGTGACAGCTATACTTACGAACTTAAGAGGTAGGAATATGCTCTCACTCTGCTTTGGTATGTGTTTTTCTTTCATGAGAGTTTTTGGGAAGAGCGTAAAACATTTACAAATATATTGCATTTCCCTTATGTACGATTGTGAAAATTGCATTCCTTATTGTCTTGGAATATTAGTAACAAACAATGAAAATTATTCAACTTGGGTTCTAGGTCTTTGTTTGCTATTAACTATGTGTGGGACTGGGCAAATCACAGGTAACTAAATTATCCATAGTTTTGTACCTTGGACTATTGAGGGAGAAAATGGTACAGACACTCATGGATGTCAGTGATATATTTAGCACCAGTATGCACCTGGGAACTTCTTTGGTCCCCCCAGGTTGTTTCTGTAGCCTGGAACAGACCAGTTGCCAAAAATAAGAAGAAACTGTTACTGGATGAGACATGTGAGAACAAAGATTGTGAACTGGATACAACATTGAAATTACAGGCATACATACCTTCTCATTCATGATAGCATGAGTTATTGGGTAGCCAGAGATATGTCTGAAATGAAAAGGAATTCAGTAATTTGAATAAGAGTATACATTATATAAACCTCAGTCAGAATAAGCCTTGAGAAACGATATTAACAGGTTTTTCAATGCTTAAGGGAATCAAGTAGCTAATAATTTTTCCAGACATAATGAAAAGTTAGAATGTTTTTGATAATTCTCTATACTACTGTGTGCAGAGAATACTATTTATCCCTATATAACCATTCTTCCACAGTAGTAAAACCCCTGATTTTTCACTGGGTTCATGACTACCAAAGTAAAGACACTGCTCAGCCAATGGAAAAGGTTGTGGAATGCAAGTGGAAATGTTTGGTAATTTCCAGTTGAGAAAATAATCTCTGAAGCAGACCCATAAATACAGAGAACAGATTGATGGTTGCCAGAGAGGAGGGGTGAGAAATGGGGAAAATGGGTGAAGGGGAGTGGGAGATACAGGTTTCCAGTTATGAAATGAATAAGTCATGAGGATGAAAGTTATAGCATGGAAAATATAGTCAATGTTATTGTAATAGCATTGTATAGCGACAGATCCAGCTGCATTTTTGGTGAACGTACCATATCATACGGACCTGTTGAATCCCTATGATGTACACCTGAAACTAATGTAACATTGTGTGTCAACTATACTTCAAGAAAAAAAAAGAAAGTTCCACAATTTGGATTACCATTTTTTCTACAAGCGTGTCCATGTTTTTGCGTTGTTATTACTTCACATGGTACATCCTCTTCCTTTCTCTGACCTCCCTTGGCCATCTCCAACTGTGCCCCCTCTCTCCTCCATGTCTTCCCATCTGATTCATTTTTATTCTTTTCTCTCATGGTATATCTCCATTTCTTTTACTACTTTACTCTCCCAGTGCAGTTTTTATTTTACATTGTGATTATTTATATGTGTGTCCAAGTCCTAGCTTGTAAATTCTTTTGATGCAGGATAAATTTTTGATTTGCTTTGAGTTTGACAAACACATAGGTGCTGAACAAATGCCTGAGAATTTGTCCTCAGGTGGCAGAGAATTACAGGATACTCAAACCAGCTGAACTAACCCAGGAATTCAGTAGAAAGCAATCCCAGCTTAACAGGTGGGGAACAGGTCCAGAAAGAAATCAATGCCAAATTGGAACTGGAATGAAGTAAGCTTCAAGGGTGCCCTCGAAAAGATGAATGGGGAATCCAAGCAATAAACACAATGACAAATGAGCTGGATGATAGTGGTGACACAGTGAAGAAAGCATATGCTGCTTCTCTCAAAAATAAGAAATGAGACAAATAGAAAGTCCAGGAAAAATAACAGCTAAATGTGTCTGAGAAAGTCATTGTCCAAATGTGGGATAAACTACATAAGGCATGGTTTTGAGCAAATAGTAAAGTATAATTATGGAGAGTCCATTTGACCTGAATGCTTAGGATCATTACACATTGATTAGTAGTACAGGGGTGATGATATTGGACCTACAGTGAAGGAAATAGAATCTTTGCATATTAGTTGGCTCTCCACTGAATATTTATGTAGTCATTATGTTGTAACGGCTGTTAGTGTTCAACTCTCAGAACACTTCTATAGAGAAAGCATGAAGATTTAATTACGGTTATAGAATCAAACCTTAGTGTTAATAATTCTTATATAATGATGTTTCCTGATGGAAGGTAAGAAGGTAACGGGGATGTATAGGTGAGGGCTCAATAGAAAGGGGCAAGTAATTAATTAAAATCTCAGAATTAAATAGAGGGTTAATGTATTTTTTAATTCAGAAAGTTTACCAAAATGAAAAATAAAAATTATAGAATTACTTGTTGTTTTCAAGGGGGCTTAATAAATAACACTCCTCGTCCTCACCTGGGTTCCTAAGTGACTGAAGAAAAAAATAAGGAGTGACAGGGAGAAGGAAAAATACCACTTTGGTTCCTGGTACAAAATGGGTAGTCTAAATAGGCTTGCTAAGCGAACCTGAGTGATGGACAGACTAACCATCCTGCAGCGTAGGGCTGAGGCAGGTCCTTCCTCACAGTAGGGAACAGCAGAGAACTTCTGGAGCAGTCCAGAAACAGAAGCAAAGCATCAGGAGAGAACCATGCTAAGTTTATTCTTCCTAATTTTACCAATTAGATATTCATTCAGTATTCCTCAACTCCCGTGGTATGGAGTAAAGACACAGAATATGACCAGGAAAGTTGCAGTCAGTGGAGCCACAAGAATACGGTGAGTCATCTGAAGTGGGAGCTAAGGTCATCCACTCTCCACCACCATCACCACCCTGAGCTTCAGAGGAACCCAACGAGGCTAGTGGGGTGGGGCTGCTATAAATAAACTACTTCCTCATCTTTCATAATGGAGCGTTGGTAGATATCACCTAAATTGGATAAAACAAGAAAAAGCAAATTTTCTGTTTGGCAGTAAATTTGGTTTCCTCAGAAGAGCTGGATATTTAAACATATTAGATTTACTCCATAGATTGTAAACTTTTCCACTTGAATTTTTTATTTTTATTTATTTACTTATTTATTTGCTGTATGGATTTCTTACTATGGTTACAAAAGGACCATAAAATGATGTATTCTTGTAATTAAAGTCAAAATAACACACTCCGTAATGGTAATATTTTAGCATAATAGAATTTTATCTGATCAAAGCTCACTTTCTTTCTCATCCCCCCCACCAAGGTTAAAGGCAGATATAGAATGCATTAATAATAATAATACTTTTGTAAATAGGAAAAACCCTAACACTTGTATGCTGTGCTGTCTGTGAAGAGATTTCTGTGGAGGAGATTCCTATTAATCTAGACAATACCTCCCTGTCACAGACCAGGGACTGACTAGGTGACACGTCACTACACTCATTCCATCCAGACAACACCAGGGAACATACTTTGGAGAACAACTGAATTAAACTGAACACTTGCTTTCAAATGGCTTCATTGGGGCATAATTTACATATCATGAAGTTCATTCACCTGCTTTAAGTGTGTGAGGGGATCTGCTATTACAGATGACCTGGGAGCAGAGGTGGATGTTCCCAAGATCAACTAAATGGCCCATGCTCTAAGTGTTTGCAATCTAAGTTGGGGAAACAGCCATGAGTACAACTACTAAAAATATAATAACACAGATATGATTATAATTCACTCTGTCAATGGAGGAGGGAAGTTTCAAAATGAACACTGCAGCTACTACTAAGTAGTTGAGTGAGTCACTAGGTTGCAATTTTAATTTTCAATTAGTAGTCATCTCCCTCTTTAAGAGAGAGTAAATAAATCTCAGAGCTTAAGTAAGGGACTAATTCCACTCTTAAAATTACCCACAGGAAAGCAAGAGTAATGAACATGAAATGTCTTTTCCTTAGAACAATTATATTAAATTTTTAAGATATTTCCCCACAGGCACTAAATTAGAAGAATAATATATTATGCAAATTTTCTGGTAAAGAGAGAAACTCCTTTGACATATATTGATTCAAGAAAATGAGGAAATGAATCCTCAGATGATTTTGAAGTAATCCTTCTTGAGAACTGAAACAAAATCTACATATAGAAGAAGAGAGCATGGAGGCTTAATGATTCCATGTGATTAGAACTTATGTAAATGTACTGAATGCATACATTTACTATTTAGGAATAAATGGTTGGTTTTGCTGGGATTTTCCGGGAAAGGAGATCACATGTAATATCTCTATTTTGGGAGCTGATACCAAACCATAAGACACATCACATAGTCCCCAGAAAACTAATTTTTAAGGAAACTTATTCTAGTATTCGGCATTTTTGTTAATTTTGGTTTGGACTGAATGACAACTCATGCTGCAAAGACAGTTATTGGAGGGCTAATATTCTGGTATTAAAGTTATATCATGAACTTACTCTCAGTAGCAAGTATGAACATTTAATATTAAAGAACTTAACAAATTAGTAAAAAGAAAAAATTACCATTCTCAGTACTTTCCCAGAGCAGCACACTATGCTTTGATTCATACATATCATCTCATTTAACTGGCACAGTAACACTCGAGTGACATGTTTATACTTCCATTTTACACATGAAAAAAATGAGGCTCTATGTAGTGAATCAACATCCCTAAGTTCCTATAACTTATATGAGGCAAAGTACACCGCTTGGGTACATCCTGATTGGAATATTTAGAATTCTATTAGCATTTTCTAATTTATGGTATATGTTCTTTCTGTGCAAGAGTTCCCCAAGTCTCTGGAAGATGTTTGACAGCATTCTAACTTGCTTAGAAATTTGCATGTGATGGCAGGTGAAGAAATCTATCCTTTAAAATATACTTGGATTACTAACAGTTTACCACCTAACCCTCAAAAATGAATTCTAAGGGATGCATTTTCCTCCCCAAGGAGATCAGGGAATCTCCCCAGGTCTCGAATGTGTATTTTTTGCCAGAGCACGGCAGTAGGTGCTTAGTGTGAGTCTTACCAGGTGACCACACGTTTTGATGTCATCCTCCTGGTTCAAGTGTGAAATAAGCCCAGGTAGAGGTGAATGTCAGGGCGATTGTTAGAGCAGGTTGTGAAAGAAAGGCAATGCTTCAGTGAGATCTGTTCCTTCCCCTCCTCCCACCCGCCCCCAGCCCAAGCCCCCTCTGGGCTCTCTGCCTTTGATGTTAAAACCTGGTTAATGCCTTTTCCTCTGGGTTGTTCTGAGGATTAAAAGGGATCATCTGTATGAAATGATTATTCCAGTGCCTGACATAATAAGAACTCAAGAACTCTGAGTCATTTTTGTAATCCTTGTGCTTCACAAACTACTTTCATACAGTCTCCTTTAATCCTGACTATAATGCAGTGAGGTAATCATTCTCATCCCCGTTTTCCAAATAAGAAATTTGAGGCTCAGGAATGCTAGGTATCCACTAATTCAACACAGCCCATCCTAAAATCACAATCTTCTAACTCAATATTGGATTTTTTCCTTCCTCATCATAAACATTCTGAAAATGATCCCACATCTTCTTTTCTGGTTAAATTCTCATATCGTTTAAAATTACATTACATTACATTAAATATTTAAATTTTAATTATTGATTTTTATTCCAGTCTAGCTGACATGCAAAATGACATTTGTTTCAGGTGTACGATTTGGTGATTTGACAAGTTTATACAGTATGCTATGTTTACCACGAGTGTAGCTACTATCTGTCCTGTTATGTTCCTATTATAATATCACTGAATGTGTTCCTCATGCTGTGCCTTTTATTCCCATGACCTGCTCATCCCATAATTGGAGGCCTGTATCTCTCTCTCCCCATCTCCTATTTTGTCCACCCACCCACCCCTAACCCTGCTGGCAACTACTGGTTTGTTCTCTGTATTAATAGGTATGATTCTGCCCTTCGTTTATTCATTTTTTATTAGATTTCACTTATGAGTGGAATCATACGCTATTTGTCTTTCTCAGTCTGACTTATTTCACTTAGCTTAATACCCTCAGGATCCATCCATGTTGTCACGAATGGCAAAATTTCATTATATTTTTATGGCTGAGTAATATTATATGTACATATAACATATATATATCTTACAATTTTTTTTATTCATTCATCCATCAATGGATTCTTAGGTTGTTCCCATATCTTGGTTGTTGTAAATAATGCTGCCATAAACATGGGGGTTCATTTACCATTTCAAATTAGTGTTTTCATTTTGGAGGGTAAATACCCAATACTAGAATTATTGGATCATATGACATTTCTATTTTTAATGCTTCGAGGAACCTCCACGCTGTTTTCTACAGTGGCTGTATCAATTTACATTTCCACCAACAGTGCAAGACGGCTCTCTTTTCTCTACATTCCCACCAATACTTGTTATTTCTTGTTATTTTCATTTTAGCCATTCTAACAGGTGTGAGGTGCTATCTTATGTGGTTTTGATTTGCATTTTCCTGATGATGAGTGGTGTTGAGCATCTTTTCATGTGCCTGTTGGCCATCTGTATGTCTTCTTTAGAAAATGTCTATTCAGGTTCTCTGTTATTTTTTAATCAGATTTTTTTTTTTTGGTGTTGAGTTATATAAGTTCTTTATATATTTTGATTAACCCCTCATGGGATGTATTATTTGCAAGTATCTTCTCCCATTTGTAGGTTGTTTTTTTTTTTGTTTTGTTGATGGTTTTCTTTGCTGTGCAAATATTTTTCTCTGAAGAACTAAAATCTTTTCCTCTAAGATCAGAAACAAGAGAAGCGTGCCTACTTTTGCTACATTTATACAACATAGTATTGGAACTCCTAGCCAGAGCAATTAGACAAGAAAAAGAAATAAAAGGCACCCAAATTGGGAAGGAAGAGTAAAACTGGCACTATTTGTGGATGACATGAATTATATACAGAAAACCTTAAAGACTACATAGGAAAATTGTTAGAACTAATAAATGAATTCCTTAAAGTTACAGAATATAAAATCAACACACAAAAGTCTGTTGCATTTCTGTACACTAATAACAAGCTATCAAAACATAAATTAAAAAAAATCCAGTTTATAATTGCATCAAAAAGAATAAAATATCTAGGAATAAGTTTAATCAATGAGGTGAAAGATCTGTATATCAAAACTAATAATATTAATGAAATAAATTAAAGAAGACAGAAATAAATGGAAAGATTTTTTTGTGCTCACAGATTGGAAGAATTGATATTGTTAAAATATCCCTACTACCCAACAACTACAGATTCAAAACAATCTACAGATTCAATGCAATTCCTTTAAAAATACCAATGTTAGTTTTCACAGAAATAGAGTAAATTATCCTAAAATTTTTATGGAATCACAAAAGACCCTGAATAGAGAAAGAATTTTTAAGAAAAAAGAACAAAGCTGAAGGCATATGCTCCCTCACTTCAAAATATATTATAAAGCTATAGTAATTAAAATAGCATGGTATTGGCATAAAAATAGACACCAAGATCAGTGGAACAGAATGGAGAGTTCAGTAATAAACCCACACATCTGTGGTCAATTAACTTATTACAAAGAAGCCAAGAATATACAATTGGAAAGGAGAGTCTCCTCAATAAATGATGTTGGGAAAACTGAACAGCCACATGCAAAACAATGAAACTGGACCAGAATCTTACACCCTAAACAAATATTAACTCAAAATGGACTCAAAAATTAACTCAAAATTAAAGACTTGAATGTTGGATCTGAGGCCATAAAACTCCTAGAAGAAAATCACATGGTAAGCTCTTTGACATAGGTCTTGGCAATGTGTTTTTGTTTTATTTATTTATTTATCTGACACCAAAAGCAAAAGCAACAAAGGTAAAAATAAATAAGTGGGACTACATCAAACTAAAAACCTTCTGAACAGCAAAGGAAATCATCAATAAAATGAAAAGACAACTACAGAATGGTAAAAATACCTTCAAATCACATACCTGATAAAGAGCTAATATTAAAAATATATATAAAGAACTCATACAACTAAATAGCAAAAATACAAGTAATCTGATTAAAAATGGGTAGAAGATTTGAATAGACATTTTTTTCAAAAACAGCCAACAGGTACGTGAAAAGATGCTCTACATAATTAATCATGAGGAAATTACAAATTGCCTTACACCTATAAAATGGCTATTATCAAATAGAAATAATGAGTGTTGACAAGGATGTGAATATAAAAGGAAACCCTTGTTCACTGTTGGTAGGAGTGCAAATTAGCACAGCTACCATGGAGAACACTAAGAAGAGTCTTCAAAAAATTAAAAATATAACTACCATGTCATCCAGTAATTCCACTTCTGGATATTTATCTGAAGAAAATAAAAGCAATAACTTGGAAAAGATATATGCCCTCCATGTTCATTGCAGCATTATTTATAAAAGCCAAGATATGGAAACAACCTAAGAATACATTGATGGATGAATGAATAAAAAGATTGTGATACACACACACACACACACACATATATATATGTATGATATGTATATGTGTATATGTATATGATATATATATACATATATATGTATTTATATATCACAATTGAGTGTGTATGTAATGGAATATTACTCAGCCATAAAAAGGAATGAAATCTTGCCATTTGTGACAATATGGATGGATCTTGAGGGTATTATACTAAGTGAAATGTCAAACAGATAACGACAAATAATGTGTGATTTCACTTATACATGAAATCTAAAAAACCAAACCAAAACAAAACAAAAACTACACTCATAGATACAGAGAACAGATTGCCTACTGCCAGTGGGAATGGGGTTCAGAAGGACAAAATGGATGAAGGCCATCAAGAATTACAAACTTCCATTTATAAAATAAATAAGTCATGGTGAGGTAATGTGAAATGGGGAACATAGTCAACAATATCGTATTAACTTTGGTGACAGGTGGTAACTAGACTTTTTGTGGTAATCATTTTGCAATGTATGCAAATATCCAATCACTATGATGTACACCTGAAACTAATGTATGTCAATTACACTTCAATTAACAGAAGGATATGGCAAATAATTTCAATTTTTCAAACATTATTATTAAAAAAATTTTCTGCCAAATACACCCAATTTGAAATTATTTTAGACATCTTTGATTCACATAATTCGCATAAGTTAAGGAGCATGATATATTCTCTCACACCTTAAATTAAAAAAAAACAAATAGGGTATCTTCCATTTAGGGAGCTGTGAGTCAGCATGATAATTTTATGTGTTATTCCAATAATAAAAGTGATGCTTTGTTTGTATTTAATTTTGTGTGTTGTTTACCAAAATGTTCAGGATGCCCTTCTGAACAGCTCTTTTCTGTGATTATAATAGGTAATGATCTCAAGAGAACAGACTTCTAGGCAGTGTTGCAAAATCATAAATACATTTCACACAAATGGATAAATAATTTAAACAAGGCTAATAGTGCTCATAGTTACCTTAAGTCATTTCTTAAAATAAATATGAAGAATTTTTAGAAAGATATAAATAATATGCAAATAATTCTTCCTTCTGGTGTTTGTTAGAGGTAAGAAACTTCAGGGAAGTTTCAAACATTAATCATTCATTTACTTCAATTCAACATTCTGGTACCAATTCGATATTTACAAAAGAATAAAGGTGAAGAGTCATATTTTATGTAATTTGTTAGTTTAAAGGCATTGTCAAAAGGATACACAGAGAAAGAATACATTTGACTTCCAACAAATGAAAACCACAGCTTACAGGGGCGCCTGGGTGGCGCAGTCGGTTAAGCGTCCGACTTCAGCCAGGTCACAATCTCGCGGTCCGGGAGTTCGAGCCCCGCGTCAGGCTCTGGGCTGATGGCTCAGAGCCTGGAGCCTGTTTCCGATTCTGTGTCTCCCTCTCTCTCTGCCCCTCCCCCGTTCATGCTCTGTCTCTCTCTGTCCCAAAAATAAAATAAACGTTGAAAAAAAATATTAAAAAAAAAATATTTAGCCTCTTTCTAACTTCTTCCTCCACTATCCTAAGCACGATGCTTTCACGCTCATGGTTGAAATATGGCTGCCCATCACCAGGTATTGTATCTTCATTTTGGGCAGGAAGAAGGGGAGAAACAAAAGGCAAAAGGGTCTTTGCCTTTTTATTTGGAAAGGATGCCCTCTTTACTGACTTGTATTTGTATCTCAACCCAAGTTGGTTAGAAAAGCGAGTTTTCCATCTGGACATCCTGCTGTCCCAATTTGGAATGCCTTATCCAATCAAAATCTAGGTTTTATTAATAAGTAGGATGAGGAAATAGATAGTGGATAGGTTGCAATAGTGTATGGCAAAATAGTACTCAACCTTTGCTCCAATACAGGTCATAGTCATATCCTGGGATCTGATGATAATGTTAACTAGCTCTCTGTCAGCTCCCAGGGTGTTCACTTATGTTTTGCTCAAACATTGCTGCACACTAAGTATGGTACTAGACACTGGAGGGGCAAAGATTAATATGATACTGCAGGATGGGCATACATTTTAGCTAATATGTTAGTTAAATTTGTTATAAATTTGATACAATTGTATTATTTGCTCAACTGTACTCTATATTACCTATGTCTGGTTGGTGATTTCCCTTCCAATGGGAACATAACTTTTAATGCATTAAAGAGCATAATTTTAAATGCTAGTTAACACATTCAACTCAGTAGAGCAAACAAACAAATATGCAAAAAAGAGAAACTAAAAGAGTAAATAGTAAATTTTCCACTAGTTTTTTGGGCATCATAAAATTCACACTATTTTTTTATGTTTATTTATTTTTGAGAGAGAGAGAGAGAGATAAAGAGAATGAGCAGGGGAGGGGCAGAGAGAGGGGGGTACAGAGGATCTGAAGCGGGCTCCGTGCTGACAGCAGAGAGCCCGATGTGAGGCTTGAACTCATGAACTGTGTGATCATGACCTGAGCTGAAGTCAGATGCTTAACCAACCCAGGGTCCCCAGAATTTCACGCTGTTACTAAAATCTGATAGTCATTCTTAGTTTTTGAAATTTTACTGCTTTCCTCTACAGGCCATTGACAATTAACTGCTTTTCCTAACTGACTTTGGAATGAATGATTTCCAATATCTCTTTCATTTCTTCATCTCAATAATCTATTGCTCTGAGTCACTGTCCAGAGACCTGTTTCTTTTGTAAAGTGTGTCTCCAAATGAGACTGTCACACTTCTGTAGTACCTTTATGAGGCTGCAATTCATCGATTCAATTTGGGAATGGAAGAACCCTTCGGGAAATATAGAAGAAATAGACGTTTTGGTTGGCAGGTGATTTGTTTCGTAAGGGAAAACTGATGTTCACAATGGCCCTTAAGTTAAAACACTGCATTACCACAAGAGCAACATCTTAAACCTTCTGTAATCCAAAGGCTTAAATCAACTTCTTATGGCAGGACAGTTAACGTCACTCCTGTGAACCTCTTTCTATATAAATTCAGAATTTTCTTCTAACTGTTACAAATTTTAGAAAAACAGTTCAAAAAATATGTTCCCATTCTCTAAGGCTAATAGAAGGAAAACGTAATAATTGGCTATTCTTTCTGTCTCTACTGGTTTGATTTTTAACAGCAGGTATATTTCATATTGGAGTTGGAATTATACAAACAAAATTTCCTAGCATTTTAATAATTTCTCAAGTGCATTAAGAACACAGTTTTATGACTGTGTATTGTATGAAGTGCTTGGAAACTTGGAGAGAAATCAAATGGCTTTTTAAAAAAAATTTAAATGTACGTTAGTTAACATACAGTGTAGTCTTGGCTTCAGGAGTAGAACCCAGTGATTCATCACTTACATATAACGCCCAGTGCTCATCCCAACAAGTGCCCTCCTTAGTGTCCCTCACCGATTTAGCCCATCTCCCCACCCACCTCCTCTCTAGCAACCCTCAGTTTGTTCTCTGTATTTAAGAGTCTCTTATGGTTTGCTTCTTTCTGTGTTTTTAATCTTGCTTTTCCTTCCCTTCCCCTATGTTCATCTGTCTTGTTTCTGAAATTCCACATATGAGTGAAATCATATGATATCTGTCTTTCTCTGACTGACTTACTTCACTTAGCATAATACCCTCAAGTTCCATCCACACTGGTGCAAATGGCAAGATTTCATTCTTTTTCATCACTGGGTAGTATTCCATTGTATACCATTCCATTGTATAAGATATACCACATCTTTTTTTTTCCAAGTATGCAGTGCCTAGAAACTCTGAGATACATCAAATGGCTCGTTTTTGATGTGCATGCACCATTTTGCTTCCTGGTGGCACCTAGAAATAAGTTACTTCCTTTTGCATCCTAGAGATGGAATCTTAAGATTGAATCTCTGGCTGCTTTAAGGCAGTTAGAACCAGTAATTTAGCCAGCACTTTTTTCAACCTGGGGAAAATTCTCAAATAACCATCAGTAGGAATACATTATTTTATGCCTCTCCTGAACGTATTAGAATTGAGCTAATTTTAAGGAGCTTATGAGCTTTCATAATTGTCCTTGTCCACAAGAAGCTTGGCTGGATGTCTCCCGACTACAGCACATTGTCCAAGCTCCCCTGACCTCATGTTCCTGGAGCTGGTTCTTGGGTCCTCAACTTGTTTCAGGAGTTTAATACATGTATTTATCTGCAGCATTATTTTCAGCAATCATCTTAGATTAAGCATGATTCATTAATGCTAACATTAGATAACAGAGATTTGACATCTGTGAACAGGCCTCCAACTCTTACTGAGCCATACACATGTGAATCTCACCTCCTAAATGATTCCTGAGATATCAAGCACCTGACAAAGAGGAGTTAAAGAAAGGTAAACCATGCCATCTTTGGCGTTCTGCAACAGAACATGTGAGTTGCACGTTTAATGAACCTGTGCCCTTTCAGAGCAGGTCTTAAGATGATTACGTCCTATCTGGCTGCCTGTGTTTCAAAATGGCCTGTTTGCAGTCTTTTTGATTTGTTCCTCTAACCTAGAACATTCCAGCACTCCCCAGCTCCAGTTAAATTCTTCCTTTCTTCATTCCCATAGCACCTTGTTCATATTGCTACCCCAGCATCTCACCTTAAATTATGGGGATTGGTTTACATGGCCTCTATTCCTCATTGGATGGGGTTCCTAAGAATGGGCTGCAGTCTGCTGTGCTTGATACTTAAAAAGTACTTCATAAATGGTGCTGAATCCATATGGGGCTTCTTTTTCTTCTCACTGATGTAGTTATTTCTTTTTAATGAAACTGAACTGTAAAAGAAAAATTTGAGACTTATTTCCTTATAATATACCTTTTTTGGTCATAATGGAAAAGATAAATAAAACATAATTTAAAACTTAAAATGTACTTAATATTGTCTAAAAACAAGTATATAGTTTAGAATCCAACATTAATATAGAGATAATTATTTTTCTTTATTAGCAAGAATTGGAAACATAAAAGTTGGTTTTAGTCAGCAGTTCAAAAGCCTCAGAGATGCTGATGTGTGTATTTAAAAATCTAAGGGGCATCTGGGTGGCTCAGTCAGTTAAGCATCTGACTCTTGATTTTGGCTCAGGTCATGACCTCATGAGTGTGGAGCCTGCTTAAGATTCTCTCTCTTCCTCTGCCCCTCTCCCCTACTTTCTCTCTCTCTCTCTCTCAAATAAAAAAAAATGTAAAAAATGTAAAATAGTGACTTTATTATATGATCATTTGGCATTTGCATTAGCAATATATCAGCAAAACCTAAACAAAAGAAAGGAATCCCATCCACGAAAGAAACTTCAGGGAATGATTAGTCAAATGACAGGTGTTTGTGTATATCACCATGAACCAGTCACAGAGATAAACACAGAAAGGTGAGGCTCTGTAAGCAAACCATGGATCTTAGGAGATAATGAGGTACGTGTGGTAAATGTCTATAGAAAGATGTAGCAGACTAGGAGGTGTGAAGCTCAGATCTTTCTTCAAGAAAGCCCCTGGTGTCCGTTTGCAAGGAGTGTGGTTTGCAGACTGTCTCCAGCTGTTGAGTCTTAGTTTGTTCTTGCTTTAGTTTTTGGACCAAAGGTACACTTTCTCATGGTGGCTTTGGGACAATGACTGAGCAAGGTGGTGGTACAAAGGCATTTCCACCCACCATGGGACTCCTGGAATGAATAATCTTCACCCTGGAACTCCCCACTGGGCTGGCAGAGACCAAATAAGCCTGCATGGCCATCTGCTGGCTCCTCTTGCCCAAGCTGGCTTCTGTCTCTTTCCTTCTATGGGGGTTACTCCCTAATGAACTTTGTGTACTTCTAACAAGGCCTCAGGGCCTGCCTTTTGGAGAAATAAATCTGCCCTCTTCACTCAGTTCCAGTGTTTTCTACCTGGAGAATCCAAGCTGCAACAGAGTATAATAATACCATATGACAGAAGACCAAACCTGTCCCCTAGAGGTAGCTGGCATCCAATGACTGCTCCATGTGGGCAGCACAAAAGCCTGGTCCAGCCTGCTTGCCTCAGTTAATGTCACTTTGAAGCATCATCCCACATCCAGAGTTCCCTGTAGGATAGAATAAGGCCTCTGTTGCAACCACATCACAGGGGTGATTTCCTCACCTCTCTCAGCTGTGGTTGTTAAGAACCCTCCACAGTAACCTCTTGCAGGAAATCTCAGAGTCTCAGAATCTGTTTCTTGGGGAACCACAATATTAGTAATGCTTTCCAATGTTAACAAACTACTCAAGAGGGTAGATATGCAGTAAGTTGTAGATACACATATATCCCAATATCTATAATGAATTATTTTATTTATTTATTTATTTATTTATTTATTTATTTATTTTGAGAGAGAGAGAGAGAGGAGGGAAAGAATGAGCGAGGGAGGGGCAGAGAGAGAGGGGACAGAGGATCTGAAGCTCTCCTTGCTGAGAGCAGAGAGCCTGCTGTGGGGCTCAAACCCATGAACGGCGAACCTGAGCTGAAGTCAGACACTTAACCCCCTGAGCCACCCAGGAGCCCCTACAATAAATTATTTTAAAGTAGGCTAATATGTCACCATCCCTCCCCATGATTTTGTGCCTTCCATCTACACACAGATCCTATGCTATGCTTTGTAATAGCCATACTGAAATCCTTGCAGTTCCCCAAGCCATC
This sequence comes from Leopardus geoffroyi, assembly GCF_018350155.1. Taxonomy (NCBI): domain Eukaryota; kingdom Metazoa; phylum Chordata; class Mammalia; order Carnivora; family Felidae; genus Leopardus; species Leopardus geoffroyi. Next base: position 174,739,498 of record NC_059327.1, read on the forward strand.
ATGCCATTGCATCTATTTTAGGCGTTGGTTTGAATCTTCCTGTCTACCTGGAGAACTCCTCCTCTTGATGCAAGATGAAGTTCAAACATCTTCATTGAGGCTTTCTTTGATGCCCTGAAAATAATTTGATCATTTCTCTTTTCTGCCACAGGGTACCTGGTATATGCTTCTGGGTTTGTAATTAAACACTTAAAAACAAGGAAGTCAGAGGAGAACACAATTTTAGAGAGGAAATACAATAATTATTTTTTAAGCATCTTCAATTTCAGAAGACATCTAAGTGCATATGTTTAGAAGGCTGTTGAAAATGAGAATCCCAATATACTGGTTTCATTGCTTGTTAGCACTTAAAGATCATTATAGAAGGCATAATTGGAGTTTAATCCATTGTGAAATATATGTTGGAAGCAACAGCACTATAAATAGACTTTATGCCTGTTAAGTGATTAAGATGAACCGAAACTTGGAAACATCTAGCTCTGTTCCTTGCTTGAATCTAGTGACTAGTCGCCTAGAAACAGGAATCGTGATTGACATTACTAGGCAACTCTCCTTTGAGATTACTTTTAATAATCCAACTAAATTTGCAAATGAGTTTCTTTGAGGGGGAGATAGTTAAGGTTGAGAAATCCTAAAACCATAAATGATTTCAGGCTAGGAACCATTTAAAGCAAGAGGCATAATTGTGAATCAGCCAAGGCAGTAAGAAAAAGGAGACATGTGCTAACCGCTTTATATATATTTTCATTCTATCCCACACAAACCCATGAGGAAATATAACCAGCATATTGAATGAGGTCAACTTGGTAGCGGCAGGCCGAAAGCAATTTTATTCTTTCTCTCGTCTCCTCAAATTTGCTGCTTTTCTCTTTTAGAAGCCTCGTGGAAGTATAACAGATACACAATTAACTGTACATATTTAAAGGGCAAAATTTGATAAGTTTTAGCATATGTCACATACTTGTTAAGCCACCATCATGATAAAAAATGAATATATTCATCAGCCTCAAAAGTTTCCAACTGCTCATTGTTAGTTTATAGAAATGCAGCTGATTTTGTATATTTAATTTTTACCCTGCAAGCTTGCTAATCATACATATTAGTTCTATGGAATTTTAATAGATTTTATAGAATGCTTATAGAAACAATCATGTCATCTCTGAATAAAGACCTGCTTTATTTGTTCTTTTTCCAGTCTGGATACTTTTTATTTATTTTTTTCTGACCTTGCAGTACTGGCTAGAACCTTTAGTGTGTGGAATATAAGTGTTGACAGTGGAGATCTTTGTCTTGCTTTCAATCTTAGGGAAAAGCATCCAGGCTTTTTTTGTTTTTGTTTTTTTTAACCATTAAGGGAAGATTAGCTGTAGGTTTTTTATAGATACAAATATCAGGTTGAAAAAGTTCCTTTCTATTTTTTGTTTGCTGAGGGTTTTCATTAGGAATGGATATTGGATTTTTTTCAAATGTTTTTCTGCATCCACTGAGATAATCATATTTGGTTTCTTTGGTAGTCTTTTATCATGCTGAATTACATGGATCCTCATAGGTTAAACTTGCCTTAAAAAATTGCTTGCAGTTCTGTGCTGAAGAGCGAACATCTGTTATTTCATTAATTCACATATTATTGGGGCACCTGGGTGGCTCAGTCGGTTAAGCATCCGACTTCAGCTCAAGTCATGATCTCACAGTTTGTGAGTTCGAGCCCTGCATTGGGCTCTGTGCTGACAGCTCAGAGCCTGGAGACTGCTTCAGATTCTGTGTCTCCCTCTCTCTCTGACCCTTCCCCCACCCCCCTCTCTCTCAAAAATAAATAAACATGACAAATATTTTTAAAAAATTCACATACTATTTAGTTCATCCTTGAGAATCATGTACCATTTTAGTTGCTCAGGTGGACAATAAATAGAATAGAACAAAGTCTCTGCTGTAAGGGAGCCCATATGCTAGTTGGGTAAATAGTCGACAAGCAAATAAACAGATATACACTATGTAAAGTATTAGTAAGTTTTATTAAGAAAAAATAGAACTACCATACTGTTTTCCATAGTGACTGTACCAATTTACATTCCTACCAACAGTGCATGAGCGTTTCTTTTTCTCTGCATCCTCCCCAACTCTTGTTTCTTCTGGAGTCTAGCCATTTTTTTTTTTTTTTTTTTAAATTTTTTTTTTTTTTTTCAACATTTATTTATTTTTGGGACAGAGAGAGACAGAGCATGAACGGGGGAGGGGCAGAGAGAGAGGGAGACACAGAATCGGAAACAGGCTCCAGGCTCCGAGCCATCAGCCCAGAGCCCGACGCGGGGCTCGAACTCACGGACCGCGAGATCGTGACCTGGCTGAAGTCGGACGCTTAACCGACTGCGCCACCCAGGCGCCCCTAGAGTCTAGCCATTTTGACAGGTGTGAGTTGATATCTCATTGTGGTTTTGATTTGCATTTCCCTGATGATGAGTGATGTTGATCATCTTTTCATGTGCCTGTTGGCCATCTGTATGTCTTCTTTGGAAAATGTCTACTTAGGCCCTCTGCCCATTTTTTAAATCAGAATGTTTATTTTTTGTGTACATTTTCTATATATTTTGGATATTAACCTCTTATCAGATATGTCATTTGTAAATATCTTCTCTCATTCACTAGGAAAAACAAAAACACCAACTTGAAAAGACATATGCACCCCTGTGTTTGTTGCAACATTATTTACAATAGCCAAGGCATGGAAGCAAACTAAGTGTCCATCAATAGATGAATGAATAAGGAAAATGTGATCACACACACACACACACACACACACACACACTGGAATATTACATAGCCATAAAAAAGGATAAGATCATCATGCTATTTGATACGACATGCATGGACCTAGAGGGTATTATGCTAAGTGAAATAAGTCAGATTGAGAAAAACAAATACAAACACTCCACTCATAAATGGAATATAAAAAATGAATAAACAAAAAGCAGAATCAGAACTATGAATACAGTCATGCCTGACAACTGATGGTTGCCAGAGAGGATGGGGGTAGTGAATAGGGAAAAGATGGGTGAAGGGAAGAGGGAGATATAGGCCTTCAGTTATGCAATGAGTAAGTCATGAGAATAAAAAGCACAGCATGAGGAACACAGTCAATGAAACTGTAATAACAAGGTAATGGGACAGATAGTGGCTATACTTGTGGTGAACATAGCATAACGTATAAACTTCTCAGATCACTAAGCTGTACACCGGAAACAAATGTAACAGTGTGTGTCAGCTGTATGCAAATTGAAAAAAAAAGAAGAAGAAGAAGAAGAAGAAGAAAAGAAAAATACAGAATAATACATGAATGAGTATATCGGCAGTGAGGCTGCTGGTGTGCTCTTTTTATAGTAGGAACGAGGAAAGACCCCTCCTATAATGTGACATTTGAGCAAATATCAGCAGAAAGTGAGACAGCAAGTCATTCGGACATCTGGAGGAAGGGAAGTTCAGTCAGAAGTAACAGTAAGTGCTAAGGTGGGAGGCGTTTGTCGTGTCTGTAAAACTACAAAGAGATCACTGTTGCTGGGTAAGTCTGTGGAGACATAACCCATCCCTTATCAGTGTTAATACATTCAAGTAAAAGTTGAAGATAGAAGGCAATTCAACTAGATTCAAAATTCAAAGTGATACCGTTTACTGAAATTGCACAGAAATATCCAAGTTGTTGCTACAAATATATTGGCATGTATTTACTGCTTCTTCCTTACTTTGATCTCCTACTTCCTTAGTCTAAAGTTGAGATTTAAGAAGCAAAATGTAACAACATTAATGTATCCAAGTTTATATCTGGACCAGTCTTGGTCATCCGTCACTATTTTACCTCTAGTAATGTTTTATTATGAAAATTTCCCATGTGAACATTTAGTTTTACTTGTCTGACATTATGTATTATTTAATAGATTTCATGCTTCAAGTTCAATTACCAAGGCTACTGGAAGTATTGCTTTGAAGAAAGATTGCAAATTGATGGTCATTCTCATACCCTCTTTCTTCAGAAGGAATTATTTAGATTGAAAAATGTGTGGAGAATGGGAAAGGTTCTGAGGGCAAATGAATATAAGTAATGTAGCTTTAAAAAAAAAAAGCTAATTATTTTTCTTAGCTGTGGAACTTTTAGGTGTTTATGAAATGCTCATGTAGATTGTAAATCTTTGAGAGGAGGACATTTTATTGACAACAGAAAATTTACTAACAGCTCAAGAAAGTTGTGCTTACCAGAACAAATCCTGTAAAAATCTTTCCTGGAAAAGGCAAAGACAGTTCAGTCTCTTGAGTTTCTAAGTGGATGGGTGTGGTAAACAGCTGGGGTCTGGATGGCACAACATGGCATCACAATCAAAAGGTTGGAAATGATACCATTAAAAAATTATAAGCAGAAGCTTATAAATTTTTATGACTCACTGCTTTTAATTAACCTTTAAAAGCTATTCATGTAGGAATGCATATGTCTTGGCTTTTGAAGAGAGCAAGGTTTAATACACAGCCATGTTTCTAATGAGGACCCATAGGTGCATCTTTTCCAGTATGGCTATGACATTTCAATAACACCATGTTTCAATAACACCATGCCTAGTCAAAGTACCACAAACTGAGCTTCAAGACGGTCGCCAGGTAGAAAGATGGCATTTTGCTTTCTTAATCATGTTTCCTTTGCTCTCAGACATTTCAAAAGATTCTTAATTATTTTTTAGATATTATCGGTATAATCGCATAATCAGTCAGACAGTTCAGTTCCAAACTGTCAAGTTTTCTGTAAACTTACAGAGTAAATCTTCAGCAATGAGCTATATAACTTATCTTCAAGGAAAGAAACAACTAAAAAAGAATAGTGTGTTAATGTTCTATTGCTGCCTAGGAAATTACCACAAGTATAGCAGTTGAGAACAACACGTGTTTATTACTTGCTGGTCAAGAGTCCAGGCACAGCTTAGCTGGCACCTCTGGTTAGGGTCTTACTAGGCTATAAGTAAGCTGTTGGCTGGGCTCGTTTTTCATCTGGAAGCTCAACTGGGAAGAACCTCTTCCAAGCTCACTTTGGTTGTTGACAGAATTAATTTCCTTGTATCCATAGGATTGAGACCCCCGGCTTCTTACTGGCAGTCAGCTGGAGGCTATTCTCCACTCCTAGAGGGTGTTACATGGACCTGAAATCCAGACAGAAAGTCTCTAGAGCAATACTGTTCATGAGTTAGAATTTATACGATGCAATGCAATCACAGAAATGGCACCTATCACCTTTGCCATATTCTATTGGTTAGTCACAGATCCTGTCCACATTCAAGGGTAAGATGATTACACAAAAGTGCAAACTACAGGAAGCGAGGATCATGAGGGACCAAACTAGATTCTGTCCACTGCTATTAATAAACAATTTAGACCACTAGATGGACTATCAATATTGTCCATTAAAAAAAAATATATGGCTTTGCAACTAGGTAGGACCAGGATTTAAACTTGGCTTTAGTACTAACTGGCTGTGTGCTTTTGAGTAAGGCATTTACTCTCTCTGTATCTTGGTTTCTTCACCAATGAAGTGGGGAGAAGTATTGAAAAATTAAAATAAAATGAGGTCACTTATGTAAAGTGTTTAATGTAGTATATAGTATGAAATGAATGTTCAACAACAATAGCTTCTCATGATAGTAATGATAGTAATACTTGTATTGGTGGTGAAAAGTCTTAAAAACCCTTCACCTATTGATGAATTGATAATAGAAGTCTTTTTTTTTCTTTCCCCTTTGGAATGTGTTAAAATCTATTTGATACATATTTTATATTTATTCGTTTGTATGTAACAAATATGATATAAATTATAATTCTAAGATTTATTTGTTGTGTGCATCTATAATGCCTTAATTGTTGCATTTGTAGAATATTTCATCATGTGAGTATACTATTGTATATTTATCCATTCACAATATGCTTATGTATTCTCTGCTCAGTGGGCATTTGGATTGTTTCCAGATTTTTTTTTTTTACCTTATTAACAATGCTGTTATTAACAGCAAGGAAACAATGCATTAAATGAATGTGTGTTCGGACCTCAAAAACTTGTATCGCTTTCCTTTTTATGAACTCTGTGAAAATAGGAATTCATTGATTGAATATGTATTAAGCATCAGGAAAAGTATTATGTGCCAGGGACCAGAAGAAAAGCGCTGCCTTCAAAGAATTTAAGAGTTTAATGAGGGAAACAGACAAATTTTAAAAACTGCCTAGATAGGGACTCAGAGCCCATTCTGGTAGGCTGACCAACCACCTTGATTTATCCTGTCCTGGTTTTAACATTGAACACCCAGCAACCCTTTGGTCCCAGTAAACTTGAGGCTTGAGGCAGGAGCCATATATTTAAGACGAACAATGTTCTGTTTTTATTTTTTAAAAAATTTTATTTATTTATTTTTGAAATCTTTATTTTTGAGAGAGCCCACAAGCAGGGGAGAGGCAGAGAGAAAGCAGGAGACACAGAATCCAAAGCAGGATCCAGGCTCTGAGCTATCAGCACGGAGCCCAACGCAAGGCTTGAATCCATGAACCACGAGGTCATGACCTGAGCCAAAGCTGGGTGTTCAACTGACCGAGCCACTCTGGCGCCCCATTATTACACTGTTTTTAGAATGGAGGCATAAGGGACGCTGGTCAGCAAACAATAGGTGTCCACCAGAAGGGACATCTAACTCAGGATAGGGCTAAGTCAGTCAGAGAAGTCTTCCCAAAGAAAATGATATATGAGTAAGGAGTGGGGAAGACAAATAATATTACCTAGGCAAAGAAGGAAACCAGAAAAAAGATTCTGGGCAGAGGGTACTGTGAGGCAAGAAAGTGTTATGTAGTATTCAAATTCAGGGCATCCAACAGTTCAGTATTGTTGGAACATAGACCTTGTATAGGAAAGAGGCAAGAGATGCAGTTAGAGAAGTCAGTTGACATGATGTGCTTGTCATGCTAAGGACGGACTTTGGATGGTAGGTAGAATCAAGTGTCAGCACTGTGTCATGAGCTCAGATCTGTCTTTAAGACATATTCTTGTAGCAGGGGGGAGAAGCACAGGACTGAGTGGCTGGGGTCTGACAGTTCTTTGTTTCCCCATAGATTGCCTACAGAGCTGTGTAGCATTTCAGTCCATGCACATTGTTTAACATTGAATAGAAATTAACAATAAAAGTAAAACAAAGAAAATAACAGTGACAACAAAGACCAAATCTACCAAAAAACCTTAGTCTCTTTTTGCTAGACAGATTAAACAGGGATGGATATATATATATATATATATATATATATATATATATATGTTATGTGCATATGTTTTATACATATGTATATACATATGTTTTATAACACATAACAGGGATATGTGTGTGTGTATGTATATATATACACATATATATGTATATATATATAAATATATATGTTTTATTTTCTAATTACATTTTTGATAAACCTAGCTAACACTCTGGGTTCACATTCTAAAAGTCACTTTCATGTTCACTGAGCATTTTGTAGGGGATAAAATGAACCCACATATGCACACACCTATAGGCACATACCCCAAATGGCCTTGGCCATAAGATGTATCAGTGGTAGCAGGACTCCAGGGCCCATCAGGAATCCATGTTTCTTAGGGGCGCCTGGGTGGCGCAGTCGGTTAAGCGTCCGACTTCAGCCAGGTCACGATCTCGCGGTCTGGGAGTTCGAGCCCCGCGTCAGGCTCTGGGCTGATGGCTCAGAGCCTGGAGCCTGTTTCCGATTCTGTGTCTCCCTCTCTCTCTGCCCCTCCCCCGTTCATGCTTTGTCTCTCTCTGTCCCAAAAATAAATAAACGTTGAAAAAAAAATTAAAAAAAAAAAAAAGAATCCATGTTTCTTGGGGAGCCTGGGTGGCTCAGTTGGTTAAGCATCCAACTTCGGCTCAGGTCATGATCTCGCGGTCCGTGAGTTCGAGCCCCGCGTCAGGCTCTGTGCTAACAGCACAGAGCCTGGAGCCTATTTCAGATTCTGTGTCTCCCTCTCTCTGTGCCCCTCCCCCGTTCATGCTGTCTCTTCCTGTCTCAAACATAAATAAATATTAAAAAAAAAAAAAAAGAATCCATGTTTCTTACAGGAGGATGCAATCTGCTGTGGCTTACAGGTACTTTTTTAGTTTTATTCCTAGGTTTTTAGTTTTACTAACCACCTAGCATCCACAGTGCCATGAGAGTCTGTCAAGGTCCCTGACAAGGTCTGACTCAGACTGGGAGAATCTCACAAGAATGTCATAAGCCCATCATCTTATTATGTTCTAGTCTGCTCCCAATTCTTCCTCTTTCCATCACCAACATAATACCTTTAAAAAAAAAATGGGCCCAAAGAAAGACTTTTATAATTTATCTTGCCTTGGGATCCCTATTTCATCCTGTGCTACAACTAGACAGGCCATATCCAGACTCCAAACTACTCCATGTCGATATCATACAATCTAAATGACCTTGACCTTATATGCCAGATTGGTGAAGCAATCTTCCCTTTTCCTCATCTTTATCATGTTCACAGAAGCTGAAGCTGGTTGAACAAAAAGTTAAACACAGACCTAAACACTAGTCTAAATCACCTTCTAAAGTGGTTAACTAGGAAAAAATGAAATCCTCTAGGTAGGCCGGCAGTCTCTTGGCTTAACAGAGAATGGGAATGGAAACTACTTTTTCTCATCTTGTTTCACTTTGCTTCTGTTGAAGATTAGTCTATTGAAATGCCAGGCTTTTGCAAACTTAACATTTTAATATTTTTTAATAACATAAAATGGGTCAAATTTTTGAGTCAAAAGATAGAAAATGCCTGTTGTCTTTGTAAATGTTCCACCTTAGTTTTATGTATACAACATACACAGTATATTTAAAGGGTGCCTGTGTGGTATGTGCTGAAGGATGGTTTGTTCAAGCACACCTGAATGTCCCTATTAATCACTGTCTTGAGGATGCAGACATCCTGTCCTCCCGCTATGTTCCCACCAAGCAGAATGTGTGGAAGAACATGTTTTTGGCAGTCAAGTTCAGGGGTGTGGGCGTGGCCAACCAGGAGCATCTCCCTCATAGGGAAGAATGTCCACTTGGCAGGGCTTGATCTCCTTGCAACGCTGGAAGGGTTACAGATAGTTGCGAGGCTAAGTTGCTACATGATAAGAGTTTGCTGCATATAGATCTCAGCAGCAGATGCTCTGTCCAGTTGGCTGCTCCTGGACTCCTTGTGTGTAAATCCCCCGCCAAGAAACCTGTATCTTGATTACTGTCCCTGGGTCTTTTCTTTAGTCTCACTGGACCATCATCTACTCTTGCCTTAGAGTCTGCTGGCGTGTGGCTGCACAGTAACTCTAAAGCAAGGTGGCAGTTTACCAACCAGAGGAGCACATGTACCTCCTGATGACCGTTGCCTCATGTGGGATAGCCATCCCTAGCGATACTGCCATTGGATGAAATATATTTCAGAGCCTAGTTCCGCATGTCTCCAATGTTACAGAAGCTTAATATCATAAAGGGGGATTTGGTATTTGTAAACAACCAAAGGTCATTCATTCAGAGCCATTTTAATTAAATAAGATAGGTGACCATGGAAAAGAACACTATGTGTGACTGATATGGAAATAAGTTTGATATAAAACTGATTATCATATTTTGCTTCTAAACTGTCACTGAAGGCAAATACCAAAGATGAAGTGCATGTAAATTTTGATCACTGATAGCAGTGTAGAAATGAGCACAATATGTCCCTAGTTACTCTTTTGAGGAGACAACACTTAAAGTATAATTTAGATGTATATGCTAAAAGTATATTCCATTACTTTACAGATACTTTTATGCTATGTGTTGGGTGTAGTGTTCTGTGTTAGCTTACCTGCTTGCTTGCTTTCTCATTAGAATCATACACACAATTTAGCAGTAGTCCTTTTTATCAACCTATATTCCATATGTCCAAAGATCAAGAAATGAATAGAATAGTGTAAAGTCTTTTTTAAGAGACTAAGTAAAGTAACATATAATTGATTTAGAATAGGAATTAGGGCTCATTAAATTAGCATGTATGAGCATGGGAGATTTTACATAACTGCAAAATTATGATTTTTGCTTTCTAAGTTGAAGGAAATGTAAAAGATTTTATTATAGTCAACTTCAAGGAAAAGTACATTTTCTTATTCCTTCTTTTGTGACTATTTTAAGTCCATCATAAAACTTAATTGCTTTTCATTTGTCTTAAGAACTCCTGGCTATTACTACTTTTAGAAAATTCAGAAACTCTTTCTGTTTCTACTTTCACATATTATGTTAAATGATTTTAAGGTTGTTAATAATAGGGGCACCTGGGCGGCTTAGTCAGTTGAGCGTCGGGCTCTTGATTTCGGCTCAGGTCATCTCACAGTTTGTGGGTTCAAGCCCCACATTGGGCTTGGTGCTGACAGCATGGAGCCTGCTTGGGATTTTCTCTCCCCATCTCTCTGCCACTCCCCTGCTCGCACTCACTTGCACTCTCTCTCTCAAAACAAATAAGCTTAATTTGTTTTAAAGTTGTTAATAACAGAAATATTTAAAATAAGTAAATATAAGTTTGTTAAAAATATGCCTCTGTGCACAAAGCATTTGGCTTTCAATCATTAACAAAATATTCATATAGAGTTGCATAAAATTACCTGAAGTCTTTCAGATGACTTTTCTCATTTTATCTTTATATTGGCACTATAATCTCTACATTAAAAGTTCAAGAGGGGCGCCTGGGTGGCTCAGTCGGTTAAACGTCCAACTTCGGCTAAAGTCCTGATCTGGCAGTTTGGGTTCGAGCCCTGTGTCGGGCTCTGTGCTGACAGCTCAGAGCCTGGAGCCTGCTTCAGATCCTGTCTCTCAATCTCAATCTCTCTCTCTCTCTCTCTGCCCCTCCCCCACTCACTCTTTGTCTCTGTCTCCCAAAAATGAATAAATGTTTAAAAAAATTTAAAAAACAGTTGAGGAAAATAATGTTCCACGAAGTTCCATGATGCTGGATCACAAGGCCAGTTAACAATGGAGTCTAGGCTAGAGTTGGGTGCAGTTCAGGATACTGGCCTTTGTCTTAGAGCATTCTTCACTGACCCCGTTTATACCCCTAGCACCTTCCTGACTTCTCCCTGCCACAACTGGGTTAGTAAACTAAAGGCAATATAAACTTAAAGGTTATTTTTTATTTACTCCTTGCCTCTACCTTAAAAAAAAAAAATGACACGATGCTCAATGTGTATGAAGTAAAAAATAGAAGCCGGAAAATTGGATAAAAAGAAAGGAGGAGTAAAAAAAATAAGGTTTTACATTGGTGTAAAATACATGTGTTAACGCTGTGCTAGCTCATGAAATTGACAGAGTAGGGGTTGAAAATCAATCTCTAAGCTTTCTAGCAATCACTGAGAGGATCAAGTCATAGTCCACTATGCAATTTTCAGTACTCATAAGATGAAAAACAAACCAGTGGTCAAGGAGAAACACAAAATATCTCTAGTAGGAAAAATAAAACAAAACAAATAATTTCCCAGTGGAAATAAGAATATGCCATATTTACCATCCGTGATGGTCCTAACCAGAACCAAGCACCCTTGCAGACAAGGCCAGAGGAAAGTTTCTAAGCAAACATACACAAGACTGTACTACAACCATAAAATGAATTATATCCCATTCTTGTGTTATGTCTGCTTCCTTACAACGACAGGATTGTTCTTGTTCCTCCAGTTCTCGTTGTCCTGCCTCAGGAAAAAAAAAAAAAAAAAAAAAAAAAAAAAGAAAAGAAGAGAAAAGAAAACAAGAGAAAAGAAAAACAAAAAAGAAAAATCATTGCAATACCCAATCACTGAATAGCATCCAACCCACTTTCCTAATCTGTCCTCAGAATTGCCCAGCTTTGCTCAAACTCTTTAAGAAGCCCCTCCCATATTCCCTTAACTGAGATTCTCCTAATAGTCCCCTGGGTGCCTTCTCCCTTGCTATAATAGGTTAAATGAAACAACTGTGTAATTTGTACTTTTACAAAAGTGCTTTGTACATTTTTGTGAGTACAGGTGTTCTCTTGGTATCCTTTGATGAGTGAGTTTTAGCAGGTGTCAAAAATACAAGACTGTTTAATGAAGTCAGAAGTACCCTCAACAATATATCCAGAGCAAATAAAATAATTTTCACACGCCATTTCCTCATACAACTTCTTAATTTAGGCGAGCATCATTATATGAAAGGGCGATACCTTTGGTAGAGCAAAGCCATTTTCAGGTGACCTGACCTAATCCAGAGAAATGTTTGATATATATGCCTAAAATATTCCTTAAGAAAACTCAAAGAAACTTGATGGATCTTAGATTTATTCACAATATTTTTTAGGAGAGTTTTTTACAGCTTAGAACATATCAGCCTTTAAAGCTTTCTCCTTATAGCAGAGTAATCAACTTTTCAGAACGTTATAACCTGGTAACTATAATTATTTTAGCAGGCTTAAATCACACTCAAATTTTCAGTATATACTGAGACTGGAGGCTTTATTCCAAGGCCTTTGCTGAGATAAAGTATTTTTGGAATCAGATAAACATTCCTAGTATTCCTAGATCAAAACGGTGATTTTGAAATAGAAGCCATTTGATTCATACCATTGGGAAACAAAAATCCTAATACATCACCTCTGAAAAAATTCATAGAGTTAATTGATTTTTCAAGGCTGTGTATAAGCCTGGTTTTCAACTAAAACTTATTTTTATTTTTTAAATGGGAAACCATAATATTTGCTATATTGTGGGGAGTAAAATATTAGTATAAGGTTTTTTTATTTAAATTTTTGTTAACGTTTATTCATTTTTGAGAGAGAGAGAGACACAGAGTGTGAGTGGGGACGGGCAGAGAGAGAGAGAGGGAGACACAGTACTCAAAGCAGGCTCCAGGCTCTGAGCTGTCTGCACAGAGCCCGATGCAGGGCTTGACCTCAAAAACCATGAGATCTTGACCTGAGCTGAAGTTGGATGCTCAACCGAATGAGCCACCCAGGTGCTCCAATAGTAAAAATTTTTTTTAAAGTGAGTTTCTCTAACATCCAGAAATATTTCTCCTCTCTACAGAATGACTGAATTTCATTCTCATTATGTAATTAATGAATTCTACCATCAAAGAAAAAAGTTTTTCTTATCTGAGTCATCTGTAACAAAGACTATTATTTTCACAAAAATACAACTCATATCATTGATTTAAACAATTTACCATTCTGTTTGGGATAGTAAATGGAGGGTGAGACACCACAAAGTAAGGAAGCCTTGGGAAAATGTACAGGCTTATGAATTACGCACAGACTGAAGTTGAAAAAGTGGTGGACATTTGGTTTTTAATTTTTTTGGAAGTGACTTCCATTTCTCAAACATGCTTTCTGCTTTCCATAAAACACTTGCTAGTGTGTTCCATCTGCCTGTCCTTGTATCCATCCGTGATGTTCTAAATGTGACTTTTCTGGCTTTCAAGAACAAGTTTCAATGTCAAAGCTATTTTCTACAAACATATTCCAACGTTGTTCCCGCATCGTGTTAGTGCTTTACGCATTTATGCAGTCTCTTCAGAGGGAGTGTGACACAAATAAGTGATATTCTAGTTTCAGAACTGAATTCTCAAAAATATTTCTCACCTATTTGGGTGAGAAATCAATCCCTGGATAAATGTTTTGTTTTGTTTTTGGTAAAAACTGTATATTTCAGTATCCAAAAGTTGGAAGTCAGCCTTACCTTCAACTTTTAGAAAACAAGATGAAATTTTTGTTTTGGTATTAGGATGCTATTATACCCAGGGATCCAGAAACACCCAAATCCTGTATCTGACCAAGCCACACTTTCTGACAAATCTCTAGAGGGAAATTAGGCACAAGTAACAGTGTGCAAAGAAAACAAATGTATTAATTTCTAGAGACGTGAATTTAGTGCAGTGAATCTTAGTAAGTGTTGGTTTGACTCTCTCCTGAGAGCTTCTCAGGTGTAATCTGAAACCAGATCCCATAAGAGGGGGGCTGGAGAGACCAAAGAAAGGGGCAAGCCACTCCAGGTTGTAAATGGCAGTTTTAATAAACAAAAGGAACTTCCATAAGAGGCTTGTCTTGTGCAGCAGCAAGACTTATCCCTGCATCTGCCGGCCAAATCTTAAAAGTTAACTGGGTTCAGTCATGTCTACCATGCAAGTGTCTTCAACACCACATCACTATCTCAAGACTTCTTACAGCAGCCTCTGAGATCAGGAAAGCCAAGTGGAACCCACACCCCAAAAACAGGGGAGGATGTGAGGAGCCTCTGATCACCTTGCTTCATTCAGCTCACAGGTCAACTGGCAGTCACATCTTTTTGATGACCTTTCCCAGTAGTAACCTGGCCAAAGATACAGAACATTCCTTCTAAGCTAGCAAGTACCTGATGGTACCTGACAGCAACAGAGGGGAAGGAAGTTTGGATAGGCATTCATTTGCAACATAAAGAATACTATTTATTATAAGATTCAGTCTGGAGTGGGTTTTCTGCACAGAGAAATCAGGGAGTGGCTACCAGAAAATGGGTAAATGGATAATACAGGAGCAAAGCAACAGTCGGAAAAATCAGCAGTTGAATGAGGGACAGAATGTATGTCTCAGAACTTGATTTAATGCTCACAGCACTTTGTTACCCTGCTACTACAGAGAAAATTCTATAAACCCTGAAGAAATTAGAGCATCTTATGAAAATACTTGAAAACATTTCACAACTGAATTGTCATTTGGTGGGATCTAGCATCATTTTGGGCCTCCATAAAATTCTTCAAGAGTGTGATGTTAGGGGCTTCTGGGTGGCTCAGTTGGTTGAGCGTCCGACTTCAGCTCAGGTCATGATCTCATGGTCCGTGAGTTCGAGCCCCGCGTCGGGCTCTGGGCTGATGGCTCAGAGCCTGGAGCCTGTTTCCGATTCTGTGTCTCCCTCCATCTCTGCCCCTCACCCACTCACACTCTGTCTCTCTCTATCAAAAATGAATAAATGTTAGGGGCGCCTGGGTGGCGCAGTCGGTTAAGCGTTCGACTTCAGCCAGGTCACGATCTCGCGGTCCGTGAGTTCGAGCCCCGCGTCGGGCTCTGGGCTGATGGCTCAGAGCCTGGAGCCTGTTTCCGATTCTGTGTCTCCCTCTCTCTCTGCCCCTCCCCCGTTCATGCTCTGTCTCTCTCTGTCCCCCAAAAAATAAATAAACGTTGAAAAAAAATTTAAAAAAAAATGAATAAACATTAAAAAATTTTTAAAACATAATAATAATAATAAAAAAGAATGTGATGTTAGCAGAAAGTCACCACATACAAACTGGCCAGATGCTCTCTCTTCTGAGTTTCTACTATTGTTAGAATACTTTTGAATTTCTTGTCATTATTCAGACAAAATGTAATATTGTTGCTTTGTTTGCTTAAAAGGGGAGGGACTTCTTAAAATGTTTTAAATCCTTAGAAGGATCTCTGGAGCATTAATAATTTCTGAGAAATATTTTCCCTTTTATTGACATTTTAGAACACAATATGTACTACCATGGACTATACCGCATAGGTTGTTATTTTGGGGGTGGGGAATAAAAACAATCCAAGACAATTTGTTCAGCAAAGCGCTCGAGGACATTCAAAAACTTTTTGAAATCAGTGTGACTACCTTGAGCAGCTTGATAATTCAACTTGTTAAAGTAAATGGTCTATTGAAAGTCAAAATGTTTGTGCACATAAACATAATCAGTATGAAATGGTCAGAGCAAGAGGACCATCTATTAATTTACCATTAATGATGAGGCTGCTGTGCCTCATCATTGTTTCATGATGCTTAAGTGTACCTGCGTGTGTTGCACATGCATTCAAATGGGAAGGGTTGGAGAACTCTGTAGGAATACGACTTAGATACATAGTGCCTTGAACTTGCATGTGCAGAAGGGCTTTGCACTGGCTGTTCCAGTTAAAATTGCCCCTTTAACTCTATTTTTAATATTCCTGACTTTCAATTCACATATAACCTCTATCCTGCCACCTTTTGCATTCTCTAATGCAGACTCATTTTGTATCAGTTCTATTTTCACAGTGGGATATGACATTCATTGGTTTGGGAACATCGACTAAATTGGAATGCAATTCCACTATACATAAAGGTACCTACAACAGCAGGATGATATGAATCTGAATAAATAAGAAATTACAAAGGTCAGTTAGAATAAAAGTCAGAGCTGGTAAATAAAAATACAATAAGTCCCAGAAATAAAAATAGAAATCAGAATGCAATTACATTCCACACAAATGAATGGAGCAGGAAATGCATATAAAGTAGAGGCTTTGATGAGAAGGAGTTAGAAATAAAATTCAGCCATAAATTTATCTATTTTCTCAGGAAGACTAAATGAATGCCTGAGGAAGAATCGAGCTATGTTGTCAAACTAACAGGATGGTGACTGGGGAGAGATAGATTTTTGTTGTCAGAAACAGTTATAATTCACTGTCTATGATGCTTAATAAATATCAAAGTTGAGGGGCACCTCGGGGGCTTAGTCAGTTGAGTATCCGACTTTTGGTTTAGGCTCTGGTCATGATCTCAGGGTTTGGGAGATTGAGCCGAGCTTTGGGCTTTGTGCTAACAGCTTGGAGCCTGGTTGGGATTCTGTCTTTGCCTTCCTCTGCCCCTCCCCTGCTCACGGGGGTCCTCTCTCTCTCAAGAGTAGTAAATAAAATTTAAAATAAATAAAATGAATAAATAAATATCAAAGTTGATTACTGCTAGATAATTTTTAAATTTAGCAGCTGAAATAAAGCACAAATATGAGGTAACCTGGAAAAGTAACAAAAATCAAGATAGACTAAGAAATAAAAGAATAGGTGAATTTCAAACATAGATCTATATTAAAATGTGGAAAAAATTAAATCTAAAAAATTGTGAACATTAAAACGCACATTCAGAGAGAGCATATAACACAAATATAGGGAATTAAATAAGAGATTTAAGAGAAAGCCAATATTCTCTTGTCCACAAGAGAAGCAAAATTAGAAAAAAAAAAAGGAAAGAAAGAAACTGCTGAGGTCAGGGACAGAGCTCTTGGGTGGAGGTAAATTTCACTTACAAGGCAAAATGGCAATATAAAGAAAATAGTGAACATTGTCAGAATGAACATTTTAATTAACCAATGAGTACCATGTCACTTGATTTAGTGGCCAGTTTTCCAAGCTCATTTCACTTGACCCATCATAGGTTTTAACAAAGTTGATCATTCTTCCTTGATTCACTTTCCTCACTTGGATTCTAAGAATACCCACCACACATGGCTTGTCTCCTAGCTTCTTCCCTCTCTGGTTGCTTCTTCCCAGGCAACTTTGTTGATGTTCTTTTTCATTCTGACCTCTTAATGGTTAAGAGGACCAAGCTTGGTCCTTGGTCCACACACTAGCTCTTGATTTTCTCCAGGCTGGTGGCTTTCAGACTATCTGCATGCTGATAACCTCCAGCCTAGACCTTTCACATGAGCTCCAGACTCACAGATCCAATAATTCACTTGCGTCCATCCTAGATAGACTTAATGTCCAAAGCCAAACTCCTGATCTTCCTCCTCTAACTTCCTTCATGTACTTTTCCTCCATTACCCATGGAATTGTGGGACATTTCACTCTTGGAAGTGCCTAGGCCAAATCTTTTGGGGTCATTGTCGATCCCCCTTTCTAGCACATACCCTTTTTAAATCCATTAAGTCCTTTTGTTCTAACTTCAAACTATATTCAGAATTTGGCCAATTTTAAGCACCTCTCAACCGTTTCCACCCCAATCTGAGCCACCATCAGCTGTCATGACATGAAGGAAACGGCCTCCTAATTGGTCACTCCGTGTTTATCTTCATCTTCCTGTAGTCTGTCCTATATACGCCAGTGGAATAATCAGAAACCTACATCCGGGTAGATTGTTTCTCTGCTTGGAATTCTGCAATGGCTCTTCACTAAACTCAGCGAAGCAAAAGCTCATGCAAGCATTTGTCAGGCTCTATATGATCTAGCCTGCTCCCCCGTGACCCTTCCAACCTTCATTTCTATGACCCTACTCTGCTGCCATTAACTCAGAGAGCCACAGTTATCCCCTTGCTTTTCACCAAACACATGAGATATGCTCTTACCTTGGAGCCTTCGCTCTGGATGTTGTCTCAGCCGGGAATATTCTGCCCTTAGCCACTTGCTTGACCAACTTTTTCAACTCCTCAAATCTTTGCTCAAATTTTACCTTGATGAGGCTTACCTTGACCACTCCTTTTAATATTTCAAGTTGACAACAGCTTACTGTTGTCCTACCATTACTCCTACCATTCAAAATTTCAAATCGCCTTACTTTGTTCTCCTTTTGATTTTGTTCCATAGTATTTACAACTTTAGAATATGCCACACAATCATTTATTAAATCTATTATTTATTGGTTGTATCCTTCCACTGAGCTAGAAGAGAGAAAAGGTTTGGATTTTTTTTAAGCCTACAGGAAGTCACTTTATTTACAGAAAACAGTAATTTGAGGAGTCTTGTTCACAGAGGGTGACGATCCCCCTTCCTGCTGGTGCTATTGGAGGGCTTGGGAGTGACATCCTCAGTCCTCCTTGATCTTCATCCCTGAACAGGCAAGGTCTCTGAGGGCTGACTATGATCCAGGCCGCGGGGGTTTTGATTTTCTTTCCTCCTGTGTACTGGGGTTCTATGTGGAGGGCAGTGATGCCCAGCCTCTTGAACCTCTGTTCCATATCCTGGGTGGCCCACATGACTGCATATGGAGAAGACTCATCTTTGCCAGCCTTCACCTTCATCCTACCAATCACATGGGCAGGTGGCTTCTTTGCCAGAAAGGTGGGTGGTGCCATAGACGAAAGTGTTGTTGAAAGATATAAAGATATGGTGGACACTAAACACTTTTTCTTCTTCGGCCACCTGAGGTCTGAGACTGTTCTTTCTCCTTTTTCTTCTCCTTGCAAGGTGCTATTTCTGTGCATCTTCTCAGACTCCATCACCAGAAAGAGCGAGAGCAGAGGGTTTTGACTTTATTATTCCCTAACATATCCAAAGCGCACTGGATTGAATTACTAGCTGAACCAAATGAGCTTATCTTCATACACTGAACTTTCAGGGTTATAATCTATGTACTTATATTTTTTAAGACCATTGGGGATGCCTCAAAACATCCTCCAAATTAACATGCATATTCAATATGGGTTAAAGGCGCACCGCTGTCATTATTTAAGATTCACTCAGTGCTAGATTCCAAATAAAAGATCAACAACTTATATATGCCATTACATTTACAATAATATATTAAGTATTTAGTATTCAAAACTCTGTGTTCTGAGAAGTACAATAATATAAAAACATCATCCCTAGAAATTTACTAGTCAGAAGGGAAGAAAAACATAAATTTCATATTTATCTGACCACTGAATTTCTTCTCAGCTATAATCGTCTATTGTAAAACCAAATAAAACAGTATCTTTTTTCAGGAGCTCAGACAAAAACATTTATTCTCCCTATCTTTTCCAAGGCTCTTTAGAATTGTAGTAAATGAAACGTCTGGTTACCTGGTTAACTCTTCCCTGGATGCTAATGGGATTACACAGTCATTTAAATTTGGCTTTTTAAGGAGTTCCCTGGAGGCCAGGCCAGCATGCTGAGCTCAACTAATAGACTTTCAGCATCACAATCTAGGTACACATTTTTTTTTTTTTTAAATGCCACAGGGACCTTAAAATGGTTTAAAGTAGATGAAATATTGTCATTATGTTCTTATGTGATGTTCTGTAGTGCTGGGATATTTTTAAAATGTTTGAGTGATATTTTAAACAAAGTAATAAAATACACAATCTGTCCCTGGTTGGTACAACTCAAACTATATCTATGGAAACGGGACTCAGTGACCATGAATGTTAATCCATCTGCATTTTCACAAAGAGGTACAAAATGAAAATCTCAATTCCAGCTACATTTTTTTTTTTTTTTTTTGCAAATGCAATCTCCTGTCTAAGCTGGTGGGTGACTTGATGTATTTGATATGCAGGAATAATGTTTTCTCCCTAAGGTGTGGTTATTAATGTCCTATCATTTTCAATCTTTTAAAATCTAGGGGGCTGGCCTTGCTCTTAATGAGTAGACAGCTAAGAATGATGTAATTCTGGCCCTTGGTTGAGGATTTACAATGCTCCCACTTACATTGTGAGGTTTGATTTAAACAGCAAGATACCTGCCCCATTATTGTATCTGCTCCCCACTACCTATCAATCTAAGGGACTGACTTTATTTTGTCTTGCTGTTTCAAAATCAAATATCCATTTCTCACTAAAGTTGCTTTTAGAATGAACATCTCTGACAGCATTTTCTGATAATACTAGCTGACAGCAGATACCCAGGAAAAGGAGAGGTTTAATTGAGAAGAGAATAGAGAGGAGAAGAGAAGTCCTTATATAAAATAGTGTCATGAAAAGATGCTCAACGTCGCTCCTCATCGGGGAAATACAAATCAAAACCACATTCAGATATCACCTCACGCCAGTCAGAGTGGCCAAAATGAACAAATCAGGAGACTATAGATGCTGGCGAGGATGTGGAGAAACGGGAACCCTCTTGCACTGTTGGTGGGGATGCAAATTGGTGCAGCCACTCTGGAAAACAGTGTGGAGGTTCCTCAAAAAATTAAAAATAGATCTACCCTGTGACCCAGCAATAGCACTGCTAGGAATTTACCCAAGGGCTACAAGAGTACTGATGCATAGGGGCACTTGTACCCCAATGTTTATAGCAGCACTCTCAACAATAGCCAAATTATGGAAAGAGCCTAAATGTCCATCAACTGATGGATGGATAAAGAAATTGTGGTTTATATACACAATGGAATACTACGTGGCAATGAGAAAGCATGAAATATGGCCCTTTGTAGCAACATGGATGGAACTGGAGAGTGTTACGCTAAGTGAAATAAGCCATACAGAGAAAGACAGATACCATATGTTTTCACTTTTATGTGGATCCTGAGAAACTTAACAGAAACCCATGGGGGAGGGGAAGGGGGGGGGGAAAGGAGGTTAGAGTGGGAGAGAGCCAAAGCATAAGAGACTCTTAAAAACTGAGAACAAACTGAGGGTTGATGGGGGGTGGGAGGGAGGGGAGGGTGGGTGATGGGTATTGAGGAGGGCACCTTTTGGGATGAGCACTGGGTGTTGTATGGAAACCAATTTGACAATAAACTTCATATACTGAAAAAAATAAATAAAATAGTGTAGAGTACTAGTGACCTACATATATGCCCATGGCTATACCCATGCCTATACTCATGCCTATGCCTATGCCTACTACCCATTCCCAAGCCTATGCTTATGCCTATACCCATGTCTATGCCTGTACTCATGCGTATGCCTATGTCCATGTTTGTGCATATGCCTGTGCCCATGCCTATGCTTTTGCTTATGCCTATACCATTGTCTATGCTTGTGCCTATACACATTCTTATGCCCATGCCCATGCCTATGCCTATATTCATGCCTAGACCTATATGCATGCCTATGCCCATGCCAATGCCCATGCCTTTGGCCATGGCTATATCTATACCTGTACTTATGTCCATGCCCATACCTATACCCAGGCCTATGCATATATACCCATTCCTGTACCTGTCTGCTTCTGTATCTTCATCTATATCTATATTTGAATGAAAGCCAATTAAAAATTGTGAACATTTTGGGACACCTGAGTGGCTCAGTCTGTTGAGCGACTGACTCTTGATTTCGGTTCAGGTCATGGTCTCACGGGTCGTGGGTTTGAACCCTGTGTCAGGCTCTGTGCTGACATCTCAGAGCCTGGAGTCTGTTTCAGATTCTGTGTCTCCCTCTCTGCCCCTCCCCTGCTCGCACTCTGTCTCTGTCTCTCAAAAATGAATAAGTGTTAAAAATTTTTTAAAAAAAGTGTGAATGTTTTTATGGGCCACATTTTTTTCCCATTCGAGATAAAAATAGCTATACTGAGTCCTGTAGGGAAAAATGGATATTTTAAAAATTAGACATCATTTTGTAGAATATAATGGTTTATCTTATTGAATAGAAGAATGCCAACGAGAAACTTGATATCGTTTTCTAGCCATCAATATATCAGCATCTTTGGGCACATTTGAGAAGTTGTAAACTCGAGGAGTGGTCTTGTTGTTCAATCTGAAATGAGATTCAGAGTGGGCTAGGCACGTGGGGTCACTGGACACTGTGCATGGAATTGAACTGGGGAGCTGGAGAGCACCGTGGAAATTTGCAAAGTGGGGAGAAGGAGGCTCCAGAAGCTGGAGATGGGCCATGGGAGGGTTTCAAAGGCAGTTCCCAGCTATTTCATCATTTTCCAGTGTCCAAGTGTACTGCCTAATCCATCTCCCTTTTGTTTTAATATGTAATTTTGACCTTGAAACTTCTCCATTATAAACACTTAATATGTGGTTCACAATGTACATACACAGAATGGAAAACTTTCCAAGAAGCAAAATGTATTTACTCACCTTTAAAAATATAATTGCAAAATTTGCCACTCACCTTTCATCTTAACATATTTAGAAATTCAGGTGACTCACTCTTATTTTGTGTGTAAAACAGCTAAAAAATGGAACGAACATCTTACCTTATGAGAGTTCAGTGCCACACCTTGAGAAAAGTTAGAAAGTAGGTCAAAAGGTTATTTGGGGGTGGTTTGTTGTTGTACATGTGAATTATTGTTTTTAACATAATGGGTTTCTGTAATTTTGGCTAATTTGTAATGATAGATATTTCTATTGACAGGTGGTTTAAAACCATTTGTGAATAATCAATCATCCTGCAAAAGAAGAAAAACTATCATGGTTTAACAAATAGTCCATATTTATTATTTTTAGTTTTATATATTTTTAATTTTTATTATTTAATAAATATTCCACAATCAATATTTGAGCAATCACAGTATTCAGGTTACCAGCAAAAAATGTATGATACATTACTGATTTACTTTGGGATCATAGTATTTTGTAGAATGCAAATAATTATAGGTAAAAAATGTGGTACATAAAATACTTATGTTTTTCAATGGTCCTCATGCCAATCTCTATCTCTATCTCTACCTCTATATATCTATATTAGTATATATTTGTATCTCTGTCTACATTGATATATGCTGATATCTATATCTGTATTGATGTAGATGATAATACAGATGCAGATAGGTACAGATATATGTATTAGGTCAAAGGTATGAGTATTGTTATCGATCATTGTCATAGTCCATTAAGGATGCTATAACAAAGTACCATAGACTGGGTGGCTTATACACAACAGGAATCTTCTGGAAGGTTATTTAATATATGGATATACCATATATTATATATATATATATATATATTTATATAAATGTATATATATAATATATATACATTTATATATATAATGTATTATTATATATATAAATGTAAATAAATGTATTGAGATTTAATTTATGGCCTAATATATGGTATATATTAAATATATATATATTAACCTTCTGGAGGCTTTAAGTCCAAGATTAGGATATTACATGATTAGGTTCTGGTGAGATCCCATTTTTGACTTGCAGACTGCCAATATCTCATTGTTCAGAAGAGGGAGAGAGTGGTTTGGAGCCCCTTTATGAGGGCACTAATCACATTCATGAGGGCTGCATCTTCATGAAATAATTACCTACCAAAGGCCCTACCTCTTAAAACCATCACACAGGGGGCTAGGAATTTCAACATATGAATTTTGAGGAGACACAAACATTCATTTCATGGCCTTCACCATTATCCTAGACCATTCTACATGTAGACTGAAGTAACTGAGACCGTTTCCTCCTGGTATGGGTCTAGTGTAATAAGTGTTGAAAATATTTATCAGTCACCTTTGTCTCCTCTAACCTGCACAAGTATAGTTCTGAGGTCTTATGATTTGAAGTCTGAATCTTCCAAAATTTGCAGCTCATTTTTACCAAAGCTGGCAATATTCATTCACTCATTCCCCAAACACATAATGAGCACTCACTCTTTATCAGACATTGTACCAAATGCTGGGAATACAGAAAATGGGACTTGGTTCATACCTCTATTGTCTGGTAAGGGGAATGCAAATTCACTTGTCAACATAAAATTAAAACATAATATGGTACAAATGAGGTGCAATAGAAGGAAAATAAGGGCTGGGAACTTAGACCTGACTTTTATAAATAGACTCAAGTTTACCAAATGGTAGGGGCTGGAATTTCTCTTTGTGGCATAAGCTTGATGTGCTAGGAAAAATCCTTGGTATGTGGGATCCAGGATTTACCTTTCCTCTACCTGAGGAAGAAGGGGATAAAAGCACAGTCAGGCTCAGAAATCACTTTTCTTTACAGTGATTCATCTGCTGGTCTAAAGCTGGTCTCTGAAGTTCAGCCTCCCTGCTCTTAATAGTACTCTCTCCCCAAGTACTGGACTCTGTTCCCCAAATCTAATCACAGGCTGGGAATCTGAAGGATGCAGGCTTCAACGGGAGAGGGAAGAAATTTGTTTCCCTTCTGAATTTGCAGGGTTTGCACAGAAGGCACTCACGTATCATAAATCACAGAGACTTCTAGCACAATATAATCTCCAGAACAACTGAATGGAACCACTTCCTGGAAGACCTTTTGTCATTTCTTATGCCAGACTGCGTGGTGACCCTATGCTGATTTAACTCAAGTTGGCTATACCTCTTGATCATGATAAAACAGAGATCCTAATGTTGACCCCCCAGGGATATGTGTGAGGATTGTAATGTGTATGCCATTTAATAGGCGCAGTGGTAACTGCCATCCTTTCCCCCAAACCATCAATTCCTCAACTATTTCTCTGTTAGCATCAAGAGTAAGTGTAGGGGAAGAAAAAAATGTTAAAACATGTATTATTTGGTTTACTTATGGGGATGCTTTGGTAAAAGATAAAGTAGGGGAAAATGTTCAAAATTACTGTTAATAACTGTCTTTTTATTTATTTAAAAAATGATGGATTACCACTTTAACACTGGTAATCAAGTCAGTTCACACTGGCAGAAGTGAATTACAACTATTGTGTAGCCCAAATTTCCACTATGTTAAAACATCACTTGTGCTTATATTTGCAAGTTTTTCAGTAGAATAACTTTCTTCTGATACCCCTAACCCACAGTTCTAACACATTATCAAGTCAATAAAATATTCCTAGATCAGGTTTCGTAAAGGCATTCATTTTTTTACTGGTTATGAGAAATTATCACTGTATGGCCTATTTTGTAAACAAGCGTGGTTGGCAGTTACAAAGTACACAGAGACTGTAGCTTTCTTCAATTTAGAACATATGTGAATTATCATATTTTTACTTGGATTTCTGTATTTAGCCGCCCTCTATTAGTCTGTTCCTTGTCTAAGCTCTATATTTGCCCCAAATCCAGAGATTTGTATTCTTGGAGTGTTTATTTGAATTTCCTTCCGTGGACTACCTGAGAGTCATAACTCTTTCTGATAATCTGCTTCTATTGAACATTTTCTTTTTCTGTCCTCTGTCTCCCACCTAAGTACCATGGATTTCTCTTTTGTGTGGTGATTGTTGGGTGGTGGAGGCATTTCTCTTTTTATTTCCCTGTTAACCACAAACCTTGAATGGTAAAGCTCTGGTTATTCAAGAGCCAGTGTAGTTGAAGTATTATGAGCACAGACATTAGTGCTAGACTACCCCGTTCCTTCCCCAGCTCTTCCCTTACTGGTTATGTGATTTGGGCAAAGTTACTTAAACTTTCAGGTCCTTAGTTTTCTTGGCTGTAAAATGCCAATAATAACCATGTCTACCACATGTATTTGTTGTGAAGACTAAATGCGTTAATAATTTACAACATCCTGTGGTACATAGTAGGTGCTAGACAAGTGTTAGATATTATTTGTTTTTGAACCTCATCACGGCCACTGTTCTAAAACAAGATCTTAATAATTTACATCTGTGAAGGCTGAGCCTCAAATTCAAATTTTGACTCACATCCTGTTATTCAGTTATCCATACCATATTCATTGACCACCCCCAGGAGGAGCCAATCAATAGTTTCTTTTGTCAGGCACTCTTGGAGGTATCATTTTGAATCTTTGCCAGAATTGCCATTTCAAACATTTTGTTCTCTTTCCCTCATCAATCCATTTATACTTATTAGGTACCTCATTTCAGTCTTCATTTAAGAAAGTACAATTATATTTAAGTAGATGAACATGAGTGTGAGATACTTGTCGGCAAAGTTATTTCTTTGCTACCTCTTAGTAGCCCATTACTACGCTCAATGATTTGATCTTTAACTTTCTAGGACATCCAAAACTTTAGTATTAGGCATTTCTGAGGATAATCAAAACTGGGAAACTTTGGTTAGTAGCCAAAATTTACATGACAAGCATATATTAAAAAACAATGTAATTCTTCTTTTAATGAGAAAAAGTATCAAGCAATTGATAATTCATATGATCTAATAGAGTATTACAAGACTTATAAGGAAAGAGACACTGCCTGCCATATTCCTTTCTATCAACGAAGTCCTTTCCTTAATGTCTTATATCTATCCCTTTATGTATTTCTAAATAATAAACCGATAACAGTGCTTCTATATTTATCACTTTTAGAGTTCAGTCCCATCTTCGGGCTTCACTTCTAATTCCAATTCTCTTGCTATTTCTGCCACATCCTCACGGAAGTCTTAAATTTTTCAAAATCATCCATGAGGGTTGGAATCAACTTCTTCCAAACTCCTGTTCATGTTGATATTTTGCCCCCTTCCCATAAATTATGGATGTTCTTAATGGTCTCTAGAATGGTGAATTCTTTCCAGAAGGTTTTTAATTTACTTTGCCCAGATCCATCAGAGGAATCTATGGCAGCTATAGCATTACAAAATGTATTTCCTAAATAATAGAACTTACAAGCAGAAATGACTTCTTGATCCATGGGCTGTAAATTGGATGTTGTATTAGTCGGCATGAAAACAACATAAATCACGTACATTAGAACCTTTGGGTGACTATCAGTGAAGACTCGTAGTTTGAAAGGAAAAAAAATTTTTTTTTTCCTGAGCACTATTTCTCATCAGTAGCCTTAAAATTTAGTAAACAGGCTTTGTTGTTCCATTTACAGAGCACAGCAGAGTAGATGCCGCATACTTCTTAAGGGCCCTAGGATTTTCAGAGCGATAAATGCACATTGGCTTCAATTTCATCACCAGCTGCCTTAGCCCCTAACAAGAGAGTCAGCCTGTCCTTTACAGTTTTGAAGCCAGGCGTTGACTTCTCCTCTCTAGCTATGAAAGTCCTAAATGACATCTTCTAATAGAAGGCTGTTTTGTCTACAGTGGAAACCTGTTGTCTAGTGCAGCCACCTTCATTCATTGTCTTAGCTAGATCTCCTGGATAACTTGCTGCAGTTTCTATGTCAGCGCCTAATGCTTCACAATGCATTTTATATTGTAGAGACAGCTTCTCTCCTTGAGCCTCTTGAACCCACCTCTGCTAGCTTCAAAACTTTTTCTTCCTCACCTCTCTCAGACTTCAAAGAATTGAAGAGAATTTGGGCCATGCTCTGGAACAGACTTTAGTTTAATGGAAAGTTGTGGCTGATTTGATCTATACAGACTACTCAAACTTTCTCCATGTTGGCAATAAGTCTGTTTCACTATCTTATCATTCATGTGTTCACTGGAGTAGTACTTTTAATTTCCTTTAAGAATTTTTCTTTTGCATTCACAGCTTGGCTGACTGGCACTGTCTAGCTTTCAGCCTATCTCAGCCTTTGACATGACTTTCTTGCTAAGCTTAATCATTCTTAGCTTTTGATTTAAAGTGATTGAGATGAGCACTGGGTGTTGTATGGAAACCAATTTGACAAATTTCATATTAAAAAAAAGAAAAAACATTAAGTGAGAGACATGCAGCTCTTTGTTTCACTTGAACATCTAGAGGTCATAGTGCTATCCATCAGCCTAATTTCAATATTGTTGTGTCTCAGGGAATAGGGAGGCCCGAGGAGAGGAGAGACAGGGGAAGGGGACAGGCCAATTGGTGGGACAGTCAGAACACATGCAACATTCATCAGTTAAATTCACTGTCTTACATGGGCACTACTCATGACACCCCAAAACAATTACAATAGTAACATCACAGGCCCCAGATCACAGATCACCATAACAAATACAATAATAATGAAAACGTCTGAAATATTGTGAGAATTACCAAAAAAGAATCTGAGTCAATGCTATTGGAAAAATGGCACTGAGAGACTTGCTTGATGCAGGGCTGCCATAAACCTTAGATTTGTGAAGACAATATCTGCAAAGCATAATGAAGTGAATAAGCATGAGTGAACCATCAAGTATGTAGAAACAGATGAACTGATTTAAAGGTTAATTGGGTTAAGAAGGCATATTTGATGTGCCTGAAGAGTGAAATTACCTGTAGATCTTTTTTTTTTTTTAATTCTTTTTAATGTTTATTTATTTTTGGGACAGGGAGAGGCAGAGCATGAATGGGGGAGGGTCAGAGAGAGGGAGACACAGACTCTGAAACAGGCTCTGGGCTCTGAGCTGTCAGCACAGTGCTGATGTGGGGCTTGAACTCACGGACAGCAAGATCGTGACCTGAGCTGAAGTCGGACGCTTAAACGACTGAGCCGCCCAGGTGCCCCACCTGTAGATCTTTAAAAAATACCCATGACTCAGAGAAAGAAACACCATGTGATTTCACTCAAAGGTGGAATTTAAGGAACAAAACAGATGAACATAGGGGAAGGGAAAAAAAGAGAGGGAGGGGAACCATAAGAGACTCTTAACTATTAAAACAAACTAAGGGTTGGTGGAAGGGAGGTGGGTGGGGGATGGGCTAAATGGGTGATGGGTATTGAGGAAAACACCTGTTGTGATGAGCACTGGGTGTTACATGTAAATGAAATCACTAAATTCTACTCATGAAACGAATATGACACTGTATGTTAACCAACTAGAATTTAAATAAAAACTTGAAATGAAGAAACAAAAATACCCATGGCTGACTCTAGTCCTCAAACATTCTGAATCAATCCATCTGGGGTGTGTCTTGGGTATGGGAATTAATAAAAGCTGCCCAGCTGATTCTAATGTGCTGCAAAGTTTAGAAGATTACACGGGAGGAGGGCTGTCCTGTTGATGGGGGGATTGGTATTGGTCACTTGAAAGGGCTGATAGGCAAACTTGTGTGTGTTTCCAGCCTGAGGTATTTTGCAGGAGTGTCTTACGAGTGAGCTAGAGGTGTGGCTGGGTCAAAGGATGGCCTTTGGTAGCCCTGAAGAGAGGAAATCAACGATGGAGCCCAGGAGGAGAGACTCTGGAGAGTTGAAAGGTACCAGCACCCATCAATAAAATGAACAGTGTCCTTTAAGTATGGTTCAAGGTTGCTGAGACTGTGGGCATTAACTCTGTAGTTGCAGGATCATAGGGAGAGCCAAAGGGGTCCCTGGCAGGGTGGAGCACCCAGGGTGGTAGGTGTGTGAGAGGGTGGGGCTAAGGACAGAAGTTGTTTACTAACCAGTAGAAACAGATCTCAATACTTTAATGAACTTTACAGTTGTCCTCATGTATACAGGATGAACATCAGCCATAGGACACCAGTGTATTGATCTTGGACTAGTTGCTTTTGTGGTTTATTAGCTCAAGCCTCATTAGAAATAAGTCTTTGGGCAAATTTTAAATCTGTATTTTAAAAAAGTGTGTAGTTTATTCCTTTTTTTGTTAAGTCCAATTGAATGCAATGAGGAAAATAGGGCAGAGTGATCAATAATAACAGAGTATGTGAGGGCAGACCACCTCCTAGAGCTGCCTGGGCAGGTTCTGCTAGAAATGAGACAGTAAGGCTGAGACATAGAAGTCAAGGGCTGAAGTGCTGGGAAGAGTCAAGGGAATAGTGTTCCAGGCAGAGGAAATGGCAAATTCCAGGTCTCTCTGACAGCAAAGAGTTTGGTATTTTCTAATAATTGATACAAAGACTGAATATGGGGAATAAAATTTTCAAGATCAGAGTTCTGTGCAGCAATAGTGTCACATATAGAACTCTTCAGAGTTTATTTGCACAATCTGGATCAAATATATTCAAGGAGAATCTTTTATAAGGCGCATAACGTGCTCAGCAGGGTATAGTTGCCAAATATCTCCAGTTTTAAAAAATCAGAGATTTATTTTGAGTGGGGAGGGGTAGAGAAAGAAAGAGAGAGAATCCCAAGCAGGCTCTACAATGTCAGTGCAGAGCCTGATGCAGGGCTTGAACTCACGAACTGTGAGATCACGACCTGAGCCAAAATCAAGAGTCAGACACTAAACCCACTGATCTGCCCAGGTGCCCCATCTCTGATTTAAAATATGTTAATAAGTTGAAAATTTATGTCACCCCAAAACCAACACATGGGTATTTATACCAGCTTTATTCATAATTGTCAGAACTTGCTAGCAATCAATATATCCTTCAATACGTGAAGGGATAAATAAGCTGTGGTACATCCAGATAATGGAATGTTACTCAGCACGGAAAAGAAATGAGCTAGCAAACCATGAACAGACATGAAAGAACCTTAAGTGGTTATTACCAAACGAAAGAAGAAGCCTAAGAAAGCTACATACTGTATGGTTCCTACTCTATGACACTCTGGAGAAGGCAAAACTACAGGGTCAGTAAAGAGATTAGTGTTTGCCAGGGGTCAGGGGGTATGAGTAGGTGAAACACAGAGGATTGGAGTTCAGTGAAACTCTTCTATATGATACTGTAATGGTGGATGCATGTCATTATATCATTTGTCCAAACCCAAAGAATGTACAACCCCCAGAGTGAATCCTAATGTAAACTATGGACTCCAGGTGATGATGGTGTGTCCATGTAGGGTCACAAATGTACCACTCTGGTGGGAAATGTTGATGGGGGTGGGGGAGGCCGTGTGGTAGGGTGGGCAGTGGGTATGTGTACCTTCCCTCACTTTGGCAGTGAATCAAAACTGTTATAGAACAGTGTATTTCTTTTTAAATCTGTTTATTTTTCCTCATAATTATAAAAGTTAGATCCTGTTCCATGAGTGTTGCTCTGGACAAACGTTTCCTGTTTCTGTAGGTCACACCTGAAGTGAACTGGGTAGATGTTTGCACCGGTGAATGCTGAAGTTATCTAATGATATTTAGACAGTCTATGTATGACTATGTATGGGCATTTCTCAAACCTTCTCAAATGCATTTGAGTTCATTAAATCTGCCACCTACAATTACCACTCACAGGCATATCGGATTTGTAAGAGAAAAGCAATGCACAACATCCTTTAAACGATAAAAAACTTCATCCGCGAGTGTGAGCAGATACATTCTACCCTGGTCTATATTTTGCCAAAACAAATGGTTATCTGTAAATTCAGGGGAAAACAAATTTTGTTGACACCATACATTTCAAATGGCTGCTTTGCCATTTTTAAACAGAAGTAACCGAACTCAAAGAGATTGTGTTCTGATAAACATAATAAAATTTCTGAATGGGTAAAATAATGGTGGACTTAGTGCTTTTACTTGATGACTGCCTCATCATGGATAAGTAGCCCATGTGAAAGCTACTTGAAAGCTATCAGGTGCCAGACAACCGTATCTCGAACACCTGTGCCAGGGCATCCTGCCAACACCTGCCAGGTAGTTAACTCATCAACTAAACCCTTGAATGAAAGCAAAGGTGTGCTGGTAAGTGTGTAACAACCAGCTCCCTGGAGATAATGCCTTGATGTGTAGCATTTTGCAATTTCCGTGGTAGAAATGAAATAGTCTCCCCTTACCCACAGTTTTGCTTTCTACAGTTTCAAATACCAGAGGTCAATCGCTATCTGAAAGCAGATGATCCTCCTTCTGACAAATTGGCAGAAAGTCAATAGTCACAGTACCTACATCACTCACCTTGCTTCATCGCATCACGTAGGCCTTTTTTCATCTCATACCATCACAAGAAGGGTGAGTATGGTATAAGATATTTTGAAAGAGAGACCACATTCACGTAACTTTTATCTCAGTATATCATTGTAATGGCTCCATTTCATTATGATTTATTGTTGTTAATCTCTTATTACACCGGATTTATGAACTGAACTTTATCATAGGTGCATCTGCATAGGGAAGGATTTAGTGTGCGTAGGGTTCTGTGCTATCTGTGGCTTCAGGCATCCACTGAGGGGTCTCAGAACATATCCCCCAGATTCGGGGGACTACTCTACTCCCACTATGCTAATTTGCAGCTACCAGTGTGATGATATTGAACACAGAGTTGGGAAGAGAGGCACACAGTTGACTTCGCTGAGCAAGTCCAACCTGGTTCCAGCATAGCACTGGTCAAAAGGATCCTCTTTCTCAGCTCCACAAATAGGAAGGGGGTAATCCTTATTCTGTTTTGTGGAGACCATCTCCTTTCTCCTTCATAGACTGAAAATTCTTCATTGGTTTAAAAAAATCAAATTTTTTGTTACTATTCCTTGAAGTGAGTCTTCCTAGGAATTCCACATACTACCCTCCCTTGGTGCCCCTCTCTCCCCCGAATGCAGTGACCTGCATAATTTTATGTCCTCTGCTAGTTCCAGTGTGTAATTTAGCTGTAAGGTGGCTAAATGGAGCCAGTCTAATCGTGGCTGTGCTGTACATGTAACACTGAACAGAGGGCAGATCAGTAATGACTTGGAAAAAGGGCAACATTCCCTGGTGCACTGGTGGTGTCTACACTGTCATCTAAGAATATTTCACTAATTCATTGAATCAGATGGGAGAAACACAACTTTTATAGTGTCATGGACACCACGTATCTAGTGGGATAATTAATATCCATATTAACATGTTAATATCCATCATGTATACTATCCAGTGCGGAAAAAGTAACTGATTTTTATGACATTAATAATTCAGGTTTCTATCTTCTAATAGGTGTGGCAGCGTTTGAACAATAGGTAATGGATACAGTTTAAGGTAAATAGAGGTTGAAATCAGACTTGTCTGTTCACTTCCAGACAATTAGTCACATATTTCAGAGGGAAGAATTCCCTTGAGGGATGGTGGAATTCAAATGCTGTAATGTAGAGAAAAAGGAGAATCTTGGGATCATAATATAGATAATGAATATCCATCATTTAGGAAGCCTTCCTGTTTCTCTCCACAATCTCCATTTGATTCTGCATAGGATAACATTAAGTCTTGATTCTATATATTCTAAGCTTGGAAATCATAGCCCTCTTAAAAATCAGCTGAACATATTTACTTCTCCCGAGTGCATATTTTTTCTTGAAACAGGGTTAAGCTTGGCTCAAAAAGCTTTAGCACATATTTCAGAGTCTCAAAACTGGTTATGAATAATAGATATGCACTTCATAGCAAAAATATAGGATCATTTCGAAATGGCATGATATAGTGTTGATTATTGTCAGATGCATATTTTGCTTTTTCAGGGAGATAGAAAGCAAGAGAGAGAATGTGCATGACAGTGAGCGAGCTATTTAAGCATGTGGCTAGAGATATTTAAGAAACTTTAAAACCTTTAGACTTTAAAAACTTTAAAAATGTCACAGCAGAAATGTATAAATGACTCAAGTAGAAAGACATTTCTTTTGTTAAAAAGCATACAGTTTCAACATTGGTTTATTAATTAGATTTTGTAATGCTGCTGAAGAGTTCTCAACATGGCATTTTGGTATCACCTTTCTCCCTCATAAAACACTGCTAAAGACTGTAAAAATGATTTCTTAGAATCTTTGGAAAAACTATACAATTTTCAATAAAAACACAACATCCCCCTTCACCATGTTTCAAGGATGGGACTACCAAGTGATAAATAGGGTTCATCAAAAAACTTAAAAGTCTATAAATTATGAGAAAGTATCAAATTCCTTCTGAATTTCTGGCAATTATCATACAGATGAATTCAGTGGCTGATTGGTAAGAAAAACTGTAAGCAAATAAAACTTTGATAAAAAGAAAACATTTTCCTTTATAATTGCTCTCTCTCCATGTTAATCATTATGACAAGTGGATTCATTATTTGGTTCAGATGAACACATTTCCAACATGAATTCTTACTGACCTTATCCAGTCAACTTTCAGGAAGACACAAGGCTTAGTTCTAATGAATATTTATGTCCTACACAATCTCATGGGGTGACTATGTCATTAGTGAGATCATGTAACTTTCTTTGGCTTCCAGGATAAATGTCAATAAAAGTAACAGCCCCATGAAATTGGAAGGCACATTAACTGATTTCCTGGAGGAGGCATATAAGAGGTCATCCTGGGGGAACAGCAGCCCAACCGTGGCCTGCACATAATTCAAAGAAAGTATGAAAGTTTGGGCCGCCCTTCTAGGAGACCACATCAATATTTCATTGAAACAAAAGATTGAATCTGTTGTTATAAAGGAACACCAGAGCAGGAGACAGGGAAGCAGGTATCTGTGGCCTGGGGGGAGAACGTGGTAATGAAAACAAAAGATGAGGGTTAAGAAGACTGCTAGGCATGACCCATATTTTCTATCAATTGCCTCTGCTTTGAACCTAAGCCTCCAATATTCTGTATAGGGAAGGCCAGCTTTATTGCTTTCTCTGCTCCATCTGAAGCTGGTTTGCTATAAACCATACTTCCTTATGAAGCGAGCAATGACTTTCTTTCAATTCTTCGAGGTCTTGATGAAGTAGAATTGTTGGTGGGGATATGGCTGTCCTGATTCTCTCTTAGCAATTTTTTTTTTTACCAGGCACATGTCTTGGTTTGGGTTCCTGTAAAAGCAGTGCTTGGGACAGGATTTAACACAGGTTGAAGCTAGTGTGCAGAGAAGGCAGAACTGAGAATGGGGGGGCTGAAGCAGGGAGGAGAAGGTGGAGGGTATTAGTGTGCAGGTAATCACAATGGATCCAATGGCTCAACTCTGCAGGTGACCTTCTAGAACAATAGGAACCTAGGCATCTCCTTTTTTTTTTTTTTCCTTTCTCTCGTTTTTTGAACATTGCCTATAGGGGCATTACCTTTCTGGCCCTTCCAGGTTGCATCTGAGTGCAGGCTGGACACTCATGAGGTGCTGGAGAGAACTCTCAGGCAGAGAGAACAGGCCCTCATTGTGGGAAATCATCATTGACCCAGGAAATATCTGCTACCCTGAGAGAACTCAGGCGGGGAGAGGGGCTATGAAGTTTCAGCCATTCTCCTAAAGTATGCACTCCACAGCTCTGGTCTCAACTGTCTGGGAAACAATTAATGTTGGACCTGTAATGCACAGTGCTAATGGTTCTGTGACACTTTTTTATTTTTTCCAATTTTCTCATCTGCAACATGGAGATGATAACATCACCTCCAACAACATCAACAAATAGGGCTGCCAGGTAAATTACAGGATGTCCAGTGAAATGTGAATTTCATATAGACAACAAATACTTTTTTTTTAGTATAACTACCACAAATATTACATGGGACTTACACGAAAAAAAGTATATGTTGTTTATGTGAAATGCAAATTTCACTGGATGTTTTATATTTTAATTTGCTAAATCTGACGACTCTGTAAACAATCATGTAATAAACAATGTATATAATAATGTACAATAATGCTATAAACAATGATATTATAATAGAATTAGTGTTGTACACTTAACGTACCGTGCTTTTCCTTTAGTTAGTTCTGTGACACCGAGCACATTCTTTTCCTATGCTTCACTGTGATCTGTAAAATAAAGATAAAAAATGAGTATTGGGAGTTCATTTGCTAATTTGTGTAAAACTTTTAGCATAATATGACTTTAGTGGACACTACACAGTATTATTGAATGTCTGGCTCATGGCCATCACAGAAGCCATCCCACAGACCATAACTTCTGTGTTTCTAATTTTCAAATGTTTTTGAGGGTGTGGATTGGGTGGGGGGAGAGACTATAGTTAGATCTCATAAAAACTTTAGGACAAGGCAATCCTACTCCACCAAAAGAGAGACGGATTATGTTAAATGTTTCTTTCTGTTCTCAGTAGAAACAGATCATATCAGGTCAGTAGTTCAAGTTCATCAGTGCAGATTTTCACTTGCTGGTTGAGAAAGTAAGAGTTGGAGAACAGAAATTTCTATCCTATTTGCTTTGTCAGATATGGTTAACTGCCCACAAATTAATGATCAGTTTATTTTCTAGCTAGATGGTTAGTTTTAATAAAAATTGGTTTAGTGGCTTTGATAAAATAAATAGGCATAGATGAGCAAAAGCAAATTTACAGCATGGCTTTTGATTTAAATTTTGTTAGAGTATGGATTTCCAGGTCAAGGCCCTGTATTATCGATGTTTATAACTGTGTGCTCAGTTTGTACAGAGGAGTTCCTAATTTTCATAATAGTTACCACTTTGATTCAATCTCGAGCACTGCATGTGATTCTTATACCTAATGGCATCTGACCTTCTTTTCCTGAGTTATTCTTAACCACATCACGGGTGTGTTCTCCATGCATAAGCAGTGCACAGAATTTATGTTGGAGACTTTACACTGTTCTGAAATGATGAGCAAGGACTTCAGTGGCAGAACTTGGTGACAGCAGGCATAGATCAGACAGCAGTTATGCCCACCTGGATCAGATGCTGGCACAAGAGTCATTGAACTTAATTCTGTTCTCACTACAGAATAGGACAGCATTACAGAAGGAAATGAAAAACAAACTATACTTTCAGCTCCAACATATAAAGAGCTTGGGAGTCATCACTCTCTCTTTTACAAGAAGAAAAATCTGTACATACTGAAAACCAATGACTTTTCTTGGACATAAAATTGAGATCAAAGACTTCAATATGAGAGGTGGGGAAAAAAGAACTACTTTATAGTGGAGAAATCCAACAAACCCTACCTCAGCCAGGTGATCAAGATCGACATGGACAATGTTAAATCATGTTGATAGCATGTAATTTTGATATAATGTGATGAGAATGTCACCTTACTTTTGTGGTTCTTCCTCCCCCAAACCCATAACCTTGGTCTTATCATGACAAAAACATCTGACAAACCTCAAACACCTGACCAGTACTCCTAAAATCTATTAAGGTCATCAAATCTCAGGAGATTCTAAGAAACTAACCTAACTAAGGGGAACCCGAGGAATCATGACCACTAAATGGCCAGGACAGAAAAGGGGCATTAGGGAAATACCAAGAAAATATAAATAAGGTATGGACTTGAATTAATAATAATGTATTGGTTTATTAGTTATGATAAATGTATCATACTAACATCAGGTGTTAATACTGGGGGAAACTGGTGTGGGACGTAAGGGAACTCTTTATTATTTTCATGATATTTTTGTAAATCTTAAATTGTTCTAAATACAAACATCTACGAAAAATTAGAAACAAATGAGGGAGTGAAGCAAATGAAAAAGTATACGTGAATGAAATTCAGTGCAAAAATTAACAACTGTTTTGGTATCTCAAATAAAACCAATTACACCAGATACAGATTGAAATACACACAGATAATATTAAAAAAAAAAAAAGAAAAAAATAAAGAGGAAATAGAGGCACCAAAAAGAAGAAAGCAGACTTCTTTTAGAAGTAAAGGTAATCGCTTCTCGGCCTTTTGGCTAAGATCAAGTGTAGAAGTAAAGGTAAGTACTTTTAGAAAAAAAAAAGGTGATTACTGAGGTTAAGAACTTTATATTTTATGAGTGCATTTCATAGCATATGAGTCAAAGCTGAAGAAAGAACATAACTCAAGAAGTTTTCCAGAATTCAGGTCAGGGAGACTGAGGAGATTGAATATAAGAAGTTGACACAGGGATAAGAGAATGAGAGTGTGAAATATACAGTTACTCTGATTTCTGGAAGCATAGAAGAGACTGTTCTAAAAGAAATATTTGAGGAGTTAATGGTTTACATGAAAATGTTATCACTTATTTATTTATTTATTTATTAAGTGTCTATTTATTTTTGAGGAAGACAGAGAGTGTAAGCAGGGGAGGGGCAGAGAGAGTGGGAGACAGGAGAGAGAATCCCAAGCAGGTTTCACGCTGTCACTGCAGAGCCCGATGGGGGGCTTGAACTCGTGAAGAGCAATATCATGATCTGAGCAGAAACCAAGAGTTGGACATTTAGCTGACTGGCCCACCCAGGCACCCCAGTTCTATCACCTTTTAAAGAATTAATCAGATTCATCCATTAATGGCTATAAGCAGTATTAAGCATCCTTTGTATTAGTGCTAGACCCAACTATAGCTGCCATGTGTATTTTTTGTGAATTTAACACTGATTCCTAAATGTTACTAGAACCAGGTGACCTAACAACATGCAAAAAATGAATGCTTAGCACTTGTGAAAATGACATTTCTTTGTGCAAGAGATTGTTACATTCATGCCATCTAACCTGTCAATTAAATTGTGTTTTCTCTTAAGAAAAAAATAATGTTAACAGACATTGGCTAAGTTTAGGTCTCTCTGAGTTGACTCCATTGAATCGTCAACAATTTTTTTAATAGCTAATGAAAATGAGAAATTGCTCCAAAATGTCAATTTAATGCTTCTTGACAGTGAGAAATTTACCTGGAGGAAGGGTCAGAAAGATCTCCCCCCGCCCCCTTATATTTTCAGCATGTAATACTGTTAAATGGGGGCTGCACAGATACTACTTAACCTGGTCTCTTGTCAGGTCCAGAGAAAAGAAGAAACAATTGAGGAATTAAGATTAGAACCTATGAA
This sequence comes from Leopardus geoffroyi, assembly GCF_018350155.1. NCBI lineage: Eukaryota > Metazoa > Chordata > Mammalia > Carnivora > Felidae > Leopardus > Leopardus geoffroyi. The sequence continues at coordinate 174,778,257 of NC_059327.1, forward strand.
GAAAGGCTGAAGCATGGCTAGAGCAAGCCCTGAGTAAAACTGAGATAGAAGATATTATATTAGGGGAAATTGGGAACATTGTTGTTATGCGTCATTTGCCAGCCATCCTTAGTATCCAGTGTTCAGGGAGGAATCACCTGCATCTTCCTACTAAGACACCTGCATTTTAACAATCACCTCTATGAAGTGTTGCCTTTCATCCTTCCAAGGTGTAATTCTGTCAGTGTCGATTTCAGAAAGAACAAATGGAATTGCTAACTAGACCTGCAGGGTCAGCTCAGCTGTGCAATTAATGTATACTTCTGAAGGGACTCTTTGGAAGGTGAAGAAAGAATTAAGGTGAGCAGATGAATTTTTTGTTTGGTGTTCTCATCAAAACAAACAAAGAAACAAAAGGAGTAGTTTGTGGAATACTGTAAATGTTTTCAAGGAAAAGCTAGTTAATTATATTACCTGAATATTTCTGAGAAGAAGTATCTTTTTTTTTTTTTTTTTAATGTTTATTTTTGAGAGTGTGAGTGGGGGAGGAGCAGAGAGAAAAGGAGACACAGAATCCGAAGCAGGCTCCAGGAGGCTCTGAGCTGTCTGCACAGAGCCTAATGTGGGGCTCAAACTCACAAACCACTAGATCATGACCTGAACTGAAGTCGGATACTTAACTGACTGAGCCACCCAGGTACCCCAAGAAATATCTTTTTTTAACATTTCTTTATTTTTTTTTAATTTAATTTTTTAAAATGTATATCCAAATTAGTTAGCATATAGTGAAACAATGATTTCAGGAGTAGATTCCTTAATGCCCCTTAAGCATTAGCCAATTAGACATTTAGCTAATCCTCCCTCCCACAACCCTCCAGCAACCCTCAGTTTGTTCTCCATATTTATGAGTGTCTTCTGTTTTGTTCCCCTCCCTGTTTTTATATTATTTTTGATTCCCTTCCCTTATGTTCATCTGTTTTGTCTCTTAAAGTCCTCATATGAGTGAAATCATATGATTTCTGTCTTTCTCTGACTAATTTCACTTAGTAAAATACCCTCCAGTTCCATCCACGTAGTTGCAATGGCAAGATTTCATTCTTTTGATTGCCGAGTAATACTCCATTGTATATATATACTACATCTTCTTTATCCATTCATCCATTGATGGACATTTGGGCTCTTTCCATACTTTGGCTATTGTCAATAGTGCTGCTATAAACATGGGGGTGCATGTGTCCCTGCGAAACAGCACACCTATATCCCGTGGATAAATGCCTAGTAGTGCAATTGCTGGGTCGTAGGGTAGTTCTATTTTTAGTTTTTTGAGGAGCCTCCATACTGTTTTTGCGAGTGGCTGCACCAGCTTTCATTGCCACCAACAATGCAAAAGAAATCCTCTTTCTCCGCATCCTCACCAACATCCGTTGTTGTCTGAGTTGTTAATATTAGCCATCTGACAGGTGTAAGGTGGTATCTCATTGTGGTTTTGATTTGTATTTCCCTGATGATGAGTGATGTTGAGCATTTTTTCATGTGTTGCTGGGCCATCTGGATGTCTTCCTTGGAGAAGTGTCTATTCATGTCTTTTGCCCATTTCTTCACTGGATTAGTTGTTTTTTGGATGTTGAGTTTGATAAGTTCTTTATAGATTTTGGATACTAACCGTTTATGTGATATGTCATTTGCAAATCTCTTCTCCCATTCTGTAGGTTGCCTTTTAGTTTCCTGATTGTTTCCTTCACTGTGCAGAAGGTTTTATTTTGATGAGGTCCCAGTAGTTCATTTTTGCTTTTGTTTTCCTTGCCTCTGGAGACATGTTGAGTACGAAGTTGCTGTGGGCACGATCAAAGAGGTTTTTGCCTGCTCTCTCCTCGAGGATTTTGATGGCTTCCTGTCTTACATTGAGGTCTTTCATCCATTTTGAGTTTATTTTTGTGTCTGCTGTAAGAAAGTGGTCCAGGTTCATTCTTCTGCATGTCGTTATCCAGTTTTCCCAGCACCACTTGCTGAAGAGACTGTCTTTATTCCATTGGATATTCTTTCCTGCTTTGTCAAAGATTAGTTGGCCATACATTTGTGGGTCCATTTCTGGGTTCTCTATTCTGTTCCATTGATCTGAGTGTCTGTTCTTGTGCCAGTACCATACTGTCTTGATGATTACAGCTTTGTGGTATAGCTTGAAGTCCGGGATTGTGACGACTCCTACTTTGGTTTTCTTTTTCAACATTGCTTTGGCTATTTGGGGTCTTTTCTGGTTCCATACAAATTTTAGAATTATTTGTTGTAACTCTGTGAAGAATGCTGGTGTTACTTTGATAGGGATTGCATTGAATATGTAGATTGCTTTGGGTAGTATTGACATTTTAACAATATTTGTTCTTCCTATCCAGGAGCATGGAATGTTTTTCCATATTTTGGTGTCTTCTTCAATTTCTTTCATAAGCTTTCTATAGTTTTCAGAGTATAGAGTTTTCACCTTTTTGGTTAGATTTATTCCTAGGTATTTTATGTTTTTTTTTTTTTTTGTGCAACTGTAAATGGGATTGATTTCTTGATTTCTCTGTCACTTCATTGTTGGTGTATAGGAATGCAACTGATTTCTGTGCATTGATTTTATATCCTGCAACTTTGTGGAATTCATGAATCAGTTCTAGCAGTTTTTTGGTGGAATATTTTGGGTTTTCCATATAGAGTATCATGTCATCTGCAAAGAGTGAAAGTTTGACCTCCTCCTGGCCGATTTGGATGCTTTTTATTTCTTTGTGTTGTCTGATGGCAGAGGCTAAGACTTCCAATACTATGTTGAACAACAATGGCGAGAGTGGATGTCCCTGTCTTATTCCTGACCTTAGGGGGAAGGCTCTCAGTTTTTCCCCATTGAGAATGATATTAGCATTGGGTCGTTCATATATGGCTTTTATGATCTCGAGGTATGCTCCTTCTATCCCTACTTTCTTGAGGGTTTTTTATCAAGAAAGGATGCTGTATTTTGTCAAATACTTTTTCTGCATCTATTGAGAGGATCATATGGTTCTTGTCCTTTCTTTTATTGGTGTGATGAATCACGTTAATTGTTTTGCAGATATTGAACCAGCCCTGCATCCCAGGTATAAATCTCGCTTGGTCGTGGTGAATAATTTTTTTTTAATGTATTGTTGGATCCGGTTGGCTAATATCTTGTTGAAGATTTTTGCATCCATGTTCATCAGAGAAATTGGTCTATAGTTCTCTTTTTTAGTGGGGTCTCTGTCTGGTTTTGGAATCAAGGTAATGCTGGCTTCATAGAAAGTGTTTGGAAGTTTTCAATGTTTATTTCTTTTCAAGTGGGGACAGGCAGAGAGAGAGAGAGAGAGAGAGAGAGAATCCCAAGCGAGCCCTTTGCTGTCAGTACAGAGCTGTGCTTGATCTCACAACTGTGAGGGCATGACCTGAGCAGAAGTCAGAGGCTTAACCAACTGAGCCACCCAGGCGCCCCAGAAATATCTTAATAATGGAAGGACCAATGAGTTAGTATCTTTATAAACATTGCTGAGATTATTTCCTCACCAAGGACACAATGTGAGGTAATAAGATTTGAATACCCCATTTTTCTTTTTGAAGTCTAAACAAAAAACAAAGACACAGAACAAAAACGGGGGGAAAAAACTACAATATGCTTCATCTCTTCATAGTTCACAAGTCACAAACGTTTCCACAAATTTTCCAGCAGGGTATTACTGTGAGACCAGACACTTGGAGGTGCGTGAAAGGTTTTGAGGAGGCAACTGTGGTTTATGTTTTAATCGTTCATGTAGTTGACTTTTGGTGGTGGATACAACAAAGCATAAACATGAAGATACCCCATTTATTCAAAATAGTCCACGTTCTAATTTTTTCATTGATAGTTTGAAAGAAAATTGCAGCTGAAGGAAAAGCCAGGTTTATTCATGTCTTTATTTAATACACATTTATAGAGAATGTTCATGCCACGCATGTGCTACCTCAGGCTTATAAGGACGATTAAGCACTCTTCTTCCCTCAAAGGATTCCTAGTTTAGTGGGAGAAATGGTCTCAGAAAAAAGTGAGGTGGGAAATGCAATGTGAGACCTTAGCACAAAAGGTTTAGGTGGGTTGAGGGAGGTAATACCAGAGCTATGACTAAAAGAATAAGCAGCAGATAAATATCCAACCTAAGGAGAATAATGGCAGCAGGAGGGAGGACCTTCCAGACTCTTTGACCTCTAAAGGTCCTTTCTGGCCCTGCACTTCTAAGCACATCAACATAATTAATTCATTTCACTATTCCCCAAAGTCCTACTGTTTAATAAGAAAAGTAGGAAGAAATTTTAAAACAATCAATTAACAGCTAGAGAACTGAAAAACTAAATTAGCAAGAGTATTAATAGATGTATGCCTCATTTAGCTAACTTCTTTGGAGAATAACATAGACTGACAAATGAAAATTTCCAATTAAATGAACACTTCTCTTGAAATATCAGCACTTTTAACATTTAAATATATTTATTAGGATATATTTTGAAAATGTATAGCTTGATTTCTTACCCACTTATGTGGAAGGTAATTGAAGGCATTTTTGGCTTTGTGGATGTCCCAGGATCATAGTTATGGACTCCTGCCAGTTTCCTAGTGTGGACACAGCTTTGTCCCTTCTCTCAGCAGCAGAATACCATCTCTATTTCTATTGGGTTAGCAGGCTTTAAACACTCTCCCAACACCCTTCCCAGTTTGCTGCTTCTGATCTGGTGTAGAGTTGCAACACTGGCTAAAGCATTAATTTAAGTTTATAATTTTTGGTAAGAAGACCTAACATTTTGAAGAATGAGGAGGAAAGGAATACTGACACAAGTATTTATTGGGTGTCTAATATATGCCAGGCCTCATGCTTCGTACAGTAAAACCTTGAATTGCAAGTAACCTGTTCTGTGAGTGTTCTGCAAGACGAGGAAACATTTCTAATAAACTTTAACTTGATAAACAAGCGATGTCTTGCAATATGAGTAGTACGTGATACCGAAAGTCACATGATCACAACTGAGTCAGTGGTTCTTCTCTCTCTCTCTCTCTTGCTCTCACTGCAGGATTGTGGATGGTCATCAATGCAATGCCACATTTCCACAAAATCCTCAAAAGGAGGCCAAATCAAGTGTCATTGGATAGGTACCTTGTTAAATTAGAATGAAAAGAAAAAGATTCCATTGAGCCAGTAGACTCCATAGTGATATAACTACAACTCCATAGTGATAGTGAAAGTTGTCCTACACAGTAACCCTCCTCTCTTGTCTCCCTCACCCCAGCCAAAAAAGTTTTCAAAGGCAAGTACAGGTCAATTTGTTTATTTTTCTTTGTATTTTGTATTTTCTTTATTATTTTGTATTATATTGCAGTATTGTAATCATTTTTATATGAATACATTTGGATTGTGGAACAAATCATCTGAGTTTCCATTATTTCTTATAAGGAAATTCACTTTGATTATACAAGTGCTTTGGAATGAATTATGCTCACAAACCAAGGTTTTATTGTACTTGTGTCTTAATCTGTTCAGGCTGCCATAAAAAAATGCCACAGAATGGGTGGCTCAAACAACAGAAATGTATTTCTTACAGTTCTGGAGGTTACAAATCCCAGGTCAAGTTCCCACAGGGTCAGTTTATGGTGAGAGTTCTCTTTCTGGCTTGCAGATGGCCTCCTTCTTATTGTGTCCTAACATGGTAGAGAGAGAATGGGGCCTCTGGTGTCTTTTTCTGTGAGGACACTGATCCTATTGGATCAAGGCCCCATCCTTATGATTTCATTTAATTAGAAACAAATTTAGATGGGTATTTATTTATTTGCTTACTTATTTATCATGTACCTTAATTACCTCTATAAAGGTCTTGTCTCCAAATATGGTCACATTACAGGTAGGGGCTTCAACATGAATTTGGGGGGGGGACACAAATACCTTGTTATTTCACCTAAGCCTTATACTAGCCCTGAGATTCAGTTGTTATTATATGTATATTCAGATAAGGCTCAGAAAGTTGAGAGGCTTGCTTATGTCCTAAGAGCTTGTATGTGTCAAGGTTGGAACTTTAATCCCAATGTTTCAACTCCTTATCTGTCTCTTGCTTTACCATTCATTGTGACCTCCATGAATAGTATCAGTGTTTCCAGTTGTTCATGCCACTAACCTTAGTCTCATTTTGAACTTCTTTCTGTCGCTTACCACCTTCCTCAATCCAATCCATCCTTGTATATCAGAAATTCTACCCTCTAAATCTCTCTCAAGTCAAACCCATCTTTTCAGATACATTACCTACCTTAACTAAACCCTCCTTTCTGTGGATTATTACAAAAGCTTTACACCTGTTCTTGCCACCTTCTACCTTCCCTACTTCCTATTAGCCTCATATCTACGACCAAACTGATCTTTCTAAAATGCAAGTGATAGAATCACTTCCTCTTAACCACTCCTCAATGAATCAATACCTTTAAAGTAAAGGTAGGATCCCTTTATTTAGCGTATGATCAAGCTCTCATGCTCTGCCACTTGGGGACATTTGCGCATGCTACTTCTGCTTTCCGGAAACTGTTCCAAGTTCTTCATTTAGATAGCTTCCAATCATCTTTAAACTCGTCTTTAATGTCTATTGTTCTAAAAAGTCTTCCCTAACATTGGCTAGATTAGACATCTCTTCTCTGTATTTTTGAATGTCATTGTTATAAGAATTTCTGTATTATATAGGAATTTTACTGACTGACCCACAGAATTTAACACTTTGATGTGGAAACCTAATTTTAGAATACTTAAGTTTTGTTCTCACTGTATGTAATAGGAAACACCCCCAAATAAAAGTGGCTTTAAAAAAGAAAGACATAGATTTCTTTTCATCTAAAAGATATGTGGAGGTTAGGAAGTCTTAGGGTTATACACTATCCTTTCCATTGTCAGGATGTAAACTTCCATATTCTCACTTTGCTCTCTTTTTCATGGGTTGGCAAACTAGTGCCCACTGGGTGGCTACCTGGTTTATAAATAAAGTTTTATTGGAACATGTCCATTCTATTAGGCATTGTCTGTGGCTGCTTTCTTGCTATGATGGCAGAATTGGGTAGTTATAATAGAGACCTTGTGGCCCATAAAGCCTAATGCTATTGATTGGCTTCCTTTTAGTATCTTAAAGAATGGTTTCGTTGGTCTTAATGCCTCTTCATATTCCAAAGTGGCTGCTCTTACTCCAGCCACTCTTTTATATAATTGAAAGCAGGAAGAAGGAAATGGAGAAATGCCTGGCCTCTCCCTTTTTAGAACATTTCTCAGCAGTTCCCTGCAACAGTTCCCTCTTATCTCATTGGCCAGAATTCAGATACATGGTCATCCCAAGCAGCAAGGGAATCTGGGAAATGTAGTCTTCTCTTGTGGACAGCATTGCATTCATTAAATGTTGGTTAGGAGGAAGGATTGGAAAGATGGTGTAGGAAGCAATGATAGTCTCTGCTATGATCTCATTAAATATTTTCTCGTTGGCATCAAGTACCTAATAAGTACTCAATAAATTTGTGATGAATATTGTTTCCAGTGCTCAAGTCAGTGACTTCTGGCTTATGCTACAGGAAACCAAATTGCCAAAAGGTTGATCTCTGGATAAATGTATTGTGGCAGCCCTGAAAAAAAAAGTTTCAGTTGCTCCAGAGCTTCACTTTGCCTTTTTATAGGGTACATTATTTTTGCTAGTGACTTTACTTATTTAAAATTGTATATTTCAGCCAGTAGTCTATAATTTAATGGCACAAAATTTAACATAATTACTCATTTGCTTCCAAGAGAAGCTCTCTTCCTTTCTCCTCTAAGTTGGTGATGTGGGGTGAATTTAGCAAAGGTAATGTTTCTGTGTTAGGCATGCAGAAGTGAGAGAAAGGACTAGCTAATGATTGTTTTCTTTAATCCATAGTGGAAGCAATATTACTGAAGGGTAGGAAGATGTCTCACTGTTGTCGGCCCTGTGGTTTCTAGAGTCCTCAGAACTCCATTGATGTTTCTGTAGATGCTAAAGGTGGCTCTGATCTTTAACTCAAGCAGTGTGGTGGTCAGCAATCGGCTCTCACAGATGGGATATAAAACTGGGTTGTGTGCGAGGCTGTAATCCCACAGTCATCTCCCACTGTTGTATTTCTACAACCCCTTTTCACTTATCCATCCTCCTTCTCTTCAGCCTTTTTCTCTCATAACTTTGTGTGGGTCCACCTTTTGGGGCAGTAGCAGATGGACTGAAAAGAGACCCGCATGTGATTTTGTCTGAGACTCCCCTAACTTCATGAGTTCCTATTGTCCATAGACAAGGACTCAGCTCTGGCTTCTTCACCTGTCAGCTTTTTTAATACAGTTCTTCATGTAATGACTGCCTATACCAATAGGGCATTTTGCAATGATTACACGGGAGTGTTACTCTCTTTTCTTCACATGAGTGAAGGAAAGGTCACTACTGCACTACTTCATGAGTGCGGTAAAGGTCATGCTAGTCAAACGAACAGTTGAACAAAAGGGTGAGTAGTGCTGGGCTAGATAATCTAGTTTGGCTGTGGCTAGAACACAGCCTGCCAATTCATTCTTTTCTTGCTCTAAATGCACTGCATTGAAATTTTCTTTTCCACATTTGTAGCTTCTAATTAGCTTTGAAATGATTCTGTGATTCCGTTTAAAGTCTGCCTTCCCCCTTCAGTGATTCCTTTGGGACTGGTTGTTCATTTTTTTTAAAAAAAAGAACATTTTGCATTTTTATAGTTCTGTGTGCTGGACCATGGAGGGGCAGCAGATGTTGCTTGAATTCTCCCACCCACGCATCCAAATGCGAATAATCTTGGTGCTCCTGGCAAACTTCTACTTCACATAGCATTACTCTTCTAGCACTGGCAAAGACTGCATCCTGCAAAATGTTCACGAAGAACAAAGTCAAACACTAGCATTTGATGGTGAAATGTATATTATGTAGTTGGGGGAGCTCTCAACTTGAAATTGGATAACTCTTGATCTGCTAGAAAGCTCTGTGACCTTTAAGTAAATTTTAAATTCTTGGGGCACCTGGGTGGCTTAGTTAAATGTCTTACTCTTGGTTTTGGCTCAGGTCGTGATCTCATGGTTTCATGGGTTTGAGCCCCACATTGGGCTCTGTGCTGACAGCGTGGAGCTTGCTTGGGATTCTCTGTCTCACTCTCACTCTGCCCCTCGCATGCTCTTTCTCTCTCTGCCTCCCTCCAAAGTAAATAAACTTAAATTCTTTTTTAGGCCTCAATTTTCTTATATATAAACTCAAGATAATGCTGTTCACATTATAAGATTGTGCTTGACACACATTGGCACTAAAAGGTTAATTTTCATATTTAATTGGGACATACAAAATGTTTGGAATCACTTCAAAACTGCTGAACTATTTGGTATTGTGATATTGCAATTCATAGGAAGAGCTCTCTTCTGTGTTTAGTAGAATATCTTATACTTCAATAATGTGGATGATTCCTCTATTTTCAATCTTGATCTTTTTTAACATACTTTTGCTAGTCTGTATATTTCCTTCAGATCCTCGTATAGTTTATCCTTAGCCTTATTCTCTAGCACTTGACATTTCCATTGTAAAATAGGATCAAGATATTTATATGTTTTCCATTATACTTTTATGCCTCATTTAAACTCCAACTTTTATTCTTTTCCTTTTATCTCATTTCCTTGGTAATTCTAGCCCTCTGGCATTGTCTCTACAATTGCACACCTTGATCAATGATTGCCAGTTGGTAACATTTGCCTGTTTTTTTCTATTATATTTTTATGATTTTTTCATCTTTATTTTTGGGAATTCCTTATATAATCAATGCAACTTTTCCCCCCTCAGTTTTAGAGGTCACATTTACCTTATATCTGACTTACAGAAAAGTTGAGCAGATGATACAGGTAATTCCCATTTACCCCCTCCCCCTCTCTGTATACAGTTTCCCCTGTTACTAACATCTTGCATTATAATAGTTCTTTGTTACAATTAATGAATCAATATTGAAACATTGTTATAAAGTCCATAGTGTACGTTTAAATTTCACTGTGTGTTGTAGAGTTCTACAGTTTTTGACAAATGCATATGTCATTTGATACCCTTATAATACCAAACAGAATAATTTCACTGTTCTAAAAATCCCTTGTACTTCATCTTTTCTTCCCTCCACCTCACCCATTGAACCCCTGGCAACCACTGATTGTTTTACTATTTCCACAGTTTTGTCTTTTCTAGAATGTCGTATAGTTGGAATGATATAGTATGTAGATTTTTTCACTTAGCAATATGCATTCAATGTTACTGTCTTTTGATGGCTTGGTAGCCCATTTCTGGATATAGAAACAATTTGTTTATCCATTTACCTGTTGAAGAACATCTTGGTTGGGTCCAGTTTTGCGAGGTTATAAATACAGCTGCTATACATGTTTGTGTGCAAGTTTCTGTGTGTACATGAGTTTTTAGCTCAATTGTGAAATACCTAAGAGCATGATTGCTGGATGATATGGTAAGACTATGTTTAATTTTGTGAGATATTCCAAATCATCTTCCATGGTAAGACATACCATTTTGTATTCCTATCAGCAATGAATAAGATTTCCTGTTGTTCTACATGCTCACCAATATTTGAGATTGTCAGTTTTTTAGGTGTAACCATTCTAATGGGCAGACGATATCATTTCATTGTTCTTTTCATTTGTAATTTCCTAATTACATATAATTGTCCTTTCATATACTTATTTGTCATCTATATATCTTTTTTTGTAGAAAATCTGTTCAGAATCTTGACCATTTTTGTGTTGGGTTGTTTCTTATTGTTGAGTTGTGTTTTTTATATATTTGGATACAAGTCCTTTATAAGGTATGTGTTTGGCAAATATTTTCTCCAGGCCCATGTCTTGTCTTTTCATTCATGTATGAGTATCTTTCACATAACAAACATTTTTAATTTTATACAGTCCAATTTATCATTTTTTCTTTTATTAATCATAGTTTTGATGTATCTAAAAAGTCATCACTAAAACCAAGGTTATCTGCATTTTTTTCTATTCTATCTTCTAGAAAGTTTGTAGTTTTGCAGTTTACATTTAGGTCTATGACCCATTTGAGTTAATTTTTGAAAAACATGTAAATTCTATGTGTTGTTTTTTTTTTTCATATGGTTATATAATTGTTCCAACACCATTTGTTAAAAAGACAATTCTACCTTCATTGAAATGATTTTGTTCCTTTGTTAGGGATCATTTGACTATACTTATGTAGGTCAATTTCTGAACTCTCTGTTCTGTTCCAGTGATCTATGTGTTTATTCTTTAGCCAATACCATTTACTTTATCTTTATAATTTATAGTCTTTTACTTTCCCCTATAATGTTTAGATTCAGTTTGTCAGTATCCACACAATAACTCGCTGGTATTTTTATTGAACTGAATGTATAGCTTAAAGTGGGAAAAAATTGGCATCTTAACAGTATTGAGTCTTCTTATCCATGAACATGGATACCTACCCATTATTAAGATCTTTTAAAAATTTTGTTGTAACGATATATGGTGACAAATGATAACTGGACTTATTGTGGAGATCATTTTGTAGTATATATCAAATCATTATGTTATATACCTGAAGCTAATATAATGTATGTCATTAATACCTCAATAAAAAGTCCTTTAGAGTTTTATTGTCTTCCTACATATCCTGTATACATTTTGACAGATTTATGGCTAAGATTTATATCCATTTCACTTTTTTTGTGTTAATGTAAATAGTATTTTGTATTTAATATCAATTTCAATTGCTCATTGCTGGTATGTAGGAAAGTAATTGACTCTCTTATATTAACCTTGTATCCTGCATCCTTGCCAAAATTGCTTATTAGTTCCAGTAGGTTTTGTCGTCATTGTTGCTATTGTTGATTCTTTGGGATCTTCTACACAGACAATCATATCATCTCTGAACAAAGATAGTTTTATTCCTTCCTTTCAAATTTGTACACATTTATTTTCTTTTCTGGTATTCTTGCATTAGGTGGGACTTCCAGTACCATATTGAATAGCAATTGGGGTGGGGGCAGCAGGATTCTTGCCTTTTTCCCAATCATAGGGAGAAAGCAGGAAGTTTTTCAGTAGAAGATGTGATTTTTATCTGTAAGTTTTTTGTAGATGTTTCTTATCAAGTTTACAACATTCCTTTCTAATCCTGGTTTGCTGAGAGTTTTTATCATGAACAGGTATTGGATTTTGTCAATTGTTTTTCTGCATCAATGATATGATCATGTAGTTTTTCTTCATTAATGTGTTGAGGTGACAGATTACATTAATTAATTTTCAACTGTTTAGCCAGGGTTACATACTTGGAATAAATTTTAGTAGGCCATGGTGTACAATATTTTAATATATAATTGGATTAGATTTGCTAGAATTTCATTGAGAATTTTTGCACCTATATTCATGAGAAATTTTGGTCTTGAGTTTCCCTTTTTTTTCACATCTTCCCTCTGCTTCCATTTTCTGAAAGAGTTTGTAGAGAAGTTGTATCATTTATTGTTTAAATATTTGGTAAATTAATGAAATCATCTGCACATGGTGCTTTCTTCTTTAGAAGATTATTCATTGATTCAATTTCTTTGAAAGATATAGGCCTGTTCAGATTATACTTTTTTTCCTTTATGAGTATTGATAATACGTTTCTTAAGGAGTTGGTCAATTTCATCCAAGTTATCAAATTTGTGGTATAGAGTTGTTCATAATATTCTTTTATTATCTTGTTTGTTTGTTTGTTTGTTTGTTTATGAGACAGAGAGAAAGAGCAGGAGAAGGGCAGAGAGAGAATCTCAAGAGGGCTCTGTGTGTTGGCAGCACAGAGCCTGATGTGAGGTTCGATCTCACAAACCTTGACATCATGACCTGAACTGAAATCAAGATCAGACAGTTAATATTATCTTTTTAATGTCCATGGGATCAATAGTTATGACCTCTATTCCATTTCTGGTATTAATAAATTGTGTCTTTTCTATTTTTTCTTTTTAGCTTTGTTTGAAGTTTATAAATTTTACTGTTCTTTTCAAAGAAGAAGATTTGGCTTCATTGATTTTATTGTTTTCCTGTTTTCAATTTCATTGATTTCTGCTATTAATTTTTATTATTTGTCTTATTTTGCTTGCTTTAGGCTTGTATTGCTCCTCTTTTTCTAGTTTCCTAATGAGGATGCTTAGATTATTGATTTTATATTTTCTTCTTTTGAAATATGTGTATTCAATGAACAGTAAGCCAAAGAATGACACGTTTATGTCATTTGACTAACTTGGATGAACTGTTTTGTATACAGTTGTATAGCATCTGACCCTAACATTAATTGCAGAGATCTGTTTTCACCTTAAGACATTGCATCTACTGCATAGATAGCCCTAGGATTTTGAAGGGTTTAGGTCAGATTCTTACCATATTCTGATATCTGATTTGCTTTATTGCTTTGGTTTAACTGCCTTATTGGTACTTTTGTGATGGTGTGGATGATGTGGAACTCACTGCATTTCTTTTCCTCTTCCTTTTGTATTTTTGATTTATGACCTGTAGCCTTCCAGTATGATAGGATTCTATAACAAACTTTGATTTATAGCTACTGACTATTCTTACCTTTGTACAATTGAAGTAAATGTAAAAATCATAAATTTTCTTTGAGATTGCAATTCACATTGCTAATCTTTGGTTTAGAGTATGACTCTGAATAACCTGACACTTATCAAATGCTATTATTGAAATTATATAATTCAAAATAATGTTATTTTTACCTAGTGCCGCATGTGTGCACACATGTGAGTAGTGTATGTATGTGTGATTTTGACCTACTACATAATGTTAATGTAGGTAAACCATTTAGCACAGAGACATTTTCTTCTTTTATTGCCAGTGGTATGTATCTTTCAACTAAGATTCTTTCAATATAACAATTCATTGAAATATACTACTTGAAAAAATAAAGTTTATTAGTTACATTATTTACAATAAAGAAAGTTTATTAGTTACATTATTTTTCTTCTTAGGTGAAATTTCTTGGGAATTAATTCTTCATTCTATTAAGAGTGAGAGATACATTTACTTAAGGAAAGAGTCTCATGAGATAATTTCCTTATAATTTGGTTCTAAGATCAGGCTCAGTTGATCACTTTTCCAGTGTTGATTTAATGGCAAGTCGCAGGTACAGAATGAACCAAAATCCTCCCTGATTTTCCTGGGCCCAGCGCGTTGATTACAAAGTTAGCATGGTAAGAGTAAGCTGGAAAATAAGACATGTTGGAAAGGCTGATACAAGGAGCCACTAAGTACGTCATCCTCTGAATCTGAGGGGCACAAACTTGAGAAGGCTCATAGGGAATATTAATGGAATAAGTAGCAGCTGCCCTCTTGAATTTACACTGTTGTTTCCTGCAAGATTTTGTGAGCATGTGTGATTAAAGTATCCTTCTTTGGGGAAGTTGCTTCTAATAAGAAACACATGTAGCAGATGTATAAAAAACATCTTAAATCTGTTTGTTCACAGGGCCACTAGAAGATCAAAACTGATTATCCTATTAGGAAGTACAACCTTGTGCAGAAAATGTCTGAATACTCTCTAGACTAATTGATTTTGTCAAATACATGAATATATTCTGTCCAATTTACATTTACCACTGATAGATTTTGTCAATGGTCTTGGAAATGACATTATTGATTTACCTAGTGCACAGTTTCTGGAAGGGTAGGCAAGTACAGTTTATTGCCAAAAAATAAAAATAAAATTGTATTAGAAGTCAAGTATAAAAATATGAAAAGTTTTAGTTATCAGTATAAAATAAGTTTTTGCTCTTTTGGTGGTAATATTTCAGTCAACACAGAGTCACTTTGGTTGGATGCTCGGTTCTTTGGAATTTCTTTATTGTCTGGCCTCCCATAATATTTCCTTTTGTAATTCCCCTCTGTATGTCTCTGTTCCCTGGAGTCTCAGCTGCATCCTGAAGATTGTCTTCCCTGTGGGCTTTATCTTGGTATGGTAACAGTGGATCTCTTTGGATAATAATGATCATACTCTTATGCAACAGTAGATTCTTTAGAATGGAACATCTGTGAACAAATTGTCATTTGTCAGTGTTTAATGCCTTTCATAGGATACCATCAATAAAATTTTGCACAAACTCTCCACTTTCATCAGGGGTTAGGAGAAAGGAAATGAGGTGAGAGATACAAAATCTCTCTCCTGTTGCAATTAAAAAAAAAGCCCTTAGAAGGTTGTCATTACAATCCACACCTTTTAAAATATTAATATACAAGGCATTTGTCAAGGTATGGGTTTTGTGGAATAATGGAAATATCCTATTATCAGCCTTTTTGACCCAATAATGTAAGAAACCCAGAATGTTCCCAGGAGCTAGATATCATAGAGGAGTAAAAAGAATAAAAAAAAGAGATTGGTGTAAGCAGGCAGGAATGAAAGAGTCTAAGCATTTTAAAAACCGTTTTACATGGATAGCATATTTCAGAAGTACAATACCTTATAATGAGATTCTTATACATAAAACCTTTCAATAACAAGCTCATTTTATGATGTTTTATTATTTATTTATTTATTATTTTTTTTTAACGTTTATTTATTTTTGAGACAGAGAGAGACAGAGCATGAACGGGGGAGGGTCAGAGAGACGGAGACACAGAAACCGAAGCAGGCTCCAGGCTCTGAGCTGTCAGCACAGAGCCCCACGCGGGGCTTGAACTCACGGACTGCGAGATCGTGACCTGAGCCGAAGTCAGCCGCTTAACCGACTGAGCCACCCCGGCGCCCCTATGGTGCTTTATTTTTTAATTGAAATGTAGTTGGCATATAATATTATATTAGTTTCAGGTGTCCAACAATGATTCAAAATTATATACATTATGAAATGTTCATGATAAGTGTAGCTACCATCTGTCACTATAAAAAATTATTGCAATATTGCTGACTATATAAGCACAGCATTTTTCTATGATAGAATATGCTAGCCTCTCCTGCTCATTTTTTTTTCTGAGTAATGTTGATATACATATTCTAAAACACATGAATATTTTAGCTCAAGATACTTTTTTCCCCGAGAATAAATTTATGAGCTAATGCATGTGACTTGCCAGAGATGACTTCCTTATATAAAGAAATATAGTATGTCTTTAGGTTTGTTAGCAAGCATTGGGATTAACTGCTTTTTGACTATCACAGAGCACATATACTGGAGAAATACAGAAAAAATAGAATGGGAGGAGGGGGGAAGGAGGCACATGGGAAAGACTTTATAACTAATCAAAAAGTGAATTTTAGTATATCTTTTTAAATATAGCAAACTTTGCTCATAACAAATCAGCAATATAGCGAGCATGAGGTGTATGATTACAATATACTTCAGTTAGAGATAAGAAAGGATAAGCAATGAAGCCCTCCTGAGCTAAATGATTAATTCATTTAACTGCTGAAGAGGCAGTTTGCTAATGAGTAGCTAAGATTTGAGAAGTAACTGTATAAATCCCAATTTTATTCGTATGTACAGCTGATAATCTCATTAAGAAATGGTCTCATAGGGTCAAAGAGGTGAATATATGAGATTGAAGCAGATTACTCCATTAGTTCACTATGCTTTTTTAATATGTTGTCAAAACAGTGTGAATAAGTGGGTCTATTGCCTAATTAATACTTACAGGGAGGGGAAGGGAATTATGATGGCTTGTATTAGAAAATTTAGGATTAGAAAGAGCTTTAGAACTACAACGGCAGTCTTACTCAAGAACAATTCAATAACAGTTTGTTGGTTAAGCAATTAAAAGTGCTGAGTCATTTAGTAAGCAGTAAAAATGAAATCTTGGAATAGTCCCTCTTGTGCTGTTAGACTAACAGGCATCTCACTTCTCAAGATTGCAACTGAATTGAGTTTACTACTCAGGATAACATGGCAGTGAGAAAAATCCCATTGCAGAGACCACCATGTATGTAAGTAATCTTAGAGCTGGCTATAAGTTGGTGGGTATTATTTATATAGGTTCTCACTACCTAAGAAAAGAGTTGGCCCTAACTCTGGCATGGCAGAGACAAGCTAATTGCTAATTGAAACCCACTATTATTTCCTCTTTGGTATATAGCTCACCCACTTTTCCTGGCCTCCTTTGTGATAAGTGGGACCATGTGATGAAGGACAGACCAATGAAACGTAGGTGCAATTATCATGGTATATCCAGGTGTGACCCATTCAAACCTCTCACAGTTTTCCACCATTCTCTGTCTTCTGCCTCCTGGCTAGATGTGGACTCTGAGGAAAGAAGATGATGGAATTTACATTAGATTTGCTCTCTTAATAGAACATGCCATTGTCATGCATTGAGCTTTCTACGAGCTAAAAAAAAAAAAAAAAAAAAAAAAAGTAGACTATATTAGGCCATCGAAACTTTTTTTCACATAGATGATACATTTACCCTGTAACTAGAATCTCTACTATCTCCTTTGCTTATCTCTCATTCACACATGCATTGAAGAGGTATTTATTGAGTATATTCTATGTGTCACAGACATTGCTAGCAACTAGAATTATCAACCAGAAGATGGCAAGTGGAGGTAGGAAACTAACATTAGAGCTTAGGCATTTCTGCAATGTCTCCAGGATGCAGGCTTTTGTTCTGAGACAGTTTTGATAGGCCAAATGCTTTGTTTCCTCTGGATTTGAAGAGAGTTGAATACTTTTTTTCCTACCTAGATTTACTATTTTTACTATTGATATATGCCCAGATTGGCAAGTTCTGGCTCTCTTGGAGTCAAAGAATATTGACCTATAGCAGTTATTTGTTTTCAGCTTAGGTACATATTAACTGAAGATGTTGCCTTTTGTAAAATTCACAATGTAGGAGAAGTCTTTTGTTGTCCTAGAGGTTGTCTTTCCTTGCACAATATTTTAACCAGACAAATAAAACTTTTTATAAGTAACCCAGAAGCAGAGAGTTATAAATCGCTGTCATGTCTCTCCTTATTCATTTTCATTTAGCTTCATTTCTTCTCTTGGTATAACCTCTTTGTACAAAGACTACCACATAACACTGGAGACCTATAGTATTTTCAGTGAGATAGTGCCAGCAGAAATATCATGGGTGATTCACTCATAAAAGCCTCTTCCTTTTTATCAAGGCAGAAGCTGGCATAAGCAAATAATAGGTACGAAACAGAGGGTGTATTTAATAATCAGAAGTTTAGCTATTTCCTATCGTTGGTATGATTTTTACATTCAGTTGATGGAACATTTAGAACCAGACTTCTGATATCAGGTTGATGATGAATGTGGATGGCATTTTACTTCAGAAACAGCGAATAATTTAAGAAATGAAAAACTTATGATTAAAGAGCTGCACAGATATTTTAAGGACTAATTCTTCTCATCAAGCAAATGACTGGCTATCCTGATCATGGTAAATGAAGGCTCCAGTAGAATTAATCAATTACAATTAGATGGATCATTTGATTCCTTTAGTCCACTGGTCCTTAAATTTGGGAGGGTGTTAGGGAGCTATGTGAGAATCTGATAAGCTACAGCTCTCCATCCCAGAAAAATAGCAAAACACTCCACGTTTCATGTATAATTTAGGGGATTCTTGATCTTCCAAGCTCAACAGCTCTAAGAATTACTGCTTTTTTACGGATAGATTTGGAGAACTGTCTTTTTAAATTTATTTATTTATTTTGAGAGTGACAGAGACAGTGCAAGTGGGGGAGGGGTAGAGAGAGAGAGAGAGAAAGAGAGAGAGAGAATCCCAAGCAGCCACAATCTGCCAGCACAGAGCCCGACATGGGGCTTGAACCCACAAACCGAGAGAGATCATCACCTGAGTCAAAACCGAGTTCACTTAACTGGCTGAGCCACCCAGGTGCCCGAGAACTGCCTTTGAAATAAAAACAAGACCTTCCTGAAAACCAGTGGGTCTTTATTTGAAATCCCCAGTGGAGGAGGAATCAGTAGAGATTTTGACAGTCATTCTGAATGAAACTAGGAATCTGCATTTGAAATTTAGTGTTTCTCATGTAGATTGCATGTGGGCCACATCTTGAGAAACACTGTCTAAGCTTCACTTGGAATTTCTTCAAACCACTGGCCACCAAGGCATCTATCTCTCAGCACACCACCCTTGGAGCTCCTGTGTGTCCCGCTTTCCAGTGAGAGCTCACTTGGGCTGAGCACTTCCACGCTGAGCAAAATATAATTTTGTTTTTCACTCTTTCACAGTGAACAAAATATAATGTCTCATTTGGAATAGCCTCTTGAAATAGCTAACTGTCTGGCTGAACTAACTCAGCCTGCCATTGTCAATTGCAGAGGAAATCATTCCTGATCATCCTGATAAGTTTCTTAATTAGCTATCAATCACTGGCAGAGCTTTCATCAATGTTTGAAAACACTAGATGGCACCAAGTAATGAGCAGGATGACAAAACCTCTAGGGGAGACATGTAAAGATGAATCCAGTCCTTCCCCTACATTACAGTTTCTTCCCTTTTCAACATGTATCTTTGGGGGTACGAATTGTGAAAATGGAAAAATATATTAATATTTAAATAGGTGAGAGGGGACCCTGGGTAGCTCAGCTGGTTGAGCATCTGACTTCAGCTCAGGTCATGATCTCGTGGTTTGTGAGTTCGAGCCCCGCAGCAGGCTCTGTGCTGACAGTTCAGAGCCTGGAGCCTGGAGCCTGGAGCCTGCTTCAGATTCTATGTCTCCCTCTCTCTCTTCCCCTCCTCCACTTGGATTCTGTCTCTCTCTGTCTCAAAAATAAACATTAAAATTTTTTTTTTAAATATGGTGAGACGTCCATAGCTAATTTTCATTTTACCTTCGAATATAAATTAGAATTTCTATCTTCCAACAAAAGTGTCTTTCCAATAATTAGATCTCAATTAGTTTTCTGGCCCCAAGAGAGTATGCATATGTCCTTAGGCCAGTCTTTTAAATAATAATAATAATAATAATAATAATAGCAGTGATAATATATTCATAATTATTATATTAACTATTACTCTAACATATAATATAAAAATATAAAAATAACAATGCAGTATTACATTATGTAGTATTTAGTATTATAAACATTAATGCATTATGAATGCATTGGTAATATTTTAACATTAATAAATATATTATTAATTTTCTTCCCATTTTACTTGTTTCATCTGTTATCTTGTTAAAGAGATTTATAGAAGAGTTTCCTCTAAATAAAAACAGCATATAAAACAGATATTTTGTAAGGATCTAAAGTTGAAACCACAGGGTTCTTTTATTTGATAGAAAGCATCTTCACAATTTCATGCTCTTCCTATGGAACTAATTCACCAAAGAATTTCCATCTGATAAGTCCTTTATCAAAATCTAATAGTCTCTTGATTGTTTAAATGTGCAAGCTGTCAGACTGTGGAATAAACAAAACTTGCTTTATACATTTCATTCTGTTTCATATGTCCAAAATAATCAAATCTTATTAACAGTCCAGGGGAAAAGAAAGTTTGCCTTATGAAAAAAAAAATACATATTTTTTTTTGCTAAGCATAAATGATGGAAAGCTGCCAGAAGCTAAAAAGATCTTTAGTAGAAATATTGGAACACATTTAAGAGGCAAGGTTTGGTAAACCATTCTGGATAAAAGCTAACAAAGATGGCCACTTAAGGGGCATACAATCTCAAAATTGTATTGTTCATGGCTGCTGTTACACTCCAGCCGGACAGAGTTGAGTGGTCCCGACAAGAGCTAAGTGAATCTCAAAGCCTAAGTGGTTACGATCTGGGTTTTTATACAAGAAGTTTGCTGACTTGTATTCTAAAATTGAGTGGATTTTCAATTTTTGAGAGCAATGTAAGTAGAACAAAAACTCAGGGTTAAGTTACTTTAAAACTATATCTTTTGAAAAAATTAATTTATTTTTCAATGGTTATTTTTTTATTTTGAGAGAGAGAGAGAGAGAGGAATAGAATGAGTGGAAGAGGCCCAGAGAGAGAGGGGAAGAGAGAGAATCTAAAGAAGGCTCCACACTGTCAGAGCAGAGGGAAGCAACACCTTTTTAAAGTTCAGTATAGTCAATAATATACATCTAATAGAATTTTATTCCTGAAAATTTTAAAGTAACATGTTGCTACCTACATATTTTTTCTAAGTATATACCTTGATTAATACCTACATTGATGTCTCAGGGGAGTGTTAGTTTCTTCCAGGGAGACTGAAGAGGGAGTTACAACAGCCTCTAAATATGCATGTCATGTGTGTGAAATGAAAGCCTTGATCACTGGATAACTAAAAGGCCTATTTCATTGGATGGGCAGCAGCTATTTGAATTTGGTATTATCTGCCTTTGAAACCAATCTAATTTAAAGTAGTGATTTTTAGGTGATTCAACATTTGATGACTCAAATAATGCAATCCGTGTAAGTAAATAGACAGGGAGATTTGTTTTCATGGAGAAGGGGAAGGATTCTAATCAAGCAATGTTATTTGCAAAGGATTAGAGGGAGAAATGAACAAATCTCATGCAAGAGACAGCAAACAGCCAGCTGGACAGGATCAACCCCCTGCTCCAGGGCTTCTAGGTTGAGGGGCATGCTATTTTGTTTTTTCCATTTCTGGAGGGAAAGTGATTTCCATTCCCCTCCTCAGCAGAGAACATATTGAGGAAACATTACTGTCCCTCCCTTCCTCAGAAATTCTCCCCCAGGAGGTGAAGTGATTGTTCTGATGACTGAGATTTGGGAAACGGGCTGTGTCCAACTGAACTCTCCATTCTTGCCTCCCATGGCTTCTGTTTCCAAACCACCTATCTGTAGGATGAATAGGTTCTCTCTGTCCTGCCTGCCCCCCGCCCCTGCTGTGAATTAAGCACAGAGAAGCATTCCATGAGGTACAAGGAGAGAAGGGTATGAGAGTCAAAAGTCAGTTTTTGCCTCTGCCTTAAATTATAGTCCGCAACTAGTTTTGTGAGCAATAAAGCTTATATTATGATACTTATCTGAATCAACTATCACTCAAATGCTTTTGAATTCAAAGAGAAGCTTCATGAATTGGCCTCTCAAATCCTCAACACCTTTTTGTAAGGCTGTAAGGTTGTAGTTGAATGATGATGGCTGGTTTTATGTAGATTTGTAGAGATTTATTTGGTCCTGAACTGCTTGTTTACAAGGCTGAGGCAAGGAAAGGGTTGGCTCTGATTGTCTCACAGAAGAATCTTCCCCTAATGGCTGGTCTTCACAATATAACCAAGATTTCAAATGACCTTCTGAGTCTGGATTGATGATCTACCACCAATAAGACATCACTGAACAAGAATTAATGTTCTGTTTTAGGCACAAAAATTAAGCCACCATAAACAATAACAACAAAAAATACTAGCAGGCATGAGAAAAGTTAATATGAAAATAAAGATGCAAACTCAATATAGGACAAGAATATCATATTAATGTTACCAAGGCTGACTAAACCTCAGCCAGCCTTGATAATAGTAGAATGTGTGAATTAAAGGAGGTAATTATCCCAAAGTATTTTATGCTGGTTAGATTATATTATTTGCAATATTTTTTATAAGAGCTCCACATGCCTTGAATGTTCTTAATAGGAATGATCAAGATAAAGGATTTGATAATCTGCCATTGGTGAATAGTTGAAGTTATTTACCCTGTACAAGAAAAGACTTATAGAAGGACTAGCTAACTCTTCTTTAACATTCGAAGGGCTATTGTGGGAAAAGATTAAAACATTCTCTTTTTTTCCCTAGACTCAAAGATTTAAGTAGCATATTTCAAATTAGAACATTTTATAAAAGTTAGAACAGTCTAAAAATGGAACAGCTGATTTTTGAAGTAGTAAGATCCTGACCCATGGGTGGGTATAAGCAAAGGCTGAGCAAACCTTTTATTTATCTATTTATGTTTAATTTTATTTATTTATTTATTTATTTATTTATTTATTTATTTATTGAGAGGGAGAGAGACAGAGCCTGAGCATGGGGGGGCAGAAAGAGAGGGAGACACAGAATCTGAAGCAGGCTCCAGGCTCCAATATATTAGCACAGAGCCTGACGCGGAGCTCAAACTCACAGACCGTGAGATCATGCCCTGAGCCGAAATCAGATGCTTAACTGACAGAGCCACCCAGAAGCCCCTATTTATTTATTTATTTCGAGAGAAAGAGAGAGAGAGTGAGTGGTGAAGGGGCAGAGAGAAAGGGAGGAGAGAATCCCAAGCAAGCTCCATACTATCAGCATGGAAGCCAACATGGGGCTTGAACTCACGAACTGTGAGATCACGACCTGAACCAAAATTCAGAGTCGGATGCTTACCTGACTGAGCCACTGAGGTGCCGCCTGAACAAACCTTTTAAAGGAGATATTGCTGAAGTGATTCTGCTTAAAATAATACTGAGCAGGATGATTGCTCAAGACCCAACTGTTTCTTCAAGTGAAGATTCCTGTGTACTGACCCCGACTACACCACTGAAGCCTGGCGACCTTACCCTTCAGCTTCTCTAGGCTTCAGTTCTTACATCTAGAATGGGAAGCAATGTTACTGCTCCTTGCCTCACAAGGTTATTATAAAATTAAATGAGAAAAGTGATATTAAAGTATTTGGGAAAGGACCCAAATAGAGGCAGTCTACTATTATATTTGGAGTGGAGACTAAAATAGCAAATACTAAAGTGATAAATGCAAAATGAGGTAGAATAGAATTTCTCAAACTTTAATGCGCAAACAAATGTCCCGTGGAATCTCTAAATGCAAATTCTGTGTCAACAGTTCAAGAGTAGGGCCAGAGGGTGTACATTTCTCGTACGTGCCAAGGTAAAGATGATGCTGGTCTATGGACTAATCTTTGCTTGGCAAAGGGCTAGAAGACGAGGGTCATGCCCTTGCATGCCCATTGAAGAAGCTCTCAGCCTACTCGATCTTTTAGGAATTCTACCCTGGCAAAATGTTCAATGAAGCAATAAACAAAATTTATGATTCTAGCTTGGGCTGACAGTGAGGAGGTTGCAAACACACCCACCTTCTGTATATATTCATTTTCAGAATGACTCTATTATGACTCCTGTATCTTAATTAGCTGTTTGCTATGATAACATATATGTGAAGCAGCAGTTCATGACATTTAAGCGTGAGAGCTATTTGCACAATGATTCAGAGGATTTAGAAGAAAAGTGAGTTAAAATGCCATGAAAACATATAGGTGTGATTATAGTTGTTTGCATGAGGACAGTAAAAATAGGCTGGCTAATTTAATTGAAAAGAAAATTTGTTACATATATATGGGGATTCTAAATTAGGCTGAAGACAGACTGGCAGCTGCAGGAGGTTTTAAAAGCATAAGATACTCAGTAGTCATTGTGACAATGAATAAAGCAGCCATTTCTTCTGTCCTTCTGTCATTAAAGTCAAGAGCCAGACTCACAAGAATGAACATTTGGTTGGCCAGCTTAGGTCATGTGCTTACTTCCTGGTGTACTGTAGAAGGCAAGGGAAGCATCTGGTGTCCTGCCAAGAGGAGAATGTGGGAAATCGGGCTGCTTCCAAGGGAAGGGACTATTGATGTTGAGAAGCCAAATATTGATATAAACATAACTCTCTGAATCATATGTGTGTGTGTGTGTGTGTGTGCGCGCGCGTGTGTGTGTGTTTAAACATATAAACATATATGTATAAATGTAAATATATAATGTATATCAAGTAATCTTATATCTTGTAAATAAATATTTTAGAAATTCAATACTCAAATTAATTTTTCCTATTTATTTAGAATGTTAGTTCCTCTTTTGTGAAATGTTTACACTTTCCCTATTTACCTCCTAAACTTCAGTGGTTTTACTATCACTTGCCATTAATTCTTTATATACTAAGTCATTAAACTTTTGAGTGTGAAAAAAAGAACTAGTTGTATGTAAATACTCATTTATGTATTTATGTATTTATAGAAAGAGTGCACATGTGAGAGCAAGTAGGGAAGGGACAGAGGGGCCAGGGAGAGAGAATCCCAAGCAGGCTCTGCACTCGGCACAGAGCCTGACATGGGGCTTGATCCCATGAACTGTGAAATCATGACCTGAGCTGAAACCAAGAATTGGATGCTTAACTGACTGAGCCATCCAAGTGCCCCCGTAAATACTTTTAAAAGGTAGAACCTGTTATTAATCATTTTTTGCTTTTGGAGGGGAAGAAGTGGCTGAAGAGACTGTTGAAACCATTGCTTTAGAAGTTACCAGTACAACCAGATATAGTGGATGGTTCATGTAGTAAGAGTTCTTATTCATAGAGACAGTAATCAGACAGAAAAAATATGATTAAGAGATGTTTGAATCTCTACTAGGTATCTCAAGAAAATACCAGAGGAGACAGAGTGGGGTTTGGGTAGCTATAATACACTCTTAATGTTTAGCAAATGTCTTAAAATTTCTTCCACATCAAACATTCTATTTCTAACCAAGAGCTCTCTCCAAAGTATAGATAAGGTACTGTGTGTTTTTCTCTAAACTTTCGCAGTTACACTATGGCAAAAACAAAAACATTCCCTTTGTCTTATCCATGAAGTCCCATTGCTGGTCCCTGGTCCTGTCAGCTCCAACCTAATGACCATACACAATCCCAAGGGAATGTGGGTTGGTCTTCAGCTCTACTTCTCCTGATCACTTGTCTACATAACAAAGACTAACCTACAGCTGACCCAACTGGCTAGAAAACAAGAGTGTGGAATAGGGAAGTTCTGTACATTATTTTTATAACTGTGGACTATTGCATTCTTGAGATTATTTTAAAAGCTGAGAGAGGAGGTGTCTGGGGGGCTCAGTCACTTAAGCATCTGACTCTTGATTTCAGCTCAAGTCCTGATCTCACGGTTGTGAGATTGAGCCCACATCTGGCTCTGAGCTGACAGCATGGATCCTGCCTGGGATTCTCTCCCTCCTTTCTCTCTGCCCCTCCCCTGCTCACTCTCTCTCCCTCAAAATAAATAAACATTAAAAAAAAGCTGAGAAAGTTGGCAGAATAATTTGCTATTGAATAGATGTTAGTTTAAATTAAACTTCTAATGGCTTCTCTAGACTTTGGATATATCCACTGTGGGCAGATGAATTTGCCTAGTTTCGAAAAAGAATATTGCTAAGCATGGGTCTTTTTGGAGACATGTTTCATATTACTGTTATCATTGTGGGTGTGTGTCATTTTTATTGGTTGGGTTAACTTCAATCTTTGAACTTCAATCTTTGGAAAAGAGGACAGAGTTGTTTTTTTTTTAAATGTTTATTTATTTTTGAGACAGAGAGAGACAGAGCATGAACAGGGGAGGGGCAGAGAGAGAGGGAGACACAGAATCTGAAACAAGCTCCAGGCTCTGAGCGGTCAGCACAGAGCCCGACGCGGGGCTCCAACTCACGGACAGTGAGATCATGACCTGAGCCGAAGTCGGACGGTCAACCGACCGAGCCACCCAGGCACCCCAAGAGGACAAAGTTTTAATTTGTTAACTCTCAGAAAAGAAGACACTATGAGCCATGCACCTAAATCTCAGTGATGTTTATACATCTATGGGCCATAGTACCCACATTATTCCTTTCAGAGATTCCTTTCTTTTTCTCTAGCTGAAGAAGGAAGGTCTTGGATATTCCCAACCAGTCAATATCCAGTCAGCTTCAAACTTCACTGAATTGTTTAGAACAGAAGAGCCATATTGCCTTTACAATCTCCCAAAGGATAAAAGAACTTTGAACCAGGGCAAAATAAATTCTATGTAATGCTAATACACAGGTAAATAGTATTTTATTTAGAAAGGGTATATTTTCATGGTAAATAAAATAAAATGTGTGTAGTTTACACACTATGCCCTGGTTTCCTTCCAGTTGGGTGAAAGATGATTTGAGTTGGGGTTGTCTGGGGTCATAGTTAATTTACTCTTTTTTTCCAGCAGTACACTCTCAAGCAGAAGGTGCTGAAGTCAAAGAGCTATTTATAAACAGTTTTGTCCGAGGTACAGGTAGCCTAGAAAGTTGTCTGAGTTGCAGCAAAAAAAAAAAAAAAAAAAAAGGAAATACCACAAAGACTTGTAAGCATAGGAATTGCAATGTAATGAAAGAAATTGTCATAAAAATGTGGCCAATTACAGATACCTGGCAAAGTCATTCTGAAGGCTATTTGAGAGAGAATAAAATATATTTGGACCACATTTCTCTCTAATTGAATTTCCCCTCTTCTACTGAGGATAAATTTGGTTGTCCGACGGGAACTTAAGCTATATGCACATTGTTGAGGATATAGATTTCTCCAAAGCCGTGGTCTGTGTGGATGGAATGAACTGCACAGTGGGTCTCTGACACACTTTTACCTCCTTAGAATATCTCTGCTGTGTAGACTTGGGCTACTGAATGCCCAAGTAGGGTGGAAAAAGGAGACAAATTTTGATTTCAGGAGAAAAGTTAGCTTCACCTTTCTCCAACACTTCTCTCTGCTCTTCTGCTGAAATGTAATGACACCTTTCCTCATCCCTAAGCAAACAAAAGTCACCATATATGCAATCCCCATCCGATGGGGTGGTGAACTATGTACTGTCTGTTGTTTGTCTCAGAAACAATTCCATAGCTTTTGACAAATTTTTATCCTAAGGGATTTGGTTGAATTTCTCTTCTGTGCATGTATTGCAGATGTATTGCATTAGTGATTCACCGTGCCCTTTTATGAAAGAGATACAGAGATGAAAGGTGTTTTGTTTTTTGTTTTTTGAAAAGAATAACATTTGAGGAGGAGCAGAAATGAGAGGTAACAGGGATGAGAGTATTATTTCAAAATGTACACCAAGTGATTTCTTAACTTGCACAGATACAGATTATAATAAAGAGACATAGATGCCAAGTTTTGGCAACGTTCCTTTCTTTTGCTATGGAGAATAGTACTGTTTCCTGTATGGGCAAATGTCTGGCGGCAAAATCGGATATGGATGGGGAGCAGAATCTGGTAACTGATTGAGTATCTCTCTTATCATTTTTAATGACTCACAAATCCATTGGGAGTAGCTTGGGTTTGTAATGAGAACAATTTATCAGACTCTGGAAGACATACTGTATTTTAGACTGACATTTTCCTATATGGTGGTTTCTCTCATATAGCCCTAATGTGGTGTGGGTTTTGAAAAGTCATTCAGGAAACTTTAATTTAGAATTGTTCATGTTTTTTTTCCTTGTAATATTACAGAACACTATTTGCTTAAGTCCAAAAGAAATAGCACTGAGCTGGCTTTTAATAAAATCTTTGCTATTTGCTATAGAAACTTGGGCATATTTCTCATCTTCTTGCCTTAGATTCTTAATATATATAACATATACATACACACACATGCAAATGTGTATATATATATATATATGCACACACATATATACATACACATATAAACACATACATACATATGTATGTGTATATATGTACATATTTGTATGTATGTGTACATACATACATGCCTGCTGCTTTTGAAGGAAAGTTAAAACATTGTTCTGCTAAATTTTGGTTCCTTTTCACTACTAGCAGAGTTTCTGGTATTATTAAAACATGAATACTAATTAGTGATAATAAAAGTAACTGTAATTTAATAAACATTGACTCTATGCAATGTCTTGAACATACATAGCAAAGAAGCCATTATTGAATAAATGATGGAATGAATACAAGTCTTTATTTGCATTCCATCAGTAAATCCTCATAAAAACAAACAAAACAAATAAAAAACCAAAACTATTCTAGGTAGACAGTAGTATCATGATGCCCATTTTAGAGATGAGAAAATTGAGGCTGAGAGAGGTTAAGGCCAGTGGCCCTGGACAACACAGCTAAAATATTATGGCATTAGAATTAGGACCCATATTTGTCTCATTTAGATGAGGAAAGGATGGTGAGATGGAGAGAAGGGATAAAAGTAAAAAAAAAATTATATAAGAACTGGAAACCAGCAGCAATAATAGTGAGGTAGTCATCGAGCACATGCGGACTATTTTTTTCTTCCCAAATGGATCTCCTGTCTTATAAATTTTCCTTGACTGGCATTATGATGACTGACAGATAAGTCTATGTAATGTCCAATTCACAACCCGAGTTAATGGCAGCTGCAAAAATGATTTGTGGCAGCATTTCACTTCAAAAATTATTACAAAGCAGAGCAAGCAATTTAATTACCTTCTAAGCTGACCCAACATCAGAAGTATCACTGCTTTATCTCTGTGCTGTAAGTGATAGACTGTCCATGATCTGTAAGGAGACCCTTGGACATGACTCTCTAAGTGGAAGGATGGGGCAACACCTTGGAGCGTGAGATATAGCAGAGCAGGAATAACACTGCCTAAGACAGAATTCTGAAAAGTGGCCTGTTCAGTGTGTGTGTCCATTGCGTGTGTGTGTGTATATGTGTGTGTGTTTGCATGTGTGCCTGTGCACTTCATATTGGGCAATAATTCCTAAATCAAATAGTCAAGATTTCCAGTCTGGGTACCTACTGCTAATGATGCTTAGCTACCTGGAAGATTGATCTCAGGATTTGGGGATGACAAGAGAATTTTAAGGAAATGACAGTTACGACCATCTGGAAACATGATACTTTTCCCAAATTGCAAAGATTGTTAATAAAACATCTGTTTGCTAAATGTCAATTAATTTATCCTACTTCAAAGGGCTGTGAATTGGATACATATTTGAAAAATAATCACACTCTTAATGATTAATTCAAATATTTCACTATGTAGGTAGGACCTGTGCCATATTGTAAAGTTGGTAAAATCACAAGGTGTTGTGAAGCATGGAAACTTCAGTCTTCAGTGTTTTGGAAAAAGTTCCTGATTCCTTCTTTTGTATGTATAGACCTTATTATCAGAAATGTAGATTTCAGGCCCTTTATGTGGCCTGGAGCCTTTTCTTCTCTTTTTTTTTTTTTCCAACTGTTTGCCTCCTTGGCCTGGCTCCCCCATTTAAAAAAAATTTTTTTTTTAATGTTTATTTATTTTTGAGAGAGACAGAGACAGAATGTGAGTGGGTTAGGGGCAGAGAGAGAGGGAGACACAGAAGCAGGCTCCAGGCTCTGAGCTGTCAGCACAGAGCCCGACGCGGGGCTCGAACTCACGAGCTGTGAGATCATGACCTGAGCCGAAGTCAGACGCTCAACCGACTGAGCCACCCAGGTGCCCCATGGCTCCCCCATTTAATCTACTTGATGGCAGGGTTCATTCATTGTCTTTTTGTTTGCAGATCTATTCCAACTACCTAGAATAGTGCCTGGAATACAGTGGATCTTAAAAAATATTTGTAGAATGCATAAATAAATCTCAAAGTTTTACTTTTATTTTTTTTAAGTTTTTATTTAAATTCCATTTAGTTAACATACAGGGTAATATTAGTTTCAGGTATAGAATAAAGTGCTTCAACACTTCCATACGACACCCGGTGCTCATCATAACAAACACACTCCTTAATCCCCATCACCTATTTAACCCATTCCCTCACCCACCTCCCTTCTGGTAACAAGTTTGTTCTCTATAGTTAAGAGTCCATTTCTTGGTTTGCCTCTCTCTCTCCTTCTTTCCTCTTTGTTCATTTGTTGTTTCTTAAATTCCACACATGAATGAAATCATCTGGTATTTGTCTTTCTCTGATTTATTTCACTTAGCCTTATACTCTCTAGCTCTATTCATGTTGTTGCAAATGGCAAGATTTCATTCTTTTTTATGGCTGAGTAATCTTGCATTGTGTGTATCACATCTTTTTTATTCATTCATCAGTTGACTATATTTGCAACTGACATACCTGATAAAGGGTTAGGATCCAAAATATACAAAGAACTTATAAAACTCAACACTCAAGAAGCAAATAATCTAATTAAAAATGGGCAGAAGACATGAATAGACATTTTTCCAAAGAAGACATCCAGATGGTCAACAGACACATGAAAAGATGCTCAACTTCACTTACCAACAGGGAAATACAAATCAAAACTACAATGAGATATCACCTCACACCTGTCAGAATGGCTAAAATCAACAACACCAGGAACAGCAGGTGATGGTGAGGATGCAGAGAAAGGGGAACCCTCTTGCACTGTTGGTGGGGATGCAGACTGGGGCAGCCACTCTCGATGTTTACTTTTATATCTCAAATTCTTGTGTTACATTACAAATTCCCTTCCTCATTTCTTCTTATCCTTTTCCATTATTTTCTGCCAAATATTTCATAGTTCTTTCCTGAGAGTTTTCTCTTTCTTTGCACAGTGTTATGTTTCAGTTGTCTTGGTTTCTGCCTGTGCTGCTTTGTAGTTTTATGTTCTTAGCCCGCACAGAGCTTCTAGGGCTTTGCCAGCCTTCACAGGAGGCTGCTGCTGCTGCTTGTCAAACTATGTCCTGGTTTCTTAAGGTACCATCGGAGTCTGTGTTTGTTCGTGGTACCAGATCCTCAGTTCTCAGCGTGGGGCCCCAGTCTGATCTTCTTTTTGTATCAGGAATCCCAATTAAAGGAATATTTCTGAATCTGGGAGATGGTATTTGAAAGTTGCTAACTGTGTTCTGACTCCAGAGTTGAAGGCATCCTTTGCCCTTTAAAATACGCAACTTTTACGTCGAAAAAAAAATAATCGAAGTTTCCCTTAAGTTTCAAGAACAAAAATCTATTGTTTTTGGAGAAACTGTGATCAAAACGAATGGGCAAAGTGTCCTGCCGTAAGCATAGCAGCAACGTAGTGTAAATTGGGTGACCTTTAGCAGATTTGTGTGTTTGCAGCAAGATAAAATATTACTTATTTCTTCTAAATATTGATTTCGACTGAATTCTCCCGGGAAACAATTCTTTGTATTTTGGAGAGGCATTTATCTTTTTATCCAACGATTTTCTCAGAAGTGATTATATGGCCACATTTCCCCAGGAAAGATACATATGCCTGATGTGCTTTGTGTCTTCTCCTGTAGAAAAAAAACTGTGAAAGAAACAGATAGGGCTTACACAGGCACCTTGGTCTGCAATGCTACTGTCCCGTCCATGGCCTGATATCAGCGTACATAAACCATTCTTTGGCCAATGCAGTCTTGTGATGATCTGGTTTAAGGTAGGTAGGTCAGTCCACACCGATGTGCAGGTGAATAAACTTTTACTTCCACCAACAGTTACTGGGTTGAAGACTGAGGGGAACCTTACACTGGGAGATTGAAACTTTTATCTTCTCTCAGAGACCAAAACACAGTTGTGGGATCAGGATTCTGAAGTATAGAAATACCTTATAAGTCTATCTATCCATCTATTTTATCTATTTCTATCTATCTCTTTCTCTATCTATCTATCTATCTATCTTTGACATTGAGTTAGACCATCATGGAGGGGCTGTTAAGAATAGCCATTTCTTTTAGTGCAAATGAGCCACCCTCTGTGTTAAACTTTTATTAGCCACATGGTTGCGATAAAGGGGCATCTGGGGGAGCGTTACACAGAGAGCAAAAAGTCTTCCTGTGTATGGAGTTGGTTTTCTTTGAAGTACCTCTGCTAGTGATGACAGGGTCAAAGCAAAAATCCAACCTTCAAATTCCAATTCCACCAAGATCAGTAAGCGTGTGCAGAATACGTGGCCCCATTTGCTTTTTTTCCTGTTTTGCTCTCTCTTGCATATTTCTCTTTTTGCCTCCTTTCCTTTTGCACGGTTCACTTTCCTATTTCTATTGTTTTCTTTTCCTTTACCTCCTTCCCCTCCCTCCCATCGCCCTTTCCTCCTGTGTTTGGGTCTTCTCAGAAGACAAAATTAGATGTGCAAGAAATGTATTAGGAGAAACACTTGGGAAGAATAAAGGCAAAAAGAAGCAGAATTAGTAGGAAAACCTTGAGAAAGCTGCGCCAGGATAGAGGGAAAGGAGGAGGAGTGGATGAGAGGTAGAAGCCATAGACTACAGCAGGTGTCTGGGAAAATCCTGGCCAGGCTAACAGAGAGTCCAGAGCAAGATCTCCCCAGTAGAGGAGGCTTAGGTGGGGTGGGAATGGCCCGGCTGTCATATCCCCACCTTACTTAATCACTGGCTGGGAGTGGCTAAGAGAGGTTGGCCAGTGTGGACGATGCAGCACATCCAGAAATGAAGCGGTTGGAGGCAATTAGCCAACTGCCCTCTTTGCAGCAGTTCTCTCTCTTAAAAAAAAAAAAAAAGGTTATTTTTGAGGAGCGAGTGGGGGAGGGGCAGAGAGAGTGAGACAGAGAATCTCAAACAGGCTCTGTCCTGTTAGCACAAGGCCTGGCGTGGGGCTTGAACTCACGAACCCGTGAGATCATGACCTGAGCCGAAATAAAGAGTTGGATGCTTAACAGACTAAGCCACCCAGGGGTCCCTTTGCAGGGGAGGAGGAAAGGACACCTGAACAGCACAGTGTCCTGACTACGACGCCATCCTCCCTCCCTCCCTGCTTCCCTCCCTCTTCCTCTCTCCTGACCTTGTCCCTTTGATTAAACTGTAGGCAGGTTTCTTCCTGACTCTAGGCCCCTGACCTCTCTTTTCTTAGAGCACTTGCTTTAGAAAACTTGTAATGGTAAATTAGTGCTCTGCTCCTATGAGATGTATTTTTTTTTAAGCTACTTTCTAGTTTTACAAGCCAGGAATGCCTTTTGCAAAGACCTTGGGACCATTCCTTTGAAATGCAATCCTGCCCCTATCTCTCTGTCTCTGTGAGAAGGTAGGGGCCAACCTTCAGTGGGCACCTTGCTCCAAACTGTACGAGGACCTCCTATTATAAAGATAGGAGACTGTGTATTTTTCTTTTGGGTAAAGCCAATTAGAAAACCATTCTTCCCTCATGCCAGCTCTTAAAACTGCTCCAGCCCTTGTCACCTTCACTGAGGTCACACTGAGCTGTGGCTTCTCTTGGTCCTGTCTGCAGTAGCCTTGAATAGAGTTTTCCTTGTGTGTTTAACTTTGGCACAGCTTCTGCTTATGGCAGTTCCTTCCTTCCTTTCTTCCATCCCTTCTTTCCTTCCACTAAATAGTTTTGGGTGCCAGCTGTGTGCCAGGAATGAGGTTAGCACAAGGTATGTTGGTGGGAAAGATAGTTGTAGTCATGTTCCTGAGGGTAGACAGAAAATAAGTAAAATGAGAAAATAAGAAAATGAGTAAACAACAAATAAATGCAAATTTTAGAATGTAAATTTCCTTTATAAAAGGAAACCAAGTTTGTGGTGTGAAAATGAGAGGCGGGCCTACTTTGCAAAACATATTCTGGGAACTCAGAGGCATGGCCTTTTTTCAGGTTAGAGCCCATATTTTTGGGTGTAGCAGTTTGTTAATATATCACATACAGCATCATCTGCAGTCATGATTCTAGCTCTACAAATATCACCTTTCTCCACTCTAAAATGAAGATAATAGTAATAATTGTTTCATGGAATTATTTGGAGAATTAAATGAGATAATGCATCAGACACTTGGTGTTCTGCCTGGGTACCATAAATGTTTGATAATATTGCTGATAGTGAAATAGTTTGCCAAGATAGTATTTGAGCAGGAGATATTGCATGGCTTTCCAATTTCTTTAAAACCAGAACATTAAAAAAATCAACTCTTTTTAAATATTTCTTGCATCACAGTCTGGGAGATTCTGGTCTATAGTCTTCATCTGGGCACTTATTCGTGTGCTGCCCAGAATTCTGATTTAACAGCATGACATTTAGATGTTTTGTGTCTCTCATGAAAGTGTAGTTTCTTTGAAGGCACTGATGATCACTTACGTGCTTTCTGTGTTCCAACACTTAGTATATTAAACCCATAGAAGGTACTCAATAAAAGTTTACAGAATTGAAATTCACAGTAATAGTGAAAAAATAGTTATTGGTGTGAGTTGCTAATTCAGAATTCTTTGTTCTTATAAATGTTTTTTCTCTGTGAAAGAAAGCAATGTGGTCTTAGAATTGCTGGTTGAAATTAATTCTAGGAAACAGACTTTTCTTTTTTATAATAAAGGATTGACATTCAGGATTTAAATAAAACACAAAGAGCTTGAGAATTAATTAAGAGCATTTTTCATATTCCAAAAATCCATAATACAAAATGTTTCATACTGGTGAGGGGTTACACGGAGCGCAGAATAGAGACATTTATTCCATTACATAATTTCACATTTCTTTGTCTAATGTGGCTCTAATTCTTCTTGATTCTGGGAGATGAAATCCTGTGATCTTTATTGTCTTCCTTGTAAAAAACAGATATTGAGTAAGCTTTCCCGAGCAATATTCTGCAATTTTGCTTTTTGGTTTCCTGCTGGAAGTTGCATTCTCTGGAACAATTTCCAACTGCCGAGGGCAATATAGATAGCAGGGGCTATGCAATAAGGCTCACTTGGGTTAGAGTTCCAGCATTTGGTGCTTGAACGAATCACCCACCTCCCATGGTCATCTATAAAATGGGAACGGTAACAGTTTCATCCTCATGGGGTTGGTGTGAGGGTTAGTAGGTTACACGTGTAAAGTAGCAGCAGATTACTCATGTAAAACACCCAGCTTATAGGAAACACTCCAGACACCCTGCGGTTCCATTACTTTCCTATTATAGATGGCACTGTTTGCAGTCAATTTGCTTTCTGTCCTGTCTTGCCATCAACGTATTTTATTGCATTAATTTTGCTTAAATATAAACTTGGTCCTGGGTATTTGGCCAGTTTGAATCTAGGATCAGTGTGGTAGCAAAATTACTAGAGTGTCTGTTACCTGTCTTTTTATAATTAAAAAGGTCGGTTTGATTTAATTCACACATTTTCCATGTATGGCAAGACATTGTTGTGCCCCTCCCCCAGGCATTGGGTGGTAAGACTTTTAATTAGCCTTACTTCAGTAATGTGCTCTGATGAATAACATCTTCTTGTCTACTGGAAACTGACCCTATGAGCTCCTTCAATGGGAGAGTGAGATGCAGATACAGTCTCTTGCCAGCATCTGTCATCATCAATTGTTTATTAATTTTATTGCCCTCTTTTTGGAAACCAATTCCTTCTAGGTCATCTGACCTCTTACTTCCTGATTGTCTTCCTTACTAAAGACTGATTTTTCAAGGTGTCTGGGTGGCTCAGTCAGTTACGCATCCGCCCTGGGCTTAGGTCATGATCTCGTGATCCATGAGTTTGAGCCCCATGTTGGGCTCTGTGCTGACAGCTCGGAACGTAGAACATGCTCCGGATTCTGTGTCTCCCCCTCTCTCTGCCCCTCCCCTGCTCCTGCTCTGTATCTCTCTCTGCCTCTCAAAAATAAATAAACATTAAAAAACAAAAGACTGATTTTTCCCCCCTATCTTTTCTAAAAACATTAGTCCTACAAAGGCCCTGAGGAAAACAGCTGATGTCGTAAAATGTTTGGAAAATGTTATTTCTATGTTATCCTTCTGAAAATTTGTTGTAACAGAAACAGTATGGTGTAGATGTGTGTAAACTGATTTTAATCCAACGTCTAGAGGGGGTTAGCACAGCCTACTCTGGTCAGGAACCCACACTCCAGTGGAGGTTTGACACATTAGCATAAGATGTACTAGGGGTGCCTGGGTGGCTCAGTGGGCTAAGCGTCTGACTTCTACTCAGGTCATGATCTTATGGTTCACGGGTTTGAGCCCCACATCGGGCTCTGTGCTGACAGCCCAGAGCCTTGAGCCTGCTTTGGATTCTGTGTCTCCCTCTCTCTCTCTGCCCCTCCCCTGCTCATGCTCTGTCTCTCTCTCAGAAATAAACATTAAAACACAAAACTGTACTAGAAATACGTTTTCATTCATGCATTTACAAATTTTCCAAGCTCAACTAACCCTTTACAACAGTGCTCAGAAGGAAGAGACTTAACTGTGCACTCCCGCTTCATAAAGATCTCTGCCGACAGATCTGATGTGATGGTTGCTGAAGCCATGATGATAGCTCATTTGGTCAGCTTGCAAATAAATGTCTGTGTGTTTGGCAGAATTTTGTGTCAGACTTGCGTTTCTTATAATGTTCCTCTTGGTATTAAGGTAGTGAAGAAGGAATGTGCATCTCCTACTTACCTCTCATAACTGAATTTTATCAAAAGAACCCTAAAAAATTTTAAACAGCCAGAGTGACATAGATTAGTTAACAATAGTTGCAAAATACATCCCTCCTTTGGGAATTCATAATGTATACGAGACTGTCTCAGTTAAAAAAAATTGTTTAAATTTGTTTCTTGGTTAAATTTTTCTTTCAAAACTTATTTTAGCACAGATTCCTTTTTTTCCTCAGTAAATGTCTATTTACATCTTGAGTGACAGTGTGGTGCCAGTGATCAAAATTTGGAAAATGTTTTTTAAGCCTATCCCCTCTTCTGCTTCTTCATCAAAATTCGCCAGTATTATAGTTTTTTCTTTCTTTCTGAGGTCATTCGCTCTAAGGGAGTCCAACTGCCATGTCATGAAGAAACTCTAAATGTCCTGTGGAAAGGTTCATATGGCAAGGAACAGAGACTTCCTGCCAACAGCCATGTGGGTCAGCCAACTCGGAAGTGGATTTTTCAGCCCCAGTCAAGCCTTCATTAACTGCAGCCCCAGCTGACATCTTGACTACAACCTCATGAGTGACCCTGAGCCTGAACCACCTCGCAAAAACTCTCTCAAATCCCCAACTCACAATATGCCCGTTATTTAAGCCACAGAATCTGAAGTAATTTCTTACGTGGCAATAGATAAGTAATACAGATTTCAATGGTTTTAATAAAACACCAGATAAAAAATTATATACAAGGGTTCTAATAGAAAGTGACTCTATCTTGCATCCTAGGAATAATTTGCTTTTTAGCTGTGGCACACTCTGTAAAAACAGGTAATGAAAAGAAAATTCTCAGACTGGAGAATCAGTGAGTCCTCAAAGCGCATCATAAAGTTGACTGGCTAGTCTGTTCTCCCCTAAGGCTACCCTGCTAATTCCCGTGACTTCCCACTCTCCTCTTCTCTCTTCTGACTCAAGTCTATACCATTCCTTCCAGCCTTCTTTGTCCCAATTCCTAATGGAAATATTATCAAATAATACTGCAAATAAGTTTTGATGGCTTTGAACAACTCAAAATGAAACGGAAAGGATATATGATGGGTAAACATATTTTTGTGACCTAAAGTGAAAGAAATATTATGAATCCAATGTAGTAGATTCAAAGACAGGTGTGTGCGGGATTGGAAGAAAGGGTGAAAGTGATTAATCTCCTCCATTGCCTCCGTCGGCCTCCCCCAAGCCACTTCAATAACACATACCATCCTTGTACATGCACGCATACACACATGTGTGATACATACACATCCTGTATGTACTTCTTATACAAATGAAGCCTCAGAACAAGTTTTCTAGCCCCTATTCCAAAAGCAATTGCCACTCCTAACCCCTTAGTTGTAGAAATTCCACGCTATTGTTAACCATGATCATACTTATTTAAAGGCATTCCTAAAATCAGCACAAGTGTTAGAATACTTATAAATAAGTTAATAGGATGCTCAGCCTCTGATAGTCATTAATATTTTGACCAACTTAGTTGCTGGGTCAATGGTAAGTTTAATTTTCTGTGATCAATTAAACTGACTAATGCAAGAATCATCCCCCAAATTTTGCAGTAAACTATGATTTAAAATAATTAATGTACAAGAATGGCTTATTTCCAAGGAACTTTAATGATCTGAAGCTCTTTAAAAGTTTTGCTACTGATTACAAATTAATTGGCATCTAACCTTGAGTTATACAGAATCAAATAAAAGATATTAATTATATCCCTGTGACATAATTTATAGCAAAATCACCATCACTGAATATTTCTTTCATTATGATATAAAACCTATATGCTAGGCTAAATCAGTAAATGATAACTTGTAAGGAGAGCTATAGTTTCTGTCGGCTGTTTACCTGGACTTTTTCCCATGTACCTAAATAATTTTCATAGGAGTTAAAAATTTTTACTTTGATGGTAATTACTACCTGCTGAATCTTCTCATTAATACGTTTTCAGGCAATTAATTCTATCACAAATGGAAAGTATTGACCGAATTAAAGGCCATTTCCAGAATTAGACTATGGTAATTAATTTCCTGGTTTCTATGCTAATAAGTTTCACATATTGTTTGGCAGACATTGATTAGAGTCTACATCAGCCATGCAAATTAACACAGGTCTATTCGCCTCCCTGTTGGAAAAAGTAAGGCTGGGCTTTAAAAGGAAACAGACAGGAGGTAAAATCAGAACCAGCCACACTGTCCAGGAGGCTATATTTTCTCATTCCCAAAGATATATTATTCCTAAACACTGTCCAAATCCTTTCCAGGTCTCCACAAATTCAGAATATTTTCTTGGCTGCCCTGGATTAAACCAAAGATACTCACATTTCTAGTTTAATTGCAAGGTGTGTAATATTAAGCATGGGAAGATTTTTATGCCTTGGGAAATTTTTGTGCTCTGATACAGAAAAGTTAGTACTATTTGAATAAAATATATTAAACTATTTGAGTTACATTGTATAAAATAAAAAATGTGAATTTATTTTTAAATTGTATTCACTAACATAGGCACTCTTATATAATAATTTTTCCAGCCATGTCTGTATTTTTGCCAAAAGAAGGTATGCAATATTTCTTTAGTTCCTTAAAAGTGGTTTGTAATTCATGGTTGTAATATATTTTCATGTACAGAGTATTTTAAACAGATGATAAAATCCAGAGAATAGGATAACAGATAATACTGTGTGTCTCGTTTAGATTTAACAGATATAAACATTTTTATCTTTCTACTTCTAACCTTCATTTAAAAATAATAAAAATAGGGGGCTTGGGGGCTCAGTTGGTTAAGCCTCTGACTTCTGCTCAGGTCATGATCTCACAGTTCATTGGTTTGAGCCTGTGTGGGCCTCTTCGCTGACAGCTCAGAGCCTGGAACCCGCTTTAGATTCTCTGTCTCCCTCTCTCTCTGCCCCTCCCCACCTTGTGCCCTATCTCTCTCAAAGATAAATAAACATTAAAATAACAATAATATTTAACGATACAGTTAAAAGTAGCCTTCATTCTTTCTCTACTTCTTTTCTCTCTTTTTCTAGAGATTTCAGTATCTGAAGTTGGTGCACATTATTTTTACAAACTTTTTACACATTCTTTCTAATTGATATGTACAACTGTTAGGTTTTCACATATTCGACTCTAAAAGGTACTCATATTACACACTAGCTTTATTTTATTATTATTATTTTTTTAATGTTTTTATTTATTTTTGAGACAGAGAGAGACAGAGCATGAGCAGGGGAGGGGCAGAGAGAGAGGGAGACACAGAATCTGAAACGGGCTCCAGGCTCTGAGCTCTCAGCACAGAGCCCAACGCGGGACTTGGACTCACAGACCGTGAGATGGTGACCTGAGCTGAAGTTGGACGCTTAACCGACTGAGCCACCCAGGGGCCCCCACACTAGCTTCATATATGCATTTAAAAGTCTGTTATAGGACCTGGGTGGCTGAGTCAGTTGAGCTGACTTTGGCTCAGGTCATACCTCACGGTTCGTGAGTTCAAGCCCCACATTGATCTCTTTGTGCTGATAGCTCAGAGCCTGGAACCAGCCTCAGATTCTGTGTGTGTGTGTGTCCCTCCCCTAATCATGGTCTGTCTGTCTCTCTCAAAAATAAAAATAAACATAAAAAAATTAAAAAAAATAAAACGTGTGTTACAGGACATAGGATTATATATATGGGTGTGTGTCTTTGTATATGTCTGTATATGCACGTGTATATGCATATAAACATAGGATTAAGTATATATGTATGTGTCTATCTCTCTATTTATCATCTATCTCTCTAGTCCTATATCCTATGTATTGTAACAAACTTTGAGAGCGTTGCCAATCCAATGAGTATCACATGGTCTAAATTTGTATTTTCAGTAATGAATTTTAGCATTTTTTCAAATATTTATTGAATATTAATTTTGTTCATCTGTGAACTGTTCATTTCTCTTTGCCCATTTTTATAGAAATATTTTCATCACTGATATTATAGCTTTATATATTCTAAATGCTAAGTCTTTGTTGATTTCATACAATGCAAATCCATTTTCAGGATCTCCTCCAGGCCAGACTGTGATTCACTTCTTTTTTA
This sequence comes from Leopardus geoffroyi, assembly GCF_018350155.1. NCBI lineage: Eukaryota > Metazoa > Chordata > Mammalia > Carnivora > Felidae > Leopardus > Leopardus geoffroyi. The sequence goes on from NC_059327.1 coordinate 174,819,373, forward strand.
TGTCCTGAAACAAAGTAGAAATTCGGTAATTGTTTGTCAAATTGCCCAAATATCTTCCTGTGTTTGTCTATCAAGCCTTGAAATGTCACTGTTACAAACTCATTCCTGTGTGATTTAGGGTTTATTAGTTTTTTAATAGCCTTCCCGGCAAAAGTAAACACCCTTAGTATGTTGTTATTTTAATTTACCATCCCTACCCACAAAGTGTACCTCATACCTGCTTCTTATTCTATCCTAGTACTGGTACAGAACATTTGGTAAATTATGCCTGTTTTCTCATCTATTTAATTGGTATAATTAAAGCACTTTATAGTGTTGTTGTGAAAATTCAATGAAAGCGTATAAAATTTTAGAACAGTGCCCAATCTACAGTAAGCAATAAATAATTAGTACTTTTATTTACAAGTGATCACTATCATTGACCTCAAAATGCTTAGGGAGGAAATAATTACTCATTCTACATTTGCCTTTCCATTTATATGTAGTATAATAATCGCTTCTCGGCCTTTTGGCTAAGATCAAGTGTAGTATATGTAGTATAATATACTATCAAGACAAGTAATTTTCCTATAAAATAAGAATGAAATAGCACTTTGTACAAATAAGAATAATAAATAAAATCAACAAACACATATAGTATAGTAAAACTACTTTTTAAAGGTTATGTTTAAAAGTATTTATGTAATGGATTTCCATCTATAACTCATTAACTTAAATCAGAACAGTTTTTCTGAAAAGACAACTAGAAAAGCTTGAATAAATTAAAAAAAATACATATTTGAAGAAATTAGAGTGCTATCAAGACAGTGGAGTCCAGTGCTAAAGACCATAAGATTTCGGAGAGAAGAGAAAAGCAATGAAATGAGTCTGACATTTTACATTAATTTGCTCTGTAAGGAATTTGCCTATTTTGAAGTGTCAAGTCTGAGAGAATGAGAGAATAAGCAGAAAGGGGCAGGTAGAGGTCTAAGAATCTGAGCAGAGTTTTCAGCATTTCTACAAGGCTTAAAAAACAAAATTCAATTCAGGACTGAAAAGGCAACCAGTACTTACAGCAGGAGAAAATTGCAAAGAGAAAGAATATAATGAGAAGTGAGCCCCACGTTTGGACTGCTTTTTCCGTGGGGGTATTTTTTAATTCTTAAGTAGAGCAGATCAAAAGTCAAGAACTTAACCAGAAAGCAGAATCTAGGGGCACCTGGGTGGCTCAGTGGGTTAAGCATCTAACATGGTTTCGGCTCAGGTCATGGTCTCATGGTTTATGAATTTGAGCCCCACATTGGTCTCTGCGCTGATGGTGTAGAGCCTGCTTGGGATTCTCTCTCCCTCTTTCTCTCTCTCTCTCTCCCTTCCTCCTCTTTCCCTCCTTCTCTCTCTCTTCCTCCTCCCTGCCTCCCTCTCTGTCTCTCAAAATAAATAAATAAACTTAAAAAAAGAAAGCAGAATCTAAGCAGGTGAGAAGCTGAACTAAAATGTTAGAAGTCTTACAAGGGTTGGAGAGACTAAATTTATAGTTTAATATGCACTAAGGAAAACAGACACTTGTAAACATCCTAAACTTTCAACTGAGATACTGAATAACTAAATTATATGACTACAAACAAACCAAAAATAAGTCCTCATAAAGACTAAAACCACATTTCATTTTGAGGTTGAAAGGGTCTGCTCCTACCTTTAATGTTCTCTGGAAGCAACTCTAAATCCTCATTAAAGGAAAATAATGCCACCCAAATCCTTAAAAGTTTTTCATATGTCTATCAGATAGTACAAAATTACATGACAGGAGACAGGACCAAGAGAATGAACAGACACTAGGAAGAGACTCACAGATATATATATGTATATATATATGTGTATATATGTGTATATATATATATACACACACACACACACACAAAATTACATATAGGGATTAACCTATGCAATAAAATAAATGTCTAGATGAAGAATTTCAAGAGAGAACAAAATCTATGAAAATATCAAATGTAAGTTCTAGAATTCAAAAATATAATAATACCTTAAGAGAAGTTTTACAACAGATCAGAGGAACTAAAGACAGGACTAGTGACCTACCTACAAGATATATAGAAAAAAATATTAGTCTGAAGCATGAACTAAAAATAAAGGAAGAAAATTCAGACTAGTGAATAGGAGACAAATGGAACATGGTAAAAATGTCTTAGCTATGTATAACTGGAGTCCAAGAAGAAGCAAGAGAGAAAAGTGATAGAGGCATATTTTATATGATGACCCAAAATTTGTTTTAATTAAGTAAAATCCCAAATCACAGAATTGAGACATACTATAAATTGGAAGCAGGGTAAATATTTAAGAAAACATTTCTAGACATACCATAATAAACATTTTTAGATAATACAATGCATATTTGTAGTTTGGCACATTCAGTATCTATTTTTCCAAAAATGCGTTATGAAAGGCCTTCTGTTCCTAAACTAGATATGTTTCATTTGTAGTTTATTTGAAATAGAAATTATTCAATTTGGAAGTAATCTTAGTTGTTATGCAATTAAACCTTCTCACTGTATCAGTGATGACACTGGAGTCGAGAAAAACTTGTGTGACTTATCTAAAAGTATTTCATCATAAAAAGCAATATTTTTAAAAAATTAATTTTTGTAACTATTGAAAATAATGCAATATAAAAAGGATATTTAAAATTTTAATTCAAGTCCTAGTTGTCACAGAAACCATTATTTGTTTACCAAAATATCCATTCCAATCTTCATCCTAAAAGGACTCTGATTTTTGTCTGTGCTCAACTGTTGGAAGACAATTGTCCATGAATATTTTTATATGTCTGCATGATTAGAGACTTCTGAGTAATAACTGACAAGGTTTGTTAAAGGATGATCAAAGAGCTTGTAAGTCTTGAAAGCTAGCAATAGTTTATCTCCTAGGAGAGATTTACAGATATATCTTTTCAGAGATAAGATTACCCTTACATTCCAGGGTAAGAAACCTAGAGAGATTTACCCTATCTCTCCCCTCCCCAGAGAATATTTGTTTATATTCTAGAGTAAAAGTCTATTTCTCTTTGAAGGAGAAGATTGGAAATTTTCCAGAATTCTTTACATAAACTCTGAGCCTCATGATTTTGGTGTTCTTCTCCTGTGATGTAAATGCACTGCATATTCAGATGTTATCTTAATTCTTAATCATATTGTCTTGTAAGGAATTGGGTCCTGGGGAACTGAGACAGTGTGTGAGTAATTAACAGTCTGAAATTATAATACAGAAATCTTGAAGCTCCTATCAGTACTTATATATAAAGCTTGGGCAAGATAATTTGATAGCTTGTACATATGGTAAAATTTTCATCATTTTAACTTAACAGTGTCAATGCGCAATTAAAATACTGCATTTCCTAGCCTCACTTGTGCTTAAAAGTAACCAAATGACTACATTCTAAGCACTGATATTAAAGCAAATGTCGATGTTTCAGACTTTCAAAACATGCCCTAGATTTTTTTTTTTTGACCAAAAGAACACCTGAATTTGTAATCTCAGATGCTATATATATTACAAGTGTTATTTTAAAATGTATCTAATTTGGGGGGCACCCGGGTGGCTTAATTGGTTGAGAGTCCAACTTCGCTCATGTCGTGATTTCCCAGTTCGTGAGTTTGAGCCCCACATTGGGCTCACGGCTCTCAGCTCAGAGCCCACTTCAGATCCTCTGCCCCCTTCTCTCTCTGCCCCTTTCCAGCTTGTGCTCTCTCTCTCTCAAAAATAAATAGAATATTAAAATGTATCTAATTTTTGTTATAGGATTTGGAAATTTGACAAAAGGTCTTATAAACTTAAATCTCAGTGTGAGAATGATTCATCAAACCACTGATCCAGAAGTAAGATACACTGTTTAAAGGTTCAATAAAGTACTTTAACAACAATAAGTGAGGAATCATATAGTACACTGGCCTTTGGGAGGATACTCTAATCAACAGATGAAGTAATGGGGCTCAGCAGGTGCTTAGAAAACCAGAATTTCATTGTGGTGCCTCATTGTACAGAAGTTAAGATGCAAATCAAGCTGGATTCTTTCAATGCCCATTTTAACTGATACTAAATATGTATCCCAAAGGGGAAATTTCAGCTAACTAGAAGTTTCATATTCGGAAATCCTGTCTTGTTTTTACTTAATCTTAATTATTGTTTTGGTCTGTTTGTTTTTTACTTCTTTGCTTGATATAACCTTAAACAGAATGCAAAGATGTTGTTTACCTGTATGGTACATCCTTATCTGTTCAAGATCAGTGATTGTCTCTTTATTCCCCAGTGTCCAGAAACAAGCTTCATTGTATGCTTTCCTTTATCACCTGACTAGTTTTCACAGCTTGATGTGCCGTCAATTTCAAGTTTCTTCTCAATTTAGAAAATGAGTTTGACCATAACTTGGTGTTGATGAGATCCTTTTCCTTTAGTTTTTAGAAACATGACTACTGAAGCAAATAAAGTACTATCCTATTTGCTTCTAAAAAGAGATAGGAAATAAGTGGAAAGTACATTGACTATTTTGCTTCCTCAAAAATATACTCTCTTGGGGTAATCATTGGGCTGTCTGCTAATGAGTCTGAGAGCCTAATCTGACATTGATGTTCTTTATGCATCATTTAATTGTTTCATGTTTAATTGCATTACAACAAAGCCAACATCTGTGGCAATGAAGATATAAAGGATATTTTGTAAACTCAGAAAAGTGGAGTGGAGTCACAGAACAGACCTTCCCCTGAAAGAAAATTTCCATTGAATAGACTAACCATCTCGATTATATTAAAGACAGAGGAGGTCATAAGAAAACAAAAGCCAGGAAAAGACAGAGGTAAAAGACAGAGAATTTTAGAATTCTTTAGAATTCAATAGATCTTAATTGATTGACAGCATAAAGCATTCATTTCCTTTGTTTTAGAATAAGAAGAGGTTTTTAAATTTTATCCTCATTTCTTCTATCATTTGTTATATATACTATTAATGAGGTACCACAAAAATTTCAGGTAATAAAATGCAATAAAACGGACAGCTGATTGATGTTCATTCTTGGAAGTTATAGTGGTTTAATTTCTCCTTCATGAAATGAGGAATTCATTTTTAGATGACCTACATATGGAAATTCTAAAGTTAATACGTGCATTTTCATCATGTGGAAATAATTTTTATTAAAATGTACAGAAAAGAAATATTTGGTATGTAGTAGAAAGATAATGTAGGTTTGATAAATGGAAAAAATAAATTCATAAATTGTCTTAAAGATCGACATGGGGTATGTAAGGAATACACTAGACCAAGATCCTGAATTTGAAAAGAAGCATTAAATCCTGAAAGTCAAATTTTGATTACCCATATTTTTACAAGGACAAGAGATCTTATGAAAATTCTTCTAAAATAGCTAGTGGTAGCCCCAGGGAAATGGTTTAAGGATAAATAAGTGATTAAAGTCTCTTATTTAGTCTCTTAGACAAAGTTATCATTTTGGTGGGCCTAGAAAATAGGATCTCGTATGAACACACTTCCGTTGGTGGCTCCTATAAGTTATTATATTATTTTTAACACCTAAATTTCTATACTATCAAGAAACCAATTTATCTGAAGTATCTCCTCTGGTGCATATAAACACTAAGTTGTTGATTTTAGAGAAAGCTACAACACACGCAGGAATTCTCGACTTTGAACAAACAAGTCAACAAAATTGTACTCTCGGCTGGTAGGTAAGCAAATACAGAATTCTGCCCTAGGTGTAGCTTAAAGCTAAAGCAGAAGACAGATGTGGAGTAGAATGTAAAATGTGCTGAATATATGTGATTACACTTACATGATTCATGAGGTTGTGTACCTGTCTTGCTGGATTCTCTTTCTCCATCATTGTCTTTGCAGAGGACCGCTGCTATGAATCCTACAGATGTAAGGAAATGAATATTACCTACAGCCATTCTAGTGGGCAAGTGGGGCAAGTGTGCAGGAAGGGATTTTCACTGGTTATGGACAAACAGTGAGCTATTTTAGTAAGTGGCAAAATATTTGGTAAAACTGGGCCTGCTCTTATTTGAAAGACAGTATATATAGTGAATAATCTTGTAACTTTGATCTAGGTGCTATTGAGGCAAAATAGTGAAAGTGATAGCTGGTTGCAACTAACTGCATTAGACAAGGTATTCAAGCAAAAAAATAAGATCAGAGAAAAAATTTAGAGAAAACATAAATATTTCAGAAATTGCAGTATTGTAAATGACACTACCTCTCAACAAATCCAGAATGTGGCCCTTATGACAGTCTCAGTTTAAAGACCAAATCAAAGGTGTAGCTGAAATAGCTTTTTATAGGATCTGGGAAGAGTTTGAGGCTAGATTTGTAGATTCTTTTAAAGAATTAGTAGAATCTTTTAATTGGAGAAAATTAAAACTTCCAGAAAAACTAAGGATATAGTTACACAAAAGAGAAAAGTGTCCAAAGTACCCTTAATTAAATCTACAGAAAGAGGCATGCCTGAAAAACCACTGTGGGGAATATTTTGTTGCATATCATTGACTAGATTCAAATATGTAGAGGGCTGTGTTTGAGACACAAATGTTGGAGAGAGCTGTTGTGGCAAAACCTTTGCGAGCTTACACCAAGAGAAGCAGAGGTGTATTTGTGAGATACAAAAGGATTTCTTGTTCCCACCAAAAAACAAATGTTCTCCCGTGACCTCTTCAGAAGCAGATGTCCAAAGTGGGGAAAAAGGAGAGCAGGGCCATGAACTATGGGAACAATGGACCCAGGAGCTATCCTGGGTAGAATAACTGGCACCTAATGGAGGAAAATTACCCAGCTAAGAGTAGAGGAAACTTACATTTTCTGGCAGTACTTTAGAAGTCTTGGGGAGTGGAGATTGCTAACAAGGGAGTCTTCCGCTTTTTGAATGGCAAATATGATCATAATTATTCTGTCCGTCTTCCATACTGGATGTTGGGATTATGGAGACATATCACTTGCCCCTTTAGTTTCTGTGCTTCTGGATCAAGAAAAACTGAATTTGGATTTTAAATATATATATATTTCAAAAAAATGCTTGTGTGTATTTGTGTGCATGTGTCTTACAGCATTCTGGACTTGAGGTCTGATGCCATAATTGGATTGTGACATTCAGGGTATCTTTTTCTTTTCTTTCCTTTTCTTTTTCTTTTTTTTTTTTTTTTTTTTTTTGCTCTACAGTGGTATTTTGCATGGGAAAAGCACACAAATATTTTTGAACAAGAAAGTGGAGTACTGCAAAGTAGATTATTTAGTAAATATTCACTTCTTTTCACCCCACTTTCTTCAGAAAAGTGTATTTCCCTGCTCTACCACTGTTGGCCAAAAGAATGTAAGCAGAGGTGGCAGTGTACGATTTATAGACCTAGACTTTAGGAGGCACCAGATGTTTCTGCTAGTCCCTTGTGGAGCTCCAGAACTTTCCAATAAGAAGAATATGGCCCTGAGAGGCTGTTGTTCCTTCAGCCTAGGGCCAGAACAAATATACGTGAAGCAGAGCAGACTTGCAAGTATAAGAATGAATGTTGTTGTTGTGGTTTGTTATCAGAAAAAGCTACCCAACACCATGCTTGCTTAAATTCCTTGATTATATTCTCGTTTACTCATATTTTGGCCCATGTCCTAATTGGAACAACCAGTCACCTGAATACTTAATTAATGCTTAATGTTTTATACATAGATTCAAAATGATAAATCATTGTTCATTTATCCTGAACATTATTTATCATAACTCCCCTATATGTATTAAGTATATAGGAGTAAAGGGTGTTTATGTATGCGACCGACTCTGAAAGGGTTAAAAAAATGTGTGTGTGTGTGTGTGTGTGTATATATAAATATATAAATGTGTATGTATATATATATAAATATGTATGTGTGTGTATAAATATGTATGTGTATGTATATATATATATATATATATATATATATATATATGGTATATATATGCATGTATATGAGATGGAAAGGGAGAGGGAAGGAGAGGGAGAAGGAGAGGAAGAGATAGAATTTTGGCCACCTAAATATTGTTACCACTGCATCTCTCCATGTGTGCAACTCTAGGGGTGGATGGGGAAGAAGAACAAAAAGGTACAAGGAATTATGAAGTAAAAAGTTTTAAAATTGTAAACCGGGAATACACTTGTAGTTACACTTCGAGCAACTGAAAACGGTCCTCATCTTTGTGTACCTTGGAATGAGAAGTATACAGATTCAGTCTGCTCTGACTTCTTTTGTTAATGTTGTTAGTGTACTTCCTGAACAGGAGGAAAAAATTTTATCTCTTCTTGTCATGTTGACAGCTTTTGCTACATAAATAGATAGCTATGTAGGCAGATACCAAGGTGTGAACTTCCCCCATGCATTTTAATTGGATGTTTGAAATGTGGGATTGAGTGTTTAAATGGTAAGGGTGCCCATCAAATAAAGTCCAGATATCTACTTTAAGTCAGTAAAGTGGCTACTGCATAGTTAACAGTGGGACTAGTTTTTTGTATGTTAGTAACTAGCTTATAGATCCCAGAAGCAGTCCTAAAGAGGGGTGTTTTTGTGGCCTACAGAGAAAACACTTCTCCCCACATCATTTTTTTTCCCTTAAATCATCCCTGGAAAGGACTGCTTTGGAAAACAAACTTTGGACATCAAGTTTTCAGCGGACCAGAAATAAAGCCCTTTAATTAATTTTTCCCCTATGAGCTTCTTTTTTTTTGACACTCATGAAATATTAATTAATATTAACTTACTTGTGAATAATGAATTAACATTGAACACATTTTTATTTAGTATTTATAATGTTACAGGCCCTGGAATCACCAGGTAAAAAATACAGAAGTGGTCATTGCTATCCTGAAGCTTATATTTGAAAAACAAATGCATTAGTAAAAGAGTAAATATGTGAAATGATTATAAATTGCAATGTTTTATAGAAATAAGGGATTACAATGAGCCAAAAAAGTTGTCCCTGAAAAGGTGAAATTCTGACATTAGAGAAAGGAACTCTATGTGCACATTGGAGGGCAAAGCATTTCAGCAGAAAGTGGGGGAAAGCAGGATGTCTCCAAGGAAGAGCAAGGAGAATGATGACTGGGGCCCAAGGAGGAAAGTGGTGGGATTAAGGTGGGAGTAATAACTGGGGTCTAGGACAAACAAAATCCCATAGCCCATAGTAAGGAGTTTTATTCAATGTGTAATAGACAGCCTTTAAAAGGTTGGATGGGGCGCCAGGGGTGCCTCAGTCTGTTAAGTGTCCAACTTCGGCTCAGGTCATGATCTCACAGCTTGTGAGTTCCAGCCCTGCTTTGGGCTCTGTGCTGACCGCTCAGAGCCTGGAGCCTGTTTAGGAATCTGTGTCTCCCTCTTTCTCTGCCCCTCCCCCACTCATGTGCGTGCATGCTCTCTCTGTCTCAAAAATAAATAAACACATTAAAAAAAAATTTTTAAAGGTTGGATAGTAACATAATTGCTATGTGTTTTAAGATATTTTGGCCACTGTGTGGATATTGTATTGGTGGGTCAAGAATGAAAATGGCGAGGCCAGTTAGAAGGATGGCCGGTAGGGAATGGTGACCAGATTAAAGGAGTAAAATGGAATAGAAGAGACATGGATTCCAGGTATGTTTCAGAGGGAGATCTGATGGAAGCCATTGATGGATTTGTTTATCAAGGGTGAAAGAGAGGGAAAGAGAGTATGCCTCATGGGTTTCAGATTTGTCAATTACTTAAATGGAAATTATAATGAGCAGCATTCAAAATTTCCATTTTAAGATGTCTGTGAAGCTTCTAAGTATTGAAGTCAAATAGTTGTGTGTTTCTATTAGGAATTCCAAGGAGAAGATCAGACTGAAGATTTAAATGTGGTAGATGTCCCATTAATCTCTATGTAAAGCTATGGGCTGGTAGAGATAGTCAAGAGAGTAAACAGGTAAGACAACACCTGTGATGGAGCCCTGAGGAATCAGATCATTAAAAGTTTGGTTTTAGAGTGATAAACTAGCAATGGAGATGACATGGCTGGTGTAGGAAAAGGAAGGTAGTCTGGTGTGTTCAAACACATTCCTTTAAGAGAGTAAACTCGTGGGCAGCTGGAAAGTTACTGTATTTACAGAGGAGACACAGGAAAAGACAAATTCACTCTGAACCATAGATTTGGGTCTCAAAGAATAACTTTCTAAAGCTTTAGCTTGGCAAACAGTCTAAGACATTTCTTTTCATGTCCACATGTAAAACTTTTCCTTTCCAAGTCTTCCTTTTCTCTTGAGAAGAGAAACCTAGAAGGGAAAGCCTTTGATAGGCTGATCATAAAATTTATGGACCAAATTAGGACCCTTCTGAGAGTGAAATGGGAATTAATGATAATTAAAACAGGCGCAAACCTGGACTGTCCCGGGCAAACCTGAACACGTGCCCATACATATCTTTGGCCGTATTCACATTGGGTATTTGTTGTCTGTAGTGCTCTCCTCACTTACTTTTCCACATTTTGGTTCTTCTTAGGGTGCTACACTAAACTCTGAGAGTTTAGTTTTCCTCTTCTGGACTATGGAAAGCTGTTTTAGAAGAATAATTGTGCCTTGAATATCTCCTCTGTGTATGTGTGTGTGTGTGTGTGTGTGTGTGTGTGTGTGTGTGTGTGTTGAGATGTAATTGACATATATTAGTTTCAGGTATACAACATAATGATTCAATATTTGTACATATTGTAAAATGATCGCCACAATAAGTTTAGTTAACATCTGTCACCATGCATAGTACAGAATTTCTTTTCTTGTGATAAGAATTTTTAAGGTCTACTCTTAGAACTTTCAAACATATAATACATTATTACTAACTATAGGAACTATGCTGTACATTCCATCTTCATGACTTATTCATTTTTAACTGGAATTTTCTACCTTTTGACCACTTTGACCCATTACCTATGTCTCTTTTCTAAATTTTATAAATCAAAGAGTTTATACTCAAATCTATCCTAATCTGTGGTTACTAATTGGTTAATGTATTTCTTTCTAAAAACAATAACAAAATTTGTATTGTAAAGAGGACATTCATAGGCAATGCACTTATGATTCATTGTGAAACATTCAGGAATTGAAAAGGATAGAAGATAATTTTGAGCAACCAGGCCTACTCAGGCTTCATTATTTCTACTGGAGAGTTTGCTGCCTATTGAATGTCCTTATAGCATCAGCTCTGGGCTACATAAAAGTTAGAGGAGACATTAAAAATGTCAAATTTATCCTTAAAGCAGAGATGTCTTTAAGCACATTGATATCAAACTATATTCTTTGTGAAGCTGGATCCTTTACTTATTGCAAGAAGTATTCCTGTTACTTCTTGTCCCATAACGATAAGGAACCCTTGGAGAGAAGAGCATCCATGCCCATAGTAAAGGTCTAACCTTCCGCAACAGGACATAGAGATAATTGTGTGGCCTTTTCACTGTTTCATTCCATCCTGTGATTCTCATTGTTGGCTATTGTCTGCCATTTCCTTATGTGGTGCTGCCTAATCCAAAGACTAAGGCTAAAGCCATTGTCTGGAAGCAATTTAATTTAATTCCTTTCCTTTGTATTCTTAGAATTCGCCCTGGACCCTCTCCTGATAGGCAATTTTTTTTTTTTTTTTTTGGCTGGAGGGGGGTGGTGGTGGTGTATTTTTCCTTTTGAAACAGCTGACTCTTGGTTTCTTTCATTGTCAATTTATTCTACACTCATTCTGTTTCCTCCCACTCAAGGGGAAAACACTCTGAAAGTTCAGGAAAGAAAGAAAGCCCAATGAAATCTCTATAGTTAAAAATGTTTAGGCTCCAATGATGAGGGTTTAGATTTGGGATAAGTCTTTAACTATAAAGTTTGGATTGGGGCTTGTGTATTATGTGCATAGAATAAAAGATTATTAGTTATTTTTCTAACAGTTCTCTAAAACACATGCCAAGTGATTAGACAAAACTCTTGCATTTGTTCATAGTAACTAACTTTCCAGAATAGAATAAACTTAAAAATAATTCATGTGTAGGCAAACCATTAGGAATGATGAGAGAGATTATAAAGTAGGTTAGAAGAAAATCTCTAACAACTGCCTTTGTCACTTGAGCCCATCCTAAACCTCATTATTAAAAAACAAAAACAAAAACAAAAAAACCTGTCCCTTTTTGGATTGGGAAAATATATTAAAGTGGTATCAGCTGTGCACTGGTTTCTTTCTCTCTGTCTTTGGTCCAGATGCAGTCATTGTGACCATGCCAAATAAGGATGTATTATTAGAAAGAAAGTTCATAAATCAAAAGAACTGACTCTAGAATTTGTTAATAAGTATGGTGAAAACCCAGCCGAAATAATGTCTTGGAACGGAGTGTCACATTAAGGAAATGGAACTGTGCATAATTATGAAAAATAGAGAAGATAGAACTTTTGGAAAGACGCATCTCCATTTGAGAGGGTCTCAGGAATGCTGTGGTTACACTATTAAAGAGGGAATTTAAAACCAGATGACAAGTTCTATGTGAATTTGATTACCGAGTGCATTGCAAAATCAGCAAGCCCTCCTGTCAGTAAAAATCTACAGAATGAATGCATGCTCATAAAAATGGAATTGAGATAGGAGTATTTAAATGTGGCTAAATGAGTGAACCAAGAGTGGAAAGAGCAAGTACAAGTTCCAGATTTGAAAATGTAAATCCTCCCTCTAAACCACGAATTGCTCGTACATGGTTGAGTTTAGAGGTCAAAAAAGCAGCCAGAAATTGTGTCAGTATATGTGTGATATTTTATTTTTTGGAGCAGAGGTCTATAGCCGTTATCAGATTCTCAAAGAATTGTTGTGATGTAAAAAAGGTTTGAAGTCTATTTGAGACTATAGATACATATACTTTTAAAATTCTGTGGAATTTAGAAAATATTTTGGGATTTAGGAAATATTTGTTTCAGTGCAACTCTCCTATTGCTTAAAGACAAATTACTTCAGGGATAGAACTTCTATTGCTCCAGTCTGGAAGGGGCATGTCAACTAAGGCATACCGGCGGTGGAGCGATTAGATTCGACACAATTTGACTTTGGGTAAGAAATGAAATTATTATCTATATTATCTATATATATATATATCTATATATATCTATATTATCTATGCAACTGATTTTGCAGGTACTCTCATCCAAAACTTCTAAGAGTCTTCTACTGTCTATGTACCTCCTAAGCCATTCCCTTGCTCTGGTGTTCACTGGTAATTACAGAAGGCAAAGAGCACTTCATATTTGTTTACACCTTCTCTCTATTGTATTACCAAATGACCCATAGACGGGAATGTGTAAAATGAGCCCTGGTGGTCATTGAAACCAGATCTTGCCTGTAAGCAAATGCTTCCTCTGGAAAATATAACTGACCTAGAATAACTTGGCTCTGGGCCCTTCTCCTTCCTACTCATAATGCCTTAGGGATGACCCTTCATCAGTCATTTAAATTCTTATATTCAGGAACTTTTAATGAAGGGCAAACTCTACATTGCATTTTCATCTTGCTGCATGTTATGGTACAGATAGTCTTGTTTTATAAATGTTTATCAAAACTGTCAGATACTAGAGATTGAAATTGGCATTTCTATTCTTTACTCCCCAGTGACTCACAGAAACTTATCCTTTGACTCATCCATACGCTTAAATCTTTTCACACATTAAAAAAAAAATGTTCTGGAAATAAAAATGTAGGCTATTTGTGTTCTTTCCAAAATTAGTCCGAGAAGTAGGTACAATAAAGCTGCATGTATCAGCATTCTCCAGATGGTAAAAGGAAAATAAAGTGCCAGATCCACATTCCCCCCTTCATCTCCCTTTTCTGAATATACAGTATAATGATGGTTATTGATCTGAAAGTCAACAATATTTCATTCACCTTTAGCCGTTCTGAAAACAAGAATTCAATAAAAAATAATATTACTTTGAGGGGCGCCTGGGTGGCTCAGTCGGTGAAGCGTCTGACTTCAGCTCAGGTCATGGTCTCACGGTTTGTGAGTTCAAGCCTTGCATCAGGCTCTGTGCTGACAGCTCAGAGTCTGGAGCCTGCTTCTGATTCTGTGTCTCCCTCTCTCTCAGTCCCTCTGTCCCTCACGCTCTGTCTCTTTCTCTGAAAAATAAACAAACATTAAAAGTTTTTTTTTTAATTAAAAAAATATTACTTTGAGCTGGCTTTTGTTTTTTCCCTCTGTAACAAACTCATCCATACCCATTCATTTCAGTGACTTCTTATAGGGCAATGAATTCCAAATTTTGTTGCAAAATTGTCCTCTCTTTTTGAGTTGCAGACCAATACGTCCAAGTCTTTTCCTGATAGCCATATTATAATTAGAGTGATCTTGCAAAAGTACAAATTCAATTACATCATTGAAAGTCATCCATTGAGTTCCTATTTTTGGGGTATAATACAATATATTAGCAGACTATGAGACTTTATATCATGTGATACCTGCTTAGCTCTCTCTGGCCTTAGCTTTTATCTCTCTTCTCCTTTTGTAGCAAAGACTGTGTAGACGTGTACCTTTTCTAAGCATAAAAGGAAGATTATGTTTCTCATTCACTTTTCAGCTAAGTTGGGAACAAATGAACAGTTTTCATCAACAGAATGTGACTGGGAGGGATGTACCCCACTTGCAATATTAACTTTTCCCATTTGATCTGCTTTGTCCCTTGGAAGACAATTCTGAAATGATAAATACACCCAGGGTGAAGAGTCTGTATGTTTGAATCACCACCTGGAGGTGAGATTCCTGAAGCAAAGAATAAACATTCATTAGGTTAAGTTGCTAAGACTTTGTGTTATTTATTAGAGCATTTGGATTTTTTATTCTAAATTCAATAAGCTTCCATTACAATATCTTTTAACATTTAGTTTCTTGTTCACTTGAAACTCTTTCTTGCTACAGGGTCTCTGCACACATGAATCTTACTGCCAGGGAATGACCATTTATTTACTCTTCATTGATGAATTCCTGCTTATTTTTCAGCTATCAGCTTAAATCTGAAATCTATATTGTTTCCCTATGACACTAAAAATATGTATTTTCCTCCTGCAAAAGTCATTAAAACTCACATCGCATATTTTTTGCATTGAAACAGAAAACTATAAGCCCCTATTTTCTTTGGTTTAGCCCTACCTAGTAATAATTCTGCTGATCCCAGAGACTGCAACCTGTAATGCCTGAAGTTCCAAAACCTCCCACAAAAGACCACCAGAGTCGTAAGTCAAAGCCAAGCGGCAAGGGTCGTTTATTGCAGGTTCGAACCTGGACCTCTGCGCACTCGTTGCCGGTGACGCTAAGAGGCCACGATCAGGGTTGGTACAGCGTTTTTATAGACAGAGACAAATAGCACAGGGGAGGTTTCAAATTATGAAGGGCCTGATTAGTTGATTTTAAAGTAAGGACATTTGTTGTTCTCTGATTGGGCGTCCTTTGTCTGTCCTTTGGCGGGAAGGCTTTGTCCGTTACTTGTGGCGGGAGGAAAAAAGGGGGAAAGGGGAAGGGGGTAGGTGAGGAATGTGCTAAGCGAGCAGGTTTACAGAAGCGAGAAATGCCGGTTAGTTTATGTACAATCACTCATTCCATTACATATCAGACTACATTTAGGAAGGTTTACAACCCATTCTACTACACAGCGGGTTACATTCAGGAAAGGCCTCACAATGCTCGTAGCAAACAGCAAGCAAAACAGACTTCTCAGCAATTGTATTTCTTATCAAAGATCCATAATAAGCAGAAAAGAGAACCTGGCTTTAAACTAAGGCAGGGCTGTCATTTGGATTGTTCCTTTCACAACCTTAAATAAGTAGTTGTTCACAAAGACATTGGGGAAAATAAAGAGTTGTTGATTCAGCTACTGGGAGGAGACAGGATTTTGAGATAAAGGAGCATTAACAGATAGTTGATAAAAATAAAGGATGAACTCTCAAAGCTCTTTGATTTAGATGTTAAGACTGCACATGCTTTTCCTGGTATTAAAGATCTCTTCATATCAAACATATACCTGTTCTGTATCTTGTAATCAAAAAAGTGTGCTAGATAATTTTTAAGAAGTCCAATTGAAACATCTGGAATTTATAAGTTGAATGTTATTTTCTGTGAATATCAATATGCACTAAATGGTTGTATTGAAATAAAATCTGCACTTGACCAATGAGCTCCAATTTCATATACATGAGCAATTTCAATTCTTTTATTGCGTGGAAAATAGAAACTCTATCTAAAAATGCTTCCAGGGTTATTATAATAATATGGCATGTCCTTTAACATAAAGCAGTAGAAGCATGAGAAGTGTTTCTGAAAGTGGTTCCTTTGATCATGGATTTCTAAAGTCTCAGCAGACGGGAGTCAGGATCAGAACTTCTTCAGTTGAAACATACATTCACAAGGTAAGGAGACATCCAAAGCCACATATAGGCTTTAGTGAGAAAGGTTCTAATCTCTTATGCCTCTCCTGTTGGGCATCATATCAGTGTGAGACCACTTTCTCTTTGGGAATCCTTTTTACTCCTTAAATCAGTCAAGAAAAGAATGTGCTTCTGCCTTGGAAATGACAGAGAAATACTGCCTCTTGAAATGGCTTACAAATACTGTATTTTTTTAACTTAATGGAAAAAAAAAAATTGGTCCATCCCCCCAGTGTGTCTATTTTCCTTTCTATAAGTCAAGCATTGTTGAGTCAAAAGATTTTATCTGATTGATTCAGTGGGAGTATAGAAAGTCTTTTGTTACCGAGCGGGTT
This sequence comes from Leopardus geoffroyi, assembly GCF_018350155.1. Taxonomy (NCBI): domain Eukaryota; kingdom Metazoa; phylum Chordata; class Mammalia; order Carnivora; family Felidae; genus Leopardus; species Leopardus geoffroyi. Next base: position 174,836,145 of record NC_059327.1, read on the forward strand.
GAGGTATAAAGCCTATGAACCAAGGTAGAAAGGAAAATCTTCAGGCTCTAAGGGATGATCCATACTCCAAGAGTGGTTATTTATCCTCTCAAGGGAATCTTGCCCTTTGAGAATGAGTTTCCAACTAAAGACTGTGATGTACAGGGAATACCCATGTTCTGAGTGTGCATGCTTTTCCTAAGATTCAGTTAAAGAAGGCATAAGGAAGAGAACATTATCTTTGACTAGAAAGAAATATCTGAATATGAGCAGAAATTTCTTTGGTTAGAGTTAAATTTAGATATATACAAACTAGAGCCAGTTCACAAAATACAAAAGGTAGAGTATGCTCATAAAAGAATGATCACCTTTTCAAAAGCTGGCTCTCTGAATTGAGTCCTAGCAAAGAGCACAGTTTACTGGGCTGAGTTGATGGCACAGCCTTCTAACTATTCATTCACTCATTCATTCATTCATTCATTCATTCATTCATTCATTCAATTAATGCATATGAGTAACTTCAGGTATTGCTTTATGTATTATGTGTACAAAAGCATACAAAACAGATGTAGTCCTCTGCATTCATGGATCTATTATTCTAGTAGTGAAAGACAATAAATAAAATAAAATAAAAAAAATTATGACTAAGAAGGTAATAAGTGCCATAAATAAAAATAAAAAATAGAAGAAAAAAAAATAAAAAGGAAATAATAATAACAGAGGTTTGTTGGAGGAGTTATATGTGAAATTTAAAAATCATAGCCAGGGGAAGGCCACACTAAAAGGTAAAATATAAGTAGGACTTCAAAGGGGTGAGGCAGTCACTTGTATAGCTATATGGGGAAAGACAAAACCAGGTAGAGGGAATAGGATGTGCAAAATCCTAGTAAGGATAAAATTTCTGAAAAAATTATTGAGTGTCTTTTTTTCCTCAACAGGTTCACACAGAGAGTTAAAAAATATTGTGGATGTTCCTATTCAGAAGTTGATTATGGGACTATGGTTGTTCATGTTATAATTACCCTTCCTAATTTATATGTATATTGCATATGTTCTATTGCCTTATGTCATATATATATATATACACACACACACACATATATATATATATATATATATATATATACACTCACACTCATATTTCAATAATGCTAGCTGCTAAATATATATATATATATATATATATATATATATTTTTTTTTTTTTTTGAGAGTGAAATGTGATGAGGGAGCATGGGGCAAGTTGAGAGCAAAGTACATGTTACAGCACTCCCACCCCACCCCTACTCCCGCCCCAGGTGGGATATGTGTGACATTCCTTGGACACCCATGGCTACCCAAGAACAAAGGAAAGGGTTTTAAGTGCTTGCCATGGTGATGGGGGAAACAAAGGCAGATGAAAAGATAAATTCCCTTACTGCCTACAGCCCATTGACAAGTCCTTAAAATAGGCAGAGTGACCTCCCTCTAGGAGCTCAGCTGTCTGGATGATGACACTTTGCTGGGGGCAAAAGAGAATCTTAGCTTATCATTATCCTGACCCCTCAGGAACCTGTAAGTCTGCTTTAACATAGAAAGATTCCTTTGGAAACTTCCTTTATCTCAACTCCCCCAAGATACATGCTGTCAATCATAGTCCAAGTTTATGGCCCCTAATATACATCTGATGGATCTCATGACTGAGGTTTTACTAAAGGGTAATAAATGGTGTTTCCCTAGCAACAGCTAACCCCTTAAGGTCCTGGAAACCTTGCTTCCAAAATTCCTTGGAGAAGACTTACTTTATTCCTGACTCCCTCCCAACCTGAGGGTACATAATGAAATACCATCATGACCTCAGTGAAGCTCTTCCTGCCCATGGGTCCTGTCCCCCTGCTTTAATAAAATCACCTTTCTGCACCAAAGATGTCTTCAAGAATTCTTTCTTGGCCATTGGCTCCAGACTACCCTACCATCACCCCAAAACTTCATCAGTCACATCTACTATGTTAGTAAATCTCACCAATCACATTTTATAATAGGATTTAAAATTCTACTTTTGTTCTGTTGTATAAGGAACTTACTTCTTTTTCCACATATGCTCAATTCCTCAAAACTTCTTGAGAACAGAAATATACCATTTACATTTATATTCAAACCTGGAGGATTGGGGTATGTGTACATGATGATGAAGCAAATTTCTGAAAGAGTAGCTTCCTTTAATTACTGTCCTTAACTTTCTTCTTCTCACATTTGTTACTATAATGACTTGTCACTATGATCTTAACCACACTAGATTTCTGAATAAATATTAGTTTAATCTTTGAATCCTCCATGGTCCTCAAGATAGGACTAAAACTAGTAGACACCCAATATTCTTTTTTAAAAATAAATCTGTATCATTTATTTAAGTTTTGATTTTGAACGGAACATATCTAGAACACTGAATTATTACTGAGCATAGAACATTAACTTGACCCTTTTTGTTCTTATTTATAAAGACTCATTTTACAAGTTCTGTCGTATGAAAAGTGCTATCTTCCTTCATTATGTATTTCTGATCCATTTTATGCCCTCATGTCTGCTTTTTGACATGGCACTTCTGTTTTTCTTCCCCTACACTAATTTTCCTCTTTATCCAATGTACCTAAACATTTTCAGCTTTTCAATGATAATAAAAAAAACTTCTACATCATCATGAAGAAATTTATATCTTGGAAAATGACCTTAACATTTTGACTTGTGCTTTGCTGTCACTCTATTCAATTGCAAACTTTATATTAATCACTGGAGGGGTGGGGGTGGAATGTCGAGATTTCAAAAGCTCAGAAAGAAATGTGAGCAGTTTCTCTTCACTTTTGGTGCTGACAAGAAGCTACAACACAAGCTGCCTTTGTTGCAGGTAATTTAAATCACAAACACCTACCGTGGTTAAATTTTGTTCTGAATAGCAGTTTGTATTTTGAAACTATTTATAGCATGCCATTTCATTTCTGGGATTACCACCACAGGGGACAAAATGCCAGAAGAGGAAATGTATTTAAGAGGGTAAAATATGAGAGAAGGATGAAGCTGGATGGACTCAAATGGCTAGACTATTTAGCCTCGATTTAAGCAAACCCCTAAGTCACCCAGATCAATGTTGAACTTCAACCTTTGTGTCCTCACAGTCTTCCAGCCAAGGTGAGATGTTAATCATGCTGCTGGTGAGGACATCCACGTTGGAGCAAAAATCAACTTGCTTTTACTCTGGTTTTGTGCACTAGAAACTAACATTATTTCTCTCCCACTCAATTTGGGGAGCTAAAGAAACAAAATGTAGTCACTCTCAGATTAATTTAAAACTTTTACGTGCATTTTCCCAGGCTTCCAAATCACTGTGCTTTGGAAATCTTGGTTGCTGCTCTCTAGACAATCTCCAGGTCTTTCATGTTTCTTCTAAGCAAGACACCAAATTTTATGCATTCCTTTAGAAGACTAGAGAATTCTTTCTGCCTTGATATTGCTTAGTCTGGTCACATCATATCACTTTTCTATTTTTTTTTTTTTTTATGTTTTCCAAATGAAATATCCAGTTATTCACTTAATAAAGTTATGGGTTTCAAAGTATTGTGGTCCCGTCACAAGGCAACTGAAAATATCCTTAAATGTTTGTAAAGAACCTAGGCCTAATAATCAAGAATTAAGTCCCTTACTACAAAATTCATTTTAACCAGTATGAGATTAAAGGTTCAGCTGGTCTATCTGGAAGATTAATGAAGATGCCCAAAACATCAACTCAGCCAACTAGCCCACTGGAACTGAGATGTGAACACAGCTTTTTAAAACTGAGTTACATTGTACACATATAAGTAAGTAATATATATTTACATACACATACACAGGCATACACACACATATACACAATCCATAAATATAAATATTCAAACAATGTAGCATTGACAATAGAATTTTTGGATTCTGACCGTTACTGGGATCTATTTTTGATGGAGCTAGCAATTAATTTCATAACTTAGTTATCAGATCATTTATGTTTGAGTAAAGATGATGCCAAACACAGCTCTGAACAGGTACTCCAAATGATGATGAACTGTATTACTTATTTACTTAAACAGGAAGTGTGGTATTTTGGAGTTGAGACATCTGAGTTTTAGTTTTTAGTTTTGAAAATGCTAATAATGTGTGAAATTATGTCAGGCCCCACATTTGAGACCCATCCTATATCTTCTACCTGTTTGTCCTCAGCAAAGTCACTGAACATATTTGTGTTTCAGTATTTTTAATCTTAAAATAAGGAAATTAGACTATATAAATTTTTTTCTAATCTTACACCTTTCTAATCTTACATGCCACTTGCTAAATTTAGGAATGTCCGGGGGCACCTGGGTAGCTCTGTCAGTTAAGTGTCTGACTCTTGATTTGGGCTCAGGTCATGATCTCATGGCTCATGAGATCAAGCCCCGTGTTGGGCTCTGCTTTGACAGTGAGGAGCCTGCTTGGGATTTTCTCTCTCCCTCTCTTTCTGCCCCTGTCCTGCTCACATGCTCTCTCTCTTTCTAAATAAATAAATAAATAAATTTAGGAATATCTGAAATATTGGGCTTTATACTATGAAATGATAAACTGTGTTAAGTTTGAAATGAACAAGCAAGGCAAATGAGAGTATCTTCAAGATATTCATTAAATGAAAAAATCATTACCTACTTGTTAGATTCCACATTTTTATGTACTTCCTCAAATGTCACCCCATCAGAGCAATTGTCTCTGACTCCACTATATTAAATACAAATATTCCAAACCCTTTGTGCAAGTCACTTTCTACCACCAATCCTGGTCTTTTCCTTCACAGTGAATCCCATACCACTTGATGTCATATTAAACATTTATTTGCCTTTTTCTTTATTTCTTCCTTTCCACGAAAAATAAGTTTCTTATGAAAAAAATAAATTCCAAGAGGCTAGAATATTTGCTTTGTTCCCTGCTGAATTCCTAGGATTTAAGAACAGAGTAAAACCTTGAATTGTGAGCATAATTCTTTCTGGAAACATGCTTGTGATCCAAAGCACTTGTATATCAAAGTGAATTTCAAGAACCATTGGCTTGGTTGTGATCATGTGACATTTGGTGTCATGTACTACTCGTATTGCAAGACATTGCTCATTTATCACGTTAAAATTTATTAGAAATGTTTTCTTGTCTTGCAGAACACTCACAGAACAAATTACTATCAATCCAAGGTTTTACTGTAGTGCTTTGCATAAAATAGATGTTCATTGTGTGTATATATTCATTTTGAGACATGATGATTTTTAGAAACAATACAGAAAAGTTGTTTACCATTTAGAGTTTGATGAAAAAGAAAAGAGGCTTAATGAAAAAGAAGGGAGCTTTTCATTCTTTATCCTTTGTACCATTGGAATTTATCTTGTGCCTGCATTACATTAATAATAAAATAGACATGAATGAAATACATTAGACACACCACCAAAACCCTGAGACCTAGTGAAAATCTCAGGTGTGCTGTTTCTAACCCGTCGACGTTGTCGAAGACTTCAAGGGCAGAAATTAGATCCTAAATTTTTAAAGCCAAGAATGTGATAGATTTAAAGAGTAGACTAAAAATAAATATTGGAGGTAAAATCCTAAATATAAATACTTGTTTCTTCATACTAGAGACAGTTTAGATTCACTATTAATAACGTGTTGATAATCTGGATAAATTTTGCCACTAAAGCAAAACTATGAGATGGTTTTGCTTTTCTTGGATTTTTAAAGGTACTCTACAAATTTTCTGTAAAAATCATTACATAGTTTGCAATTACTTAGGGATGCAAAGAATAAAGCATACTTCATCCCCCAAAATAAGCAAAAAAAGCATAATGGCTGAAACACATTAGGGATGTTTGTTTGTTTGTTGTTTGTTTTGTTCTCATGTAATAGAAATTTGGACTTAGAGGGTACGGAGGCTGGTATAATGGTTTCAGGAAGTCTTTAGGGACTCAGGATGCTTCTAACCTCGTCCACAGTCCTTACTAGGGGCTGCTAAAGCTCCAGCCCATCACATCCACATTTCAGGCAGTGGTAGTGAAGTAGGGGGAAAAGACAAAAAGGGCACATCTCCATGAAGAATCAGCTTGAACCTGCATGGAGTGTTCCCCAATTTACCTCCAAAACACCTGTTTATATCATTGTCATTTTCTGGCAGACATTAGTCTCATAACTATATCTAGACAAAAAACAGTTAGTAACGTACTCTTGTGAATTGTCATATTAGTGGTCTGAATAAGTCTGATATGATTACAGTGAAAGAAAGAAAAAGTAGGTGTTTGAGAAGCATAGTCTCTGTCATAATCAATTATTGTTTTTCAATCAGAAATATATGATATGCATGTTTATGTAAGAAAAATCATCTGTCTCTCAAAAATAAATAAACATTAAAAAAATAAAATAAAAAAGTGGCACCTGGGTGGCTCAGTCAGTTAAGTGTCCGACTTCTGCTCAGGTCATGATCTCATGGTTCATGGGTTTGAGCCCCATGTGGGCTCTGTGCTGTCAGCCCAGAGCCTGGAGCCTGCTCTTGATTCTGTGTCTCTGTTTCTTCCTGCCCCTCCCCTGCTCATCCTCTCTCTCTCTCTCTCTCTCTCTCAAAAATAAATAAACACTTAAAAAAGAAAAAGAAAAGAAAAAAAAAGAAAAAAGCAAAGCAAGGCAAAACACCCTCATGATATTCACTACTTTCTGGAAATTATTTTTTTTTCAGGTATCCATTATGAGCCATGAAAACATGTTTTCCAAGAAGGAAAATAGTAGCTAATACTTGGGACAGTGCGATCTGGTAGTGACTTCTCTGTTTTTAAGAGTGGTAAAGTTTTTGTTCATATCTCTTCATGTTTTAGGAAAACAAGATGAGGAAGGAAATTACAGTACTAGGATGGACCAGAAATGCTTTCTGTCTATGGAGATTTTGGAAGATTGAAAGACAAGCTGTCAATTTTCTCAGTGTTTTATCATGAAGCCACTAAGAAAAGAAGCAATGAGTTTAAGACAGAGTCTGGTAGAGGTCTTGGAATGGGGAGAGGTGACTGTAAGTGATGAGAACGGTTCACACTTGATGTTTACAATTTTCACGTGCAACTCAAATATTTCATGTTTGCAATATTATTTTTTTAAATTATATCTATTCATATAAATCATGCTTAGCATTTTTTCAGCTGGAGTCTTCTAGTAGACAACTCTCCTATATTTCTGTATGTCTTGCAATGAAAGGCACTGCTTGACTTTTTTGCTGGACTGTCCTTCGAAGATGTTTGTTTGGTGAGCAACTTCGGAAGACAGAGATACTCTTTCTCTGTGGAGCAAAGTTCAGCTTCATCTGCTCTCCAGTGTGGTCTTAGTCTGTTCAAGCTTTTATAATAAGATGACTACAGACTGGGTGGCTTATAAATAGCAGAACACAGTGTTGGAGGCTAGTCCAAGATCAGGGTGCTGTTGTGGTCTGGTGATGGCCTTCTGGTATGTCACAGACTTCTTGTCTCCTCACATGGTGGAAAGGGTGAGGGACTTCTGTGGGATCTCTTTTATAATGGTCTCTCTACCCTCATGACCTAAGCATCTCCCAAAGGCCCACTTCTTGTTACCATCATATTAGGCATTAGGATTTCAACATATGAATGGGGGGCGCACATACATTCAGACCATAGCAGGTATAATAAAGATCATATTTCTCCCTCTGGAGAAAAGTTCAGGCAAGTTTACAGTCCATTTAAAGAGATTCAGGCTCCCTAAGCTTTGGACTCCTCTTGTGCAGGTAACACCTTGCACTCTTCCTGTTGCCCTGTGGGAATTGTGGCTTGGCACAGTGGTACAAAATAATGCTCTGGCTACTACTACTACTGTACGTAATAAACTGTCCATTGTCTCTGACTCAGGAATCTCTTATGTTCTGCTGGCAACCATGAAACCGTGGCAGGCTAACATATTAGTTAGAAGTAGATCCTTTATAGTTCTTGAGAGGCATTAAAGGGGGACTTACTGGGTTCATAATGCCTATAACTCCCATATCTCTAAGGAAAGCTAATGATGTGACCCTCCCTTCCTGACACTGGTTGCTTGAAGCAGGAATGGATTTATGCCCATGAGCAGCCATATGTAAACACCCATGGACTGGCACAAGTTATGACATGGCCTAATATGGGAAGGCTGCCCAGCTGTCAGCGTCCATCTGACCTAATATAATCCTCTCTTTTGGAGACATGACTGTGAGACAGAGAAAGAACACTAACATTGGCGTGGTGCATAGGCTAACAGATGCACTGGATAAGCATTAGGATGGGGAGGCACAGTCATGCATCTTTAATAGCCACTTTCTTCCACAAGGACACCACAGCTGCTCTTGGACACCTGGGGAAACTGCTATTTCCCAAGCAGTAAACTTGCTTCTAGGGTGTGATTTTCCTTGTTCCTCTATGTTTACTTTTAATATCTCTCCCTGACTGAAAGTAACCAGAATGTGCTTCTGCCTCATTTACCTGGAAAGAGACAAGCTAACAAAGGGGAGAAAAATGACTTCCCCAAACTAAACCTGGACTCTTAGGGTAAAGATTTATCAGACACAGTTTTAGCTAAACTATGCTTCTAATATTTTCTGGATGAAAGGATTTAGAAATCCTTATCTGACAATCAGGTATTAAATCTGCCAGCAACAGATGCTGCTAAAACATGAATTTAAACAGCTTATTTCTGTTGGTGCAACATTAGGATCATTTCAGAATAACTGATTATGACGTGCTTTAGATTTTCTACCTGTTGTATTACAACAGCTGCCGTGAGAGTTAGAAGTGAGGGGCACCTGGGTGGCTCAGTAGGTTGAGCGTTAACTTAGGCTTAGGTCATGATCTCCTGGTTGGTGAGTTTGAGCCCCACATGGTGGTCGCTGCTCTCAGCAAGGGCTTGCTTCAGATCTTCTCTCCCCGTCTCTCTCTGCCCCTCCCCCACTCTCTCTCTCTCAAAAATAAATAAATCTTTAAAAAAATGTGATATCCCTGATTGATTAGGTACAATGAAACAACCTCAAAAGTCTTCAAACACAGTGTCAAGAAAGCACAATGTTCATTATTTTATATAAATTATAGTTTTTCAGGTGCAATTAACTCAGATTAAAAAACAAAGAATCAAAATATATGGGTTTAGCAATAGCTCCTACTTTGGTTATCTAGATATTTCTAGAAAATATTTACTCAGATAAAACTGTAGTACAAATTGATAAATGATAGTCTACACTGGGAAAAGGATACCACAGCCTTTGTTCCTCTGTACTAAAGTGAACATTGAGCTTGAGCAGGGAGGAAAGCTTACTTCCTTTTCTCACCTAATGTTAACACAAAATTCAGAACATCTTACTATAATCAATAGCCCTCAGATGCCATATGTGACACAACTTTCCAAGGGGAAAATACAATCTCACTGTCTCACTATCTAGCACAAAATGAATATATAATGCAGATTAGTGGAATAAGATTTCCAGCTGATAATTTTCACTAAAATATTAGTAAGTAATTTTATAATACATCCAAGGAGATATAGATCTCTCTGACTCTCTGTCTCTGCGTGTGTGTGTGTGTGTGTGTGTGTGTGTGTGTGTGTGTATGTGTGAAAGAGACTATGTGTGAATAACTAACAACACATATCCCAGATCAGGATCTCCTGTTTTTGTTTAATAATCACAGTGATACCTTATATTGAGTCTAATCATTGTTTCTCAAAGAGTGCTTTGTGAAATACTAATTATATTAAATGGAGGATTTAATATGGGGAATTTAACATGTAAAAATTGGGGGGAATAGTATACTTTAATACTTGGCATTGTATAACCTGCTCTCCTATGCTCCCAAAGCTAATGACCCTAATTGAAGTTTCTGAGATTTTGTACACCATAGACACAGGCTTAATTTTCAAACTCATATTTCCAATCATATATTGCAAGGAAATATTTTTGAATATTTATTAACTTCACATAGAACTTGTGTTCTGTGTAACTGCTGCTTGCAACGGAACACTCTATAAATTGGAGTTGGAAAACATTTTCCATTTTCTTTTTTTATAAACAACCATTTTAACATTTTTTTTAACTTTATTTATTTAAGACAAAGATAGCACAAGTGGGGAAGGGACAGAGAGAGAGGCAGGCAGAGAATCCCAAGCAGGGTCTGCATTGTCAGCATGGAGCCTGATGTAGGGCTCGAACTCATGAAACCATAAGATTATGACCTGAGCTGAAACCAAGTTAGACACTCAGCTGACTGAGCCACCCAGGTGCCCCATAAACAACTGTTTTAATCACCATAATCTTTGTGCTTTGCTGGATGGTGGGGTATGATGGGGTAAGGATGAGAAACCAATTTAAAAGTGCCAATGCACCGTACCTTAGCCCTTTCCAGTTTAAAGAAACTTCTGGCAGACGTAGACTGTTTTTGGTAAATGCTTAGAAGCTCAGAACTCTTCTTGCCTCCAGTTGCAATCCTAGATGAATCTGGAATCAACTGGAAATTTACTGTTACCCATGGTGCCTAGGGATGGGGATTGTGACCTCAGACCCATCAGTGGACTTGAGCAGTTGTCTTGGCTGTTTCCTTTGAAGCTTCTCCAGGGAATTGTCCGCTAGAATTTACTGTTGTCATCTGCACTGGCGTACCCATGGTCTGTCCTACTGGTGTGGTGAAAATCCTTGATGACTTGGCCTTACTTTGGTTTTCAGTGACATTGCAGAGGTCTGGGTCTCAGGCAGCATTTGGTTTGCCAATCCGTGTATCAGAGCAGTCCTATGGTCTTTTTCTGAACTCTTCTCTGGGTCTCTGGCTCTCAGCCAGCAATTGGTTTCCCAACCCTCATGCCAGAGCAATCCTGTGGCTTTCTTCTGAACTTTGAACTCGGCTGACCTTATCTTCCTCTCCAGCACATGCAGGGTTTCCTGGACTGATTTAACACCACCGAGAATTGTAACACAAGCCGTCTCTATGCCTAAACACCGATGATACCATTCACACAACACTGTGGCTGCCCGTGAAGGCACAGGGGCTCTTGTTTCAGCTGATCTTCCAGATTTCCAAACATGAAACCAGGTGTATGGCTTCAGCAGCTTTTGGCAGCTTCTTTACTCTCTCCGAGACCTCTATTGTATCACCTTCTCTCCTTTCACCACCAACCCCCCCACCCCCATTTCCTACCTCTTCACCTAAACTTTGACCCTGTGGAGGTGAGGTTTTTAGAAATGAGGGAAACTGAACTCTCTGTAGAATAACAGAGGCAGTAGAGTGTAGTTTCAAAAGCATCAGCTCTGCACCTAGCATTCTTAAGTTGAAACCACCCTCCACCACTGAAGACTATGTCAACTTGGACAAGTTACTCAAACCCTCTTAGTTTCCATATGTCCATATCTGCAGAAAGAAGATAATGCCAGAAAGTTGCTGTAAAGATTGAATAGATAATGTGTATTAAGTACTTGAAAAGCACCTGTGCATGGCGCTGCTCAATCAAAGCTATCTATTGATGTTATGAATCTCCCTTTTTCTGGCCAGAGCGTACTGTTTCTATTTGTACAAAGATGCAACTTCATATTTGAAATTCTTTCTAATCACTTCTTACAGCAAACTGCTATGACAGGTTGGCCCAGCTCTCCAGGCTGTTGTCTTGCTTTGGAAAAACAACAGCAATAACAACAAACTATCTAAATTGAGAGTCAAAAATGACCAACAGCTTTGTTGTTCTACCTAATATTTACTGTTGTCCTGAAATCTAGAAAAACATTGATTTAAAATCTTAATACCACCAATTGAAGTGAAATTTAAAAATCCATGAATCAATATTATCAGAAATATATCTACTATATGTGGAACACATACTGGGAAATGCTGAATTAAACTAACATTTGAATATTAGGTAGGAAACATACCTCTTTGTCCTGCTTTTCTATTTTTTGAGAAGTCTTTACCCCTCTGCTCATCTACCTTTCTAACTCTTCCTCCAAGGAAGCAAAAGTTGCTGGTCTAGTCCCTGGATCTCATTATATCATCAGGCTGGGTAAGCATGTCTTACACATAGAGGTCAATTTCATTTTAAGCACAACCTGGGTATGGATGGCCTTTTCAAGGCAGCTCTATCATCCCTAAGTGCTCTATTTCAGCTTCTCTGTGTTTGGTGAGTAAGGCAGTCCCATCATATGCAGTCATGTCATATACAGAATAGAGTCTATTCTGCCAATACAACCGTCCACATTTGAATAAGCAGAGAATTGGTTCTAAGGCTGCTACCAAGGATAGCCATCAACCAGCCTGTGGGCAGAGCCCCGCTTTAGGGAAGCAAAGAGTGAGAGAAGTTAAGAAAGTGCTATGTGCTTCTTTCCCTTTATTATTAACCAAGCCTGGGTCTTAATACAAAGTCATAGGATGAGAAAGGGCATAGACTCATTACTCTTAGAATTTTAAAGTTCTGAAAAGCTAAAAGTGACCTGATTTTACCAATGATGAATCTGGCCCTGAGGAGATTGCCTGGAAAAGGAGAATTTCTCATAACAGGTGGATACATTTATTTTCAATATAAATGTAAGGGATTTTTCTCCCATTTTTTGCTCCAAGAGTAACTTCCTATGTTAATTTTTTTTCTAAAGTTGTACTTTCTTAACCAACCTCAAGGTGAATTATAATGGTATACTTGACCTAATGATGAGTTTCAGAGAAATAAGTGTTATTTAAGGCAATACCTTAATGGTAAACCTATTTACATATCCTTAAGCCCGTGATTCCTGACTTTTTAGAACTACCACATGCTCTCGTGTTTTGGCATAATTTCAAAAACTGCTAATGTGGCCACCTCTCTTTTTAAGTGTTTATTCTAATTTAAAATATTATGCACTGGATTTGCTGTTTTAAATCTTTTCCTTCATCAAATTACAAAAACATCCATCTTTTTAAAAGGAACATATTCTTAGTAAGCACATTATTTTATTTCTATAATTGCTTTGAAAAAAGCTGAATGTCAGAGAGCCTCAAAAAAAAAGTCAGAAATCAAATCTGAAGAATGTCTATTTTTTTAATATCTACCTTTCCAGTTTCAGGATTTATGCATATATATATATATATATATATATATATATATATATATATGATCGATGTTAACATACTTTGGCAGCACCTTTTCTCTTAAAAGCTTCTATAAATAACTTTTCATAAAACGGAATTACTGAATTCAGCATGGAATGACAGAACAATTTTGGGGTGAAAAATGGTCAGTTTCATCTCCAAGCCATATTGCCCTTTCCCTTTGTGAGGAGGCAGCAAAGGCAGTTTTTAGCACTGCCTTCTGTTAAACTTTATTTAAGAAATCAGCCTCATGGACTCAATTCTGTCAGTATCCACAACGTCCACACGCTATAGTGACCACAAGAAAGGAAGGGAAATGGAGAACTCAGTCAAATACCTACTGGGATAAATCTGTATAAAGACAGAGATTAAGTATATCTTCATAATGGTCATTTAAAGGTGATACTGTAAGATCATCAAGAAATTCCTATTCTGTGGTTAAAATTAACAACTCAGGAAACAACAGATGTTGCTAAGGATGTGGAGAAAGGGGAGCCCTCTGGTACTGTTGGTGGGAATGCAAACTGGTGCAGCCAGTCTGGAAAACAGTATGGAGGATCCTCAAAAAGTTAAAAATTGAACTATACTATGACCCAGCAATTGCACTACTAGGTATTTATCCAAAGGATACAAAAATGCTGATTCAAAGAGGCACGTGCACCCCAATGTTTATAGCAGTACTATTAACAATAGCCAAATTATGGAAAGAGTCCAAATGTCCATCGACTGATGGATGGATAAAGAAGATGTGATATATATGTGTATATATACATAAGTAGTATTCCATTGTGTGTGTGTGTGTGTGTGTGTGTGTGTGTGTGTATATATAATGAATGAAATCTTGCCATTTGAAACAACTTGGAACTAGAGTGTATTATGCTAAGCAAAAAAATCAATCAGAGGGGTGCCTGGGTGACTCAGTCAGTTAAGCAACCAACTTCGACTCAGGTCATGATCTTGCAGTTCGTGTGTTTGAGCCCCGCATCAGGTTCTGTGTTGACAGCTCAGAGCCTCGCGCCTGCTTTGGATTCTGTGTCTCCCTCTCTCTCTGTCCCTCCCTTGCTCATGCTCTGTTTCTCTTTCTCTCTCAAAAATAAATAAATGTTAAAAAAATTTTTTTAAATTAATCAGAGAAAGAAATATCATATGATTTCGCTCATGTGTGGAGTTCAAGAAATATAACAGATGAATATAGGGGAAGAGAAGGAAAAATAAGATAAAAACAGAGAGGGAGGCAAACCATAAGAGACTCTTAAAGAGAGAGAACAAATTGAGGGTTGCTGGATGGGAGGTGGGTGGGGGGTTTGGTTAAATGGGTGATGGGTATTAAAGAAGGCACTTGTTGGGATGACCACTGGGTGTTATATATAAGTGACGGATCACTGGGTTTTATTCCTGAAACCAACACTACACTGTATGTTAACTAACTTGAATTTATTTTTTTATTTTTATTTTTATTTTATTTTTTATAATATATGAAATTTATTGTCAAATTGGTTTCCATAAAACACCCAGTGCTCATCCCAAAAGGTGCCCTCCTCAATACCCATCACCCACCCTCTCCTCCCTCCCACCCCCCATCAACCCTCAGTTTGTTCTCAGTTTTTAACCGTCTCTTATGCTTTGGCTCTCTCCCACTCTAACCTCTTTTTTTTTTTTTTTTTTTCCTCTTTTTTCCTCCCCCTCCTCCATGGGTTCCTGTTAGGTTTCTCAGGATCCACATAAGAGTGAAACCATATGGTATCTGTCTTTCTCTGTATGGCTTATTTCACTTAGCATCACACTCTCCAGTTCCATCCACGTTGCTACAAAAGGCCATATTTCATTTTTTCTCATTGCCACGTAGTATTCCATTGTGTATATAAACCACAATTTCTTTATCCATTCATCAGTTGATGGACATTTAGGCTCTTTCCATAATTTGGCTATTGTTGAGAGTGCTGCTATGAACATTGGGGTACAAGTGCCCCTATGCATCAGTACTCCTGTATCGCTTGGATAAATCCCTAGCAGTGCTATTGCTGGGTCATAGGGTAGGTCTGTTTTTAATTTTCTGAGGAACCTCCACACTGCTTTCCAGAGCGGCTGCACCAATTTGCATTCCCAACAACAGTGCAAGAGGGTTCCCGTTTCTCCACATCCTTGCCAGCATCTATAGTCTCCTGATTTGTTCATTTTGGCCACTCTGACTGGCGTGAGGTGATACCTGAGTGTGGTTTTGATTTGTATTTCCCTGATAAGGAGCGACGCTGAACATCTTTTCATGTGCCTGTTGGCCATCCGGATGTCTTCTTTAGAGAAGTGACTATTCATGTTTTCTGCCCATTTCTTCACTGGGTTATTTGTTTTTCGGGTGTGGAGTTTGGTGAGCTCTTTATAGATTCTGGATACTAGCCCTTTGTCCGATATGTCATTTGCAAATAGCTTTTCCCATTCCGTTGGTTGCCTTTTAGTTTTGTTGGTTGTTTCCTTTGCTGTGCAGAAGCTTTTTATCTTCATAAGGTCCCAGTAATTCACTTTTGCTTTTAATTCCCTTGCCTTTGGGGATGTGTTGAGTAAGAGATTGCTACGGCTGAGGTCAGAGAGGTCTTTTCCTGCTTTCTCCTCTAAGGTTTTGATGGTTTCCTGTCTCACATTCAGGTCCTTTATCCATTTTGAGTTTATTTTTGTGAATGGTGTGAGAAAGTGGTCTAGTTTCAACCTTCTGCATGTTGCTGTCCAGTTCTCCCAGCACCATTTGTTAAAGAGACTGTCTTTTTTCCATTGGATGTTCTTTCCTGCTTTGTCAAAGATGAGTTGACCATACGTTTGTGGGTCTAGTTCTGGGGTTTCTATTCTATTCCATTGGTCTATGTGTCTGTTTTTGTGCCAATACCATGCTGTCTTGATAATGACAGCTTTGTAGTAGAGGCTAAAGTCTGGGATTGTGATGCCTCCTGCTTTGGTCTTCTTCTTCAAAATTCCTTTGGCTATTCGGGGCCTTTTGTGGTTCCATATGAATTTTAGGATTGCTTGTTCTAGTTTCGAGAAGAATACTGGTGCAATTTTGATTGGGATTGCATTGAATGTGTAGATAGCTTTGGGTAGTATTGACATTTTGACAATATTTATTTTTCCAATCCATGAGCAGGGAATGTCTTTCCATTTCTTTAAATCTTCTTCAATTTCCTTCGTAAGCTTTCTATAGTTTTCAGCATACAGATCCTTTACATCTTTGGTTAGATTTATTCCTAGGTATTTTATGCTTCTTGGTGCAATTGTGAATGGGATCAGTTTCTTTATTTGTCTTTCTGTTGCTTCATTGTTAGTGTATAAGAATGCAACTGATTTCTGTACATTGATTTTGTATCCTGCGACTTTGCTGAATTCATGTATCAATTCTAGCAGACTTTTGGTGGAGTCTATCGGATTTTCCATGTATAATATCATGTCATCTGCAAAAAGCGAAAGCTTGACTTCATCTTTGCCAATTTTGATGCCTTTGATTTCCTTTTGTTGTCTGATTGCTGATGCTAGAACTTCCAGCACTATGTTAAACAACAGCAGTGAGAGTGGGCATCCCTGTCGTGTTCCTGATCTCAGGGAAAAAGCTCTCAGTTTTTCCCCGTTGAAGATGATGTTAGCTGTGGGCTTTTCATAAATGGCTTTTATGATCTTTAAGTATGTTCCTTCTATCCCAACTTTCTCAAGGGTTTTTATTAAGAAAGGGTGCTGGATTTTGTCAAAGGCCTTTTCTGCATCGATTGACAGGATCATATGGTTCTTCTCTTTTTTTTTTGTTAATGTGATGTATCACGTTGATTGATTTGCGAATGTTGAACCAGCCCTGCATCCCAGGAATGAATCCCACTTGATCATGGTGAATAATTCTTTTTATATGCCGTTGAATTCGATTTGCTAGTATCTTATTGAGAATTTTTGCATCCATATTCATCAGGGATATTGGCCGGTAGTTCTCTTTTTTTACTGGGTCTCTGTCTGGTTTAGGAATCAAAGTAATACTGGCTTCATAGAATGAGTCTGGAAGTTTTCCTTCCCTTTCTATTTCTTGGAATAGCTTGAGAAGGATAGGTATTATCTCTGCTTTAAACGTCTGGTAGAACTCCCCTGGGAAGCCATCTGGTCCTGGACTCTTATTTGTTGGGAGAATTTGGATAACCGATTCAATTTCTTCGCTGGTTATGGGTCTGTTCAAGCTTTCTATTTCCTCCTGATTGAGTTTTGGAAGAGTGTGGGTGTTCAGGAATTTGTCCATTTATTCCAGGTTGTCCAATTTGTTGGCATATAATTTTTCATAGTATTCCCTGATAATTGTTTGTATCTCTGAGGGATTGGTTGTAATAATTCCATTTTCATTCATGATTTTATCTATTTGGGTCATCTCCCTTTTCTTTTTGAGAAGCCTGGCTAGAGGTTTGTCAATTTTGTTTATTTTTTCAAAAAACCAACTCTTGGTTTCGTTGATCTGCTCTACAGTTTTTTTAGACTCTATATTGTTTATTTCTGCTCTGATCTTTATTATTTCTCTTCTTCTGCTGGGTTTAGGCTGCCTTTGCTGCTCTGCTTCTATTTCCTTTAGGTGTGCTGTTAGATTTTGTATTTGGGATTTTTCTTGTTTCTTGAGATAGGCCTGGATTGCAATGTATTTTCCTCTCAGGACTGCCTTCGCTGCGTCCCAAAGCATTTGGATTGTTGTATTTTCATTTTCGTTTGTTTCCATATATTTTTAAATTTCTTCTCTAATTGCCTGGTTGACCCACTCATTCGTTAGTAGGGTGTTCTTTAACCTCCATGCTTTTGGAGGTTTTCCAGACGTTTTTCTGTGGTTGATTTCAAGCTTCATAGCATTGTGGTCTGAAAGTATGCATGGTATAATTTCAATTCTGGTAAACTTATGGAGGGCTGTTTTGTGACCCAGTATATGATCTATCTTGGAGAATGTTCCATGTGCACTCGAGAAGAAAGTATATTCTGTTGCTTTGGGATGCAGAGTTCTAAATATATCTGTCAAGTCCATCTGATCCAATGTCTCATTCAGGGCCCTTGTTTCTTTATTGATCGTGTGTCTAGATGATCTATCCATTTCTGTAAGTGGGGTGTTAAAGTCCCCTGCAATTACCACATTCTTATCAATAAGGTTGCTTATGTTTATGAGTAGTTGTTTTATATATTTGGGGGCTGCGGTATTCGGCGCATAGACATTTATAATTGTTAGCTCTTCCTGATGGATAGACACTGTAACTATTATATAATGTCCTTCTTCATCTCTTGTTACAGCCTTTAATTTAAAGTCTAGTTTGTCTGATATAAGTATGGCTACTCCAGCTTTCTTTTGGCTTCCAGTAGCATGATAAATAGTTCTCCATCCCCTCACTCTCAATCTAAAGGTGTCCTCAGGTCTAAAATGAGTCTCTTGTAGACAGCAAATAGATGGGTCTTGTTTTTTTATCCATTCTGATACCCTATGTCTTTTGGTTGGCGCATTTAATCCATTTACATTCAGTGTTATTATAGAAAGATACGGGTTTAGAGTCATTGTGATGTCTGTATGTTTTATGCTTGTAGTGATGTCTCTGGTATTTTGTCTCACAGGGTCCCCCTTAGGATCTCTTGTAGGGCTGGTTTAGTGGTGACAAATTCCTTCAGTTTTTGTTTGTTTGGGAAGACCTTTATCTCTCCTTCTATTCTAAATGACAGACTTGCTGGGTAAAGGATTCTCGGCTGCATATTTTTTCTGTCTAGCACACTGAAAATCTCGTGCCAATTCTTTCTGGCCTGCCAAGTTTCAAAAGAGAGATCCGTCACGAGTCTTATAGGTCTCCCTTTATATGTGAGGGCACGTTTACCCCTTGCTGCTTTCAGAATTTTCTCTTTATCCTTGTATTTTGCCAGTTTCACTATGATATGTCGTGCAGAAGATCGATTCAAGTTACGTCTGAAGGGAGTTCTCTGTGCCTCTTGGATTTCAATGCCTTTTTCCTTCCCCAGTTCAGGGAAGTTCTCAGCTATTATTTCTTCAAGTACCCCTTCAGCACCTTTCCCTCTCTCTTCCTCCTCTGGGATACCAATTATGCGTATATTATTTCTTTTTAGTGTATCACTTAGTTCTCTAATTTTCCCTTCATACTCCTGGATTTTTTTATCTCTCTTTTTCTCAGCTTCCTCTTTTTCCATAACTTTATCTTCTAGTTCACCTATTCTCTCCTCTGCCTCTTCAATCCGCGCTGTGGTGGTTTCCA
Organism: Leopardus geoffroyi; assembly: GCF_018350155.1. Classification (NCBI taxonomy): domain Eukaryota; kingdom Metazoa; phylum Chordata; class Mammalia; order Carnivora; family Felidae; genus Leopardus; species Leopardus geoffroyi. Next base: position 174,855,474 of record NC_059327.1, read on the forward strand.
TTTTGTTTTGCATTTCATTTAAAGCATTTTTCAGCTCCTCGTGACTGTTCCTTAGTCCCTTGATCTCTGTAGCAAGGGATTCTCTGCTGTCCTGTATACTGTTTTCAAGCCCGGCGATTAATTTTATGACTATTATTCTAAATTCACTTTCTGTTATATTATTTAAATCCTTTTTGATCAGCTCATTAGCTGTTGTTATTTCCTGGAGATTCTTCTGAGGGGAATTCTTCCGCTTGGTCATTTTGGATAGTCCCTGGCGTGGTGAGGACCTGCAGGGCACTTCCCCTGTGCTGTGGTGTATAACTGGAGTTGGTGGGCGGGGCCGCAGTCCGACCTGATGTCTGCCCCCAGCCCACCGCTGGGGCCACAGTCAAACTGGTGTGTGCCTTCTCTTCCCCTCTCCTAGGGGCAGGATTCACTGTGGGGTGGCGTGGCCCGTCTGGGCTACTTGCACACTGCCAGGCTTGTGATGCTGGGGATCTGGCGTATTAGCTGGGGTGGGTAGGCAAGGTGCACAGGGGCAGGAGGGGCAGGCTTAGCTCACTTCTCCTTAGGTGATCCACTTCAGGAGGGGCCCTGTGGCAGCGGGAGGGAGTCAGATCCGCTGCCGGAGGGGTGGCTCCGCAGAAGCACAGAGTTGGGTGTTTGCGCGGAGCGAGCAAGTTCCCTGGCAGGAACTGGTTCTCTTTGGGATTTTGGCTGAGGGATGGGCGGGGGAGATGGCGCTGGCGAGCGCCTTTGTTCCCCACCAAACTGAGCTCTGTCGTCCGGGGGCTCAGCAGCTCTCCCTCCCTTTGTCCTCCAGCCTTCCCGCTTTCTGTTAACTTATGACCTCCCAGACGCTAAGTCGCGCTTGCTGTCGGAACACAGTCCGTCAGGCCCCTCCGCTTTTGCAAGCCAGACTCCAGGGCTCTGCTTGGCCGGCGAGCCGCCCCTCCGCCCTGGCTCCCTCCCGCCAGTCCGTGGAGCATGCACCGCCTCGCCGCCCTTCCTACCCTCTTCCGTAGGCCTCTCGTCTGCGCTTGGCTCCGGCGACTCCGTTCTGCTAATCCTCTGGCGGTTTTCTGGGTTATTTAGGCAGGTGTAGGTGGAATCTAATTGATCAGCAGGACGCGCGGTGAGCCCAGCGTCCTCCTACGCCGCCATCTTTTCTCAACTAACTTGAATTTAAATAAATACATTAACAAAAAGAAAGTCCTATCCTGAAATTTGCATTTTCATTTAACACATTGGTTATCATGCTCTTTGCACAACACTGTGCTGGGCGTGGGGTAAGAGTGATGGAGAAATCAAGAATTGACAATATGGTTTGTGAAAGAGCATGGGACAGTTTTATAACACTGTGAAGCTATAACTGTTTGTGTCAATTTAAGGGAAAAAGCAGAAATCCAGTGAAGGGAGAGTTGTACATCAGTAATAAGGTAGAGCACAATGTAAATCACCTCCCTCCTTCCATCCTTTCCTTCCACCTTGATACCAACCTCTGCTGCCCACCTTACTCATGATTACACATCACTACAGTCATTTCCTCTTGACTATCTTCCTTGACACGTTCTCTTTACTGCCGAGTTAGATGCCCTTTCAAAGTTTCATGTTTGTATATCCTGCAAGACGGTTGAGGCCCAAGTTACAGATGTTCTCTGGAGGCAGGCAATTTATCTCACAATTCATTTATCCTGAAAGTAGATAGTCATATCTACTATGTAGTAGGAGGTCTTCAATTGGCTGGAATGAATAGGAATGACTTTTTGGATGTGGGATTTGAGACAAACCTCAGAGAGGGAAGTAGTGGGAAATTTACTGTGTGCTCTCATGGATCTCGCTCACTTGCTCTTAGGACTATAAAAATGTGTCAAATCAAAACACTGCATAAGATCATTCAAGCAGAACTACTGAAGCATATAAATTCTGTTCTGTGGAGAAACATTGATGACTATCATTGAATATATATTCATAAGAACTCCTCTGAAAATATATTGAGTATTCATGACTTTCTGTTACTTGTCCTTATTGGGGATGATACTTATGGGGCCTTGACCTCATTTGTTTTGTTAAAAAAGTTACTGTAAATAGTGTGCTCAAAGAATTTGGTTGAACGCAGACTATTTTGACACTCCTAACCATTTGGTTGTTTTCCAGGACTGATAAAAATGCTGTTAGGCCTGTCCACTGTGGTGCTAATGTTAATGATGAATCATATATTGGTTTAAAAATGGCGTGGTGCAAGATGAGTCAGGTAATTCATCACCGTAGGTTATTTATCGAGATTTGTATTTTGTCTATTAACAACTGGTTAATTCAGGAAAAGAATCAGTCAATCATACTGATGACTGTCACTAGGTGAATCAGCTGACATCAATGGACAATTTTTTTTTTTCTTTCATCTCTTTGCCATTTCATCATTTGCACTTGGGTTTAGGAATGTGAATATTAGTAAAATGTCAAACAATGAAAAGAATTCATGTGTGAAATAATGTATCTGTTTTATAATGAGTAGAAAATTGTGTTTGGCAAAGAATAGGATTTAAACACCTTTCAAGATTATTACTAAGGTAACAGAAGAGCCCAAAATAGATTGCTGCAAACTAATGTAGTCATTTCTTTTCACTTTGTGCTTTTTCATACTATTTTATCATCAACTCAGACCCATCCAATCTTCAAAGGGTAAGTAAGTAAGAAAAAAAGAGTTATAGCCACCCTTGAAACTTATCAAAGTGTTCATTCCTTTTCAAATGATTATCATTGGCTTAACCTACATAGGACCTAAATTTGGAGTTTACCTTTTAGTTAAAATATTTTGTAAATAGTGGTGATAAGTTGTGTGTTTTGGGACACTCACCTTTCTTATTACTGTCTTCTAAATAACATAACACTAATCAATTAGTCTTTAGATTCTTTCTCTATTAATAAAAAAAAAAAATCTCATGCCCTTCAAAAGCTCTGCTTGAATGAATATACAAGGTTTTGAGTTGATCCCTTCTAGGACTGTGAGATTTTTTTCCCCTTCACTTTCCACTGTTATCTTTAAGGCAGATTGGGACCACTTGCAAGGAATACAGAGGGTGATAGAGGAAGAAAACAGATTTCCAAAAAAGGAGAATATTTCTATTTCTATCCCTTTTTCTTTTCTATCTACTGACCAGAATTTTTAATGAATTGTCATGCTCTTGGCCTGAATTAGCCAAAATGTTTGCCAGGCAATGATCATGGAAAGATCAGCATTTCTTTCTAGGTTCCAGTTATAACCACATAGCAGTTTTCATAGTTCCCAGATCACTTTTACACTTACCTACTTTGAGCAAATCAGGGTCACACAAAATCTCTATGAGTTAAGTATAACTATCCCCATTTTACAGATGAGAAATCTGACTGTCAGAGAAAAAGAGACTCAGTTTAGATCACCCAACCAGTCATCTCTGACAGAACTTGAATCCAAGTTTTTTGTCTAGTCTTTTTGGTTTTTGTGTTCTGTTTTATTTCCTTGGTGTGCCACAGATCTCCATTAGAATGTAATTGCTTTGTGTATGAAATGTTTTATTAGATTAACTGGACTCAGCAGGGTGCAAGCAGAAAACTACCCATCCCTTCTGGACACCACCACGCCCACAGCCATCGTCCTATTGATTCTTCCTCATCCAGCCCTGGCAATACCTTGGTAATTGTACAGTCTTTTCTGTCACATTCATGTAGATTAGGCTTCAACTCCAGGGTTAAAAATCCATTACAGGGGTGCCTGGGTGGCTCAGTCAGTTAAGCGTTCAACTCTTGATTTTGGCTCAGGTCATGACTTCACGGTTTGTGAGACTGAAACCTAAGTTGGGCTCTGTTCTGACAGTGTGGACCCTGCTTGGGATTCTGTTTCTCCCTCTCTGTCTTTCTGCCCCTCCCCTGCTTGTTCTCTCTCTCTCTCTCTCTCTCTCTCAAAATAAATAAATAAACTTGAAAAAAAAATTAAAAATCCGTTACAACCTATCATCAAAGTTCCTATCTTTAAATCAGTTCAAAGCTTTTCTCTTCCCTACTTTGTGCCTGTCTCAAATAAGAAGGCTACAGTTATAGCACAGAAGAGGCAATTTAACATAAACAAAACTAGTTACACAGCAGGCACATACTAAGTGTTAGAGATATTGCAGTGACCTAAACAGAGATCTTGCCTATGGAGAGTTTATGTACAGTTCACATGTCATGGAAAGCAGAAATAGCTGAGTAGAGTAAGAAAGAGCATAAGTACTCAGCATGGTGGTGAGTGAATATCAAATTGCAGCATTAAATAGGGTGGTCTTGGCAGGCCTTGTAAAGATACTGATATTTGATAAAAGTTTTGAGTAATGTTAAGGAGTTTGTTGTGCTCATATCTGGGGTAAGAGCATTCTAGACAGAGGGAACAGAATGAGCTGGCATATTCAAGGCATGGTGAGGAGGTCAGGGAGGGTAAGGCAGGGTGAGTGAGGTAGAGAGTAGGAGCGATAAGGTCAGAGAAGTACAAACAGCCAGATCACATCCAGTCTGAGTCTTCCAGTAAGCAGATACTGAGATAAAGTTATGAGTGCAAAAAGTTTGTCAGGGTGGGGAGCAGCATCCTATAAAAGCAGAAGGAGGTGAGGAGAGGGAAAATTGGTTAGGGAAAACCTTTACACTGCAAAGCAGATCTATTATCTGTGGAAGGCAAGAAGAAAAGAGACAGAATTGGGCAGGAACTATCTTAACACTGATTCTTATTTGACATTGTCTTGGCCAAACCAATGGTTCAGAGCAAAGATTTCCTATAAGACGAGTCTTGCACTGGCAGGAATAGCTGGGTCTAGGACCCTCACTCTACTTAAGTCGTTGGCTGGGGGCTGTCTGGAAAGGGTGCGTCCACAAATCCTGCAGCAGACACTAGGACAGTGTGACTAGAATCTACCAGCTAACTGTAGTCTGAGCACCTGGATGTCTACTTACTTTCTGAAGATCTGAGCAGCACACCCTCATGTCTCCTCTAGGCTTATAGGTCATTGTTTCCTTTTGACTTTAAGTGTAAGAGAAAGGAGGTCCAAGCAGAGGAATATATGATTTGACTTAATTTAAAAAGGAGTCACTCCGGTGGTATTGAGAATAGACTGTGGTGGGCAAAGACAGAAGCAGGGAGGAGATTAATGAAATAATCCATATCTGGTAATGGACACCTGGACCAGGGCAGTGGTGGTAGAGGTGGCAAGAAACGGTCATATTCTGGATGCAAAATGTCATATATCCGCTCAGCGATGTCTCTGGATTCTTCAATACTTACCTATGCTCGTCTATTCTGTTCCTCATCCTCAATCATTTCCCTGCTTCAGATCCTCAAGTGTTTAAGTTAAAGGAGAAAAGATACATAAAAGTCAGAAAAATGGTACTTGACTCCTGGAAACGTAATCTGGCATACCGTGCTCCATAGACATCAATGCTCAGATTCTATATGGGCGATTTTTATTCTTTTGGTTGTTATTCTTCTAAGACCAAACTATCAGATTCCTCCAAATATAGTTTTCTAGTGGGATCCCAAAACCTCTGCTATCTGGCTACTTATATTTTCCCCTCTGCTCCTACTTTCCAGCAATCCACTCCACAACAGACTTACCTGAAGGAAGTCTTCTGGATAGAGACATTTCAGCATAACTCAGCATCTCTGCAAGGTTTACACATATCCCTCAGGAAACATGAATATTTTTCCCACATGTATTATAGTACAGTTTTCTTCCTCTATAGCCCTCTCTCTTCCTCTTTCTGTAGACTTGATTTTATTCTTGTCATCCGTAAATCATGTGCCAGGCTCTGAATTGACAACATTTCAAAAGATATAGGCCACACTCTTCAGGCGGTTCTCTCAGAGTATGCTTCACTTGATGGGGTCGAAGGCAAAATGCCCCAGATTCTCCATTTATTCCTGTACCTACCTACTTGCAATGTGATTTTGTAGCTCCTCCCATCAGTGGGTGGAGTTTACCTTTCCACTCTTACTTGCAAACTTAACCTGGGTTGGGAAAGGCAAAATTGGGGCTGTTGCAAGGCTCCAACTCAAAAGACCTTGCACATTTGTACTCGACTACATGGGAGCCCTCTCCTCGCTGTCATGTGAGCAAACATGGGCTAAGCTGCCGGAGGATGAGAGGCCACATGGAAACTAGATGAGCCATCTTGGCTGAAGTCCCACTTCTGATCTAGATCAGCCGTCTGCCTTGGATGGGACAGTTGAATGCGGAAGCATGAGCCCAGCCAAGACCAGAAGACTGCCCACCTGAGTGCAGTCCCAATAGTTTAACTGGAAAATTGTGGGCTAAATCAATGATTGTTAGTTTTGGGTTTTTTTAAATCAATAATCAATTTATTTAAGTTTTTATTTTAATCACCTGGTGCTCATCATGACAGGTACACTCCTATAAGAGGTGGCACAGAATTAGTGGTAACATGTATAACTTCAAAGTCCTAGTCCCAGTAAGTTAGAAAGAGGATCCCCCACTTATTAGATAGCCAGGCAAGTTATTTAACTTCTCTGATCCTCAGTTTCCCTATGGTAAAATGGGAATAAAATTGTACCTATTTCATGTGTTGTGTGGATCAAATAAGATGTAGTATCTAAAACACTTAAAACAGTATTTGGAATAGCAAATGCACTCAATGAATACTATGTATCATTAGTAAAGTGTATACTATAGTATAGAGTAGCACAGTAAACATAGTATATGGCAAATATGGTATAGTATAATATAGCACAGTGGAGAATATGACAAGAGAGCACTAAAAAGATATTGAAAGACTCAGCTTTCTGGAATTACTGTATCGTTCCATGTAGCTGTAGAATTCTATGTAATTCTACATAGCTATTATGATATTTCCATTTGCAGTAATTAGCAACATTGGATATCTATGATAGTGTGCGGCTTAAGAATCACTTAATATAAAATATCAAATAATGAACATAGCCAAATTCATAACAAGCTATTGATGTCACTTGAAATATAATTCCATCAGTTACACCAAGCTTGAGGCTCTGAGTCATGGTTCTAAATTCTGCAAATGACTGACTGAAAACCTCTACCAGTAATCTTTAAATTTTCTGTTATATCTTGTTTTCCCCTACCAAAGTAAATTATATATAAAAAAATCAACTTTGCGGTCAGGAATTTTAATAAACTAAAATGTGATAAACAAAGATTGTTAGTATCTCTTTCCCTATTTATACTTGTTGGTTTGTGTTTGTGGTTATTAATTATTTGCTTGAGTATATTAGATTTCCTACTGGTAGATCTAATATTGATGCTGTTCTACATCAACAATTTCAGTTAATGGAGCCTACCATCCAATACTATAGAACTAATTATTTCCAGGATTACCCAGCCCAGTGTCCATAGGATAGAGGGTAGGATAATGCCTGCAGACACAAAGTTATGGATAATTGTTACTTGTGAATGTCTCAGCGGTTTTAAAACATTTTTAAATCAACTACCCCATAAAATGATCCCACAACTACAGAATTAACAGGTTTTTTTTTTAATTTAAATTGATTTTTGAGAGAGACAGAGATAGAGACTGAGCAGGGAAGGGGCAGAGAGAGAAGGAGACACAGAATTCGAAGGAGGCTTCAGGCTCTGAGCTGTCAGCACAGAGCCCGACACGGGGCTCGAACCCACGATCCGCGAGATCATGACCTGAGCCGAAGTTGGGCACTTAACCGACTGAGCCACCTAGGCGCCGCCTAATTAACATCTTTTAAGTGAAAAAAATCACATGGAAACTCTCTCATTACATAACTCGCTATTAGCCAAGCACTTAATCATCCGTCAAAAGCTGATAAGATGCAAACAAGTAAGGTTTTCAGTCACAACTCTGTCACCGGCATGTCTTCAGCACGGTTAGAAAATCATGGTGAGAATGACAATTTTTCCTTTCACGAAACTTTCTTCCAATGTGAACATTGAATTCCTCTTGCCGTTATTTTCCCCACAAGGAGCATTCACATAATTTCAAATCTCATTATCCTCGGCAGCATCTTATCATCATTGATTAGTCTCAGAGTTGGATAAAAGCTGCGACAACATGTAAGAGACACAACCATTCAGACAACACTTGGTAAGCTTGTAAGTGTTTCTACATACTTTTGCAAGTCCTTTTATGGTTGAATTTTTGTTAAGGTGCAGGTTTAAACCCTTGCTGCTTTGACACTCTTTTCCTTTCCCATTCAGAGTCACTGTCCCTACCTGATGTGCTGAAACTGTGATGTACTGTCGAAATTGATGTCATCATCACAGCATATTAGAAAGCATGTGCAGGGTTGTCTTGTTAAACTGACGATTTACCTCAGTAGCACTCCATATTGGTGCTTTTCCAGCTCCCAATGCCAGAGCTTAGTACATCAATAAAGAATTCATTCCATTGTTAAAAGACTCTCATTGATATAACTTTTTTTTTTTTTTTTTTTTTGCCAAGAATCTGTCACTGGAGAACCGTGGTAGGTAAAAAAGGTAGCTTCCTTTATTTTTCTCTTTATTTTTAACTGCAGTAAATTTCTACCACAGACTCTTATGATGTCAAATGGCAGAAACTTTATCTCAATCAATTCGGCACCATCACTGGTTCTTCTGTGTTCTGAGGGACATAAGTATTGTGAAGGCTCTGGGAGTCGGGGAGCCCCCACCGATGCCCAAAGATACCCTTGTATTCCTATAGGGTGTTTGGTTCATGAATGTCAATGTTACGTCCTCTTGATCTCAACTCCTAGTGGCCTTCAAGTGCCCTAGATCTCTGGAGCATCGGCACTCTGTAGAAGAAAATGTTTCAGTTTTCCATGAGTCCTGTTCATAAGACAGGCCCTTTATGATGCTGACCTACATCCATTTTCTTAGAATCTCTAGTATATATCTTTTATTCTTGAACTATGCAGACATCTGGAACATTTTGGAATCTTGCCTCCTTTCTGGACTTTAACTCAAGAGGGATAATGGTCCCTATGTCTGCATTCCCCAAATTTCTTCAGCAGACACAAAACATTTCTGTTCTTTATGTCTTTATTCTGTCTTTAGTTATACATTTTTTAATGTAGTGTGTGATATCTTGATATTTATGAATGCTTACAAATATATATTCTTTTATATTTGAAGAACTACATTTTCAGATTATCTGCCATACTAGTCCTCTCTTGCTTTAATAGAAATTTCTAAGTCTAATCTAATTTGATGAATGACTAGAACCTCCAAATGAAATGCCAATTTCAAACTTAATCATTTTATTACATTGATTTTTTGAGCCCATAACCACATGTAAGTAACATTATGCCTATTGTTTTCTCCAGATAATTATTACATAGCTTTGCCAACAATGGCGATTAGTCTGTTGATTTTTGCTGTTTTCTCAATTTTCCCCAAGTCAGCCTTTCCTTTAAATTTTGGTTTGAACTTCTGTGTATAAGTACATGTCAAATATGTACTTCCAACTCTCCAGAGGACCTCTTAGATTCTTGCCAAGAGCCTGCTTATCATTGTACAGTAATATATCTTGGCTAAGAAACCAAAATCCTGTCTTTTCACATCATCAATAGAACCATCTGTTTTCTTCTCATTCTTTCTTCACTTTTAATGCCATGACTTTCCATTGTATTCCCAAACTGTTTTGTGTCACAGATAGGATATTTACCTTCATTTATTCATTCACTTTTTCTTATATTCTCAAGTCTGCTCATGGGAGAGGCTTAGAATCCACTAAGATAAGGCCTCTGAGTCAAATAATTGAACATATAATTATAGTTCTATTAACTGAGTGCTACAATTAAATATGTAAAGACAGAGTATGAGTGGTGTCAAGGCAAGAATCTTATAGGAGTTCATATCTCAGCAAAGTCTGGAAATAGATAACAATTAAGGCCAACTATCAGGTAGGAATGACTGCAATGAAACATGTCCAATATAGAGGGGGAAAGATGAGAAAGACACACAGGTGCACCTAGAAAAAAAAAAATAAGTTGGCTTGTATTAACAAATAAAAATTTGTTATGAAAGTTATGAAACTGGGAACCAGATCATAAGTGCTTTTGTGGGCCATACTATAGAACTGTATTTATGGTGAAGACTAGTATTTATTGGGAAGGTTAGTAGTGGAATACTGAATATCCATAATATTTTACATAGTTTTTTACATGCATGATATGAAGGAACTGATATTCAGCAAGGCTAGGAAACTTGTTTCAAAACCAGAAGCTTCTTCCATTGTGTCTCTTTGACAGCAGTCAAAATAAAGTGGCAACAAGAGGAATGGAAATATAAAGTCAGTAAAACAACAGGGTACTATGGCTGAATAACTGTGGATTTCAAGGAGCTAGAAGAATAAGCAGTGGTGCTAAGTGACTGATTCCAGTGACTAAAGAGGCATGCTCTTGATTAGCCAGAGAATTCAGAAATTAGTGATGGAGATGATAGACTATGTTTTAGACATGTCAAGTCTTAAATCCCTGAGGGATATCTAGGCAGATGTAAATTAAGAAGTTGGCTATATGATTTGTTGTCCAGGAATGGAAATCCAGGGTAAAGATGCAGATTTGGAAAAATAGGTCCTGGCTGATAACACAAAAGTGAATTAAAGCACTCATGTAGTTTTCGGTGTGAGGATAGGAAAGAGACAAATATGGGCCCCGAGAAACACCAGCATGTAAAGTATGGGTCCAAAACTGAAGTCTGAAAAGAGATCAAGAAGAAGCAATGAGAGGGAGGACTCAGAACAATCCATGTTGACGGTAGGAAAACCTAGACAGGAGGACAGATATTGCTACTGATTACTGGTTAGGGCAAGAGAGGACTAAATTGTGTCACTGTCTTGTGCAATGAAGAGGTAAGTTGCTATTGTGGTAAAAGCAGGTTCTATGAAGTTGTTGGAAACAGAAGGAAAATTTCAATGGTGTGAGCAACAACCAGTGGGAAAATCTCCTCTAACGCATTCTCTGGGGACAAAGACCCTATCTTGCGCAATGTCCCAGCTCAGGTTTAGGACATGAGTGAGGTTTGAGGAAATGGAAAGGGTAATAAGGATTGTCCCTTGGAGGAAAGCAAAGAGAAGAGAATGAATAGTTTAAGTGTTTGCTTTGCATTTAAGTACAAGAGAGACTTGAGTGCTTTTCTGGCCCAAGAAAGAAGAGCTAGCAGAGGGGAGATGGTTGTATATAAAGATGAGAGAGGAAACATTTGATTGAGTGAAGTTGCTGAGGAGGAAGAATGAGTTGAGAACGAGAGGCTATGACTTAGAAAGTCATTACCCAGCCTGACAAGACACATTTGGCCTACTGCCATATTTTAAATTCACACTCTAAGAATGAACTGTCCCATATGGTAGCTATTGGCCACATGTGGCTCTTGAGCACTTGAGAAGTGGCTGATCCCAATCGAAATGTGCTGAAATTATAAAATGCACAATTAAAAAAAAATCTTTCATCATTTTTACTGAATACATATTGAAACGGAATCGTTTCAGATAGATTGGGTTAAAAAAATTGTTTCATTAAAATTAGTTTGGCCTGTTTCTTTTTAATGTGGCTGTTCAAAAATTTTAAATTGCATGTGTATCTCATGGTAAATTTATTTAATTTATTTACTTTAAGTAAATTTAACTTTATTTATTGCTCTAGGAAGACACTGTATCCCAGTTAGAACCTAAGACTTTCCTTGGGTGCAAAACATGTGCTCAACAAGCTGTCAGAAACCATTACCACAGATTTATTACTCCAAAGACCGGCCCCAGAATTCTTCCTGTGAATCCTTCTTTTAAATTTTGTGGGAACTTCTGCAGGAGATCAAGTCTGACATAGTAAGGTCTCTTCTGTTATTTAAATCTCCAGTGGCATCTAGTTCCTTCCCTTTGTCACATGTCATGTTCTGTTACCAGTTCTAATTTTATTTTGCTCCAAAGCAATTATTTTTGTTGTTGTTGGTATGACGTCCTTTATTTTTATCCTTCCTTGAGGACTTATTCTTGCTTAATAATTTGCTCAAGGTCTTTCTCTTCCTCTCAAGCAAAGAAAGTAACCATTTTTAGAGGAAACATAATTTGTCCGAGGCTCAAGTAGGAAAGCAAATGCAACTTATTGATTATATTAGTATCTTTAAAGGTCTTAGATCCCAGGTTGGTCTACCTCCCTTTGCCTCTCACCATGAACATTTTCCCTGTAAGCTGCTAGGTAAGTGGCCTTTTCGTTATACCTTAGTCCTGGAGCTCCTGAACAAGAAGACACTCGTAGCAATTCTTATTAGCAGCCTGTTGACATATCGTTCTCTTCCGCCATGCTGCCCCCACTCAAATGCCCTCATACCCCTTGCATACCTGCTGTGTGCTAGGAATTATCAACCATTTTTTTAATCAGCTAGGGGATCATCCTCCTCCAGAAAACAGAAATACAAATCGGTGACCCAATTCTAAATTTCTTGCTTATCACTTCTTGTTCCTTGCTGGGCCTGTTAACTGACATCTGGTATTGAAAAATACTGTATTTTATCTAGTCTACGGAAGAGCCAATGAAAGTTAGAAAGATTGCATGAATGTCTATAGCTTAACTTCAATGACACCTGCTATGGTGTCAGTCTTAGTGCTCAATCTCAGTGCTAACTCAAAGATTTTAAATATAAACTCAAGGTCCTTCCGAGGCTCTATGTAGAGTCTGAAAATTAGGTCTAACTTTTGGCAAAGGTAGTTTTTAACTTGTGTGATACGATTGATTTATTATAATGAAATTTTACTTGGAAACCCTCTTTATTTCCTCTATTTGTCAGCACTCCCCTCAACAATATTCTCAGCCATGAGAGAGAAATGATGGATTTATTTTATTACTGTTATCTGGAAGACAATATGTTGCCTTGGTTAAATTCCTTCACAATATAAGGTAACTCCATTGCTGTCTATGCACTCCTTCCCAGTTCTCCTTCATTACATGATATTTCATTGCCAATATCCTGCTTCTATAAGTTTTCTGTATGTCCTGGAAGAAAAGAACAGTTGTCTAAATGCCTCTTTGCTTGCTTATAGAATAGAAAGAAAACTTGAGGAAAACTTTTTCATTCAGCTAGCTCTTAATTAGAAATCCTTTTAGGATAGTAACTTTTCTCCTAACTAGAATTTATATTTGTACAGTCACATGGGAATTTCAATTCCAGATTGTCTCTATCATTCAGTCATTTAAAAACTGGTAAAAAATCAGTTCTTTAAAAAAATGAAAATATAAAAGTTAATTATTTTCTTTCTTTTTCAAAAAAAATTTTTAATGCTTATTTGTTTTTTGAGAAGGGGGGGAGGGGCAGAGAGAGAGAGGGAGACACAGAATCCGAAGCAGGCTCCAGGCTCCGAGCTGTCAGCACACAGCCCGATGTGGGGCTCAAACTCACAAGCTGTGAGACCATGACCTGAGCAAAAGTCAGACACTTAATCGACTGAGCCACCCAGGCTCCCCAAAGTTAATTATTTTCAAGAATATCTTATTTTTATTGGTAAATACAATAACATATAGGTTTGAAAATCTCAGAGTTTGGCAATGATTCTTCTTTGGATATATATTATAATATATTATGTATAAATATTATACTATATATAATCAAGATACAATTGACCTATAATTGTGTGAGTTTAAGGTGTACAAAGTGGTGATTGAATAAATTGATATATTGCCATATGATTACTGCCCTAGCATTAGCTAGCACCTCTATCATGTCATATAATTATTATTTCTTTTTTGTGGTGAGAACATTTAAGATCTCGTCTCTTAGCAACTTTGAAGTATGTATTACTGTGTTGGTGACTCTAATCACAATGCTGTGCATTAGATCTTCAGAACTTATCCATCTCCTAGTTGCAAATTTGATTGTACTTATCCACATGTTCAACAAATCATACTCCACTTTCTGTAGAGATCTAGTCAGTTATAAATGATTTCAATGTTCAAGCAATCTTTCTGCCTGTCATGGTTTCATCGAAAACCAATATACGTGTTTCACAAACTGAGAATGTTCTGAAATGCATTAGCTATTGGCCGCTAACAGCAAACATCTAAGAGTGAAAATAGATTAACGTTATTAAAAATGCATCAGCAAATTATTCTTCAATAGGTGCCTTTAAAGTGAAAATTGCCTCAAATGACTTTCTCTCTTACAAAAAGGCTGCTGTGTCTTTCTTCTGTAACAAGCCATGGTCAGTTTTAGTTCTAACCCTGGCACAAAGGTTCCTAAGGGTGACTAATTTGCATGGTGCAAAAGTGTCCTTTGTCATTCCTAACCAACAACTGTAAAGAAAAATTTAAGAACAATTTCTTTTTTTTAAAGATTATTATTATTATTTTTTTTTTTTGAGAGAGAGAGAAAGAGCATGAGCAGGGGAGGCGCAGAGAGAGAGAAAGAGAGAGAATCTCAAGCAGGCTCCATGCTGTCAGTACAGAGCTCAACATGGGGCTCAAACCCATGAACTGTGAAATCATGACCAGAGCAGAAATCAAGAGTCAGATACTTAACCAACTGAGCCACTCAGGCACTCCTTAAATAAGATTTCTTTTACTATTATGGTCAGAGAAGTTGTTCAGAGAAGACAGAGGTAGGACAAGAAGAAATTCTTTGGTGCCAAATGTTGATATTGAGTGCTGATTATGCCTGTGTCTGTTCTAAGGTCATAATGTTGTGGTCATTTGCCCCTGAGAAGAGAAGGCTATTCAGTTCAATTCCACAGAAAGCACAAAGAAATGATAAGTCTTTCAGAAGAAATTCCTTAATTGTTACAGAATGGTCTCAGTTAATTCTAACCAAATTTCATTGCTCTACATAGCTCTAGAAATACCCAAAAGATGCAGACATCAGTATTGGAACACAAGGCTCTCTGGTTTATGTAGCAGAGGAGGTCTACTGGAAACATCTGGAATTTCTTGAACCATAGACCATTATCTGCCCTTCCCTTTGCCATCCTAATGCCCAGAGCAGTGGATTTTACCGTTCCTTATTTCTGAGAGATTTGTGTTAGGAGAATAAATGTAAGTTTATCTATTTTTCAGAGTTTCAATGAAAGCCAAGAACAATACAAAAGGTTTCAAATATTCTAGATCTCATGGTAAGCTGCTTGCATATCAAAGTGGACCATGCTAGAGGGTGTGAAATGAGTTCTACCAGTATTGACTCATCAGCCACCTCAAGACTGCTCTAAGAGAAGACTAGAGATTCATTAGAAAGTTCATGAGGACAAGAATATTAATTTCTTTGGAGAATAGTATACTGTTAATTCTTAGCCACTCCATGTGAGGAAAGAGGATAAGAGTACTTTCCCACCACTTTGAGTCTAGAAACAGACACTTAGCACAAGCTTGACCAATGTAGTAGGTGCTGTTCGCATCCTGCCCAGGGTCCAGTCACTGGGCGTATAAGACTCAGCCCCCAGCTGAGGCTGCCTGCAGCTGAGGATAACTGATACAAAGGGTGTGTGTGCTCCTTTGCTTTACATTGATACCAGTTCTGTTCTTGCTCCAGAGGCCCTCATGGGATCAGCTGAAATGATACTTCAGTTATAAATATGTCCTTTCTTACACTATCCTGCTTTACTTCCTTTCTTCTGAGAGTCTCCCTGAATAAATTAAATGTTTCTCAAATCCACTTGAAGCTTTGGTTTCAGGAACTAGCCTAATAAGCATGTGGGACATCAGGTCTGGTACCTGATTCATACCGAGATAAGTCCAAGTGGTGAGGCTGTGTCTTGGACAGCAGGGAAATGAGTCGTAAGCAGACCAACTACACGGTGTGTTGGAAAACACCTTGCCTGCACAGGTCTTTTTAAAGGAGTGAGACCACCTCTATAGGGACTCTCCAGTGTCCAAGAAGAGAAGGTATCAATGGGATCAGATACATGTGGTCTCACATAGTCAGTGGGGATAAATATCCCTAAGAGACCCCCAGTGACATCTCTTGTGAGAAAGAACCAGGCTCGAAAACCCATGTGGCACTACTCCCACTACTGTGACACCGTTACTCAATGGCAAGATTTATTTTATCATTGTTCTTTCTCCATCATGTCTGCTCCTATGCTAGATGGACCTGTCACTAGCTACCAAGGGGAAGAGGTAGAGAAAGACGTAGGGAAGAAATTCTCTACAACCCTTTTCCCTTACTGCACGTCTCCTTTACTCTTCCTACAAGGCAGGTCTAAGCTGAGTAACTAGAGACATTTCATATTGGATGAGAGTGGGAAAATTTGCTATCAGATAGGACTGGATGCTTTATTACTTGGAAATTAGTGGGAAAGCCATGGAAACCTTGAAATTCATACAAAAGACAGAGGGGGACAGAGTCACATAGCAGGATAGTCAAATGAATAAAGTTACCCTTTGCTTATACCTTATAGATTCCAGCTTGTTTCTGAAATCTGCGGCTTCCCCCTACATGCCTACCAAATGTAAGTAAGGCCCTCTCTGCAACTTGCTATTGAGGGAATTACTTTGAAGCCTCAATTCTGTTACCCGGGTGTCTACAAAGTCCTTTCCCAGATCTCCACAGATTCCCAGGAGGATGTATATTCTCATGGTCACATTTGTCTCTGGAAAACTCCTTTTCACTTACATCAACATTCCCTTTCCACATGTCTTCAACAAAATTAATTCCATGTCAGAGAGGTCTAATGGACATTTTTATATGTTGTCCAGGATATGACCTCTTTCCTTCGTTGATAAAGAGCTTGATTCCACTCTACTAGTTTTTCTAGCATTTGGGGGAGCTAAAGTGTGGGCAGCATAAAGGACAGTTTGCCCAGTTAGTTGTGTCTTCCCCTGGAGCTCCCCAAAGAAGTGGAGACAGGGGAGAGTTTATCTACTTTGTTAGTGGTGGTAGAAACACCTGGCCACAGGCTTGGCATCATCATTATATAACTAATGTCATTCAAAGTTATAGTATATATAATGGTTATTATGGTGTTATTTAGGTGTATTTTAGCCAAAATTCAGACAAACCAATTCAGGGACTTCAATTTCAGAGAGTGATTTGCAAATCTACAAACAAGTGTTTTTTTGTTTTTTTTTTTACATGATATATGGACTCAAAATTTTAAATAAGCCATATTGAGAAAAGTCAGAAGACATTTATAGCCTAAAAATTACTATAAGAAATAAAGTATCTGATAATAATAGCTAACATTGATTGAGAGCTTAGTGTATACAATATACATTTCTAAGTGCTCAACATGTATTAACTAGCTTCTAGGATGTTCAGGATAGGGGCACCTGGGTGGCTCAGCTGGTTCAGTGTCTGACTTTGGCTCAGGTCATGATCTCATGGCTTGTGGGTTCCAGCCCCACATCGGGCTCTGTGCTGACAGTTCAGAGCCTGCAGCCTGCTTCAGATTCTGTGTCTCTCTCCCTTTCTGCCCTCCCCTGCTCATTCTTTGTCTTTCTCTGTCTCTCAAAAATAAATAAACATTGAAAAAAATTTAGGATGCTCAGGGCATCCTGTAAAGGAAGCAGTGTCATTACTCCCATTCTATAGATGAGAAAACTGAGGCACTGCCCTGATGTTTTCTAGCTCATGCATCTGGAAGGTGGCAGAGCCAGGCTTCAAATCCTGAATTTGGCCATCTGGCTCATTGCTCATTTTACCAGTCATGAGCAATGGTGTTTCTTACACTAAAGTGACATGAGTATAATACAACAGATAAAGTAAGCATGCAAAAACTGTGTTTTCCTTATTCTTTTGTCTCCTTTAGGATAAAGTTTTATAATTATCAAATATACCATTTGTTATAAATTGAGCAAGCTTGAAGTACCATCCACTTTCTTAAACCTAGAATATGATACAAGCAATGTGACCACAGTGTAGTTTCAAATGCTTAAAATTTCCAAGATTCTAAGTCTACACTGTTGGCCTGACTTCCTCAAATCTACACTACTGACTTTAGTTTCCATTTCTCTATCATTCACTACATTTGAACCAAAAATTATATAGCCTCTTCTCCTACAAATACATTGACTGATAATATTTTGGTCCCATTGAGCGGGTTCTGTCTTCCTCAATGACACGGTACCATTTTCGTTCTTCTTTTTAGATTCCTTCCCTTCCCTACATCCATATACTCTCAAATCTTTTTGCTCATTCAGCGCTCCTCTCATCAATTTATGTGTTTGCTTCTTGTGCTTTCATTTCCTAAATGTCCTTAAAAGTTCATTCATTGGACCTATACCCCTGCTTCCCTGCCAGCTTGCTCTCCTGGTCTCCTCTGTCACTCTCGCTGTTTCCTCACCAGTAAATATCTTCAGCCATCATTGTAGCTCACTTATGTTTATAATAAAAGTTGCCCAAGGACACACAGCTAGAATGGCACAGATGAGAACTGAACTCCTTACTCTCTGCCTTCTCAATCTATGGTCTTAAACTTTATTTCATCCATTTCCAGTCTGACTTACAGGACCCCTCCACTGGGATAATCTACAGCCACTTTAAATGTAACAAATTTGTCCTTGCTTGATTTTTATCTCCATTTACAAAATGCCCTTCTCTTTTATGCATTCTCTCTTAGTATGTAAAATATGCCAGTATAGTCCCCAAAGTTTTTGCTATGATAATTCTTTTAATTCTTTTAATTCTTTACTGTCCCCACATGGCCTAAGAACTTGCTAGCCCAAGCCTAAGGCAAGAAGCTCACATTTAGTTTATTTACTTTCCTTGCAACCCACAATATTAAAGGGCTGTGCTTTTTAAAATTTAACTCTTTGTTACTTTTTATTGAGATATATTTGACACATAACATTGTATAAGTTTAAAATGTACAATGTGTTAATTTGGTATATTTATGTATTGCAAAATACCTCTATCATGTCACGTAATTATAATTTCTTCTTTGTGGTGAAAATAATTAAGATCTAGTCTCTCAGCAACTTGGAAATTTGTAAATACAGTATTGTGGACTATAATCACTATACTGCAGTATGCGTCTACAGTGGAATATAATTCAGCAATGAGAAAGAAAGATATCCTGCCTTTTGTGACAACATGGGTGGCCCTTGAAGGCATTATGGTCTTCAAGTCTAAGATAAGTCAGACAGAAAAAGGCAAATACTGTATGATATTTGAACTTATGTGCAGAATTTTAAAAAGCTGAACTCATAATACCAGAGTCAAATTATGGTTACTAGTTACTGGGCGTGGGCTGGGGAATTGAAGAAATGTTGTTTAAGGGCATAAACCTACAACTAGTAGATCAATACGTTCTGGAGCGCTAATTTTCTCAAACACAACTTTCTGGATGTCACACTCTTTCTGAAGAATTCATTGTCTATTAGTTTTATGCTTAATTTCACAGCACTGTATCTAAAATCTCTTCTTAATGCCTCTATTTTATTTAACCAAGATTCTGAGAATATCTCCAGCACAGATCCTCCACAGAATTGAGGCAGTTTTGTTCCCCCCTCCTTGTCACATCCAAGTTCATTCCCCTCCTTTTCTATCCAAGTTTCTATGACTTGCTGGAGTCTAGACGTCAACCCATGTTTATCATAAATAAAATGACCTCCTCTTCTGATACCTTGCATTATCTTACGTATCTGATTAAAAATTGATTTGTGTTATTCTCTTTTTCTTTCGCTGAAATATAAACATTTGAAAGTGAGGCTAGGGATGGAAGAAACTTAGAAACTACAAACTACGTTACATTTTTAGGGGTCATGTAGTTAGGTTGCTCTATTTTACAGATAAGGATACATTGTTAAGAGAGGTTCTTTTGAATCCTGAATCCTTAAGGACGCGTGATGCTCCTTTTGGTTTTTTTGGCATTCATCAAACAAAATTTGGCCTCAAGCCGTGCTGAATAAAATGTGTTCAGTTTATTTTTACTTAGAAATAGGAAGAATGTTTTGGTAAAATTTCACTGGGAAATTTAATTTTCACTGGGACTACTTAGGCAAACCAATTTCAAACCAGCATCTGGGAACTTTTCAAAGAGCAGAGTAATGACTCATTAATCTACCTTCCAGATCTTGCTAATATACAACTATGACTTTGGCAAATAGCTTTCAATACCACTGATACCATCTGTCAGTCTTTTCTGGTAAAGTCATCCAACGTTGTATTTCCCCCCAATGTAATATGAACCCAATCAGAGCATATCAATCTTGGGCCTGAATGAAAAAGGTAAAGCAGCTTATTAAATGGAAATTATTTACTATAGTAAGTATTACTGTGAACTTCGTATTTTAAATTTTTTTTTTTTCAACGTTTATTTATTTTTGGGACAGAGAGAGACAGAGCATGAACGGGGGAGGGGCAGAGAGAGAGGGAGACACAGAATCGGAAACAGGCTCCAGGCTCTGAGCCATCAGCCCAGAGCCTGACGCGGGGCTCGAACTCACAGACCGCGAGATCGTGACCTGGCTGAAGTCGGACGCTTAACCGACTGCGCCACCCAGGCGCCCCCGAACTTCGTATTTTAATTTTAACAAATTAAGTTGCCTAGCCTTGGCAGTATATATTTTCACTGTTTACATGCTCTAGTGTTTGATTTCTAAATCACATTTTCTAAAACACATGCCCCTAAAATGAATATTTTTCAGGACCAATACCAGGTAGCAGCAGATTTGATTTCTATTAGCTTCTCTGTTGATAAAATATTATTCATTTTTTTCAAAATGACCTCTCTTAAGCCTTCCAGGGTGCCCATTAGGTAAAACTGGTGTATCTTCCATATGCCTTGTTATATTACTCTATTATGTCATAGATAATTTCAAATATATCTAAAATATAAATTCCTTGAGATCAGGGACTATGACTTATTCAACTTCCTTATACATTTATTCCACATTATACATAGCAGATGTTCTTTTTTTTTTTTTAATTTTTTTTTTTTCAACGTTTATTTATTTTTGGGACAGAGAGAGACAGAGCATGAACGGGGGAGGGGCAGAGAGAAAGGGAGACACAGAATCGGAAACAGGCTCCAGGCTCTGAGCCATCAGCCCAGAGCCCGACGCGGGGCTCGAACTCACGGACCGCGAGATCGTGACCTGGCTGAAGTCGGACGCTTAACCGACTGCGCCACCCAGGCGCCCCGCATAGCAGATGTTCAATAAATGTACACTTGACTTCTTTCCTCATTGAATTTATGGCAATTCAGTGGCCGCCATACAGTATAATATTTATAAACTTTAGTTCAATAGAACCTTCAGATTTTCCTATGCTCTCCATGAAGTCTAGTCTGCATTCTCTGTTAATTTTTATACCACTATTCTCCTGTCTTAAGTACTGACATTTTAGAGTGTGTCTTAAAGTCTTGAAGGAATAGATGTCCTCTGATTGTTCTTCATGATCATACCATCCACTCTAGGTTCTCTGCACTTTCATATGCATCTTTGGAGTTAGGATATGAATTGTTACAAAATGGCTTGCTGTGATTTTGTTTTGATTGCTTTGCATCTTGACACGGATAATGTAGTGATCAATATCAGAACAATAGGCACCTTCATATTGAGTTTTCCAATCCATAAACATGATGCAGCTCTCCATTTAACGAATTCCCCTTTTATCTCACTCAGCAGTGTCTTACAGTTTTCTGCATGGAAATCTCTCACACGTTTTTTAAAAATCTGTGTCTTGATTTTTTTTGGATGCCCTTCCAGATAGTATTTGTTTCACTTTCATTTTCTGATTCTTTCTTCCTAGAATACAGAAATACCATTGAATTTTGCATCTACTGACCGTCACACCATCTTGCCAAATCAAATATTAGAGAACTTTGTATTTTCTGTGTATGTAATCATGCCGTCTGAGAATAAAGACTGCTTTATTTTTCCCTTTCCGATATTCGTGCCTCTTATTTCTTTTTCTTGCATTATTGCGCTGACCGGACTTCCAGAACAATGTTGAGAGAAGTATCAATAGTGACATTATATTCTGTGCCTGATTTCAAAAAGGAGTCTTTAGAATTTTACATTAAGTATGGTGTTAGTATAGGTTTTGTGTTTCTTCCAATTCCCAGTTTTTCATGAACTTTTTTAAAATGAAATTCTTGTTTTGTATCTATTGAGATAATCATATCACTTTTTCTCCTTTCTTTTGTCAGCATAGTAAATTATGTGATTTGATTTTCACATGTTAATTTAGACTTATCTTCCTGAGGTAAACATGAGATTCAATATATAAATACTTGCTTATAAGTTTTGCACCCATGCTTATGAAGCATATTACTCTGTAATCATTTCTAATATCTTTCCTAGGTTTTGGTGTCATATTCAGGGTTCTACAAAATATTTTGTTTTATATTTTCCTTACATATTCAGCAGAATTCATTAGTAATAATTTCTTAATTGGTGTATTCTGTTTTTAAGAGGTTTATTTTTATTATAGATTCAGTTCCTTTAACAGGTACATGAGTATTTGGGGTTCCTGGGTGGCTCAGTCAGTTGGGCATCTGACTTTGGCTCAGGTCATGATCTCACGGTCCATGAGTTCGAGCCCCCCTCGGGCTCTGTGCTGACAGCTCAGAGCCTGGAGCCTGCTTCAGATTCTGTGTGTGTGTCTCTCTCTCTGCCCCTCCCCCACTCACGCTCTGTCTCTATCAAAAAATGAATAAACGTTAAAAAAAAATTAAAAAACCATGTATATGAGTATTCAGATAACCTAATTTTTTTGGTTAGTTTTAATAATTTTCAAAACATCTAAAACATTTCACTTTAGTTATATAATTTGTTGGCATAACTTTTAAAATAATATTCTATTATTAACTTTTTAATATCTATGATATCTGGATTGATGTCCCATTTTCCCTTCTGGATTTAGCAATGTGTTTTTCCTCTATTTATTTTCATTAGTCTTTCCATAAGTTTATCACTTTCAAAAACCAAACTTCTGCCATTTTGTTGTTGTTTATACATTTAGAAGGTATTTCACTGACTTCTGGCCAAATAGTTATTATTTTTTTCATTTTACTTTCAGGGAACTTAAATTGCTTTTATTTTCTTGGCTTTCTAGATGGAAACTTTGATCACTGATTTTAAAACATTTTTATTTCCTAATATATGCTGAAATGCATGGTTATTCTCTCCTGACTGGTACTCAACAGCCACTGACAGAGCTCCATTACTCTTTATTGGGACATCTTAAAGCCATTCTTTTAGTCATACCTTTGAATCACATTGGATAAGACACTTCATGCTCTCTGGGATGAGAAAGAAAGAAGTGAAGAGTAAAAACAAAGAAGATGGACAAAAAATGAAAAAAGAAAGACAGCTTTACTAAAACCTTTCTAAAATTTCTTCTGATAATAAAATCATGACTCTTTAAATAGCCAGGATGATTTTACTCCATTCTTTCCAATCCTCTTCCTATGAAAAATGTACAGCCACTATATGCTCATGTTTTACATCTGGAAAGGCCAGGTGAACTGTTCAAAGCCTGGCAGAGGACAGGCAGGAGGCTAGGTGTTTGCTGTGGAAGGTATAACCACCTGTCTCTTTGGATGGGTATTGTCCCATAGCGGTGAAATTTATGTGTTTTCAACTCCTTGAAGGTATGCCTAAAGTCTTAACCTGAAAGTTTCCCCACATTTTCTATGTTGAATCTTATGTAGTTTGATGAGAATATGTCTGACTCACTAATTTTTTTTTTTTTACATAACTCAAGTTCATAAATTCAAATGCCAATAGAGAATGTGGGGGTCAATGAATGAATTCATCAAGTATAATGGTTCTGATATTTCAATTGTATTATTTTTTTTAGTTTTTCATATTGCAACTGAAAGTTAGCGTTGGTGTAGATGAGCTAATAAGTGGAGGGGACTTCGGGGACACTAGAGAACATGTGACCTGTTGAAAAAACGATGGCAGTGACTCTGCTTGAGTAGATGGTTGCCATGCCAGGAAGGGTAACACGATATTCCAATTTCTTATGAAGTTAAGATTTTGATACGATATCATCATATGATTATTTTATTTCTGGCACATTTCAGCAATGGTCACCTAAAATCCACATTTTTGGATATGCACAGTTGTCAGACTAATTTCCTCTGGGGATCACAGATGAGAGAGAATAGGATATTCTCTTCTTTCACTAGTTCATTAATTCATTCAGCAAATATTTACTGAATATCTAGTATGTGTCAGGCAGCCACGCTAGGTACTGGAGATAACATGGTAAACAAAACCAGATGGGGTTCTGTGCTCTCGTGGTACTTTGGTTGAGTGGGGATACAGGCAGTGGTGAAATGTTCTTGAACAAAGCGCGATGTTACCACTGTGAGAAGCACTGTGTCAGGGCACTCAAGCCCTGAAGGGAGGAGTTTCAACTCAGTTCCTCAGACCTTATTTTAGAGAAGGAATGTTATAAGTACACCTTTTATGCTAGCTAGCTACCTTTAAGGAAAAGTCAGAATTAATAATTTACCTCCATCTAGAGAGGTTTTAAAACAGAATCTTTATGTGCAGTTTGATGCAACGCTCTCCTGGGATCCCGAGAAGCAGTGCGCTTGTAGGTCTGAATTTGGTTATCTTGAGGAAGGTTTCCAAATAACCACTTCTGTTCTTGTCTCTGCTTCTTCATAACAGGTCCCTTTACATTCTCTATTTGCAGGGGGGAATTTATTCCCTATCTCTCTTATGCTCCAGTTCTACACAAGAATTTTGTCTTCCTCATGAGAAAATGGAAAGCTTTATAACGCAATGAGAGATCATGAGAGTAAACCAAATACATATAGGATCCAGACTTTAGCACTTAATGTCTAACCCAGTTGCCAGGAGAGCTTCCCAGTAACTATCCCCTTGGGTTGAGTGACACGTGGATACCTTCTTGGTAGAGATCCCTTATCCTTTATGATTCTGGTCCAATCGGCTACAAATATTTAGTCACATACCTGATTTTTTTATTGTGCTCCTAGTATGTGTTAGGTATTGTTCTGAATGTCTCATATATATTAGTTTATTTAATCCTCATAAGACTTCTGAAGATAGGTGCTACTGTTAGTTCCATTGTAGAGATCAAAAAACTGAGGATGAGAGAAATTTAGCCACTTAAGAAAAATCAGATAGAAATTAAGTGTGAAATCTGAATTTGAACTCAGGCTTTTGATTCCTAATGGATAGCAATAATATTTACTTTGCTGCTCAATATTACTTGTTTTATCTTTATACTGTTTTTCCTTAAATAAAGTTTGATCTCTACCCATATTTGATCTCAATCTCTATAGCCCATAGCACTACAAATAACTGGCTGAAGCTTCACCAAATATTTTTAGTCCTCAGAGACTTTTAATTTCTATTTGACAATGATCTAGGCAAAGAAGAAGGATTTGAATTACATTAAACAATTAGTGTTGCACAGGGAACTCTAAGACGTGCTCAAAATTTAAAAAAAAGGACATGGGCAAAAGGGGACATGGGCATGTCTCTTACTGCTTTTACAACAAATAGAGTTGCCCTTTGAGGAGGGCACCTGTTGGGATGAGCACTGGGTGTTGTATGGAAAGCAATTTGACAATAAATTTCATATTAAAAAAAAACAATAAATTTCATAACCAGCAAAACAAAACAGAACAAAACAAAACAAAACAAAACAAAACACAAATAGAGTTGCCCAGAACTGTTAATAACAGTATCAAAAATCCTAAAGTCTCAAAGATCTGAACTCTGGAGCAATTATAATAGCAATGGGGACCATGCTGGCTTTTGCTGGGGCAAAAAAGCAAAGAAAAGGGCACAAGTTAACATAATAATATTAACAAATAGTTGAAAGGAAATTGAACAATTTAATCCTTTTGGCTTTTGTTTCTTTAGTCAAAAAGAATGAATTTCTGACTCTGAGAAGGAAGAGTAATCCACAGTAGGAAAAGAGATTGGAAAAGTAGTGGGTTGCTTTGGTAAATGTGTATCTCCTCACCCACATAAACTGTACCGAAGAGACAGGGATTTGAAATGGGAGGTTTAAATATGCTTAAAAAAATAGAGATTGTTTTTTTCTGTCCTGCATGGTTCTTGAGAATTGCTTCTTTGTGTTGATTCATCCTCCACTCCTTTCTCTTCTAGGTTCTTTTGATCCAGTTGAGGCAGATGTAGAAGTCTTCTAGATGACTTAACAGGTAACTGTGAGTGCAAACTCCAGGTGACTTTTTGTACCCATCTCTCAGTTTCAGTGGATATCTTCAGGTGCTTTAGCTTCTATGGAAGAATAAGATAAGCTTGGGTTTGGAAGTCAGAGGATCTTGCTCTCTAGCTTCCTGTCCAGTAAAATGCACTACAAATTTTCTTCTTTACAGTCTTTGGTGATATTTTTTTAAAGTTTATTTATTTTGAGAGAGAGAAAGCATGAGTAGGGGAGGGGCAGAGACAGAGGAAGAGAGAATCTTAAGCAGACTCCATGCTGTCAGCACAGAGCCTGACCCAGGGCTCGACTCAGGGCTGACTCAGACGGTTAACTCACTAAGCCATCCGGGCACCCCTTGGTGATAATTAAATAAACTAATAATATGTAAGAAGTATCATGACCAAATTTATCTTTGTTATTTAGACATTAAGAAATTAGATCTCTTACCATTTATTTACTTTAACCAAAATAGTCCAGGGATTCAAATGAACTGCACAGGGAAACTGATTTTTCATATAAAATGAAGATTTCTTTCTTTTTTTTTTTTAATGTTCATTTATTTATTTTGAGGGAGAGAAAGAGTATGTACACATGAGCCGGGGAGGGGCAGAGAGAGGGAAAGAGAGAATCCTAAGCAGGCTCTGTGCTGTCAGTGCAGAGCCTGACACAAGGCTCGATCTTAGGAACCATGAGATCATGACTTGAGCTGAAATCAAAAGTCAGACACTTACCCAACTGAGCCACCCAGGCACCCCTAAAATTAAGATTTCTAAATGGCAAATACTAGATGTCAGTATACCCCAAAGCACTCTGCTTTGGAAAAACAAAACAAAACAAAACAAAACAAAACAAAACAAACACAGGGCATTGGATTTATATCACACAATAGGTGAAATTGCAGTTCTGTTATTTAATGCGTGAACTTAGGCAACTGAGAAACAAAGATAAAGATAACAATACCAACATCAAAACAGCAGCCTAAGAATCAAATGTAATAAGCCTGTAAAGTACTTAGCGCAATGGGTAGCCATAAATGTGGTTGGTTCAGGAAATATAGGAGATTATTATTGCTTATCATTATTATTTGTAAAAGTTGTATTCCATTGACTTGAATACTAGAATCTCTTGTAGCAAAAGTCTCACCTTTGCTGAAATATTTTTGACAAGCCTCTTGGGTGGCTGACCTGAGCTGCAGGGCATGTAAGGGATAGTGCCCAGACTTTAGGGAAGGAGAACTCTTTAGCAACATAGATACAACAATTTGTGAGGTAAGAGAAGGAAAAGGGAGAAAAAGACACAGATAGAGGAGGGAGCAAACATATGGGGAGAATATGAATATATATATACATATATAGTTATATACTGTGCAATGTGACATCCCTTTTAATTTCCAAATCAGCAGCAAACTCTCTATTGCTTGCTGGTGCTTTGTTTTGGTGGATGAATGTGTGTGAGTGCATGTGTTTGCATGTAGCCTATATTCCATCTCCTGAAAGATATGAGACTCCAAATGGTGGATTTAGGTAGAGAAGTGTATGGATGCCATCTCTAGGTTATATCCTTAGTGTTGATTCATGTTTTCTTTGACAGGAATGATAGAATTTTGGCACTCGGTGATAAAACTGGTGGTGAAAGAGTAGACTACCATTCTTGCCCAAATTTGTTAAATAACTTGGGATTTCAATTTAATTATATTCAGGACCTTCATATGTAAAACATCAGTGATTACGGTTAGCAGATGCTCCCAAAACCCAATGGGCTTTCCCATCAAAGCATCTCTGGTTGTTTAACAATGTAACAGACATGACACTGGTAACAACAACCAAATCGAGAGAAGAAATGGATAGACTCCCTGGCATTTTATAAAGGCTCTCTAAAAATGATCCCAATAATTATTCATGTTTTTAAAAAAATCTTTCTCTCATAAAGAAGGCTACCATAGCTTTTCTTAAGTCTCTGCAAATACATAAAGCAAAGACAAATTTCATCTTACCTTCAACTTTTTGTATATTTTTCTCTTCTATTTCTATCCACTTTCTTACCTGCCAATCCGCTCTGCCTCCACTTTGCCTCTTTCTTCTTAGCAAAGTACCTTGCTCCTCTGGCATCTAATGATTGAAAATCCGGTAGGTCAAAGACCTGTGGAGGATACAAAGATGACTTAGATTTTGATTCAGTTTTTGAAGTAGACCTATTGTTTGTCTGTCAGCCTCTTCTCCTTGGGGAAATCCCCTTTCAGGCTACAGGGTGAACATATGACCATGACTACAGCCGAGGATAGGCATTGGAGCCAAGTAAGGTCAGAGTCCCAGTGATTCACATGGAAAGAAAAACAAGGAAGCATTTTCTGCTATAACTGTTAAACCAAGATTATGTGAGCCTGCAGCTGCCGACAGCCATCCTGCCTGCTGACTTGACTTTGTGCAAAATGAATTCAAAAAGAAAGTTGAGAATTTCTTTGTTAAAGTGTCCACTCCCAGAATTCCCAAGAATATTTTGAAATAAATTTCCTTTTAGTTTAAGCTCATTTGAATTGGCTTTCTGTCACTGGCAATCCAAAGTGTCTGAATGAATACAGCCTTCCAACAGTTTATGGTCTAATAAAAAAATACAGTTAGAATGGCAAAATTGTCCTGAGGAGACCAGGTTGAACAGTACAAGTGTTTTCACTCGTGACTGAAAACAATAGCAGTATTCCAATGGTGTATTATTACCTGTCGCATCGCCTTGTTTCACCTTGATTCCTGTGTTCCAAAGTTTCAAGGGAACCTTCCAGTTTTAGTGGTGGTGCTCAAGTTATGTGTGTGGGACGAGGAGAGTGAAGTTGACGCCTTCTTCCCAGCAACCTCAACCACCCCGTGATCTCTATTAGTCTCCCTTACCACACACTAACATATGGCCTAGGTGAAAATTCATAATTAACCAAAACAGTATGATAACTATATACCTGCAATGCCAGCCCCCTAACTGTTCTTTCCAACTGGATTGCCATCCCAAAGCTCTGACTATTTATTTCTGGACCTACACTAGCTGCATTAACTAGGAGCACATTTCATACTAAGAGCCTCATACCTACCTTTGGACTCTTATTTGCAATGTGGACAGATGATAGCAAATTGTAAAAGGCTACTTGTTATGTCTATAATATTTAACCTCCTTTTTTTTCAAAATGCTTTTTAACCTTTTAAACTACTTGCCACTTTTTAAAATCATAAGTGGCAAGTGGTACTCTCTCAGATTCTATTTTAGAGTGTTGATAATAATCCAGGTCAAAAGATAAAGTTTGATGAGTACAAAGCACCACAAATACCTTATTGATAAAAGATGAAAAATTATAATATTCTTCCTTCCCAAGAATTGAGCTTTCTACCTGTGCATGCCATCTCACACAGCGTGTAATGGTTAGAAATGGTTAGAAATGAACTCTGCAGATAGAAAAACAATCTACAAAACCTCTCCGGTTGAAACAATATGTACTTATATAAGAATAGACAGATTGACCAATGAAACAGAACAGAAAGGGCACAAATTAACCCAACTATATTTGGAAAATGAGAATATCAGACCACTCAGGAAAAAATGGGCTTTTTAATAAATGATGTTGGGAAAACTGTAGCATTATTTTGAAAAAGACAAAATTAAATCCATTTCCTACACCATCAGAAAGAATAGAGTCCAAAGAGACCTAAATGTGAAAACATACAATGTAAATATAAAATTTATTTAAAAAGAGCTAAATGTCAGGGCACCTGGTGGCTCAGTCAGTAAAGCATCCAAACTCTTGATTTCAGCTCAGGTCCTGATCTCATGGTTGTGAGATCGAGCCCCAGCTCTGTGCTGTGTATAGAGCCTGCTTGAGATTCTCTCTCTCACTCTGCCCCTCACCTGCTTGCATGGGCACCATGCAGTCTCTCAAATAAATAAATAAATCAATAGATAGATAAATAAATAGATAAATAAATAGATAAATAGATAAATAAATAGATAAAGATAAATAAATAAATAGATAAATAGATAAATAAATAGATAAATAAATAAATAGATAAATAAATAGATAAATAGATAAAGCTAAATGTTTAAGAAAATGGAACTATAAAAATGCTATGAGAAAACATGGGGATTAAGAATGGGGATTAAGAATGGCTTTATATGATTCAAAATCCAGAGACAGGGGCGCCTGGGTGGCGCAGTCGGTTAAGCGTCCGACTTCAGCCAGGTCACGATCTCGCGGTCCGTGAGTTCGAGCCCCGCGTCGGGCTCTGGGCTGATGGCTCAGAGCCTGGAGCCTGCTTCTGATTCTGTGTCTCCCTCTCTCTCTGCCCCTCCCCTGTTCATGCTCTGTCTCTCTCTGTCTCAAAAATAATAAATAAATAAATAAATAAAAAATAAAACAAAATCCAGAGACAATAAAAGAAAAGGCATGTAAATTTGACTGTTTAATTTACAAAGAACTTCTGTATAAAAAAAAAAATTATTCAAAAATGTCTAATGGGGCGCCTGGGTGGCGCAGTCGGTTAAGCGTCCGACTTCAGCCAGGTCACGATCTCGCGGTCCGTGAGTTCGAGCCCTGCATCGGGCTCTGGGCTGATGGCTCAGAGCCTGGAGCCTGTTTCCAATTCTGCGTCTCCTTCTCTCTCTGCCCCTCCCCTGTTCATGCTCTGTCTCTCTCTGTCCCAAAAATAAATAAACGTTGAAAAAAAAAATATTACAAAAAAAAAAAAAAAAAAAAAGAAAAATGTCTAAAAGGAATGACAAGTTGGGAGAAAATATTTGCAACATACATTACAAACCATTTGACAAAGAACTTATAAAAATATAGGGGAAAACACCAAATTTTATAGAATACCGAGCAAAAAAGGATCTAAAATGGTCCTTAAACATATTGAAACATATCTAGTGACCATAATAAGAGAAACACAAGTTAAAATTACACTGAGGACTATTTACTACTCAACAGATTGGTAGAGATTCTAAACTCAAAACCAGCTTTTGTTTTGGAAGCTATAGGAAAATAAGCATGGGTACACATGGAGGTAAGAATAAAAGGTCCAAGAAGTCTACCCAGGGATATTTGACAATAGCTAACAGCCCTTATATGCACTACTCTTTGTCTCAGAAGTTCTCCTTCTGGGAATTTATCCTAGAGATCTGTATCAAAAGTATGAAAATGCATATATACGAGTATTTTTTTATTTACTTATAACTACAAAATATTCGTTGCTTCCCAAATTTCCAAGCGCAGGAGATGTTTGGATAAACTAGGGTACTTATGCACAATGGAGCACTATACAGCCATAGAAATAAAAAAGGACTTTCTCTGTGTACCGATTCAGAGTGACTTTTAGGAGATACCCAAGATCAACTGTTAAAGGGAAAAATGCAAGGTTCAAAGAAGTAAATATAATGTGCTATTTTTTGTTTAAGAAAGATGCACAAATAAGAAATGATGTCTTTACAAAAATTAACCCAAGAAGATAGATAAGAAAACAATGAAGGAGGGGCAAGGTAGAGAGAGAGGCAAGGAAAGGACATATTTTCTGAATGTAGCTTTTGCATACCCTTGACTTAGGAAGGTTGTTTATGTTCCACATATTCAGAAAAGAACTTGAAAGTGTAAGGATAGGCAAAAAAATTGAGAAAGTAAATTAAAAAAATAAACCCCACTTTTTAAAAGTGAATTACATAAGTCATACTAAAAGAAGGAGAAGTTATAAATGGACTGATCCAAATAGCTTTTTACATGGAATTTGACTACCTACTCTCAGTCCTCTACTCAGGGATAAAAAGAGCAAACAAACCTGAACTCTTATGAGTGGATTTGTTTTGTTGTAGTGGTGTGGTAAAGCCATTCTGAAAGTATTTTAGTTGTATTGAAGGACTGAACAAATGAGTAAATGTTGACATTATTGAGCCAGGAGAGTGTAGAAGGGAGGAGATATGAAGATGGAATGAGAAAAGGCAAGGAGGTGGATTATATAGAAAATAACAGGATGAGATAATAAGAGCATGACGTTGATAACTGGTGTTATATAACATGATCATGGTCCATTTACTTTCCCTGGTGACCTTTTTTTTCCTGGATGGGGCTGCCACTCCAGGTAAGGAACCACCCTGGGATTCCCTCAGATTCTCTGGAAGCCCTGGCAGCCAGTGGGGCTCAGTCTAACATTGACATGTGTCTACATCAATTATTGCTTTTGTCAGTATTATATGCCCATTACTGTGCTGCATTTGGTCATCAAATTATGTTCAGTAGAGATTGGTCAGTACGTGGAGATGGGACGACACCAGGTTTGGAGTTAATCAGACTTTCAGAGCTTGTGTGGCCACTTCAATCCTCTGAGTCTCAATTTCTTCATCTGTAAAATCTGACTACAAATAGCTAACATGGATATAGAAATTGCCTTGGAATGCTATAGACATAGCGTATGATAATACATTTTGATAATACCATTAGCATAGACTTTTTGAGAGCACAGAAATGAATGTATATTGAGAGTTTTCTGTGAGCCAGGCATTGTCTAGGTCGTTTAGCTACACATTCGCATGTACTCTTTACAACACAGTTAAAAATGCATCTTATCTCCTCACTTTACAGATAAGAACGCTAGGACTAAAATGGACTAAATACATTTCCTAAAGTTCCAAAGCTCTTATTTCAAGAATCAAAATATTAAACAAAAGCTTTCTGTTGTCCCCCACTCCATTCAGAGAATTAAATGAAGAAAGGGACATAAAATACTTTATAACCTATAAAGTATTTATGCAAACATAATAGAGTATTGCAATTTAAGGGAGACAAAACAAATCATAAAACAACTAGGAAACAAAGTATCTCAAACCAAATGATACTGATATGATAGCAAGGGCAGTTGGAGTCAGGGCTGGGGAGAAATCCTGTTAATTGGTGTGGGATGGATTGTAGGAGGCTCCATGAAAGGGATGGGACTTGAATGGGACTGGAAGAGCAGAAAGCATTTTGATAAATGGTAGCAAGTAGAGAGGGCATTCCAGGCAGGTGGAATGACATGATTAAACACACAGCAAGGTGCATGTGCTGCAATGTATACTGTATTTGCAAAAAAATACAGTGGCTAGGTCAACTAGGCCAGGTTCAAGAGCATCCAAGAAATCATTTTCTGGACTCTTCCTTAAAATCACGATTACCTTCCTTTGTGACTTAGAGTCATGATGCACGTAAATGACCATTAAAATTGTGCTGACCTCTCTACGCTGGAAGTAATTTCCCTAATGAATATTGATGCACTTGGCCCTGCACACTTTATAGAGATAAATGCCTACACAGCCCACAGTAGAGGTCAGTGGGAATTCTGCTTACCGAAAAGCTATAGAACTTGGCCTTTAACAAACCATTCTTTATTAGTGAGACCAAGGAAAGGATAGATAAAAGCTGTTTGATGATGGATTTTGCTATGCTCTATGAAACATAAAAGGAAAGATTAGCATTTTAAAGTTATTTAAACAAGGTAAAAAATGAAGCCCCTTTACTCCTGTTTAAGAAATGTTTAAAGAGTTTGTGTTTATTATTTCATATATCATACCTTGTCCTTGTTATATTACATCCTTATTTAATATGTTTCCTTCTTTAGATAAACTTTCCGATTTGAGGGCTTTTTCAGCTCTCCGAGGATATATAGTTTTCTCTATTTTGAGATTTCAGTTTGCTATACTTTTCTAAACTCTGTATGTATTAGCTCAATTGACCACAGAGGATAAAGAAATGTATTATACACCAAAAATGTTTCCTTAATTGGACAAGAAATTTCCAACACAGTAAATAAAACTATGTTGCCAAAATTCTGGAGAAGAAAGAATACATTGACCCGGCATATGTACTGCGTTGCATTTTTTAAAATATCGTTTTAGGAATTATAAAGTGCATGCAGATATCATTACACTGATGATGGACACTAAGCCACAGATTTTAAAAAAGCACTTAGAACCTCAAATAAAGCGTGAAAAAATTTATGGCTAGCAGACCGCCTTATAGGAAATACTACAGGAAATCCTTCAGGCTGATGAGAAATGATTCTAGATTGTGACTCAATTCCAGAGGAAGAAATAAAGAATGCCAGAAGTGGGGACTATGTGTGCTGACCTAAAAGACTATGAAATACTTTGCATTATCTCTTAAGTTCCTCAAAAGGCATAAAGTTGTTTAAAGCAATAATAAGATTATCTTGTTGGATTTATAATGTACATATAAATGTAATATATAGACAATAGTAATAGCGCAAGGGAGAAGGAGAAAGCTACATCGGAGCAAAGTTCTACATTTTGCTGACACTAATTAATTTGAAGTGGATTGTGATGGTTAAATTTCATAGGACAATCCCTAGGGTAAACACTTAGAAGACGACTCATAAAATACAGTTTTAAAAAAGTGAATTTAAATGGTACACTAAAGAATGTTTAACATCAGAGAATGGAGGAAAGAAAGAAAGAGGATGAGAAAAGACTGAAGTCATATAGAAAATAGTAAAATGGCAAATATAAAGCTGACTATATCAATAATTAAAAATATAAATTTTTTCAATATCCCAACAAAACAGATTGTCAAAAGAGATATAAAAAGCAAAATCCAACTCTATGATGTCTACAAGATACATACCCTAGGTTCAAAGACATAAATAGATTGAAGGAAAAGAATGCAACATATATATATATATATATATATATATATATATATATATATACACATAAATGGTAACCAAAAAAGAGCTGGAGTGGCGATATTAATACCTGACAAAATAGACTTTCAGACAAAATATATCGGTAGATGAGTTAAAGAAGAAAACATAAGTGAATTGGAAAATAATTTGAACTCAATGAAAGTGAAAGCACCATAGAGGCACCTGGCTGGCTCAGTTGGTTAAGCATCCGACTTCAGCTCAGGTCATGAGCTGAAGTTCGTGGGTTCAAGCACTGCATTGCGCTCTATGCTGACAGCTCAGAACCTGGAGCCTGCTTCGGATTCTGTGTCTCCCTCTCTCTCTGCCTCTCCCCCACTCACACTCTATCTCTCTCTCTCTTTATGGGATGTGGCTAGAATACCAATTAGAGGGAAATTTATAGATTTCAACACCTATATCAGAAAAGAAGTCTCAAGTCAATAACCTAAACGTCCATCTTAAGAAACCAGAAATAAAGAGAAAACAAAATCCAAAGTAATAAAGAGGAATGATATAGTAATGATTACAGAAGACATTGGTGAAAGAGAAAACATAAAACCAAAAAAATCAACAAAACTTAGAGTTAATTCTTCAGAAAGATCAACAAAATTGACAAACCTTCAATCATATTGACAAAGAAAAAAAGAAAGAAGTCACAAAATACCAAATTAAGTGAAAGAGGAAACGTTACTACCATCCTACTGAAATGAAAAGGATTATAAGGGTTTATTATAAACAATTTTAAATCAACAAATTAGGCATCTCAGGTAAAATGGAAAAATTTCTAGAAAGATGCAAATTAAAAAAATTGACTCAAGAAAAAATAGAAATTTGAATAGACTTGAAATAAGTAAAAGAACTAAAATTCAAATTCTTCCCCCAAAGAAAGCTCAGCCTCGTTGACATTTATGGTGAATTCTAGAAAATATTTGAAGAAATAACATTATTCCTTTACAAACTGTTTCAGGAAATATAGTGGGTGGGGGCGGGGGGATATTTTTCAACTCATTTTATAATGCCAGTAATGCACTGGTAACAAAGCCAAAGACAGTATAAGAAAAGAAAACTATAAACCAATATGAATATCCGTCATGAGCATAGATGCAAATATCCTTAACAAAATGTTAGGAAGTCAAATCTAGAAAAGAACTAAACAGCAGAATTTATCCCAGGAATGCAAGATTGCTTTAATATATAAAAATCAGTGGATGGAATAGATCACCTTAATAGATTAAAGAACTAAATAAAGACCCAAACCACATAATCAGGTCAATAGATAAAATGCAAGTATTTGATAAAATTCAACACCCATTTCCCATGAAACTCTGACCAAACTAGGAATACTAGGGAACTTGTTCAATCTGACAAAAAATTATCTACCAAAAATGAAATCAGAACCAAATCAAAACAAGAAAACAATCAGACACAGCTAGCATCATACCTAATGGTGAAAAAATGAGTTCTTTTCCCCTAAGATGGGGAACAAGGCAAGGATATCTACTCTAGCCCCTTCTATTCAACATTGAATAACTACTATACAATGCAACAGGCAAAAAAGATGTATCTCGGTGTGGATTTTTCAATCGGGGGAGATATCCCTATTAGATTTCACATTTTATGAGTTCTTTGAGTTTGTGTAAATTAAGAACAAAATGAGATGATATTCCATATACACCAGATTGGCAACAATGAAAAAGTTGCAGTGACAATTGCAAGTGTTAATTGCAATAACTATTCCAAGTGCTGGTGTGAAGAAATGTGCTAATGGTTTTATACATTGGAACAACCAATTTAGAAACCAGTTTGTCATTTTCTAGTGAATTAAAGAAATACATTTTCTATGACACCAGCAATTACAACTCCTACATATATACCCTAAAGAAACTCTTGCATATGTGTACCAGGATAAAAACAGAATGTTTATAGAATTCTTGCATATAGTATCTAAATACTGGGAATAATCCAAATGTCCATTAACACAAAAATGAATAAACAAATTGTGGTGTGGTTACGCTTCAATGAAAACGAGAAAACCAAAACAAAACCAGAGCACACAGATAAATCTCACAAATATTAGGATGAGCCAAGGAATCAAAACCCTAGAGAATATATGCAATGCATAATCGTTTACAGGTTTTAAAATAAATCCTATTACTTTGGGATGGGTAGAGAGATGGTGAGACTGTTGTTACCAGAGGGAGAGTCTGCCCTTGTGTGAATAGAGGTATAGATTCTTGGATTCTCCACAAGAAGATTTACCAGGATCCATGCTGGGGTAAAGGCAGCTAGAGGGAAAGTAGCAAGACCAAAGCAGGGTATACTCTCAAGTTGGGAGAGCAGGCAGGTTCTGTGAGCTGGAACTTGCCCCTAGCTTGTCTGGGAATTGGATATTTGTCGGGCTTCTTTGGACTCAGACACATACAGTGGGGTGGTCTCTAATGGGGGCTGCTTCCAATCATTTGGGGGACTCCTCCCACAGGTTGGGAGGGGGAGTTTTTGACCCTATGAGATATGTAACAGAACCCTTCTCACAGCCTTTTTCCCTAGGCAGGTGGGCTATAACCCCAAAGCAAATGTATTATAATGAGTATGGGGGTTACCTTGGGGCAGAGATGGAAGTGGAGAACTCTTGGCTCTGTACCTGTGGCTCCTGGTCTGTTAGCCCCAAGGTCTTGCAAGCCACAAGGTCCGGAGGTTGAGCTCCCCTCAGGCTTCTAATGTGTAATTTACTTATCATTGTCCTTGCCTCCAGCTCAAGTCTAACTAACTGCCTACTTTATCATTCCTCCTCAAGGATTTGGGACTCTGCCTCAGGGCTTTTCTTCCACTGCTCATATCCAAAACCATTAATTTAAAGGTGAGGAATCAATTATCACAATATTCTAGGGAGTAGTTGCTTTGAAGGGGATTGTAGGATCTTGAGATCTTGTACAGGCACATGTAGGGCCTTGGGAAGGGTTGGTAATATTTTATTTCTTAATCTGGATTATGTTATCATCATTTTGCTGATGAAAATATAATTTTCATGTAATTGTGGTATATGAGTGTTAGCTTTATATTATTAAGCTAAACATTTCCAAAAATGTTTTTTAATGATATATTTTTAAAAATGCAAAAATGTCTCAAAATAAAGGAGTAGCACATTTTTTAAAAAGGCAGTTCTAACAGGTACATTTTTAAAATGTTTGAGCAAATCATTGAAGTTATATCTAGAAAAAAAGTAAAATAACAATAATATTAAAGCTATTGTCATATGATAAGAAAATATGGTCACAAACTTTAATAAGTAGGATGATATTCATTTACACATATAAATTCTATTATGTTCAATAAAAAAATGAAGCTTCATTTTATAGTCACACCTCATTCATATTGACTTGATATAAAGGGATATTCTAGGATATGAGAAATCAGTTGTGATATTCACTCCAATGTTTCTTTTTTTTTAAAATTTTTTTTTCAACGTTTATTTATTTTTGGGATAGAGAGAGACAGAGCATGAACGGGGGAGGGGCAGAGAGAGAGGGAGACACAGAATCAGAAACAGGCTCCAGGCTCTGAGCCATCAGCCCAGAGCCCGACGCGGGGCTCGAACTCACGGACCGCGAGATCGTGACCTGGCTGAAGTCGGACGCTTAACCGACTGCGCCACCCAGGCGCCCCTTCACTCCAATGTTTCTATTGTGGTTCTATACAAGATGATTAAGACTGAAATTATCCAAATGTAGGTCACTTTCAGGGTGTTAATTAATGCCTTAGAGAGTATATAATAAATCTAGACTTTTGGTAAACCAATTGGTAAAGTCACCCACACAGATGTGTTCTAATGATGTCAGCATTTGGGGAGAATCTTCAGTGGTTATTCAGGTTTTGACGTTGAACACCTCATTTTTTTTTTTTCTTGGAGTTAAAATGAAAAAGTCATAGTGATTTAGACATCATAATGCGAATTATATATTGGCTCCAAAAAGCATGCGATTCTCTCTTTTTACTTTTTTTTTTTTTTTTTCTTTTTTAAAAAGCATGTGATTCTTTAGGAAGCTCTTTGGAAAGACTCTGGCCTGGAATGTGTAAGCAACAAAAAGATAGAAAATGCAATAAAATATAAAGCTCCTTCCAGATTAAAAAGAGAGGCTACCTGATAATGGAGAAGAGCAAGTGATGAGAAGTAGTAACTCATATTTGTCTTGTACTTTACAATTCACAGTGAGTTTTTATGTATGTCACCCACACAATAACTCTGGATCTAGATATGGCTTGTATCATGCCCATTTTACAGATGAGAATGAGGAAACTTACGGAATGTAAGCATCTAGAACAAGATGGCTCATTTACTTACCTCTTTTTTTTTTTTTTTTTTTTTTTTTTTATAAAAGAACATCTAGACAATGAATGACCCAGAGGCATAGGAAAAATCTTTGGTGTGAGGCACCTTGTGTGTGTGTATGAAGAGCTTCTTATTTTATTCACTTACACAAAGATTGATATACATATTCCAGGGCTAAATGTTACATTCAGGTTAAGTCCTGAAAGGATGTTCAAAGAAAAAAAAAAAAAAAAAGAACAATTCTTTCTCACCTTTCCTACTTTTGTCCTTGACATCATTCTGTACAATGAAAATTGCTCAAGATGATGCTGATATTGTACTAATAACTTTCATCCAGGAATATAATTAAACAATAGGTAGTCATATTAGAGAAATCAATCTTGATTTTTCGAGGCTGTTTTTACCATTGTCTTTTGCAAAAGTTACTGAGGATTTTGGTATGATTAAATTTCAGAATATGTTATTCTTCTGAAATCTTTTCCATAATAAAGTCCAATAATAAAATTGAACTCTATTTCATTTGCTGGCAATAAGATTTGCAAAGAATCCAACTGTTTTTTATTCCTTTTTTACTTATTTCAGTTGATTAAAATGATTATTTTTAATACAAAAAATTCATTTCATTTCATTATAAATTATTTAGTGATAAATACTAAATAATTTTAGTAAATGTTTTAGAAGGTAGAAAGAGTATGCTTAAACATGAGTCAAACTATGCTTCCTGGCAATGCATAATACACTATTTGTTGAAAAAAAAAACAGTATATTACTTTTCTCATTGTGCTTAGACAAATTGTTTCAATTAAGTGTGGCGAGATCATTAACCACAGTTGATTATAGTGCAAAGTAGATTATTTATAAAATAATCATAGGAGAACCATAAAGATATATATGCCTGATTGTATAGATGGATTTTGGTAAGACTAGTAATTTTGATAATGACTATGTTTTGGATTTCAGTCCCAAAAATATTTCTCAAAAAACCCGCAAAACATTCCATGTGCCAAGTTATTATTTAGGAGCAGAGCCTGAGACAGGGGTTCTTGTTCAAGTGTTCTCAGGGGAAGGAAATGAGGTATGAGGATAGAGCAAAGTTAAGGCAGGAAGTAGTTTCAAAAGGCATTAGCTTTGGTCTGATCCTAGGGAAGCTCTCAAGTACCACTTGTAGCATAGACTTTGTCCACCACACCCCCAGTGTTTGAACCCCTGTGCCAGTCAGTAATGGACTGAGGTCAGCTCTATGTGGGTGTAGAGGATTTCCTTTGCATAAGGTCATCTGTGGGGGGGCAGCTGTGAGCCAGCATTTACTTGGGCTGGGCTTGGGTTTGTAGCAGATATTTTGGTGTGGCACCAGCAACATCCACTGAGTATTAAGAGATTCTGCCCTCTTGGTTCATACAATTTTGAAAGCAGTGTCACATGTTCGTATGGTGAAGTTACTGCTTCAAGATTATCTGACAATAAATTAAAGACAATCTCCACAGAATTGGAGACTTAACAGAGATCACAGTTAGACTTCTCTATTTGAAGTGAATGCATCACACAGAGAGCAGAGAGAACTAATTCAAAACTAATAGTCAATAATCTAATTTACAGAGTGTTCACAATTTTTTTCCCAAAAGGGAATATTTCCCAAAGGGGACATAGGGAAAAATCTGTTTAATAATGGCTTTGTGCTGGAGCACTTGGGTGGCTCAGTAGGTTGAATGTCTGACTTTGGCTCAGGTCATGATCTCACTGTCCTTGAGTTCAAGGCCCTCATTCGACTCTCTGGTGTTAGCCTGGAGCCCGCTTTGGATCCTCTGTCTCCCTTTCTCCCTCTCTCTGCCCCTCCCCGGCTTGTGTGTGCTCTCTCTCTCAAAAATAAAATAAAACATTAAAAATTTTTTTTATAATGTTTATTTTTAAGAAAGAGAGAGTGCATGGGAGAGGAACAGAGAGAGAAGGAGACACAGAATCTGAAGCAGTCTCCAGGCTCTGAGCTGTCAGCACAGAGCTGGACGTGGGGCTCAAACTCACAAGCTGTGAGATCATGACCTGAGCCGAAGTCAGAAGCTTACCCAACTGAGCCACCCAGGTGCCCCAATAAAACAAAACATTTAAAAACAATAATGGCTTTGTGCTTTGGAGTCTGGGGAGGTAGTCTCAGAAGAGACAGTGACATTCCCTCACACCTCTTCACATCACTCACTGAGTTAACAAAAGCCAATGTAATTAAGTGTTATCCAGGAGAGATGTACCCTCATGGTTGGCTGCATTTGCTCATGCTCTAGGCTTGCCTGGAATGCTGTTCCCTGCATTCTGCTGTGGGCAAACTCCTACTCATTCTCCAAGACCCAGCTCACATGTCACTTTTCCTGTGAACAACCCTTTTCTACATCTTCCAAGGACAGTTGATTGCTCAGTCTTCCATAACCCTGCACTACTTTGATCATATCTCAGATAAGCATTCTTTCTAGGCAGAAACTGTATCTTTTTTATTTTTTATTTCTTTTTTATTGAAGTATAATTAACATACAGTGTTATATTAGTTTCAGGTGTACAATACAGTGATTTAACAATTCTATACATTTCTCAATGCTCATCAAAATAAGTGTATTTTTAATCCCCTTTATCTGTTTCACCCATTCCCCACCCACCTCCCCTCTGGCAACCACCAGCTTGTTCTTTGTATTTAAGAGTCTGGCTTTTTTTTTTTTTTTTCTCTCTCTTTTTTTTCTGTCTTTGATCTTTGGTTTTGTTTCTTAAATTTCACATATGAATGAAATCAGTTGGTATTTGCCTTTCTCTGACTGACTTTTTTTCACTTAGCATTATTCCCTCTAGGTCCATCATTTTGTTGCAAATGGCAGGATCTCATGCTTTTTAAAAAAAATTTTTTTAAATATTTAGTTATTTTTTGTGAGAGACAGAGAGCAAGCGGGGGAGGGGTAGAGAGAGAGAGACACACAGAAGCTGAAGCAGGCTGCAGGCTCTGAGCTGTCAGCACAGAGCCTGACACAGGGCTCAAAGTCACAACCACTAGATCATGACCTGAGCCAAGTCAGACGCTTGACCAACAGAGCCACCCAGGTGCCCCAGGATCTCATGCTTTTTTATGACTGAATAATATTCTAGTGTGTGTGTGTGTGTGTGTGTGTGTGTGTGTGTGTGTGTAAATGGATTATACACATTATATAAACGGAATCCATCTATTCATGGATTCTTGGGTTGCTTTTCTATCTTGACTATTGTAAATAATGCTGCAATAAACATCGGGGTGCATGTATCCTTTTGAATTAATGTTTTTTATTCTTTGGGTAAATAAATACCAAGTAGTGGAATTACTGTGATAATTCTATTTTTAATTTTTTTGAGAAACTTCCATACTGTTTTTCATAATAGCTGTACCGATTTGCATTCCCATCAATAAGGTATGAGGGTTTCTTTTTCTCTGCATCCTTACCAAAACTATTGCTTCTAATGTTTTTGATTTCAGCCATTCTGACAAGTGTAATGTGATACCTCATTATGTTTTTTTAATTTGTATTTCCATGATGATGAATAGTAATGTTGAGCATCTTTTCATGTGTCTGTTGGGTCTGTTGGCCATTTGTATCTTTTGGAAAATGTCTGTTCAGCTCATCTGCCCATTTTTAATTGGATTATTTGTTTTCTTAGTGTTAATTATTTAAGTTCTATATATATTTTGGATATTAACTCTCCATTAGATAAATCATTTGTGAATATCTTCTTCCATGCAATCAGTTGCCTTTTTATTTTGTTGATGGTTTCCTTTATGGAGCAAAAGCTTTTTATTTTTGTGTAGTTCCCGTAGTTTAATTCTGCTTTCATTTCCCTTGCCTTAAGATTGTATCAAGACAATTTTTTTTAATGTTTATTTTTGAGAGAGAGAAAGAGAGTGAGAAGGGGAGGGGCAGAGAGAAAGAGAAACTAAAGCAGATTCCTTGTTGTTAGCACAGAGCCCGATGCGGGGCTCAAACTCAAGAACTGTGAGATCATGACTTGAGCCAAAATCAAGAGTCAGACACTTAACCAACTGAGCCACCCCAGAGCCCCAAGAAAAATGTTTTTATGGCCAATGTCAAAGAAATTACTGCCTATGTTTGCTTGGGGGTTTTATGTATCTGACATTTAGGTCTTTAATACATTTTGAGTTTACCTTTGTGTATGGTGTAAGAAAGTGGTCCATTTTCATTCTTTTGCATGTAGCTGTCCAATTTTCTCAACACCATTTGTTGAAGAGAGGGTCTTTTTCCCATTGTCTATTTTTGCCTCCTTTGTTACAGATTAATTGACCATGTAAGCATGGCATTATTTCTGAACTCTCTATTCTGTTCCATTGATCTGTGTCTATTTTTGTGCAAGTAGCATACTTCTTTGATTACTACTTTGTAGTAATATCTTTGTAGTATATCTTGAAATCTGGAATTACGATACCTCCAGCTTTGTTCTTTTTCAAGATTGTTTTGGCTCTTCCAGGTCCTTTGTGGTTTCATACAAATTTTAAGATTATTTATTCTAGTTCTCTGAAAAATGTTGTTGGTATTTTGATAGGGATTACATTACACCTGCAAATTGTTTTGGGGAGTATGGGCATTTTAACAATATTGGTTCTTCCAACCCATGAGCATGGAATATCTTTTTTAAAAAAATTCTTCCAAGTTATTATTTAAATTAAAGATGATTAACATATAGTATAGTATTGGTTTCAGGAGTACAATTTAGTGATTCATCACTTACATATAACATCCGTGCTCATCACAAAAGCCCTACTTAATGCCCATCACCCATTTAACCCGTTGCCTCACCCACCTCCCCCCCCCCCCCAGCAACCCTGTTTGTTCTCTGTAGTTGAGAGCCTCTTATGGTTTGCCTCCCTCAGTTTTTTCTTATTTTATTTTTCCTTCCCTTTCCCTGTGCTCATCTGTTTTGTTTCTTAAATTCCATATATGAGTGAAATCATATGGTA
This sequence comes from Leopardus geoffroyi, assembly GCF_018350155.1. NCBI lineage: Eukaryota > Metazoa > Chordata > Mammalia > Carnivora > Felidae > Leopardus > Leopardus geoffroyi. The sequence continues at coordinate 174,899,526 of NC_059327.1, forward strand.
TTTGCCTTTCTCTGGCAGACTTATTTCACTTAGCATAATATACTCTGTTCCATTCATGTTGCAAATGGCAAGATTTCATTCTTTTTGATGGATGAGTAATATTTCATTTCATATATATACTACATCTTCTTTATCCGTTCATCAGCTGATGGACATTTGGGCTCTTTCCATAGTTTGATCTTTGTTGATAGTGCTGCTATAAACATTAGGGTGCCTGTGCCTCTTTTAATCAGCATTTTTGCATCCTTTGGGTAAAAACCTAGTAATAAAATTGCTGGGTTGTAGGGTAGGTCTATTTTTAACTTTTTGAGGAAACTCCATACCATTTTCCAGAGTAGTTGTACCAGTTTGTGTTCCTACCAACAGTTTAAGAGGGTTTCTCTTTCTCCACATCCGCACCAACATCTGTTTCATTTGTTTGTGTCATCTTCAATTTTTTTCATCAATGTTTTATAGTTTTTGGAGTACAGCTCTTTCACTTTTTTGGTTAAGTTGATACCTAGGTATTTTTTTCTTTTTTGGTGCAGTTATAAATGGAATTGTTTTCTTTTTTTCTTTCTTTCTTTCTTTCTTTCTTTCTTTCTTTCTTTCTTTCTTTCTTTCTTTCTTTCTTTCCTTCTTTCTCTCATTAAGTGGTATCTACCCCCAACATGAGGCTTGAACCATGACCCTAAGATCAAAAGTTGCATACTCTACTGACTAAGCAAGTAAGGTGCCCCTGTAAATGGGACTGTTTTCTTAATTTCTCTTGCTGTTACTTCATTATTAGTAAATATAAAGGCAACAGATTACTGTATATTAAATTTTATCCTATGAATTTACTGAATTCATTTATCATTTCTAGTAGTTTTTTGGTGGAATCTTTAGGATTTTCTGTAATACTATCATGCCATTTGCAAGTGAAAATTTTGTTTCTTATTTATTCAGATGCTTTTTATTTCTTTTTCTTGTCTGATTGCTGTGCCTAGGACTTCTAGTATTATGTTGAATAATAGTGATGAGAATGGACATCCTTGTCTTATTCCTGATCTTAGAGGTAAAGCTCTCAGTGTTTCACCATTGAGTATGACATTAGCTGTGGGTTTTTCATATATGTTTATTATTATGTTGAGGTATGTTCCCTCTAAACCTACTTTGTTGAAATGGTAGCTTATTCATTCAAAGAAGTCTAGAAGGCATTTGAATGCCTGGAAAAGTAACAGACAAATAATTTAGATTTAGAAAACATAGTTATTTTGCCTCTCCCTTCTTAAATTGAAAAATAAAAGGAAGTTCAGGAAAAAGCAATCTATGATTCTGTCACTTGTTTAATGGCCTGGAGTGAGATACTTCCCCAGTGGGGACCTAGACTCAATCTCTATATCTGTCATTTGGTCTAGTTGGGTTAATAGTGTCCAAAGTTCCATTATTATGAAACATAGCTTTGAAAACATATGAATAATAATGTGCTTGACACCTATGGGTGCCCATTAAATAATTGTTAAATGAATTAATGGATTATAGCACAAGGCTTAAACATGAGGCTTCCTCTGATCTACCTTTAATAGCTTCACACTATTAAGGCATGCCACTTAACCTCCTTAAAACTCATAGGCTTGTTGAGAATTAAATAAAGTTCTTTCTCCTTCCTTCCTTCCTTCCTTCCTTCCTTCTTTCCTTCCTCCTTTCAGTTTAATTATGTCCCCATAATTAATACATTGAAATCCTAATCCCTAGGACCTCAGAATGTGGTCTTGTTTGGAAATATATTGCAGATGTAATTAGTTAAGGTGAGGTCATACTGGAATAAAGTGGGTCCCTAATCCAATATAACTAATATTTTTATAAAATAGGGGAAATTTGGACACAGGCATTATTTTGTGCCAGTCTCAGCCTATTGGTGACCAATGTTGTGGCTGAACTGGCCCTGTGGTTCTTATTATGACTGCAAGGCATCCTCTGCAATAACCACCAGAAAACTTCTTAGAAAGAAAAGTTTATTACTTACAATTCTTGGAAATTACATGACTTACCCGGGGCTACACAGTAAGGTCTTGGGTAGAAAGAGAGAAGGAGAGCACAAGCCTGGGGTTCTGCTTTTATTAGGGCCAAGGGTGGAGACTTAGGTTTGAGGTCACTTTTTGTTGGTGAATTTAAAACATTAAAGCAGGAATTTAAAGCACAGGAAATAAAAACCAAGCGACCCAAGTGGCCAGTTATCAAAATCAACCAGATCTCTAAAAGGAAGGAGTCTGGGGGCAGGGGCAGTCTGACTCTCTAGTGTATGGCTGGTAATGTGTTTATTGGAGAGAGCCATCTTTGAAGTGGATGCATCAAAAATCAAACAGGAATTCAGGAACTTGCATTACAGAAAGAAAAACCAACTTAGACCTGCATAGAGAAAGGGCAGTGAGAAAAGACACAAGGGCAAGACTGCCATCTACAAGCCAAAGAAAGAGGTCTGGAATAGATTCTTCTGTCACAGCCCTTAGGAGGAACCATTCCTGCTGAACCTTGATTATACACTTGTAGCTTCCAGCACTGTGAGACAATAAATTTCTGTTGTTAAAGCCACTCAATTTGTGGTACTTTGTTAAGGCAAACTAATCCATCTATCATCTATCTATCTATCTATCTATCTATCATCTATTTAATCTACAGTCCTGTATAACATAGTGCCTGGAGTATGGTTAATGTTCAAGAGCTACAATAATACCAACCAAATAGGAACATAACAAGAGGGTCTCTTCCACAGAATACAGTGGTTGACGGGTTATAGTCACTCTTAAACCGGTGCTTTTATTCAATTACTGGTAGCTTCATGAAAGAAAGTTTTTCCTCTTATTTGTATTTTATAATTTAATTTCTTACAGTTTTCTTGTAGATAGTTGATTAACATTTGTTGATATTTTACACATTTCCATTTATTTTAATGGAAATAGACTCCTGATATTTTGTATTCCTGATAGATATATGTGGACAGAAAGCCTTAACAACTGACCATGTATGGTGACAATATCACTCCAGATGGCTTGACAACAAACATCTCATGTTGAATGCTCGTGCACTAAAAAGAACATTCCAAGTTTAGAGGATGAACAGATAATGGTCTTTTTTCCCCCCTCTGGTATTTAGTTGTGCCTTTCTCCCCTACCACTTCTCACATACATAGACTTTAACACCTTCCCACACCAGACACACACACATACACACACACACACAACCTGAATGGCATTGAAAAAGAACATTGGTTACCTATTGCTGTCATGGCTCAGAATTCACCAATGCATAATACTACATAATTAGAAGTATATTAGAACCATATTTAGATTTTCCAAACAGAACGACTGGTTAACATTGAAATCTATTTCTTCGTTTAAGTAAAATGTGAAAAAATACATCTGCTCTTGAAACAACTTATGTTAAAAATGTTTTTTGCCTTGGATGTTCTTTTTTTGGGGTGGGGTGATAAAGTAAAGTTGTGCAATCAAATGTGTCTACCAGAATGGCTTGAATTATGCCTAACTGCAGGGAAAGATAAGAATATAAGAGGAGGGGGCAGGAAGCAATGAGGTTGGCCTTCTGTATGTATCATTCTATAATCTGCAAAAGTTCATTTAATAGTCCTACCTTGGATTCTAGAAACTGAGAGATTAGTGATAGGAAAGAAAACAATTGGGGCCAGAGATAAGATCACTTTGATAATTATCAAGATCCTGAGGGTAGGGATCAGGATTTGGGCAGTCCAGGCCAAATGACAATGTGAAGTACCCTGTTTAAATATTAAGAATTTTAAGGCAGGGGTGGCTGGGTGGCTCAGTCAGTTAGGCATCCAACTTCAGCTCAGGTCCTAATCTCACGGTTCGTGGGTTTGAGCCCCGCGTCAGACTCTGTGCCAACAGCTCAGAGCCTGGAGCCTGCTTCAGATTCTGTGTTTCCCTCTCTCTCTGCCCCTCCCCTACTCATGCTCTGTCTCTGTCTCTCAAAAATAAATAAACGTTGAAAAAATTAAAAAAAAATAATTTTAAGACAAATAGCAGAGCATTAAACTAAGCATGGGCCCTTCAGAGCATGGGTACAGTTCACACACCTGTGAAACTGGCCCTGGGAATAATCCTCAGACAATAATAATGATAGCTAACATTTCTTCTTTTCTTAGAACACAATGAACACTGCATATATATATATATATATATATATATATATATATATATATATATCATATATATATAACATATATATAACATATATATATTATGTTAGTCCTCACATAATCTATGAAGCATGGTCTATATGTATCCACATTTAAGTACCTGGGGCACCTGGGTGGCTCAGTTCGTTAAGCGTCTGACTCTTGGTTTCAGCTCAGGTCATGATCTCATGGTTTGTGAGTTCAAGCCCACATCAGACTCCATACTGACACTGAGGAGCCTGCTTGGGATTCTCTCTCTCTCTCTCTCTCTCTCTCTCTGCCCCTCCCCTGCTCACTCTCTCTCTCTCTCTCAAAAATAAATAAGTAAACTTAAAAAAATAAAGATTAAAAAACTGAGGCATAGAAACATTATAGTAACTTGCCCAAAGTTGCACAACTTTTGTGTTACAGCAGTGAAATCCTGGCATTTATTTCAAATCCATATTTTTAACTACTAGCTATTTTGTTTCCTTTAAGATAAAAACTTTTCTTAAAGAAAATAGTGTCAAATAAATATATTACTTCTCTCAAAAGATTTAGCACATAGAAGTATTTCCAAGTCTCTACTCTTGGACTGATAACTCCCCATACTGGCAGTTTGTGCTTAGAGAAGTTGTTTTGCCATATCATAATTGGTTTGTAGGTCATTAGAACCACCATTTAAAAAAGTGTTTTATGTATACCATTAATTTTATAAAGCACTGAATCATATTGTGATTGTTTCAATGGACCTTCTATGGACTGAGTTAATTTGGCTTTCTTTGATATTATTTGTAATGATTCTGTATACATTTGATCTATTTTTTAAAAGCAAAACCACATTTAACTTTTTCTAGGTGCTATGCAATTAGTTGATGAATTTTCTATCAGTTTTGGTGCACTTACAAAGTAATCCTGATCACAGCAGTTTATCATAATACAATCCGGTTGTGTTATTAATCAAAAGTAGCTGGAACCCAAAGCAACAAGGGATTCAATAGCACCCCCAAAGACCAAACTTAATTACAAAAGAGAAGGAGACACTCAAGTAAAGGCAGTCATAGTTCAGGCTGGCTTGAGTGCAAAGCATTCCAACTCCCAGGCAACGAGTATTAAGCTTCACATTCTTAAGATGGGGTGGCTGATGGAGGAAACTGACCTTGTTAGTGTAGCTCCAGAGAGAAAAGCCAGACAGACTGAGCACCATGGCCAAGGAGGTGTTCTCATTTCCATTCTGATTTGTGAAAGTGGTAGGGTCCAAAATATCCACCCTGACAGTAACTGTCAATCTGGTAGATGGTAGGACATTGTCCTCCTCTGGGACAGCTGGGTTGACAGGAATGACTGAATGAGGAGAGCAGCATATGGGAAACACTGGGTTTAAATTCTGTGCTAAATTTATTTGGTAAACATTGATTTGAAACATTTATTTAAATTGTAATCCAATCAGATAAGTATCTCACCACAGTTTTTAAAACAACGTATTCCTCTTTTGAGTGGAAAATATTTCTTTCTTACAGGGTTGTTATGATTAGACTGTGAACTTTCTCATCAGCTGGAACAGGATACCTCATAATATAGTAGGTGGTCCCTTAGTGTTTGTTGACAAATGAATAAATAAGTGAATGACAAATGGAATGATGATTTGTTTGGGAAGGTGGGTAGGAAAGAAGAAGCCTCCAGGCTTATTTCAGAATTGCAGAAAATAATAGTTTTTCCTTATGAGAAAATCTGTTACATATTTCTTAGCTAAAGTACTCTGACCATCTTCTGAACATATATTCCTGCTGTTCAACTTTCCAAATATGAAATAACCCCTGCTTTTTATGTCTTGTATTAAAGCTTTTCCTTATCATTTTATTGAGAAATTTATACTAGTGACCTCATGGTCCTGTAAAAGGGTTAGATTGTCAATTTGTTTTGGATAAAAATTGCTTGTGAGACATGTCATATTTGAGGCCAGTCTAAGACAAGGGTTTCTTCTCTAGGTTGTTGGGTTTTCTCCTATTAATCTTCTATATCTCAGTCTTGACACAACTGCCTCCGCGAGTTTTGTATAAATGTAAGATGATATGCCTTTGAATATCTATGAGAAAACCATTTGGCTTGCATATTTTATAATGTAAGCTGCTAAAGGACTATACTTTACTCTCATTATAAGTTCTCCAAACAATAGTCCTCATGACAAATTTTGGGGGAAAAATGGCATACATGAATATCTATACTATTTGCTGTTGGTTCTCTTGCTTCATTTAGAAATTATCATTTAGTTTTATCTATAAATGTCTTTTTTTTAAAGATATGTTTTAATCTGTATATACCTCAGCTTATTTTATGAATAGGCAAGAGCCCTACGATAATGCAGTTGATGAAAACTTGCCTTGTCATGAATGAGTTAGAGTCATGGAATAAAAAACATATTGCATAGAATGGGATGGCCTGAGCGCCATGCTAGCTGTGTGATTTTAAGAAAGTTACTCGGTCTGTCTTGGCTCCTGTTTTTCTTTGATAAAATAGGGACACAAATCCCAACATTCAGTAGTATGCTGGAGCTGGTTGACTGGAAAGAGCAGATTGCTAAATATTCGTGAATTTTATAAGCCCGCTTTTAAATCATTGGTAGGTTGAAATTGGCCATAGTGGGAGTATTTATGCCACATGAATTGTTATACACTATAAATCAGGGCTTTTTTTTTTTTTAAGGTCCAGTTTATTGGTATACCACTGCTTGCTATTATATAGAGCAAATGAGCAAATAAGATAATGTATGTAAAAGTGTTTTGTAATCTTCAAAAATCTATGCTTAAAAATTAAAGTAGTGAGGCAAAGAGACTTATCATTGAATTGTGTCAAATGTTTCTTAATTATTACTTAATCCATAAATTCAAAATGTCTGCTTTTATTTTTAAAAAGTCTTATGAAAGACAATTTGAAATTTAAAACGTTTATCTCTGAAATAATATCTTTGGAAAGATAAGAAAATAAAGTAATAGATTTTTATCTCTTGGAAGATATGAAACAATTCAAACAAATCCACATGGGATAAAGAAGGTAAATGAATTGAGGTTAATAGAAAAGAAAGCATAAAGTAGTAACTCCTAAACAGAATGGAAGTTGATCGGGAAACTAATCACTGCAAACACAGTTCCATTTACAGAAACTTTTAAATCATATAAAGACATTTTTTCCTAGCTTTTATTGAGGTATAACTGACAGATACAAATTATATATGTTTAAAGTGTACAACTTGAGGTTTTGATGTATAGTATAAAATAATCACCATAATTAAGCTAATTAACATGTCCTTCATCTCACAGTTCTATTTTCACGTGTGTATGTGTGTAGGATGAGAATACTCAAGATCTATCCTCTTAGCAAATTTCAAATATATACAATATGGCATTCTTAACTATAGTCACATTGCTGTCCATTAGATCTACAAAATGTATTGATCTTACATCACTGAAACTTTGTACCCTTTAATTAATAGCTTTCCGGTTCCCCTCCCCCAGCTCCTGGCAACCATAATTCTACTCTCTGCTTCTATCCGTTTGACTATTTTAGATTCTGCTTATAAATGAGATCATGCAGTATTTGTCTTTCTATGTCTGGCTTATTTCACTTAACATAGTGTCCTCCAGGTTCATTCATGTAAAATTTCCTTATTTTTTAAGATTGAATTATATATAGAATATATATTCACATTTTCCTTACCATTCCTCTGTTGACAAACATTTACATTTGTGTACATTTCATTGCACAAACAACAAACTATTTGAAAATGAAATTAAGAAAACAATCCCACTCTGGGATGCCTGAGTGGCTCAGTCAGTTAAGCTTCCCACTCTTGATCTCAGCTCAGGTCATGATCTAAGGGTTATGAGATCTAGCCCCATGTCAGGCTCTCCTGACAGCACAAAGCCTGCTTGGGATTCTCTCCCTTTTTCTCTCCTCTTTCTGCTTCTCCCCTGCTTGCGCTTTTTCTCTCTCTGTCAAAATAGACAAACATTAAAAAAAAGAGAGGGAAAACAATCCCATTTACAATGGCAGCAAAAATAATAAAATACTTAGGAGTAAAGTGACGAAAGCCTGTACACTGAAAATGATAAAACATTGATAGAGGAAATTAAAGAAGACACAGATAAATAGAAAGACATCTGTGTTCATGGATTAGATTTAATGTTATAAAATCTCCATATTACTTAAAGTGATCTACAGAGTCAATGCAATCTCTATCAAAATGCCCAATGGCATTCTTTAAAGAAATAGAATAAATAACCTGGAAATTCATATGGAACCACAAAGCCTCAAATAACCAAAGCAATCTTGAGCTAGAAGAATAAAGCTGGAGGCATCACACTTTCTGATTTTAAAGTGCATAAAAACTTGGGGCACCTGGGTGTCTCAGTTGGTTAAGCGTCTGACTTCGGCTCAGGTCATGATCTCATGGTTTGTGGGCTCAAGCCCCGCATCTGGCTCTGTACTGACAACTAAGAGCCTAGACCCTGCTTTGGATTCTGTGTCTCCCTCTCTCTCTGCCCCTCCCCTGCTTGTGCTCTGTCTCTGTCTCTGTCTGTCTCTCAAAAATAAACATTAAAAAATTAAAAAAATAATAAAGTGCATAAAAACTTGAAATAAGATTAAGTTATTTCTTATGTTATTAGAATACCTATGCATGCAAATATAGTGACTGGCTATTCTCAGAAATATTCTCTCTCACATGTCTGTAATTGGGAGGGACAATAGTGATCAGGAATCTCATTCTCTAGGTCTCATGCTCCTTGGCCACTGGAGTAGTATTTTTCATCATTCTGGTCCATTTTCTTCTCCAATGGCTTCCATGCTGCTTTCAATCTTTTTGTTCCTTCTCACAATACATTCCCTTTCCCTTCCCATGCCCCAGCCTCCGATCTCTTTTGCTTTCTTCTACTTCTCCACATCATTCACTTATTATTCTAGTATGTTAAAAAAAAAAAAAAAAAACCCTTACTTCCTCTTTCCTTTAAGCGTTCCCAATTCTCTTTATTCAAATATTCCCTCTGCAAGGGATGCCATACATCCTTTTGCAAGATAGGCTCTAAATGTCGAAATACAATCCATCCTTCATGATCCAACTCAAATGTCACCTCTGTCATAGTGTTATATTCATTTCCTAGGGCGTTTATAACAAATTACTTCAAGCTTTGTAGCTTAAAATAACAGAAATTGTCTGTCACAAATTTAGAGGACAAAATACACAATCAGAATGTTGGTAGGGCCCCACTCTCTCTAAAGTTTCTATGGGAGAATCTTCATTTGCCTCTTCCACTTTCTGGGACTCCAGGCTTTCCTGGTTTATGGCTGCATAATTTTAATCTCTGCCTTTGTCTTCCCATGGCCTTCTCCCTTGTGTCTCTGTGTCTCAAATCTCTCTTTTCTTGTATAAAAATAGCATTCATTGGATTAGGGACCACTTTAGCTTCAAAATTATCTAATCTAGAGATCTTTTACTTAATTACATCTAAAAAGTCAAAATTCCCAAATCAAGCCTCATTTGCAGGTACTGAAAGTTAGGACTTGGACATATCTTTCTCAGGGGCAGAATTCAACCTGTTGGAGGTGTTTTCTTTCATTCTTCAGCCAAAAGTTTTATTTTTATAACTGTAATTTTCCTATGGCCTCATCTTTATTTTACTTAAGTGATTGTCAAGTTCTGTCCTGAGTTGAAATTATTTGCAGATCTGTCTGATTTTCCTAATAAATGATAAATTCTTTAAGGATTGTGTTTGATTCATCTTTATCCAGTTAAAGTCTGAAACAGACTTACAGGAAGGAGTGTCTGCAAATACTCATTGAAAAAATGCTTGTAACCAAATATGTTGAATTATCATTTGTATTTATTAGGGTAGTCCTATGAGAGCTATAATTCCAAATCTTTTTGTTCATAAAATATACAGTCCAAAAGCATGACTTTGGCCAGGATAACGTGTGGTAAAACTGTTGCAGATGAATCCACTGTGTTATTGACCAATATTTGCAAGCAAGCAGTATTTGTATCAAGAAGGAACATTCTCACTTAAAGAATTTCCAAGTGTTTATTTTTTGTTATGTCAAAGTAGACTTCTCCAGTGAATAGAAGCTTGTTAAAAAAAACCCACAGCACAAAGACCCAAATTTCATGGAAATTTTTACAGTCACATGTCAAATACTGGTAGAAAGGCTCATTTCTGAAGACAACTGTCATCAGAAGAGACAAGCCTGTCATATAAATTTTGTGGAGACGGAATTTAGTACTTTACAACTTGAAGCTGGAATTTTCGTTTGACATGAACAAGAAGGCTGAGTAACCAAGTAACCAAGTACTCAAGTAAGAAATACATTCCCATCCATGATAACTTAATATGCCTGCTGTGTAATTTCCATAACCTTAAAAAAAAAGTTTCCCCATTTAGGATTTGCTGATAGGTAATCAAATGTAATTTTCACCTTTCTAAATGTGTTTAAAGTTTATTGGTTAATATTGCTTAGTTGGACTCGATAACTGACATTTATCATTTTGCAAATGTGCAATTTATTCACTTATTACAGGATTTACATTTATTTCACATCAGATTGTTTGATTGGAATTTCAAATCTCTGAAGCTTCAATTTCATCTACTTGCAATTATGTAAAAAGCATGAGTCAATTTCCAAATAAAATCAGCCTATATTTATACTTTTACTACATCTAGTGGGAGTTGGCTTTTTTGGAACAGCTTCTGGCAAATGTTCTTGTCACTAGACATAAAGATTGTAAGAGAAAGACAATCTGCACTCTTACTTTGTGGTTAGAAAGCTTCCCAACCATTGTTCCATATTTTTAAAAAAAACAAGTCAAACGTTACAAGCTTCTGTAAGTCGTAGCCAGACCAAAGTGCTGTTGTGACAGCATGTATTACGTTGGGAAAGAACAAATTAATGGTAAAGGAAAACATGTAATTAGTCCTTCTGTAAGTGAAAGTAGAAATTTACCACTTGGGAGATTGTCATGCAACTGTCAATGGTGACAAAATACCTCTGGCATATTTGCATAAACTCCTCTTGGGGACATTATGCATTTAAAAGAATAAAGAAAAAGCTGCAGATAAGTCGCTTCACATGGGACCTGGCATCCTACGTTCACATCTCTCTCTGTGAAGAGAAAAAGTCCAGAAGGCTTACTCATGACAGAAGTGTCTGGGGTCAGGAAGGACTGTGGTTTGGGGCACAGTCCTCCTGCAGCTCATGACAGCTGTTCCTCAGTTTCCCTTCTCTATGCCTCAACCTCACCAGCAGTTCTCAGCTCTTTAGGGCTTAGAATTGTATCTTTTATGCTTTTTGTGTTTTCTATACTGTCCAAGATAGGAGGCGTTGTAGCTTGATGAATATTCGGAGTAATCCTATTGTTCAACAATTATTCTTGCGCCACTTAGATGGGCATTGTTCCAGAGAAGCAATGGGGAATATTACTGTAGCATGGTAGGAAGTTGAAGGAAGGTTTTTTTTGTTTGTTTGTTTTGTTTTTTTCTTTCATGGAACTTACCTGAAAAACACTTAGGCAAAGATCATAATTGCTCTGGTAGGAAAGTAGAGTGTACTAGGAAAGCTCACAACGGGGAGATGTATGCCAAAGATGGCTTCACGGATGAAGTGTCCGTTGATCTTCAAGGCATAGGGGAAGAAGGAAGAGATTGAAGTCCCATGTCCAAAGGCCTGGATACAGGTGAGAGTAGATATTCCCACAAATATGTGGCTCAGTCAGTTAAGTGTCCCATTTCGGCTAGAATCTCACTGAGGTTATGATTCAATCACACAATTGATAAATATGACTTTTAATTAAATACAGTGCCCCACAAGGCATGGGGCACCTGGGTGGCTCAGTCGGTTGAATGTCTGACTTAGTCTTAGCTCAGGTCATGATCTCAGGGTTCCTGGGATGGAGCCCCAGTCAGGCTTTGCGCTGGCAGTGTGGGACCTGTATGGGATTCTCTCTCACCCTCTCTATTGGCCCCTCTCCCTGTGTCAAAATAAATAAATAAAAACTTAAAAAAAATATCATAAGGCATTATTTTGGTATATCTGATTGATGCTTAAATCAGAGAGGGAAATACTGTAGCAAAACCACACTGAGTCTGTGCTTCAAAGTTTTCTTTCCACATTCTCTTTTTTTCCCCAGTAGTAGAGTCCTGGTGGGTGTGGGAGGGGTGAGGTGGGGGGTATTGATTGTTTTCCTGGATCCTGAATCTTGGCAGATACTGGGCTTGGGAACTTCTTAATGATTCTCCCCCTCCTCAGTGGTAGGGGATTTCTGAGGGTCTAGACCCAGTGCAGTTTCCTGGCTCTCTCCCAGGGGAGGATGGTATTGTCTCCTACCTTCCTCCAGCTATACTGGCTCTTTACCACACCCGGAAGGCAACAGTTTGCTGCTCTGCTTTTGGTCTAGAGCAGGGATCGGGGAGAAGGATCCTCAGTTGGACTTCATGCCTTGTTCACATCCTCTGCTGTCCCCTCCCCTGCATGCACCAGGCTAGAAGCTTTTTTTTTTTTTTTTTTTTTTAATTTTTTTTTTTCAACGTTTATTTATTTTTGGGACAGTTAGAGACAGAGCATGAACAGGGGAGGGGCAGAGAGAGAGGGAGACACAGAATCGGAAACAGGATCCAGGCTTTGAGCCATCAGCCCAGAGCCCGACGCGGGGCTCGAACTCAAGGACCGCGAGATCGTGACCTGGCTGAAGTCGGACGCTTAACCGACTGCGCCACCCAGGCGCCCCAAGGCTAGAAGCTTTTTTAGGTCTCTTGCCAGCCCTGATCTTTTCTGTAAGCACTCAGTGAGGCTCACTGAAGAAGCTCCTATGAGTTGCTTATTTCCCTCTATCTGCGAATCCTAGTCTTTCTACACTCTCACGCTAGCCAATGCTTGGCTGTTGGCAATTCATTAAAAAGAAATTTTAGTGAGTTTTTCTTACCTGCTTGTGTGTCACTCAGTGTTTGCCCCAGGTCAGCAGGTAATCACATCTTTCTCTTCTTGGGAACATCTGTCTTTACTTAGATTTTCGTTAGTTGGTTCCTCTGCAACTTTCACCATTTTATAGGTTCAAGAAAAGTTGTGAATTTATAGGCTTTCCAATTTTTCTTGTTGTAAATTTGTAGTGACATTCTTTCACACTATCTACATCCAAAGCAGAGGAGAGAAACCCAGTATATTCTTAATTCACTTCATTTCTGTGCTTGAAGGTATTCTGCACGTTTCTCCTTTTAACTGTTTCTTCACAGATAGTCTTCCATCTGTTTCAATTTGCTTTTTTGGTATTTCCCCCTCCTGCATTACAATAGATTCCCCCTCTGATCAATACTGCTGATTAAACTTTCTTAAGTCTTTCATGAACAACTTCTTAAGGAGGGTTTTTTTTTTTAGTAGTAATTTTCTATCGTAATAAGGCACGACTTCCTTTAGATACAGCAGATGAGGAATGATTCACTATGCTTATCTTTTTGTGTCAGTTATAAAAAAATACTAAAAGTGTGATTAAAAAATGATTTTTTCCATGCTGAGTTTTGGTATGGTGGTTACTCAAGACTTAAACATTGAGGTAGGATACATTTTAAATAGACACCATTAATTTGTCATGACATGCTTTTGAATATCTTTTCAATTCTAAAATTCCTTTTTTGTTGTTAGACATAAATAAAATCTGATAATAATTCTTAGCAATGTTTAAGGTCAACACTCTTTTTAAAATAAAAATTTCATAGAATAATGTTAAATGTGTTATGGGGTCTTCTTGAATTATACACTATTACCCTCCTTAGTAACTGATTCTGGTGATCTTTCCTTTAATTATCAAATATATATGTATAATGATACAAAGCTATATACACAGAATATTCCTCTCTCATGGTTCTAATTACATTTTTTTCACAAATACATAATTCAGACATTATTATTTGATCACTACTCAAGAAATGTCTATAATCTTATAATTTCAAAAACAAATGTCTTTTTTTGCCTGTCCTTTTAAAAAATTGTATATACCTTTGTGCTACATCTTCATATACTATTACAAAATACTTTAATACACTTCCATATTTAGGTGCTTTATTTTTCTTAAGTATTATGTACTATATGGATGTTTTATGACATTCTGATTGATCTGAATATTACCACTTCAATTTCATATGCTACATTATCCACCACTCTAAAATTATTCAGTAATGGTAAAAGCCTCATTTCCAAATCCATAGGTGACCCTAAGCAAAAGCTTACATTCAAAACGGGAAGGAATATTGGGAATATTGGGGGATGCGTGTTTTCCCTGTTTTCAGAGTATCTGAGGACCAGATATGACCCATCATTATAGTGATGGAAGGTCATTTAGAAGGGTAAAGGCCCCAGACTTTGGAGTCAGGCAGACATAAATTTGAATACTGGCTCTACCACTTGCTAACTATATGACTTCAAACATGTCAATTAGAATTTTAAGTGTCAGTTGCCTTATCTGAAAAAATGATATAATAATGGCAACTAACTCTTAGGACCGTTAAATGATTACATTTTAAAAATACATATATATACATATGTATACACTTAAAAATACATATATATGTATACATATACATCGCACATTGATATACATATACACATACACATACATATACATATACATTTACATATACATTCACACACAAAGGTTTTAGCCAAGGCACTACACATAGTAAGACCACTGTGTGGAGAGTATAAGTGTGATGTCAATGGCTGGAGGCAAGAGGAAGTCATGGAGGGAAGTAGAGTATTATTAATGAAGACTGACCATGAGACAGGGACAATGCTAAGAAATTCCTCTGCATGACTTTATCTTATCTTCACAATAATCCTAGAATGTAGATGTTAGAATTTTCACTTTGTAGGTTGGTGAATGAAGGGAGGGAGGAATTAATGGGAACTGGAGGCATATAATGTTTCTCTCTCTCTCTCTCTCTCTCTCTCTCTCTCTCTCTCTCAAGTTTAGAGAGCCTAAATCACAGAATAGGATTCTAACTAAGGACTTGAAATATATGTGGATGCTTCTACATTACTCTGCATCATTTCTGTATCAGTACCCAACCAATAAAAAAGGGAACCTGTGTTGTCTTTAAAACAGATAGATTTATTATAGGGCATTGAGTACAGTCATGGAAAAACTGGAGAGCTAACCAGGGCCATTGAGGCAACACAGAGTCACATCAGGAAGGGGCTACTATTTTTAGACTAGAAGATCTAAGTGAAGGGATAGTGTTACTAGCACCTAGGAGCTTGGAATCATCTGGTAAGAGCTGGAATTGCAACAGGACTGTCTAGAAGGAGCTGGAACAAGGGAAGCATCCCAGCAACTGAAAAGACACCAACATAAACAAAGGAAGGACAGGGGAGACATACTCTGGCTCTCCCTTTCCTCCCATGGGCTTTCTTCTGCTGTTTCCTCCTATTGGTTAAAACCAGTGGAAGCTGCCTAAAACAAAACAAACAAACAAACAAACAAACGAAGGAAAACACAGCCTAGACGGCTCAGTGGCACTATGATACAAAGAAGAGGCAAAGGCATGAAAAATGGATGTGAGAACAAACTGCCAAGCACGCATATCATTTCCCCTCAACACTCCCTTCCAAAGCGACACCACTTTCTTTAGCCTATTTTGTGAGTGTCTGTGTCAAGCACGTTCTTTTTTTTTCTACTTGGTTAATTTTCTGTTACATCTTTCACATAACTTAATTTTCTTTGTTTTTCCTGTCACTTATGTAAGTCTCTTGAGGACTCTGAAGAAGACCCCACCTGTCCTCATATTGAGAGAGGTCCTCACTAGACAGTGAATGATAATGAAGATGGGTTTTGAAATATGGCAGATGAATGCATCTTTGGTGTACCGCATGCTTCCTGAAGTCCATTGCAGACAAACTGTTTCCATTGACTCCTGTTTAGCTGCTGTAGATTAGTAGCCATGACATTATTTATTCCTAAGATGCCTGAGTAGGACTGATTTAGTTTCTTTACCGGCAAAGTTTGTGAGTTTTTGTACTTATGAATTCACGACTTTTATTTATCTTGGTAGTTGATGTTTTGTTGTTTATTTGATATTTTGCTTGGCCGGTTCCCCTGGCTAAGACATAAGCTCCATAGGATAGGAACTTTATATACATTTTGCAAGGCCACTTGGCTCAGAGTGAGTGCTCAGTTAATGTTTGGGATTCATAAATGCATGCTCTATCTAACAAATGCTTTACCTATTATTGTATTTTTATGATTAAAAATTGTCTTCCACTACGTATTAAATGCCTCACAATATCTTGACGGTTGAACTTTGTTAGACTTGTCTTCTTAGATGTCACAGTACCTTTGCTACTATTGCAACCCTTTTCCCTATTATAAATGTGTAGATCTTAGAAGAAATGAGGGAAAATTTATCTTTGTTTGCATTTTCTCTAACATCTATTTAATCTATTTAATCAATTTCAGAATTTTCATCAGTTTGCAAGTTTACACAGTATAGTATTCAAGAGAATTCTGTCCGTTTTCCACAGTTTAAAGCCATGCTTTATTATGAAACCATTTAAATGATCTCTTATTAAAAAGATCTCATGAGATTCTGATTACTTTACATAACCCCAAACTGATTTTCATAAAAATGTTGAAATAAAGTCAAGTATTCGTTGCTTAACTATTTGGTCTGCCCCAACAGAACTCCTAATAGTTTTTATGATGGCTATGTAAGTAGCTCTGCAATCTGAGACGAGTTAGTTATCTTCTTAGAGTCTCATTATAAATATTATATAACAATCTTTCATGTCTCCTGAAATTCTACAATTCTATGATTTTTAGTAGCTCTACTATGTTGCCACAGAGTACAAATAAGTATGCCATTTCTGTTGATCCCAGGGCACAGGATGTTTGCTGAATATCTCTGATTTGGTGTTTGGACAAAACCCACAAACTAATGCAACATGGTAAGATACAGAATACAGATTCTGGAGCTAAACCGACTAGGTTTGAATCTCAGTTCTGCTACTTATTAGCTTTGCAATCTTGGGCAAGATATTTCATCTCACAATAACTATTCCGTCTATAAAATGGAATGATAATAGTACCTATTTCAAGGGTTGTTATGAAAATTAAATGAGTTAATAATGGATGCAAAAGGATTTGGAATAATACTTGGTAAGTGCCATATGCATGTTAGCTATTATTTACGCAATTGTAAAAGTAATCATGTGCTTCAGTGCTTCGAACATTTCAGTGATTTCCTAATACCCTTAGAATATACCATCCCAGGGGTGCCTGGGTGGCGCAGTCGGTTAAGCGTCCGACTTCAGCCAGGTCACGATCTCGCGGTCCGTGAGTTCGAGCCCCACATCGGGCTCTGGGCTGATGGCTCAGAGCCTGGAGCCTGTTTCCGATTCTGTGTCTCCCTCTCTCTCTGCCCCTCCCCCGTTCATGCTCTGTCTCTCTCTCTCTGTCCCAAAAATAAATAAACGTTGAAAAAAAAAAAAAAAAAAGAATATACCATCCCAATTCCTTATATGCCTCATATGGCCCTACATCACCTAGCCCCTGATTACCCTCAACTCATCTCATGCTACTTTCCTTAACTTCTTCTGATCAATAACTCCAGCTGTCTTCATATTTCCAGACATGCTAAGTTATCTCCCATCTCAGAGTCCTATATCTGTCAATCTGCTCACTTGGAAGGTTCTTTACATGAATGATTCCTTCTCATTTCTGGGTCTCAACTGAAAAATGCCTTCTTCCCCCCCATCCTATGTAATTGTTGCGCCACCCTGCCATGTTCTGTCATCTATCATAATTCTTTGTTTTCTTCTAAGTCCTTAAGGTAATCTTTTCTTTTTGCTTTAGTTTTTATTGTGTCTTTCTCAGTAGAATATCAACTTCTTAAGGTTAGAAAGTATCTGTGTATTCCACGCTATTTTATTTCCAGTGTCTGGAACAGGGCCTGACGTAAAAGAGGCACTCAATACCTATTCGTTCAACATATACATGAGAAAATTAATAAGCGTATCTAATGGATTAAATGTTGTGTGTGTCAAGCTTAGAAGAGGTAAAACCTGAAGTGCCTGGGTGGCTCCATCGTTAAGTATCCTACTCTTGACTTTGGCTCAGGTCACGACCTCACAGTTGGTGAGTTTGAGCCCTGTGTTGGGCTCTGTGTTGATAGTGTGGAGCCTGCTTGGGATTCTCTCTCTCTGCCCTTCCGCTCTCTCTCTGTCTCTCAAAATAAATAAATAAAACTTGAAGAAAATAAAAAAAAAAAAAAAAGAAGAGGTAAAATCTTAGAAGTACTGATAATGATATAGCAAGAGCAATGGGGCCAGATTCTCCAGATCAGTCTTACATGTATAGATAAGTATGGAAGGTTTTGGAGTATGTACTAATTACTTTGGCACCATTTGAGTTGTGTGAAAACTTCAAAAAAATAGCAGAGTCCATGAAAACTTTGGGATTTAGTTATGAAAGTGTATAACCAAGAGCTGAGCTGTGAAGGATAGACTCCCTATAGAAAAGGCACTTTCCCAAATGAAGAAACTAAATAAAGAAACTTAGTAATGGCTCATGAATGCACCAATATACTGGGGCAGAGTTCTGCCTGGAAGTTCCACGTTGTTGAATATCCATAAGGTCAGGGATCAAATGTGTTTCAGCCCCTTCTCCATGGCAGCTGTCTCAAACATGTTTGGCCTCACTCCATGGTTTTTGAGTGAAGGTGGAAAATGGTTCTTATCTTTGGGAAAAGAATCCAGATTATAAATTTACTCAGTAGGAATAAGATATGTAGTTATTTAAAAATATATGGTTAGAGAGGCTTTTATTAGAAATTGTTGCCATGGAAAAATGCATTACTTTATTTAAAGCTGTAAAATTCTATGAAATAGATACTCTTAATATTCCATATTACAAATGAGACACTGGGGCTTAGATACCCACTGAACTACAAAATTAAGGAGCTCCTGCTGAAACCCCAATTGGCCCAATTCTATAACCAAAAGTCTCAAGCTCTCACTATAACAATCTATTTCCTATTTGTTGTAAGGATGCAGAATATTCTGGATACAAAATTTGTGTGGCGCACAGAGCAATAGTGCAGACTTTATCCAAATAAAGGTGACTGACTACTAACTGCAGTTTGGAATTGTGATATTTATTAGGGGAATAGCACAGTCATCACAGATTTTGAGTTTCAGCCCTTTACATATGAATTGTTTCCTGAATCAACATGAACATATATTTATAGTCATATTTATAGTAACCCCCCAGCTCCCTTTGTTTGCAGTTTTGCTTTCCATAGTCAGTTACTCACAGTCAACAATGGTCTGGAAACAGAAAATCCTCCTTCTGACTAATTGGCAGGTCCACAGTAGCCTAGCTATATGACACAGGGCCTACATCACTCACCTCGCTTCATCATATAGTCATTTTATTGTCTCCCATCATCACAAGAAAAAGGGTAAGTACAGTACAGTAAGATAGTTTGAGAAAGAGAAACCACACTCACGTAACTTTTTATACAGTCTTTTGTTATAATTGTTCTATTTGATGTTATTGTTGTTAAACTCTTATTGTGCCTAATTTATAAATTAAACTCTATCATAGGTGTGTATGCATAGGAAAACACCAAGAGCATATAGTGTTTGATGCTATCTGCAGTAAAGGCATCCTCTGGGGGTCTTTATCCTCATGGAGAAGGCAGGAGTACTGTAATTTTAAATTATTTTCTGAGAGGGACTGGAGATGTAACTATAGCGTCTACACCTTACCTGTGTTAAGGTTGAAGGGATGGTTCTATATGTAAAACCTCAGGTGTTCTCCCCCTCAGTTGTCTCTTAAATGTAAGTTTCTGTTTAGGTTGGCCTTTCTCCTTAGCCCCAGTTAATTAAAATGATTTATTTAAATAAAATAGCACACATGTGAATTTTGCGGCTGCATACCAGAGTTGAAGAATTGGAATTTGTCCTTAAGGCTTTTGAAATTAGAAGGAACACTAACTTTGTTGATTAAAATAACTGATGTTTCTCTCAAAAAATTAGGGGAATGAATATATAGATCAACAAAGGAACTTTAAGAGAGGTTATTCTTGTATAAGTCAGGTGAATGGCTGAAATTCAGCATCTCTCAGTAACTCTAATTAAGGCATTTCTCCACTACAAAAATTTTCTTTCTTCCATGTGTCACTTAGAATTACCACAATGCCTTCCCTCCAGCTACTGTCATTTGAGCATATCCGCTGACAAACAGATACAGACTGATGCTAATAAAACCCCTCTAATATGAAACCATCTTCAAACACTTATCCTGGACTATAGGACATAGAATAACCACTCAGGTTATATTTCTAATCTTTGCAAGTCAGGATACAGCCTTTCTTTCTGTATATATGCCCCATTAGTCCCTTTCACTATATTCTTGTCCAAATAAAATTGCCTATTCCTATCCCTCTATTTATAAGAAGGAAGTCAAGTAATTAGCAAAGCTTTTGTCCAATTGCTTTTCTCTCTCTTTATCAATTCTTGTCTGCAGGAGTAACTTCTCACTGGTCATGCGATGCTTAGAATTATTAGTTAAGACTCTACATTGACACTCCCACTTATTAGAATGCAGCTTTGGACTTATGTTATTTTTAACCTTGTGTAGACTATAAATCTCTCTGCCCATAACAGTGTGACCGTCATGTTTTCCCTGTATTTGGAGTATATTTCTCTGCCTTATTGTCAATATTGATCATAAGATTTGTTTTGCCAATAACATGAGAGTTCAAACAGAAGTCTAAGAGTTCAAGTCTCTCTCTCTTTCTCAGTCCCTTTTCCTCCCATTCCTTCTTTCTCAGGCTCTTCCCTTTTGCCATGAGAATGGCGTGTCCCTAACAGGTTCTGAGCTTCAACTTTTTTATTAGGCGAAAGCACACTGTATGAAACTTCACCAGCTATTTTAAACAAAAAAATCCCTTTGTTGTTTATTATTGAAAGTCACTAAATCCAGGTGTTGTTATTGTAGCAGAGCTAAACCAGACACAAATTTTATTAAAACAAATTTTAAAGAGAGACACAGAGACATTTTTGAAAGGGAGAGACAGAGACAGAGTACAAGTGGGGAAAGACAGAGAGAGGGGGACACAGAAACTGAAGCAGGTTCCAGGCTCTGAGCTGTCAGCACACAGCCTGATGTGGGGCTTGAACTCATGAGCTGTGAGATCATGACTTGAGCCAAAGTTGGATGTTCACCTGACTGAGCCACCCAGGTGCTCCTAAATTTTATTTTATTTTTTAAATAAACACCAAGACAACAAAAGTACCTACTCCTTACATTTTGTGAAGATTAAATGAGAGATTCCATATGTCACATTTGGGTCAGTGCTTGGCAAATAGCAACCTCCTACCCGTGATATCAACTAAAGTTAACATTATTAGAAGAAAGCTCTTTTTTCCCACAATTCAGACACTAAGCATTTGGAGGACAAAGGTGGTGAGTGCACCTTAATTTACGTTAGGAAATGGAGAAAAGAAAGGAACAAATGTTTTTGGTATACTTACTTTATTCCTGGCCAGGCTTTCTACATAGGTTATTTCATTCCCAAGTCACTGGGTAGTAAATACCATTAAAACCCTTAGCGAACTTTAAAACTGAACCTCATAAACTTAAGAAGGTTTCCCTAAGTCGTACAAGTAAATAAGTGGTGGGCCCAAGATTTGGCCCTGGCTCCTAAATTCATGCTTTTCTCATTGTACAAAACCGTCCAAGTAGTATCTTACGTGCAGTACCCGGAATACTTACACGATTGTTCCTCAAACTGATCAAAGGGCTTTGCAGCTTCTAAAGAATCCCATAAATGACCTATGCTTTATGCTGTAGCTTTTAGCTCAGGTAGGTGCTTGTAGGAAATTTATTAGCCTGGGAAGACTGAGGATGATAAAAGAGAACAGACTGTATATCAGAATGTATGTACCCGCCTCTGAATTCAAATTGTATATTGCATACTCCTAAAGTAGATGAAAAGGACTGGCTAAGTGAGCTGGTCCCCAACATCTCCAGGTCAGCTAACCTGGGTACAGAAATGCTCCCACCTTACATATGCAGCTGTGGACTCAGAACGACCACTGAGCAACCAGCAGTTCTGAGATCACTCTTCACTCACAAATATGTGTGTCCACTGTTGTGTAATCCTTTTGGGAGGAACCTGAGTGCTTATATTCCACCTGAGGATGGAAAATATCTACCACATATACTGATTGTGTTGACTTCTGTACGTAACTGTCAAGTAACCAACATTTGATCCAGTCACTTGGCTGGAATCTCTGTCTGGTCTCATTGTCAGTCTCAACATACCATTGACATTTGTCCACATCATGGTTGTGAAATTCTCAATGAATAAGTACTGACTGATTATTGCTGAATATTGAAATAAGCCTGATAAGGAATAAAAGATCTTTTACTCATCCTTATTTCCTATCTATTTTGTTTTACAACGAAGATTCATTTGCAACTTGAGCAATTGGATTCCCTACAACATAAAGGATGCTCATATGTATACGTATGTGTTCTCTTACATAACTAATGGTATCATCATAACGGTACTTCTTGTGTATTCATAATTTCACATACATTTAAATACTTCATAATTATACTTTAAAGGGGGAAACTACTTGTCCTGTTTAAAATGGATTATTTTTATATTTGAAATCTCAAACCCAGCATGCTTCAGTAAACTAATTTTCCAGGAGAATATAATATAGGAGAGGCGGTCATGTAGTCTATGATAAAGAAATAATGAATAAACAGATTTCTTTTTTTTAATAAATCTTTTCAATAAAAGATTTCTACATTTAAAAGAGTGAATAAAACAGAACACCTGGGTGGCTCAGTTGGTTAAGTGTCCGACTTCTACTCAAGTCATGATCTCATGGTTCGTGGGTTTGAGCCCCACATCGGGCTCTGTGCTGACAGCTCAGAGCCTGGAGCCTGATGTGGGCTGACAGCTCAGAGCAAGCAGGCTTGCTTCAGATTCTGTGTCTTCCTCTCTGTCTCTGCCCCTCCCCCACTTATTCTCTGTCTTTCTCCCTCTCTCAAAAATATATCAAAACTTAAAAACAATTTATAAAAAACAAAATAAAGAGTGAAGAAAGCAATTTATTGATGGAATAAAATGACAGGAAAGAAAATTTCTCTTGTGAGCATTGCTTGTGATAGGTCAGGCATCAAAAATTCATTTATGCTTTATTGAAACAATTTCCAAAATCAAGCTCTAGGTCTTAAGAATAACGACCCATGTTTGAGTGCCACTTTCAAATGTTTTTGAAAAATCACCTTAAAACAGTGAAGCTTCCTCACCCTTATCTCATTTTCATTTTTATCATAAAGTATAACAAGAACAATAAAAGAATGCCGCAATCTCTTTCAAAATCTCTCCACCCTTTGCGACACTTAAAGCGAATTCCAGTTCTAGGATTCCTAAATGCTTTATAGCATTCCTGTGCTGCATTAAAAAAAAAACAAAAAACAAAAAACAAAACTTTACATTTATTTTTTTTTTTTAGAGATAGAGAGAGACAGAGCATGAGCAGGGGAGGGGCAAAGAGAGAGGGAGACACAGAATCCGAAGCAGGCTCCAGGCTCCTAGGCATCAGCGCAGAGCCTGACGCGGGGCTCAAACTCACGAACTCGAGATGGTGACCTCAGCTGAAGTGGGAAACCTAACCGACTGAGCCACCGAGGCGCCCCCTTGTGCTCCATTGTAAAGATGAAAAGTAACCCCCTCTTCACAGAGAATAAATACAGTGGGACTTCAGTTGTTGAGGACCTATTTCCCAGATGGGATATAGAGATTCTGTTTTCCAAGTGTGATTATCTTGGGAGTCTGGGGAAGTCTACTCTGCTCTTTCTTTTCTCCATATTACTTGCCTCTCTTCTCTTGCTATTTCATTCCTCTTGCCCCTAACAGAAGAATAGCAGAGAAAAGATGGCCATTAACCCACAAAGTTGGCTCAGTAAGTTCCTTGCCTGTGGGCCACAATCAACTCAGCTAACTTAGGCTGAATTACAACACTTTTGAGAACTATAAAGCAAGTTTTCCCAAAGACATTTATTCTCTTGCTAATGATACTCTCAGGCCGAAGTTTCTGATACTAGAGATCTTAATTCAAGGGATATCATGTGTGCTTTGGGGTGTGTGCATGTGCAAATGTCTGGAAGTGCATACATTTAGAGGTAAAATATTTCACTAGTTTTGTATTATAAAAGGGTATCTTAAGGACAAACTTCTCTACTTTTTAAAAACTTATGTAGACATAGTCTAACAACTAAAGATGTGTTAAGATGTTTCCATAGCAAGGTTTAAAGAGAAGAGATACTGATTTTTAGAAACTCCTTGGGAAACGTATGTGTTCCCTATAATTACAGTGATGGATATTAAGTAACATTTCAAAATGGTTGTAGCTCCTAAAATGTGCATTCTTTATTCAAATTACATGGTAATTAGTATGAATACCTACTCTAAGGAAAAGGCATGACACATATTGAAAATAGTGTAGCTATATTAATTGCTTATTTGTGTATAAATGTAAGATATATCTGTTTATCTGTCTATATTTATCATCTATCTATTGATTGATCTATCTATGATCTTCTCTTTCTGATTGCATGACAAAGCTTTCCACCGTGAACTAAACATTTATATTGAAGTACAGAACCATGAAATCTTACATTGAAGGCCAATGTATAAATCACAGGTCTACTTGTACCTATTCTGGTTGAAGCAGGGGATGGCACATTTATTGGAAATCTTCACCCTGATGTCAGAGGCAGCCCCATCTTAACATATTCATAACATGATTCATTATTCCACCCTTCCTTCCTTCCTGACAAAAACATCTCTCACTTGATTAATGACATTATCCCCATCCCTATCCTCTAAGTTAAAATCCTCAGGGTCATTTTCCATTCCCTCATCTCCCTTTACTGACAGAAGCCATCAGTCACTCATTCTTGTTATTTCGATTTCCTTAAAAACCATAAAATTACTCTTCTCTATGCCAAATTAAGTCGTCTCAGTTTAGGCTCTATATTAGGATACTAGCTAAGATTTGGTGAAAAGGGGTCCCCAAATGCAAGGATGCCTGGTGGTCCAGAGAAGGTTATTTTGCTTCCTGAGGTCCTTTAAGGACCAGATTCCTTCTGGGCTGTTTCATTTTCACCATGCATGCGATCAGGGCTGTCTTATCTGTAATTTCCAAGTTCTGGCTGGCAGGAGGAGAAAAAGAGAGGTGAGCTAATGCCAGTAAGTATGTCCAATTTAAACTTAGAAGTTACTGAATTTGCAGGTATCATTTTGCAGGGGCCTTTGAAAAGGTGAATCCTTTGGAAAAGGTGAATCCTTCCATTATAATGCAAAATAATTTCATTCAATGGGTACTTTTTCTGCATATATTAGCTCATTGACATAGGTTTGTTAATGATTATTTTAGAATTTCTTTTGTGTGTGTGTGCAGATACTTAGGTCCATTCCTTTCTTTCAATTGATAATAAGGGTTGTGCCTCTCCTATGTCTTTAACAATTAATTCCTAGGAGACAAGGCAAGAGCACATTCATACTCAGGAGCAATACTGGATTCAATTCAAGGCTCTGCAAATTCACTAACAGCATGAGACTTAAGCCCTTAACTTGCTCATAAGCAAAATGAGGATAATAATAGTACCCACCTCAAAGGATTTGTATGAGGATTGTTAAAAGATAAAGTGAGCCATATTAAAATTTTCAAGAGTTTATTTGAGTGAAAATCAATTTGAATCAGGCAGCACAAAGGAACCAGGGGAAAGACTACAATACAGAAAGTTTGGAAGCAAAGAAAGAAAAATACTTGATTGGCCGTAGCTTAAAGCTCAGTTGGTTGTTTACGACTGGTTGTCTTCAGTGTTTTGATTGCATAATTCTGAGGCGTTCACAGGCTTAGATTTCAGTTTGCCAGCATAGGCTGCTGAAATATTAGAGCTACATCAATCTGATGGTCTCCTTGTTTGATTAACAGGATTAACCAAATTCAAACAATGTTTGACAAATGATACGCTCTCCATAAGTGTTAGTTATAGTCATAAATAAGAAAGGCATTCACCTTTTCCCAAACTATCTGACAAGAAGACAAGACTCATTTGGAGTTGAGTGTCCTCAAGCCATTTTTTTCACTATTAATATGCATATGCATACTTTATTCTTCTGTCTTTTCTACCCATGATGATTCAGGAGAAGTCCAAATATTTCACTAATTCCTCACATGTGATCATTTCTGGAAACTTCCCCCCTCCCTCTAACTACCCCAGTGGGAGGAACCTTGAGAGAGACGGATAGAAGGAGGCTATTCCTGGGAAAACCTCGAGATGGTCCTGAGTTAGTGGCCAAACTCTAGGCTTCCTGGCAGCTGGGAATCTTTAAGTGGCCCCCTTTAATATCTAGAGACAGTAGCTGGTGTATATTTCCGGTCTTGGTGACAAGTGACAGAAGCCCAACTCAAAATAGCTTAAGCAAAAAAGGGATTTTTACAAAAAGGCATTTTAAATCCCAAAAAAGGGATTTATTAGATAATGTAACTGAAAGCTCCAGTGGTCTATTTCACTTCTGGCAAGTGGACCAGATGCTTAAGTGAAGTCAGAAACCTGACCCTTTTTAACTTTTGGCTCTGATTTTCCTTCCTGTGTCCTTTGCTCTAAGTTCCATTCTTCCTCAGGTGGTGGAGAGAGGCCACCAGAACTCCAGGTCTATCTCTTAGTGGGCAGCGTCTATTTCCCAGAAGATCTGGCCAGAGTGCCAGGCTGTGATTGCATCTTCCTTGCCTGGCTGAAGTCAGTACTCTATCCCTGAGCTGTTTACTGTGGCGAGCAAGAAAACATTCTAGATGATTAGTTTGGGTTGAGACCAGGCAACTACAACAGCTATCCGGGAATACCAGTAATGCCCTGCTTCTCTTCTTCAAGATACCTATCCTCTAAGAGCATTGCAAAAATTGTTCTTAATGTTTATTTATTTTTGAGAGAGAGACAGTGTGAGCAGGGGAGGAGCAGAGAGAGAGGGAGACACAGAATCTGAAGCAGGCTCCAGGCTCTGAGGTGTGAGCACAGAGCCCAACGCGGGGCTCAAACCCACGGACTGTGAGATCCTGACCTGAGCTGAAGTCTGACGCTTAACCAACTGAGCCACCCAGGCGCCCCAAGATGCCTATCCTCTAAGAAAATGCTCACCCATAAATACTCTCTCCTAAGAGAAGCCCCAGGGGCAAGGGTTGGCAGAAAGCTTTACCATGTAAGATCTTCAATTCATCACTAGCTATCTGATAGCTGATATCAGCTGATAAGCCAAATTTGGTGTAATAAATCTCATTCTTATGGATCAATAAATAGCATGGAAGGCATGAGTAGCCAAATATGTAGGTGCTGGTGGTTCTATCCAATACACAACCCCCAAATCTTTTTGATGCTCATATAAGAATTTGAGGCTAGAAGCAGAAAAGCATAAACTGTAGGATCAAATGTTCCAACTAGAGTTTTGAATGATCATAAAAATATAAGGGCATTCAAAATATATACAGTTATATTTTTGACACAAGAATTTTCAGAATTCCTCGCACATATGGATTCATGCCTGCGTTCTGTTGGACAAAGTTCAGCGCACAAAAAAGAAAAAGTACCTCTCACCTTGATGACATTTAGGCAAAAAAATCTGTAAATCTAGTAAATTTCCCGTGTGTTGCCAAGCTCAGAACTGCCTCAGGGGAAGAAGGCTGATTGAGAAAATGACATGTTTACTCACTTGCTGTTTTTATGTGTTACCACCGACTATCTGGAGACAGTAAGGGGTGAGATAGATTCCAGTATTGCTATTGAGTACAGTAATCCTGCCTAAGGAGGGGAAGTATTTTCTGAGGCAGGAGACACAGAGCTGTGATAGTGAAAGTTTTGGGTTTGACTTCCCAGTGATGTGTGTGTGCGTGTGCGTGTGCGTGTGTGTGTGTGTGTGTAAAATAAATACATGAATAAAGAGATTCAGGAGGATGAAATATAGAAAGTGGATACTGTGTGACAAGGTTCTTAGCTTTGTCTGTACATTGCTTGGCTCCTGTTTTCCATCATACAATCTCTAAGTTAGAGTCAAAATAGTATTTCATTGGACTATACACCCATATCATGTATCTTTCTATCTAACCATCATCCCACCCTGCCTGAATATTTCACTTTACAGTTACTTCAGGAGTAAACAGGAATTAGATCATCTATATTGAAAGTACCAACTAAATGATGGCAAAAATGTAAATAAATGGGAGAAATAAAAATAAAAATACACTGTTTTCTTTATTACCTGCAGTCGTTATAAAAAGAAGAATAAAATTGTGTTGGTCAGGCGCACCTGGGTGGCTCAGTCAGTTAAGCGTCCTGACTCTTGATTTCGGCTCAGGTTATGATTTCATGGTTCGTGAGTTTGAGCCCTGCTTTGGGCTCTGTGCTGACAGTGCAGAGCCTGCTTGGGATTCTTTCTCTCTCCCTCTCTCTGCCCCTCCCCCCACAAATAAACAAACTTTAACAATATGTTAATCATAATTGAAAAATCATTGTTTTTTGTCAAGATGATATACTTTTCTTCTTGTTCAACAGACTACATATAATTACGATCAGTTTATTCAGAAATATTATTTCCTTCTTATAGGTACTTAGGGACTAAAGGTCACATCAAATGAATTTACCATGTCTTGAAGAAAGTAATTATTGAGTAAAACCAAAGAAACTGATCCTAGAGGATAAAAAACACAAATTTTCTAAAAATCTATACTCTAATCCATTAAAAAGCCTATAAAATCATCCGTGGGTTCTTCTTCTGAAATTAAATTGAAGATTTGGTCATAGCAGCCTTTATAGTGGTTTTTCATTCCATTTACTCTTTTTTTTGTTTTTATAGAGGCAATTGAGTTCACTATTTATTTACTCCATCTACACTGTAAAACAAACTCAAATGTCATTCTTGAGTGCACCTTTCCTGCCATATTTCTTGTAGGAGGGACTATCCTGAAACCCTACATCACAGAACATACTTCTGTTCATCTAACTTTGACCTTGGCACAGTTATAAGCATACAAATGTCACCAAAGAGGGTCAGAAGGGTCCTGGAATAGCTTTGAGTCATCTGTGGTCTGGACTCAGGAATTCAGGGTTTGAGAAGTTGTGAAGAATCAGTTTGTTTCACCTGGACCTCAAGATTTCAGTCTTTGGGATTGAATTTGCCTGGGGGGGGGGCAGCCATTATTCACTAGACTAAATATCCTACTACTTTTCCTATTATTGCTATCTTCAGCTTAAATGAGTCCAAAGGTAACCTAGAAGGGCATGAGATGTTCAAAGGATAAAACTCATGTTGTAGTAAATCTGAAAGTCCATTTTTAGAAAACGAATCCTTCCAGGGGCACCTGAGTGGCTTGTCACTTGAGCGTCTGACTTCAGCTCAGGTCATGATCTCACAGTTTGTGGGTTCGAGCCCTGCGTCAGACTCTGTGCTGACAGCTCAGAGCCTGGAGCCTGCTTCAGATTCTGTGTCTTCCTCTCTCTCTCTGTCCCTCCCCTGCTCGTGCTCTCTCTCCCTCAAAAATAAAATGTTAAAAAAATTTTTTTTAAATAAAAAAATAAAAACCTCATCCTTCCATACTTTTAAAATGTTCCCTGTAAACATAGAATTTTTGGTTCATTCATTCTTCCAAGAATCTTTTAAGGATCACCTAACCCCTGTATTGCACGCTCTCGGTTCAATACTGCATAGAACTGACATGCCCATATGCTGGGGGATTACACTGAGGTAGGACCACTGAAAGCAGCTTTTCAAAACTGTACAAACCACAACTTCCAGATACCACGGAGAAGTAGGAGTCAACACAAAGTAACATGGATTACATTCATTATTTAATTAAACACCATGACAAGAATTCTTATAAAAAGGGGGATCAAGGAAGTCAGCTCACAGATGGATGAAGATTTAGCAGGGCCTCAATACGTTAGGTGGGATGAACTGTTTGGCACCAGAGAAGGTTTGGTTATGGCATAGGTTCATGCTGGGGATTACATGAGGCTGGACCGACTAGTGGCTAAAAGCACCATCTTTGGTGCAGAGCAGGAAGTGGCAACTAAGTAGCAATAGAAATAAGACAAGTAAAGAAATACAGTTTAACAATTTTCATAGACACAGATTGGAGAGCGTAACAGACCAAAATAGATTCATATTTCATTCCATGCCTCTGTAGTCCTGTTGTCTTCGAAGTAGAGTGAGAGATGTTTCATTGGCGGGTTCAAGATAAGATTAACTTCCTATGTATAAAGGTAATAGAGAAATTAATCTTTTCCTGACATTTAATACAATTTGTACTAATAAAAATTAATGCATCTAATATGACAGTTCAGGTATATAAATTATAAATAAATACATGTATAAATAAACAAGTAATAAATTAAATAAATAAATGGGTACAATGAAGTGCAGGTGTATGTCTTCCCACCCCCAAATTCATTTGTTGAAATTCTAATCCCTACGGTGATGGTATTAGGAGGTGGGGGCCTTTGGGAATCGATTAGATCATGAGGGTGAACCCCTTATGAATGGAATTAGTGCCCTTATTAAAGAAGACCCTAGAGAGATCCTAAATCCTTTCTGCCGTGTGAAGACACAGTAAAAAGATCCCATCTATGAACCAGAAAGTAGGCTCTCCCCAGAGACTGAAACTGGTGGCATTTTGGTTCGGACTTCCCAGTCTCCAGGATGGTGAGAAATACATTTCTATTCTTTAAAAGCTACTCAAAAACTATGATATTTTGTTATATCAGCCCAAACAGATTAAGCCCCTGGTAGTGCATTCTTTTTAGTTTACTTTTTAACTGATTAGATGCACAAATTAAAAAAAAAAATGATTGCCTTAATTAATAACATAGGAGAGTGGCGATGGGATTAAAATCTTATTCTGTAATTCCCTAAATTGAACCTGGGTAGTAGTTCTTAGATTTTATGCCCTATTAGATTAGCACCGCCCCCCCCCCCCCCCCCCCGTCCTTTTTTTTTGGAATTATATGCTTCACAGGGCTGGACACAATTTTTCCCAATTAATACAAAGACTATACCTATAGTCTCATATTAGCAGTTTCAGTAATGTAAATTTACTAATATGCATGATGCCTTCTTCCAAGAAAATTAATGAGAATTATCCATAGCATTGATATGGAAATTCATATTTTGAGACAAAAATCAATTTGTTTTTATTTGAGCATAGTTGACAAACAATGTTAAATTAGTTTCAGGTGTACAACTTACTGATTTGACAAGTTTATACATTACACTATGTTCACTGAAAGTAAATTGCCATCTGTCCCACTACATCACTATTACAATGTCATTGATTATATATTCCTTATGCTCTGCTTTTTATTCCCATGACTTACTCATCCCATAACTAGAAGCCTGTATCTCCCTCTCTCCTCCTATTTTGCCCTACCTCCCCCCAACACCCCTCCCCTCTGGCAACCATCAGTTTGTTCTCTGTATTTATAGTTCTGATCAAACATTCAATTTTTTGAGATAATTATTCAAATAATCAAGATAATCATAAGATACATAGATCCCTGGATGAGCCCATGACTTCATTCATCTACCATCATTGGTGCTTATATTTCCCCAAATATAACTTACTTCTTCTGAAAAGACATTTAAAAAGGCAGAGTATAACATATAAACTAATCAAAGCCCATGTAATCACTCTTCAGAGTTAACTCTTATGAATATTCTCGTTAATATTTGTCATTCTCAAAATAAAAGAATCAAAGCCTGGCAAATAAAGATGACGTCTCTCATCCCAGTTACATTCCTGTCCCCTTTTTCCACCAACCTAGAGCCCTCCACTACTATGAATTTAGTAGATGTTTAGATACGTACTAAATCTATGTCTTCATCATACACACACATACACACACAAAAAATATTGCTTTGTATAGTTTTTTAAATCTACATATAATTGTGTATAGTGTACGTGTGTGTATTGTGTATCCTGCAACGAGTTTTGTTCATTTTACATTATGTTTTTGACATCTAATATAGACATTTAAATGGACCTGAGTCAGAAGTCTAGCATAAAAATATTTATATTTGTTTGTCCCCCTGTGGATGGAATTTAGAATATTTACAACTTTAACTATTAAGCGTAATTCTGCAGTAAACATCCTTCTATATAACTTCCAATAAGGTTTCTCTGGGGGGGTTTAGAAATACAATTTCTAGGCTGAGGGTATAATTACTACTAGTTCTTCCAAACTGCTTCCTATAGTGTTCGGTCCATTATTACTCCCAGCAGCTTATGCGGGAATTCCAACCGCTCGGCAATGTTTTTCTTCTTACCAATGTTATCAGTAAAATGAATCTCATTTTTAATTGAATTTTTGATGAAATTGAAATTCCCATTTTTGATTACTGATGAACTTCAGCATCTATTTATTAACGATTCAGTCGTTATTTATTTATTTATTGTGAATTATCTACTCCTTTAGTCATCCTTTATTGAGAGATTGCTTTATTGGAATTTAGCTCTTCAGCCTTATGGATTTTAGTAAAGTCATTGAATGTATAACATTATATCATTATATGGTTATATATACTTAATAATATATATGTGTACACCTGCCAAATAGTACATGCATGTGTATACATATACAAAAATGTATGTACACATGGGTGTGCATGCGTATATAAACACACAAACTCTCTCAGTGTGATTGTTTTCACTTTGCTCTTGGCCTCACTTAATATATATCCATACAATGTTCTCTCTTGGTTCTTTCGTCAGCCTTAATTATGTAGTAAAGTTAGTTTTCATGTATCATGCACTCTGCATCTTGTGAATTACTCTCTTGGGGTGAGCTGTCAAATGAATACTTCCCATGGCTGATTTTATATTAGAACAAGTATCCTGAGTCTTCCTTATTACATGCTCACCTTGAGACCACATCTCTTTTATGTGAACATTCTGTCAGGCACGACAGATAAGCCCAGAAGCTCCCTAAAGACAGGTTTAATGTCATATTCTTTTATCCTAAACCCTCTTTGTTCCTATATAGATCAGGAGCACACCTTTGCTCAGTTTCCTTGACCAAGGCAGAACTTGTTAAGCTAAAATTAGGCCTGGGTATGCAAATTACTACTTGTCATGATACATGAAACGTCACAATGGAAACACTTTTACATAGTAGGGTGAATTTTTCCTTCAGTGTTATGTGTTGGCTCTTGGAAAATGGAGAGAGAACAATTAATTCAAATCAGAAAATTACAAGTCGGTATAAGTCTTGTGGAAAGAATTCATTGTCTAAAATCAACTGTATTTATCTTTGAAAAATCACATGTGAATTGCACAGTTTCAAAGAATATTCTAACATCTAGGAGCGCCTGGGTGGCGCAGTCGGTTAAGCGTCCGACTTCAGCCAGGTCACGATCTCGCGGTCCGTGAGTTCGAGCCCCGCGTCAGGCTCTGGGCTGATGGCTCAGAGCCTAGAGCCTGTTTCCGATTCTGTGTCTCCCTCTCTCTCTGCCCCTCCCCCCGTTCATGCTCTGTCTCTCTCTGTCCCAAAAAAATAAATAAAAGTTGAAAAAAAAAAAAAGAATATTCTAACATCTAAAGATTCATCTTCTAATAAAATAAGAACTTCCTTATAGCAAAATTTATTCTTTTAAATTTTATTTATTTTAATTTTTTAATGTTTATTTTTTAAAAAAAGTTTGTTTATTATTGAGAAACAGAGAGAGACAGAGCATGAACATGGGAGGGCCAGAGAGAAGGGGAGACACAGAATCCAAAGCAGACTCCAGGCTCCGAGCTGTCAGCACAGAGCCCGACACAGGGCTCGAACTCACAGACTGCGAGATCATGACCTGAAGTGGAAGTCGGATGCTCAACCGACTGAGCCACCCAGGCACCCCTAATGTTTATTTGTTGAGAGAGAGACAGAGCACGACGTGGGGAGGGGAAGAGAGAGGGGGAGACACAGAATCCACAGTGGGCTCCAGACTCTGAGCTGTCAGCACAGTCTGACACAGGGCTCGAACCCATGAAACCTGAGATCATGACCTGAGCCGAACACTTAACCCATTGAGCCACCCAGGCACCCCTAGCAAATTTAATTCTAACACAAATAGGAAATCCCAGAAACTAAAATAATTTTAATTTAATGTGGATTGTTAAAAGGCTTTTTAAGAGTTTATGAAATATTCTTCCATGAGGTGACTAACGCAGTGGTCATAAATAGAATAAAGTGATCATGTTGAAAATTTTAACAGATATGGAATTAGAAATCCAGCTCCCACAGCTGTGGATTATTTTTTCCTAAGTAACACAGCTGAAATTTTAGAAATGGACTCTATGTAGGAGGAAGTGTCTATTAATTAATTGATTCATCCAAACGTTTTTCCATTCATATCATAGCCAGGCTAGGATAGAAGTTTAGATCATTAGCTTATCTTTCAAGGGTAGAGCCAAAAAAGTTAACCATGGCCTGTGGACTTGTGAATTATGCTCCTTTTTCTTTTTTAAAAAGGAATATTTTAGAGACTGACTTGCAACTCTTGGCTTCTTACACTGTGAAAAGCTTGGCATAAAATTTATTTTGTGATTTCTTTCCGACATAAAGGACAGTGGTTCTCAATGCTTGGTGCATCTGAGAATCATCTTAAGTAATTTTTTAAAATGAGAATCATGTATTTTTATTTAAATTTTTTTCTTTTAAATAGAATGTGTTCTTTAGAGCAGTTTTAAATTTAAAGCAAAATTGGGCAGAAGTTTACAGAGAGTTCCCATATGCCCTCTGCCCCGCTTACAATCATAGCCTCTCCCACCGTCAACATCCTGGGACAGAAGTGTAATATTTGTTGCAGTTGATGAACCCACTATCACAAAATAGTAATGGTACTATATTGAGACATTATAACCCAAAGTGCATAGTTCACATTAGGGTACATTTCTGATGTTGTACAGTCTGTGGGTTCTGACTAGTGTTAATGACACGTATCCTCCATTATGGTAGAATAGAGTTTCATTGCCCCCCAAATCCTTCCTGCTTCACTTAATCATTTCTCCTTCCCTTCTAACATGAAAACACGATCTTTTAACTTTTTGTCCATAGCTTTGCCTTTTCCAGAATTTCATACAGTATGTAGCCTTTTCAGACTGACTTTTTTCACGTAGTAGTATATATTTAGGATCCTTCCATGTCTTTTCATGGCTTGAGAGTTTCTTTTTAGTGCTAAAAAATATTCATTTGCTGGATGTACTGTCGGTTACCTGTCCAGCTACTGAAGGACATCTTGGTTGTGCCCAAGTTGGGGTGATTATGATTAAAGCTGCTATAAACATCCATGTGCAGGTTTTGTGTGAACACAAGTTTTCAACTACTGTGGGTAAATATCAAGGGGTGTACGGTAAGAGTATGTTTACTTTTGCAAGCAACTGCCAAACTGTCTTTCAAAATGACTGTCCCGTTTTGCATTCCCACCAGCAGTGAATGAGAGCTTCTATTGCTTCACATCCTCACCA
Source organism: Leopardus geoffroyi (assembly GCF_018350155.1). Taxonomy (NCBI): domain Eukaryota; kingdom Metazoa; phylum Chordata; class Mammalia; order Carnivora; family Felidae; genus Leopardus; species Leopardus geoffroyi. Next base: position 174,935,290 of record NC_059327.1, read on the forward strand.
GCATTTGGTGTTATTAGTGTTCGAAATTTTGGCCATTCTAGTTGATGTGCAGTGATAGCTCATTGATTTAATTTGCATTTCCTGGATGACATATGACATGAAACATCTTTTCATATGCTTGTTTGCCGTCTGTATATATATTGTTTGTGGGAGGTGTCTTTTAAGGACTTTGGCCCATTTTTAAATCAAGTTGTTTCTTTCCTCATTATTGACAATCACGATTTCTTTATCATATGTGTCTTTTGCAAATATTTTCTCCCAGTCTGCGGCTTATCTTTTTATTCCCTTGGCATTATCTTTTGCAGAGTAAAAGTTTTAAATTTTAATGAAATCCAAGTAATTCTTTATTTCTTTCATGAATCCAGGCTTTGACGTTGTATCTAAAAAGTCATTGCCATATCCAATGTCTTTGAGGTTTTCTCCTACCTGGGAGAAAAGTTATCTTCTGGGAGTTTTTATCATTTTGCATTTTACATTTAGTTTTGTATTTCATTTTGAGTTAATTTTTGTGGATAGTCCAGTTGTTTGTATTTATATGAGTTTATTTCTAGGGTCTCTATTCTGTTCCATTGATTTATTTATCCATTCTTGTGTCAATACCACACCAGCTTGATTACTATAGGTTTCTAGTGAGAGTTAAAATCAGGCTGTGTCAGCCTTCCAACTTTGTTCATATCCTTTAATATTATATTGGCTATTATGGATCTTATGCCTCTCCATTCAGACTATATAAACTTTAGAATAAGTTTGTCCATATCCACAGAATAACCTGGTGAGATTTTGGTTGGGATTGTGTTGAATAAATAGATCAAGTTGGGAACAACTGACATCTTAGTTGTGAGCCTTGCTATCTGTGAACATGGAATATCTCTCAATTCATTTAGTTCTTCTTTGACTTTTTTTTTTTTAATGTAAACTGCAGAATTGTAAAGTATTTTGGACTTCAAAATAGAACAATAATAAACTTTAATATTCTGGGGATAATCTTTTGGTTTATGATAGGCTATGATTGCTGGATTCTAATTTGGGTGAAGGAAGTTATATTAATCCTTTTCAGCAGAGGGTATGGCCTCCTGTTTCATTTACCTTTCATGTAGAATGTCTCGTGCAACTCGGATGCGAGCTACCTTGCATCTTGGGTGTCTTCCCTGCTTTCTTTTTTACCAGAGTTGTGCAGTTCTCTTCAGATAGATCCTGTATATATTTTGTTAGATTTATACATAAACATTTTATTTTGGGAGGTATTAATATAAATGGTATTTTGTCTGTGATTTCCAATTCCATTTGTTCATTGCTGGCATATAAAAATAATTGACTTTTATACGTTAACCTTGTATCCTGAAACCTTGCTATAATCATTTATTAATTCCAGGAGTTTTGTTTGTTTGTTTATTTTGGTTTGGTTTTAGTGTTTTTGTTTGTTTGTTTTGTCTAATCTTTCAGATATCTACGTAGACAATCATGTCATCTGCAAAAAGACAGTTTTATTTCTTCCTTCTCAATCCTTATGGCTTTTTATTTCCTTTTCTGATCTTAGAGCATTAGGATTTCTAATACGATGTTGAAAAGGCATGGTGAAAGGGGACATCCTTGCTGTACTGCTGATCTTAGCAAGGAAGCTTCAAGTATCTATTATCTGTAATATTACTTTAGATTTTTTGCCAGATGTTTCTTTTCCAGTTGAGGAGGTCCCCTCTATTTTTAGTTCACTGAGAGTTTTTATCATGAATGGGTGTTGGATTTTATCAGATGCTTTTTCAACATCTATTGATATAATCATGTGATTTTTTATTTCACCTGTAGATATGATGGATAACATTAATAGATTTTTCAAATGTTTAACTGGCCTTGCATACTTGGGATAAATCCCACTTGGTCATATTTCGTCATGGTATATAATTCTTTTTTTTTTTATTTTTTTTAAACTTTATTTTTGAGAGAGAGAGAGAGAGAGCAAGCAGGGAAGGGGCAGAGACACACACACACACACACACACACACACACACACACAGAATCCAAAGCAGGTTCCAGGCTCTGAGCTGTCAGCATAGAGCCTGACGCAGGTCTTGAACCCATAGACTGTGAGATCATGACCTGAGTTGAAGTTAGACACTTAACCAACTGAGCCACCCAGGCATCCCTATAATTGTTTTTATATGTTGTTGAATTTTACTTGCTGATATTTTGTTGAGAATTTTGACATCTATATTCATAACAGCTGTAGGTCTGTAGTTTTTTTTTTTTTTTTTTTTCCTTCTAGTACTTTATCTGGTTTTGGTATTAGGGCAATGCTGGCCTCAGAGAATGAGTTAGAGAGTATTTCCTCTGTTTCTATCTTCTTAAAAAGATTATAGAGAATTGGTATAATTTCTTCATTAAATGGTAGAATTCAACAGAGAAAACTTAGGAGTCTGTTGCTTTTTGTTTTAGGAGGTTGTTAATTATTAATTCAATTTCTTTGATAGTTATGGGCCTATTCTTCTTCTGTGAGTTTTTTTTTTAATATATGAAATTTATTCTCAAATTGGTTGCCATACAACACCCAGTGCTCATCCCAAAAGATGCCCTCTTTTGTACCCATCACCTCCCCTCCCCTCCCTCCCACCCGCCATCAACCCTCAGTTTGTTCTCAGTTATTCTTCTGTGAGTTTTGACAGATTGTGATCTTTCAAGAAATTGGTCCATTTCATCTAGGCTCTCAAGTTTGTGGGCATAGAGTTGCCCATTATATTTCTTTATTATGCTTTTAATTTCCATGGGATCTATGATAATGTTCCTTTTTCATTTCTGATGTTACTAATCTCTGTTCTCAGCTTATCAGTTTTGTTTTTCAAAGAAGAGCTTTTGATTTCATAGATTTTCTCTATTGATTTCCTATTTTCAATTTCATCTATTTCTACTCTAATATTTATTATTTCCTTTTTCTGCTAACTTTGAATTTCATTTGGTCTTCTTTTCCTATTCTCCATGATTGGAGCTTAGATTATTGATTTGAAATCTTTATCCTTTATTAATATATGCATTCAATGATATAAATTCCCCTCTAAGCCCTACTTTCTCTGCATACCATAATTTTGATGTTATATTTTCATTGTCATTTAGTTCAAACATTTTTTCAGCCCTCTTGAGGTTTCTTATTTGATGCATGTGTTATTTACAAGTGTGTTCTTTAATGTCCAAGTACTTTGGGATTTTCCAGCTATATATTTGTTATTTATTTCTAATTTAATTCTAATATTGTCTAAGAGCATACATTAGTTTAATTCTTTTGTAGTCTGAAAGCGTATGTTGTATGATTCCTATTCTTTTAAATTTGTTGAGGTTTTGTGAGACAGAATATGGTCTATCTTGGTGCCTATCTAGGATCATATTTTGAAAAATACTGCTAGATTTTTCTCATCATAACAATTTATGTACCATACCAACAGGACAACTCTGAAACAGCATCTTCATCTTCCAATGAGATGCAATTTTTTTTCGCATTTATTATTTCTCTTTCCACACATGTGTGATAAGGACACATATTGTCCAGATGTTCTCCCAAAACCCAACAAAATATGTTTTTTAACATTAAATTGTCTTTGGTACCTCCACCCATTTAAATTTCCAACAGAGCTGTGAATAGAGCTTGAAATGCCTGAGACAAAGACTGTATGCTAGTCTTTAATAGAGTCAATCCCGAAGAGCATAAGTGGAGACAAGTGGAATGAGGAAGGGGAAGAGGAAGAGTCAATGTAAGGATGCATCATCTGGTTCGTTGTTTCTTTGTATTAAGTAGGAGAGCTGTTAAATCATATTAGCCTGGATAAAATTGCTTCTAGAACATTTGCTTGCCACAGTGGAGCCTGAAAGAGCTGGGTCCCTTGAGTTCAGGAGTTTGGGAATGCAGTATGCTATGCCAGGTGGAAATCCACATCAACTTCAGCATCAATGTGATAAAACTTCAGGGACAGATCATTTTTTTTTTTTTTTTTTGATGTTTATTTTGTTTGTCTTTTGAGGGAGAGAGCACGCGCAAGTAGGAGAGGGGCAGAGAGAAAAGGAGACACAGAATGTGAAGCAGGCTCCAGGCTCTGAGCTGTCAGCACAGAATTCCTCGTGGGGCTCAAACCCACAAACAGTGAGATCATGACCTAAGCTGAAGTTGGATGCTTTACCGACTGAGCCACCCAGGCGCCCCTAGACAGATCATTATTAAATTGACATTATCTAGCATGACAGCTAAGGCCTGGATTAGATATCTGACATTTACAACAAATATTTACTACTTTTTGCCATATTTGTTATTTTCCATTTTACATGATCAAGGCACAGCTATTTATAAATTTTAAATCTTTGTTCTTTACTTATGATAGGAAACTTTAAAAAATACAAAAAAAATATAACAGAATAATGAACTCTCACATATCTATCACTAAGTTTCAACATTGACCAACACATGGTAAAGCCTGTTTACAGAATTATTGTATCCTTTTCTAACTTGTAAAGAGTCAGAACCAGGATGCAAGCAGAGGTATAATGGTCTTGATCAGTTTGGGGTGCCAATGGAGGCCTAGCAAACCCATCAATTTAGGTGAACTCCAGGGCTTGGAATGTCACCAAGAAACTTACAATAGCTACTATTTATTTGCTGCTTTATCTTATTTATTTATTCAATCACTGTATCAACCCTAGGGAAAGACTCTGTCTCTAAAAGTTGTTTTTGGAGAAATGACTTAGTTTAGCTTTTTAGTATATTTGCTGAGTTAAGTGTATGAACAGTGACTAGTTGGCCTTTGAAAAAGATCTAGTTTATAAATCTAACCTAATGGTGACTCACAAGTAAATAACACTCAACATCTCTGACAAATTAGTGTTTCACACGCCTAGCATTACTTAATTGAAGAGAATAAAAATCTAATTCTAGAGAAGGCAATTTATTATTGAGGATGCTCTGAATTTAATATCTGTGTTTTAGACCTGACCTGTGCAGGCTAGTTGTTGAATAATTAAGAAGAATGATATTCACTAGTCCAGACTCCAAGATGCTGGCTTTCAGTAACCATCTGCTAATGAAACCCTTGAGAATTCCCACAGAGTAGAGAAAACAAACGTTATACAATTATGCCAGGCATTTCTCACTTCCTTTATAGTAATATACCATCCAATTAACAACCTGGTGGGCCTAGGGATTCATAAAATTTTGAATAGAACCTTTAGGCTTTCTCAAACCAACTGCTGGAATTAAATATAAAAGGAAACAAGATCATTAGATGAAAAACTTACCTATAAATATTTAATTCCTTATCTTGGAATAGAACACCAAGTTTTAGTCATGGCATCAGATTACAGATTCAGAAAGGACCTTGAGAGGTCATGCAATTCAGCCCTCTGTCTCTGGGAAGGACTGTGTCCAGAACATGCTGGCAGAAAGCTATATCCCATTTCCCTAAAATCAATAGGAAGGAACAGGCATCCCATTCTTTAGTGATGCTCAAAAGACTCAGGATAGAAGAGCATCCAACAGCCTCACCTACTCAGAATGGACTTCAAATCTCAGAGCAAGTCTTTGTTCCTCCCTCCATTCCATGGCACACTGGTATTTCTTCTTAAAGGTTGCCTATCATGCATTTTGGGAAGGAATAAACTTCAAAATAAAAGTTTAGCCAAACACAACAACACATGTTCTGCTCATAAACAGTGCAGGGTATTGCCAGGCAGCACGATTTGACAGGAAACATATCTCTGAAATGTTTTCTCCTGAGGCCCTTTCATATTATATGGAATCTCACCAGAAAGTACAGGTAATTAGCTGTCTATGATACTAACAAGGGTCAGTTTACTTGATTCAAGTCTATTTTGCCCCATGAATAGCTTAGAGTAGCTAAAGGGAGTAATGCCCACCAGTTCACTAAATTCATTGTCAGTTTTGCAATGAAGAGATTGACCTGGAAAGAAATGTCCTCGCCTGTTAATATTACTGACATTTCCTCAGACATGTGTTTGTACTTAGTATACTCTTGGCTAACGTTCATATGAATCAATGATGAAGCAAGAAATGAGTGTACAAAAGATTGGCAAATCAATCTTGGATAACCTGTAAGTTTAGGAAATAAACTGACTTTGCTTGATAATATTTTTCCATTTTGTTGCTGCCCACCTGATTTTTATTCCTACCACTGGTGATTTGTCATTTTATCTTCTGAATTTCTCTAATGGTATCTCACATATCTCTTTGCTAATCTTATGCCTGCACAATTATAAAAATATACATCCAGGTGAGCCTCCTTTCTGACCTCCCTGCCTCCCGATGCCTTGCTTACTCAATCTCTGCTCTCCCTTTTACCCCTATGTCAATATAATCTCTTCATGAGGTTATAATGTAAAATATTAACAAAGAGGACATTTCTTTCAGTGTCAATACCTTCACTGTAAAGTTGAAAATGAATTTGATGAACTGACAGAATGTTTAAAATAGTCTCAGAGAGATTTGTTTGGAGATCATTTAGCACTTTTTTGTTATTGAAAAGCAATCAGCAAAAATATAAGCTAAGGAGTTAGTTGGTTAGATGCAAATATGATCAGTGATCTTGTTAAACATTGTGTAGAAGAGAGAATCGCAAAACAGCATATAATACGTAAGGGCTTGGAATCTACTATATTTGACACTAGGAAAGGTGTGAATTTATAATGATTAGGATTTGTCTTAGTATTACAGTAAATGAATCCACTTAGAGTACTACTATAGGAGCATGACAAAAACCAATGAAAGAGAGTTTTTAACAAAGCCAAATCTTTCTGAACAAACTCAACATCATTTTGGAATTAAATTCTGTCAGCTCACACAATATCATGTTATTTTTCAACTGCTACAGAACAATTTCGGAGCCGAACAGAGGTGTTAATTATCTTTGTTGGAGCATCATGTCCTGACTTGTTAATATTTCTAAAAGGCTATCCCCGAAATAAAGTATTGATTCTCTGCAGGAATGCTTCCTGCTGAAGATATAAGAGCAGCTATAGCAGGAAACCTGTCTGATACACATGTCTTCCTTGCTTTATGAAGTAGATATTTTCATAGAACAAATCCAGTAAAATTTTATAAATCAGTGTTTTTAAGTAATAAAGGAATTTTACTCTGTTTAGATCTATCACCTATCTATCTATCTCTCATCTATCTATCTATCTATCTACCTATCATCTATTTATCATCTATCATCTATGTATTGGAACATTATCTATCTAGATGATATATGTGTATTTATCTATCATCTTACCTGTTAAACTATTATATCTACTACCTATCTATCTACCTATCCACCTACCTCCCTACGTACCTACCTACTTAGGACTCTTACCAGGAATTCCTCAAGAAACTATAAGTAATCACGGTTAAATATACCTGTTGAGTAAATTATTTTCTTTGTTGAGTTTCCTTAAACAAAGTCTCTGGTCATATGCTAAAAGGAATTACCTATCAGCCCTCTCATCTTAAGAGTGGAAGGTAAAGGCCTTTGGCGGCAAATATCAGCAAGCTGCTGATAAAACTACAAATGCCTAACTTACAGACAGATTCCATCTTTAAATACCTAGGAAAGCAACAGAAAGAATTGACAGATGGCCTGGAGCCATTTTATTGAAGCAATTACTAGAAATCAAATAATTCAACTCCAAAATGAAAAATAAATGGGATATGGTAGGATTTTGTTAGAGCACAAAATCTGTATTAGCTACTAGAAAATGAAACAGTGTGACTATATGAATTTCATTTGCTAAAATGAAGGGAAATCAATATAGCATTCAAGAAAAACACTAGAATTCCTGGAGAAAGAAATACATAGAATGTGGTTGGCCTGCCACATATTATTTTTCTTTTAGACAACCATTCAGCTGCTTGTTTATGTCCAATTCAAGGCAAACTGCAGAGCTGAGTACTGTCCAAAGAAATTTCCTCAGAGGAAAGGTCAGGGTCACACTCGGCAGATGGACACTTTATATTCCCCTCAGCATTTAGGAATTCAGTTTATATCTGATGAAGCAATGAGGCTGTCATCAAAAGGACCCGAAGCTGACCTCTTCTATTTGAAAAGATCCAGGACATGAGAGCGGAGAGAGATGATTTCCCTTATGCTGTCACCTTTGTGAACTGGTTCCCTAATGACGGGTGTATTTAAAACAGTTCTGCAAATGATACCCAAGGGCATGGCTTCTGAGCAGATTTAGTCAGCTACTAGGAGTAGGCAAGTTTTGAGAACACCCAATTTTCCTTTTCACTGCTGAGCCAGCCTGCTACTCAGTCTGAATGCTATCTTCCCAACAAGATCTGTCTTGAAATAGATCTTTGCCTCTATATCAAGAGCATTCCCATGACACCATGGTGATTTCAGTCATGGACATATCCATTGATACACCTGGCTTTTCTTCTTTCATATTTTTAACACCTTTACAAATTTATCTTGAGAAATTTAAAGTACAGAGAACAATGCCCCCCCCCCCCCCCAAAAATCTTATAATTCACCTCTATTCTAAATTACCAACTATTAACATTTTGTCATATTTGCTCAGTCTTCTTTGTTTGTTTCTCTAAGGCATATATTATTTAAAAAGAAAAAAAAACAAAGTCTTTTTTTACTTCTACCTCTCATCTCATTGTCCTCTTCTCAATGTTGGGCAGTATCTTCCAGTCACTGGTTTATACTTCTAGTTTTTATAAATGTTTTATCCCTGGAAATTTGAGTTAAGTTGTATATAAATCACTCATAATTTCATGCATTAATCTGCTTTAAGTTGTATTTTTCATTTTATGTTATCTATGGTTACCACCTGGTGATGGCTGAGCATTGCTCACAACTTTAAGCAAGCCTGTCTGTAACACTATGAAAAGATGTATAACCAAAATTTACCTGCTTTTAAGGAATGAGTTTCTTGTTGAAAAAGAAATCTGTTTTTAATAATGATTTTACCAGTAATAACATTAATAACAGCAACCATTTATGGAGTAGATGCTCTTTACCAGACACTGTCATAAACACTTGAAGTCTATTATTCCACTACTTTCTTACAAAATTCTGGGGTCATCCTATAATTACGCCAATTTTACTGTTGAAAAATAAAACTTTTTTACCAAAGTGAAATATTCTTTTGGAAGGCAAAATCATTATTTTATAATATCTATTTTCCAAAATGTTCATTTCTTTCTTCTTTGTCAAATACGGTTGTTATCAGTTGTTGAATACTTACTTGTGTCAAGTGTATATCTTAATTCTGGTCCTCACTGCTACACTGTGGTGTTATTAAAGGTAAGTGTTATTAAACCTATTTATAGGAGAAGAAAATAAAAACTCAAAGAGGTACATGCAGCTTGCTCAAGGTCACAGATAATAATGAGGAGAGGTAGGATATAAGCTTCGGTGTATTTTTTCCAAATCCCATTTATTCTCATTGACTGTATTGTACTATGAGAGCCTCAGAACTATGCTTTCCAAATAAGAGAATTAATGTAGCAAGAACAAAATTTTATTTTATTATTTGCCTTTCCTCTGGCACTATTACAAACATTGTAAGCAGATCCTATTAATTTTAATAAATGCTTTTGCACACACAGGGATTTTCCACTCAAGATCCCTTTTTCAAACATATTTAAGAGGAGAAAAAATTTTCCCAACACAGTTCATCAGGCAGTCTTGTAATGTGTTGGTAAATCTCTGATCCCAGACAGATGCCCTAAAAGTTCATCACAGGAGAAATACACTTAGATTAACATTTCTCTCTCAGGATTAAAATAGGAAATGACAAATGTGCTTGGCCATGTAGCCTGAAACTGAGAAAAATCTAAAAAAATATATATATATGATCTCATAAAAGAACAAAGCTAAAATAGTTATTTTCAAGATGTTAAAGTACACATATATTATGCATTCTTTATGGTTTTTTTTTCCCCTACCCTCAACAGCCAAAAAGTCATGGCGAGGAGTGTTGAATTTTAAGCACTCAGGCCAATTTTGTGCCCAGAGACTTATTTTGAGTGTTTGATAATGCACAAATGGCTGTATGGGCCCGAGCTTCTCCTAATGTCTGACTTACCCAAACTATTTGATACAATAATTAAATGTCAATGCTTCATTAAGGCTGAACCCAGAGAAAATGGAATATGTTTGATTTCCTTCTTTAGGACCATAAGAATAATATACCAAAATCTATAGCTGATGAACAGCATAGTGTGTCTCTTTATCTCATGTGGAGTCTTATCTCAACTGAAGAAGAAACTTGTGGGTTTTGGTTTTTATTTATTTATTTTTGTTTGTTTTTAAAAATTTGTTATGGGGGCGCCTGGGTGGCGCAGTCGGTTAAGTGTCCGACTTCAGCCAGGTCACGATCTCGCGGTCCGTGAGTTCGAGCCCCGCGTCAGGCTCTGGGCTGATGGCTCAGAGCCTGGAGCCTGTTTCCGATTCTGTGTATCCCTCTCTCTCTGCCCCTCCCCCGTTCATGCTCTGTCTCTCTCTGTCCCAAAAATAAATAAACGTTGAAAAAAAAAAAAAATTAAAAAAAAAAAATTTGTTATGAAAGGTTGTAAGGAATTTAAAATGTTTTGGTTACTTTACAAGTTAGGTAGGGAAAACTTTACTGAGCTCCTGAGAAAAAGTACAAAGATTCAATGTGTGTATGGGGTAGGTACAGGAGGGAGATTCTAGTGAGGCAGGGTGGAGAAAGGGTCAGGATTAAATTACAAAGGGATTATATATAAAGGGTAAGGATATTGTTGAAGAGTGGGAAGTTGAAATGCCTCTCTTAGAAATATCTAACTCTTCACCCTCACTTCCTTCAGGCCTTTTTACAAAGGTTATCCTTACAGAGGTACTGTGTGTTAATACCAATAAAATTGCGATCCCTATCCCTCCCCAGTATTTCGTATTTCCCTTTGTTCCTGCTTTATATTTATTTGTGGTATTTATCACCATCTGCCAAATTATATATTTTATGTATTTATTTATTTTCTGTCTCATCTCCCTCTATATAAGCTCCCCAAAGACAAACAGTTTGGCCAATTTTGCTCGCCACTGTGTCTCCAGTACTAGAATACCTGACATATAGTAGGTTCTTTATACGTATTTGTTGAATTAGTGGCTGAAGGAGTATATAAAAGTGGACATATTCAGCCCTTTGTTTTATGAAGCTATTAATATTGCTATACATGGTTTCTTTTGGTTAAAGACATTTAAATACAACTCATTTTATGAGGCTAGCAGAACCCTGAAAATAAACCTGGCAGGATAAACATTAAAAAGGAAAATTAAAAAAAAGAAATGTAGGCTAACATGTTTCATGAAAAAGATGCAAAATCTCAAGTATGATGTGAACATACCGACCTCAATGATATATTTTAAAAGAGATCATTCACCATTATCAAGGTCTATCCAAAGAATACATGAATAGATGAATTAGTAGATGAAGATAGAAAAAATATTTGTCCATCAGGATAGATGCAGAAAAAGTTTGATATAAGTCAGAATTATTTCTGATTGAAAACATATAGCAGTATGGGTGGAGAAAGGAATACTCTTAACCAGATAAAGAGTGTCTACAAAAACATATAGCAAACATCACATTTAACAGTGAAATGTCAGAAGTGTTGTATTTGAGATCTGAAAGAAGGAAGTCTGATAATATAAATTCTTCCCAATATTGCACCGAGGTTTGTACCCACTGCTGTAAGAGAGAAGGAAAAGAAATTAAAGATACAAAGATTAAAAATTAAAAAAAAAGCTATTATTTATAGATTTTGTACATAGAAAATTCTAAAGGGAACCCATGGCAACATTAGAATTACAGAGTTCGGCAAGGTAAGTAGATTAAAAAATACAAAATATATTGTATTCCTATTTAATGATAAAAAGTTAGACAATAAAATCTTAAAGGTATCTTGAAAAAAGTCACATTTATAGATTTGAACACTCAACATTAAGATATCAATTTTTCCTGAATTCATTTGTAGATTTGATGTAATTATAAACATGTCACTACATTTTTGATGGACTTAAAATATGATTGTAAAATATTTATTGAAGTGACTATGTCAAGAAATAGACAGCAGACACTTGAAAAAGAACATGTTGAGTAGGTGTCCTACCTAATTTCAAAAATTAATTTTTTAAGGATATTTTGTGGTAAAGATAGGGAATAATAATCACTAAATCATGTTAGGATAATTAGTTCCCTATAAGGAAAAAATAAAATTGGACCCCTACATTACATCATACTCTAAAATCCATCACAGGTGGTCTAAAAATGTGAAGTTAAACTTTAAAGCTTTGAAAAGGTAATACAGAAAAGTATTACCTTTCATCACTTTGGAAAAGGAAGGAACTCTTAAGACATAACACAAAGTTGGTAAACCTGGTTATTTAAAATTATAAGTCCCGTTTACTTAAAAGTTATTTTAAAGATGGTAAAAAGATAATTTATGGAGTGAGAGAAAATATTTGCTACATATATAGCTGACAAAGGACTATTATCTAGAATGTGTGTACATATAACTGTATGTGTGTGTTTAATTTATATTATGTTTGTGTTTGCTATAGACTGAATATTGGTGTTTCTCCCCAATTCATATACTGAATCCTAACCTCCAATGTGATAGTATTAGGAAGGACTTTAGGGGTCATTAGGTCAGGAGGGTGGAGGCTTTATGAATGGAATTAGTGCCCTAAAACAGAAATGCTGGAGAGATTCCTTGCATCCATTCACTATATGAGAAGACAGTCTATAAACCAGAAAGTAGGCTGTCACCAGACATTGATTCTTTCATAACCTTTATCTTGGACTTCTCAGCCTCCAGAACTGTGAAAAATAAATTTCTGTTGTTTATAAGCAGCCCAATCAATGGCATTTTGTTATAGCAGCCTGAATGGACTAAGCAAGGTTTAAGTTTACATTTGAATTTATTTTCAAAAGAATCATAAGATATAGTAAAACAAACTAAAGAGAAAAGGACAGAAGACATAACAGAATAAAAGAGAATACCTGATTGATCAAGACATATATGAAAACATTGTATTTTAATAGAAATTAGAAAAATACAAATTAAAACACAATGCAAAATAAAAATACGAAGTCCATCTTGGCAAAAAAAAATTAAATTTCTGACATATTGAGTGCTGGTATGCATGGTAAAGAAAGAAAACTCTTACAGTCTGCACTGGGAGGGGACATTAGTATTTTTGAAAAAACTTTCAGAAAAAACTTTTGAAAGTGGTTTGAAAGTGGTTTGGCATCTAGTAATAGTGATCCAGAAATTACATTCCATAATGTTTTCTGTAGGATATATGTACATGCCATAGCAAAAAATTCTGGAAACAACCCAAGTGTCCACAAATGTGTAGTTGTACAAAATATTATAGTATATTCTTGCCATGTAATATTATATATTAGTGAAAATAAGTAAGTCATAATGACCTATATTAACATAAATATATTTCATAAACATGGAGTAAAAACAGTAAATCACAGAACAACACATATTGAACTAATGAGTATTTATTGAATAAATCAGTGAATTAAGAGGGGAAAAACAAGAATTATTTATCATTCAGGGATTTATACATAGGTGGTAAAATAAAATATAATGAAAACAAAGGTATAATTATCACAAAATTTTGAATAGAAGTCATTCTGAGGGTAAGTGATTAAAAATTAGGGATAACAGGGTGACTAAATTAGGTGATTGAGGAACCATTCCTGATAGGGCTTTTGAAGTACTACTATTTATTAGTATTGGAAGTTAAATAGGTGTTTATTTATATTTCATATACTGCTCTGTATATATGGCATAACAATACAATACATAACAATACGTAACAATAGAAAGGAAACAAAGGCAGATCCAAATTCAGAGATTCGTCCTGTGTTACAGATAGAAAGAGCTAGTGACTGAACCACTTTTGTCTGAGTGCATAGCAAGTTCCCATCTGCTAAGCTTCTATGCTGGCCTTGGAAAATGAATAATTTATACCTTGCCTCCGCTATTCCCATCTCAGCTCCTCAACCTGGCACCCTTGACATGTCCCTGCCCACGTCCAAGGTTGATATTAGACCTTCTGTTATAAAAGGAATCTAGAGGACACCTTGAACTTTTCCTGTACCTCTACCAAGTGACTCTAAAAGTTCATGATATGTTCCATAGCAGTTCTATAAAAGATACTATGAAATAATAAAATCAGTAATAATAGCTTATGTTTATTGACTTTTTGCACTTTTTCACTACAGTGTATACTCAATAGAGGACCAAATTGATCCTTTAAAAATACACTTTGGATCATGTTACTTTTGTGCTCAACACTCACCAATGGTTACTCAGTATATTCAGCATTCAAGCCAAAGTCCTTACACTGGTCAAAAGATCCTACATGGTAAGATGTTTGCTACCTCTCTGACTTAACTGTTTACAATTTTCCTCTTGCTTGGTCTCCTTCAATTTTGGATTCTTGGCTATTTCTCAAATATGTCAGACTTACCCTCTTCTTTTTATGAAGATTGTTCTGGGATGTTCTTCCCTCAAATATGTGCATGACTAACTCCCTCACCAACTTTAAGGCTTTACTCAAGTATCACTTTTCAATGAGTTCTACCCATTGAAATACAAAATTATGCATGTGCCTTTCCATAGACACTCCCACTCAATAAATATTTTCCACCATATATACATGTATTAGTATGCATGTGCATGTATTTATTATGTTTATTGCTTTCTGTTGGTATCTACCCCATGAGGCTCCATGAGAACAGGTGTTTGTTTTGTTTTGTTTTGTTTTTACTATTTAATTTCAATAGTGTATTTTCGTCTTTTTTCTGTCTGCTTTCTGGATTATTTTTCATATCTATATTCTAGTTCACTAATTCTCTTTTTAATAGTATCTAATAGAATGTTTTACTTCTCCACTTATTTGCTATTTTCAAGGTTTGTCATTTTTATTTCTAGAAATATTATGGGGTATTTTAAAAATCTGCCAACTAAATTTTGATGTTCACTGTCTCTTGTCAAACTATCAACTCTCTTTCTTATTTCTAAAAATCTATTAAACATACTTATTTCACTTTATGTCTTTGGTAATCCTAACACCTATAATATTTGAGATCTGATCTTGCGGTTTCTGTTTGTGATGATTCTTATTCATTGTTTCCTTATGAGTTTAGAGATTTTGTTTGGGGGAGGGATGAACTTCTGCTCTTTGGTACTAACATTTTTGGTAGTAAAATTTGGGAGAGGCCTAGCTTGGAAAACTGTTTTTAAAAATTTTTTTTTAATGTTTATTTATTTTTGAGAGAGAGAGTGAGACAGAGTGTGAGCGGGGGAGGGCCAGAGAGAGGGAGACACAGAATCCAAAGCAGGCTCCCGGCTGTGAGCTGTCAGCACAGAGCAGAGGCTGGGCTCAAATCCACAAATGGCAAGATCGTGACCTGAGCCTAAGTTGGATGCTTAACGTACTGAGACACCCAGGCGCCCCAAAACTGTTTTTATAAAAAAAAAAACATTTGTGATTGCTTCTTCTAGGTTCCTGAAAATATGCTTATGCATGAGGAAACAATGATCTTTTCCCCAAGACACCAAGTTTAATTATAAATTAGCATCTACATACTACTTTGTAAATATTACATTTAAACATGTACTGATTTAACAAATAGACATGCTTGTAATGGACCAGCAAATAAATAGATGTAACTGAAAGTTTTAGCTCACTTTTTAAAAAGCCCATTCAGGAAAAAAAAAAAATGTTTACAGCATTCTGTGTAAATGGCATTCATAAAATATATGCATACTCTTATTCTGCTCTCATTTCCTGAGAAGCTATGATTCAATTTTATTGCCATAAGTCATTACAAAATGAGAAACTTCAATTTATGCATTTTTATGCATTTGAGAAATTCTCTGATGCTATCCAACATTTTAAAGAAGTTGTAAATATTGCTGTTTGAAAGATTTGTGATAAAACTACTTTAATTGAAGACTACAGTAACATTTCATTTAGAAATCTTTTGTATAAAAACTTATGTGTTCAAAATGGACATATTGCTTGTAAAAAACAATTCTGAATGTAAATAATTCAACTGGAGGTATATATTTGGGCCTTTAAAAGCATAGAACAGCATTATTACAACAGAATCCAAGTGTAAAGTTAACCTCCCTGGGCTCCGAGTGCTTATGGAAAAAAGAGAAACACTGTCTTTCTCACAGGATTTCCAAGACAAATTTGAAAGACTTTACATGATATAAATATATTCGATAAACATAAAGTGATGAAGGTTTCCTGAGAGTCACTTCTCAACTGAATTGAAAAATATAACATCTGTAAGGTATAACAGTGAATAAACACAAAGTAGGTGTCTATATGAATTTAATCATTCCCCTCTTCCTGAAACATTAGTCTTAGGGTTTCTTTTTTTTTTTTTTTTAATTTTTTTTTCAACGTTTATTTATTTTTGGGACAGCGAGAGACAGAGCATGAACGGGGGAGGGGCAGAGAGAGAGGGAGACACAGAATCGGAAACAGGCTCCAGGCTCTGAGCCATCCACCCAGAGCCTGACGCGGGGCTCGAACTCAACGGACCGCGAGATCGTGACCTGGCTGAAGTCGGACGCTTAACCGACTGCGCCACCCAGGCGCCCCTAGTCTTAGGGTTTCTTATGTCTTTCTCCACTTCCTGATCTTCCATTTTCTCTGAAAACTGTATTTCCAAACTATTCTTGTAAGAATCACCAATGACCTCCATGTTACCTAAATTAGTGTTCTCAATGGGTCTGGATTTTTCAACTCAACAGTATTCAAAAAAAAACTAGTCTGTCTTACATGCTTTCTTATCTTTGTTCCTGTGACATAACATTCTCCTAATTTCCCTCTGTCTCCTCAGTCACACCATCTCAAGTTCATTTGTTGAGGCGCCCACCCCTTGTTTGACCTCTGAATGTTAGAGTAATCTAGGGGGGAATTACTGGCTTTCTTCTCTTTCTTCTATGCTATCTTCTTAGTGCCATGACTTCAAATAGTAAGAAGTCCAATGAGAGGAAGAGTTCTTTTTTTTTTTTTTTTTTAATTTTTTTTTTTCAACGTTTATTTATTTTTGGGACAGAGAGAGACAGAGCATGAATGGGGGAGGGGCAGAGAGAGAGGGAGACACAGAATCGGAAACAGGCTCCAGGCTCTGAGCCATCAGCCCAGAGCCTGACGCGGGGTTCGAACTCACGGACCTCGAGATCGTGACCTGGCTGAAGTCGGACGCTTAACCGACTGTGCCACCCAGGCACCCCTGATGAGACGAAGAGTTCTAACACGACGAATCTTAAATTAATTTCTCGAGCCTTGACCTTTCCTCGAAATTTATTACTAGAAGATATAAGCACGTACAAGCTATGGCTGAATGTAACAGACATTTAGAAATAATGCGTCTAAATTAGAACAACGGATTTTTTCCACAAATATTTTCTCTGAGATGTCCCCGTCTTATAAATGAGTATGAATATTCACTACCTGCTCAAGTGAAGTTGAGGGACCATCTTCATTCCTCTTTCCTTCTTCTGCCACATCTAATCCATCAGAAATTCCTAAGTGCTCCTCCTGAAGCTTACTGAAGGGGCTCGAGAGCCTACATGATTTTCTGGCACACGGTAGGTGCTCAAAAAATATTTGCAAAATTTGTTGAACTTGGCTATTTTCTGACTTGATATTTATATCATGAGATTTAAAAACTTCAGTTTTATGAAAGCCAACTACTTCCCTGGGAAATACTTTCTAAATCACAAAATTTTATTTCCTTAAAATTTATACAAGAGGAAATAAAGGAAGAAGTGGGGGTCTATTTGGGTATAGATTTTTTTTAACTAAGGAAAAGATCAAGTTATAATGTAGCTACATCATAAGTCTAAAATTGTGGGGGCATTGTCAGAGGTCAGGCAAATTTGTGTCATCGTTTATAACAAAATATATGACAAAACAGTTATGTTGAAATTTTCATTTGCAGTATTCTGGACAGACACAAACAATATATTCTCCAAAGTAATACAATGGTATCCCAGATTGGAAGTGGGTAAAATTTAAGGTATGTTTTATAACATTTTTTTTTTTTTTTTCCCAACGTTTATTTATTTTTGGGACAGAGAGAGACAGAGCATGAACGGGGGAGGGGCAGAGAGAGAGGGAGACACAGAATCGGAAACAGGCTCCAGGCTCTGAGCCATCAGCCCAGAGCCCGATGCGGGGCTCGAACTCACAGACCGCGAGATCGTGACCTGGCTGAAGTCGGACGCTCAACCGACTGCGCCACCCAGGCGCCCCTTAAGGTATGTTTTAATTCAACTTCTATAATATAGACAGTAAATAATAAGAGCCAACAAAGTATCCAAAATAATTCATAACTTGTTTTAAAAAGAGAGACAAAAAATAAATGTAGAGAGAAATGCCATTATTACCTCTTCCAGAATTTATTTTTATACATTTTTATAAGATAATTTTTACTATAAGCTTTATACCATAAGTACCTTACAAATAATTTTCTGTTTCTACTCTCTTATATAGGATCGACTCAACTCTAGTTATTCAAAGATGCCCCTCTGGGCATCTTAATATGTCCCATGATTTTTTGTCTTTGCTATTTCTATTTTCAGAAAGACAAAGAAAAAGCTACCTACTTTATTTCTAGGTGTTCTCTTAGTTTTCTCATGCATCTCATCTTTAATGTTAAAACTGTGGCCAGCTTTAAATGGTATGATTAAAAAAATGTAAAGTTTAAAAAGTTCTGAAGGAGTTTTCATTCATAAAATAAAGTGGGAAAAAAATAGTTACTTTAAGGATGAGGACTCAGAGTATGATAAAATGTACATAACCGACCTAACACTGTTTTTTGGGGTCAAATTCTTATTTGAGCTAAATCTCTTTCTCTCTGTCATCACTGTAACTTTCAAGTTTGTTAATGTTAGTCGAATCTATGGTGACTTCCTGATATTTCACCTGATTACTATGGCAGAGAGCTAAATTGTAATGTTTATTATTTTTATTTTTTTTAGTTACAGAATTTGAGACTAAACAATAATCAGAAAAAGAATTCTAATGTGTAAGATTTTCATCTCAGCACTAGTTATAATAAACATTCAAACAGGCTAAATACACCAAGATATGAGACTGGTTAAATGCTGCTGATCTATACTTTGAGAGGCAGTGGAGTATGGTGGCCACAGACTTCGTCATTAGACCACATTTAAATCTTGGCTAAATCTGTTAAAGACATTGCCAAGTGTTTCCCCAAATGGACAGCTTTAGAGTCATCCATGTTTCTTCTTAAATATATGGATCCTGGAACTGACCCTACACATTCTATTTCAATAGGTCTAGGTTAAGGTCGATAATTGATATGTTTAACAACACGCCTAAGTCTACAAATAAGTTGGCCTCTGAAAGTCTGTTCCCTCAGTTATAAAGTGGATGACGTATAATACCCATATTATAGTGTCATTTAGAGGATTAAAATAAGATAATATATACAGAGTACTTCAGGAATTTGCTCTGCATACAATAAGTACATAATATATATTTGGATTTGTCGCCAACTGGTGCTTTTACTGCTTTATTTTTGCTTCTACAACCACAACTTATAACACTGCTATTGTTATTACTGTTATTAATTTATGATCTAATATGTAGTCGTTATATTAAATTCATGCTTTAGAGAAAGACTAAATGGCTAATAAATGTTCACAAGACATTTAGTGAAATGTATTTACTGTTGTCTATAATTCCCCAAGCTGTCAAAAAATGTAAAATTATGCAAGTGTATAGAAAAGACTATAAGAATTGCACTGGAAATTTAACTAAACTTACTGCTACATAGAAAGGTTCATGTGTGAGGTTCCTTTTCTTGTTTAGGCATTTCTGTATTTCCAAAATTTTCTATTTTTGCCAAGCTAGATTTAAGAGTCAATCCAGGGGTGCCTGGGTGCCTCAGTCAGTTGAATGTCTGACTCTTGATTTTGGCTCAGGTCATGATCTCAGTTTGTGGGATCAAGGCCCACGTCAGAATCCATGCTGGGCGTGGAGCCTGCTTGGGATTCTCTCTCTCCCCCATACATGGGATTCAATCCCATACATATTCGATACCCATTCTATGAGGGACACTTTGTGTCATGTAGTGATGAAGACTGCCAGACCCTGCCCTCAAAAAGGCCACAGTGAGGAAGACCAGTGTCTAGTAACACAAGGTGGCTTTAGTAATGACCATCCTGGAATTCTCTCATCCTCATATACAGAAAATTATACATCCACATTTCATGCCTGTGTCACCAAATATTATATTCCTCCTTCTTTTGGAAAATCGTCTAAGCTGGATTTGTAGCCATGTATCCTTTGCCCGTGGTTCTGTCACAAGCTCTGCTTAATTGAGCTACTTCACGAGGCTACTTCCACTGGGCTCCTTCCTCACTTCCTTAGTTGACTTCTCCTTCCCTTTCTCACAATCCCTCCTGGTAGTGGGTTTCTGCCTTACCCTTGCTCACCAGCAGATTCTCTGCAAACATTCCTCGTCTGTCTCATGACCCTGGTTATGGTCTTTCCCCCTCCCCCACTTCAGGCTATCCACCTTTCCCACCCATCTGTCATCACTGTAGATAATCAAGCATTCTATGCTTCTTGCAGCCCTATTTTCATTCCCTCGCCGTCTTCACTGCTAATCAAGACTTTTTCAAAGAAGAAGCTGTGTCAGGACCTCTGAAACAATTTATCTCTGTTGCATGGAATGGTAAGGAGGAAACATATTTTGATGCATAATATCTCAATTTCAGCTTATACACAGGAACCAAAACGGTAACAAAAGTAAATTTGATTCAGTCTACTGAAGTATCATTATATAGTAAAACTCAAACATGATGTTCCGCTTAGACTGTATTTATTTAAGAGAAGGAATATGTGGATTATACTGTCTCATAAAACTGTTCTATATGAAGCCTAAAGTAGATTGACTAGGTAATTACCAGTTACAATAAAAGGCGGAATAGCAAATAGTTTTTCAGATGAGAAAAAAAAACAGCTACTGTCATGTACAGGCAATGTCCTTAAATTGATGAATTACATAATCACAGTAGAGTCAAAAAATGTAGGCAACTAGCACTGGAATGTGGTTATAAAACAGAAAGGTTTTTGCTTTAGGTAACAAAACTACCAGCATTAAATTATTAGGAAGCATACTTTAAATATAAGGCACCGCATGAAATGATGAAATAGATTTCCAAAGACTTTTCTAGGATTTATCACTAGTTGTAGGAATACTAAAAGCTCCTGCTACTTATTTTCAGAATCTTTTCTCTTATTCCAAAGTTCATTCTAAACTTTTTGCCTGAAGATTATCTGTTTAAGTATAAATAGAGAAGATAATAAAAACAAAATTTGAGGAGCTTCCCATTTTGTCATCCATCATGTTACATCATCTGTGCTGGGCAATGGCCGCACCTCTTCCTTTTCTTATATATCCAAACATAAGGGAAAAAATACCATTTTCTTGCCTTTACCTTTTTTCATAAGCCTCGGGTTATTCTAGGATTTCTATATCTAGAAACTATTCTGAGACATCTGTGCCTCTCCTATATTCATCCTAAATTATGTGCCTTTTTCTCCATTTACTTTTTTTGACTTTTATTAAATTTGGTCCTGCTAGAGCCACCTTACTGCTGATTTTTAAGATATCACATCCACTCTTTTCTTCAGTGATATCACTTACCAACATATATCAGATTAATGTTTTAGGGATCTTTTGATCTTCTTCTATTTTCAAATCCTGGTCTGTGGAAACGTGCTTGCTTTTGATTAGAACACTTCGGAAAGCATTCTTCTTAAAATGTAGTAAGCAAATTTAATTTGCCTTGTCCTCTGCCAGCCACCATGTGCCCTGAAACAATATGGCCAACATTTTTGATCACACTTTTTGATTAATGTTTTACAGGGCGATTTAATCTTTTAGTTCTGTGGTCCAAGGAAGATAAGGCTATGTCTGGATTTTAAAAAGCAAAAACAGAAAATGAAACAAAAAGCAAAAAAGCAAGCAATTCACACTCCCTCACCTAAAAAATTTACAACTCTTTACAAAATATCACTGTTGTCTCTGTACAGAAATGGTGTTTGTTGTTGTATACTGAAGGTGTATGTTGTTCTTTTTCTTCTTTTTCACCTTTTTTTTTCCCTAGGACTTCTCTACTTATTCAAAAAGAAAAAAAATACAAGGAATAGTTACAAAGTGTATGCTCATTCCCATTTCTATCTAAGAATTTAACATTTAGAATAAATTTAATAAAAAACTTAATAAAAATTTATAGAAAATTTAATTAAATAATACATTATTAAATAATAAGTTTAATAATAAAATGACTGACCAGCTCTAAAATGATTGAGTCATAGATCCAATTCACATCTATTATTAAGACAAGTAGCAGAAATCACTTATTTTATTCTAATTACTCAACAATAATCTTTTAAAAATGTCTAACAATGCAACTGAAAATGACTACATCAGAGGTTTCCTCGAACAATGGCATTGGTATACTTTCTTTAATTATCTGTATGCCTAAAGATAGTGAGGTCATCTCTATCCACCATTAATCCACCATTAATAAAAACTGGCTGCCTTGCATCAATGTAAGTATTTGTTATGACAACTTGTATTTCTTTACATATGACTGATCTAAAGCTCAGAAAAAACTAAGTATAGGTACGGAATTTAGTTTAATAGCATTTAGCTTTTTATGACAGTTTTCCATTCAAAATATTCTGGAACTACAAAGGTGGTAACATTCCTCTGTAAATGCTAAACTTTCTATCATGGATGGATTTGAAGCCTGGGAAAATTAGACTCCAATGTGGCTATTTCCTGCTTAGTCAGGGGCCATCACATAGGCAGGGTCCTGTTGGAGAAAATAGGCCAAACTTTCAGTGGTAGAACAATATTGTGGTGACTTCCCAGGGAAGTATATTTCAGTTTTTGCTAGGCAATCAGCACTAGCAAATCAGTGTTACGTATTTTGCACTTGGGGAAAGGGTAAGAATCAAAAGAGAACGAGTCTAGTTTTTTTCTCTCTGGATCTAGTATTGGCTTAATGGCTATTCAGAACCAGATGATACTCCACCAGAGATATCATGCAATTTATAGCCAGTGAAATGGAATACTATCTTTGCTGTCATAAATCAAGTTTTGAAAAACTATGAAAGAAACAAAGTCTGTTGTAGACTCTGGGCCCAGAGTTCTCTCTTGTCCAATAAGAGAACGGGACGCAGGACTAAAAATTCGAGAGAGGCTAATAATGTCCAAGAGAAGACAAGAGCCCCGAGTAAGGGTCCTTGCTCTGTTTTTATTAAGATCAGAAGTCTTACAAGCCTGATGGGCATGCATAGAGAGACAATGAAACAGTGAACATTAACTCATTAACTCATGAGCGTGGGGGAAAAGAGGGTTTTGGAGATATGTGGTGTTAGGGTTTGGGTCAATACAAAACAAGATTCTGGTGCTGGGTGGAAGGTTGTTTACAGCAAACATGAGGCCCCACCTCTGTTTACCTAAACTGGCCTAGGGGAGAAGAAAGACAGAGCAAGCCATCTCAGGGTCAACAAGGCACCTTTCTTTTGCTAATTAGCTCTGCTCTGGGCAACTTTGCCCAGCTGTGGTCTATAGCCCTATTTACCCATTTACCTAATTTGGTTCTTCCTTCCCTTGAAAGCAGCTTTCTGCTATTGTCCTATACTGGGGACCTTTGCCCCATTTACCTAATCTTATTTACCTAATCTTGTTTACCCAAACTTGGGTGTGTTCATCCTATGGATTTCTAATTCTTTATGCCTTGTTAACCCATCAGTGCAGGCTCTGGGAACTCCTAA
The DNA here is from genome assembly GCF_018350155.1 of Leopardus geoffroyi. Lineage (NCBI taxonomy): Eukaryota > Metazoa > Chordata > Mammalia > Carnivora > Felidae > Leopardus > Leopardus geoffroyi. The sequence continues at coordinate 174,959,163 of NC_059327.1, forward strand.
ACTTATTCCCCACAGGCTGTTGTGTAATAGCAAACAAATCCTTCCCAAAGAGTCCACGATGGTTAATCTATATCACTTTTAAGATGAATGATTGGAATGACCAATGCCTTATACCTACAGACCACCTGTAGTTGCAGAAAATTAATTTTGTGATCTGTCACCATGAGAGTAAAAGTGCACTGGGAGAGCCATGGTGTGTCTCCATTAGAGGATGTTAGAAAGGATTTATTGCAGGACTTGGGCTTTGGCTTCGGTGATTTTGAAGAGGGTTCAAGGAAGTAAGGCTTTGTACTGGGTTGGATGCGGTCAGGAAGTTAGGGTAATTCTACCATTGGGTATCTTCAGAACTCTTATTTAGGAAGTGAGAAGACAAAGCGTGCTGGTGTTGCAACTGGCAATGAAGTCACAGTCACTGATAATCAGCCAGAATAGGGGTATGGGCAGTCATTTTTGTCATTTGGACAATGGTCTTTTTCGTGTTGCTTCATTAGAGTCACTGAATGGCCTTAAATGATGATGTCCTGTGAAGTGTTTACATTCAACACAAGAATATTGCAGGCTACCTCTGAGTCCCAGATCATCTCCTAGTGACACCAAGGCCTATCTGGTAATGCTAGGTCAGCTCCCAGATGGTATGGTCTGCTGTCTTACTTTTTAGAACATATTAGATAACTTAAAAATCTTTCAAATTAAATCCACTAATTCAAACAAAACACTAATTCAAAGGGATATATGAACCTTATATTTATAGCAGCATTATTTACAATAACCAAAATAAGTAGCCCAAGTGTCCACTGATAGATGACTGGATAAAGAAGAAGTGGTACACACGCACACACACACACACACACACACACACACAATGGAAGAGTATTCAGCCATAAAAAGAATAAAACCTTTCCATTTGCAATGCCGTGGATGGAGCTAGAGAGTTATTATGCTAAGTGAAATAAGTCAGTCAGAGAAAGACAAATACCATATGATTTCACTCGTATGTGGAATTTAAGAAGCAAAGCAAATGAGCAAAGGGAGAGAGAGCAAGAAAGATTCTTAACTACAGAGAACAAACTGATGATTACCAGAAGGGAGGTGGGTGGGGGGATGGGGAATATAGAAGATGGGGATTAAAGAGTCCACTGACCATGATGAAAAAATAAATAAGTAAAGAACAAAAGAATATTTCAAATAAATAGTAAAATAATGAAACTCCAAATCAATCCATTTACCAATAAACACCAGTGTATTACATTTTACCAAGCATGATAACATAGTTAGAATAGAAGAATAAGAAATAGAATAGAAGAATAGAAGAATAAGAAATAGGAAGGTAGGAGGAAGAGAAGGAAGAGGAAGAGGAGGGGGAGAAGGAGGAATGAATTAGACAAAAAAGAACAAGGCATGGCTTTCAAAGGAGTTTAAGGGAGAGTTGGTGAGAAGCTTTCTGAGATGACTCCTGATAGTCACATTCTTACGCGATCCCCTCCCCTTGAGTGTGTGCTGATTCCCATGACCTACTTCTAATGACTAGAACATGCCAAAAGTGGTAAGATATCCTTGTTAATATATTGGTCTCTCTCTCTCTCTCTCTCTGATGAAGAAAGCTATCATGTTGTAAGCTTCTGTGTGGAGAATCCCACATAACAAAGAACTAAGGGAGGTCTGCTGAAAGGCAGCAAGGAACTGAAGCCCTCACATCTGATCAGCCCATGAAGAACCAACTCCTTCCAGCAACGTGTGAATGAGACTGAGAGCACATGGTCTCCTTGTCAAGCCTTGAGAAAACTACAGCTCCTGGCTGACCCCCTGATCCCAGTCTGATAAAAGACCTTGAGATGGAGGGCCCAATTAAGCTGCATCTGGATTCCTGGTCCACAGAACCTATGCAATAAGAAGTGTTGGTTGTTTTAAACCATTAAGATTTAGGATACTTTGAGGGGCGCCTGGGTGGCTCAGTCGGTTGAGTGTCCTACTGCAGCTCAGGTCATAATCTTGCAGTTCGTGGGTTCGAGCCCCACGTCGGGCTCTGTGCTGATGGCTCGGAGCCTGGAGCCTGCTTCGGATTCTGTCTCCCTCTCTCTCTGCCCCTTCCCCACTCATGCTCTGTCTCTCTCTGTCTCTCAAAAATGAATACACGTTAAAAAAAATTAAACAAAAAAGATTTAGGATAATTTGTTACACAGCAACAGATAACTAACATAGGAGATCAGGGCAGAATGAGGGGTGAGGTAAGTGAGGAATCTAGGACACAGATTTTAAGAAGACACTTTCTATCCAGGCTATGCAAGTTCTCACTCATCCTGGTCCAGGTCTGCCGGAGATATAATGCTCAAATATGAAGCATTTTTGCAAAGTGATATTGCAGAAGGGATAGGAACTTTGGTTATAAATTTACTAAACAATTATATGTATTTCTGGCAGTTAAATTCCACTGATATCCAATGCCAAAATTACAAGTGCTCTAGGAACTTCACTAAGAATGATCACTAGTTAGATAAAACAGGAAATATGAAGGTTTGCACAGCCCTATTCACACCTGTTTTTAAGGAAATTTATAAAGTTATGTTCTTAAGGTAGGAGGTGGAAGGCAGAAGAAAGATAACTCTTTGTTGTTTAAATGTTATGAAATATTTTCTGTAGGAGGGCTTCTTGGTAATATCTTATATATACTAATTTTATAAACTAATCTCCCTAAACACCCCAGCAGGAAGCAGACAGAGAAAGGATAAAAGCGCCAGCATAAAATATAAATGCACTGTAAGACACAGCAGGAGCAACGTGAATGAATGAGTCATTTAAGCAAAACCTTGTGTGTGCCAAAAGCCAAGTTGTAAAAGAAACAGTTTTTAAGAACTTTAAGATAAAAGTAAATTATGTTCAAATATCAGATCAGGAAATGATGGTAGTGAAAAGGAAAAGGACTGACATATTTAATGGCATTTTAATAGAAGTTAATTTTGATTTTAAGTGCCTTAAAAAATAAAGCTAATTGTTGCTTTTGTAATATATTGATAAAATATATGCCATTATTGAGCAGGCCAAACAGCTCATTATCAAAATTTAAATCATGGAAATTTCAAGAAAACTTCAACCAATTCTTCTCAAATTTTAATGCACATATGAATTACTTGGGGATCTGGTTAAGTCAATTCTAATTTAGTTGTTCTGGGGTAGGACTTATGATTCTGCATTTTAACAATCTCCTAGATAATATCTTTCTATCATGCTGCCCGGGGACCACACTTGGAGTTGCAAGATCTCAGAGCAATGCTCTTGGAAGAGTGGTACCATGATTAGCAGTGTCAATATCACCTGGGAACTTATCAGGAGTGCAAATTCTTGGACCCGAGTCTAGACCACAGAATCAGAATCTTGAGACGGCCCGCAATTTCAACCTATTGAAGATTCCAGGTGATTCTGACGCATGTGAAGTTTTGAGTACCGCTGTCTTAGAATATAGTCTTTCTGAACCAGGGATAGAAATCAGACTCCCCTACCGAGCTCTGAGAAATATACCTGCCTAGTCCTTAGTTACAGAGGGTCTGATTAAGGTGGTGGGAGGTGGAGCTTGGAAACATTTCTAAAAAGTCTCCTTCAGTGGGTGGGGGTGATAATTTAAAAATGAGAAACAGTTTTATAGCAGAAATAAGACTGCCCTTATTCTCATATCAGTTCTGTTCCTGGCGCTTCAAGGTGATACCAGAAGGAATTTAAATAATGCAAAATGGTCTCTCTCTCTCATGGAATTGGCAATGATCCCAGTGCTCTGTTGTCTTTTCCTCTTGGGATAAAGAAACAGTCGCTCATTCTGACTTGCTGTCTGTGACACAGCCAACTCAGAAGGCTGCATCAGTCACTTAATTACATTCTCTGTCAGGAGTTTCACATTGAAATTACAACACAGAAATTGAGGAATTGCTTGAAGCAGAGCTGTGATAGCCACCCAGGCAAAGCTTTGAGAGTTGGAGAACATAATACACATGCTATCACGGGTGCATGGGTATGATACATAATAGTTAAATGTTTCCTTACTTTCTAATAGGTGTTTTAAAAATAGGTTGTTTTAGAATTGGTGGTTTCTTTGCTTCTAATTTCTGTGTTTCAGAACTTTTCCAGCTTAAAAAATTGTTGTCTGACCTACCTATTTTTATTACTAATTTAAACATCAAATATATTTAATAGTACCCAGAACTCTTATGGAATCCAGTTCCAGTGGGTATCTCTGTGCCCTTTGGGGTAATAATATGAAGTGGGTTTTAGGGAGTGTCTGAGCCCCTTAGATTCATGGAAAATGGCTTTGAATTTGAGTGATGTTGCCCCATTCAATGGCTTCAAAAATAGGGGGAGATATTTTTATTTTTACACTGACAAGTGACTGAAAGGAACAATCCAAATAACAGCCCTACCTTAGTTTAAAGCTAGGTTCTCTTTTCTGTTTATTATGGATCTTTGATAAGAAATACAATTGCTGAGAAGTCTGTTTTGCTTGCTGTTTGCTATGAGCATTGTGAGACCTTTCCTGAATGTAACCCGCTGTGTAGTAGAATGGGTTGTAAACCTTCCTAAATGTAATGGAATGAGTAGTTGTACTTAAACTAACTGGCGTCTCTCGCTTCTGTAATCTTGCTTGTTTAACACATTCCTCACCTATCCCCTTCCCCTTTTTTTCTCTCTCCCACCACAAGTAACAGACAAAGGACGCCCAGTCAGAAAACCACAAATGTCCTTACTTTAGAATTTACCTATCAGGACCCTCACTCACCTATGCTGTTTGTCCCTGTCTATAAAAACCCTATACCAACTCTGATCGGGGCCTCTGTGTGTCACCGGCAACGAGTGCGCAGAGGTCCAGGTTCGAACCTGCAATAAACGACCCTTGCCGCTTGGCTTTGACTCACGACTCTGGTGGTCTTTTGTGGGAGGTTTTAGAACATCGGGCATTACATTTGGAGGTTCCACCGAGATCTCCCCCGAGCTCACCAGACTTCTGATCAATGGGTCGTATCTGATTCCGATCGGTAAGTAAGCCGGCTCTAACGTTCTTCCTTTTCTCTCTAATCTGTGCTTCTTCTCTGGAGAACCGGTTCTGTCTGGAAGCTGGTGTGACCCTGGCGGACGCGCTATAGGGCACCCAGCCGGGGTCAGTTGGAGACGTCCACTGACATCTGGGGCTCTTTGGCCCATCTGGGGACCAGGTTGGTCCATCTGGGGCTATTTGGCCCATCTGGGACCAGGTCGGTCCATCTGGGGCTCCTTGGCCCATCTGGATTCTTTTCTGGGGGCTGTTTACGCCCAACGCGCCTGCGAACTAAATACTTTCATTTTCTTTATGAACCTCCAGAGTGCTAAAAATATCTCTAGGCGTCTAAAAAAAAAGAAGAAAAACCATCTAGGCATGCCAATTATTACCGGTATTTTGATGTGATGTATGTCTGTGTGTCTGTCTGTTGAATGGAATGATTGTTGGGAGTCAGGGGCACGCGCCTGACTTACCCTATGTGTAGTCCCACAGCATAAGCTACGGGATTCGAGTGGGCTCTAACCCGATTTCCGCGGTGATCCTCATACGGCTTAAGGCGGTCAAAATCTCTTTGATCCGAGCAGGGGGTTTATACCTGCCCGCCCATGCTAAGAGGCACCTAAGTTCCCGCGAGGGACGCGGACGGGCGAGTACGCGAGTGCTTCTTATGTGTAGTCCCACAGCATAAGCTACGGGATTCGAGTGGGCTCTAACCCGATTTCCGCGGTGATCCTCATACGGCTTAAGGCGGTCAAAATCTTTTTGATCCGAGCAGGGGGTTTATACCTGCCCGCCCATGCTAAGAGGCACCTAAGTTCCCGCGAGGGACGCGGACGGGCGAGTACGCGAGTGCTTCTTTGTCAGTCTAAAGAGTGCTTCTTTGTCAGTCTAAATGTATTGTCACCCCGGGGCCCTTGTAAATACCGCCGTAACCCTCTCTGTCGGGCTAGCCAAGAAAGTTGGAACCGCTGCGAAAGATTTTTGTTAGTTCTTGTTTTTCTTTCATAGGTCGGATGTTTTATTGGAATTAAGTGTTTTCTCGGCTGATCAGAATTAATTATTCCATCCTTTGTTTCTCTCTCCTCCTTTCTCAGCTCCCTGCGGCTTTCCTTCCTGCCCCCTGGCCAGCGGTGCCCCCCCCCTTTCTCCTCTCCTCTTCCTCAGAATTATAATATGGGCCAAACGCAGAGCACCCCTCTCTCCCTCCTCCTCGCCAATTTCAGGGACGTAAAAGCTAGAGGACACAGCTTAAGCCTAGACATTCACAAAAGGAAGTTAATTACCTATTGCCGCTCTGAATGGCCCACCTTTGGGGTTAATTGGCCTACAGAGGGAACCTTCTGCCTCCCTGTGGTCCTTAAAGTAAAATCAAAAATTTTCCTACCAGGGAAAGAAGGTCACTCGGATCAGATTCCCTATATTCTGGTGTGGCAAGATTTAGTAGAAAACCCTCCTCCTTGGATGGCCTCTTCCTTAATAGCAGAGTCATGCCAAATCCTAGCGGCTAAACCTATCAGCCCTCCCAAGTCGCCAACTCCAGCTGCACCCCCTGTTCTCCCCGACAGCCAAGATTTGCCTTTTCTCGACCCTCCCCCTTACCAGGTTCCTCCTCGCATTCCGCAAGCTGCCCCTATCCCTGCTGCGCCGGCAGAGCCTCCCGTAGCCCAGCCCATAGGAGAACTGGAGAATAGGGAGGCTCAACCCGCGCCCATGCCTAATGGGGGCGAAGTCCAAGGGCCGGCCGGACATACCCATAGGCGGGCCCCACGTGAGCCAGGACTTCGCCTTCCTGACTCCACCGTAGCTTTACCCTTACGGGAAATAGGGCCTCCCGATGATACGGGGAATCCCCGACTCCAATATTGGCCCTTCTCTACTAGTGACCTATATAACTGGAAAACCCAGAATGCCCGATTTTCTGACAACCCTAAAGATTTAATAAGTCTCTTAGACAGCGTTATGTTTACTCACCAACCCACCTGGGATGATTGTCAGCAGCTCCTCCGAATCCTGTTCACTACCGAGGAGCGAGAAAGAATTCAATTGGAAGCAAGAAAGCTGGTTCCTGGGGATGACGGCCAACCCACTGCTAACCTTGATCTCATTAACGCAGCTTTTCCCTTGACCCGACCCCCACAGGATGGCTGGGACTACAACACGGCAGAAGGTAGGGGACGGCTGCGCATTTATCGCCAGACTCTAATGGCGGGTCTCCGGGCTGCTGCACGCAAGCCCACTAATTTGGCAAAAGTGTATTCAATAATACAAGGTAAGACAGAGAGCCCTGCCGCTTATTTAGAAAGATTAATGGAAACCTTCAGACAGTATACCCCCATGAACCCCGAGGCCCCCGAAAATCAAGCTGCTGTTGTAATGGCCTTTGTAAATCAAGCAGCCACTGATATTAAAAAGAAACTCCAGAAGCTAGAGGACCTGGAGGGAAAACAGATTCAGGACTTACTCCGCATTGCCCAGCGTGTCTATAATAATAGAGAGACTCCAGAGGACAGGCAACTTAAAGCCACCGAGAAAATGACCAAAGTCCTGGCTACTGTTGTCCAAAAGCCCCTGGATAAACACCAGCCCCTAGATAAGGACCAATGCGCCTATTGCAAAGAAAAAGGCCACTGGGCTCGAGAATGCCCTAAAAAGAAAAAGCCACATCATGGACAAAAACCGTGGCCGCCAAAAACCACACCCGCCCTCTTCACTCAAGATGCAGAATAGGGGGGACGGGGTTCGGATCCCCTCCCCGAACCTAGGGTAACGCTACAAGTGGAGGGGAACCCAGTTCAATTCTTAGTCGACACAGGGGCACAACATTCGGTCTTGATCAGACCCCATGGAAAAATCTCTGAAAAATCTTCCTGGGTCCAAGGGGCTACTGGAATAAGAAAATATCCCTGGACCACCCAGAGAACTGTGGACCTAGGAAATGGAAAGGTCACCCATTCCTTCCTAGTCATCCCTGACAGCCCGTGCCCCTTATTAGGAAGAGACTTACTCACTAAAATGGGGGCCCAGATTCATTTTACGCCAGGGGGCCCCCAAGTGACTGGTCCGCACAACCAACCCATTACCATACTTACTCTAAGATTAGAAGATGAATATCGACTCCATCAAGGGCCACCCTCACAAAGTCAAAACATAGAGCCCTGGCTCCAGCAGTTTCCAGAAGCATGGGCTGAAACCGGGGGTATGGGGTTGGCTAAACATCGCCCAGCTCTATTCATAGAGCTGAAGCCGGGGGCAGATCCAGTCCGGGTCCGACAATACCCGATGTCAATGGAGGCCAAAAAGGGCATCACACCACATATCCGTCGCCTCCTAGACTTAGGCATCTTGCGTCCCTGCCATTCAGCCTGGAACACCCCCCTGCTGCCCGTACGAAAATCTAACAGTGCAGACTACCGTCCGGTACAAGACCTGAGAGAAGTTAACCGCCGAGTCATGGACATACACCCAACAGTACCCAACCCCTATACCCTCCTAAGTGCCCTCAGTCCAGAAAAACAATGGTATACGGTCCTTGATTTAAAAGATGCTTTTTTCAGCCTGCCTCTGGCCCCCAAAAGCCAAGAGCTCTTCGCCTTCGAGTGGTCAGACCCTGAGAGAGGCATAAATGGGCAACTCACCTGGACCCGGCTCCCCCAAGGATTTAAAAACTCACCCACCTTGTTCGATGAGGCACTCCACGAGGATCTGGGTGAGTACCGGAATCAAAACCCTGAAGTGACTCTCTTGCAGTACGTTGACGATCTTTTAATCGCCGCTGAGACTGCCGAAGCTTGCTTGCAAGGCACCAAAAATCTCCTCCGGACACTTGGTGCCCTGGGGTACCGGGCTTCAGCAAAGAAAGCCCAAATTTGCAGATCCGAGGTAACCTACTTGGGGTATCTGTTAAGGGAAGGCCAACGATGGCTCACTGATGCACGGAAGGAAACCGTTCTCCGCATCCCCCGACCCACGACCCGAAGGCAGGTAAGAGAGTTCCTGGGATCGGCCGGGTTCTGCCGCTTGTGGATACCTCGGTTCGCCGAGATGGCCAAGCCTCTTTACTTGGTCACCCGAGAACAGGCGCCCTTTGAGTGGACAGAGGAAACTGAGCAGGCTTTCCAGCAAATTAAACTCGCCCTGTTGTCGGCACCAGCCTTAGGGCTCCCCGATGTCTCCAAACCCTTTCATCTCTTCGTAGATGAAAATAAAGGGGTAGCCAAAGCAGTGCTGACGCAACTCCTTGGCCCATGGCCCAGGCCCGTTGCCTATCTTTCAAAAAGACTGGACCCAGTAGCGGCTGGCTGGCCCCCTTGCCTCCGTATGATCGCTGCTACAGCTCTAATGGTAAAGGATGCTGATAAGTTAACTATGGGACAAGAGTTACATATCACAACCCCTCATGCCATAGAAGGAGTCCTCAAACAACCTCCTGACCGATGGATTAGTAACGCCCGACTGGTTCACTACCAGGGACTATTATTAAATCCCCTCAGAATCATTTATGCTCCCACCCGAACACTAAACCCTGCCTCCCTGTTACCAGACCCGGACTTAGATACCCCTCTCCATGACTGCACTGAGATATTGGCACAGGTTCATGGAGCTCGGGAAGATTTACAGGATCATCCGCTGCTGGACGCTGAAGTTACCTGGTTCACTGACGGCAGCAGCTTTATACATCAGGGTCAAAGGTACGCGGGGGCGGCAGTCACAACTGAAACTGAGACTGTTTGGGCAGAGCCTTTGCCAGCTGGCACCTCTGCCCAACGGGCTGAACTTGTGGCCTTAACTAAGGCACTGACTTTGGGAAAAGACAAGAGACTAAATGTGTACACCGATAGCAGATATGCTTTTGCTACGGCCCACATACATGGAGCAATATACAGAGAGAGGGGACTGTTAACTGCAGAGGGGAAAACCATCAAAAACAAAGAAGAAATATTGGCTCTTCTAAAGGCACTCTGGCTGCCTAAACGACTAGCCATCATACATTGCCCAGGCCACCAAAAACCGATCACACTGGTGGCCAGAGGAAATAATCTGGCTGACCAGGTGGCCCGACAGGTGGCCTTACAGGTGGACTGTGCTTTAATGACCACCCTACCAGACCCCGGTCCAGCTAGTTTACCAGAAAGTCCCACCTACACTAAAAAAGACCTAGACTGGATCCAAAAATTGCCTATGACTCAGTGCCTTAACGGGTGGTGGAGAGCAGCGGACTGTAACATAATCCTCCCAGAGGAAATGGGAAATAAAGTCTTATCCAAAATGCACCGAGCCACTCATATGGGCACGAGAAAAATGCAAGACTTAATAAGACATGCTAGGATCACCATCAAAGACTCTAGGACAAAAATCGAACAGATAGTTACTAGCTGTAAAGCTTGTCAACTAACCAATGCCACCAACCACGGGAAAAACCCTGGCTCCAGAACTCGTGGAACCAGGCCGGGAGCCTATTGGGAAGTAGACTTCACCGAGGTAAAGCCTGGAAAATATGGATACAAATATTTGCTAGTGTTTATAGATACCTTTTCAGGATGGACAGAGGCCTTCCCCACCAAGCATGAGACTGCGCAGGTAGTAGCAAAGAAGATGTTGGAAGACATCATGCCCAGGTATGGATTCCCTACCCTAATAGGATCAGACAACGGACCAGCATTCATTTCAAAGGTAATACAAGGGATAGCGCAGTTTATTGGGGCCGATTGGAAACTACATTGTGCATATAGACCCCAAAGTTCAGGACAGGTAGAAAGAATGAATAGAACCCTAAAAGAGACCCTAACCAAATTGACCATGGAGACTGGCGCTAACTGGGTAGTCTTACTCCCCTACGCTCTGTTCAGGGTGCGGAATTCCCCTTACAAACTTGGATTAACCCCCTTTGAAATCATGTATGGAGTGCCCCCCCCTATAATTCCCAACCTGCAGTCTAATGTGTTAACTGAATTTGATGATCATGAACTTCTTATTTCCCTGAGGGAACTCCAGCACACCCACCAGGAAGTTTGGCCCAGATTGAGAGCCATTTATGAGAACGGGCCCCCTCCCGAGCCGCATCACTACCGACCCGGAGATTGGGTATACGTGCGGAGACACCAGCAAGAGACCCTCCAACCACGGTGGAAGGGACCCTATATTGTGATCCTAACCACACCCACTGCTCTCAAAGTCGACGGAATTGCTACCTGGATCCATTACACCCACGCCCGACCAGCTGATACCTTTGCGGTTCAAAAAGACTTCGTACCGGAAGCCAACACCGCCTGGACGGTTGACCAGAGTAAGACTCATCCTTTAAAATTGACTCTGCGTCGAAAACCTGACCCCGAAAACCGGCTAAGACCAAAGGCCTGGGTGTCCCATACCAGGACTGTTGCAGCAACTCCGGACCTACAATGATCGGAGGAACCCTCATTAGCGTACTCCTGCTCACCTCCTACGGACTGATAAGCATTGCAAGTAACCCCCATACACCCTATACATTAACCTGGGAAATTACTAACCTAGAAACCCATGAAATATATAATGTCACCACTAAAACAGATGTCCCCCTGAATACCTGGTGGCCAGATTTATATTTTAATCTAGAAAAAGTCAGTCCGTTAGAAGATATGGGAGGGGGTGAGTGGAAAAAGAAACAGCGAAGGGTGTCAATCAGTAGAAATGGATTTTATGCATGTCCGGGATTTAGGGAACCAGGAAAGATGAAACACACCTGTGGGGGGATAGAATCTCTCTATTGCGCCGCATGGAGTTGTGTCACAACTAATGATGGGGAATGGAAGTGGAAAGTAACCTCCCAGTTCATTGAAATGTCCTATGTCCGACCATGTACTCGCACCAGGTATAATGAAAATTGTAATCTCATCCGTGTGCAGTTCACAGAAGAGGGAAAAAAGGACCCTCGATGGGTTCACGGGCTGACTTGGGGACTCTATTTATATCAGTATCCTCTCTATGGAACCCTCATTCAGATAAAATTAAAGGCACAGCCCAAAGTCCCACCAGTACTAGTGGGACCAAGCCCCATGGGAAAGGGCCCTAACAAGCCATCTCCAAAACCCACTACTAGGGCCCCGAAAATTCAAATCCCATTCAAAGATGACCCCTTATGGGTAATAATGAATACCACTTATCAGGCCTTAAACCGTACTAAACCCAATGAAACAGAAGCTTGTTGGCTGTGTTATTCCACAAAACCTCCATTTTACGAGTCGGTAGCAATAATAGGAAATTACAGCACTGCAAACAACTCAGACGCTTGCGGTTGGGGACAGAAAAGACCTGGCCTCACACTACCAGTGCTTACGGGAAACGGGACATGTATAGGAGCAGTACCAACAAAATATAGCCACTTATGCATAAGTAACAAAAATATACTCAATATTTCAGGGAACTGGATTATTCCACCAAATAACGCATGGTGGCTTTGTTCTCATGCGGGATTAACCCCTTGCCTCTATAAAGATATGTTCAACCAGTCAGAATTCTGTATAATGGTAATTGTGTTCCCAAAAATCATATACCACACAGCCGAATATGTAGACCAGATGTGGATAGCACCTAAAAGAGTGACTAAACGAGAACTTATTACTGCAGGAACTCTAACTCTAGCCACCATATTTGGACTCGGGGCCATCGGAGCTGGGACAGGGATTTCGGCCTTAACTATACAGAACAAAGGATTTAGTATACTTAGAGAAGCGGTTGACAAAGATATAGAAAAAATAGAAACTGCCATCACTTCGCTTGAAAAGTCCCTAACCTCCCTCTCGGAAGTAGTTTTACAAAACAGGAGAGGATTAGACCTGCTGTTCCTACAGCAAGGCGGTCTCTGTGCAGCACTAGGAGAAGAATGTTGTTTCTATGCTGACCACACAGGAATAGTAAGAGATTCTATGGCCAAGGTCCGAGAAGGGCTAAATAAACGAAAAAAGGAAAGAGAACAAGAGGCTGGATGGTTTGAATCCTGGTTCAGTGCGTCCCCATGGTTAACTACCCTGCTCTCCGCCTTACTCGGGCCTCTGGCCATCCTACTTCTCGCTCTCACATTCGGCCCCTGTATCATAAACAGAATTATTAATTTTGTCCAAGACAGGTTCAATGCTGTACAATTAATGGTCTTACGAACTCAGTACCAACTGCTCGAGACATTACAAATAGAAAACTGAAGATCCAAGATTGGCTCTTTAGGCACAAGAAAAAGGGGGGAATGAAAGGAACAATCCAAATAACAGCCCTACCTTAGTTTAAAGCTAGGTTCTCTTTTCTGTTTATTATGGATCTTTGATAAGAAATACAATTGCTGAGAAGTCTGTTTTGCTTGCTGTTTGCTATGAGCATTGTGAGACCTTTCCTGAATGTAACCCGCTGTGTAGTAGAATGGGTTGTAAACCTTCCTAAATGTAATGGAATGAGTAGTTGTACTTAAACTAACTGGCGTCTCTCGCTTCTGTAATCTTGCTTGTTTAACACATTCCTCACCTATCCCCTTCCCCTTTTTTTCTCTCTCCCACCACAAGTAACAGACAAAGGATGCCCAGTCAGAAAACCACAAATGTCCTTACTTTAGAATTTACCTATCAGGACCCTCACTCACCTATGCTGTTTGTCCCTGTCTATAAAAACCCTATACCAACTCTGATCGGGGCCTCTGTGTGTCACCGGCAACGAGTGCGCAGAGGTCCAGGTTCGAACCTGCAATAAACGACCCTTGCCGCTTGGCTTTGACTCACGACTCTGGTGGTCTTTTGTGGGAGGTTTTAGAACATCGGGCATTACAGTGACATTTAGTGGATGAAGGCAGGGAAGCTATCCATGCTGCAGTGAGAGAGTCTAGCATAATGAAAAAGGATTCCACACCAAATGGCATTCCTTTCACAAACATTTAAGGAAAGAATCATGGATTCTACTTTGCAACCTCAAAGAATGGGGTGGAAGGAGAAAATGCCCTCAGGGCATGTGGATCTCGCTCTGAAGTGACACAGGTCCTTCTATCCAGGGAACAGCAACAGAATGGAGGCAGTTAAAAGCCAGCCAACTCCAGGCCTTGAAAATATTCATTTAAAGATCTGTTTTGAAAAATGCATTCTTCTTAGAATGCTCAGTAGGAAGGACCCACTTGCATTTTGGAGATGATGCTGAAAGTATCTCTAACTGAAGAACACAAGAAAGAAGCCTGGAAGTTTAGCAAATAAGGAACACGGAAGAGTATACCTAAACAAAGCCAATGACATACCTTGTGGTCAAGGAATATGGGGAGGAAAGACAGCCACAATAGATATAGTCCAATATGCTTCTCACTGAGGGTCTGTCTGCCTTTTTTTCAGGGGTGAATTTTATGCTTTATAGAAGACTAATTTCCCGCCAGAGGTAAGCATGGTGATCTCAGTGGGTAGCCTTTTCCAAATTAATCATAGCTTTTCTTCAACCTTAGATTTATAAACCAAAGCCCAGATGTTACCCTTGGGCATATATGATTTGCACTTTAAAACAATTTCTCAGGGAAATCTGAAACTATCCTTGGCTAAGAAGCACCATCCTAGAAGAAGTGATAAATAGCATATTATTCTCATTCTTATTCTTATTATTTTACTTAGTAAAAACATTTAACATGACATCTACCCTCAGCAGATTTTTAAGTGTATATAATACAGTGTTGTTAACTTTAGGTATAATGTTGTATGTCAGGTCTCCAGAACTTATTCAGGTTTGCAAAACAAAAAACAAAAAACAAAAAACACTAGTTTTCTCTGCCCATATTTTGGTGCTATGCGGTGATAGATCCTTGACTACATGTCTCAGAAAGAACCTGGAATATAGCTATGCTGTCACACAGGCAGATGGTTTACAAAAATTTAGAATGAAATAATAAATGAATATAATCACTCTGCTATTTTGTTTGCTGAGGAGCAAGAAAAACAAGGATTTCCCCCTTCAATCTTATGAAAAAATGTGGAGAATCCAGAAAAAGTATTGAATGTTATAGATTCAACAAAGAAACTTTTTGACTAGGGGGAGACTAGGAAGCAGAGAGAGAGCAAATGAATTGCTACAGAGACTTTAGTATATTATAAGCAACAATAACAATAATATAAGTCTAATCATTTCTCTTTAAGCACTTTTGCCCTACACCTATACTTTGATGTCCAGTTTAAGGAAATTGTGTGGTGTTGTTTATGAGTTTAGGAGACTCTCGGCTTTGGTCTTTGAAATGAGGCTTCAAATGCTTGTAGCCTCTTGTCTGTTCAACACATGGATGCATTGTTCAGTGGCTCCTAGTGGAGAGCATCTATCCTATCTAATTAGTGCTTCGCATATTTTTAAATTTGTTAAGCGCTGTGCTTATTATTTAGTGTGATATTAAAAATATTCAGTTGAAAGGAGTCAGGGACCCTAGGAGGTCAATTTCATACTAATTACTTTGTCATGTGCTTCCTTTTTTCCAGAGTAGATGATTTTCACTTCTAAACAAAACTTGTAAATTACTAAATATTTGAAAGGCATAGTACCTGGAATAATTTACACCTGCTCTGAATGACTACAGCATAGATTTTTATATTCAGCAAATGGAGGCTTGAAGTCCCTGAAATCTAGGCCTAAAATGTTCACTTACTGTATTTCTGTCCATACACATCTTTCTAGTTAGTATTTTTAATATTTGGTCATAATAGTTGCACACCTGAAAAATAGGTTTGGTACATAAAATCATCCATGCATTATTTTCAGGACTAGAGAGATTTTTATGATGAATGGATAGACAAATAGAGATTTCTAGAGACATAGATTTCTAGATACACAGTTGTATCTGTAGCTACATGGATAGATGGATAGATGGCTGGCTGGGTAAATAGAAATTTACTGAATTATCTCAATGGGACATAAGTTAATAACTTCTCTTCACCTAGAACCAACCATTTATGGGATGATACGAAAAGTTGCAACCATCTTGCCCCCTCCTTAATGCATTGTCTGCTGGTAGAAGGACCTCTTGATAATTGTATCAGTGGAGAATAAGAAATGTCATTGTCAGCGGGTGGGACAAGGACTCTCTGTTTTTTTCTCATAAACCCCATGTATAGATTTTCTTTGCAGGTGTTTTGGAGGGAAGGTGGAAGGTTGGGGGCGTGCTTATGTCCAGCAAAACTGCCTGGGACTGGATGAATAATTTCAAGTAAAGTGGTAGGAGTTAGAGAGGCCATTTTCCACCTCAGGTTGAATTTGGTATATGTGATTCAGTTTCACCAGCAATACGGCTGGGAGTTTGATCCTTATATTTTTCTAATGTCTATCTTTAATTGCTTTAATACTTGGATGGAGAAGAAAGTAATTAATTCCATCCCCCCCCCCCATAGCTCTCATTAAAATGAGTTTCTTAACAGATTATGCCCCTATTTCAAATTAGGAATCAGCAAGATTTTGATACATCCATGTTCAGCAGTGATGGTCTCTCATGTTGGTATCTCAAATAGAAATACAATTTATGAGCAGTATGTGTTATATGGTCTCTTGAGCTTTCTCCACTCATCATTTGTTTCACTCCCTTTTCAGAATGTCTTTCTTCTTTCACAATATCTTGATTCAGTTCTTACTTCTTTATTAACTGACTATAGAGTTATCAAATGGTCTTGAATCAAACTGATGTAGAGCTTGAAAATTTATAATTTTCTCTCTGAATAGTATTTTGAATTCTTTAGACAAATGAGAGAAGCTCTTAAAATTGTTACACACCTCCTGTGTATTATCATTATGAGCCACAAAGGAAGATTATTAAAATTTTCTTATAAATGTCCCATCTTTATGCTCCTTTTCTATTCCTTGTGAGTCAATTTTTAGCCAACCAAAAAGGAAGGTTATAGTGTAGTAGAGAAGCATGGACTTTGGAGCCAATAGATGTATGTAAAAGCCTGGCTTCATTATTTACTAGCTCTTTAGACTTGGATATGAATTAACATATCTGCTCTCAGTTTTCTCATCTTTAAAATGAGAGTAATAACATATAGCGGTTAAGGTTGTCACACAAATTAAACAGAATTTATTTTTCTCCTCTGTTTATTAATGTTTCTATATGTCTAAAGCTATGGACTACATCTATAATATTTCACACCTTATATATTCAATAATTCTTGGAGCTTACAATAATTAGCTTTTGTCTCAGTGAGGCTTAATACCACGAAAGTTAATCTTGAAATGTCATGTCTATATTTCATGTCCTTAAACCAATGGCCATCATTTATTATTAATGCAAGACAGACATCTAAGCCAATTATTTCTTCTTCCTAAGAATTTGAAACTGGCAATCACTAGAGTGAGTCATCTTCGTGTCAGGACCCTAGAAATAACATGAGATCCCTGGAGCTCCTTAAGTACATGCCCTTCCTGAAGCCTGGACATGTACTATTCATGAGCATCTGGGATGTAGTATGGCAGAGTGGATAAGACACAGGGCCAAGGGTCAGGCTGTCTAGGTTGGAATCCCAGATCTGTCACTTACTAACTTGTGACCTTGGGAAACTTATATAACAGCTTATTGATCTATAAAAGGCACATTATAGCTGTAAATACCTCACAGAGACTATTGCATGGGCAAATGCAATAAGGTAATTATGTAAAGAACTTAGAATGATGCTGGAACATAATGGACACCTTCAAGGGGCAGCTATTATTAGGATTCTGGGAGATATTCCAGTCTCTTTCCAATGAACAGCCTACACTGCTTTATCTTTATTCTTAGATAAACCATCGTAGGTTTTCGTTATTGCTTATAACCAAATGAACCTCAACTAACACTTGGGGAAGGCTGTCTTTGGTATTTTGTTTGAACCAGTTCTATTTATGCCCCTTAGATATGTTTACTGATAAAATAAAAACACCATACAGGTAAGAGAGTAAAATCAGCTCATAGCAAAATTCAAGTGTCTAAAAGTTGATAGCTTTTTTTTTTTATTCTTCATTAATTTAAAATAATGAATTAAACTTTTAAGGCGAAAGACCTTTTTCAATGAATGAACAAGGGTTTTGTGATTTGTAAAATATAAGCAAATATTTTACCAATAAATCCATTTGTCTTCAATAACAATTGATTATGAATGTTCATTGTGTTTTTATTATGTGCCAGACTATTTGGTAGGGCTGAGCAAATAGTAGTGAGGAAAAGTATCTCTGCCCTCACTTGGCTTGCATTTGAGAGAGAAAGAATAATAAAACAAATATTGCTTATTTAGTGTAGAATCAGGTGATGGTTGTCAGGTTATGAAGAAAAAACTAAAGCAGGGTAGAGAGTAATGCTCAAGTGCTATATTCATCAAGGGAATCAGAAAGGATTCTTTGAAGAATTGTCATTTAAACAGCTAAGCCCTATTGAAGTAGGTATTAGGAAGCCTCATTTTGTAGATGAGGAATCTGACTCTTCCCCCCACAGGTTGCACAGCTAGAAAGTAAAGGGATCAGGCACTGAACTCAGACAGTCTGGCTCCAGAGTTGACCATTGTTTCTATGAAAGGAGGGTCTATGCAAAAACTATCTCCAAAGGCCAAAGGAACTGTAGGACAGAAAAGTCTGGCAAGTCCAGCTTGACATGAAATCGTTTATTAAGAGAACTCATGGACAAGAGAGTGTCTTGGGCGGTTTCCAGAGGAGTAAACGTCTGCAACCCCCACCTCTCTAATACCTGCTTTTATAGCCCTAGTGGCTAGAGGTGCCACCTGGGGGAAATGGTTGAGAATCTTAACAGAAGCTCCAGGGCAGATCAAGGATATTATGCCCTAAGAGGATTCTTAAGGGTGTGGTTAAACAAAGAAAGAATTGGCAGGGAGGGCTGTGCTCCAAAAGGCTTCAGGTCACAGGGTGGTCATCATGGCAGATTTGTCCAACGTAGTGTTAGTCTGGTTCACACAACCCTATTAAAAATGACTCTATATTTTTCAGTGAGAAAAGAAAAAAAAAAAATCACATTAGATTTATTTTCTCGTTCTTTGCTGTGTAGTTTTTGTCACGCCTGACTTTTCCTATTCTTCTGCCTTCCTTTCCCATTCTCATACACTTTCTACATGCATACATGTCCTAGCACAAAACACAAGCATTCAACTGAGCTTCCTGGCTCCGCTGACAATTAATATTACCAAGTAGTCTACTTTCTGTTCTTTTTTCTTTTAATACATTATACATCTGAACAGCATGTCTAAAGGGCAGCTAAACAAACCAGCAAACAATTTTGCACGCTCGCTGAATCCTGTGTATTGCATCCTTTGACTGGAGAAGTTTTTAATGTATAATATATTAAACAAGTCAAGGCTCAAAACAGTCACCAATTTTATAGTTCTCTATTTAGCTCTGTAGCACTAGCCCTGGCTTTTCCAAATGCATACTTTAGAACAAAAAGGGAAATATATTAATTCATCAGTTAGTTGTTTATTTTTGATAAGTACCAAATCGCTATAAATATGGCTTATATTACTTTTTATGAAATACATCCTTCTGTAAAATATGGTACTGTGAGTCGTTATGATTGGGGGTTAAGGTGAGCAGGGGATTGAGCTGAAGGAATATGTTGTTTGCTGAAATGCTTTTGCGTTATAAAAAGCAGCTGAGTCTGCTTATTAGTGCATTGCTTTTCCTTTCCTATGTTACTGCAGGTAGAAACAAGCAATTACACACGGAGAGACCCCATCTGGCTGGATTTCTCATTCCTCATCACATTAGCCCTCTCAGAACTTTTCACTCCACGGCCTTTAACTTTGACTTGAACGTATCAGCCTTGAGGTACAGCTACTTGCTATTATATTATTAACAACAAGAAGAAAGAACAACAATAGTTTTTGCAAGTTTAGCATCGACTACAAGTTAGGTGATTAATCTTTACAAAAACTCTACAGGTCTGTATGTTCTTAGCCCTAATTGAAGAAACTGAGACAGGTTCAATAATTTGCCCACGCCCACTCTGCTGGTGCATAGGAGTTCAGATTGGAAAGGAGGTTTGTTGCATGTCAGAGTTCATGCTCTTTCTTCTGAACGCATGTCTATTTTCAAAGATGTCATGTTTTCCCAGCTAATATTTGCGTGTTGTTGTAGTTAAGAATTGAGTCTGAAATCAGTCAAAGTTGAGTTCAGCTAGTGGCTCTTAAATAAGTGAGCTTCTATCAATCTGTTTTTCTATCTATAAAATAAGGACACTAGTACCTACTTCATAATAAGACTAAAGTTATTGAAATAATTCCTGTAAAACACAATGAATTCCCAATACACTTCTGTGAACATTATGGTTACAATTATTATTTTTAAAAAACTTGCGATCTTGGGGCACCTGGACGGCTCAGTCGATGAAGCATCTGACTTCGGCTCAGGTCGTGATCTCACGATTCCTGCGTTCGAGCTCCTCATCTATATGGCTCTCCACTGTCAGCATGCAGAGCTCGCTTCAGATCCTCTGCTCCCCTCTCTCTGGTCCTGCCCTGCTTGTGTGCTCTCTCTCTCTCTCAAAAATAAATAAACGTTAAAAAATTGTGATCTCATGTCATTCTGTTAAAAGAACATGTTAAATTTTGCAAATATCTTCGGACTGATAGCTGTTCTATAGTACATACATCAGTCATAAAATGTTACTACTTACCTCTCACATATGATAGGGTCAATTGCAAAGCGGAGTTTGAAAGTTCATGATCCACATGTTGTGGTTGTGTTATTTTGCCCTTCACAGAGGTTTTAAAACTTTTTTAAATGTTTATTTATTTTTTTTTTAAATTTTTTTTTTCAACGTTTATTTATTTTTGGGACAGAGAGAGACAGAGCATGAACGGGGGAGGGGCAGAGAGAGAGGGAGACACAGAATTGGAAACAGGCTCCAGGCTCTGAGCCATCAGCCCAGAGCCTGACGCGGGGCTCGAACTCCCGACTGTGAGATCGTGACCTGGCTGAAGTTGGACGCTTAACCGACTGCGCCACCCAGGCGCCCCAAATGTTTATTTATTTTTGAGAGAGAGAGAGAGCGTGAGCGAGGCAGGGGCAGAGAGAGAAGGAGACAGAGAATGTGAAGCAGTCTCCAGGCTCTGAGCTGTCAGCACAAAGCCTGATGTGGGACTTGAACCCAGGAACCGTGCACTCATGACCTGGAACCGTGAGATAATGACCTGAGCCCAAGTCAGAAGCTTAACCAACTGAGACACCCAGGTACCTCTCTTCACAGAGTTTTTAGAAAATTGTGTTTGAATTTGTTTGTGTTGCCCCATTAATACTCCTCTATTAGTTTGATGACCTGGTCCCTATCTTAGACCTTGACATTCACTTTAAGCAGATTTAATCATTTATTAAAATTTAAATGATACTGATCAACTCATTCCACAACATTCAAGAGTTGTTCTGAAGGGGCTTACTCTTAGCCAAACTCTGAAGTAAGTCAGTGTCCTATTCTCCTTAAGCAGTGCTTTTCATATTCTAATAGACATTCCAATTACCTGAGGAATTTTATTAACATTCAAATTTTAACTCAGTTGGTATAGGGTAGAATGTGAGATCCTGCATTTCTAACAGGCTTATAGCAGCCACTGCTGGTGTGGAGGCCATACTGGGAGCTCACAGTTGTGTTTATAATCGGAGGTGAATTCTGATGCACAGTGTTACACAAAGGAATGCATGATCAATGCTGAGTGGAATGGAGATAATTAGGAATATATTGTTGAAACGTTTAATATCAGGTCATATTTTACCAATATAACCTTGTAACTTCCAATTAACCATGTTCACTTTGTTTTTTTTTTTTTTTTTTTTTTTTTTTTTTTTTTTTTGATGCATTTGTAACAGTGTCTCTATTACTTCTGAGTAATGCTTGGTTTGGGAGGAGTTAACACTATAAATCTTTGTTCTTATGGATGTTCCTGGCCTGCCTACCTGTGCCTGCCATCTTTCAACGTAAATTCCTAAGTAGGAGTCTAACTTTTAGGAATTTTACATTAAAGATCTCACCCCACTGATCACCCTTGGTAATTCTAAGTAGAATAACTTTGAGTGCTTCCATGTAATTTTGTTATACTTTCAATATTCTATAACATTTTATCTGACTCTTGACTTTATAGTCCAAAGATAAATGTGAAACCAGATTTTTGAGAAATTTGGATGTGAGATGTGGCACGACAGGAGCAATAAATAATGATAAAATAAGCTGGAGGTATCAAGGGTATCATCACGTTTGTCTAATTTCTGAAGATATGCTGAGAGATGAAAATACCAGAAGGGCAGATGCAAAGAGACCCACAGCATTGGCATCACATGAGGGATTGTTGGATAGAAGAGCCTCAGACCCCGTCCCAAACCCTAGTGAATCAGAATCAGCTTTTGGCAAGACCCATAGGTGATACATGCGAACTTTAATCTAAGAAGAACAAATCTATACTACAACTACTACTGAGAGATTCTGTGATTTCGCTTCAAGTTTTGAAGACCCTCTGAATAGCTGTTCTCCAAAAGGATATGTAGGTTTATATCTACACTTGTCTATATGGTAAGGAGCCATAGGGATCAGGAATTGACTCTAGCTCTATACTGATTCCAAATCCTCATCAGCCCAAAGTATCTTAAGGATATTGGACTATTGAGTAAATCAAAGCTTCTTAGACTTCAGCATGCATCAGAATATGCTGGAAGATTTGTTAAAATGCAGAATGTAAGATGTCTACCTCCAAAGTTTCTGATACAGTAAGTCTGGTGTGGGGCCTGAGAATTTGTACATCTAACAAGGTCCAGGTAATACTAATGCTCTTGATCCAGGATCCACACTTTGAGAACCATTGCCATAAATACAAAGTTGACTGTTCTGTTCATTTCAACACATGCCAGGGAAATCTGGTTCTAAATAAAAACAGTGCATTTTTTTGTATGTAAGGGAAGGAGACCCTTTTGGAACTAAGCTGTGACACATTCAGATTCCTTCAGGGCACTGAAGAAGAGAGCAGGTACTTCAGATCTGCTGTAAAGTTTAGAATTGCAGACCAAGACCATTAGTATTATGTTAGTGTGGACCAGAGGAGTCAGTGGGTTTTATATAGGCTCATGAATTATCGACCCATAAAGCACTGGTTTTCTCCCTAGAGCTATACCAGAAAACAAAGAAAAATGTGTAAGTTAAAAGCAAAGATTCCTAATAATGTTTTGATATGATACAATAAGGCTAAGTGCAACGGTACACAAGCACTATACCCTAGCTGGCAAACTTGGTTCCCAGATGGATATGAATTAACAAGTTTAAAACTATTTTATATGTTTAATAGGTTTGGTCAAATAAATAAATATATTTTAGAAAACGAGAGGAGTATTTTCTGTTAAAGAAAGATGTTACAAATGATAAAGGAAGGAAGACTAGAATGGTGTTGAATTAGAGTCAGAGATGACAGTATGAACTAATTATAAATCTAAAGATGTGTCTGTGTGCATGGGTATGTATATATATATATATATATATATATATATATATATACATATATATATATATATATATATATATACATATATATGGCATATATCTTAGTTCTGTTTACTAAGAGAGCCTAGAAGTAGTGATACCTCAGTAGCAGTTAGTGACCCTCATGCTCAGATATTGGCTTCTATAAATAATTATCTAATAAAAGGGAAAAGAGCTTCTTAGAGTAAAGGTGGATTCCAGGGCAAGGGCAGAAAAAATATGAGATGAACCTACAACATATTGTAGTGCCAAAAAATAAGGTTGGGTTAAAGAAAAAAAGAAAGAAAGAAAAAGAAAAAAAAATATCAAAGGGCATGGGGCCAAGTTGACATAATTTGAGTGAATAATAATAATAATTATATATATATTAACCCAAATAAAATAATTACCTTTGAATTTATATGATAAAAATGAACGCATCTCATTTCCAATAAAAGCATACATACATACATTCATACATGGGGAAAAGGTGACAACTCTTCATTACAGAGAAATAATTCTAATTAGTAAATATAGAAAGACTGAGAGAAATAGAAAATCATCGTCAGAACATCACAGGAATAGTTGATGCAAGCAAGATCCACCAAATGGAAGCTAAGATTAATGGGTAAAGTCGGGCTGCATACTCTCAAAGAAATTGTCCAAAAATAAATATTTATTAATTTCAAAGGAGAATATAGTAACTTTATAGTAGAGACTCTTGGCAGACTCCATTTGACCAAGAGATCAAAGTAAAAATTACCAGTAATAATGTTGACATCATGTTTCTTTTCATAACATGCGCTAAGAAGGAAACATTATCTGTGGCGTTCTTCCCAATTATACATAACTTGTGTCTAATCATGAGAAACGGATTAGAAAAATCCAAACTGAGGGACAGTCTATAAAATAAGTGGCCTATACTTTTCAAATACAAGGTCCCTAAAGACAATAAAAAAAACTGAAGAACTATCACAGTTTGGGGTGCTTAACGAGACATGCCAACTAAATGCAATGTGGGATCCTAGATTAGATCTTGGAACAGAATTAGTCAAAAGAAAAAAAAGGTGAAATCTGAATAAAGTCTGGAGTTTATCTAATAGTATTGTACTAATGTTATCTTAGTTTTGATAATTGTGGTACCATCATGCAAGATGTTAACACGACAGAAGCTGCGGAAACTCTTAGTACTGTACTATATGCCTAAAATTAACTCAAAATTGAAAGTTAAGTGTAGTCAAAAATACAGAAAAAGTGGAAATGTCCCCCATTCCAGTTCCATTGCTAGAGGTAACCATAACTTTCATTCAAGGCAAGTCTTCAAAGGCATTGTAATAACTCTTATAATAATAAATACAGATTAATGAGATAGTGAACAAAATGGTGTCTGATTTCAAGCATCTTACAATTAGTTTAAACAACACAAACTGGAGGATAATTACTAGGTAAAGTTGCAAAACTGGTACAGTGACAGAAATGGATTTAGTATAAACCAAATGTTTCATAAACCCAGCCATTTGGCGTCTAGCCGTTGTCTGGTGAATCATAACCACCAGAGGAACTTCCTCTAGACCCTCCCTGCACTTTTCTGCTTTGCTCTATCAGTTCAGTGTCTCAGGGCTTCCAATTCCCACTACCTCCTATCTGAAGCACAGCTGAATTATGTGAACTAATTTATTTGAAATCCTTCTGGGATAGATGATGAAATGCTTATTAGGAATATTTCATGTACAGAGATATCATTATATAAATTACTTAAATTAATTAAAATAGAGAAACCTAATGACTAATGTTCAAAATCCATTAACCAATTGAGAGAGACAAGTGAATTCCCATGTCTTTATACATGCTTTCCTTAATGCTGCTAGCAGTTGGTAACTTTGTTTGTAAGAGTTTAATTTATTTGAAAAAAAAAAAATGACCTTTCCTTTTCAGTCTTTGAGCCCAATTTTGACTACCTTTTTCAGTATCTCCAAGTTTATATGATTCAGGTTTTGAAAACCTACCATCTGTTAACAAATAATGTTCTCACCATGACTGGAGTGATTATGTTTGTTGCAATTTCACAAGACAAGGAACCAAGAGAAATATAAGATTAGAAACCAGAGAGGAGCAAATTCTAAAGGAAAGAAACTATATGAAATGAACAAGCATGAACAAACCATATTTCCTGCTAGGAGATTAAGGGTAAAAGAATGTGAAGCAAAAATATGGTTAGTTGAAGTTGTAAGAGAATAAGAGAGGGAGAATGTTACAAAAGTGATCTTTTATTTTCAATGGGAATTACTGGTGCATCTCAGTCAATACGACATTAAATATAAATCTTTTGAGGCCCTAGAAATGAGGTTCTGGGCAAGGTTTGACTGATCCTGTAGTATTATAGACATAGAGATGATCCCTTAAGAACATAAGTAAAGAATAACAAAATATAGATGAAAGGAAATTCAATAGATTGTGTATATCCAACTATATACAGTCTATTATATAAAGCTTAGAAATAGTATTAATAATAATAATAATAATAATAATGCTTTTACTGGTATCAGTATTTGTGTTGTGTTTTAAATGCCTTGTTCTTTTTTGTTCCTGACACTATCTCTATTATACTGATGAGAAAACCAAAACTTTGGTGTTATCTTTATCACCATAAAAGCTTCTCAGTAGTATCTCCCACAAAATTAGGCCCACCTTAGTCTTTTTTAGCATCTGGCTTGTTTCTTTTGCTAAGTGTGTTCAAATTTAACTGGGCCCTTAAAAACTGGCAAAATTTTTAATTGCTACATTGTTCATTCAGCAACAATAAATGTTCCCGGGTGTGTACTCTGTGATGAGCCCTGTTCTGGCCCCAGGGAGAGAGTAGTAAGAAAAAAGAAATAAAAGAGAAAGAAAAGAAAAGAAAAGAAAAGAAAAGAAAAGAACCCATGCTTACATTTTAGTGTGGGGAATATAAAACAAGTACATTTATAAGATAAAGTCCAAAAGTGATCATTACTATGAAGATTATAAAATAAGGTGATACGAAGCAAGTGTTTGGGGAAGGAGTCCCTTTAGAAAGTGTGTCCACAGGAGAGGTGCCTGGGTGGCTCAGGTGGTTAAGTGTCCAACTTCAGCTCAGGTCATGGCCTCACGGTTCGGGGGTTCAAACCCTCTGTCAGGCTCTGTGCTGACAGCTCAGAGCCTGGAGCCTGCTTCAGATTCTGTCTCCCTCTCTCTGCCTCTCTCCTGCTCAAGCTCTGTCTTTCTCTCTCTCCCAAAAATAAATAAACATTAAAAAATTTAAAAAAAAAAAAGTGTGTCCATAGGAGACCTCTTTGAAGAGATGGGTTTGGAATTGGCTCATGAAGGTAGGAAGGCGTCAGTAAGACAAAGATCATAGGGAGAGTGCTCCCATTAGATGGACAGGATGTGCAAAAATGTTGCAGTATAAGGGAGGCTGGGGTGTCTGAAAAACACCAGTGTGGCTGGAAGGTGGTAAAAGGTAGAGGGAATATTAAAATATTTAGTTGGAGGGCCTTGAGGCCATAATAGCAATTTGGGTTTTATTGTAAGAATAATGGACAGTTTTTAGAGGATCTTAACGGAGGAATGATATGTTGTCATGTGCACTTCAAAAGATCACTTTGTCTAAGGATTAGGAATGGATTGGAGGACCAGAGGGTAAGCAGGGAAAACGGGACTATTGAGATGATCATTCTGAGAGATGACACAATTTGATGATAGTTTACATTTTTATTCAATGTTTATGTATTTTTGAGAGAGAGAGAGAGACAGAGCTTGAGCAGGAGAGAGACAGTGTGAGCAGAGGAGGGTCAGAGAGAGAGAGGGAGACACAGAATCTGAAATCAGGCTCCAGGCTCTGAGCTGTCAGCACAGAGCCCCACGTGGGGTTCGAACTCACGAACTGGGAGATCATGACCTGAGCTGAAGTTGGATGCTTAACCGACTGAACCACCCAGGTGCCCTTATAAAAGATAGTTTTAGTAGAAATGGAAAAAAAACATGCATGGATTTGAGATATATTTTGGAAGCAGTGTCAATAGGACTCATTAACGGGTTGAGCATTGGAATGAAGGAAAGAGAGAAATATAAGTTGGTTCTCAGGTGTTTGTCTTGAGCATCAAGGTAGAAAGTGAACATTTGTGGAGGAAGGGTAAAGTGGGAAGAGGTTGCAAATCAAGGTCTGAGAAAGATGACCTTCTGCTATTCTACCTCCTCTCCCTTACCACCTGTCCCTCAATGCCAACTCCTTAGTCAATGCTGACTTACTTCCTCCACCATTTAGAACAAGACCAAATGGCACAGACCCCCTCACATCCATTTGCCTCCACAACACTGTCATCTTCAGTCTTGCGATAAAGGGCATCCCTCTGCCCGTAGAGCTAATTGCTCGTATTACTGTTGACCCTGGAATTACCAAACTTCTTGGAACAGTTTCTTTCCCCAAACATATCATTTCCCTGTCTAATATTTTTCATTTTGCTTCTTTAATGAATTGTTTCCTTTTGCATTCAAAAGTTTGTAAGTACCTGCTAATTTGAAAAAAAAAAATCTCTGGATGCTCGTCTTTGGTTATTATTCTCTTCATTAACATTCCAGAGCTTGTGTGGAAGGCCCTTTGTCTTGCCTCCATTTGTGACTTTGTTGTTGCTCTTGTCCTGAGTTGCAAGGGTTTGTGTTAAACATAAGGCACATTCTCAGCACACAATCATCATTGGTCTGACTTATTGGTTTGTATTCTTGTTTTTCCCATTCCCAGTCCCATTCCTCTTTCTCCTGGGCAATTATTCTAATGTGTTTGACCAATGCGTTTTTTAAGGTCTTTGGTAGGGTTTTTTTTATAAAATATGCAAGGATGTTTTCTCGTGTTTTGAATGTATTATAATTTTGCACAATTGTATTATGCCTTAAATTTAATTTTTTTAAATGTGCACTATGTTTTAATGTGTCCATGTTGCTCTATGCTAATAGCATCTTTTTTCTTTTTCTAATTGCACCACGTTAGGTGGACACAGAGATTGGTTTCTAATCTACATTACTCTGAACAATGCTACCATGTATGTCCTCACAATGTCGCCTTATGAGCCAATATGAGAATTGCTTTCAGCTATATAGCCAGGAATGGATATACTGGATCGCAGTATGTACACTTACTTAATTTTGAATGAGTGCTTCCCATACAGTGTTTCCTTTACAGAATGGCCTCCAGTCCACACATCTGTAAGCAGTGCATGGAATTCTATGTAGTCATATTTCTACTAACACTTGTCATTATCCAGCTTTCTAATTGTCTGTCGTAATGGTGGATGATACCTCATTTTTGTTGAATTTTTACTTATCTGATTACTTATGTGCTTGATCATCTCTGTATGCTTGCTAACTTTTTGGAGATTCCATTTCTTGAAATTGCTTGTTTACAGTCTTTGCCTAATTTTCTATTGGTTTCCTGTTTTATTGCTTATTAATGTGAAGAAACAATTCCAATATTATTTTCTTATATTTGAGGGATAAATTCTACTTGATCATGATGTATTTTCACATCATTGACTTTTATTAGTTAATATCATTTTTAGTGTTTAATATTTTACTTTTACTAATTTTAGTATTTGGATCTATGTTCACAAACAAAATAGAATCATAATCTTCCTGTCTTGTAATAACTGATGAAGTTTTAGCATCAACATTAATTGGCCTTAAAAATGCATGTGCCCTCTGGATTTAATGCAGTCCCTATCAAAATCCCAGTAGCATTCTTTGGGTGTGTGAAAATAGAAAAATGTATCCTAAAATTCATATAGAATCTCAAACAGCCAAACAGCCAAAATCATCACAATCTTGAAAAAGAACAAAGTTACAGACCTAAAACTCCCTGATTTCAAAAATTATTACAAAGCTACAGGTAACTTTCCTTTGTAAGGGTAAATAATATTCCATTGTTTATATATAACACATTTTGTTTATTCATCTGTTGATGGATTCGTGAGTTGCTTCCACTTTTTGGCTATTACAAATAATGTGATCATAAACATAGGTGTAAAAATGTCTTTTCAAGATGCTGTTTTTAATTCCTTTGGGTATAAACCCAGAAGTGAGATTGCTGGATCAATTTGTAATTTTTAATTTTTAAGGAACCTCCATACTATTTTTCATAGTGGTGGCACTATTTTACTCCAATTAACTTTTTTCAACTCTTATGTTTTCCAGATAAAATATTTCCTCTTATTTCTTCTTTTATTGTGCCATATCCATTTCATATCATTAATTTTTCTTATGTTTTTACCTATATTGGATAGGGCTTATTTTAAATTGTTGATTCGAAAATTCCACTGATTATGATCCATGTGGCGTATATTGTTGTTCTTTTATAATAGTTGTACTCCTCAAGTGTATAGATATTTGCACTTGTAAACATGTGTTTTTTAGGAGTTTCAGTTTCTCTGTCTGATAATGTGTGTAGGACAAAGGCTGAAAACCAGGCAAATGCTGTATTCCTCCTGGTAATTCTAAGGAAGAGGAAGGGATAAGCCCTGAGAAAAAGCTCCAGGTCCCACAGTCTATGGCTCGGACTTCACCTTGGGATTCTTAGGGAAAAAGTTCTCTTTGGGTGGTCAGAGGTGGGGAACAGAGAAGAGTATGTGCCCAAGCCTACTCTATCCATTCACACTGGTCCCCATCACACCTCACCTCTGACGCCAGCGCCTGGGCCATTACAAGTCACAGTGCCATGGAGGCAGGAGTGGAACTTGAAAATTTTCCTTCAGCCTCTGCTCTCAGTTCTGCCTCCAGCTTTCAACCTGTGAGTGCGCGGAAGCACCGCTATGATTGTTGAGACCTAGGTCTGTTACCAGAAGAAGAGGGTGGGTGAGAGAAATATACTCCGTGCTCTCGTGGTATTTTCTCTCACACCAGTGAATCTTATCCTGTACCAGGCTGTGTCATTGAAGCCTCTACTTCCCTGAATGCATCTTTAATCTTCAATTATCTGAAAACCAATAACAATTGATAGATTGAGTCCACCTGGAGGTTTCTAGCAACTTCTCTCCTCGATTAACTGAAGGGCTGTGGGTGGCTTAAGCGAGGAAAAGAAATTCACACAGTTGTGCAGACATGAAGAAGTCCATTGTAGCATGGTGGCAGGGCTCTGAAGAGCTGTGATGAGATTGCCAGCTGGTACATTTTACACTGGAGGAAACATAATTAGTGGAATTTCTCCATCTGGTGAATATCTACATAGGTTGGGATAGAAGCAAATAATATACACAACTGCAGTCCAAAATCAAATGGGGCTTCTAACACTAGAACCAAATATTCTAAATGTTAATGACTTTCATCCCTGGGTGATGGAATTATGTGTATTTCTTTTCCTTATATTCTTCAAACATCATGAATTTCCTAAATGCCCACCATGAGCTTTTCTATCAAATGCATAAATAATAAAACACATTTTAAGTTGAAGACCTGTAGCTTTCCCATAGTTCTCTTTATTAAGTGAACCAGGAAAAAAATTTCTTCTCTTTCTGCCTAAGCAATTACAAGAAACGCTCGACTATGTAAAGAAAAGGATAAAATTAGCCTTTAGGAAAGTATGAGGAAGTGCGTGAGTTTTTGGCTAAAGAGGAATAATTAAAAATTAAAGAGAAGAAACTAGCCTTGAAGAAAGTAGACAGAAACCATTTCTGTCCTCGTCAGGCTGAAATGATACACACTTGATGTAACTGGCAGATTCACTGGATAAATTAACTCTGACTGCTTTTAACAGATATTTCTAGATCTTTTAACAATATCTAGATAGGGAAAAAAGTTTGCATGATCTCTCTCTATATAAAATGCAAGTAATTTAGTGAATTTTCACTTTATTTGGTGCTTGATCAATTTGACCAAATATATAAGGCCTTCTTGGTATTTAACATAAAATACTTATTTCCAGTATTGATGAAGAACTTACCTGACTGTAAAAAGAATTCATTAAGTGTAAATTGTTTTGGTACAGTAAAAAGGAACTAAAAGAAAGACTCATAAGTTTAATGTAATGGTAGCTCTTCTACCTTTTCTAAATGGTAGAGATTGCCTTTTTATTTTTGTTTTTAATATTTATTTATTTTTGAGAGAGAGAGACAGAGCATGAGAAGGGAAGGGCAGACACACACACACACACACACACACACGCACAGAATCCCAAGCAGTCTCCAGGCTCTGAGCTGTCAGCACAGACCCCAACCAGGGGCTCGAACTCACCAACCGTGAGATCATGACCTGAACCGAAGTCAGACACTCAACTGACTGAGCCACCCAGGC
Source organism: Leopardus geoffroyi (assembly GCF_018350155.1). Lineage (NCBI taxonomy): Eukaryota > Metazoa > Chordata > Mammalia > Carnivora > Felidae > Leopardus > Leopardus geoffroyi. The sequence goes on from NC_059327.1 coordinate 174,990,902, forward strand.
ACCCTAGAGATTGCTTATGTAAAAGAAAACATATTTAGAAATAGCTATTTTGAAAAGTAATTAAATAATTATTTTTAAATTTATTTAAAAAAAAATTTTAATTGTTTATTTATTTTTGAGAGAGACAGAGACAGAATGTGAGTGGGTTGGGGCAGAGAGAGAGGGAGACACAGAATCCAAAGCAGGCTCCAGGCTCTGAGCTGTCAGCCCAGAGCCCGATGTGGGACTCGAACTCACTAGCTGTGAGATCCTGACCTGAGCCAAAGTCGGATGCTCAACTGACTGAGCCACCCAGGTGCCCCAATTAAATAATCAATTTAATGGCATTTTAATTCTGCTTGATTTTGGTAGGTGTTAGTATTTCATTCTTTCTTATATCTGCAGTTCTGAGTATGTTATTCTGTATGTGACAGATACAGTGAGTATCTGCTATTTTAGTTGTTGAAGAATACACCTGCCATATGACCCAGTGATCCTACTCCAAGATAGGCCCAAGGTAAATCAACGCGTATGTCTGTGCAAAGACCTGCACACAAATGTTCATAGAGCTGTGCCTGGAGTAGCCTGAAATTGCAAACAACCTACATGTCTTTCAAAATAGGCAAGTGGGCCAACCAACTGCGGTGTGTGGTGGCATGCTACTCAGCAATACAAATACACTATTGAGACATACAAACCTAGAGGTAAATCTCAGAATGAGTGTGCTGGATAAAAGAAGCCAGATGAAAAGCATGCATGCTGCATCATAACATAGATAGCAAACTGCAGCTCATCTATTGTGACAGAAAGCAGATTAGTGGCCGTCTAGGGATGAGGGAGGCCAGGGAGAGGTGGGAGGAAGGATGGAGTAGAGTTAGCTTTGTCAAGTGCGTCTCCTTTGTCTCTGTAGACTCATTCTTCTTCTGTGTTGACTTTCTACCTTGCTGATACTGAGTTAGCTGTTGCAGTGTTAAATCTGACATCCTCACGAGAAACTATCTGGAGGCAAAGAAGCTGTCTGTTCCTATGTAACAATCTTAAAAAGAAAAAGAACAAAACAAAACTACTTCATTGCCAAATCCATATCAAACTTCCTGGGGTAGAATGTTTGGATAGAGAGCCACAATTTCTCTACTCCGAATCCAGGAACCTTGCAATGTGACTTGGCCACTGCTCCCATCAAGAGATGGATGCTAACTTCCTACCCATAAAATCTGGGTTTGCCTTTTGTCTTGCTTCGGCCAACAGAACGCAGTGGAAGTGACTGTGTGGCCTTCGGCGCTTAGGCTTCAAAAGGTTTTTTTATGCCTTTGCCTTCTTCTGTCTTGCAAAACTGTCCAGCTTCGACGTGAGCAACTGGGCTTGTCTGCTGGATGAGGGACACGTGGAACAGAAATGCATCTTCACAGCTGAGACCATTCTGGGCCAACCACTGATGCCCAGCAACTAGGCAGTTCACAGCACATGATTGAACTCAGCTGAACCAGAAGACTCACCAGCGAAGACCAGCCCAGATCTCCAGCTCACTGAAGTATGAAGTGAGTCAATGGTAACTGTTTAAAGCTACCAGGTTGGGGATGGTTTATTAGACAACAAAAACTAACCAAGTCGCCTCCTTCTCATTTTGTTGGTCTGAGAGGGAGCGGCTTTGAAAACAGATGGGCTAAGTGAGGAAGAGGGCAGGGGTGGAAAAAGAATGGCTCCCTTAGGAGAAAAAGGAGAAGGGTATTGGTCAGCAAACAGTTCTGTACATTTTAGCAACTCATGCCTTGTAATTTAAAATAGTAACTCTAGGGGCGCCTGGGTGGCGCAGTCGGTTAAGCGTCCGACTTCAGCCAGGTCACGATCTCGCGGTCCGTGAGTTCGAGCCCCGCGTCGGGCTCTGGGCTGATGGCTCAGAGCCTGGAGCCTGTTTCCGATTCTGTGTCTCCCTCTCTCTCTGCCCCTCCCCCGTTCATGCTCTGTTTCTCTCTGTCCCAAAAATAAATAAACGTTGAAAAAAAAAAAAAAAATTTTAAAATAGTAACTCTAGGTCAGAGGAGCGTTGCACGCCGTGATGGGTTTATGAACAGGGATGTTCTTTATGAACAGGGAGGAAATAATTAAATTTTGGTGGTAGTATTTGTTCAATTTAATTCTGACTCACTCATTAGCAGAAAAAAAAAATCTACTTTGGGCTATTTTGCAAAACCTAGTACTGGGGATTATAATTTCCTTTACTCTGTTTATGAAGATTTAACTTTACATATTACATGAAAAAATTACCCAGCAGATGTGTGTTTTCAACAGCATTCCACAGGGCTTCTTAATATAGGGCACTTTTCAAATTGATTTTAAATTAAAGTCATTTAAAAGAGGAGCGAAACTTGTATGCGTGTTCCTCCTGCCAGAATTATCAGTAGAGTGTGGGGAGATATAAAGAATAAAAGGAAAGTAAAAGATTACTCTTCAGTCTATAGAAAACCTGTAATTTAAGGTATCATGTCATTCATTTGCTTTCAGAAGATGTGATTATGATGGATTGTGCTTCAAAGCAATTAGAAAGCTTGCATCAGCTGCATTTGCATGACTGATTATATGAATCTTGTCAACCTTCTGGCCTGCTACATTGTCGCTGAAAAAATCTGGTGAGTACTCCTATACAGAGCATTTTTTTTTTTAATAAAGGGTATGATTATGTAGCTAAGGAGTCTCCTATTTTCAGTTTATGCCTGTTAGGCTGTTTCAGCTGGGCAAGCGAGATTGATGCCTCTTTAGAGCACAGAACAATAGAAAGTCACAGGTTTATACACTTTGTTACAATTTAAATTCAAGCCTTGAGGGAGGAGCATACATTCTCTGTGCCCATTCCTCCCCTTGAGGGTTTGCTTTTCAGATAGGGAAAAGAAAATACATCAGAAGTTTTTTTCCTTTAAATTCTTACAGGAAAAAAAAAAAAACAATAAATTGTTTAGGTACAGTTTTCAAATGATAATCATCTATGTTTCTTGAAAATCCCACAGAGCATTTATCACTTTAAAACATCCAGGGGTTACAATAAGCTTAAATAACATATGAGATAAGGGTGAATGTGTGTCTGTCCAATGTCTGGGACAAAACACCATGGGATCGTCAGGATACAGGCATTTGTGCCGGAAGGTCAAGCAAGGAACTGGGGCCGCTTCACCAGAAGCCTCGTGAGAGTCAGACAATAAAGTAGAGACTGGGGAGACCCATCACAATGAGCACACACCAGTAAAGAGGGGCCGGGGCGTTACGCAGGGTGAACTTCAGACACAAAACTTAAGAGTCAGGGTGTTACAAATACCTTGGGGACAAACTGTGTTTGTAGTTTGGTCTGTTTTGAGAAGTGTGTGTATGTGTATGAGAGAGAGAGAGAGAGAGAGAGAGAGCAGAAGTTCAAACAAACAGGAATTACATGGTCTTTAAAAATTGCCATGGCTGGTCAACTGAGAAGAAACACGGGGTATCAACAGCGAAATTGATCTCAGTAACAAACTCTTCCTCACTTCATCTTAGAGGGGTTCATACTCTTTCTGTGAAGACAAAGTCGACAGCAAACAAGGTGGGAGGGATACGGAGAGGTGAAATTCAGTGAGAATGTGAACAGACAGGGTGCTGGGTAAGTAAAGACCAGGCAGTCTCCAGTTTAGGAGAAATCAAAGGCCACACTTCTTCCAGCTTCTCTCATTTTTCTCTTCATCTTTTGAACTTCCCCAACCAGTGCTATCTTTCAACTTTTCCTTCATGGGTACCTAATTTAATAATGAACTTTCTACTTTTCCTGTACCCTCAGAGCCATCAGAAGTTGCTAGAGGTAGAAGTGAATGATTCTGTAGGGAAATGCATATTCAGTACCAGTGTAATATCGTAGACCATTGGCCTCATTGCATAAAATCTCTGTGGCTTGTTATAGCTGTTCATTGACATTTTGTCATCCATGAATCAAAAGGAAAAACAAGCCTTGGATGCAAGAGACACATATGAGGTCTTCACATTACATTGCCTAGCCTATTCCTCTTACACGTAATGTTTAATTAAATTCAACAAATGCAATTTAGTTGAGTTGGGCAAATTGTTTTTTATCACGTAGATCAGGGCTTATAAATAAACTCAAATGCCTTTGGGGGTCAGGCAAGAAGCACAAAAAGAAGCACAAATGTGTGAGGTGACCAGGTGTGGTAATATACTCACTTCTTATAGATAGGTGAACTTAATATAGATATTATAGAGCGATATTATATATCTATATGACACACATATATACATATGGGTATGTATATACATATAATATATGTTATATATAATCACCTAATGTAGATGGAGTTAATAGTTTACCAGATATGGGAGTGAACCGGAGGATAAAGTTCCTTTGAAAGCCACTCAGATATAATTTTCTTAAAAGTCTCTGTTGGTCAGATTTGATTGATGGGTCTCTAGTCTGATGAATCAAAATTCTGACAGTTACTGGAATTTCTAGCATATTCTAGTGACACATGGATATAGACTGTTCCATTTTTTTTTTTTAATTTTTAAAAATGTTTATTTACTTTGAGAGACAGAGAGAGCACAAGCAGGGAAGGGGGAGAGAGAGGGGAAGAGAGAATCCTAAGCAGACTCCATGCTGCCAGCACAGAGCCTGATGCAGGGCTCGAACTCATGAACCATAAGATCATGACCTGAGGCAAAACCAAGAGCCAGACCCTTAACCATCCAGGCTCTCCAAGACTGTTCCATTTTTTTTTGTAATGGAAAAACCAGGAGAAGATAAAATATAAAATACAGATCAGCAAACCATTCGCCAAACTGTATTCCATTGAATTCTGATCAGCAGGATGTTTATAGGGATTACAAATCAATAAGAGCTGACTTTCTAGAACGGTAGAGACAGGCAATACACATGTACAAACAAATACACGATATGCTGTGTGACAGGGATGAATGCTAAGAAGAACAATGAAACACAGAAAGGGAATGTTGTGTGCAAAGGGTGGTGCTGAGGTAATATTGATAGGATGCTCAAGGCTCTCATGAGGTGAGCTTTGAAGCAGGCACCTAAATGAACAAAGATTTAGGAGACTGTTCCAGAAAAATAGAAATGGCTAAGTGCCCGAGGCTAGAGTGAGTTTGTTTTATTGGAGGGATAAAGAGAGGCTCATGTAACTATAGCTGAGTGAGCAGAGGGACAGTTACAGCACCAGATCAGAGAGCGGGCAGGCTCCATTATATAGGGCCTTGTAGGCCAGGGTGATGACTCTGTGAAGCCACGTTGATCAAGAGGTGGTTCTATACTCACGTAGGTTATAAACAACATCATCTAACTGCTTTGTGGATTTGAGACTCAAAACGGCCAAGTATGGAAGCACTGAAACCAGTCACTGTGGATGACGGGCCTCTGAAACCTCTAGTCTCAGAGTCTATTGTACTCATGCACCTTTAGCCTTATCTAGGCAAATATTAGGTGTTTTTACAGCACACACAGTAAGCACATTAATGACAAATGAGATGCTATCCATTTCAAACCCAGGAAAGGATTAAATACAACCAAAGGAATGAACCTGTAATTGTAGAGATGAGTGAAGGGAGAATTTTAGTATAGAAAATTCTCGTCAGTCTTCCTGAGAATCCTGTCATTCATACTGACAGTTTCCAAGACCAGTTTTGGAATTGCTACCGTCTACTTTAAGTTTCTGAACTCTGTAAAGTCGAAGGACGTGCAAAGATCTGTGTATTAGATCAGTTTCTCAACTTTGGTGCCGTTGACCTTGTGGCTGGACTATTTGACATTAGCTGCTATGGGGGATGCCCTGTGTATTTTTAGGATGTTTGGGAGCATTTCTGGCCTCTACTTATTCAGTGCCAGTAGAACTCTTTCTCCTTGTCTCTCCCCCACACCCCAGTCAAGACCATAAAAAGAGTCTGCCGACATTGCCAAATATTCCCTGGGAGGAAAGTTGCCCCCGGTGGAACCACTGTATTGGATCATAGGAAGCCTCTGTGCAGAGCCTCTTCTAACAACTTAAAAATATATCTATGAACATGACCAACAGCGTGTGCTAGCGTGTGCAAACCTGTACTAGAAAGCATCCAAAACTGAAGCACCGTGGGAACCCAAGGCAGATTGCTAAGCCTTCATATCAAGGACATACTCATCTCGTTGAATCTTGATACAAACTGTTTGAACTATTTTTTACTGTAATTCAAGTGGTTACTATGGCTCAAAGATAATTCAAGCAGGGAGAGGTCAAACCTGATGTCATCACCCAACTAGTAACTAGGTGGGTAGAGACCAGACTCAGATCTGCCAGCCTCTAAAGCCTATTTTTTTTTCAAAGCATTATGCTATATTCTGCCAAGAAACCAAGGATGTTTTTATAGTCTGATTCAGTCCGTAGTTTGAAAAACTAGATAACCATTAGCCATCTCTTTTAAAATGAATTTTTTCTCCAGATGATTGTGATTTATTATTATTAACAATAATTGTTATAGTAATAAAATTTTAATCACAAGTAGCATCTGTCAGAGACTTAACCTGTGCAAGGCACTCTGAGAAATGTTTCATGGGCGTGATTTGATTAAATCCTCATAATAACCCGATGAGCTAGATTCTATTATTATCATCCACATTTTACAGATAAAAATTACAATTAGGAAGAAATATTTACTACATAAAATATTTACTAGATAAAAGAAATATTTACTAAATGCCTGGCCTTTCTTAAATCCTTCACGTTAGGGGCGCCTGGGTGGCGCAGTCGGTTAAGCGTCCGACTTCATCCAGGTCACGATCTCGCGGTCCGTGAGTTCGAGCCCTGCGTCAGGCTCTGTCTGGGCTGATGGCTCAGAGCCTGGAGCCTGTTTCCGATTCTGTGTCTCCCTCTCTCTCTGCCCCTCCCCCGTTCATGCTCTGTCTCTCTCTGTCCCAAAAATAAATAAACGTTGAAAAAAAAAATTAAAAAAAAAAAATCCTTCACGTGCATTTACACTTTATAACACTTTGATGAGGCACAAAAGGTTTTTCTTTCCATTGTGCAGATGAGAAAACTGACACTTAGACAAAGGAAGTAATTACTCAAAATCTTGGAAGTTATATAACTGGCATTCAAACCTATCTTTGTCTGACACCAGATCTAGTGTCTAACATCATAAACATTTATTAGCCTTTCCTGGTATTAGCGGTACATTAAAGGTTTAGTACATTTGTAAGTGGATATAAATGATAGCAAAAAGATAGCAGTAAATACTTTCCAAGTGATTTTTTTCTTTTTCGTATTAAATATATTTATAGGGATAGAAGCATCTTTCTTAGAAATGAGTTCTATCTTTGTGTGATTTCTCCCCTTTCCCCGGAATCTCCTACTTCCTCCCACCAGGAGCTCAGAGTACCTAGTGCAGGAGCGAGAGGGCACAGAATAAAAGGAAATGTCAACCAGTCAAAGTTAGACCTCACTTCCTGTCCGCAAGTACAAAAGGTGACGAATGACATTTGCTTTGGCAAGGCAGAAATGCTTATGTTTCTAGTCACATGTCTTCATCCGCTCTTCCGGGCTTCATCTGCAAGTGTCCCTGTTAGAAGCACAAAGGAGCAGCCGGCCAAAGAACACATTCTCCTTTTAAATAGGAGGTGCCGGAACAGACGTTAATTTATGAAACCAAGATCGCTTGATCCTTTCTGTCTCATTGAAATATTTTGACAATGATAAAGATATGTGCATTTGACTTGTCACTTACTATTCAGGGTCGCTTCTGTCATTCCTCACAGAGACAACAAACTTATAAGTACTACAACAGGAAGCATAAAACTGGTTTATCTTTTCCATTCTAGAGGGATTCTATTAAAATGGGCAGCCTAAAGGGGCGCCTGGGTGGCGCAGTCGGTTAAGCGTCCGACTTCAGCCAGGTCACGGTCTCGCGGTCCGTGAGTTGGAGCCCCGCGTCAGGCTCTGGGCTGATGGCTCGGAGCCTGGAGCCTGTTTCCGATTCTGTGTCTCCCTCTCTCTCTGCCCCTCCCCCGTTCATGTTCTGTCTCTCTCTGTCCCAAAAATAAATAAACGTTGAAAAAAAAATTTTTGAAAAATTCATAACCAAAGAAATTCCAGTTTGGTGGGTCGGAGGTAAGGCCCAGGAATTCTGTGGGTGACAGAGTAGATCTATTTGAGCACTATCTTAAAAAGTGAGGGGAAGGAACCCATTAGATCAGGGAATGACAATCTGTGGTCCATGGGCTAAATCCAGTGGGCTTCCTGGTTTTTATAAATAATGTTTATTGGGACACAGCCACATTGAAGTCATTCACGTATTTTCTAGAACTGTATCATGGTACAAAGGCAGAGATATAGTGGTGATAGAGACTTTACAGACCTCAAAGCCTAAAATATTTACTCTCCGGCCCTTTTATTTATTTATTTTCTTAAGTTTATTTATGTTTTTTTGAGAGAGGAAGAGAATGTGAGTGGAAAAGGGGGGAGAGAGAGACAAAAAGAGAGAGTGAGAGAGATGGAGAATACCAAGCAGGTTTCACACCATCAGCACAGAGCCCGATGCAAGGCTCGAACCCATGAATCATGAGGTCATAACCTGAGCTGAAATCAAGAGTCAGTTGCTTAACTGACTGAGCCACCTAGGCACCCCTATCTGGCCCTTTTATATAAAAGTTTGTTGACTCCTGCATTAGACAAACTGGGTCCTATGTCTCTAAACCTCAGTAAAAGTATAACTCCTTAATATTTCCTGGGTTCATAAAAATGATGTAAAAACAGCCATAATCTTGATGATGTTGATTTATAATTCAGTTTTGTCCAAACCATTTCTCCTAAGCAAAGACTATCTTGTTGCTATGACAACAGTTACAGAAAGCTATATAGAGAAGAAGAAAAAAAGGCAGCAAAACCTATTAAATGTTAGACTAGAGAAAAGGACAGTAAAAAGCTTGCGATTTGGCTTTGACTTGCAGGGGTGTAAACACAAGCAGGCTCACATTCTCCCCCATAGGTGAGATGGTCCCATATGACTCTGAGGATCCCTGCTCCTCCAACAGGCCATCCCCTATCACCATCTATGCAAACACCATCTGTATGTACTGAGGAAGTGATTTCACAAATAAATGAGTCATATGCCAGAACTTTTCACTTGTCAGTAGTGTGGATAATGGGTTTATGGAGGATTAAAAAATAGATCAATGTTGAATTTGTTATCTTTTCCTAAATATATACCAGTCTTATTATGACTGAATAGTCCCGCAGAATTTGAATAACTGTTATATTTGTCACTTCATGTAAGCCAGCTACTCTATAGTTCCCATCTCAGCAAATGGCAGAACCATATACCCTTTTTCTCGGGCTCGAAATCCCAGAGTCAAACTTAATTTGACCCTTTCCCTCACAAATCACATCCATTAGCCACTTCTCAGCCCTTCCATGCCACTATCATCTCATGTCTGGCCAGCTGTGGTCACCTTCTTAGAAATCTGCCTACATGCTCGCCTGCCCAGAATAGAGTCTCTACTCAGAAACCAAAGTTGTATTTTAAATACATAGATCAGATGCCATGGCTCAAAACTCTTTCCTCAACGTCTTCCTGTCACAATTAAAGATACAAAATCCTCCCCATGGCCTACAAGACACCATGGATCTGATCTCTGAGGACATCTTTGTCCTTGTTTCCTATTGCTTAACCTGTGCTTACTCCTCTTCAGCTACACTGACCATCTTCTTGCTTTTCGAATGCCCAGACACACTGAGTTCCTTCCTGCCCCAGAGCCTTTGGACTTGGTGTTTTCCTCCACTAGAAATCTCTTCCTAAAGTTCTTTGCTTGGTGCTCTCTCTTATTCATGTCTCTTCCCTAGGGAGGCCTTCCCTAATCCTTCATCAGACTGTGTCCACTTTTCCTGCATTATTTTTCTTGATGGCATTTATCATCCACGAAACCTTATTGTACAGTCACTTGGTTACTAATATTTAGTGTATCACACTCAGCTGTAATTTTTATGAAAGTAGAGAGGCTTTCTGTGTTGTTTCCTATTTTATCCATAGCACCTAGACAAGGCACGCTATTAGAGTAGGCATTCAATTTTTACTGAATGAATAAGTGAAAAAATGAGTGAATACAAATTTCAAGATTGAATTTTGATGGACTTTACTCCTTTTTGCAAGATTTGAAGACATCAATATGCTGTATCCTGGGCCTGTCAGAAGCAGTAACTGCTTTTCATCCAGAAAAACATATTCTGAGTTAGACATCTAAGATGCAACAAGAGGATTAAATGGAATGGAAATACTTAACATACAAAAAAAAAAAAAAAAAAAAAAAAAAGGCCAGTCCAGATCATACAGGCTAATTCTAATAAGAAAAGAAAAAAGTAAGGAAGTGGGGCGCCTGGGTGGCGCAGTCGGTTAAGCGTCCGACTTCAGCCAGGTCACGATCTCGCGGTCCGTGAGTTCGAGCCCCGCGTCGGGCTCTGGGCTGATGGCTCAGAGCCTGGAGCCTGTTTCCGATTCTGTGTCTCCCTCTCTCTCTGCCCCTCCCCCGTTCATGCTCTGTCTCTCTCTGTCTCAAAAATAAATAAACGTTGAAAAAAAAAAAAAAAAAAAGTAAGGAAGTAAAATCTGAGTGGTCTGATCAGCATGAAAACCAGGTGGGACACCAGTTTTGGGGGTTACTCTAGGTCAGTGGACATGCTTGGCCATGTACTTCAGCCTCTCCTGCCTCAACAGTTGTCTGTTCTGTCCTTTGATAACTCCTGACAGCTTTAGTTTCTGAATTTATCCATACGTGGCCATCTCACAAACATGTGAGAGTCACAAGGCAGAGTGAAGTGAAGGAAAGTGACTGGACTACTACTGCAAAATCTCTTGCTCATCACAACACACATGCATGCACACACGTACACACACACATACACACAAAGTGCAGGAGTCAGCTCATATTGTGACAGCACATATCAGTTAGACAAGGGGGGTTTGGTATAAACAGTCCAGAATGATCCACAGGGCTTAAGGATTTCATGCAATGTCTCAAACTCTACTTGTCCTTCACACTCTAAAAGATACAGTAGATGCAGATGACTGTAAAAATTCCTTCAAATAATCAAATGATCATGATTATCCTTAGACGCTGATCATTTGCGTATTGATGATATTGGGGTGTCCTGAAAATTGAGGTATACTGTAACAAACTCCACATTGCTTTTGAGCAAGGTGTTTTAGGGATCCTTCCCCCCCAAGTTTTTGCTTTGTAAAATTTATAGTTGATTTCCTTTAATAAAAATACATACATACACATATATTTGTTATATCTGTATCTATATTTTATATATAAATGTATATATAAGTACATCTAGTAATAAAAACAAATAAGTTTTATTACTTTAAATAAACAATAAAAAGTTTATAAATAAACTTTTATCATATTATGTCTTCTCTGTATTATGTCTTATCAAATATGGGTTAAAAATTGTGAAATGATTGCAAAACAAATATAGTAGTCATAACTGCCTAACAGTAAATTAGAAATTATGAAGAAATTAAATAAGAATGTATCTTTAAAACTACAAATAGTTCTAATTTTTATTTATTTTTATATTTTAAAGTTATCTTTCTCATAATAAAATCATTACAGAAAAATCAGGAGAAAATTATATATATACATATATGTACATCCCATCTACTTAGTCAACAATTATTAATAGCTTGGGTGTATGCTTCTAGGTATTTTTTATTTATATATAGCATTTGCCAGCTTTTCCAAGGATATGATACATGTAAATACATATAATAGTTTTTTAGAGAAGTCTAAAGAAGTTGTACATGCTTTCTCATGCATTTCTCTTTTAAATGTCAAAAATATGTTATTTAATTTTAGGCACTTACAAACACTTTATAAGAATTGTCTTTACAACATTTTTAATGGTTGCCTAAGATCGTATGAAATATTTAGCATTTATATGAGTTATCTGTTCCTATTTTAATATTTAATATTTCCAATGTTTTTAAATAATGGAGCAAAATCAGTTGAAAACAAATTTGAAGTTTAAAGATAGAAGTCCCTCAAGCCCAAATTCTAAAAAGCAAGTAGACATGCTTTAAAAAATGGTTTCCAAAATGCCTATGGTACCTCATTCTCAACATGTTAGGAAAAAAACAATGGAAATTCATAGACGTACATGTTTAGTTTGTGACCAGTATGTGATTCTTAACACAATATAATTTCAATACCAAGTATCAGCTGACTGGGTGGGACAGGGCCTCACAGGGACCACAGTATAAGGAAGGAAAGAGCTGGTCGCACTATCACCTGGAGTCCTACTTCTCCAGGACTAGTGTTGACACTGTATTTCTGATTCTTTTTTTGGTCTTTGTGTCTGTCCTCCGTTAGTGTAACTAGTTGGGAAAGGAAAGGTGTGAAGGAGATTTTCAAATTGCTTTTACCCGAACTATTCAAAGACTAAGAGACCCTGCCCGTCTCAGGCCCCAGAAAGCTCCCAGAGAATGAGTCTAGTTGGGTACATGGAGCTGTAAATACCTACTGGGTCTCTATGCATAATGGTCGCATTCTCTAAATCAAAAGCTACAGCACACGTTCTATCCATGACATGGGAAACTTAACATCTGTTCTTTCTTGGAGAATCTAGGAAATTCAGTCCAAATCCAGGCATTTAATTTTTTGACTTCATCTTCAGTATTCAATTATATGGTAAGATTTATATACATTTAAAGTTTCTTTGTACTGTTGGAATTTTGTAGTTGGAGAATCTTCATGCAATTTATTTATTAACACAATTCTTCATCTAATTTATTATTCATTAATGTTTTCATTTAATCTTCTTGCATATGGAAAATGTAGTTTTGACATGATCTGGGACAGGAGTGGATTTGAATAATGCTCTGTTCTGATCTGTTCCTGAGTGTCTGGGGGCAAAATCTGCACTATCCACTAGCAGTCCTAGGAGAATACCCATAGAAGAGTGGTGGGCATTGACAGAGTGACTTCAAGAAGACAGGAGTCTCTCCAAGGAAGTAGGTACTCTCCTGCATGAGCATAATCTGAAAAGTTAATACCAATAGACTATGAAAATAAAAAGGTAGGGAATATTAGTGGGGAATTTCCATGAGAAGTCATTTTTACTAGCTATTTCTACTTCTTGACTCCCTTATTCTTTTTATGAAAGTGGGATTACTTACAAGGTCGTTAGGCTACAGCCACTGATCCATGTACTTGAAAATATATACCTTGTCTTTCAAAATTCCTGAACAGGGAATTTGATTTATTATAACTTGTCTCTTTATGAATCAGTAGGATGAAGTGATTTTTATAAGTAAACTGTTCTACAGACTTAATTTCCTCTCCAATGCCTTATTCAAAGATCTAGCCTAAGTGGACAGGCAGGAATAATTTAATATACGCTCTCACTCTTCATTGATTTTTTTCCTACTGAGACTATGATATTTAGGTTCTCTGCTGACTCTTTTGTCTTATTTCTTAATTGGTTCAGAAATTAGGTGGAGAAGGGAAGTGCTGTTTATGAGATTTTCCTTCTTAAAGACACTAAAAGTAGGTATTATTATTAATCTCAATTTTACAGGTGAGGGAACTAAGGCATAAACAGACTATGCAATATGTCCAGATTTGTACACATGAATCTGGGTTCAAACTGATTTTGTCTTTCATGTTCTTTTTTTTTTTTAGAGTGAGAGAGACAGAGGAGAGGTGGGGGGTAGAGGGGGAGAGAGAGACAGACAGAGAGAGAGAGAGAGAGAGAGGGAGAGAGAGAGAGAATGAGAGAGAATCCTTAGCAACCTCCACCCTCAGCATGAGCCCAACGCAGGGCTTGATTCCATGACCCTGAGATGATGACCTGGCCAAAATCAAGAGTTGGATGTTCAGCTGACTGAGCCATCCAGACTGCCAGGTGCCCCTGTCTTTCATGTTCTTAACAAGTATAAGATACTATCTTTCAATTAAAAGATGCTACCTTTCAATTATTATCAAAGAGCATAATTAGTTATCCATATAATGATTATTTACTTCCATTTTACAAAGCAATTAGCTAGATATATAAATTATTACTGCTTGGATTTTTACTATCTATTTCTATAAATCTTAATCTTGACACATTTAAGGATCTCTGTTAAATAAAACTCCAGGTAGTTATTCCTACCAAAAACTAAATGAAATTTCTAACATCAGTCTTATTAACTTTATTTAGAAAAAAAGTGTTAGAAAAGTAACACATATTTGCACAGATTCAGTCTTACTTACCCACAGGGAATTGACGTGTCAGGAGATATTATTTGCTACCAATTCAAGTAGCAGCTGCCAAAAGCTTAATTGCCTAAACACAATTTTTCACTTCCTGGGACACATTTTTCACTCTTCTTCAATTTGCTATTTGGGGTTCTGATTTATATTTGTGTAAGTGACTGCAGTAGAAATTTATTTACATTAGGGCTCTAATGTTCTCAAGTACTTTCTCCTTCTGGCACAATTTCTTTTGTGACCCTGGATCCCAGAGAATGGTTTCCCTCTGAGGGACAAACCAGATAAACAGGGATTGTCCAGTCTATAAAAAGTCATAGGATGTTTTTGCAACCCACCTCCCCCAGTTTTCTAACATAACAACCACTTTCCCATCTCCCTTTCCCCACCAGTTGCCCACCATTACCTAGAGGAGATAACTTCCTTCTCCTTTTTAGTAGCAAACACAGATTCTATATAGACGTCTTTAATCCAAGATTGATAATTACGGAAAAGATCCTGATACAGTCTCGATCACCTTGGCAGTGTCCTTCTGAAGAGGAAGGTGATCCCTGATCATCAGCAGAATTGTTGACCAGAGAAATCAATCATAAAAAACAGTTTGTGAAGATCATTACCATAAAGACCAACGTGCATAATTTCTCTTCCAAATATGTGGTTTCTTTGCAAAATGATCCATTTCATTTCTTGGTAATTACATTGTATGTGTGCTTCTGCTGTCAAAAATCAGACTGATGAGCTATTAGAATGTTCTTGTTTCATGGACCCCTTTCTTTTCATCTGAAAACCTCTAAGTTGTCCTCCCTGTGTTGTTTTCATTATGAATCTATCAAAAACAAATATTCTGATTATGTTAGCTGAAAATTTTAATGAAAGCTTATTAGACTTGGCATAATTTCATGCTGACTCTGCAGTAAAGGGCTCTTGCAGAGACAAGGCAGAGTGAGGGGGATGAGCCCTTTCACACAGCAGAGCTTTCTGTTCCCCTCATACATTTTCAGACCAGCAAATGCCCTCATTACTGTCTGTGGTTATTGGGACTGAGCAGGGAGGCACATACTTAGTAGGAGACCTGAGATGATTCATCTGGGTTCAAGGAGGTTCTTGTATTCTCCCTGAGATTGGATCAGCATTTCTAATATTCGCCTCACGAGCAAAAGGGTAAGAAAAGGGAGTAAGAAAAAGAAGAGAGCATGACAGAAAGGGATTAAATGGATGGGACAATTAGGAGGATACGAAATTACAATAAGAAATCCTCATGAAGTGAATGTCAAGCAATGTTACTAGAAGGATGGAGGTCAAAATTCCCAAAAGAGAATATTGACATTAGGGCTCCTGATAAAACTCTATGTTCCTGTTTCTGTATTTCACTTCTTACTTCGTTTTTTCATTCTATCATCATGTAGCATATTTTTATTGAATTCTTATCCAGTACTGGGCACTGAACTTGGCTCTGAGAATAGAAGAAAAAATAAGACAAGAGAAGGTTACTGCCCTTACTGGTCTTACATATAATTTAATAAATCATTCCATAATTGCTTCTATGAGAAAACTATCTCGAATAGAATCTTTAGCTATACTAAGAAAGGCCTCTACAAAGCTGAGAATTATATAATAGCGTTATGGAAATGAACAACCTGTACATACTCAGAATTGACCCCAAGAAAGCCATCTCTTGTTGGATACAACAGAGCTCTAAACTCCTGATCAATCTACAAATATCTAAAATGTTACTTTAGTTCATTATCCTCACTAGAGAAAGATAAGAAGTTTATTAACATTTCCCAAAAATGGTTTCAACTATCACAATTCATCTGTGGGTACAACCTTTTAATTGTAGCACCTGGCACCAGGGCATTTTTATGTTGTTGCCGGGGTTTTTTTGTTTCTCTTTTGTTGTTGCTGTTGTTTCAGGAAAAGCTGGGTGCTGTTTGATAAACATCAGGACACAATATGAAACCCTAAAGCCTTGTGTTTCCACCTGAGCCAAAGCAATAAAAAGAAAATTTAAGCTTCTCTATATAATAAAAGGATGGGAATTTTCTATTTCTTTCTTGATATTGCTCGAGGCTCCTGAGAGAAAATACAGATAAAAGAGGAAAAACAGCAGCAAGATGGTTAGACGCCTGAATATGGGAAATGAAAGTAAGAAACGTCCAGGGCCGGTGGGGCTCACGTGACAAAGAACTGACATGTCTTACATACGATTTAATCTGTGTGACTCAAAATCTTCTGTAAAAATTGATTGAAAATCTCTTTCTGTGTGTTCCTTTGTTCTTGTCAATTTGTTTGTGGAAAACAATGGAGAGGAATCCATGTCACATCAGAAGTACTCAGTGAGGAACAGGCAAAAGGGGGAGTAAGAAGGAGATAATCGGAACAATGGCAGCTCACTACCCATCCGCAAAAGTCTTTGACAGGACTTTCGTTTCCCTTCAGGTCTGAATTAGAGTTGAAGTCCATCACATGTAGATAGGGCCTCAATTTCTCCCACGATAGTTTCACAGCAAAATCAAGGTGAGATATACCCATGGTTCAAGTGTGTTTCACGTAGCGCCCAAAAATCAACGGCCAGAGCAACATGTTTTCACTACTTTGAAATTTAAAACTCATTTTCAAATGTATGCCACCTCCATTAATTCTCCTGAGAAGGATTTGTGTGGTAATAATAAAGCAGGTGCCACTTATGCTCATTTTACAGTTGAGAAATGGAAGTCCAGAAAGATTCAGAGATGTGTCGAAGGTCACACGCCTAGAGAATGAAATTGTTCATGAACCCAGACTGTCTCAGTCGCAATACTAAATGTTGTCCATTGCTGTGCTGTTGTTGGGTAAATTTTAATAACAATTATCGTGACTATAATCACAGGAAAAAATTCATTTACATCTTAACTATGAGAGATATAATTAACAGATTCTTAAATTCAAAAGCAGAATTTTCATAAAAGTTTCCGAGCGTGAAAACTAGGTCATTTGCATATTTTTCTTTGACTTACATACCTAATTGCCAGGGTATCTGCATTTTTCTATCTGATTTTGCCAGCGCATCCAATTCATCTACATATTCCTGTTAGTCTAGTTGCTGAAAATGGGTGATTTTTCCTACCCATAATTAGAATTAACTTCAGCTTGAACACACTTCAAGAAAGGGAATTTTGCAGACCATAAAGAGGAAATATTTTCAGACTCGAAACTTGTCATTGCTTTTAAACAATGAATAGGTATTCTGATATTCTTCTCAGCCCGCCCAAGGCTATGTAAAGCAGGGTTAACATTGAAGGTATTTTAATAACGCATTCATACTTAAACTTAGCGGTAAATAAAGAGGATTTATATTTGAATGTACTAATATTTTAACCCAGGTATGTGGCACTAACAGATTGTATATTCTGTTTCATTTCTCATAATACATTTCTTCTTTGGCTGAGTTTGATATTAAATCTCTAAATTTAGAAATTACAAAAGGATAGAAATCTGATTTATTGAAGAGGCTTTCAACCTATGTAATTAACACTCCACAAAAGCTCACAACAAGACCTTTGGGATTCTGCAGCTTTTGTGCTTGAATCACACTATGCTTATCTAAAAGAAAGTGAAAGTGAAAGACACATCATTTTACTGTTAATTCATTGTCTGCATGGTCCACGTACCTTTGCAGTTACTTCTACCTTTATCCTGAATATCGTGACCAAGACGGCCTTACTATTCCCCTCAGCTTGACTCAACTTGAGATGGACTTCTTCCTGATCTTAGGCCCCTAAACTCCCTTTTCTTAGAACATTAACTTCAGGGCATTTTTAGTTGTAAATCCTTTCTCTGCCCCTTTGAGATAAAAATCTTCTCTCAGCCTCTTACAGCTTTATAACCCAGAATGTCTTTCTCAAGTCCCTGGATGCCATGCCTTTCAAATGTCGGCACCGAAGGAGATGTCACCCCTATCTCCCAGCCAGGGAGCTCCCAGGGTAGGAGCTTAACATCCTTCAATTAGCAAACATCCACGGTCTAATCACATTGACCACCTCCTCCCCCAACAATATCTAGTACTTCACTGCTTGCTCACTCCAGTGCTCCAAAACCACTCCTGCTTTTTGTTTCAGTGGAGCTGAGTTTAATCTTCCTCCCTTATTGCAATAGTCTTGAAGAAAGTCTTTCTTGCTTCTTTAACTCTCCCTGGTGCAAGTTTTCTTTGACAAGCTCCGTCATTGTTACTGCTATCTTTTTTGGATCACTTACCATGTGCTAAATACTTCCCTAAGTGCATCACTATAGGATGTCTTTTTTAATTTTCACAGTAACCTAGAGCTTATTCTTGGTCCCATTTTACAGGTGGAGGGAACAAAAGCACACAAGAGTTAAGTAACAATACCTTCTCTGTAAAGGGGAACCTAGCAGTTTTCAGAGAGAAGGCGTGTTGGGAGGTGGAGAGAAGGGAAGAAGGAGAGGAAGGGAAAAGAGTGAGGAGGATAAGGGAGAAAGAGAGATCTAAGAGAGAGAGAGAGAGAGAGAGGAATAGAGACAGAGCAAATATGTGCATAGGCAAATACTTGCCTTCCCTAGGAAATTCTGGGGCCTGGGCCAAATCACATGGCCTCTACCTACTGCTCAGTCATGTCCACATAACGTTTTTATGGAAATAGAACAATAATCATGAAGAGAAGGCATAAGCCTCAAAATTGAATTAAGATTTCAAATAAAGCTTTAGCAGAGTTCTATCACGAGAAGTGATATAGGAAACTCAGTTAATAATAAGGAGGTAGATTTGTTTCTCATTCTTTATGTATCTTAGTTGTATCATTCCTCTGGGGACCTCATGATTTGGAGAGGAGATGGGCAGCGTAGGATTCACTTCAACTCCTCTTTGTTCTCTAGATATGAGAAATACATACATAGACACATACATACATACCTACGTATAGCAGCAACAAAAACCCTAATTTTAACCCCTAATGCACAGCATCTTGGCTGCCTATTTTTCTCTATTCAAAACACCATATCCTATATAAATACAATTTCAGTAGTCTAGTGCACGCATCTGGATCCAATATGCAAACATGAATGACCCAGATCTATTAGAGCCCAAATCCCTGATTTTACCACTTCCCCCAGTTATACCCATGGTTGGTGTGGACACCGTTATGACAATGCTACATGTAATGTCATCCTATATTCTTTTTCTCCAGACACCCCTTTGTGTGTGTGTGTGTGTGTGTGTGTGTGTGTGTGTGTTTGAACGTGAACAAGATCTGCTTTTCCATGGACTTCCAAGCACCCAGATATCCACCTTCAGACACTTGTTTGTATCCTAAATTTAGATGGTTATAATCTATGCCTTTTATATTCATGCCTTCCTTTCTCTGGAACCATGTCTACATGTCCCCCGAGGCCATACCCTAAAGAAACTGCATTATTTGCAAGACAGAAGACTACTTCCGCTCTACCTCTTACCACAACATAACTGACCCACTTTTCTCTTCAGAGCAGAACTTGCCTATAAGGATGAGTGCTCTTCTAAATGAAATATATCCTTTAACTTTGGTTTCCATCTCCATTTTACACCTGATGGCCAGTATCTGAAAGAACCATAGAGCATTTGAAAGAACTTCCAGAAGCAATGTTTCTTAAGGGGGAAATTCTGAGTGGGATGTGAAGTCTGGCTTTGCCCCAGGACATAGAGACAATATGTCTAAGCCAGAAGACAGAGAATCCTGAGGACATTTGAGTGGTGGAGTTGTCGGTACTGTGGCCTGCTAACTCTGGCTCCCATTTTGGAATGGATCTTACAGATCCATTTCATGGTTCACAATTGCAGGCTATGCTTAATTCATTGAGACTGCCACGTTCTACCTTATGCCAGAGTGACATGCCTCGATCTTTAGGATAAGAACTCATGTATGACATACAGGGCTGCCTGGGTGGCTCCGTTGTTTAAGTGTCCAATTTTGGCCCATGTCATGATCTCACGGTTCATGACTTCGAGACCCACATCAGCCTGGAGCCTGCTTCAGATTCTGTCTCTCTCTCTCTCTCTCTCTCTCCCTGCCCCTCCTCTGCTTGCGCTCTGTCTCTCTCTCTCTCAAAAATAAGTAAACATTTTTTAAAAATTAAAAAAAAAAAAAAAGAGAGAACTCTTGTATAACACAGAGAAAGTGCTAGAATATCATTAGGTTCCCAGCCAGTGGCAGTGTCTGGTTTATAGAAAGGGGATGGCTGGAAGGAGTGAGTCATGAGACATGCTTTTTTGGCCTCAGGTACTTACTTGCATGTGTTAGGGCCTTTCACTCCGATGCTTCAGGGAAATACTGGCCTCACTTTATTTGAGAAAAGGATTGTGAAGAGGGAGTAGTATTGACTCTGTAAAGATCCCTGTGTCAGGGAAGCACCATGTCCCATAATTTTATGTCAGCACAGACCACTGCATGTGTTAGTTCTCCCTTGGTCTGGAAACTTTTAGACCTCTTAGTATATTTCCATTTTCAATCATGGCTCTGTGTTAATATAGCGACCCACCTTCTTACTGCTTATTTTAAGTATTCTCTTGGCTTCTAGGTCCTATAATAGTGAAGAAAATGCAAATAATGTAGGTTGTATTGGTTCCCTATTATTGCTGTCCAATCACCACAAACTCTGTGGCTTTGGACAATACAAATTTGTTGTCTCACATTGCTGGAGATCAGAAGACCATTTTGGGTCTCACTGGGCTAAAATTAGGGTGCTGGTGAGTCTGCATTTATTTATGGAGGTTCTAGGGAAGAACTTCTTTTCTTACCTCTTCAAGCTTCTTAGAGGCCACTAGCCTTCCTTAGCTCTTAGGCCACTTCCCCCATCTTCAAAGACAGAAATGTTGCATTTCTCTCCGACTGTCCACTTGTAGTCATAGCTCTGTCTGCCTCTTCTGCTTCCCTCCTTCTCTGTAAGGACTCTTGGGATTATACTGGGCACACACAGATAATCCAGAATAATCTTTCTTTCTTTCTTTCTTTCTTTCTTTCTTTCTTTCTTTCTTTCTTTCTTTCTTTCTCTTTCTTTCTTTCTTTCTTTCTTTCTTTCTTTCTTTCTTTCTTTCTCTTTCTTTCTTTCTTTCTTTCTTTCTTTCTTTCTTTCTCTTTCTTTCTTTCTTTCTTTCTTTCTTTCTCTGTCTTATTATTATTTATTTTATTTTTAGAGAGAGAGAAAGAGAAGAGGGGAGGAGGGTCAGGGAGAGAGGGAGAGAAGAAATCTCAAGCAAGCTCAATGCTCAGTGTGGAGCCTGATGCAGAGTTTGATCTCACAACTGTGAGATCATGACCTGAACTGAAATCAAGAGCGCGATACTTAACCAACTGAGCCACCCGGGCACCTCCAGGATAACCTTATTTTAAAATTGACTGATTAGTAACCTTAATTCCCCTTTTTCATGTCACCTAACATATTCACAGGCTCTGGGAATTAGCCATATTTGGGGGTTGGGCATGATTCTGCCTATCACATCAGTCAAGGCAGTCAATCCCACAGTTTACCTCCATCTCTGCCTATTACAGGAACACATGTCAGCTGTCAATTTTCATTACTTTCTTCCTGCAATATCATTAGGATAGAAGCATCTATGTCAGGCCTGTCATTTTTCTAGTTTCCATTTTCACTTCTTACTTGATCAACATCTCAATTTCCATCTGTTTTTCATATACTGTGTTTAGTCCTCCTAAAATTCTGTTGCCTGGGAGACACTCACAGGATTGGAAGCATGTCAACAAACCTGGAGAAATGTTGTACTTTACTTGGAAATGTGAAGCCCATGTTTGGTGTCAGATAACATAGTTTGGAGAAAAAGATACAAGTACATAAAGAGGCTGCCCTTCGGAGAAGTAGTTAAGGGAAGCGAGATGGTTTTTACAGGTGGTAGTTAAAAGATTTATCTCAGTGACTAAATAGGACAACCTAAAACAGGTACTTTATAAGCTGTCATTTTCATTCCTTTTAATGAAACAGAGTTATGATGGTTTTAAAGAAGGTGTAGAATTGTAGACTGAACTATTTAATTATTATATACAAAAGCAGCAGGTGTATGGCACAAATAACACTACGGACTAACAAGAAATCATTGGTTGTCGCTTCTGTAAAAACAAAGGGAGAGCACTAAGCAATTACATAGTCTGGCGCTGCCTATCCAAGCACAACGATTCGTGTTGATTGTCTCTAGCAATTAGCATTTTCCATTTCACAAAGCAATTATTTATATTCTTTTTTGTCCTAATGGATTTTATTAATCACATCCATCAACCATACAAACAGCGTTTACTAACTCCAGCAGTAAAACATTTAAAAGGTTGCATTTATTTCTTAATCAGAGAGGCAAACACTAATTGAGGATATCTCTAGAAACCAGGTCTTACGGTGTGGATCAGGTGATATTGGCAGCCCGGAAAGGGAATAATGAACTAATCTCTGCAGAAATCAGTTCTGGTTCTCTGCTGAACTCCCCATCTGGATTTCTCTGTTAAGTACCCAGCCTCCTTCAAAATCATGCATTAAGGGTCTCTGTGTGATAGATGGCTGCAATTAAAAAAAAATACCATCTGCTGTTTGTAAGTCACTCTCCTAGATGTTAGAAGGATAAATGTAGATGGATAAGAAATTATAAATGTCCTTAAAAATATTGAGGATGAGAAAAATCCTTGCAGCTAAAACAGAATGAAGTTAAACTGTCTGAATATGACAGAGTGGTATAAAAATGTCCTAGGTGGTCATGCCTGGGTGGCTTTGTTGGTTGAGCCTTGACGTTGTCTGGGGTCATGATCTCATGGTGTGTGAGTTCGAGTCCCACATCAGGCTGGCTGCTGTTGGCATGGAGCCCCCTTCAGATCTTCTGTCCCCTTCTCTCTCTGCCCTTCTTCTGCTTGCGCTCCCTCTCTCAAAAATAATAGATAAACGTTTAAAAAAATGTTGTAGGTGTGAATGGATCAAGTGAAAGTAAGAGGAATTAATTCTTGGAGGCTAAGATGATCTCTCAGAACAATCTTGAGTTTAGTTGATGGTTAGATTTATGACTGAGCAGCATTGTGGCTGGGCAATAGACATATGGAATTTTGAAAAGTTGAGATAGGAAGAGAAGAGTGGTTGGCAGAGGCAACATATTTCAAATCGAAGAAAGAGTGATCAGCAAGCAATGCAGGGTTGAGAAGTCTCGAAGTACATTCAGGAAATGCCGAGTGGGAGCAATAGTCTCCACCTATGCTTTCTTCATCCACACTTGTCTCTGGATGCCATTCTTCACGTTGTAGCCATGCTGCTCTTTCAAAAACTGCAAATATGATCCTGTCCTTCGCATCTTAGAAACCTTCAATAGTTTCCAATTGCTCTCAATAAAAACTGATAGAGATCCAATAAAGCCTTGAACTGTCCCATACTTACATGACCTGGCACCTCCAGAAACTTCTAGTCTCATCTCTTATTTCAATTTATATTAGGAGTCCTAGTAACATGCTTTAAACCACTGCATATATTGACTTTGGTACGGAATCCACTTGGTCTAATTGCTAATTTCCATGTTTTTACCTACCTCTACACAGCTATTATGACTCAACTTTCTATAGTTCTCTTTAGTCCTGACTTGGCAATCCTTGAGGATTCTTTAGGGTTCTAACTTCAAGGCAGTAAGCACATTTTATACCCTCAAGGGACTGTGCCTATGCCTTACTACCTTAAGATGTCCTTACTTGCTTTTCATACTACTTAGAATGACCTCACTCCCTCTAATACCTACTCATCTTTAGAGCTGAACCCAACCCTCATTTCCTCAGGGCACTTCTTTGACATCAAATATTTGATTATATCCTTTGATTATATGACATTGAAGCAGTTGTATGTCTCCTTTACTCATTAAAATTCCAACTACAAACGAACTTTGAAAGTTGCCTGCAATATTTAACTTTCCTTCAAGATGGTAAATCTATGTTGCAGGAGACTGCATATATCTTGTTAAAATTGTATCCTGTGTGGTGCCATAGTGCCTGGCAACTGGTAAGTCCCAAATAAATGTTATTAAATAAATGAATGTTTGAACAAATGAGGGTATGATTAGGAGGACAGGCTAGATCCTGATTGGAAAGGACCTTAAGTTTGCTACTAAGGATTTTGTGTAGAAAATAGGACATCTATATTTGTGAAAATATCTTGTAAGCTGAAACAAATGCTTGGATGTGAAAAAGTAGGGCTATTCAATAAATTATAACTCCCTTTTCATCCAGGCTGGAGTCCTAAATCAATTCAAGATAGATACAGAAATCTGACACAAATTCTTTTCTGTTTTCTGTGTATATAGACATTCAAGTTCTTGTTTTCCACTTCATCTCTTGTCTGTTCTCTATGTCCACATTTTTTCTTATGGAGATCTCTCTTTCCAGCTCAGTCAGCCTGTCTTCCTTTACTGTACTTGCATTCTTCTATTGCTCTTATAGTAGCAGTGAAATCTATTTTTCCCCAAACTCCAGCCCCTCCTTGTTTTTCTGTGCAGGTATCGGATTCCTAGAGACATAAGTCTTTTAAATTCTTTCTTAACTTTTTTATTTGAAACACTTTAACTTTTACTTGGCTTTTTAAGAAAAAAAATTATTGTGGCAAGATCATTTAATGTGAGATCTACCCACTTACAGATTGAGTATACAACATTGTATTGACATCTATACACAATGCTGTACACCAGATCTCTATAACATATTCATCCTGCATAACTGAGAATTTATACCTGTTGAATAGCAACTCCCCATTACCCCTGTCCCCAGACCCTGGCAAACTCAATTCTATTCTTTACTTCTATGAGTTGGACTATTTTACATACCTCAAAAGTGGAGTCATACAGTATTTGTTCTTCTGTGACTGGCATATTTCCCTTAGCATAATGTCCCTCAGGTTTATCTATATAGTGGCATATGGCAGGAATTCCTTCTTTTTTAAGGCTCGATAATATTCAATTGTGTGTATACACCACATTTTTTAACCCATTCATGTGTGAATGGACATTTAGGTTGTTCCCACATTTTAACTTTTGTGAATAGTGCTGCAATGAACACAGGAGTGCTAATATCTCTTTGAGATTCTGACTTATGTTCTTTTGCATAAAGAGACATAAGGGGGACTGCTGGATTATATGTAGTTCTGTTTTTAATTTTTTGAGGACCCTTCATACTGTTTTCAGTAGCAACGGAACTATTTTGCATTGTTACCAACTGTGTACTAGAGTTCTAATTTCTTCACATCGTCACGAACATTTGTTTTTTTGTTTTTATTGATAATAAAATAGATAACTAATAGGTACTAATAGATGTGAAGTGCTAGCTCATTGTGATTTTGATTTGTATTTCTCTGATGATTAATGACTCTGAGCATCTTTTCATATATCTGTTGGTTATTTGTATGTCTTCTTTGAAGAAATGTTTATTCAAGTCCTTAGCATGTTTTCTAGTTGTATTATTTGTATTTTGCTATTGAGTTACAGCTGTTCTCTATAGATTTTGGAAATTAGCCTCTTATCAGACATATGGTTTGCAAATATATTCTCCTATCCTATAAGTTGCTTTTTACTCTATTGATTGTTTCCTATACAATGCAAAGCCTTTTCAATTTGATGTAGCCCTGTTTGTCTGTTTTTGTTTTTATTGCCTGTACTTTTAATATCATAACCATAAAATCATTGCTAAGACTAATGTCATGAAGGTTTCCCCTGTATTTCCTACTAGGAGTTTTAGAGTTCTTAGTCTTATATTTACATCTTTAATCCATTTTTATTTGATTTTTGTGTATGATGTAAGATAAATTTCCTACTTTTGCATGTGATTATCCAATTTTCCCAACACCATTGTTGAAGACATAATCCTTTTCCTACTGTGCATTCTTGGTGCCCTTGTCAAAGATCAGCTGACTATATACACATAGATTTATTTCTGAGTTCTTGATTCTGTTCCAGTGGTCTATATAATCTGACTTTATACATCTGACTTTATGCAAGATATATTTGAGATGTTTACGTTTGATAAGGATAGGACTTAATTCTTCTTAAATGTTTGGTAGAATTCACCAGTAACACCATCTGATCCTGGACTTTTCCTTATCAGGAGGTTTTTTTCATTCCTGATACAGTCTCCATTCTAGTTACAGGTCTGTTCAGAATTTCTATTTCTTCATGATTCAACCTTTGTAGGTTGTATGTTTCTAAGAATATATCCATTTCTTCTAGGTTATTCCATTTTCTGGCATGTAATTGTTCCTAGTATTCACTTATGATCTTTTTTATTTTTATGGCACTACTTGTAGATATCTCCAATTTATTTCTGATTTTGAGTATACCCTCTTTTTTTCGTAGCTAAAGTTTTGTCCATTTTATTTATCCTTTTGAAAAACAACTCTTAGTTTTATTGAGTTTTTAAAAATTATTTTCCTATTCTATAATATGTATGCTCTAAACTTTATTATTTCCTTCTGCCAAGTTTTGGTTTAGTTTATTCTTGCTTACTATTTTTTTCTTTTGTTTTGTTTTGTTTTTGTTTTGTTTTTGTTCCTTGAGATAATGAAATTAGGTTGTTTATTTGAGATCTACCTTATTTTTTATTTTTATTTTTTTTAATTTTTTTTTTCAACGTTTATTTATTTTTGGGACAGAGAGAGACAGAGCATGAACGGGGGAGGGGCAGAGAGAGAGGGAGACACAGAATCGGAAACAGGCTCCAGGCTCTGAGCCATCAGCCCAGAGCCCGACGCGGGGCTCGAACTCACGGACCGCGAGATAGTGACCTGGCTGAAGTCAGACGCTTAACCGACTGCGCCACCCAGGCGCCCCTCTACCTTATTTTTTAATATAGGTATTTATTGCTATAAACTTCCCTCTAGGAACTGCTTTTACAAAATCTGTTAATTTTAGTATGTTGTATTTTCATTTATATCAATATATTCTTTAATTTCTATTTTTATATCATTTGTGATCCACTGGGTGTTCAAAAGTGTACTGTTTTATTTCTATATATTTATGAATTTTCCACTTTCACTTCTGCTCTTGATTTCTAGTTTTATTCCATTGTGGTCAAAGAAGATACTTGCTATAATTTCAATCTTTTAAAATTTGCTAAGACTTGTTTTGTGAACTAACAAAGAATGTCCTTCGTGTGCTTGTGAAGAATATATTTTCTGCTGCTATTGGGTTGAATGTTATGTATGTCCATGAGGTCAATTTTATCTATAGTATTAAAACCCATTGTTTGTTTATTTCCTGTCTGGTTATCCTATCCATTATTGATATTGGGTATTGAAATCTCCTATCACTATCAAATTGCTGCCTGTTTTTCTGTTTGTTGAGTGCATTTTTTTATAATTAACATACCTTCCAGTGGATTGAGTCTTTTATTATTATCTAGTGTTCTTCTTTGTCTCCTATGACTTAAAGCCAATAGCCATGAGGCTTAAATGAAATATCTTATAATTATGGCAGTCTATTTTAAACAGGTAACAACATAACTTGTATTTCATATAAAATCTCTATACCCTACTCCCACCAATAACTTTGTTATTGATTTCACAATTTACATTTATTTATGTTGTGTATCCATTAACATATATTTTCCTTATAGTTATTTTTAATACTTTTTCTTTTAACTTTTATGCCAGAACTAAAAGTGATTTACCCACCAGGAATGCAGTATTTTGTATTTATCAATATATTTACCTTTATCAATGAGTTTTATATTCTTTATACTTCATTTCAAATGGAAGAACCCCTTTTAGTGTTTTTCTAAGTCGGGTTTGGTGCTGATAAACTCCTTTGGCTTTTGTTTGTTTGGGGAAGTCTTTATCTTTCCTTCATTTTTGAAGGACTGTTTTGTCAAGTATAGTATTCTTGTTGGGAAGATTTCCCCCCCTATCGGTATGTTTAATATATCATCACACATCCTTCTGACCTGGAAAGTGTCTGCAGAAAAACCCCTGATAATCTTATGCAGTTTCCTTATACGTGATAAGTCACTTTTCTCTTGATACTTTTTTTTTTTTAATTTTTGAGAGACAGAGCATAAGAAGACGAGGGCAGAGAGACAAGGAAACAGCGGATCCGAAGCTGGCTATGCACTGACAATAGTGAGCTTGTTGCAGGGCTTGAATTCACAAATTGTAAGATCATGGCCTGAGCCGAAGTCAGATGCTCAACCAGCTAAGCCACCCAGGTACCCTTTCTCTTGCTGCTTTTAAAATGATCTATCATATATGATCCTGTCAATATGTGCAGAAAAAGCATTTGACAAAATATAGCTTCCTTTCTGATAAAAGTCAGGATAGAAGGAGCATGCCTTAACATCATAAAAGCCATATATGAAAGGCCCCAGTTTTCCCTCAATGGGGAAAAACTGAGAGCTTTCCCCCTGCAATCAGTAACACGACAGAGATGTCCACTGTCACCACTATTGTTCAACATGGTGTTGGAAGTCCTAGCCTCAGCAGACAACAAAATGATATAAAAGGCATCCAAATTGGCAAAGAAGAAGCCAAACTCACGCTTCACAGAACACATGAAACCCTACATAGAAGACCCAAAGGACTCCACTAGAAAACTGCTAGCACTTATACATGAATTCAGCAAGGTCACAGGGTATAAAATCAATGTACAGAAATTAGTTACATTTCTATACACCAGTAATGCAACAGAAAGAGATATCAAGGAATCAATCCCATTTACAATTGCACCAAAACCCATAAGATATCTAGGAATAAACCTAACCAAAGAGGTAGAAGATCTGTATGCTGAAACTATATAAAACTTATGAAAGAAATTGAAGAAGACACACACACACAAATGGAAAAACATTCCATGTTCATAGATTGAGAGAGCAAATATTGTTAAAATGTCAATACTACCCAAAGCAATCTACACATTCAATGCAATCCCTATCAAAATAGCGCCAGCATTCTTCACAGAGCTGGAGCAAATAATCCTAAAATTTGTATGGAACCAGAAAAGACCCCGAATAGCCAAAGTAATGTTGAAAAAGAAACCTAAGCTGGAGGCATCACAATCTTGGCCTTCAAAGTGTATTACAAAGCTGTAATCATCAAGACAGTATGGTATTGGCACATAAAACAGAAACATAGATCAATGGAATAAAATAGAGAACCCAGAAATGAATGGATCTACAAATATAGGCCAACTAGTCTTTGACAAACCAGGAAAGAGTATCCAATGGAAAAAGACAGTCTATTTAGTAAATGCTGCAGGGAGAACTGAACAGCAACATGCAGAAGAATGAAACTGGACCACTTTCTTACGGCATACACAAAAATAAATTCTAAGTAGATGAAAGACCTAAATGTGAGACAGAACACCATCAAAATCCTACAGGAGGAAACAGGAAGCAACTCTTTGACCTTGACAGCAGCAACTTCTTACTTGACATGTCTCTGGAGGCAAGGGAAATAAAAGCAAAAATGAACTATTGGGCCCTCATCAAGATAAAAAGCTTTTGCACAGCAAATGAAACAATCAACAAAAGTAAAAGGCAACCGACTGAATGGGAGAAGATATTTGCAAATGATGTATCAGATAAAGGGTTAGTGTCCAAAATCTATAAAGAACTTACCAAACTCAATATCCACAAAACAAATAATCCAGTGAAGAAATGTTCAGAAGATATGAATAGACACTTTTCTGAAGAAGACATCCAGATGGCCAAAAGACACATGATAAAATGATCAATATCACTCTTCATCAGGGCAGTACAAATCAAAGCCAAAATGAGATACCACCTCACAGCAATAAGAATGGCTAACATTAACAACTCAGGAAACAACAGACGTTGGTGAGGACGCAGAGAAAGAGGATCTTTTGCACTGCTGGTGGGAATGCAAACTGTTGCAACCACTCTGGAAAATAGTATGGAAAACAGTATGGAGGTTCCTCAAAAATTAAAAATAGAACTGCCCTACTAGGAATTTATCCAAAGGATACAAAAATGCTGATTCAAAAGGGCATGTGCACCCCAATTTTATAGCACCCCAATTTTTATAACACCATTGTCAACAATAGCCAACTTATAGAAAGGGCCCAAATGTCCATCAACTAATAAATGGATTAAGAAGATGTGGTATACAGGGGTGCCTGGGTGGCTCAGTCGGTTAAGCATCTGACTTCGGCTCAGTTCATGATCTCGCAGTTCATGATTTTGAGCCCTGTGTTGGGTTCCATGCTGACAGCTTGGAGCCTGGAGCTTGCTTTAGATTCTGTGTCTCCCTCTATCTCTCTGCCCCTCCCCTGCTTATGCTCTGTCTCTCTCTCTCTCAAAAATAAATAAATGTTTTAAAAAAATTAAAAAAGATGTGATATATATATGTGTACATACACACATATATATGTACATATATATGTGTGTATGTACACATATATATATGTGTGTATGTACACATATATATATGTGTGTACATATATATGTGTGTATGTACATATATATATATATATGCATGCAATGGAATACTTCTCAGCAATGAAAAAGAATGAAATATTGCCATTTGCAACAACATGGATGGAACTGGACAGTATTATGCTAAATGAAATAGAGAAAGACAGATAGATATATGATCTCACTCGTGGAATTTGAGAAACTCAACAGATGAACAAAGGGGAATGGAAGGAAAAATAAGATAAAAACAGAGAGGGAGGCAAACCGTAAGGAACTCTTAAATACAGAGAACAAATTGAGGGCTGCTGGAGGGACGTAGGTTACATGGGTGACAGGCAATAATGAGGGCACTTTCCAGGATGAGGACTGGGTGTCATATGTAAGAGATGAATCCCTGGTTTCTACTCCTGAAGCCAAGACTACACTGTACATTAACTAACTTGAAAATAAATAGAAAATAAAAATAAAAAGTAAATAAAATAAAATAAAATAATAAAATAAAATATCTTTTTCTGACTTTTCACAATTTTATTATAATGTTCCTCAGTGTCGATTTCTTTGATTCATCTTATTTGGAATCTAAAGTTTTCTGGATTTTGATGTACATTTTCTCTTCAGATTTGGGAAATTTTCAGCCATTAATTACTTGAATATGCTTTATAGTCCTTTCTCTGTCTCTTTTCCTTCTGAGACTCCCATAATGTTATTGATCTACTTGATGGAGTCTTAAAAATCCCATGAGCTACCTTCACTCTTTTTTATGTATTTGTTCCATTTTGTTTTTCTGACTGGGTTTTTTAAAGTGACCTACTTTCGAATTCACTGATTCTTTCTTCTGTTTGTTTTAGTCTGATGTTAAACTCCTCTATTTAATTTTCTAGTTAATTTATTATATTCATCAGCTCTAGAATTTCTTTTTGGTTCTTTTCTAAATTTCCTTTTTGTTAAATTTCTGCCTTCGGCCTTTGCTCATGTCAAAATGACTCTTTTGAAGTCATTGATAATTTTTATGTAATTTGAATTCTCTAACCAGTAAAATATATCCCCAAGTCATTACAGTTGGTTTCTTTGTTTTACTTTGTCCCTTTATTGAGGGAAGCAGGTCTTCATTTTTCTTGACTCTTTGTTGGTATATACACATTCAAGAAACTGCCACTTCTCCCAATCTTCCCCAGATTGGTCTCATACCGGAGAAAATCTTCAGCAATTAATGTGGCCTGACCTTCTGTGGGCCTCTTAAACCTTTGTGCTAGTCCAAATTTCCATCCTTGTTCTTTGCTGCCCCAAGGCATCTAAAGTATGTAGCTTTACTACTCAAGTAGCTCCCAGAGAAGCTGGAATCTGGATTTGCAGTCTAACTCTTTCCCTCCTCACAGAGAAGCTAGAAGATTGACTTTATTGCCTACTTGTGCTAAACCAAGGAGAGAAACTGAGGCATGTGCCTGCCTGCTAGTTCAAATTGCTACTTTGCTCTCTGTAGTCCCCTGGGAACTAGCAGAAGCTGAGATTGTCAACTCTCTGAAACAAGCAAGATAAAAGACAGTCCTCAGGTTGCACCTGGAAAAGTTGGGGCATTATATGTGTAGTTCACACATTATATGTGTAGCTCCTCACATTACACACATTAATGTTCACACATTATATGTGTAGCTCCTCACAGGGAAGCTGTGAGTGTATCACCACTCACTCTGTGCTAAACCAAAAAGAAGAGCCATGGTGAGCATTCTAGTTCTAACAGCCACCTTGTTCTCTGTAGACCCTGGGGAACTAGTGTATATCAGGCTCCATCAGCTCACCAAGAAGGCAAGGTACAAGTCAGTCCTGTGGGTAGCATCTAGACAAGTTGGGATGCTAGATATTTAGTCTAACTCATTCACTCCTGAGAGGGAATGTGGGACCTGGAGGCTCCCTCCCAGTCATGGGGCACTGTGATAGGGGTGGGGATTTTGGTAAAATTATGTCTCTGCTTTTAGTACTGGTTTCTATGATGCTACTTTCACCTTGTCTGGGGTGCAGGAGCCTCTTAGCTAATTTCTGGATTTTTCACAAATGGAATTGATCCATTTGTTGCTATTGAATTGGTGTGTCTCCGGGGAGAAGGGAGTTTAGGATTTCCTATTAACCATCTTGGTGATAACATTCCCCTGGAACATTTCTTTGAGTTATTTCTCTGCTTAACCTTCTGTTGGTAAAAGCCTTAATTTCTAGTCCCTTAAATATAAAAGCATGACAAGTTCTGAGCTTAATGAACACATTTGAGGCTGTCTGGTTCAACATTGCCCTTAAGAACCTGGAGAAACAGCAGTTCTTTCTCTTGGCCTTGAAGTAATTAAAAACAACATTAAAGAGGAACAGAATTCAAAGCAGGTCATTTAGGATTACTTATCTCTGTTGGATAATAATAATTTAAACCTCAACCTCTAATGTTCTATAGCACTTATAGATTTTAGACACCTTTGAAGTTTAAAGTCCTAGTCTCCTGATGCACATATGGCCAAAACTCCCAATAAAACTGTAGTTAAGAATTTACTTTTTGCATAGTGAGATTTCCCTGGGACTATAAGAGTCTCTTTTCGAATAATCCTTGCAGCCACTGTGCTGATGGCACAGGTACCTGAAGAAGTCAAGGTTAAGCTGCAGAGACTTCACATCGAGACCCTCGAATCTAGGTCTATGGAGTCCTATGCCATGGCCTGAACTTGCTGGGGCCCATTCCAGATACAAACAACCAGCAGCCTGAGACCCACAGTGTCAAAGCTGTAGGAGTCTGCCAATTTCAAAATTTCGCACAAATCATATTTACCAAATTTCTACATTTCTGTCCAGTTGTGTAAGTAATGACTCATCTCCACACCTGTAAAAATCAGCCTCCTTGGGGGCGCCTGGGTGGCGCAGTCGGTTAAGCGTCCGACTTCAGCCAGGTCACGATCTCGCGGTCCGTGAGTTCGAGCCCCGCGTCAGGCTCTGGGCTGATGGCTCAGAGCCTGGAGCCTATTTCCGATTCTGTGTCTCCCTCTCTCGCTGCCCCTCCCCCATTCATGCTCTGTCTCTCTCTGTCCCCAAAAATAAATAAACGTTGAAAAAAAAAAAATCAGCCTCCTTGGACAATAGATCCACCGCAAATTGCTAAGGTTAAAACCACTCAATACTGACCTCACTTAAGCTAATGCCTTGAGTGATAGTACCAGCTTGTACCAGTTATTTGGCTCTCAAAATCTACTCCTTAACTTTTCTCAAAGTTTCCAGCCAATTTTCCAATGTTTGTATTTTAGAGGGTCTATCAAGTAAAACTTGTGTTTGTTCTGTGTCTGAATTATGAACTGTTTACGAGGCACAAGAGTTTAGCAGATAAAGATAAAAATGTGAAATTATTGCTGATATTAGTCATATTGGGAAATGTGGTTTACATGTTTTATCCCCACACATCCCAGGAAGAAAAAATATCCAAGACTGTCCCGTACAGCCAGAGTCTGTTCCAATAAGGCTAATCCTTTTTTAAGAAAGCAGACTAGACTGTGCCTTTACACAGGCAACTGTGGCAAGTCTCTCTCTCTCTCTCTCTCTCTCTCTCTCTCTCTTTCTCATACACTACACACACATACATACACACACACAGGCAGGAAGGAGAGAGTGGAGTCATAGAAGTAAAATATTTTCCTATTAGAAAATCACTCCTCCTCCTCTAGGGAACAATTAACAAAATATGGCTCAGAGTACAAGTAATGTTCCCATGTGGCAACATGAGGGATGGGAAAGTAGTTTTCTTTCCTAATGGGAACAGAGAATCACATTGTGGCCCTACAATAAAAGGCCTATTTCCTTAATGCCTCTATTCTAATAGCACTGTCTAGGTTGAAGTAAGGATACTGGTTATTGACTGGATCATAGAGTGGAGACAAACATCAGGGGAATGAGGGAGGAAATGTTTTCATCTGAGATGAAAATTGTCAGGTTAATCTGCTACAGTTTACTGGGGGAAGCCAACCCCTAAAGAGCAACTGACCCCAGAAAGGTAAAGTATCCTAAGAATCCTTCTATAACTAGGGGGAAATGACACTGGCAACAGATCCTTTGACTCTGATGGACAAAGGAGGGTTTTATATTGAATTTGGAGTTGAAGATAGGTAACTCTTACTCTGAGGACTAAACTCTTAACCTCAAATCATTGCTGCCTTTCTGAATCTGTCCACTGATATAAAGATATTCTAATGCTTTGAAAAAGAAAAACTACAAATCTGTTACCTAAAATTGAGAACATACCCTCCGTTTTGATGTTCCCTTCCCTTAGGCAGCTTAGGTCTTTTTAAAAAGCACTGGACAGTGAATAATTATATATTTAGTGTAAATGTTTCAGATCTTTGGGTAAAGTCTTTACATGCTGCCTTTTTTTTTTTTTTTTAATCTTTCTTTGTGTAGTTCTGATTCTTCATATAATCGTTCTATTTATAAGTGGTATTCCCAGAGACATTCAAGTTGTTCTCTGTTGGAAATACTTACTGTTTCCTTGACACTTGCATACACATATCCCAACACAATTGTTGGCTTTGAGATCATATCTTATATTAAAAGAAGTAGTTCTTTTCATTCCAAAAACAGGTGTCAATGATGTTAATGCCTCATCACCTTAATAGGCCTGAATAGGTAAGATCTTACATAAAGTAAAGGAAGCATGAACAGTGTTTTGTCAAAAGACAAAAAACATTGCTAATGTGTGACAAACTCCTTTGTCCCTCCAGAAAGACGGTATTCAAAATTTCACAGGATCGAATATGGGTTAGAACATTTCATTGAATTTAGGATGTGAGATGGTACCTATTAGGAGCAGTATTATCTTTGAAGATCAAGGATTCTTTTCTTCAGTAAGAAAAACTTTTCCCACTTTGTTTAGAGAAATCAAATAGGGGTTTCAGAAATAAAAATGTTAGTGATAATTATAACCCATTTCAATCTCGCTTGTGGCAGGGGTAGGTTGAATGACCTACTAGGGATGTGACTTTTATTTAACAACCTATCTGGACGAATTGAAAAGTGAGGGTAGAGGGTTAGCATAAATAAAATTGTGCTTTAAGACTATTACTATTCTGACTCTATTACTCTAAATCAGGCTGATTTAGAAAGTCAGAATTTAGAGGCAATTGTGACTCTTGTTTTTGGTGAGCTGGGATCTCCCAACCCAACCCATATTCTGATGACAGAAGCCATTGTCCTTGTCCTTACTCCAGTCACATGGTATGTATGTAACCTGGGAAGGCCAAGAATTTGTTTCTACCAGAAACTGGCACAGAAGTCATCCTAAATCATGGGTCACATCACCAGGGGGATGTGCATTAGGAACTATCACTTCTAGTATCTAATCTTCCTGGTCACACTGACAGATCCAGAGGTGAGCACAGGGCCCAAGAAAACCTACATGAGTATCTCTAGGAGTTTTACTAATTAGAACTAGAGGAAAACAATCTCTTGCTTTTTGGATCTTGAGTGCCCATGATACATCAATCTAACATAGTGAGACCATGTTCCCGTTCTCAGCATGGGCAAAAAGCTTGTTATGCAGTAGAGAATAAAGTGATTATTCTGAGGTGGGAAAGAAGGTGAGAGAGAGAAAGAAAGGAGAGAGAAAGATGGAGAAAGAGTGAGAGCACATGCATGCAAACATGAAGCTTAATGGTATTTAAATTTCTGCTTTTTATGTGGTTCAGTTTTGTGCTTTTGTAAATTTCTGCCATTTTTTTTTAAAGAATATTATATAGAGGGCTAGCTAAAAAAGAATACAGCCTCAAGATCCTATAGCTCTTCTCCAGACCTAAAAGACAAATGCACATAATTCTTGCTCAACAGGAATTAGGAGTTTGAAATGATTCCTGAATCCTCAAGATACGACTTTTCCAAAAGGGAGGGGAAGGGAGTGGTTACCTAGGCAATTAAGCACTGTGTGTGAATCCAGGGCTCTGTGAGGGCACATAATGCATGTGGAAAATAGCAACTGGTTTTTGTGGCAAGATGGGGGGCAGACAGAAGGAGAAGATCATAAAATAAATCATTTGTTGTACTTTACTTTATTCTGAAAATAATGATGGAACACTGAAGACTTTTCCAAGTAGAAGAAAGAAGGTCATGTTCCTATCTGCATTTGAGATAAATGGTCTTGTTTTGTAATGCAGAGGATAAGCAGAAGGGCTATTGTGAAGGAAAGGAGCCCACTTGGGAGTGATTAAAATAGCTGAGGTAATAAATGATACAATATCCAGTACAATAATAGTACAGACATGTACAAAGATTGTCAGTGAGGCTGGAGAAGAAAATACAGATTCAAAGAACCATCAAGACTCAAAGATTTTGCCACTGAGAAAATGGTCATACAGGCAAGATGGAAATAGAGGGTAGTTTGGGGGACAAGTGGGAGCAGGGGAACAAGGTAATGCATTTGGTTTTAGTCTTTTTGTACCACTTGTTCTTATGTACTTCCAGATGAAGAGTTCTAGAAAGCGGGAGGAAATGTGGACCTTATATTTAGGGTAGAGGTTATACATTAGTAACACATCAGCAAAAATGGTTTTAGTTGTCTCTATGACATTAGATACAAATTTCAAAACAGAATATTTAGTAGAAAGAGAAGAAGTAAAGAAATGATAATCAACCCTTTACAACGAACCTAGATGATATTAGTGATATAAAAAGAGTTACTGAGAGGAGATTTTTACAGGACCCCGAAAGGCTAGAGTACAGCCTATTTTCTCTCCTCCCCACCCAAAGTGTGGATTTGGATTTGTTTCAAAGAAGAGCCCTACAGGGAAACCTGGTGGCCCAGTCAGTGTCTGACTTCGGCTCAGGTCATGATCTGACCGCTTGTGAGTTCAAGCCCCGCATCGGGCTCTGTGCCCACAGCTCAGGGCCTGGAGCCTGCTTCGGATTCTGGGTCTCCCTCTCTCTCTCTGCCCCTCCCCCGCTCACAGTCTGTCTCTCTCTGTCTCTCAAAAATAAATAAACATTTAAAAAAATAAAATCAAAAAATAAAATAAATAAAATATTAAAAAAAGAAGAGCCATACAGTTATTAACATTTCCTTATATTGCAGTGGATATAGATGAGTGGTCTAAGTTCTTCTGTTAAGGTGGTGTAAGCCTGAGAAACACAGAGTTGGTGCCAGCAGGATCTGAATTTCTTCAACGTGGTGCAATCACCTGCAATTGTCTGATGCCCTGGGCTGGGCATTTCAGTCATCTGCTCTTGTTTTTTGTGTGGGCATGCGTGGGATGTGTATATGTGTTTATGTGTGTGTGCATGTGTGGCTTATGTGTTCATAGCACTTCTGTGCATATATGTACACATGTAGGTATGTGTATGGTCTTTTTCTTCCAAACTAAAATTACCTGAAATGAAATGCAAGAATCAGTTGATGTAGCTCAAGTTATTAGATAAACTAACTTGGCTAAGATCTACAATTCTTTTTTTTTTTTTTTTTAATTTTTTTTTTTTTTCCCAACGTTTATTTATTTTTGGGACAGAGAGAGACAGAGCATGAACGGGGGAGGGGCAGAGAGAGAGGGAGACACAGAATCGGAAACAGGCTCCAGGCTCTGAGCCATCAGCCCAGAGCCTGACGCGGGGCTCGAACTCACGGACCGCGAGATCGTGACCTGGCTGAAGTCGGACGCTTAACCGACTGCGCCACCCAGGCGCCCCTCTTTTTTTTTTTATAATGTTTATTTTATTTTTGAAAGTGAGAGAGACAAGGTGCAAGCGAGGGAGAGGCAGGAAGAGAGGGAGACACAGAATCCAAAGCAGGCTCCAGGCTCTGAGCTGTCGGCACAGAGCCCAATGTGCGGCTTCAACCCACAAACTGTGAGATCATGACCTGAGCCGAAGTCAGACGCTCAACTGACTGAGCCACCCAGGCACCCCTAAGATCTAAAATTCATAAATGTTGTTGCAAGGTAACCATAAAGACGTGATTCCAACATGAAATATTTTTGAAACTATGTTCAAGGCTCAGTATGCTGTTTTATAATGTAACTGAATAGAGCATGCCTAACTTAAATAAAATTATGATGATGTGTTTCAAGTAGGTATTTAATAAAACAAATATACCAGCTTTAGTACCCTAGAGTAGACTCATATAATTAGAATAGATGTTTTTTCCTACTTACTAATAATTTTCACTAAATTTTATTAAAGGTCTTATTTAATTTAATCACCTTTACCTGATTAATCAAACCACACTCTAAACGTAAGTTTATACCTTCTTGTTTTAGCTGGTTGCTCAAAATGCTGAGGTTATAATTTTCAGAAATTGCTGCTTTCTTTTTGGCCGTTACTACGTGGGAAATAAATTGCTCTTGTTCAGAGTTCTATCTAGTAGCTTACACAATTAATACTTAAATTTTTAAAAATACATTTTTCATATTTTCCATTATACACAAGTGTTTCCCTGTATTCTTTTGTAGCAAGAGAGAAATTACGGTTCTTGAATACAAAACAATGTGTAAGAGTGTGGGTGTGTGTGGGTGCCATTACAATATATCCTATGACGTCTGTGTTCATTATTTAATAAATCAAGTGTCAAGGATAATTTCCAAAGATCTATGAATACATGACATGCATAAGTAAGTTCATTATGGTAATGCAAAAAGCTAGAGGATAAATATTTATAATTCTATAAAGACTGCTTTTTCCTCAAGCCAATCTAATCAGTATTTCAATCACATTATCTAAATCAGGTACATGATAGATTGAAGAGCTATGTCGATAAAATGAATTTTCTTTCACTTGTTAGCTGAGGAAATATTTCTATTTTAGATATTTGGGAGTGTGAGAA